>NC_064628.1:256599347-257830182 GCF_023864275.1 Schistocerca cancellata
TTCTACCTCACCTGCTCCTCCTGGCTTTCTACATTCAGCCTACCCTTCAGTTTACAGGAGCAGACCCACACACCGCCTTCCAGGCGGGATACAAAAGGCAGACTTTGTGAAACCATAATGGCAGACATTTCACAGTTTGTATAGAAATTAACAGTAGTCAGTTGAATCATGATACCTCAAAAAGAAGTGTATACATTACTATTATTTGCACGATGATTCTGATGGTGTAATCAGATATTCAATATATTTATTAGTTGACAGTAAATTATACAAGTACCACCCAGCAACGAATTTCCAAAATATAAACGCTACATCCGATTTTGTTGATCACCCTGTCTTTAGAAATCTATTAGTGTAAACCTAAACTGGTATGAATTACAGGCATGTAACTTTAATAGTACACGAGTTATTGGTTTTTTTTTTTTTTTTGTGGTTTTAGGGCGCACAACTTCAATGGTCATTAGCGCCCTGACTACTCTAAGAATGCACCGCGAGGCACAAGTGGACAACAACTAAAAGGGAAAACACGATAAAAGAGACTGACAGGCATAGGATTAAATAACAACATCATCAAATGTCCTTAGCGAGGTTCGTCAAATTGATAAAACAAAGAACACGAGCAGCTGCTCGTGGGTCATCCGCTACAATGGCATCGAAAGTATTAGGCAGGTTAAGATCGAGGCGCAGTTGGTTAAGATCTGGACAGGACAGTAAAATGTGTCTAACCGTCAGCAAGTGCCCACATGGGCAGAACGGCGCCGGCGCAGCCGTCAGCAGATGGCGATGGCTGAACCGGCAGTGTCCAATTCTTAACCTTGCTAAAACGACCTCCTCCCGCCGAGAAGGGCGTGAGGAGGACGTCCAAGCCACGGGAAGAGGTTTTAAGGCCCGAAGCTTGTTGTCGGTAAGTGCACCCCAATCGGCATGCCACAGCGACACAACGTGCCGACAAATGACCCTGCTAAAATCGGACGAAGGGACACAACAAGAAGCTGTCCGAGGCTGGAGGACCGCAGCCTTGGCCGCGGCATCTGCAGCTTCGTTCCCAGGGATACCGACATGGCCAGGAACCCACATAAAGCTAACCGGCGGACCGACGTCCACCAGCCACTGAAGAGAGCGTTGGATCCGGTGTACGAAAGGGTGAACCGGGTACGGATCACTGAGGCTCTGGATGGCGCTCAGGGAATCTGAGCAGATGACATAAGCAGAATGTCAGTGGCGGCAGATGTAAAGAACAGCCTGGTAGAGGGCAAAGAGCTCAGCTGTGAAGACCGAACAATGGTCATGGAGCCGGTATTTGAAACTTTGTGCCCCGACAATAAAGGAACACCCGACCCCGTCATTGGTCTTAGAGCCATCTGTATAAATGAAAGTCATGTTGATGAACTTCGAACGAAGTTCCAAAAAACGGGAGTGGTAGACCGAACCGGGGGTGACCTCTTTTGGGAGCGAGCTGAGGTCAAGGTGAACGCGGACCTGAGCCTGGAGCCAAGGTGGCGTGCGGCTCTCGCCCACTCGAAAGGTTGCAGGGAGTGAAAAATGAAGGTGTTGAAGGAGGCGACGAAAGCGAACTCCAGGGGGTAGCAGGGCAGAGACATACAACCCGTATTGAAGGTCAAGAGAGTCGTCAAAAAAGGAACGATAAGACGGATGGTCGGGCATTGACAGTAGCCGACAGGCATACCGACAAAGCAGTATATCGCGCCAGTAAGTGAGTGGCATTTCGCCAGCGTCAGCATGAAGACTCTCTACGGGACTGGTATAAAATGCTCCGATCGCAAGTCGTAAACCCCGATGTTGTATGGAGTTGAGGCGGCGTAAGATGGATGGCCGTGCAGAGGAGTATACGAAGCTCCCATAATCCAGCTTGGAGCGGACGATCGACCGATATAGACGAAGTAGGACGGTTCGATCCGCTCCCCACGACATACCACTGAGAACACGGAGGACATTTAAAGAACGGGTACAACGGGCGGCCAAATATGACACATGTGGAGACCAGCTAAGTTTCCTGTCAAAGGTGAGGCCTAAAAATTTGGTTGTCTCCACGACTGGGAGAGCAACGGGACCAAGTCGTAAGGACGGTGGGAGAAACTCTTTGTAGCGCCAGAAGTTAATACAGACCGTCTTCTCGGCAGAAAAACGGAAGCCATTGGCGACACTCCAGGAGTAAAGACGGTCAAGAGAACGCTGAAGACAGCGCTCCAGGACACGTGTACACTGCGCGCTGCAATAGATGGTAAAATCGTCCACGAAAAGGGAGCCTGATACATCAGCTGGGAGGCAATCCATTATTGGATTGATCGCGATGGCGAAGAGAGCGACGCTCAAAACTGAGCCCTGTGGCACCCCATTCTCCTGGCGAAAGGTGTCGGACAGGACAGAACCCACACGTACCCTGGACTGTCGATCCATTAAAAAGGAACGAATAAAAAGAGGGAGGCGACCGCGAAGGCCCCATGTATGCATGGTGCGGAGAATGCCCGCCCTCCAACAGGTGTCGTAAGCCTTCTCCAAATCAAAGAACACAGCCGCGGTCGGGCGCTTCCGCAAGAAGTTATTCATAATGAAGGTCGACAAGGTAACCAGATGGTCAACAGCAGAGCGGCGCCTACGAAATCCACATGTACATTGGTAAGTAGGCGTCGAGACTCGAGCAGCCAAACCAATCGAGAGTTAACCATTCGCTCCATCACTTTACAGACACAGCTGGTAAGTGAGATAGGTCGATAACTGGAAGGCAAGTGCTTGTCCTTCCCCGGCTTAGGAATCGGGACAACAATAGACTCGCGCCAGCATGCGGGAACATGTCCCTCAATCCAGATGCGATTGTATGTACGAAGAACAAAACCTTTACCCGCAGGAGAAAGGTTCTTCAGCATCTGAATATGAATAGAATCAGGCCCTGGAGCGGAGGACCGTGATCGGCCAAGTGCGGTTTCGAGTTCCCGCATGGTGAATGGGGCATTATAACTTTCACAATTCGAGGAGCAAAAGTCAGGTGGCCTAGCCTCCTCTGCCTGTTTGCGGGGGAGGAAGGCAGGGTGGTAATGAGCGGAGCTCGAAACCTCGGCGAAAAAGCGGCCGAAGGCATTGGAGACAGCCTCAGGGGCCACAAGGACTTCATTCGCGACCTTCAAGCCAGAAACTGGGGAGTGGACCTTAGTGCCAGACAGCCGGCGCAGGCTACCCCAGACAACAGAAGAAGGAGTAAAACTGTTGAAGGTGCTTGTGAAAGCAGCCCAGCTGGCTTTCTTGCTTTCTTTGATAATACGACGACACTGAGCACGTAATCGTTTATAATTAATACAATTCGCCACTGTAGGGTGGCGTTTAAAGGTGCGTAAAGCACGTCGACGAGCACGTAAAGCGTCTCTACATGCTGCGGTCCACCAGGGGACCGGTACGCGACGTGGAGAAGAAGTAGGGTGAGGGATGGAATATTCTGCAGCAGCGAGAATGACTTCCGTGAGGTGTGCGACCTGACGATCGCAGCTTGTGAAGGTTTGATCCTGAAAGGTCGCCCTGGAGGAGAAGAGCCCCCAGTCTGCCTTGGAGATTGTCCAACTAGAGGAGCACGGAGAGGGAGTATGCTGCAGGAGATGGATAACACACGGGAAGTGGTCGCTCGAATATGTATCAGCAAGTGCATACCACTCAAACCGGCGTGCAAGTTGGGGAGTACATATAGAGAGGTCTAAATGGGAATAGGTATGAGATGTGTCCGAAAGAAAAGTAGGGGCGCCAGTATTGAGGCAGACAAGATTGAGCTGGTTGAAAAGGTCTGCTAACAAGGAGCCCCTCGGGCAGGATGCTGGAGAGCCCCAAAGGGGATGGTGGGCATTGAAGTCTCCAGTTAACAAAAATGGTGCAGGTAGCTGAGCAATAAGTTGTATCATGTCTGCCCTGGTAACGGCAGATGACGATGGAGTGTAAACGGTACAAAAGGAAAACGTAAAAGTGGGGAGAGTAATGCGGATGGCAACTGCCTGCAGGCCGGTGTGCAACGTGATGGGATCGTAGTAAACATCATCCCGGACCAGCAACATAACCCCTCCATGAGCTGGGATACCTACCACAGGGGGTAGGTCAAAACGCACAGAGGTGTAGTGTGCCAAGGCAATTTGATCGCATGGGCGTAGCTTTGTTTCCTGGAGGGCTACGACGAGCGGACGATGCAAGCGGAGCAGCAACTTCAAGTCCTCTCGGTTGGAGCGAATGCTGCGAATATTCCAGTTAATAAGTGCCATTGTAAGAAAAGGAAGATGAGATAAGGGGTCACCTCGAAGGCCGCTTAGGGCCTGGCTTCGAGCGAGCACTGCCGCCGCTATCAGTAGGCGGACAGTCATCGTCCATGGGGTCTATAGGGTCATCGGCCATCTCGGGAGGATGGCCGGGAGGGGGAGCTTCCTCCGCCGGTGAACGGCCAGATGTTCGGCTACCAGCGGTGCGGCCAGGCGAAACGGATGACGGCCTGGGGCGGCAACCGCTGGGTGGCGCAGGAGAAGAAAGGCGCCGTGGCGGAGAAGGAGAACTGTGCTTCCTATGCGCCTTTTTAGAAGGACGTTTGGTGGAAGTACCGGTCGAAGGCTGGGAGGTCGAGGGACGGAGGAAGTCTGCACGGGATGGTTCCTTCTTAAAGGCCCGTGCATCTGACTTCGGGGTCTTCGACTTAGCAGAAGCTGAGGAAGTGGCTGGTGTCTGTGGGGTGATGGGAGGAAGAGGAGACGTCGACCGCGCGATCTTAGCGCTGGCCGAACGGACGACCGTGGTGCTGAAGGTCAGATCGCATGTCTGGGTTGCTACCTCCCGGGTAGTCCGAGGAGAGGCGAGGACAGTGCTGTATTTCCCCGCTGGGAGCAGCGTGGGCTTCCTACTAGCCAAGAGCTTGCGAGCAGCCGAGGTGGACACTTTCTCTTTGACCCGTATTTCCTGGATACAGCGTTCTTCCTTATAGACAGGACAGTCGCGGGAGGAGGCGGCATGGTCACCCTGACAGTTCACACAACGAGGAGACGGAGGTGGACAGTCACCCTCATGGGCATCCCTGCCACAAGTGACACATTTAGCCGCATTGGAGCAAGACTGTCGAGTGTGATTGAAACGCTGACACTGGTAGCAGCGCGTAGGTGTCGGGACATAGGGGCGAACAGAAATAACCTCGTAGCCCGCCTTGATGCGCGATGGCAGCTTAACACTATCGAAGGTCAAGAAAAGTGTCCGGGTCGGTACAAGGTCATTGTTGACCTTTTTCATGACCCTATGGACAGCCGTCACGCCCTGCTCAGCGAGGAAAGATTGAAGCTCCTCGTCAGTCAATCCGTCGAGGGAGCTACTATAGACTACACCACGAGACGAATTCAAAGTGCGGTGGGCCTCCACCCGGACAGGGAACATGTACAAGAGTGTGGCCCGAAGCAGTTTTTGTGCCTGAAAGGCACTCTCAGTTTCGAGTAATAAGGTACCGTTACGCAACCTGGTACAAGATTTGACAGATCCGGCTATGGCATCTACGCCCTTCTGAATAACGAAAGGGTTGACAGAGGAAAAATCCTTTCCGTCCTCAGATCGAGAAACGACGAGGAACTGTGGGGCAGGCGGTAGTACTTTTGTCACTGGTGGCTGGTCACGTTTCCGTTTTTGGGCAGAAGTCGAAAGCGATGGAGTAGAATCCATTGCGGAGGAATCCCCCATGATTGCCAGCGTCTCCGATGGCGCGCTCCTTCCTTGTGGGGACCCTCTCAGAGGGCACTCCCGCCTTAGGTGAATGTTTACACCTCAGGTCACACCTCCCGAGAAACAGACTGAGGGACCAATCGGCATGGTCAGAAGGTATCAGCTCAGGCAATCACCCCTCCCCGGGCCTGGCCTTTACCAGGGGGTACGCACGTGCCTTACATGTCTACCCAGGGCGGGGACTTACGCGTTACCCCGTCACCGGCTACGCGTGCGAACGCGTGGGTCGGCCTTCAGACACGCACAGGGAGGAAGGAAGAAGAGGAAAAAGAAGAGAGAGGGAGAAAGAGGACAGACCGTCTCAAACGCCGAGGCGGAGACCAGAGAAGGCAAGGAGAAGAAGGCACTGAGAAAGCAAGGAGAAGAAGGCAATGAGAAGGCAAGGAGAAAAAGGCAATGAGAAGGCAAGGAGAAAAAGGCAATGAGAAGGCAAGGAGAAAAAGGCAATGAGAAGGCAAGGAGAAGTCAAGGAGAAGTCAAGGGAAAGAGTAAGGAAGACAGTGAGGTGGAGAAGAGCAAAGAAAGGAACCAACAAGAGGAAGGAAGAAACGAGAAGTGAAAAAACCAAAAAGACCACGATTATAGGTCGTGAAACCGTCCGTCTCCGGACGCAGGCGCTAACTACCCCCGTGAGGGGGATGGACTCCTTTTAGTCGCCTCTTACGACAGGCAGGAATACCTCGGGCCTATTCTAATCCCCGGACCCGCAGGGGGGACGAGTTATTGGAGGTCACAATTGCCGATTACTATCGATTGCGTCAGGCCATAAGTACTCCACAGTGACAAGAAAAAACTGTAGCAGCATGCTTATAAAAATATTTATTCGTCTATGTCTTTGAAACTTCCTGGCAGATCAAAACTGTGTGCCGGACTAAGAATCGAACTCGGGACCTTTGCCTTACGCGGGCAAGTGCTCTACCAGCTGAGCTACCCAAGCACGACTCACGCCCCGTCCTCACAGCTTTACTTCTGCCAGTACCTCGTCTCCTACCTTCCAAACTTTACAGAAGCTCTCCTGCGAAGGCAAAGGTCCCGAGTTCGAGTCTCGGTCCGGCACACAGTTTTAATCTGCCAGGAAGTTTCATATCAGCGCCCACTCCTCTGCAGAGTGAAAATCTCATGCTGTCTATGTCTTTATTTATATCTGATGTATACTACTCATGAATAAATTGGTTAAATATTTACTGTTTTTTAGAAAGCACGGAGACATTAGGCTACTGGCCTACTTTTTGTTCTATTCCTTTGATATATGTTTATTTGATTTGTTTACGTATTTAATAATGTATGTTAGAGCTTGTTTATGGTCCAGCCATAGGAATATTTATTTAATTTCAAGTTATTTAAATGTAAATCCAGTATTTAGAATATGTTTAATTATGTTTGTGTGGGAGCGTTGACATGAAGTCATGTTGACATGAAGACATGCCGCGAGTGCTCTAGCCAATCACAGCGCTCGTGAATGGGGAGACTGGATGGAAGCAAGTTCGAGTGAAGGGTCTGGGACAGTATGGCGCGAGGGACGCACGGTGGCGAGAGAGACTTGGAGTGTGGAGTGGTTTGTGCGTGGTCGCAAGTGATAGAAATACTTCCGAGTGCCGACTTGTGAACTTGTGAGATTTCCGTGGTTTCTACAGTGAAGACATAGTGTGCATTTAGAAGTGAATATCTTGTGAGCTATGTTGTTGTTCATAACTAAATGCGCGCAGTGGGAATCAATTGTTTCCCTGTTATTCAACTTATATTTTATTTAATTGCTGGACCATCGACACCAATAAGTGTTTGATAGAAATATACTGCATTCTCAAAAGTACTTCTACTATTGTACTCATCATTTAAAGGCGTTAAAATAGAACCTGCAGATTTTATTTAATTTCAATAATTCATTTAAAAATGTCTATATTACGTTCAAAATTCGCAATTGCCGAGTGACAGGAACCTTCGACCATTCGATTCATGTGCGCATTCTTATCATATACTGTAGACTCAGCAGTATTTGGCCTGTAATGCAGGAACTACGTATCCCAGCCCCTAGACAACGAAACCAGCCAAAACTTTTAATATCGCAACTCTGAGTCGGAGGGTGCATAGTTATTATTACTGGAAAGTCCGCACCCTACCATATTTGCCCCACGAAAATACCGGTACCCCTAAAAAGCTGTGATAAGACTAATCAGCAGTTCCTTAAATACTGTAATATGTGTTGGCCTCTGTATGTAAAACCCTACTCTACTTAAATTGCTTCTAGGAATTACAGGGAAGTATCAAGTGAACCCTCCATTACTGTAATTAATGTGAAAGCTCTGTGGTCTTCAATATCTGAGCTTTGATTTAATGACACTCGTTTAACAAAACATGTTGATGCTGGGAACGTTTATATGAAATGAACATAAGCAGAATATCTAATAATGTGTGAAATACACTTCATAACAGTTTAAAAATTTTATTTATTTATTTATTTACTTAGTTACTGTTTCTGGCGAAAAAAGAAGAAGAAACCAAATTTCGTTTGTCTCATTTATTGTGCTGCAGCCTGCACGATATCAAAGTTCCCACTCTGTGCAACTGAATAGTACGTGGCATTGCAAATTTTATATTACACTTCTTAACTAAGCTTTTTTTCTTTGAGGAAAGGTTATTTTTATTTTATGTTGGAACAAAAGGTGCATTTGCATGTAGACATAACAGTAGTGTTCACATAAATGACAACACACCATATCAACTGCCAACAACCAGCTGCCAGGTGTGCTTCTACTGTTACTGACGACAGAGAAACAGGCAACAATGAAATTATATTATTCTGGGTTGTCATTCTTTCATAGCACATTTACGTTGAGTAATACAAGTTGTTCAGTTCATTGCTCTGTGTTTAAAGGACAAATCTTTGTGCTTGTGTGCCATGTTGAAAGTAAAAAGCTTTGTGCTTATGTGCGGTGTAGTACAATTGGAACTGAATACAGTCTTTCTTTCCTTTTACAATTTTTTTTTGTTTTGTTTTGACTGTTGGTTGACAATTTTGTAAGTGCCTTAACATGAATAACAGTGACAAAAGCAAACGTGCAAAATTTAGTGTGGCAGTATACCGGAAATTATCGAAGGAAAGGCGAGAACGAGAAGCCAATGTTTTAAAAACGCTTGGCAGAGTAGATAAATTTTTCGCAAGAAATGTTGCTGGTTAGACTTCGAGTTCAAGTAGTACAGATTATATTTCTGGCACTGCAGCTGTTGTAAAAGAAGTAAATACAGACTAAACAAAAGTTAAAAATGAAGAAATGCAAATTGTTCCTGATTTTGAGTGTCAAGAAAAACTAAGTGTCGCATCAGATATTACAAAAAGAAATAACCTCGTTCATGATAATCCTGCAGAATGGTGTTTCAATGAATCAACAACTGACATTCTCTTACAACATGGCATTAATTAAAACTATTATGATGATTTTTTTAATCCAAGAAGATCAACAGGCGATAAAACCAGATATTTGAACAAAAATATATTTTACTGTAAACTTCTATGTAAATTGTTCGGAGGTAAGGCTGCGATTGCTACTAATGGTATTGCAGATTGGAAAAATATTTCTAATATTTTATCTCATCATGAGAATTCAGTTGAACACAAAAATTCTGAGTTATCACTTTTAACAAGAAAAAAGTCACTTGGAACAATAGATAACCATTTCGAGTCATATGCTGAGAAAGAAAAAATGTACTGGTGCAGTGTGTTGAAAAGGGTATTTGCAGTAGTCAAGAAGCCAAGTCGTGGACTTCCCCTATGTGGACACATTGAAAGATTCCATTCATTACATAAAGTTCAATTTATGATGTCTCTTGAACTTATAGCCAAGTTTGATCCTTTCCTCGCAGAGCACATTGAACGATATGGAAATCCAGGGCAGGGACATACAAGTTATCTTTCTTCAACAATCTGTGATGAAATAATAGAGCTTCTTTCTGAATGAATAAAAAGAATGATCATATGTGAATTAAAACAGGCCAAATATTTCTCTATAATAGTAGATTCTACTGTGGACATTTCACATATTGATCAATTATCTTTCCTATTAAGACATGTGAATGAGAATGGTGAACCGGTTAAACGTTTCCCTATGTTTTTAGCAAACCCGGGACTCAAGTCCGAAAACTTAGCTGAGGCCATACTAAAAGTCCTGTCTACAAATTCCACTGACATTACTGACTGTACAGGCCAGTCATATGACAACGCAAGCATATACATATGACAATACAAGCAATATTCAGGAACCTACACTGGCTTGCAGGCACGCATTAAAGAACGAAATCCGAAAGCGCATTATGTGCCTTATGCAGCACATTCATTGAATTTAGTCGGCACTAGTGCTGCCAGCTGTTGTACAGAAGCACGTTCGTTCTTCAATGTAGTGCAAAACCTTTATAATTTTTTCTCTGCTTCTACACAGCGCTGGGATAAACTACTTTCTTTCACAAAACCAGGAAGCAAAACAGAAAAAAGTTTATCAAAAACACGTTGGATAGCAAGAGAGAAAGCATATGTAAGTCTATATGAAAACTGGGAGGGCGTTATCAATGTCCTCACACATATTGCCAATAATACGTTTGAAAAACCACTTGTGCGAAATGAGGCTTCAGCTTTACTGAATCAACTCAGCAGACTAGAAACAGTATTCATGATGACAGTTTGGAAGGACATACTCCAGAGATTTAATAGTGTAGATCTGAAATAGCAAAGTGTAAATATTGATACTAAAATAGTGCATGAATGATATGAATCACTTTTAAGATTTATTGCATCTATTCGTGGCATGTTCGACTATTATGAAAATAAACCCATGGAGATTGTGACTAAGAATGCACCTATAAAAATATCACAAAAATGCAAACTTCATGATGACGAAGACGTGGACTCTGAAAAAGTTTTTCTGACGGTAAGGGAAAAATTTAGTGTTGAAACATTTCTCCCAGTACTTGACAACTTGTACGCCAAATTAGTGAGGAGGAAGGGAAGTTATAGAACACTGCTGGACTCCTTAACAGTTTTCAGTAACCTTAAGAACAGTTCACCTGACGATATTGCTGAACATGCAGCAAAACACCAAGTGTCATATGACACAGATTTAGAGCCTTCCTTCCCTAGTGAATGTGTACATTTCGCGAACTTTTGAAATCTTCCGAGATTAGTCGAAATGAGTAAATTTTATGAAAAGAGAGGATAGTCCATGTTTCTGAATGTTGACATTGCTCTTAGAATATTTCTATGTATGGCACTTACAAATTGTTCAGCAGAACGCTTGTTTTCAGCTCTTTGAAAGACTGAAATCATACCTGCATTCTACGATACCTTTCCTTTGCTAATACCTTTAGAAAGAGCTATGGTGAGAGCAATGGCTGCAGTACAAAACTGTTCAGCCCTTACATGGATTAAAGATATTGTATACACTCATTATGCAGCACATCTAGCTACAGACCCTAACGGTTTACATATTAATTATTATATTATAAAACAAATTTGATTTTTCCACACTAATCTGTAAAATGATGTAACAGCAAATCCAGGTCTGCGTTTGTTTGTAATTAGTTATCAGTTCGTGCACCAAAATGTCTCTTTCCATTTTAATTTCTTACGCTTTCATATGGATTCATGTATTAATACCAAATGTGTGTTTTTTTTTCTTTTTTTTTTAAAAAAAAGAAGATCTGCTATACATTCAAGTTATTAGGTAATAAATCAACAGTTTAATTTTAATTTTGAACGCATTTCCGTAAAAGTATTAATTTCTAATGTATGACACGTTCGCTTCAATTTTTAGATCGTAACACAACTTTTTTATTTTCATTTCCAATGGTTACTTGTAAAAGAACATATTAAAAGCGAATGTATAACAAAAATCCATTGTCACCTACACACTCTGCTGAATTTTTAGGCCATAAAAGAAAAGTTATTTTCTTTGTGTTAGTTTCTGTTGTCTTTTGATAGAAGAATGTGTTAACACAACGCAGTTTTAAGTTTGTTTTATCTGCTGCCATACATCAAGTACAGTTCAGAAACCATATTACATTTTGATTGAGCGTGACTAGACCACTGTTGGTCCTTCAGAACAACGAATAGCGCAGTATGGAAACAGCTCACAGCGCTCCCACCCAAAACGGAATTTCTGAAGTGATTGGGTAATAGTTATTATTAAAAACATGTTGTTTGTAGGGGGGGGGGGGCATATAATATGGTGTGCCTAGGGGCGCAAAATTTTTAAATCCACCACTATACAGATCACTAATGATTATTATGAACACACCAATTGAAAGGTCGTCAGAAGAAACTGCTAACCTTCAATTTAGTAAAAGTAAGCTTGATCACAGTATCTACTGTGTTTTCTAACACCACATGTTCGCGATAAGTAGTTCCAAAGGAACAACTAGAAAATGCTGTCTTCTATATAAATTATTTTGCCTTACTTTACTTATGTTCCTGTCTTTGTAATTAGCCAAACATACACTATGTGCCCAAGAACATCCCATGACTGATTTTATTCCTGGTGTACAAGTAACATCAGTGCAGCGACTATGATGACAGCTCGAAGTAACAATTGTAAACAACAGATGAGTATTCCACCAGTCAGTTGTGAACAGGTGATGTTAAAACAGTGGATGTGCAGACATAGTGTGTCAACACTGTTGTGTTACAAACATGGAGGTACAACAAGGATAGTCGTCATGATGTCACGAATCTAAGCTGATGACTGCCAAGTCAAGTTGCCTCAAACATTAGCATCTAATGAAAGCATTTTGATAAGGATTCACATTTCATTAATAAAGATTTCCTATCAAGCCAACTTGAAAAGATTTCTGGGAGAACACTGTGGAAGAAAAGATTGGAAACTGACCAAACAGCAAAATACGTTCTCAGTATTTTTGGAAAGCGAACATAGATATCTCCCTTATTAAACCTCCATGATCACGAATTGGAAAGGAGAGAGATTTCTGAATCAAGTATTCGAGACATTCTCCAGAATATTTCGAAGAACAGAAAAATGTCTGAAAAACTTGGCCCCCACAGCTTGACTCTCGAACAAAAACAACAATGCATGGATGTCTGCTGTGACTTGGTTAAAATGAAAAACAATGTGGCCAATTCTTTTCTTGAAAAAATAATCACAGGTGATGAGACTTGGTGTTATCAATACGAACCTACCACAAAATGCAGAAATTCATATGATGGTTCAACACACTAATGACATAACTGACATTCAAGCAAATGTGATGCACAAGTTGAACAGCAACCCACACAAGACTTTTGGGTAAATCCATATGAAGTGATCCAGTGATGGTTGCTTGACCATTTTTAAATACTTTAATTTTTTTTAAATATGTGATTGCCCTACATTTGAGAAGCATTTGAGAAGTTAAAAACAGTTTTTTAAAATAATTAATCTTGCCCCTTTACTGGATGGCGGTCATTTTTATTTGCAGGCGCGCGATGATTTTTCAGTCTGGAGACATTAGCGACAATTTGAATATCTCTGCACTGGGTTAAGTTACAACATTCCAGTTGGCATGATTGTGTTTAGAAGTGTCCTCTACAACATTGTCTATTACCCAAAATACCCTAAATTCAAAAATAATCAGTCAAAATGACCTCCAAAGTTTGGTATCCAAATTTTCAAAAATCCACTTTTTAGGCCCAAAAATAACAAACAAGGAGTGATTGATGAGAGTCTGAGTCTGTTTTTTCGCTATAGTTAGATATCAACACTACTAGCCTCATATACAGTAAGAACACTTACAAATGTTTCCTTAATTCTTTATGAATGTTTGAAATTTGAAAATTTTCATTTTTCGTAAAGTTTGGGGTTAGTTATCCCAGGTGGGACTGAATATAAAAATATGATTTTTGCATAGTTTGTACACCTATATGATAGCAACGTACTGTAAAAATTTTTGATATCTGACTGTGAACAAAGATACGAATTTTTGAAAATGGGGAAATAATTCACATTACTCTTCAACTGATCTTATGGCTGTTGCTTATTTAAATGGTTTATTGTTTCATTGTAATAAAATTTAATTGTGACATATATTTAGTTAACACTATCACCCAATATTCGTTTAGTTTATTGTTAATGCAATATTAAGCAATAGGAGCTTTCGCTTTTGCTCTATGGTAATAAAAATGCCCATTTTAAAAAAAATGGTTCAAATGGCTCTGAGCACTATGGGACTTAACATCTGAGGTCATCAGTCCCCTAGACTTAGAACTACTTAAACCTAAGGACATCACACACATGCATGCGCAAAACAGGATTCGAACCTGCGACCGCAGCAGCAGCTCGGTTCTAGAACCACTCGGCCACAGCGGCCGGCCAAATGCCCATTTACATTTAGGTTTATTGTCAATAAAGATGTACATTATTGCTGGGTGTGGCATTGTTGTAATCAGTCTGTTCCGAAACCTCTGTTAAGAGTGGATGTTCATACTTAATTGAGGGTGTAGAATGTGTTATGTGCTTTGTTCTGTGCGTAATTTGTAATTAATTTTGAGAGTTTAACTGGAATGCAATAACATGGATGAACAGTGCTCTGTTGGACAGATAGCGAGTGAGGTGTGTCAAAACAGTTTACGGTACAGTTTCAAAAAACTTGGAAAATATCAATGACTTTGATGAAGTTAGACAAACTTTGTTTAAATTTCGAGTAAGTTCTTCTGTAACACTGCTGTGTGAGTATCATGAGAAGAAATATATTCTGAAGTACAACCACATTTTTGGAAGAAAGTGCTGTGATCCACTTAAAGTTCATAAAAAGCCTATTACTAAAGGTTTGAGGGAAATAAAACTTGAACATTTGTCCTTGTTATGTGAGAGAAAAACAGCTTCCCAAGTGAAACGTAATGCGATTCCTGGAAATTCCCTGTGCACAAATTGTTATTCAAAAATATTTGTTGTGAATCCAGAACCAGAATCATGTAAACTTGATAATGACATTCATATTCCTAATGAGGAAGCTGTTAGCATACTGGATTTTGCTTGTTGTAAGTTAGACATATCTCCTTCTTCGAAAATTAAGTAGCAGAAAAAGAAAAGCAGCTATTGAAAATAAGGTACAACAAATTTCAGACAAAATTAGAAAAGACTTGGAATTATGCTTTAATAATACAGATACCAACATTATTTCTAAAGAAAAAAACCTACCACTAGTATCATCTGACACTGAATATTTGAGCTTAATAGAGAAATTAAATATTAAATGTTCAGTGACATCTAAAGAGGAAATAGTTAAATTTTTAAGTTTTCTCCCTGACTCATGGTCAAGAGAAAAAATAGTTCATGAATTCAATGTTTCTCATCGTTTGGTTAAACTAACCTGAAAATTAGTGAAAGAGCAAGGCATTCTTCCAGTTTTAGGAAATAAGAATGGAGTAGGTTTAAGTGAAGAAACAATTACAAAGATTCAGCACTTTTTTTGAAGATTGTGAAAACCGTAGAATGTGCCCAGGTTGCAAAGATAACACAAGAGTTGTTATAAATGGAGTTAAAGTAACAAAGCAGAAATGACTAGTGCTGTCACTTTATGTAGCTTTCAAAAATTCTCATCCTGAATGCAAAATTAGAAGGTCAAAATTTTGTGACCTCCGCCCTAAGTGGTGTATTTTGACTGGATCCTCAGGGACACACTCTATATGTGTTTGTTTATAACATCAAAATGTCAAACTGATGATTGCAGGTGCAAAACTCAGTGATCTTAACTACAAAGAGTTACTAGATTTAATGGTCTGTGACACAAACAGTTATGACTGCATGACGAGTTTGTGTAATAAATTTCTCGAATATGATGAGGAAATGGCGGACCATATTACCTTCAAACAGTGGGTCACAACTGACAGGGCAGAAATGATAACAGAGGTTAAATCTCAGGAAGAGTACTTGGAATCTTTAATTGATAACTTACAAAAACTCAAAAGTCACCACTATGTTTCTAAAATACAAAGTAAGTTTTTGAAGGACAAAAAAGCACAACTTCATGAAATTAAATGCATGGTGCTAGCTGATTTTGCAGAAAATTGTACATTTGTGATTCAGGATGCAATACAAGGGTACCACTGGATCAATGACTAGGCAACAGTGCATTCATTTACTCTCTACTTTAAAAATAAGAAAGATGAAGTTTGCAGTTCTTCAATTTGCAGTTTAAGTGACTACTTGGAGCACAACACTTTGGCTGTACATGTGTTTCAAAAGTATGTAATAAATTACATAAAAGAAAATTGTCCCCAAGGTTGAGACACTGATATACATTTCAGATGGAAGTGGTAGTCAGTATAAGAACAAAAAGAATTTTTCAAATCTGTGCAACCACAAAGTAGACTTTACGTTGGAGGCTGAATGGCACTTTTTTGCATCTTGCCATAGTAAAAATGCATGTGATGGAGTAGGAGGTACAACAAAATGTGAAGTAAGTAAAGCCAGCCTACAAAGACCAACCACAGACCAAATTCTTGCAGTACAGGACATGTATGTCTTTTGCAAGGATAATATTAAAGGCATTACCTATTTTCTGATCAAGAAAGAAGAAGTAGTTCTGCATATGAAAACAACACTTCAAACCAGATTTGAAAACTGTATAGCACTAAAAGGAACAAGGCATTTCCACAAATTCCTTGGCATTGAAGAAAACTTAGTTCGATGCTATTTAACATCACAAAGTATGTATGTATCATTGTGCCAGTAAAATTACAACTGTCTTTAATGTTGAATGATACAGTGGCATCTATGTGGAGGTTGAAAGAATAAGTTTGAAAAACAATGATGTTTTTGTGCATTTTTATCACCCTGCTGGCCCAAGAACATCATTCAAGAAACTACTAGTGACAAAGTTTGGATACCAATGAAAAATGTTTTAAGGAAACTTTCAGTGCTGGGAGGTCTTATTCTACATCACAGAAGCTGTCTGAAGAAATAAGTGTTCTTAACATTCACCACCAGGTTTAGGAAAAGTCGCATTTCGAAGGATGTTAACTGAAAACATTTTTTTTAAATATGTCAAAATAATATAAATGTTAATTTCAGTGATGTTTCCACTTTTTGTATACAATTCAGTAGACTGTCATGTCAATGGCAAGGAACGCGTTTCTGCAGAAGACAAATTTGTTAACATCAAGTATAGATTTAAGTGACAGGAAGTCGTTTTTGAAAGTATTTTTATGGAGTGTAGCAACGTATGGAAGTGAAACATGGACGATAAATAGTTTGGACAAGAAGAGAATAGAAACTTTCGAAATGTGGTGCTACAGAAGAATGCTGAAGATTAGATGGGTAGATCACATAACTAATGAGGAGGTATTGAATAGAATTGGGGGGAAGAGGAGTTTGTGGCACAACTTGACTAGAAGAAAGGATTGATTGGTAGGACATGCTCTGAGGCATCAAGGAATCACCAATTTAGTATTGGTGGGCAGCATGGAGGGTAATAATAGTAGAGGGAGGCCAAGAGATGAATACACTAAGCAGATTCAGAAGGATGTAGGCTGCAGTACGTACTGGGAGATGAAGAGGCTTGCACAGGATAGAGTAGCATGGAGAGCTGCATCAAACCAGTCTCAGGACTGAAGACCACAACAACAACATCCTGCCAATATACATGAATAGGCAACAGCCATAAGATCGGTTGTAGAGTAATATGTATTTCCGTATTTACTCGAATCTAAGCCGCACTTTTTTTCCAGTTTTTGTAATCCAAAAAACCGCCTGCGGCTTACAATCGAGTGCAAAGCAAGCGGAAGTTCTGAAAAATGTTGGTAGGTGCTGCCACAACTAACTTCTCCCGTCGAATATATGTAGCGCTATACAGGCATGCTTTGTAGGCACAAAGATAAATACTGGCGCCAAAACCTCTGCGTCAGTAAATAATTATTTTTTTTAAAAAAGGGGTGGAAGACGAGCTTTTTTTCTCCGCCCTGAGTTTCGACCACTGCATTTTCATACATTATCCAACGAAGTAAGTACAAATTCCGTATTGTTCATCTTCGAATGTAGCAGAATTTCAATGTACTACGAAAATCCGACTGGCAAGACTGTTGGGATGTTTGTCAATATGGCCAACTCTACGTTCTAAATTTTTTCCTACCTGTGAGAAGAGATGGTTGCTAATAGGAACCTGATGAAATGTGAATCACATGCAGTATTCTCTTCACCATAAGAAAGAATGCGAATATAAACATTTTGCCATGTATTCCTTCATGTTTGCAGCTATCTCATTTAATTCCTGTCTGCCTAATAAACTACGAAACTAGAGTGAGACAACAGCAAACGCGGAAGAATGTACATATCCTGTCGTGTTTATATTCGTATTATTCTTATACCTAATAGTAATACAGTCAGAAATGAAGCACGGCAAGATGACTCTAATTTCTGTGCAGAATTTGATGTACTAAAGAAGTGGCTGCAAAGATTTTCAAACGGAGAAAAATTTTCGCCTAACTCTCGTTCAGAACATGTTCTATCATACGCAGTCTATTATTTGGTTCTTGTTAAACATTATCAAAGAAAGCAGCAGTGTAAGTAACAACAAATAGCAGTCTTTTGCCATTGTTTCGCTAATGAGACGATTCCTCTCTCTCTCTCTCTCTCTCTCTCTCTCTCTCTCTCTCTCTCTCTCTCTCTCTCTCTCTCTTTTTTTTATTTACTGTAAGCGGCAGTAGCGATCACAAAAGCAAGCCATGCCGCGAGCGGCGACTGGCCGTAAACACACACTATCAGAATGTGACAAACAACACGTGACATAGTACAGTAATGCATTTTCAGCTTAGAGTGACGTAGACATCTATAACAAAGAAAACGGCACTTATCAGATCAAAGCAAAATAAGCAATCGATTCAAACCAGACGAAGCAAGTGAAAAAGGAAGGATACCCGTATAACTACGGACGGAGCGCCTGACGCATAGCAATGGCTACCAGGTGAAGCTTAACTGCTAAGCTTACGACTCGAACCAAACTACTGTAGCTGTATCGTTATTCATTCGACCTAAATTGTGTCTTATATTACAATGGACCAACTTTGTTTCGATTTGGAGGTGCGACGTAAAACTTTTCTCTCCCCTTGAATTTCGAGTCTCAAATTTCACGTGCGGCTTAGATTCGTGAATTTTTTTTTTCTTTTATTTCGAGTCTCATTTTTCAGGTGCGGCTTAGATTCGGGTGTGGCTTAGATTCGAGTAAATACGGTATCTCCCCATTTTCAAAAAATCACATCTTTGTTCACAGTCAGATATCAAAAATTTTTACAGTATGTTGCTATCATATAGGTGTACAAACCACAAAAATCGTATTTTTATATACAGTCCCACCTGAGATAACTAACCCCAAACTTTACAAAAAAAATGAAAATTTTCAAATTGCCATTCAGTAAAGGTGAAACATAAAATTTTTTTGAAAACTGTTTTGAACTTCTCAATCATAGGGCAATCACATATAAAACTTTAAAATATTTAAAAATGGTCAAGCAACCAACTTCATTTTTATTGGACAACTTCATTTGGATTGACCCTTCTCATACAGTTTCACACAGTTGTATTAACATTCTGTGCAATGTATTCATGTGAAAGGAGACCCTGTAGAACAGCTGAAGCATTAAAATCATCATATTAAACTTCCTCAGTTTTTTGCTAATCCAATTGTTAAGCCTTCTAAATTGATGGGATATAACATGCAACAACTCAAACAAGTTCTTGTGGGCGAGGATTCTGTTGACCCCTTCAATGCAATTTTAGAGGACAACAGAGTGCGTGCAGAAACAACTTCACTGGACCAATTATTAGTGGCACACATCGGTAGATACCAATGACAGGATATGTTTCATCAAAAACCACGTGATGCAATGCATTCAGTTTGGTGGGTCTATCTTACTTCTGTGAAAACTGCCACACCACAAAGAAATAATCAGAAGAAAATTATATTCACTTCACATATTTCACATAATAATGCAAAGGAATGATCAGATGTACAAGGAGATTAAACAATCACAGTGTACATTTAAAATCACAGGACTTGATGCATTCAAATTGTGAAACTCTCAGAATTAACAATTTCTCAGATTTAATTTACTGTTAAAAGCTTACTTGACAGTAAACCTCTCACAACCTCAAAATAAAATCAGGATGGCACTGAATGTGTCTAAAAATGGTACCGTATTTACTCGAATCTAAGCCGCACTTTTTTTCCAGTTTTTGTAATCCAAAAAACCGCCTGCGGCTTAGAATCGAGTGCAGAGCAAGCGGAAGTTCTGAAAAATGTTGGTAGGTGCCGCCACAACTAACTTCTGCCGTCGAATATATGTAGCGCTACAAGGGGATGCTTTGTAGGCACAGAGATAAATACTGGCGCCAAAATCTCTGCGTCAGTAAATAAATTAAAAAAAAAAAAAGGTGGAAGACGAGCTTTTTTTCTCCGCCCCGTGTTTCGACCACTGCATTTTCGTACATTATCCAACGAAGTAAATACAAATTCCGTATTGTTCATCTTCGAATGTAGCAGAATTTCAATGTACTACGAAAATCCGACTGGCCAGACTGTTTGGGATGTTTGTCAATATGGCCAACTCTACGTGTTGAATTTTTTACTACCTGTGAGAAGAGGTGGTTGCTAATAGGAACCTGACGAAATGTGAATCACATGCAGTATTCTCTTCACCATAAGAATAATATGAATGTATAAACATTATGCCACGTATTCTTTCGTGTTTGCTGCTATTTCATTTAAATCCTATCTGCCTAATAAACTACGAAACTAGAGTGAGACAACAGCAAACGCGGAAGAATATACGTATCGTGTCATGTTTACATTCGTATTTTTCTTATGCCTAATAGTGATACAGTCAGAAATTAAGCACGGCAACTGATTAGATTTTTAAATCTAAGATGACTAATTCCTGTGCAGAATTTGACGTACTAGAGAAGCGGCCGCAAAGATTTTCAAACGGAGAAAAATTTTCGCCTAACTCTCGTTCAGAACATATTCTATCATATGCAGTCTATTATTTGGTTCTTGTTGATCATTATCAAAGAAAGCAGTGTAAGTAACAACAAATAGCAGTCTCTTGCCATTGTTTCGCTAGTGAGACGATTCCTCTCTTTTCTTTTTTTTTAATTGTAAGCGGCGGTAGCGCGCACAAAAGCAAGCCATGCCGCGCGCGGCGACAGGCCGTGAACACGCACTATCAGAATGAGACAAACAATGCATTACACAGTACAGTAATGCATTTTCAGCTCAGAGTGACGTTAACACCTATAACAAAGAAAACGGCACTTATCAGATCAAAGCAAAATAAGCAATCGATTCAAACCAGACGAAGCACGTGAAAAGGAAGGGTACCCGTATAAATACGGACGGAGCGCCTGACGTATAGCAATGGCTACCTGGTAAAACTTAACTGTTAAGCTTACGACTGGAACCAAACTCCTGTAGCTGTATCGTCATTCATTCGACCTAAATTGTGTCTCGTATTACAATGGACCAACTTTGTTTTGATTTGGAGGTGCGGCCTAAAACTTTTCTCTCCCCTTGAATTTCGAGTCTCAAATTTCAGGTGCGGCTTAGATTCGGGAAAATTTTTTTCCTCGATTTCGAGTCTCATTTTTCGGGTGCGGCTTAGATTCGAGTGCGTCTTAGATTCGAGTAAATACGGTATTCCAGACAGCTTCTCTTCAGGTCAAGGGCTGAGTAGTATCACACAGTAGACAAGTGTCACAAAGTGCTAGATGATGATCAATGTGCTAGGACAAAGAAGACATTGTATCCGTTACACAGACAATTGTTTACATTACTGACTTATCTAGTAGTATTACTTCATTAATTTTTGCCAACACTGCCTCCTAACCATGAACATTTTGATTTGAAAATGATTATGGTTACTTAACCTAACATAGCCATCCAGTATAAATAAAAAGGGTCTTGGACTGTTGTAATATCAGTATTACCAAATATTAAAGTGTAACTCAATGCAACATCTTCACAGACACAAAATATTGCTCTGCAACTTCGATGTTATGGAATACTCAAATAACTACTTTGTAATTAGACAAGTGATTGCCTAAACATGACAGTACTGTTCATCTTTAGATGATATCATTACATAAGTGCTTCACAGATCTGTGAGGTAAATAATATCAAAGCTATTTAAATAATGAAATGAGGCCTTTCTCTCAATACTACATATTCACTCTTCTTGTTGACAAGTTCTTGCCCAAAAAACTGTCAATAGTTACAGATTATGATTTTCCTCTTTAAAGCAGATTTCTCAGCAAGGCCAGACACTGTGACATAATTTATGCACTTACTCACCAATATGCCTCTCACACCGATTAAAAGTTGTTATTTTGTCAAGCACAAAATAGAAAAGATACTTTTCTACATCATAGACATGAAAGGTGGAAATTTTGTTTGTAAATGATAATCAATATTCACATGTGTTGCCCCATTCTAAACATCAGGGTTTTGCATTAACTTTTGCTGCTCAAGGTTCTGTTTTTCAGTACTTTGCAATCCATCTTTCGACACCTGTCACTGCTTCTTTCTCAACACACTCCAGTTTCCTCACGGTTGTTTTCAGGAATGACTGTCCTTGTTCAACAAAGTTCTTCTTGCAGCTCTTATTCACCTTACAGTTTTTTAGCCTTCTTTCCAGCTGAAGAATAATCTGGAAAAGCATCTAAAAATATACACAAAGGTAAATACTGCAACTTCCAATCAGTACCTCGTCTAGTAATGATGGGGAAGCTTTTAACAGAAGTTTTATTGTTTATGTGTACAGTAAGACAGTGATAATCCAGCTCACCTGACAGTCCGGTACAGATTAAGTTTTGTAAAAGTAGTTCAGTGCCAGAAGAGCACAGGAAAAGCAAATAATGGGGGCCTATGTTAATTGAAAAGTCCAAATTTTTCACATGGAATTAGATCTGTCCAGAGATGAAGTTCTTTCATTCTTGAAAGAGTGGCTTAATAATTTCACAATCTGCCAGCCATCCATAATTATGTATACCATATTTACGTCTATTGAACTTTTCTAAAACTTTGAGCCTTAAACTGATTTAACAGAGCAATACAGTATTTGACTTTTAAATTAATTTTGTTTTTACAGAAAAGTGATACATACTTTTAATTATTTTACACTGTAATCTCTTCTGTTGTGTTTACTAAATTACAGTTACTTGTTTTTGTACATTACAACATGTTTTATGTACATCACTTTTTAAAACCCGGTTTTGAAAAGTGACCTTGATAGTCCGGCAGCGACAGATCTCTGAGCATGGCGAATTATCAAGGTCCTGTTGTACTTTTGTATACTGACAGAAGATTTTGTCAAGTGTTTCTTAATGGAAATTCATTCCCATATGAGTATTTTTCTTCACCTCACAAAGTCTATGAATAGCATGCAAGACACAGGTCACATAAGTTACAGAACGTAGATCTGAGATTGAAATACTCATGGAACACATTATAAGCTTAATCTTAAAGCACTAACTGTACTTGAGGATACTTCAATCTATTGCTGAAACTTTGGCATCTAGGTGGCATTGTCTGTTTTCTCAAGAAAGCTTACACGAGTTTCAATTTTTCTCCTCATTTGGGGGTCACACTAAAATATTAAATACACATCTGTTCCACCCATCAGTTGTTTCATCCAGAATCAAATACATTAGGTCGTGAACTACTACCCGTCTGAATTGTGAACTTTTTCTTCGTACGGATGGTCAAATATTCTCACCAGGATGAGACTTTCCAATATAATTCCCAGACATGATTTCATAATGGGATAGTTGTCTGTATATGACAATACTACACCAAATAACTGCTGCCTCACTGTTCTGTTGCCAGATTGTAGTTCCTTATTCTTTGCATGCTATGCACTTTGTCATATGCTACTAAACACGATTTCATGGGTGCTTTTAATCAACTGCAACAGAAATGTTACAAATGCTAAAACCTAACAAAAAAATACATCACCCTAAATACAATCACTACTAAACTGTTTGACAATTCTATAGTCTCCCAGTGCGCATATACAATTTCAACATCTTGGATACATACAAAAAATAAAAATAAAACAAGAGCGTAACAAGTTGCACAAGCTACACTCACCACTTTGTGTGATACTTTTCTTGAATCATCAGTCTTCTGACTGCTATGATGTGGCCCGCAATAAATTCCTCTTCTGTGCAAACCTCTTTACTTCAGACTAGCACCCCATATCCTCAATTATTTGTTGAATATATTCCAATCTCTGTCTTCCTCCACAGGTTCCTAAGTAATACGAAAATTATTCCCTGATGTCTTAATACAAGGGTCACTCCAAAAGAAATGCACATTATTTTTTTTTAAATCCATCTTTTATTCTACATGTTTGAAAGTTTTACAGTGTGTAGATACATTCTTTAGGAACAATATTTTCATTTCTCCACATAATTTCCATCCATCTCAACTGCATTACGCCACCTTGGAACCAGTGCCTGTATACCCGCACAGTAAAATTCTGGACCAACCTGTTGGAGCCACTGTTTGGCAGTGTGCACAAGGGAGTTATCATCTTCAAAGCCTTGTTCCACGAAGAGAGTCTTTCAGTTTCTCAAAGAGATGACAGTCACATGGAGCCATGTCAGGATTGTAAGGCGGATGTTTCAGTGTTGTCCATCCGAGTTTTGTGATCGCTTCCATGGTTTTTTGACTGATATGTGGCTATGAATTGTCGTGCAACAGCAAAACATCCTGCTTTTGCCGATGTGGTCGAACACGACTCAGTCGAGCTTGAAGGTTCTTCAGTGTCATCACATTTGCATCAGAATTTATGGGGTTCCACTTGGCATGATGTCCACAAGCAAGAGTCCTTCGGAATCTAAAAACACCATAGCCATAACTTTTCTAGCAGAAGGTGTGGTTTTGAATTTTTTTTCTGCATGATGCCACTCCACTGATTGCCTCTTTGTCTCTGGTGAAAAATGATGGAGCCATGTTTCATCACCTGTCACAATTCTTCCAAGAAATTCATCTGCACCATTCTCGTACTGTTCCAAACATTCGCTGCATACTGTTTTTCTTGTTTCTTTGTGAGCCACTGTCAACTTCCTGGGAACCCACCTAGCACAAACCTTTTTTAACACCAACACTTTCAGTATTCTGCAAACACTTCCTTCCCCTATCCCAATGTAGCGTGACAATTCGTTCACTGTGATGTGTCCGTTAGCAGTCACCAATTCGTTAACTCTCTGCAAATTGTCTGGAGTGTGTGCAGTGTGAGGCCTGCCGCTGCGAGGACAATCCTCAGTATTGCTGTGGCCCCTTTCATCACGTAACCTGCTTGCCCACCGACTAACTGTATTGCAAATGACAGCAGCATCTCCATACACCTTTTTCAACCTCTTGTGGATGTTTCCCACTGTCTCGTTTTCACAGCACAGGAATTCTATGATAGCACATTGCTTCTGACGAATGTCAAGTGTAGCAGCCATCTTGAAGACATGCTGTGATGGCGCCACTCATGGGAACAGGTTGAACTAAGTTTGAAAACATTTTTATAAAAATAGTGTACATTTCTTTTGGAGTGACCCTCGTCTGTTCTCAGCCCTTGTCCCCCCTTTTGGTCACTGTTTCCCATATGTTCCTTTCTTTGCCAAGTCTGGCAAGAGTCTCCTCAGTCAGCCCACCTAATTTTCAACATTCCTCTCTAGCACCACATCTCAAACACTTCAGTTCCCTTCTGATCTGATTTTCCTACAGTCCACATATCACTACCATAAAATGCTGTGCTCCAAACCTATATTCTCAGAAGGTTCTTCTTCAAATTAAGACCTATGTTTGGTACCAGAAAACTTCTTTTGGCCAGGAATACCCTCTTTGACTGTGATGTTCTGCTTTTTATGTCCTCTTTGCTACAGCCACCACAGGTTATTTTGCTTCCAAGGTAATAGAATTCCTTTACTTTGTCTACTTCATGACCACCAATTTTGACGTTAAGTTTCTTGCTAGTCTCATTTCTGCTACTCCTCGTTAGTTTAGTCTCTCTTCTCTTTCTCTCAATCCATATTCTGCACTCTTAAGACTGTTCATTCCATTCAACAGATCTTGTAATTCTTTTTCACCTTCACTGAGCATAGAAGTGTCATCAGCAAATTGTATCACTTATATCCTGTCAGCCTGAACCTGAAGTATGAAAACGTAAAACTGCTACTGCTTTGGCTTGTGGTGTGGCAATGAGCCAGGTATCTAGTACGCAATCAGCACTGATCACGGTTAGCACTGAAGCACTTGAGTAGTCTGCCTTGTGAAAAATTTTCCTAATTCCTGAAGTTTATTCACAGAAGTAACAGAGACGGGCATACATTATTGTGCCATTAGATTTTTTGTGACTGATTTACTCAGAGTTTTTATTAGTGTTTCATCAGTTTCCTCTTGCATAAGTTATTTCATTCTTTTATTTATTTTTTGGTTTTCTGCTCATGATGGTTTGAAAATAGAGCCTTGCATTATCAAATTACATTTCTTTCTTCAATATACATCGAATGTCAAAGCATTTGGGCAAAAGGTGTTACGGCAGCTTTTATACATTTGTTGCATCAACAACTAACATGTGAACAGTGAACTTTATAATGGAAATATATTGCCAGAAAGATAAGAATATTCACAAATGTTTTACCTCTTTTTCTAGAAATGAACTTGAGTTAGAAGGTGTGGAGAGCTATGAGGAGACAACACTGCCAAACTGGGTGTCTAATGAGGCTGATGAGCTCCAGCAGTGACATATGAACATTTCAGATTAAGCTAAAAAGTATGCCTAACCTCAATGGCATGGGAAGTTATTCAAATTGCCTAGAGGTAAGGTTTGCTATAATCTGTTCATCATCATAAGAATAAACCTGATGTAAACAAACACAAATGCAATGATTGGTCAGAAGCCATAACACATGTACACTGGTATTGTTACGCTCTAGGAAGTAGGTCCTACTTATGTATTAAATATCATATTACTAAGTTACGTTAAATGAAACTTCAAGATATTCAAATGTATTAACAGCCATCAACGTTTTTCTTAATCATGCTTTAGCTACGTAGTTTTTATGTCAACAATCATGTACAGTCACAGCTTCAGCAGCGTTGTGCTCTGATTGCTGCGCTGTTAATGCACATTATGAAAATGGCTGAGGCTGCTTCCTGTTCCGTAGTAAAACGTGTGGAACACGTGTTAAAAAGTGCTGAGAAATAGGTTGTTTGGCTTTGAAGTTTTCTCAGCGTTGTATATAATGCAGTCGATAAACTAACTCACATAAATGTGTAGCGCAGTTGGTAGCGTAATGGAATGTGAACAAATTGCGGATATTCGTGTGTTGGTTCAAATCTCCCCAGTATCATTTTCTTTTCTCTTTCAATTTGAAATACCTACATCTCATAATTATAAAACTCATCATCATTTTTTATGAATAATGCATGTCTTGTTTCTAATTACATATTGGACACAAAACTCCTGTTTCCATTTCAAATACAAATTCTTAATCATCAGTGATTTACAAAAGATGTTCATAAAAGCTGTTAAATTAAGAAAACATAACATTCTAATTTTTTAAGGCAAAAATGAAAAACCAGATCCTCATTATTTGGACTATGACCATCATTTTATACCACAGAGGTAGATAAGTATCATAGAAACATGAAAAACAATCATTTTCACAGCATCGAGCACATCATACAACTACTGCATGTTTACATTTGCTACTGTACCATTACATTATGAACCCAGCAGAATTGATCTGGAGCGAAGCTGCGGGATTTGGCCCAAGAAGTAACAAGACTGTTAAGCTGTCAGACGCACGGGAACTAATGCACGCAACTTTTTCACACATTACTGCCAAACACTGGTGGGACATAGAACGGCTCATCATAAAACAAGAAGAGAAAACGCTGCAGGTGCTTGGCTTCCTGGATTCTGTTGTTGATTGTCTTGTTATCAACGTAGCAGGTGACACTTCGCAAACTGAAATGTATTTCTTGGATTCGGATAAGGAAGGAGCTAAGAGATTACCAGATGACTGACTGTAAGTAATAGCTTCAATATTTAACTATATGGTGAAATCCTTCAATAATCTCTTGCGTTACACACAGCTATGCAGAAAATTTACCCTGCAGATAAGTCAGGAATTTCATCATTCTTGTTTTTAATTGCATTTTAGCTAAAGATGATAACGTGTTGCAGTTTTCATCTAGTTGTCTAAGGAGCTTATTGTGGGAGATTTGCTGTGTATTATTTCATTCTGCTCAAAAATTAAATGACTTTCGAAGCTGTATTGCTCCTATGCTCGTCGATTTTTACATGTGAATTGCAGCTGGCCACATCACTGCAGGCTAGCTGTACCAACTGAGTGGCCAGTGCTGTCCAAGTTAAATGTGCCGGTAAAGCTGTTGTCCCGTATTGTCACTAAGTTGATGTGCGTGTAACGCACAGCACAAAATGTGCCCTTATTATCATACTTGACAGTACTCGAGGCAGCTTGGCTCCCACGTGAAACGGAAATCCAATGAGGCTCCAGCAAACGCTGAAGAATACATGGTGCAATGTTTACATCAGGTTTATTCTTATGATGAATGGATTATATCTTTGAGGATATGGTCAAGATGAAAGAAACTAAACTGGAAAGCAACTCAGGGGATAATGGGTACTTTATAATATTCTACCAAAAAAATTGTAAATGACGAAAGAGCAGCTCATTAGCAATGATAAAAAATATTTATCTTTGACAAGATAACATAAATTTTTGAAGTAAGTCTTCAACACAACAGTCCACTTGAGCTCCATCAGGCAAATCTGTTTGGCTTACAATTTTTCAAACACCAAAATGCTAGTGAACTTTTGACCATATGTCATGGGGAAATCTCAAATTAAAACCTAAACATTCACAGCACACATGGAAAGTAGAAACCTGCAAAGCAAGAATGTAAGGTGCTGAAGGGAAAAAACATGTTAAAAAGTGCTCACACTGAAAAAGCTGCAGTAAAACCACAGTTACGACTGCTTACTTCATCTAGTAATAAGCTAAGGAATAAAGGTTCAAAGAAAGATTACAAAATGAAAAATAAATACAAATGAGGAACAGAAAATAAGATTAAAAAACACACAAGACTCCACAACTAAGAATTCTGACTCATTTGTCTTTGTTAGAAGAATCTTACTAAATAAAACATTGCAAGAGTAATGTTACAACAATCCAATAGCTAATTTTTTTATGTTATGTTATACCTGCAACACTCTCCAAAGACAAAATGTGCTTACCATACACAGTTTATTACATTTAATATGGGCTGTTATTTGAACAGAATACATCAATTCTCTTAAACTGAAGAAACCATGAAGCTTAAACTATGATTTTTCAGATAATTGTCTACTGATTCAAGGGTGGGTAATTTGTTCAAGCACTGTCAGTCAGTGAGATATGCTTTGTGTCTCAATCTACCTCTGTGTTGTTGGTATGTTCAACAGAATTTGTAATCCATTCTATACTATCTTTTGCGACACAGAAGACAAAAATATACAGGGTCTCTCACCTAAACTTTTCACCACCAATATGTCTGTAAGCACAACAGATATTGACAAATGGCTTTCATGGGTATGAATGTATGGCTGGGGCTCACACAATTAAATAGAGTGAGTCATTCTAAACTGTGTGCAAATATTGGTTTCAACAAACTTATGTTTTTTTTTAAAATTGACACCCAATATTATTCCATTCGCAATCAATAACATGAAAAATCACAATAATAAAGGCATTGGCTGCATTGCAATATGTCAATTACATCCTGAGAAATAGGAATGCGACGTTGAAATATGAAATGAACGGAATGTGCCACTACTGCACTTCCCGTGATGCAAGTGTGACCCGCATGTCATTCGTAATCGTGATGTGATTGATGTGTGTATCCTTACTTTCACTGTTATCATGGCACCCTATATTAATAAGGATTCCTGTCACAAACACTGTCCATCTGTTCTAGGCATTTGACATGGTATTCACAAATGAGGGAATTTCTGACGTGATATTACTGTACGGAAATGTCACCAAAACGGCACAAGTGCGGCAGAGGTGTATGCCCAGCGGTACCCTAACAGACATCATCCAACACGTACTACCGTCATGAATATTGTTAGAAAGCTTTGCATGACAGGGCGGCTGTCTCCATGAATGCAGATCTGGAGCAGAGGTAGCTGTCCTGGTAGCCACTGCAATAAACCCTCATGCAAGTATTTGTGAAATGGAGAGATGCATGGGAATCCTTTGAACAAGTGTGATGTGTAGTCTGCACAGTCATAGATACCACCCATACCAAATGACAGCTCATTGAGGCCTCTGTGGGAACAAAATTCACAATCACCTGGAATATTGTATTGTCAATGGGTTCTGCAGCAAGGCCAAGACTTTATGAGAAGGATGCTGTTAATCAATGAGGCCATGTTTACAAACCATTGGAATACCAACTTACACAATTTGCACTACTGGTCACCAGAAAACCCCCACTGGATTTGCCGGTCTGAACATCAATGTCAGTGGAGTGTCAATGTATGGTGTGGTATTGTAGGATACCACATCATTGGCCCTTATTTCATTCATGCTACTCTTGACAGGTGACGATATGAGTGGTTCCTCAGATGCACCTTACCTAGTCCCATTCAGTGAATTCCAGCACGGTTGCTGGACCTCAATCCACAGATATTGGTGGTGAAAAATTTAGGTGGGACACCCTGTATGTGTTGTTAAAAATAAATGTTCCCTACTTTGAGAGGTGTTAGTACGGACTAAAACAAGACAAAATTGTCCAGTAGAAATGGGCTCTAAAATGCATACTTCAATATCTCCGAGCATTGTTCAGCAGAAGAGTTTGGTTTCATAGTATCAAAGAACAAGTGCTCATAACTCTTAAGGAATGCATTTTAGAGCCCATGTTGACTGGAAATTGTTGTCATGTTTTGGTCCATGGAATACCTTTTTTTAACATCCTGTATATCACAAAAGATAGTTCAGAGTGGATTACTACTATTAGTGTACACAGAAGAAGAATGAGATCTCAAACATACTGGCAATAATTGAAAAAGGACCTTAGTTCTTGTGTATCAAGTTACTAAGAATTTGACCCAAAAACCTACATGACACCATCTTTCCAAAAAAACTGAAAACTCTCTGGTTGAAAATGAATTTTGCAGTTCAAATGAGAATTTTTATATACTGTTCTTTGTAACCAATGGTGTTAGAGCATGTGATCAAAATGGCTGCTCCTCAGAAAATAAGTGATCCTAAACTTTTCTGTTTTTGATATGCTGACATGACTTACATAACATGTGCAACTGCCATATATAATGTAATCCTACATTATCTAATAAAATTCAATTCGTTTTAATTCAGTGGTCGTACACAATCACTCAGTGTACTCACATAACACAGCAAGTAAGCAGAACCTACAAAGCATATTTGCATAGGATAAATGTTTAATATAAATCTTATCAAAAGCAAAATTCATGGGAGAAAATTGCAAAATTACAATGAGGCAGAAAGACTGGACATTCCCTACAACATACCATTTATGAAGCTTGTAAGCATTACATTTCTTTACGTGACTCACCTCATATTCCTGTTCATCAAGTGGCTCACTATCATCCCCAGCAGAAATACTGCCGACAGAACGACGGTCGCATCGGTCCAATTCTACTTCATACCCTGGCAATGGGACTAACTCAGCACCGACACCAGGTTCACGTAAGCCAAGCGCAGTGCCTGCTCTCTTGCAGTGGATTTCCTCTGAGATGCGTTCCAAGTTGCGTAATGTGTCTGCATAAGACTGCTTTGCTGCAGCCACCTACAAAGTGAATGAATTTTTAAAAATTACTTTAATGGGAGAAGTATACAAATATCTACTGTAAATATTCATGAAAAGCTAAAGCTGTTATAAACTGAAAAGTTGCTTGAACATTGCAGTGCTTTATTGGGCATGATCCTATTGAGGGTGGTGCACCCGTATCTTTCACTCACATTTAAACTGACTTACCCAACCAGATATAGGAGGGTCTACACATTAATGTTGACTACCGAATATGGTGCAATTTGGCATTTTTCACTTTAATAAGCCATTGCCAGAGGTTAAACAAGAAGTAGGTGAAAGAATATAATCCTAGGATCACCTGAGGATTGAAGCTATGCCATTGGCTTTCTTTACCATTAGAATGATAACACCTTCTATGAGAGTAATGAAGGGAAAAGATTTCAGAACACATTATACACAAACTAATTACATTTCCAATTCAATGTCAACCTAACATCCTTAAAAACACAGTCACCTTTTCTAAGAAGGCCAGAGAAACAGAACTGATGTAATTGTTAATTTTACATTGTTGAAATACTATTAGCTGATGTGTTTTCACATGTTTTCCCGGGGAATATGCTGTTTGAAGGTCTCTAGGGGATGCAGATAGATTGATCGTTGCAGCATGAATTTTCAATGGCATAACATGCGAGGATGGCAACACCACCTACTGATGAAATGTGTCTGCAGCTCTCTTGTCACTGTAAACCGAAGGTAATGGATCGGTGTGACTTGAGCAGATGTATGCATGAACTGTACTGTCAGATCAGCGAGTTTGAAAGAGAGCACATTATTGTCTTGAGAGAATGTGATGCATCCATCCACGTAATCGCTGCTTTTGTGGGACGAAGTGTGCAGAATGGTTCATGGAAGGGCATAGAACATAATGAGATGGGTCACAGCCCCCCCCCCCCCCCCCCCCCAACCTGAGAAGATTGACACCTCATAAGAATGGCACTGTACGGCAGATCTGCGTCCTCCTTGGCTCTGGTGCAACAGTGTAACACATTGTACACTATCAGTGGTGACAGTCCATCACCGTTTATTATGGAATAGGTTATGTGTGTGTCGTCCATTTCTTCACATACCTTTGACACATGTGCAGAATCCTGCTGGACAGCAATGTTGTATGGAATAACATCACTGGGGACAGGAATAGCATCTCCTAGAGTTTTTGGATGAATTCAGATTATGTTTGTTTGAAAATTATGGCCACATTTTGGTTCGCCACAGATAGGGGGAGCAGGATTACAGTGACTGTATTTGCACACAATATACAGGGCCATCTTCAGCCCTTATGGTGCGGGGTGCTACTAGGTACAAACACAAATCACAGCTGGTTCATGTCCAGGGCACTATGACCAGTGTGACCTATGTGAATGACATCCTGCGACCTGCAGCCATACCCTTTCTGCAAAATGCCCCACGCACCATTTTTCAGCAAGATTATGCACTACCACAAGTTGCTGCAAGAACACATGCCTTCTTGGTGTCACAGGATGTCAAACTTTTGCCCTGGCCACCAGATCAGCAGACTTGCTGCCAATCAGAAATGTGTGGGATACGGTGAAATGACAGGTGCAGTGCTATGAAAAAGCCATCCATCAGGGATGAACTTTGGAACCAGTAGAATGCAGTGTTAATAGCTATACCACAGGATGGCATTTACATTCATGCACACCTTACACACGCGTACACCACCATGCATGGAACAAGTTATCTAGGCAATACTGAATCGAGGTGACTGAAATGCTAATCATTTCTGCAGAACATACTAATACATGTCCTGTGAGCACGAACGCCCTATCTCTAGTCATTCCAGGTGTTCTGTTTTTTCTGAACATGAATGTATAAAATTACTTTTCTTCTCTCAATCCACTGTCATCTTGAGTGTCAAATGATATGTGCCCTTAAAAGATCTCTTCAAACCCAAACATTATGTACTAAAGTCTTTGCATTTTATAAGGCAATCAGAAGCTTTATATTGTAATTTTTAGTTACCAACTGCAATAAGTCAATTATTTAATTTTTAATAAAGAGTAATTAGTAGTAATTTTAGTCTAAAGCTTTTCACATTAAAAAAAAAGTGCCAAAATTCACAAGGCAGACAGCAAAATTATCATTGTTTTTAACATTTGAAGGGCTTTTTATTTAAGAAAAAGGACAGATAATTCTATATGGGATCAAGGAGAAAAGAGAAAAGATCACCAATTACAAAACTCAAATTTTCTAGTCATTATAGAAATTTTTAAAACCCAACAATTACAAGGTGTTACTCCCAGCTTTTCAGATAAGGCTAGAGAATTTTCTACATAATCCACAGATGAGCTTTATACTTGAGAAATTCATCTCTAATCATTTCCACACTAATTAAACCAGAAACAGAGAATTTTAAATACTGATAGGGATGAATGCCGATTAGAATGATATTTCGAAAACATATTCAGCACTAAAGATGGAGTTACATGTAATTCGACCTAATAATCAGACATAAGGAATAGGTTGCATATAAAAAAATTGTGACTTGATACAGACACATCATGTAAATATCAGCCTGTAGACAGCTTTCTGTCCATCCTGATTTGCTGCTAAGTAAATTTCTGAATATTCATTTTAAAACCCACTTGTAAACAGCTGCTCTCTCTCTCTCTCTCTCTCTCTCTCTCTCTCACCAGGACTGGTGAGCGATAGTCAGTTGCTTATACATGGTTTTTAAAATGAACGTTCAGGATCAGGATCTATGTGTGGAAAAAGAGAATGATGGAGTTCATAAACAGTAGTTAAATAACTGACAAATTTATTTTCGCTTTAATCAGAGGACACTTTATACTTCAAAAGCTTTATCATTGTGAAGTTAATTTGTATTTTTCAAGTCCTGTAACTTAAGTAAAAAATGACTGTGAAGCTTGAAGTTTTCGTCTCAGTAAGTTATAATACACAGAGCAAAGTTCTCAATTTGTATGTGAAAAAGTATAGTAAATTCTAAAAGATGTTATAACCACTGAGACAAGTTTGGATGAAAACCTATTTTATATTTAGCTTAATATCTGTAAAAACTGTTTTTCATATATGAATGTATGAATCTTTGGGATACTGTACAACTCAAGTCATTGAGGTACAGCAGTACACACTAGGACTATGCTGATCAACAGAAGCAGCAGGAGTACCACAGAAGGTAAAATGACATTCTGTTTATATATGTCAAACCATATATTTGTGTTTCTTCCCATTCCATTTACATATGGAATATGGAAAGAATGACTTGGTAATCATCCAATAGGAGAACTCATTGGATCTTAGAGGTGTCACACAGTATCATTAAATTAGCAGAAAACAGTTTGTGCTCATGTCAGCTGCTGTCTGGTGAACAGATTTTGCTATTTTCACTTGACAGAAGATTAACATCAGAGAATCTTTTCAATACGACATTATGGACCAACAAATAAAAAAATAGAATGAAACCTGTACTAAAAATAAGTACATAAGTCTCTATGCATCTGTTTCTCTTGACAACCGCCCATTTGTGTTTGTAGGCATGTGTGTCTATGTGATATTTAGTGTCTGATCTCTAAACAGATGAAAATATTCACACAATTTTGAGTGAAAGCACAAGGCAGCATGAAGAAATTAAACAGAAGAAAAGTGAGTCACAGCATCATAAAGACTGAACAAACTTATGAATTTACAGCTTTTTAATTACTAGCATGTAATGTGCTGGAGAAAAAAAAAAAATCAAAGCAATATTTTCTATTTCTGTCTCTACACCAAAAATTATTGTTTGATTTGGTAAATGGCTTTCTCCCACTGTTTACTACAATCCATTTAGCTTAAAAAGTGAATATATATTCACAAACCATTACCAACTGAAGCAGATCAACCAACATATGCTAATTAAAAATAAACTGTCTTAACAAAGTTTAGAAGTATGTACAACAATGTAGGGAAAGACAGACTGCTACATACTGTAAAGATAACATGATAAGTTGCAGACAGGCACAATTAAAGAACACTTACACATAAGCTTTCAGCCGCAGGCTTCATCAGAAAAAAAGAGAAACACACACCATTCATTCACGCAAACAAGCACACCTCACACACACGACCACCAATTCCGGCAGCTCAGACCAGAATGCAGCTAGCACATGGGATGGTAACAGCAATTTGGAGAGGGCGGGGAAGGGGAAGGAATAGCAGTTTATGGGTGGGGGAAGAGAGGAGCGCTGTCTGGTGAAATGTGCAGGGACTAGAATGCCCACAGGCACGGTGTCAGGAGGTTGTGGGGCAGGGAGGTACGTACATATCCCCCCCCCCCACCCCCGTGTGTGTGTGTGTGTGGGGGGGGGATTATTAATCTTCGACATGACACGTAAGCTTTTTATTTTCTTATAACTCTTCTCACTAAAGAACAGCATCATCTATACGATGATGACGAACGCAACTGCACATCTGTGCTTCTTCAGACTATTTTTACAGTTCTCTCACACTACTATTGTAATAATTTTGAAGCCTTTTCTTTGATCAAAGGTTTCTTTGATACATCACTGGTGCCATATTTTACATGTTCTTGCTGTTAAAGGCAGAGAGAAATTTACTTAGAAAATCATTTAATTTATAATTTACATCAATTGCCTCATGTACCTTATGTCTTACCCACTCAGTCAGCATTTGAGAGTTGTATACTGAAGTTATACATATTGATAAGAGTTAGTTGTGAGACACTTCTATGTAAAGCTATATAACATTACACTGGGCACTCACATGGCAACTTTCTATGCCACCTAGAGAAGTCCTTCCTAACCACCCACAATCCCAAACCCCTCAACTGGTTCAGATTCCCTGTTGGCATCTTTGTGATCTAAACCGAGGGTGAGGACACCTCCTCTATTTTTCTACTGAAACTCAACACCTTCTACCCATCTGCTTCACCTGGTCCTCCTCAAACTGACAATCTACCATCCTCGATGGTGCCATCCACCTCCACAGCAACAGTTTGCCACCCATTCCACACCAACAAGTACCATTATAAAGTCTAGCCACCCGAGGTCATTGTTATTTGTAGTGATGAGCAATCCCTCTCCAAATATGCCAAGGGTCTCAGTGGGGCCTTCATTACACTCCCAACCTTATCCAGAAACAGCTCTCTTGTGCCTTGTCTCTACAGTCACCTGCCATCTCCCACATAACCACTGTTGGGCAAGAGAGTACTCCTCTTGTGACTCGGTATCAGCCAGAACTTAATCACATTCCCTGCCAGAGTTTCGACTCTCTCTCTCATCATGCCCTGAAATAAGCATATCCCCCCCTCCCCTCCTACAGTAGTACTTTGCCACCCACCAAATCCATGCAATATCCTTGCCCATCACTTGCCTCATAGCTCACATTCCTGCAATAGAACCAGATACAAGACCTGACCCATACAGGCTCCCTCTACCACATACTCCAATCCTGTCACAGGCATATACTTCACAACAAAGGCAGGGCTACCTGTGAAAGCAGCCATGTAATCTGGAAACTAAACTGTAAACATGCTGCTTCTTTCTAAGAAGGCATAACAACTAACAAGTGTGTGTCTGGCTGCACGAATGGTCACTGACAAACTGTGGCCAAGAGACAGCTGGACCACCCAGTTGCTAAACATGCTGCCCAACACAATGTGCTTCACTTAAACGACTGCTCCACGGTGTGCGCCATCTGGATTCTTCCTACTGGTGACTCCATTTGAACTTAACCAATGGTTTGGTTCTTAACATTTCAGATTAAGATAATTTTTTGTACATCTCTGGTAGTAGTTATTTTTATGAAAAATCCCATATTAAAATGGTTTTGGACTTTTCATTTTTGAGTAATAATTTTTAAAACCTCCAAAATTATGCCATTCTTGTTAGGTTTTTAAATCTTAAAATCACCATATCTAAAAAACTATTTGATTTAGAGACCTAAAATTTGTATCATTTTATTCAGTTTGTTATAAACTTTACAAGTGTGTGCCAACTGGCAATATTCATAACAATGCCAAATTTTCACTTATTAGATTATTTTTTAATTTTGAAAATTTCAAAATCTGATTTTTTTTATTTTGGAAAAAAGCACGTTAGTCATACATTATTTATTAACAAGTGTGCCAAAGTTTCATGTGGTGTTCCAGTGGGAACACACTGAAATAAATTTTATTTTAGTGATAAGCACAGTACCTAGTGCATAGTTTATAGGGCTCTGGACTTGTTACTAAGATATAATATGGCAAAAACCAAATAAGGCAGTCAAATCATTATTTTTTATGTAGTGACAATCAATTTATTACATTTGTAGGATTACACACTTAAATTTAAATTCACATTTGGCTTTCCTATGTTAACTGTGAAAATATTTTAACATGCACCATAACAACACATTCTGCAAAAAGACTATGAATAATTTACTTAACCTTCAAATTACAAATACATTAATATTAATCAGTATTATTATACAATGATATAGCTGTCATTATTTAACAGTCTGTTATTTGAGTGCCTTGAAAAGAAAATAATTTTACGCACTTTCAACAATAAAGACTTTACAGTGATCCACTAACAACCTTATTAGACTCTAAGATTATGTATTGCAGTTTTCTTTCAGATTACATAATCTAGTTCTCCCAAGGAATGATGACACATTGACAAAACATGTTCTTTTCTAATGTAATCCAAGGCTTTTCGCAACTCTTCATCTGATAGTCTGTATGTTCTTCCAGTGGCAATTGTGTGATTTAATTTACGACTTATCTTAGAAGCTAGATTAAGAAAAGGCAAACCTACGTTTCTAGCATTTGTAGACTTAGAGAAAGCTTTTGACAATGTTGACTGGAATACTCTCTTTCAAATTCTGAAGGTGGCAGTGGTAAAATACAGGGAGCAAAAGGCTATTTACAGTTTGTATGAAACCAGATGGCAGTTATAAGAGTCGAGGGACATGAAAGGGAAGCAGTGGTTGGGAAGGGAGTGAGACAGGGTTGTAGCCTCTCCCTGATGTTATTCAATCTGTATATTGAGCAAGCAGTAAAGGAAGCAAAAGAAAAATTCGGAGTAGGAATTAAAATCCATGGAGAAGAAATAAAAACTTTAAGGTTCACCAATGACATTGTAATTCTGTCAGAGACAGCAAAGGACTTGGAAGAGCAGTTGAACGGAATGGACAGTGTCTTGAAAGGAAAATATAAGATGAACATCAACAAAAGCAAAACAAAGATAATGGAATGTAGTCTAGTTAACTTGGGTGACGCTGAGGGAATTAGATTAGGAAACGAGACAATTAAAGTAGTAAAGGAGTTTTGCTATTTGGGGAGCAAAATAACTGATGATGGTCGAAGTAGAGAGGATATAAAATGTAGACTGGTAATGGCAAGGAAAGTGTTTATGAAGAAGAGAAATTTGTTAACATCGAGTATAGATTTAAGTGTCAGGCAGTCATTTCTGAAAGTATTTGTATGGAGTGTAGCCATACACGGAAGTGAAACATGGACGATAAATAGTTTGGACAAGAAGAGAATAGAAGCTTTTGCAATGTGGTGCTACTGAGGAATGCTGAAGATTAGATGGCTAGATCACATAACTAATGAGGAAGTATTGAATAGAATTGGGGGGAAGAGGAGTTTGTGGCACAACTTGACTAGAAGAAGGGATCGGTTGGTAGGACGCGTTCTGAGGCATCAAGGGATAACTAATTTAGCATTGGAGGGCAGTGTGGAGGGTAAAAATCGTAGAGGGAGACCAAGAGATTAATACACTAAGCAGATTCAGAAGGATGTAGGCTGCAGTATGTACTGGGATATGTAACAGCTTGCACAGGATAGAGTAGCATGGAAAGCTGCATCAAACCAGTCTCAGGACTGAAGACAACAACAACAACAAAGTTTTTTATTGCAGCCGATTTATCTGGTCTCCTTGGTTACGAAAAAGGAAGAGCTGGTCCACAAGGATGTATAAATAAAAGTTTACTTCTCCTTTTTCACCTCTTAGTAGCAGAGAAGCCATTCCCCATTTGTTGTCATAGGCACAATCAACAAGTCCTGTAATCTGTTCAGCTGCAACATCTGGACCCACTTGAATTTTATGAACATCAAAATCCTTAAGATCAGAAATAATTTTTGCCTTAACTTCGGCTTTGCTCATACTAATAAATACATGATACTTTTGGGTCCTGTGACTGCACTGACTTTATAAAATCTTTTAGCCTAGCTCCTTATTTATGGTGAATGCTCATCACATAGAAGAAGTGACTCATGACATATATGCTTTACCACAATCAAACAGTTGGAACGGAGGTAATATTTGATCATGCTGTGCTTCCACAACTGATTAATATACATTTATGTGTATTTATTAAGCCTTCTATATGGTCATCCAAAGTGACAAAGTGGTACAAATGTGCCAGTGAAATGATTTACAAAATTGAATTTCTCAATAAAATGTTGAACTGCATTTGTTGGAAGACAGAAAGTACAACATACCATTTTGTTGCAGTCCCTTCGACATTTTACTGGGCGATTAAGCATTTTAAATCATGAACCTGCACTTTTCTGCAACTTTATCCCATGAGCCTGTGTGCTTAATTTGTTATACATGCACACAGCAATCTTGTTCTTTTCCTCTCACTGGTGCTTTAACCTATACTGAAGTGAATTACTATCAACAGAAGTGATTTCATATAATTCATATTTTTAGAACAGCGTGTGTGTGTGTGTTGTTGTTGTTGTGTGTGTGTGTGTGTGTGTGTGTGTGTGTGTGTGTGTGCGCGCGCGCACATGCGTTTCTATTTTGGAAGAAAGATTTTTTGCCCAAAAGCTTAAATGTTTAGCAGTTTTCTCCATTGCGTATGTCTGCAACTCCTCTAAGAGGTAAGTATGTAGTTTTACATAATTTGGAAACCATAAACAATCTTAATTTCATGATAACCATCGAATAGATTTTCTGCTCTTGGTGGGAAGGTAAGTAACCAAGCCCACTGCATCTTGTACTGCTGAGTGGCGAAATCACATAAATCCAAGCACAGCGGCACTAGTGAGAATGTGGGGATTTGGTGTATAACTTTGCTGCCTGCAATTTCCAAGAGGAGGAAAGCACAATACAACTGGATAGACCTATGATTGAGTCATGCACTATTACTAGAAATCTTGCATACGGCATTTCAATACTTAACTTTACAATGGCAACAAGTGGCAGTCAGAATGCCCTAATATGTAAAATCTGAATAAATTTAATTACGTTGAAGTCACACATTTTCTCAGTTAATATGACAAAAAACTGAAACATCACTTAGTATACTGTTCTGTATTTATAGGAGTGTCAAATCTAATACAGAATAACTTGACTGCTTCTGTTTGAAATACACCCATAAATAAAATAAGGAAGGAGAAAAATGAATCCAATTTTATCTCCGTTATTCTTGATGAAGCAACTAATGTGTGTAATTTCTTGTAGTTCTCCTCAGTACTACGCTATGTCATAGGTGTTAGTCACATACATGAAAAGTTCCTAAAATTCATGAACATGTTCAGAATTATGATGGAGCTGCAGTTGGTTGGTCATTTGAATGGAATGCAATCAAGAGAGGTAAACATATTTTCCACTGTAATGTTTGTTCACTGTATTACTCATCGACTGAATTCAGTGTTATCGCAAGCTACATCTACATCTACATCTACATCCATACTCCGCAAGCCACCTGACGGTGTGTGGCGGAGGGTACCTTGAGTACCTCTATCGGTTCTCCCTTCTATTCCAGTCTCATATTGTTCGTGGAAAGAAGGATTGTCGGTATGCCTCTGTGTGGGCTCTAATCTCTCTGATTTTATCCTCATGGTCTCTTCGCGAGATATACGTAGGAAGGAGCAATATACTGCTTGACTCTTCGGTGAAGGTATGTTCTCAAAACTTTGACAAAAGCCCGTACCGAGCTACTGAGCGTCTCTCCTGCAGAGTCTTCCACTGGAGTTTATCTATCATCTCCGTAACGCTTTTGCGATTACTAAATGATCCTGTAACGAAGCGCGCTGCTCTCCGTTGCATCTTCTCTATATCTTCTATCAACCCTATCTGGTACGGATCCCACACTGCTGAGCAGCACTCAAGCAGTGGGCGAACAAGCGTACTGTAACCTACTTCCTTTGTTTTCGGATTGCATTTCCTTAGGATTCTTCCAATGAATCTCAGTCTAGCATCTGCTTTACCGACGATCAACATTATATGATCATTCCATTTTAAATCACTCCTAATGCGTACTCCCAGATAATTTATGGTATTAACTGCTTCCAGTTGCTGACCTGCTATTTTGTAGCTAAATGATAAAGGATCTATCTTTCTGTGTATTCGCAGCACATTACACTTGTCTACATTGAGATTCAATTGCCATTCCCTGCACCATGCGTCAATTCGCTGCAGATCCTCCTGCATTTCAGTACAATTTTCCATTGTTACAACTTCTCGATACACCACAGCATCACCTGCAAAAAGCCTCAGTGAACTTTCGATGTCATCCACCAGGTCATCTATGTATATTCTGAATAGCAACAGTCCTATGACACTCCCCTGCGGCACACCTGAAATCACTCTTACTTCGGAAGACTTCTCTCCATTGAGAATGACATGCTGCGTCCTGTTATCTAGGAACTCCTCAATCCAATCACACAATTGGTCTGATAGTCCATATGCTCTTACTTTGCTCATTAAACGACTGTGGGGAACTGTATCGAACGCCTTGCGGAAGTCAAGCAACACGGCATCAACCTGGGAACCTGTGTCTATGGCCCTCTGAGTCTCGTGGACGAATAGCGCGAGCTGGGTTTCACATGACCGTCTTTTTCGAAACCTATGCTGATTCCTACAGAGTAGATTTCTAGTCTCCAGAAAAGTCATTATACTCGAACACAATACGTGTTCCAAAATTCTACAACTGATCGACGTTAGAGATATAGGTCTATAGTTCTGCACATCTGTTCGACGTCCCTTCTTGAAAATGGGGATGACCTGTGCCCTTTTCCAATCCTTTGGAACGCTACGCTCTTCTAGATACCTACGGTACACCGCTGCAAGAATGGGGGCAAGTTCATTCGCGTACTCTGTGTAAAATTGAACTGGTATCCCATCAGGTCCAGAGGCCTTTCCTCTTTTGAGTAATTTTAATTGTTTCTCTATCCCTCTGTCGTCTATTTCGATATCTACCATTTTGTCATCTGTGCGACAATCTAGAGAAGGAACTACAGTGCAATCTTCCTCTGTGAAACAACTTTGGAAAAAGACATTTAGTATTTCGGCCTTTAGTCTGTCATCCTCTGTTTCAGTACCATTTTGGTCACAGAGTGTCTGGACATTTTGTTTTGATCCACCTACCGCTTTGACATAAGACCAAAATTTCTTAGTATTTTCTGCCAAGTCAGTACATAGAACTTTACTTTCGAATTCATTGAACGCCTCTCGCATAGCCCTCCTCACACTACATTTCGCTTCGCGTAATTTTTGTTTGTCTGCAAGGCTTTGGCTATGTTTATGTTTGCTGTGAAGTTCCCTTTGCTTCCGCAGCAGTTTTCTAACTTCGTTGTTGTACCACGGTGGCTCTTTTCCATCTCTTACGATCTTGCTTGGCACATACTCATCTAACGCATAATGTACGACGGTTTCGAACTTTGTCCACTGATCCTCAACACTATCTGTACTTGAGACAAAACTTTTGTGTTGAGCCAACAGGTACTATGAAATCTGCTTTTTGTCACTTTTTCTAAACAGAGAAATCTTCCTACCCTTTGTAATATTCCAATTTACGGCTGAAATCATCAATGCCATAACCGCTTTATGAGCGCTGATTCCCTGTTCTGCATTAACTTTTTCAAATAGTTCGGGTCTGTTTGTCACCAGAAGGTCTAATATGTTATCGCCACGAGTCGGTTCTCTGTTTAACTGCTCAAGGTAGTTTTCAGATAAAGCACTTAAAAAAATTTCACTGGATTCTTTGTCCCTGCCACCCGTTATGAACGTCTGTTGAAAACCAAAGAATGCAGAATTTTTTTTCTTTACTATGAATGGTCTTCCTACTTTTTCTTCCAAGACAACATAAAGAACCTGTGTTCTAGATGAAGAAGTAAAGAAACAACTGCCTAAAGTGACTGCTACACTCTGGAGTTCTGTCTGTCATCTGCTGAAAACCTTATACTGTATTGCAGTCTGCTGGTTTCACTTTTCAAGAAGATGATAGATCCAGATAAGCAGGATGAAGAAACCTATACTGCTGCTCATGGATTTGAAAGCATGGCACAAGATGTCAATTTAAATTTTGCCATACATATGTTTTCATATATTTTCTCCTCGCTAGTGCTGTATTTGACATATTGCAAGCCAGAGCTTACAACATTGCCTAATGTTTAACAAAAATGAATGAATCTGTAGAAATGCTGATGGCCAAATGTGATGGATTTGAAATATGAAATATTCATGTTTCAACATATGGATGAATTGGTAACTAAAGAAAAGCTTTTCAGCCACAAAAATGATAAAACTATGAATGTAGTTCACACTTTCAAGAACAGTTTACAAACTTAGCTCTGTTATTAATTGGAAAAGGTCTCTGGCAGTTGAGGTCAGTGTTTGATGATTGGGTGATCAATAAAGTCATCAAAAATATAATTCTATTGTAAATGCTTACTTTCATGGAAGTTCAGTACACACCACTGGCAGATATACATACATAAAAGGTAATTCAACACTGTAAGTTCAGTATCCATAAATCGTAAGTAGCTTTAGTATTTATTGTAAATATTTTAAGATATTTTAAGATAACTATTTAAACCTAGACTGCTGAAAGATGAACTGTTCACAAACCTCTCACTTGCCCCCTATAAAAATGAAGCGTTAGTATTGTTGTCAGCTTTTTCAACTAGAATGCAGACAACTACAGAGCAATGTCATGTGAAGAGTGGAGAAAAAGTCAAGATTAGGCCACTGCCTGTGAAAAAGCAATGATCTAATATAAATACAAGACTTCCAATGCTCATACCAGTTCACCTCTAGCAACTTATGACAGCTATTTGTTACATGTAAAATTTAGGATATAATTCTATCTTTGTTATCTTAACTGAAGTGACCTTCCTACAATCACATCTCTTGTGATCATATCTTGAAATTTTTGTCTGTTTCACCTGCTGTCCTATTCAACAAATTTGTTTGTAACCATTAAACTCCACAAAGTACATTAGTTCTTTATCACATTACATTTTTGATGCCCATTACATTTATTTTTGGAACATATCTCCTTCATATATCTAAATCGGAAACCTAAGCTCAAAATTTATAAACTGATTACAGATGCCATGGCACATCACACTATGGGTGACTACAAAAATTAACATTAATAACTGTCTCCACTAAAATGTAGATGACAATGAATAGGTCAAGTAGTTAATCTACTTACTGCTTTTTGTAAATTCTCCACACGACACTTTTGAGTGGCCAACTGCTCCTGGCATAAAGTTTTTTCTTCAAAATATGGCCTTGAACGAGTAATGCTTCTTCTCAGCCTTTGTTCTAGTTCTTGGACCTAGAAGAAAAGAATGCAGAAATTCACAATAGATTTTAATTAACACATACTACACAAGCAATGGGAAAGGTTATGAAGTTAGAACTTCCATAATATGCTCGTTAATTAATACGACACCTCAGAACTTGCCCCCCAACCCTATGATTCCGACATATGTGTGTGTTGCTCCATAATAAAGCATGCTCTTATGCATCCTATTACACATTACAGTCCCACTTTCTTAACATATATAGTCATGGTAAGGGTGAGGCAGAGAATATGTAGGGAATACGTATAATGGGTTGATGTGCAGATCAGCTCGGTTTGTGTTTCAAGTGGTTTTCCCACATCCCACTGAGTGAATACCAGGTTGGTTTCCATGTTCTGCCTGCACACTACACAAACATATAGAACACTTTCTCAAACATGTATACAGACTATTTTCTACACAGACATATTGGCTACACTGCTGCTGAGCTGGGGGGTGAACAGGTGCCCAAAATCTTCATGGCTGGACACATTTTAGCCCTGCTCCTTATGACTATGAGTCCAGTGCCCTAACCACCGTGCCATTTAACTTGATTACTTCTAACAGCAGTGCTTCAAAACTCCATGGATGGAAACTTGTTCTCCAATATTCATTTTACTCTTGGCATTCACTCTATCTCCATTTCCATTAGTTTCATGTTTCTTTGTTTCTCTTTTCATTTCCACAGCCTTCTTCAATCCACCTTTTCACATTACATTCTGCATCCCATCTGTCAACTTTGGCTTCCGTTTTCAATATATTTTCCTTTATTATTTTTTCTCCTTTCCCCATTCAGTCTTCCACTTCTCTACTATTCCCAACGAAATATTACTGATTTCAGAATTTAATATGATGCCTGACTGCAGTGGTAAAACTGCTGACTACTGAGATCACTCCCAATGAACTGTTATGTAGCAAAGAATTTTACAGAAGAAACACAACAGTCATTAGATGTATACAGTTACTACCACAAATATTGTTTGATGCATGCCGGAGAAAGATAGTTTTCTAATCAAGTGGTCATACTTCACTGGTGAGTGGGTGCCAAGCATTATTCAAGATAATCAAATGGTCTTCTTTCATAGAGTGTGGGACAAGCAGACATTGCCTCCTGTCAAAATTGTGAAAGTGCAAAACAAGGCACTGAGACACCTTCTGCTTTCTTTCCAATTCCCAAGTACAGTTTTGCAACTACATAATTGATTTTGTAAATGATCCTATGACTAAATAATAATGTCTGGTTGTTACATGTCAAGTACCCTTGTCCCGTGTACTGCCTACGATTTCATGCCAATAACCACACCATTATCATGTATTGCACTTCTCTGACCTATCATGGGACTTCGACTGCCTATGTATAATTCACTCTTATAACTTTTAGGAAAATTTCACAGCTACCAAAATTTCTTTACATTGTGCACAAAATTTTATGACAAGAAAAGAATTTTTCTTTCTTTTCTTTTCTCTGACTTCTCACCTTCTGTTCTGCTGCGTTGAAGAGTGCTGCCCTCCTCTGGTGTTCACGGCCACTCTCTGCTTTTTGTGTTTCTGCCTCCATAACCTACAAAATATTAGAGAATGCTTGCCTGTAATATTCCTGATTAAAGTCACATACAAAAAATATATTTATTTCTTTTTACCTTGATAGTTGCATGATTCAACATCTCTTGCCAAGCATTATCAAACTGCCATTCATGCTGTTTACTCAGAAACCTCTGTTCGGCAAGTGCCACTGTTTCTTTTGCAGCTTGGTGTATTTCTGCCAAACCATAATAGGGCAATTAGACACAACCCATTTAAGTGAAAGACTATAAATAGTTGGTAGATGCCTGTAATGCAATATACTATAAGCAATTTGTCACAGGATACAGGAATACTTATCGAAATCAGTTGTCACAAGTGGTTACTAATATGAAAACCAAATGCTGATCTATGACTATTAAAAAAAGACTGTATAAGCTTATTGGTTGTTATACATCCAATGAGGTGAGACTATGGCAAAACTTATGAACTTGCCCCTGGAGCTTATGGGAATATTTTGCCAGTCCCTGGTTGAGGCAAGACCATATGACCATTTGAAGAGACGATTTATGGCTTAGGGTCCCCACTGAGGTGATAAAACTCTTCTGTGTGCCCTATTTGGTTGCCATCAGTTTTTACCTCACTTGATTTAGTAGTTACTAAAATGCAATGCACCAGATCTGGACATTAAGCAAATGTAGTGTCATAATGATTAGGCAATGAATATATACAACCATCATATGGAAAAGGCATAACTGTAAACATCACAACTTCTGGAGCTGAAGTCATTACTTATTTCCACATGTATACAATAGTGAAAAAAAATTGGAATTCTGGGTGGCAAATTCTGCATTCTGAGATGGAACTTTGCTTTTATCAGTCTTCTGTGCCTGCACTGAAACAATGAGTTCAGGTTTACATTTTTCACTGTTAAGGTCAATAAGGCCGAACTGAATGTGCTCGTATATTTGCAAGTTGTTCTAACTTCAGAATGTGACACAGCTCCCTTAAACATTCCTATCCACCAAAAATTATTCCAAACATAGTGATTTTCACAAGTGTGGACTAAGGTTTCCAGAAAAGAATATGTGACTCTTGCTGCTGTATGAGTTAACTGCATAATGTTCCACTATTGTGATCACTTCTTTAAGATCTTCACCAGAATCAAATCAATGGAAAAAGCACTCTTTCGTGTGCATGAGGATATGGAAATCACTTGGAGTTTAGTATGGGCTTGTAGTGGCAACTTCTGCCACCAAATGTAACAGCAACACCAAATGTAGCGGGACCAGGTAGAAGGCACCGTATTAAGACTCATCCGAGCTTTCCAAGTGATTTATTGTTTCCAACTAGTGCCCCCCATTCCTCTCGGTCTGCATCACCAGGTCCTGCAATGCTGAGGACATCACTTCGCTGTCTGTGAAATGGCTTGGTGCATAATGGCTGCCACAGCGACCTGTGCACGCACTGCTGTGTGTTGGCCTTCTATGGTAGCGGAGCTGTGGCATCGTCAGGATGCGCCAGCAGCTGACTCAGAGCGGCCTTTGCCTCTGCCACCTTAGCGCTGCACGCTGCAAGGCGACCTGCAGCGCGCCCCCTCGCCGGCATGGCTAAGAACGCAGCGACAACGAGCACCCGCGATCTGGCGTCTGAATCTGCAGCCCTCGCCCTGAATGTCTCTGGTGTGTGTGTTGGGAGCCAAGATGACTGCCCGCAGTAGCGAGCCATGGAGTGGCCTATCACTGGCTGGTTATGGACCCCGCGTCGGCCTCAGAGGGTTGAACCAGCGACCCGCTGGGGACCGGAATGCTGGCGCCCCATCTGCTGCTGTGTGTAGCCGGTGGTGTGACACGCCCTGCCATCCAGTGCTGTGTGTAGCTGGTGGTGTGACATGCCCCGCCGTCCAGTAGAGCTGCCACACTTGAATGCCCCGCATTGGCCTCAGAAGGTCGAACCAGCGACCCGCCGTGGACTGGAACGCTGGCACCCCATCTGCTGCTGCATGTAGCCCGTGGTGTGACACGCCCTGCCGTCCAGGAGAGCTGTCACACTTGAATGCTTTGTTAGTGAACTGGCATCTATTTATATGCAGCTGTGCGCCTCTGTTTTGCTAACGCGCCGCTCCGCATCACACAGTCATAACACCTAGGTAGGCCAGTGGGCACCTTCTGCCTGTAACTTGTGCCATGCAAACCACTGTGTTCACTCTTTTCAGCTGGTCTACGGCCCTGTGGCCTCCATTCTACTTCGCAACCACTGGTAGCGTAACTTACTGTCAACAGGCTTACGCCTGGCTGTAACTTGTGTGCTCCAAAATATTGTACCAAAACTGACTTTTCCTATCCCAAACAGTAGTGCCGCTACAGGTCTCCAGGGCAAATGTTCAATTAATCCCATGTGAACTAATGCCAACAATTCTTGCGTTTGCTGGGCAGTGAGTAGCCATGCATGATTGTGTAAAACATGACACTGTAATCAAGAGATTGTGTCACTTGTTTAAAACAGCTCAGACTCAGGTTTTTTAATGTCTCACAGTACACTTCAGACATATATATAGTCTGACATGTCCCCACATTCTTTTTTGTGACTGCTGTTTTGTCACTGCATTAGCATAGGAAACCAGATTTTGTCAGCACTCAAAATTATTCTGTCCCATAGTCTTTCTCCTTCTTCGCCACAATGAAAATGAAGTCCAGAGAAGTACTTATCAACTGACTTTTGTGGTCTCCGAAATAAGTTTTGAAACCCCCAACTGACACAGAACTTGTGTTATGAAATCGTTTAGTCACAATCTCATGAGAGACACACTGAAAAAATCTAGGGAAGATGCCTGACAGTTGACATACTGTAAAAATTTGGTTTTTAGTTCATTCCTGATTACTGACAGATGGGCTCTTCTGTCATGAACATACATCATTCCACTCTCCAATGAACATCATCATTGATGTACATCTTCATTCATAACATTTAGTTCACAAATTATGCATAGAGATTTGCTGCCACTAAAAATCATATTATAGAATAAATTTCTCATTTTGCAGGATTTTCAACTGAACACTCATTTTGAACAAGAAGCAATGTGGATTTTCACTACCATAGTGTAATGTAACAGAACAGCATAACATTTAATGGAAACTATGATCAGGTTACTACTATTCAATACTATTCAATGAACTGTGGGTGAAGCCCGATCAACAGGGATTTACATGCATTAAACGAAAGTAATAATGCATTGAGAATGGCTAACTCCGAGCCAAAATCTAGATCTGCATAATAAAATTTAAAAAGGACTACCGACTGCTGCAATCTATAATTTACGAGAAAACTGATTCATCATATATAGTCTGCCATGTCCCCACATTCTTTTCTGTGACTGCTGCTTTGTCACTGCATTAACACAGGAAACCAGATTTTGTCAGCACTCAAAATTATTCTGTCCCGTAGTCTTTCTCCTTCTCCGCCACAATGAAAATGAAGTCCAGAGAAGCACTTATCAACTGACTTTTTTTACAAGAAAACTGATTTATCGAACACATTTCCTTCACTTAAACTCTTACGCCACTAATACACTGAGAAAATAGACTACTGACTTATTTGATTGTAATTTGTATGAGAATGTATTTATATTAAATGAAGAAGGATCATCAAATCATGCACATTATAGAGTAAGTACAAGCATCATACATCTTTACACATGTGATTTACATCAACTTGGGTGATGATTTTGTTTTAAAGGAAGGTCTGCCTTGTTATCTGTGGCCTTTCTGACTGTTCCTATCATAATGCAAATGATGATGTACTTATCCTACAAAATACTGAGTATATGATCACAAAGCTACAAAAATATTAATATTACCGTTTACTGTCAAACTTATTATATGAAATGAAAAATACCCATCTTGAAATAGAAAGTTTTCCCCTTGTTGGTTCCCTCCAATCCTAGCTAATTCCAATGGAAATCCGAATTTCTTGCTGATTGTGAGCAGTTGCCTTATCCATTTCAGCTATCCACACACACTCCCCGGCCCCATCCAAACCTCTGTATGTCACTGTCCACTTCTTTATATCATAGTCTTTTGTTCCTTTAAGCTCACAACATTGCTTGATTCCTGCTCAGTGAGACTGATAGAACCATATGGAATCGAGACCATTTTTATCACTTTTTATCACTGTATACCCAATATTGGCTTGTGATACAAATGATTTCATGATCAGCAGCTGTATGAAATATTATTCCAAATTATTTGCTGAATGCAAATTTCATGACCTCAACTGCAATGGATCTAGATATATTACCTAACTGTGACAAATGAAAATCTGAGTTAGACCGGGACTTTACATCGGACTAGGAAGCACCCATGGATAACCAAACTGTTTAAGGTGATTGTTCACTCATACATTCAAGTCCTCATTCAGCACAAATGTTCATGTCACAATTGGGTACTACTTCTATACCCTGCAGCTGATGGCATGATATTCGCATTCAGTGAATAATTTGCAACAATAATACCTTTAATTAGTACTTTATCTTATAAACTTTGGCTCCACATACACTGTATGCATCCCCAATGCTAGAACAAAATATTCTAGTTAGTAATAATCTGTATGTATGACTAAGTTTTGCCATATACCTGTACTAGTTAATAATATGATTACCTAAGAAATTTGACTTAATTGTATGACACTTAAAGCTTTATTGCGCATCAATCATTTAAAACTTTACATACTTTTTATAATTGTGTCCTGACTGAATTGCTAGTACTGGAGACTGTGTGTTAATTCAGAGAAAGACAAAGCATTTGAATAGAATGGAGAAGTGGGACACCATGTGGTGATGATTCAAATGCAAACATTTCACTGTGCTTGTGAATTTGTGGAGTGGAGAAAGGACATGCAAAAACGCATTTCTGAAAAAGAAATAATGATGAATGATCCAAGTAATGACAATATGCTAAAACTGTTCTTTGTATATTTATGTAATGTGATTACAATTTCCCGTTACTTTGTTTCACAGACAGACACAGACACTTTTACCGTTTGAGTAACATCTATCCTATTCTGGTGGGTGCATGGCTTAACAAAAGGCTCGCCCACAATTCTTATGTGCGATACTTTGTGTGTGTGTGTGTGTGTGTGTGTGTGTGTGTGTGTGTGTGTTGTAGCTGAATAGCTCAACCTGACAATAATGAAGAATGTGACACAATGTCGTGAAGTTTATGCGATCTTATATACATAAGAGAGCTTGTACTGTAACATTGGATTACTGTATTGATGAAATTAGTCCAACGAAACACACTGAGACCAAATTAAGATGAGCTGTAAGGATACTGACCAACAAACTAAAAATATGTAAGAATGAATGTAAATGAAAGTCCAATCTATCATTCACAAAACTGGCACAGTAACAACAATTCAGGTACCTAAAGACGATTCAGCTAACTAAAGTCACAGAATCTAAGTTGGTAGCAAAAACTAATCTGTACTTATAAAATTGTCAACGAAAATGATTAGAACATTACTGTGGATACACTGTCCATGTAATTTTATTTTATGAGTATTGCAATATCTGAACATCCTACTTGGTTCAGAAACATTGTAGAGAATTGTGAAGCCAAATTTTATAATCAATTTTGTAAAAGCAATGAAAACTTAATTATAAATTCAATCAACTTCAATTTAAACAATGCAGGATGTAATTTCGTGATTGTTAAAAGCTGCCAGAAAAGTGGCAGTTGCTGTGCAGTCAGTCCTAGGCACCAAACCTGTGTCAGTTTTTATCTGTTTGTGACACAATAAAACAAGTTTTTAATGCATTTTGACTATTGCAGCTTCATTATTTATTTGATTCACAGGCACCTAATGTATTTGAAGTTGACCCATTTATTATTTCAGATGGAAGATAACCAACATCTGATTGAAGATGACTGATAATCAACAAATTAAGTAGTCGAATTTTAGCCACAACAGCTGGTTATGTTTTAGCAGCTCTTAAGCACAGTAATCTACTGTGTGAACCAGAGTAATGACTGTTCTATTTTCCCCACTACTTCCCACATTACATGAAAACGGAAATTACTTTCTAAATGATGGTGTGTTCTTCAGTCCAAAGGCTGGTTTAATGTAGCTCTCCGCATTAATCTTTACTGTGTAAGTCTCTTCAGCTTTGCATAATCATGCACCCTAAATCCATTTGAAACTGATTACTGTATCCAATCCCTGGTCTTCCTCCACAATTTTTACCTCCATACTTAGCTCCATTACCAAACTGACAATTCTTTGAGACCCTGTTCAGTTTGTCAAGTTGTAACATAATCTCCTTCTCTGCAATTTTATTCGGCATCTCTTCTTTAGTTATCCACTATACCCATGTAATTTTCAGCATTTTTCTTTAGCAAATTTCAAATGCTTGTATTCTCTTCTGGCCTGAATTGTTTGTTGTTTACCCTTCACTTCTGCACGAAAGGCAAATACCTTACAAAAAGACTGCCTGATGGTTAAATTTCTATCCATTGCAAACAAATTTCTCTTTTTCAGAAATGCTTTTCTTACAATTGCCAGTTTGTACTTTATACCCTCTCTACTTTGGCCATAGTTATTTTGCTGCCCAGCTACCAAAATTTATTTAACTACTTCTAGTGTCTCATTCTCTAATCTAATTCCTTCAGCATCACGGATTTAATTTGACTAAATTCCAATACCCCAGTTTTATTTTTGTTGTTTTTCATCCCAACCTCTTTTGAAGACACAATGCACTCAAACTGCTCTAGAAGAAGAACATATTGCATGTGAATACACTTACTAATTCCAATCATACTGTACACTCACTAAGATACTGACACACATGACATCAACACTACTAACTAACTTCAATGAGGGCGATGAAGTACCATAGTGGAACCATAAAATGTAGTTTATCTGTAAATGTGTAATCATTAACTGGTTTAACCACCTATCTTGCAGGACTCCTCTATGGAGACTTTCCGCAAAAGTGAGCTGTCTCTGTTATTGGATGCAGTTTGTTTTGCCTCAAAACAGAATTTGATGTTTCTGAGTGGCATTTGTGTCTGCTACTCATTGTGTACTACATCACCTACTGGCATTCTGTATCCAATGGATCAGAAGGCTAGAACACATTCGTTGGCCACCGGGTCACTACATATTTTTTCATTTGAATTTTGCCTGTAAATGTGGATGAAAAGGAATTCCAAAAGAGAAATAGTACAAACAAAAGCTAACTAACAGTGCTATCCTCCCCTGAAAAATATGTAAGCCGCTAAAACTGCTGCATAGTGTACTGAAATTGAAGGTGGGATTTTTTAAAATTTAATATATTTTTAAATTATTTATTCCTTTTTGCCTGCTTAATTTGTTGCATTTTTATATTTTCTCCTTTCATCAATTAAATTCAATATATCCTGTGTTATCCATGTATTTCTACTCGGCCATGTCTTTTTACTTATTGTATCACCTGCTTTCATTATTTCCATCTATCAAAGCAACCCATTTGTCTTCTATTCCCTTCTCATTTCAGTCAAATGTTGCGTGGTGCGCTCTGTCAACAATCTCTAGTTCTTTCAAATTATCCAGGTCTAATCTCGTTAATTTCCTACCTTTCTGCAGTTTCTTGAATTTCAATCTACAGATCACAGCCAATAAATTATGGTTAGAATCCACATCTCCCATTGGAAATATCTTACAGTTAAAAATATGGTTCTGAAATTTCTGCTCACCACCGTGTAATCAACCCGGAACCGTCACGGTTTCAAAGTCCACATATATAACCTTTTTACACTATTCTTAAACTAAGTGTTCAATCTATTAAATAATGTTCTGTGCAAAAGTCTATCAGGTGGGTTCCTCTGTTATCACTTTTCACTAGTCCATATTCTGCTATTTTGTCTCCTCTGCATTTTTCTATATCAAATTTCAGTCTCTCGTCACAAATTTTCCAGTCCACTACGTATCTAAATTATTTCTTTTATCTCGTGATACGTTCTTTCAATCCCTTCATCATCCACGGAAATGGTTGATCAACTTGTACTCCTGTGGTGGGTGTTTGCTTCATGTCTATATCTTGGCTATCAAAATATCCTATTCATAGCAGCTTACCCACATTCCTATTGTCTTCACTTAAAACTTCTGGGCTGACAGGCCGTGGTCAAAGTATAAAACTCTCCCCTGACGTTTTGTCTCCGACTGCGAGAGACATCCTCGGAGGTACAGCAGCAAACTGTTCGCCTGGAAGTTTTAAGTGAAGATAATACCGGCTGTGAAAGCTTACATTGTATGTTCCTACTGTCTTATTTATTATTAGACCTACTCCCGCATTACCCCTACTTGAATTTGTATTTATAAACCAGTATTCACCGCACCTGAAGTCTCGTATGTGGTGAGCAACCAGAGAGGGAAATCTAAGGATTGAGGAATTTTTCTTTCAAAATTTTAGTACCCTAAGTTTCACGATTCCAGTATTGCATTCTGTGATGAGACAGTGACTGGACCTCGCAGGTGTATAACGAATGTTATCTGATGCACCCCTGCCCATGCCTGGTTCACATGGGTAATGTTCTCATTGCATATACTGCTGACAGTGGATGCTTTTCAAGGCATTGCTGACAATAGGATGTTTTGGGGTAACACCCTGCGAGCAAATAGGAAAGCGTCATGTGAGGGATGCAGAATGGGGCACCTGGAGGCATCCAGAACACAAGTTCTTCACTCTATTGTCGACCAGCTCTCCACCCAGTTAAACGTGTATACTAGCTCCTTTGTTAGGGCACCATGCTCTCTGTCAATCTGCAGCAGCCCCCGACACTGTAGCTCATCTCTTTTGTTGTATCCCTTAGTAATAAGGCTAGGAGTAATATAAACTTCAAATGTGGCACTGAAGCTCTTGTTATGTTTTTCATTCTCAGGAATTCCCTAACTCACCCAAGCACCCACATCCTACCTCCATCCTCACTCGCCCTTCTCTGCCCAGTCCTGTTCTTCTTGTCACTACACTCACTTATTCCCATTATATCTAACTAATTTCAATCTATCAATTTTTTGAATTCTCTACACAACCTACCCAATTAAGAGATCTAACTTTCCACACTCCAACCTGCAGAACACCTGTTTTCTATTTGCTGATTGTGATATCCTCCTGAGTAGTCTCCACATGGAGATCCAAATGTGGGACTATATTACCTTCAGAATATTTTACCCATCAGGATGCTATCACCTTTTACCTATACAAAAGGTCTGTATGCCATAAGGAAAAATAACAGCTGTAGTTTCCCCTCCCTTTCCAGTCATTTGCAGTACCAGCACAGCAAGATCATGTTGGCTAAATTTACATGCCCACATCAGTCAATCATCCAGACTGTTCCCCTGCAACTACTGCAAAATATGCTGTCATTCTCCAGCAACCATGTGTTTATCTAACCTCTCCACAGTTCAGTCTCCATTGTGGTTGCACCTATGGTATGGCTATCTGTGTTGTTGAGGTACTCAAGCCATTCCCCCATGGCAAAGTGCATCTGGTTTGTGTGTGTGCGTGCGCGGGTGTGTGTGTGTGTGTGTGTGTGTGTGTGTGTGTGTGTTTGTGTAATTATTTCGATTGACTCTATAGGTTGTTACTTCTTTTCCTCCAAGCAAGTTCTTGCCATGAACATGATATATATATATATATATATGAATATAATAGAGGGAAACATTCCACGTGGGAAAAATATATTTAAAAAGAAAGATGATGAGACTTACCAAACAAAAGCGCTGGCAGGTCGATAGACACACAAACAAACACAAACATACACACAAAATCTAGCTTTCGCAACCAACGGTTGCCTCGTCAGGAAAGAGGGAAGGAGAAGGAAAGACAAAAGGATATGGGTTTTAAGGGAGAGGGTAAGGAGTCATTCCAATCCCGGGAGCGGAAAGACTTACCTTAGGGGGAAAAAAGGACAGGTATACACTCGCACACACACACATATCCATCCATACATACAAGACACAAGCAGACATTTGTAAAGGCAAAGAGTTTGAGCAGAGATGTCAGTCGGGACGGAAGTATAGAGGCAAAGATGATGTTGAAAGACAGGTGAGGTATGAGCAGCGGCAGATTGAAATTAGGAATTAGCGGAGATTGAGGCCTGGCGGATAGCGAGAAGAGAGGATATGCTGAAGGGCAAGTTCCCATCTCCGGAGTTCTGACAGGTTGGTGTTAGTGGGAAGTATCCAGATAACCCGGACGGTGTAACACTGTGCCAAGATGTGCTGGCCGTGCACCAAGGCATGTTTAGCCACAGGGTGATCCTCATTACCAACAAACACTGTCTGCCTGTGTCCATTCATGCGAATGGACAGTTTGTTGCTGGTCATTCCCACATAGAACGCTTCACAGTGTAGGCAGGTCAGTTGGTAAATCACGTGGGTGCTTTCACACGTGGCTCTGCCTTTGATCGTGTACACCTTCCGGGTTACAGGACTGGAATAGGTGGTGGTGGGAGGGTGCATGGGACAGGTTTTACACCGGGGACGGTTACAGGGGTAGGAGCCAGAGGGTAGGGAAGGTGGTTTGGGGATTTCATAGGGATGAACTAAGAGGTTACGAAGGTTGGGTGGACGGCGGAAAGACACTCTTGGTGGAGTGGGGAGGATTTCATGAAGGATGGATCTCATTTCAGGGCAGGATTTGAGGAAGTCGTATCCCTGCTGGAGAGCCACATTCAGAATCTGATCCAGTCCCGGAAAGTATCCTGTCACAAGTGGGGCACTTTTGGGGTGGTTCTGTGGAGGGTTCCGGGTTTGAGGAGATGAGGAAGTGGCTCTGGTTATTTGCTTCTGTACAAGGTCGGGAGGGTAGTTACGGGATGCAAAAGCTGTTTTCAGGTTGTTGGTGTAATGGTTCAAGGATTCTGGACTGGAGCAGATTCGTTTGCCACGAAGACCTAGGCTGTAGGGAAGGGACCGTTTGATGTGGAATGGGTGGCAGCTGTCGTAATGGAGGTACTGTTGCTTGTTGGTGGGTTTGATGTGGACGGACGTGTGAAGCTGGCCATTGGACAGGTGGAGGTCAACGTCAAGGAAAGTGGCATGGGATTTAGAGTAGGACCAGGTGAATCCGATGGAACCAAAGGAGTTGAGGTTGGAGAGGAAATTCTGGAGTTCTTCTTCACTGTGAGACCAGATCATGAAAATGTCATCAATAAATCTGTACCAAACTTTGGGTTGGCAGGCCTGGGTAACCAAGAAGGCTTCCTCTAAGCGACCCATGAATAGGTTGGCGTACGAGGGGGCCATCCTGGTACCCATGGCTGTTCCCTTTAATTGTTGGTATGTCTGGCCTTCAAAAGTGAAGAAGTTGTGGGTCAGGATGAAGCTGGCTAAGGTAATGAGGAAAGAGGTTTTAGGTAGGGCGGCAGGTGATCGGCGTGAAAGGAAGTGCTCCATCGCAGCGAGGCCCTGGACATGCGGAATATTTGTGTATAAGGAAGTGGCATCAATGGTTACAAGGATGGTTTCCGGGGGTAACAGACTGGGTAGGGATTCCAGGCGTTCGAGAAAGTGGTTGGTGTCTTTGATGAAGGATGGGAGACTGCATGTAATGGGTTGAAGGTGTTGATCTACGTAGGCAGAGATGCGTTCTGTGGGGGCTTGGTAACCAGCTACAATGGGACGGCCGGGATGATTGGGTTTGTGAATTTTGGGAAGAAGGTAGAAGGTAGGGGTGCGGGGTGTTGGTGGGGTCAGGAGGTTGATGGAGTCAGGTGAAAGGTTTTGTAGGGGGCCTAAGGTTCTGAGGATTCCTTGAAGCTCCGCCTGGACATCAGGAATGGGATTACCATGGCAAACTTTGTAAGTGGTGTTGTCTGAAAGCTGACGCAGTCCCTCAGCCACATACTCCCGACGATCAAGTACCACAGTCGTGGAACCCTTGTCCGCCGGAAGAATGACGATGGATTGGTCAGCCTTCAGATCACGCATAGCTTGGGCTTCAGCAGTGGTGATGTTGGGAGTAGGATTGAGGTTTTTTAAGAAGGATTGAGAGGCAAGGCTGGAAGTCAGAAATTCCTGGAAGGTTTGGAGAGGGTGATTTTGAGGAAGAGGAGGTGGGTCCCGCTGTGACGGAGGACGGAACTGTTCCAGGCATGGTTCAATTTGGATAGTATCTTGGGGAGTTGGATCATTAGGAGTAGGATTAGGATCATTTTTCTTCGTGGCAAAGTGATATTTCCAGCAGAGAGTACGGGTGTAGGACAGTAAATCTTTGACAAGGGCTGTTTGGTTAAATCTGGGAGTGGGGCTGAAGGTGAGGCCTTTGGATAGGACAGAGGTTTCGGATTGGGAGAGAGGTTTGGAGGAGAGGTTAACTACTGAATTGGGGTGTTGTGGTTCCAGAGTGTGTTGATTGGAATTTTGAGGTTTTGGAGGGAGTGGAGCTGGAAGTGGGAGATTGAGTAGATGGGAGAGACTGGGTTTGTGTGCAATGAGAGGAGGTTGAGGTTTGCTGGAAAGGTAGTGAAGGGTGAGTGAGTGAGTGAGTTGCCTTTCCGGAGGTGGGAAACCAGGAGATTGGATAGTTTTTTAAGGTGGAGGGTGGCATGCTTTTCTAATTTGCGGTTGGCCTGTAGGAGGATGCTCTGAACAACCGGTGTGGATGTGGGAGAGGAAAGATTGAGGACTTTTATTAGGGACAGGAGTTGATGGGTGTGTTGATTGGCTGAGTGGATGTGTAGGTGAAGGATTAGGTGGGTGAGGGCAATGGATTGTTCGGTTTGGAACTGGTATAGGGACTGATGGAAAGAAGGGTTGCAGCCAGAGATGGGAACTTTAAGTGTAAGGCCTTTGGGGGTGATGCCAAATGTCAGACAAGCCTATTTTCTCAGGCTTGTCTGACATTTGGCATCACCCCCAAAGGCCTCACACTTAAAGTTCCCATCTCTGGCTGCAACCCTTCTTTCCATCAGTCCCTATACCAGTTCCAAACCGAACAATCCATTGCCCTCACCCACCTAATCCTTCACCTACACATCCACTCAGCCAATCAACACACCCATCAACTCCTGTCCCTAATAAAAGTCCTCAATCTTTCCTCTCCCACATCCACACCGGTTGTTCAGAGCATCCTCCTACAGGCCAACCGCAAATTAGAAAAGCATGCCACCCTCCACCTTAAAAAACTATCCAATCTCCTGGTTTCCCACCTCCGGAAAGGCAACTCACTCACTCACTCACCCTTCACTACCTTTCCAGCAAACCTCAACCTCCTCTCATTGCACACAAACCCAGTCTCTCCCATCTACTCAATCTCCCACTTCCAGCTCCACTCCCTCCAAAACCTCAAAATTCCAATCAACACACTCTGGAACCACAACACCCCAATTCAGTAGTTAACCTCTCCTCCAAACCTCTCTCCCAATCCGAAACCTCTGTCCTATCCAAAGGCCTCACCTTCAGCCCCACTCCCAGATTTAACCAAACAGCCCTTGTCAAAGATTTACTGTCCTACACCCGTACTCTCTGCTGGAAATATCACTTTGCCACGAAGAAAAATGATCCTAATCCTACTCCTAATGATCCAACTCCCCAAGATACTATCCAAATTGAACCATGCCTGGAACAGTTCCGTCCTCCGTCACAGCGGGACCCACCTCCTCTTCCTCAAAATCACCCTCTCCAAACCTTCCAGGAATTTCTGACTTCCAGCCTTGCCTCTCAATCCTTCTTAAAAAACCTCAATCCTACTCCCAACATCACCACTGCTGAAGCCCAAGCTATGCGTGATCTGAAGGCTGACCAATCCATCGTCATTCTTCCGGCGGACAAGGGTTCCACGACTGTGGTACTTGATCGTCGGGAGTATGTGGCTGAGGGACTGCGTCAGCTTTCAGACAACACCACTTACAAAGTTTGCCATGGTAATCCCATTCCTGATGTCCAGGCGGAGCTTCAAGGAATCCTCAGAACCTTAGGCCCCCTACAAAACCTTTCACCTGACTCCATCAACCTCCTGACCCCACCAACACCCCGCACCCCTACCTTCTACCTTCTTCCCAAAATTCACAAACCCAATCATCCCGGCCGTCCCATTGTAGCTGGTTACCAAGCCCCCACAGAACGCATCTCTGCCTACGTAGATCAACACCTTCAACCCATTACATGCAGTCTCCCATCCTTCATCAAAGACACCAACCACTTTCTCGAACGCCTGGAATCCCTACCCAGTCTGTTACCCCCGGAAACCATCCTTGTAACCATTGATGCCACTTCCTTATACACAAATATTCCGCATGTCCAGGGCCTCGCTGCGATGGAGCACTTCCTTTCACGCCGATCACCTGCCGCCCTACCTAAAACCTCCTTCCTCATTACCTTAGCCAGCTTCATCCTGACCCACAACTTCTTCACTTTTGAAGGCCAGACATACCAACAATTAAAGGGAACAGCCATGGGTACCAGGATGGCCCCCTCGTACGCCAACCTATTCATGGGTCGCTTAGAGGAAGCCTTCTTGGTTACCCAGGCCTGCCAACCCAAAGTTTGGTACAGATTTATTGATGACATTTTCATGATCTGGTCTCACAGTGAAGAAGAACTCCAGAATTTCCTCTCCAACCTCAACTCCTTTGGTTCCATCGGATTCACCTGGTCCTACTCTAAATCCCATGCCACTTTCCTTGACGTTGACCTCCACCTGTCCAATGGCCAGCTTCACACGTCCGTGCACATCAAACCCACCAACAAGCAACAGTACCTCCATTACGACAGCTGCCACCCATTCCACATCAAACGGTCCCTTCCCTACAGCCTAGGTCTTCGTGGCAAACGAATCTGCTCCAGTCCAGAATCCTTGAACCATTACACCAACAACCTGAAAACAGCTTTTGCATCCCGTAACTACCCTCCCGACCTTGTACAGAAGCAAATAACCAGAGCCACTTCCTCATCTCCTCAAACCCGGAACCCTCCACAGAACCACCCCAAAAGTGCCCCACTTGTGACAGGATACTTTCCGGGACTGGATCAGATTCTGAATGTGGCTCTCCAGCAGGGATACGACTTCCTCAAATCCTGCCCTGAAATGAGATCCATCCTTCATGAAATCCTCCCCACTCCACCAAGAGTGTCTTTCCGCCGTCCACCCAACCTTCGTAACCTCTTAGTTCATCCCTATGAAATCCCCAAACCACCTTCCCTACCCTCTGGCTCCTACCCCTGTAACCGTCCCCGTTGTAAAACCTGTCCCATGCACCCTCCCACCACCACCTATTCCAGTCCTGTAACCCGGAAGGTGTACATGATCAAAGGCAGAGCCACGTGTGAAAGCACCCACGTGATTTACCAACTGACCTGCCTACACTGTGAAGCGTTCTATGTGGGAATGACCAGCAACAAACTGTCCATTCGCATGAATGGACACAGGCAGACAGTGTTTGTTGGTAATGAGGATCACCCTGTGGCTAAACATGCCTTGGTGCACGGCCAGCACATCTTGGCACAGTGTTACACCGTCCGGGTTATCTGGATACTTCCCACTAACACCAACCTGTCAGAACTCCGGAGATGGGAACTTGCCCTTCAGCATATCCTCTCTTCTCGCTATCCGCCAGGCCTCAATCTCCGCTAATTCCTAATTTCAATCTGCCGCCGCTCATACCTCACCTGTCTTTCAACATCATCTTTGCCTCTATACTTCCGTCCCGACTGACATCTCTGCTCAAACTCTTTGCCTTTACAAATGTCTGCTTGTGTCTTGTATGTATGGATGGATATGTGTGTGTGTGTGTGCGAGTGTATACCTGTCCTTTTTTCCCCCTAAGGTAAGTCTTTCCGCTCCCGGGATTGGAATGACTCCTTACCCTCTCCCTTAAAACCCATATCCTTTTGTCTTTCCTTCTCCTTCCCTCTTTCCTGACGAGGCAACCGTTGGTTGCGAAAGCTAGATTTTGTGTGTATGTTTGTGTTTGTTTGTGTGTCTATCGACCTGCCAGCGCTTTTGTTTGGTAAGTCTCATCATCTTTCTTTTTAAATAAATATATATATATATATATATATATATATATATATATATATTAAATGAAACCTGTAAGAAAAAAAATGCAGTAAATGAACATTACAATCTCAACTACCTTACCATTAGCTCTTTGGAACTGGACAGCAGCTTTCTGACACTCCAGTTGTGCCTTCTTTGCAATTTCAAGAGCTTCATAGTATGGACGAGCACGCTCAATGCATGAACCTAAATTTTTGGAAAGGAGTTTAAGGCGCCGTGTTGAATCATTGAGAAGCAATCTGAATGTGTTGTTGGCCTCCTGTAATAGAAACCACAAGAGTATTATCTTTATGTAACATATTCACTGTTGTGGGAAAATGTGTAAAAAGTAATCAACAGAAGGGAGTAACGTGATATAATGCCATGCCAATGATTCCAAGCAGACTGCCGAAGGTCCTTGTGACAAAACACGCAAACTAAACTGCTGGACTGTAGAAAGATCCAGTGCATGTTTCATGCAGAGTTCTTATTCTTATGGCTCTCCCTCCCCCTCACAAAAGGCATGCCATATTAATAAAAGACAATGCTGACAAACATAATGCAGGAGCTTCGTCCCAGAAATGAGAACTTTAACACAGAAATACAATCTAATAATGTTACAACTGACAACAGATGGATCTTTTCGAAAAATAAATTCACGAATAGAGAAGGTAATTAATAAGCTGCCAGCCAATGCACCAAAGCTTTGCCTGTTTGGAATAAGTAATTTGTTGATAGTTGAATAACTGTGTGTTGTGGCACAGCTTGTACATCAAGATTTTATTTTCCTGTTATGTGATAACTACTTCTGTCACCTCCATAACTGACCGGTCAGTGCATGTCTGCCAGTCATGTGGAGGACATGAGTTCGATTTCCAGTATCTCAATTGGGAAGACTGGGATAGTGTGCAGCTGGTACTGTGGTATCAAATCAGGATCTACTTGCGTGAGAAGTTGCGACTCCAAGGTGTAAAACACGAACAATGGGCAGGAGAGAATTTATGTTGACCCCACACCCTCCATGATCCCGCTGACACCGAATGATCTGACAGGGGTGGAATGTGGAGTGGGTACAATGACAACAGCTCCTTTGGATCAATTATCACTCTCGGCTGATTTTATGTATCTGACACACACTTCTGACTCTTGCTGTCTCTCTTCCTAATTGGAGCAAGTAGTTTAGGCTACACTCATTTCAGTTTTGTCTGCTGAGTGCCAACTAAACAATCACATGATATATGCTTTGTTCAACAATCAGTGAAACAAGATTGGAAGGGACTATGTTTCTGTGTTGTCCAGTATAGTGTAGTGGTTAGAGCTACTACTAGATGTGATTGATTCCCATCTTCAGACAGTATTTATATTTGATCTTCACATGTTCCTGAAGATTCTGGTGCCTTCTTGTTAATATAACTATTTTTATCTCATTCTGGAAAATTAAATGTTATGTACAAATACTAGTGCTCTCTAGTCATGAGACAATTTAGACCTATGTCTGTTTTGTGTTGGGAACTTGTGTAATAGACCACTTTCAGTACCAAAATTTGTTATTACTGATGACTTAGCTCTCTGTTAACACTTTGTAGACCAAGCCCAAGTGTATGTTGGACCACAATTTTGTGTTAAAAGAACTGCACCCAAGCACGGGTCGGTCTACGATTTTCTTGACACGAGTCATCAGTTCCTTGAAAACTCGACTCACTGCATATAAGAACAATGTATGGAAGTCCTGCTACCTTTCCCTTGACTGGTGCTGTGTTCTGTTATCAATTTCTTGAATCATTAGCGAATGTAACAGCTGCTGTTACAAATGGTTGATCCAGTAAGTTCACATTGATGTAATTTCATTTGTACACTCAGGTTTCGTAGTTTGATGTAGTTCTGCTGCAGATATCTCATGTTTGTTGTGAGAGCAAGTAATTCTGGAAGCTCAAGAGCAAGAAATTGCTCAGTAACTCAGTTTGCACTTTTTTTTAATACTTTCTGCTCTCATTATTTTAAATTTATAGCCTACCAAAGAACTAAAATAAATTATGAATAAATCTTGAAGCTTGGTCTTTTTTTAAGTATGCATTACTCTTGAAAATACATCAATCACTTACGTGCCAATAATGTTTTAGATAACGACATAAATGGCCAGTTTCCTATGCCCAAAATTCTTCTAAGCAGCTTGTCTCCAAAGCGTTAATGCAAAACTCTTTCATCTAACAAGGGGAGGCAACAACGTTTGGAATGCGAATTAATTGCAAACTTTGTGCACTCGTAGTACTCCATGAGGACAACAAAATGTGTAAGCAGTACCGCGTACTTCTCAAGCGTTATTGAGAAAATCGCAAGATAATTTTGGTCGTCATATATACACTTGTGCATGGCTATTTTTACCATGAAGCGGCGGCAGCTGAGTGGTTAGTGTTCAAGCCCCATAATCGCTGGATCAAGCCCCGTTCATGAGTTTTTTTAATTTTTTATTTTACTTTCTTTTTATTTTCAACACGGTCATTTTCTTTACTATTTATATTACAATTGATATAATAGGAAAAATACATGTAATCCGATGAACTTTTATTAAATTTACAATGTTATTTGGCAGTCTACAAATTTTTATTATCACAAATAATATAATATTCATAACTATAGGCTAGTAAACGACCAAAAGCATAAAGTGATACTGAAAATGTACGATTGTCCACGATTTGAGAAATCCCTTATACCTGGAAGGAGCCCGAAACGACTTGTTACTTCCTAGTTTTGACCAGCACAGACGGCTCCTGGAAGATGTACAATTAATCATCGCTTTCAACAAGTACAGGTTGCAGGATGGTATTTTTTGTAAAAACATGGAAAACATAAAGTTAAACAGCACCAGTTGCATTGAATAAAAGCTATGTTTCCGCATACGCAAGGTCTTTAGAGGTTTTCCATGGAAAAACAAACCTCGGTAACATTTTCAAAACGCTCTCTTTCAGCCGATAATTTGAAAGGAAACCATGCATAGCACAGTATTTCCTTAAATATTGGTGCTGATAATTGGTCATGCAGTATCGAGTGTATTTTAATAGCATCTTCACGAGAATCAATTTCTCGCTCTCTTTCGATTAAATATGAACAATTTTGAAGACACAAACAAGCATACATTTTCAGTATCTCTTTATGTGTTTGGTCGTTTACTAGTTGATAGTTATGAACATTATACTATTTGTGGTAGTAAAACTTTGTTGACTGCCAAATAACATTGTAAATTTAATAAAAGTTCATCCAATTACAAGTATTTTCCCCAATATATCAATTGTAATATAAATAGTAAAGAAAATGACTGTGGGGGGGAGAGAAACTGACAAACGGGACTCGAATCCAGAAATTACGGGGCTTGAACGCTAACCACTCGGCTGCCGCCGCTTCATGGTAAAAATGGCCACGCACAGGTATATTTTTGACGGCCAAAATTATCTAGCAATTTTCTCAATAACACTTGAGAAGTACACACTACTGCTTACACATTTTGTTGTCCTCATGGAGTACTACGAGTGTACGAAGTTTACAGCAAATCCGCATTCCAAAAATTGTGGCCTCCCCTTGTAAGTTACATAGCTTGGGGGAAGCACCAGGTACTTCAGAACATAGAAAATGTTATGCTTTAAATTAAACTATGAAGAAGTCATCCTACACACAGCCAGGTGCCCAAAGAAAAGCTTTAGAAGTTATTCTACACATAGCTAGGAGCCGAAAGAGAAGCTGTATGTTGCTATTTACATCTGCATAGTTTAGTGTCTGCACAGGTGTGACAATGCCACTTCACTACATGGTTGGCACAGATATTTCATGAGTTGACAGTGGCACGGTGATAGCCGGGGAACAAAAGACCACGAGAGGGAGACGAACTCAACATCATAGTCAATCTGCGGGAAGCACAGTGTCCAAATCCATGTAGGGACAAGTACTGGAAGAACTCAGTCCATGGTGGGTGCAGATGATATGCTAGTTGAGGTCTGCAGTGGTCAAACTCTGCAAGTAAGCACTGGCTCAATCTGCCTGTTGCGACCACAAGTACACACTTCCACCAGCGGGTCTGCCCGTACTGTGTGTCGTGTTTACCGTCCATGGCAGGTTTCCACACTGTCCTGCTGTGCTCCCCATGCCAGCTCATCTGCCTCCACCATGATGTCCGCTGGTGGGAATACATACTCCCTATGAAAGGCCATATACGACCGAAAAGCCCAGGCTTGGACCCCAACCTCTGGCGCAGAACAGAACAGGAGAGGCACCTGGAGAACCAGACAGTGGACAAACCACTAAAAGAGGCAGCACTGATGCCACTGGCCCCAAGAGAAGGTCACAGAGGCTGGGGCCATGGGGGGTGGGGGTGGGGGTGTGGGGGGGTTCACTGGCTCCACATAGGCAGGGGTAGCTGCGGGCTTCACTGGGGGCTACTGCTGAAGCATGTAGCTCCAAGTGGGAGCCCTCACCCAGAACAAGGTCGTGACCCACCCCGCCACCCAATAGACGGCAGCGGTGACATCACAATGGGATGTGGGTGCTTGGCGGGTCATCTGCTCCCTTCCAGCATCCACCACAAACGACTGCCAACCTCTGTGGCCCACCACAACACCTGGCAGCCACCAACGCCAGTAGCTGGACGAGGCCCAAATGGAAGTATCAGGTAGAAAACACAGCAGACTATGATGGTCCATGGCATGCGACTCAGGATGTAGCAATTCCAGAAGACCCATAGCTAGCACCCATGAAAAAGTTCTGCCGGACTGCATCTGCTGACTGGTGTTGCTCAGTACATAGCCAGAAAGCTTGACAATGTGTCATCATGAGGGCGTCTTCATCTGGATCTCATACACACGAAGAACTCTAATTCCGCGTTAGAAGTCTGGTCAAATGAAGCAATAGTCAGATGCTGGATACTACTGTGACTGCAAATGTCCTCAAACTTCTGTGACACAAATTCCCGACTGTTATATGACAGCAGTGTCGAGGGAGAACCATCAACAACAAAAATAACCTGACAATGCGAGAGCCATGGCAACTGACAGCGTGGACGACAGTTTGGCTACATGTGGGAAATTAGACAATGCATCAATCACCAATAAGCACATGCTGCCCAAAAAGGAGCTGGTAAAATTGACAAGCACCCTGTCCTAAGGATGCTCTGGGACTGCCAAGGAGAAAACAGCTGCAGCAGTGCAGTCTGATTCTATCCACAAGCCCCACAAAACAATGTACCATATGTCCAATGTATTGATTGATCACTGGCCAGTACAAGTGACACTGTGTCAGTGCTTTCATATGAGTCATACTCCAGTGGAATATACACAGCAACTGGAGTATGTGACAATGCAATGCCATGGGAGCGGGCACGTGGCAGCATTTCTCCTCCTTCACTAGTACAGTAACTCCCTGGACAACACTAAGCCAATCACATAGGAGGCATAATGTACACCCCACACCTGATCCGCACTCAAAGAGATGCATTCCATCCAAGACAACCAGATTGCCAGAACAATACTCTGCAAAACTCTGTCAGGAGCTGAGGCAGTTGCAGCTTCAAATGCTGTCAACAGAAAGTCCAACTGGGGCAGCTGCACGCCATTATGCGATGAGAACACAAGAGCCTCCTGCCAATCAAATTCTGGATCAGACTCCATTGTTAGCTGACAGAATATCAGCACTGGCATGCTGCATGGTTGAGGTGTTACAAACCTCATAACAATAATGACTGAAAGAGAGGACCCACCGATGCAACTGGTGAGCAGTCATACCCGGCAGTTTGGATTGAGGGCCAAGTAATGAAACAAACAACTTATGGTTGGGTTGAGGTGGAACATCGGCCCCATACAATAAGACATGGAACTTTTCAACCCTGAAAATAATAACGAGTTTCTCCTTTTCCACCCGTTAATAATTCTGCTGCACACTGGAAAGCGTCTTTGATGCGTAAACTATGGGCTGTTCTATGCTGTCCAGATTCCAATGGGGCAGGACGGCACCAAAGCCATACAGGAAATGTATCACTGGGCAGGGTTAAAGAATTGACCATTGTGAAGGAATCCAGACAGGGAACAGAGCAAAAACACTGCTGAGAGGCTGAAAAGTCTGTTGACAATCTGCAAACCAGACAAACTTAATGTCCTTTGAGCAAAGCTGGCTACAAGGCTCGCAGGCACACGGAGCCTGGGGAATGAAATGAGCACAATATAAAACCTTACCAAAAATGACTAGACCTCCTTCAGGTTCTTGGGTGCCGATAGGTTGACAATGACCTTGACGTGGTCATCCATGGGGATGAGACCATCTTTACTAAGCAAATGACCCAAAAAAATGCACCTTCAGAGAGAAAAAACTGCACTTCTCCAGCTTCAAACTCAGGCAAATTCTCCAAGATGTGTTGGAAATCTAACTGAAGATTTCATATGGGCTCCTTTTGATGTCATTAAAGTAGCCAATGCAACAGGGAATGTCGTTAATAAACTGCTCAAAATCCCATTGGTAAACTCCCGGCGCAGACAAGATTCCAAAAACACGGGATTAACTACTAAAGCCTAAATGGGGTGTTGAGGACCAGGAAAGTCCAAGAAACTGCATCCAATGGCAACTGAAGGTAAAAATCATGCAAGTCTATGTGGGAAAAAACTGTCCCCCCAACAATTTCGCTAACAAATCTGCCTGCTGTGGAATGGGATATGAATCTGCGACACATTATGCTTTGGCCATCTGTCTAACATTGCCGCAAAGACACATGGCACCACTGAGCTTTTGTATCATGATCAAGAGTTGGCCCAGAGATTCAACAAAATGGAGGAAATGACAACCTGATCCTGCCAATACTCCAATTTAGCCTTTTCTCTGTTGAGCATGGCAAAGGGAATGGTCTGGAGGTGACTAAATTAGGGTACCACTAAGGGCTTAAGGGAAACACATGCATCGAAATCTTCTGCTCCGCCCAGCGTATTCTCAAACAACAGGTTGTACGGCTGCATTAAGGAGTCAAAAATCACAAAAAAGTAATGGATTGAGACATTAGAAGCACTTCATCAATGATCTGGAAGACAATAACATATTTCATAACAGTGATGGATTGACCACTAACAAGTTAAGTTGCTGTTCCATATTCTTGTAACGTGCGGAGACGGAATCTTGTCCTCACAAGGGAAAGTGCTGGTTACTAAAAGACAACCTGATGGAGTGGCTCCTGCAAATCCACACACACCATGACCCTGTATGTATCTAAGTTAATTAGACTGACTGTCACTCCCATGCCTACCTGAAATTTAATCAGCCGCCCATCCATTATCAACGTATGCAAAATACACTGGGGCAACATGCGCAGGGCATCAGAATCAGCCCCAGATTCCATTTAAAAAAGCAGGGCATCTGATGACCGAGTCAAGGCCTGTCGACTGTCACAAACAGTTGCTATATGACCCATCTGCCGGCATACCCCACAAACATAATCTCCATATGGGGGCAGTCGAAGTGAACTCGCAACAAATGAAAATCAGGGGAGGACTGTTGGCTCACCCAATGAGTGGAAGGAGAATGACGTGAAGGACCCGAAAAACACTGCTGGCGGAAATGACGATGCTGCAAGTGGTGCAAACCTATTGGACACGGCATGGGCGAGGACAGGCAGTGCCAAGATCCAATGCACTGGAATTGTCAATGGCAGCAAGATACTGTGAGTTAGCAGCAGGTAAGGCTGCCTGGGATATCCCTCAAGACAACGGGCCCTTATTACCATACACATCCAACTGTGGCACGTGCAAATTACCAGAAAGGAAGTCCCTTGCCACCAGCACAAGCTCCTGCAATTCCGCAATTTGGGCAATGTTGGCTACAGAAGGATCAGATGAGGGCAATGTCCTAGCCTGAACCTCGCAATCAAGAGCTAACCTGACAATCACATGCTAAATTAGTAAGTCTGCGTAAGAGGTAGCACAATTGGGACACTCAAAACAACACTTGCACAAGAGGCCCTGCAAACTGGCGATCTAGATCGCATGTGATGCCAGTTGAACTGCAAGTGCACCACCACCACATGGATTTGATGGTCAAAATACTGCATAAGCAATCGACAAAGCTCATCAAAGGGAAGTTTCTTGGGGTCAGCACAGTGCTTCAAGTTTTTGACAGCTTCGTATAAACTTGTGCTGTTGGACAATTGCACAGTGGCCTTATCAACTAGATTGATGATATGCCACATCTGGCAGTGCAACAAGAACTGGTGCAGATAATTCTCTCACCAGTCTGTTGACTTACTGAAACCAGCAAATGGTGTTGGAGGTGATGCTGGAAATGGAAGACTGGTGCTGGGCCCCACTGGCAAGCAAGGAATGAAGCAAGTCCACATTCTGAGTTATCTATGTCTGCATCTGCTCCTGTTGCTGCTCCTTCAGTAGGCCCAACTGTTTTTGCCAGCACTGCAGAAATGCCAGGTCTATGGTAGCCCAAGTAAATACGAAAATGGGAACGAAAGTATAGGGGAGCTTCACAAGCATAAGAATGTCCTTCATCGCCAGAGATCCATGAGGGGGAAACAAACACACCATTCAAGTTGACCTACATGAAGCAGAGAGTCCAAAGTCACATAGAGATGAGCATGGGAAGAGTGGGCAACTGGTGGTAAAGGCTAAGCACTCGGCATAATCCATGGCACAATACACAAGGTGAGGTCCTTGTTGGTCAAACTCTTGAGTAAGCACTAGCCCACGTGGCCTACTGTCGTCCACAGGTAAACACCTCCAACTGCAAGTCTGCTCACTGTGTCATGTGCACCCTCACATGGCAGGTTTCCAGATTAACCTGCTGTGCTATCACTGCCAGCTTGTCTGCCTCCATCATGATGTCTGTTGGTGGGGACACTAAATTTACTAAAATGCTGGTGAACCAGTTGCACATTTTACATCTATCTGTGTTACTGGGAGGCTTTTATAAGAAGTTTTACTGAGGAAGGAGGAATGCCAGGGAAGTTCATGCAGTTGTGCCACTGTACCAGGGTGGCGTACTGGTTAGCACGTCTGCCTAGTGAGCAGGAACCAACAAGCTCAATTAATGGGAGAAATTTCAGGTGCAAATTCAGAAAGCTTTTGGTAATCAGTCAGAACGACCAACCACATCATAATGAAACCATTGTCAAATAACAGCCAAACTTACCAGAAGCCCATGGGCAACTTGTATGATCATCAGTCTCAACACCACAGAAAACTGGGAAATGGAACGGAAAACAATTTTCTAATGTAAATATCCTGAGCATGTCACAGGTTGCTGCCGAGAAAAGGTAAGCGTGCCTACCTGTATTACAGTGTATGATGTCCACCATCAAATCAATACCACCCACACAGGCAACTGCAGATAAACACAGCTAACGTGCAAAACAAAGTTCATCACAGAATCTTGACCAAGGGCTTTTTCCAATGTGCCACTGTTGTTGCCAGTTGCCCATTTGATGTTTCTGTTGACTGCCTAGATATCAAAATCACGACAAGTAAACTTTATGGCTACCTTTAGCAGAGGACGTTAATGACAAAAACCTTACATACAGGGTGATTCACGAAGATATGCAAATATTTTAATATGTTATTCTCAAGTAAAACTAAAGAAAAAAGTTCACATAAACATAGGTCTGCAAATGTTTATTTATGGGTTTATGGCTAATAAAAGATTTTGCCTGAAATTTAGCAACTTCACTAATATGAAACCATCACAAAACTGTACAAGGTTAAAGTAAAGCATGATTTCCATTTATTTTGTTGTTACTGGTCAGGTGAATCTAATAAGACATGTCCCAGATGTGGAACTGCAGAAGTTTTCCAGAACATCCAGAGAAGGAAAGATTATTATACAAATAAATTTGTTTACTTTCCATTACGTAAGTAGAAACATTTCTTTCACTGTTGGCAACTATTATTGTTTTGTTCCAGTCATTTCCTAATCTTCAAATGAGTAAGTTTTCTGTATTTTTCAGTGAAAGAACATAATAACAACAGTGTATTAAGTGAAACAAGACAGTAACTGTTGTACTCTGTAGATTATTTATGTAATAGGGATGGACCTTCCCGTTGGTGGGGAGGCTTGGGTGCCTCAGCGATACAGATGGCCGTACCGTAGGTACAACCACAACGGAGGGGTATCTGTTGAGAGGCCAGACAAACATGTGGTTCCTGAAGAGGGGCAGCAGCCTTTTCAGTAGTTGCAGGGGCAACAGTCTGGATGATTGACTGATCTGGCCTTGTAATAATAACCAAAACGGCCTTGCTGTGCTGGTACTGCGAACGGCTGAAAGCAAGGGGAAACTACAGCCGTAATTTTTCCCGAGGGCATGCAGCTTTACTGTATGATTAAATGATGATGGCGTCCTCTTGGGTAAAATATTCCGGAGGTAAAATAGTCCCCCATTCGGATCTCTGGGTGGGGACTACTCTAGAGGACGTCGTTATCAGGAGAAAGAAAACTGGCGTTCTACGGATCGGAGCCTGAAATGTCAGATCCCTTAATCGGGCAGGTAGGTTAGAAAATTTAAAAAGGGAAATGGATAGGTTAAAGTTAGATATACTGGGAATTAGTGAAGTTCGGTGGCAGGAGGAACAAGACTTCTGGTCAGGTGACTACAGGGTTATAAACACAAAATCAAATAGGGGTAATGCAGGGGTAGGTTTAATAATGAATAGGAAAATAGGAATACGGGTAAGCTACTACAAACAGCACAGCGAACGCATTGTTGTGGCCAAGATAGATACGAAGCCCACACCTACTACAGTAGTACAAGTTTATATGCCAACTAGTTCTGCAGATGACGAAGAAATTGAAGAAATGTATGATGAGATAAAAGGTATTATTAAGATAGTGAAGGGAGACGAAAATTTAATAGTCATGGGTGACTGGAATCCGAGTGTAGGAAAAAGGTGAGAAGGAAACGTAGTAGGTGAATATGGATTGGGGCTACGAAATGAAAGAGGTAGCCGCCTGGTAGAATTTTGCACAGAGCACAACATAATCATAGCTAACACTTGGTTTAAGAATCATGAAAGAAGGTTGTATACATGGAAGAACCCTGGAGATACTAAAAGGTATCAGATAGATTATATAATGGTAGGACAGAGATTTAGGAACCAGGTTTTAAATTGTAAGACATTTCCAGGGGCAGATGTGGACTCTGACCACAAACTATTGGCTATGACCTGTAGATTAAAACTGAAGAAACTGCAAAAAGGTGGGAATTTAAGGAGATGGGACCTGGATAAACTGAAAGAACCAGAGGTTGTACAGAGTTTCAGGGAGAGCATAAGGGAACAATTGACAGGAATGGGGGAAAGAAATACAGTAGAAGAAGAATGGTTAGCTTTGAGGGATGAAGTAGTGAAGGCAGCAGAGGATCAAGTAGGTAAAAAGACGAGGCCTAGTAGAAATCCTTGGGTAACAGAAGAAATATTGAATTTAATTGATGAAAGGGGAAAATATAGAAATGAAGTAAATGAAGCGGGCAAAAAGGAATACAAACGTCTCAAAAATGAGATCAACAGGAAGTGCAAAATGGCTAAGCAGGGATGGCTAGAGGACAAATGTAAGGATGTAGAGGCTTATCTCACTAGGGGTAAGATAGATACTGCCTACAGGAAAATTAAAGAGACCTTTGTAGATAAGAGAACCATTTGCATGAATATCAAGAGCTCAGATGGAAACCCAGTTCTAAGCAAAGAAGGTATTAAAATCCATGGAGAAGAAATAAAAACTTTGAGCTTTGCCGATGACATTGTAATTCTGTCAGAGACAGCAAAGGACTTGGAAGAGCAGTTGAATGGAATGGACAGCATCTTGAAAGGAGAATATAAGATGAACATCAACAAAAGCAAAATGAGGATAATGGAATGTAGTCGAATTAAGGTGGGTGATGCTGAGGGAATTAGATTAGGAAATGAGACACTTAAAGTAGTAAAGGAGTTCTGCTATTTGGGGAGCAAAATAACTGATGATGGTCGAAGTAGAGAGGATATAAAATGTAGACTGGCAATGGCAAGGAAAGCGTTTCTGAAGAAGAGAAATTTGTTAATATCGAGTATAGATTTAAGTGTCAAGAAGTCATTTCTGAAAGTATTTGTATGGAGTGTAGCCATGTATGGAAGTGAAACATGGACGATAAATAGTTTGGACAAGAAGAGAATAGAAGCTTTCGAAATGTGGTGTTACAGAAGAATGCTGAAGATTAGATGGGTAGATCACATAACTAATGAGGAAGTATTGAATAGGATTGGGGAGAAGAGAAGTTTGTGGCACAACTTGACCAGAAGAAGGGATTGGTTGGTAGGACATGTTCTGAGGCATCAAGGGATCACCAATTTAGTATTGGAGGGCAGTGTGGAGGGTAAAAATCGTAGAGGGAGACCAAGAGATGAATACACTAAGTAGATTCAGAAGGATGTTGGTTGCAGTAGGTACTGGGAGATGAAGAAGCTTGCACAGGATAGAGTAGCATGGAGAGCTGCATCAAACCAGTCTCAGTACTGAAGACCACAACAACAGGGATGTCTTTCAAATTTACGACAGAGAGATATGGAGTTTATTTATGGCAAATGTGATGGTAATGCTACGGGTGCAGTAAACGAATATCGTGTATGTTATCCAATTCGGAGGATTATAAATGCATGAACCATTAATGGAGTATTTTGAATGTTCCGGGAGACAGGTTCTCTACCTAGCATTCATAATCATTACGAGCACTCGATATGTAACGACAACAATAAAATAAATGGATATCGTGCTTTACTTTAGCCTCATACAGTTTGCATTGGCTTCATATTAGCGAAGTTGCTAAATTTCAGGCAAAATCTTTTATTAGCCGTAACTCCGTAACCAAACATTTGCGGACCTATGTTTGTATGAACTTTTTTCTTTAGTTTTGCTTGTAGAATAACATATTAAAATATTGCATATCTTCGAGAATCACCCTGTAGACAACAGTTGTCAAGATGTTGGAAAGAAGACTGTGCCGTGCTGAACATTTGAACGGAAAGTATGTTCAGTGAGCAGGGACCTATGTTAATCACTGATACAGTTCAGCCTTTTGAAACTACCGTTCTTCCGGAATATAGCCACAATGTAGCTGATGGAACTCCTTGCAGGCATCACAACCCATCTCTCACCTAGCAGCCAGAGTTCCTAATTGAACCCATTGCTTCAACAAGTTTTTTAAACAACGATTACTCTGCGTGGTTGCTCAGTATCACTCAGTGCCATCCACAAAACAAGTTCCTACTGTGGTACTGCAACCTAGTCCTCGGACTGAAAATTATTAGTCTTTAGCAAAAGTAAGTAGAAGTAGCATGGAAAAACCTTAGAGCGTTGCATTAACAGCCGGGGTGGGGTGGGGGGGGGGGGGGGGGTCGCAGCCAGTGTGGCGAAATGTGGATCTCAATAACAGACATACCAGTGGATTGCATAGCAAGGCTAGCTGAGCTCAGCAGTAAACGGTGCCACACAATAGTAACTGTGTAGCAAGTGGGGCAGTGTCATCACACCAGGGTGAGCCTCTCGTTTTGGTAATGAGACTAGGTGCCACGTTTTAGTGAAACAAATGGGCAACAGAAGCATATAAATAAGGCAGGGAGTACTTCTCATGACCAGAACCCAGCAGTACCACCACCACCACCAAGATTCCTGTGTGATGTCGGACAGCAATATGACTGGGCTCCACCAGCTACAGCCATGGGTTCGTGACTGGGCTATGCCTGTGATCTACCCAAAGTCCTTCAAGGGACTTTGTGTCACCATTTTTCTGTCAATGCCTAGTGGAACTTGGTGCCACAGTACCAGCCGCCAGCCGACTCCTGTCTGAGGACAGTGGGTTGAACCTCGCACACAGCGAACTAGGCACGCTGCTACCGAGAGGCCGTCTACTGAGTGGGACGACATTGCAGTGCAACATGATGTGCCACTGATGCCAATGACCATGGCTTACACAGGCTGCCAGCCTCAGTAATATGATGCACCAGCTCAGCGGCACAGGCTGAAGCCACCACCCATTCAATCATCCCCAGCAAGGGTCAATGGGAAGAGGTGTGCCTGCCTCACTATGCCATGTATCAAAATCATTAAAAGTTCTTTACAACTGTTAATAGTGTCTGCCAACGGACCACCTTGTCTCTTTAACTGTCCCTCTACCGGTTCACTATCAACACCAGACAATTAGATAAACTGTGAAGCTATTGCTGACTGTATAAAGATAATCGGTTTAATGAGGGCTTCCATGACTGGATGACTTTGCTGCTGGTAAACCTCTCAGGGGGTAAGGTAGTGGTCAACAAAATTCTTCTGTTCCTAACATTTTGAGTTGGCTGGCCTAACTTTTATGAAAATCAACATGATTGAGTGCTGGTTCCTGTACACCAATTTTGACACACCTTTGAACTCCAGGCGGTAAAGAACAAAATGATGATCCAAGACGAAACTGTAATAAAGTTTAAGACCAAACAAGTTTCACTTTATTCTAAAGAATCTTCAATGGTCACTGTAATAATATAGTTTTTTTTCTCTCATGATTTTGTTTTCTAGGATCATGAACAATTCACAAGCTTTAATTTACTAATACAAACAGTATTAACTCTTGTTCCATAAAATTTCGGACATGCAGCCACATAAATTTAAGCTTCCTCTTCTAATATTTTGGCTGAATACCGTCCAGCCATCTTCAGAGAGAGCCAAGGTGACTAATGTACCAGCACTCGCTCCATCCTCAACCGAGGTGTAAAAGGATGCTGAACGGTATTCCGCCAAAATATTACAAGAAGAAGCTGGATTTATGTGGCTGCATGCCCAAAATTTTATGGAACGTTCTTTACGCTGCAAACACATGAAGATGCACGTCAGTAAGTTTCCTTTAATTTACGTCTATGGTCACAAACTTTTTGTTAACAGATTACCGGTTTCGGTCTATAATGACCATCATCAGATCTGTTTTATAAAAACAAAGTCCTAATGTCTTGCAGTCATTGTGGCATTGTCAAATGTTAAATGCAGAATCAGCATCAGCGTCATCAAATACATATAAATAACATCATATGCATGAGTCATGTCAGTGCCACTGACTAGAATACCAAAGCAATAACTCCACACAGAAATGTGTAAAGGAGGGGTTCACACTGGCATGTACCAAAAATGTGGCATTTACCAATTCTAGTGTACTAGCTGTGATGCTCTGTACACTCCAGCTCATCATCAAAGAATTTCTCCCAGAAACTAGCAAAGCTATCATTTTCTTTTGTGTGTGCCTGGCGATGACTCAACACTTCTGCTACGTGACAAATAGTTCAATTTTTTTTATTTTTTATTTTTTCTTCTTTTTGTCTACAGAAAGAGATCACTGTCAACTGTGTGTTAAATTATCATGGACAAGATAATTTTCAAAATATAATTATATTATCTTGTTAAAATCCTTCTGAGTGTACATCTCCTGCCACATTAACCTGTAAAGTACTGAAAATACTAATCTAACTGAGATTCTGGCTGTGTCAAAGTAGCCATCCTTGGAGTATAGAGTTAATTTGAATCTGTTGTGTTGATGTTTCAGTATACAATGTTTTTCCAACTGTGTTACAACTCCACCAACAGCAGTTTATGCTCTGGGAGAGGATGCTGCAATACAGCCAAAATGTCAGTTACCCCAACAGTACTCTAGTATTTATATACTTTATATCTTTTACTACTTGATAGGACAGTAAACCCAAAATGATTTATAAAAGATGTACACCAATTGTAGACACACATATATTGGTAAACATCTTGTAAAATGGTTGTGCGATATCTAATTCAACAACATCACCACTATAGCACAAAAAATACAAGACATTTTGACGTACCATATAGATAATGCTTAAAATGTATTATTTCGAAACAAATTTGTTTACTTACATCTAATTCTATTTCAAGTTTATTAATTTCATCAGTTCCATTATTCAGCTTTTCCAGTTCAATCTAGAAAGGGAGCAGAAAAAAGGAAATTATCAATTACATAAGAATTCACTCATGCTAACATGCCCACATTTATTTATAACATACGTATTTGCATACACTGCAAAATTACAATTACTATATATGGAATAACACATTCTAAATCTTGTTGGAATGTAAACTCCTCCTTTAATGGTTATACATGACTGAACATTATGCTCATGGCAATAGGCTATCTTCAGAAAACAATGTATTGTTAATTAATTTTTATTGTTATATTATAAGCTAAAACCCCCACAACGACAGTAACCAGTTGTTTCCCCACCACCACATATGCTGTTACCTAGTTTTGTTTACATAACTTTCTCTTACCTGCAATTTTATTTTTATGTTTAGAGTGCTAACCTCCATTACTATGAGTTTAAACTGACAGCTGTGTTATTGTGGTCAATTTATTACACTGGTGTTTGAGTTCTGAGGAAATGAACTCAATGCATTATGTATTCCCTCTGTCAGTTACACTGAATTTCCTAAATCATACACAAACTGGGTGAAACATACATGTCTTCTTCTTATCCTATCACTTTACAACATATTTTGCCTTTTCTTCTAACTTTCAAACTTTAATCATACAATTTTTGGTCACTACAGCTAGTTTTTCAGGACCAGCAGCATAAGAAGTTTGTATTACAGCAGTAATAAAAAACCTGTAGGTCCATCACCGCTAGCCTTCCCATTTTCACTGATGATGTGACTATCAGGTCTGGGAGAAGTTGTAATGGAATATGTGACAATATGCTTATTTTGCAACTCAACTAATTTCCCACATTCAAAGTCCCGCAAAAGTGAGGGACGGCATGCATCACAGATTGCAAGGCAAGGATATAACATTAATCACTGGGGCTGCAGCAGTGATGTTAATGTGTTTTGTCAAGCATGTTGATACATATACTATGAGGAGAAGTTAGTTACAGAACAACACAGACTGATGAATTAACTGCTCAAGAAAGTAAATTAATCTTTTGGAAGATACGAATCTGGTTAACATGTTTTAAAACTTAAAAAACATGAACGAAAATGAAGGCATAATCACAAAAATGCAAAAACATTTACAAGCTAATTTCTTCCCTCATAATGTGTGCAGGTTTATTGATCATGGAACATAACTTGCAGATAAGTGGTGTGGTGTTGACCTACCACAGAAATGGGGTCATTCCATGGTAACTCGTGTTACAAAGTAATGTTTGTATTATAAGTTTTGGACAATTAACAGAAGGAAATACTTCTATCAAATATTTTTTATACCTCAAAACATACTTCATACAGAATGCTCTATAAACCTATAGCACAATAATTGTTACATTACTATATTTATAAAACCAAATCTTACAATTATTCTTGGTAAGTCATGTTACATTTGCAAGAAATAGCTTTTGCTTATGATAAAGAAAATACAAAGTCTGCTCTGTTTTATGTGAACATTTCTTGTAAGTTTTACACACACATTTAATCTTGCAACATATGGCAACTCATGTTACATTGTCACAGATCACAGTCAAACTTGAAATAACCACGGGAATTAACAACACTTGGAGTGTTCACTTTTCTGACAAGCTTGTCATTAGTATAGCATATCTCATTTTTAATTTCAGGCCACATCCAAAACTTCCCATCTTTCTTCATAACATCAACTTTAAACTCACCACTTTCAATTTTCGTAACATACCAGGAAAATATGAATTGTCATATTTTACCACCACCCAGTCATCTACTTGTATATCTAGTGATTTTTCTGTTCTGTTGGTGTCTTCCTCTGAAGCTGATGAAATGGTGTGTCCTACAACTTCATTATTATAGTTCCAAGTGATGAATTTTTGAAATGTTCAAGAAAGGCTTGCAGTTCTTGATTAAAGTTGAGAGATGTAGTTTTTTGCTTCTTTGGCTAAAGTCTTCTTCATCCGTAAGAACTGCTGTCGCATATTAAGAAGAATTCAATATTGCTTTTCTAAAATCTGTTGCATTGTTTACAACACATTTCCTACTTTTCACGAGACCAAACGGCGTTTGACAGCCACAATTCCATCCACTGGCCCCTTTCATGACAAGTTGCAAAGTGCTTCCATGTAATTCTTTTGGTATGACTCTTACTTAGAACTTTTGTAGCCTCTACAATATATCTGTTTTTAAACTGGGAATCAGGACTATCTGATCAGATTGTAACTTCTCTAATATTTTTTGGTAGTTCTTCAAGAAGTCTATCAACGTAGGGGATGACAGTGTTTTTTGTGAGGTCCATATTAACAGATATCAAAATGTAGGGGTGAGAAGTACCAGAATGCCAAACATGGCAGTAAAAATACTAATTTCATTCTGCTGCCAATGTGCGCTTTGAATTTCATCTTGACTTGTAAAATTTTTAGAAAAATCGATTTGCATCCTGGCAGTAAGCATCACAGAAGGCAGTGATTCCTTATCACTCTGATAGTTCTTTGATTGTTCTCTTAAAGTAGCAGTGCTCTAAAAATTTAGGTCCCATGGTAAGAATATGATCAACAAGATCCTGTAATTAACCTTCTTCCTCTACTTTCAAAATTCTGCCACACTTACCATTTCACACCGTAATCTTATACACTAGTACATAAATCAGGAAATTTAACTGCCAATAAATCTTTACATTTCATGCACTTTCCCAACCGACAATTGGCTACAGATTCTGCACATTGAAAAAATTCTGGCTAGTTACTGGTGTACTTAGGTATTTGAGGTACTATGCAATGAAGAGAGTTAATAGCACATATGAAATTCTCGTGATATCTGCAGACACACATGTTGTGTGGAAGTTCATTGGCAAGCATGACATGTTTGGGTCTTAATTCTGCGAATTTACTTTTACCAATTACTTTGCCATTTTCTTCACAAAACAGTGCATGGGCTTCTTTCAAAGAAAACATCAAGTGTCGTACTTGCAACTTACTCTTACCTTTCTCATCTTTTGGTCACAACTCCTTTGCTTCTTTGCATCCAGGGGCCTATCTGCTAATGTCATCCCTTTCATAGAATTTGCTTCACTGCACTTATTATTTCATTACTTATTCTTTTGTTTCTTCTTCTAACAACACATTTTTGTTTTCTGGATAATGCTGGAAGTACACGTTTCACTTCTGATATGGCTTTTCCCAATGAAGCACTATTTTTATATGGTGCAGAGGCAGAACTACTTGGTGTAGCTGAAAATGCTTCCTTTAGCTGGTTCCTGTACTTCGCAAATCTTTCTCTAACATTCTGTTTCCTGTTGGCAGCAATCCTTTCTTGTTCTCTTTTACTTAAAACATTTTTCCTGTTCCTGCTTCTTTTTCCTGAATTTTTTCATAGTTTCCTTGTGTTTGATTTTATACTCTTCATATCTGCCTTCATTGTTCAATTTCTGCCTACTTCTTATCTTTTCAGCAGCACTTAAAAGGCACTCTGCAAAAATTCCAAATTGTAGCCTATTAAAGTTGAAATAGTTATTCCCTATGGGATTTTATGTGGCACACGGAGACAAATATACATTAAATATGTTGAAATATATTGTTAGTTGTGGTGTGTGTAATTCAGAACCAATCTGATTGTTCAAAATTATAAGTAATCCTAAAAAAAAAAAAAAAAAAAAAAAAAAAAAAAAAAAAAAAAAAAAAAAAAAAAAAAAAAAATTATGGTAACTAACGTCACATAAATAAAGGTGACTCATGTTACGTGAATTAAATATCCTATACCAGGAGAAGTCTTCCAGGAAGAAATTTATTTGAGACACGAAATTATCAGGTACACTTGTGTGAAGGACAGCATGGCATATAAGTTTCTATACTATAATGTATTTTGTGAAAATCTTAAAAAAAATGGCATTTGGTAACTCATGGTACACATTTTGGGTTTCGTTATATAATTGTTTTTGTATTTATCATGCTTAAATTGTTTGCTCTAAATATATACCAAAAAGAAGTCATGCACTTTAAAGTGATATATAAACCATAAAGAATTATTATAATTTTCATGATTTTTTTCTTACCATGAAATTGATCAAATGACATGTTCCACATCATAACGGCTACCGTACTGTGCGACTGATCAATGGAACATGTAACTAACTAACTCTTCTGCATGAAGAAACTAAACAATATAGTGTTCAAAACAATGGCTCCCACGAGTAAACAACAAGTTTTGGAGGGGAAAATCAATCTTTGACAACAAAATTGAACGACCAACCTACATATGTAATAGGGGAAAAACTCCAACAGAAAAATCAATTTTTAGATAATGATTACTCGTTTACATGGAATGACCCAAAGGATTATCCGACACCACAACATGAAATTATTTTCAAATACATACACAGAAGATTTAACTCTTTAAAGTTTTATTTCTGCAAGTTTTCCCTGTTCTAAACTATGGAAGAGACTAAATGCACAACCAGCACTTCTCACTATTATTATCAGGCGAGATAGATGTTTCTAATAACAACTTGATATTATGTAAAAGTACTGTGCTAGACCAACAAATTGATACTGCTGAAATATGTTGCTTTTTACTAATGCAAGTTAAAAATGAAACAATTTCCGAAAGCAGATAACATGCAAAATTACAGGAACCCTGGAGGCAAACAGTGCCACTATACTGAGGAACACCATCATTCACCCCGCCTCTCTCTCTCTCTCTCACACAAAAAAATACCTCACATTATCTTGATTAATTAAACAGACCACAATGTAAAAAAAATGTAACGATTATTATCATACGCTAAAGAATATTCAGCACACAGACGTAATACGGATGATAACCAGTTCTAACAAACTTAGTTCTACGGGTAAAATGTATTTCACTTAGCACGATTAATTCTGCCAAGCTGCCACAGGCCGCAAAAAATATGCTTCATTCATTGTGTAGGAAAGTAAATGACACACCTGTATTCGCGGATCCAGTTCTGCATCACCACTGTCATCAGGAACATGGCAGGGTCGTTCCATGACCTACAACGAGCGCCTCTGAAATTTCTATACTCAGCCATATGAATGATTCGTCTCCCACTTATCTAATCAGTAGAATTCCAAGCTTAACGAACTGCTTCCGCATTCTGACAAGTGCGTGACGTATATAAATTGCATTAATCACTCAAAACAATAGAGGTATTGTTACTCTAATGTCATTAATCACTTCGCTGTCAGAGATACTATTTTCAAGTTTCAAGAGATTCTATTTACAAAGAGCGCAGACAATTTCGCAGATGCCTTTGGCTATGTGCATTCTATAAATTATCTATGATCTAGCTTTTGCTGTTTCTGGATAGTATAAATTTTATTTACAGCACATGAAGAAAAAGTCTTTGGATACGAAAGATACTGTGCACTCTTCGTTAAGAATTTCCTCGCCAAAAAAACAGTCGCGTCTTCGGAGGAATTTCTAGTAGTTTTAAGTGGCCAAAGGCGCCAGGCCTGGATGAAGACTTCAGGGCATGGGCATGAGGCGCGGTAGTAGGAAGGCGCGGGGACTTCTCAAAAAACTATCAAATGATCCAACTAAGGGAAACCAGCACGTAACTTTTTATTAAATGGCAAAGCTTACCAAAAAAATATAGCACCTAGGTCTAGAGCCGAAAGTAAACACGGAAAGAAAAATAACGAGTAAGGTTTATAATTTTCTGTGGAAGCAATAAAAGAGGCCATAAGTGATTTGAAAACAGGAAAAGCTACTGAACTTGCCAATATCAGGATTGAACTAATTACAAATCTGTCCGAAAATACCATAAAGTGGTTACTGAACCTTTTCAATTGCTGCTGATGGCCTGCAAAAATTCCCAGAATATGGAGCCACACCAAGGTCATCGCAATTCTTAAACATATGAAGGACCCAAATAACTCAAAGAATTATCGACCAATATCGTCGTCACTTTCCGCTACTGACACTTTTTGAAAGGTTAACAATGAACAGAATATGTGGATATATTGACAGTCCTTTCAATGACTGGCTCTCAACCTCACTCAATTTACTGGTGACGGTTTTGAGAGGATGCTCCCAACAGGTGTAGTGTTCATTGACCTAACTGTAGCACTCTACACTGTAAACTTGAAAACCCTCATCTCTTCAGTACCTCGACGGCAAACAGTGACAGACTAGTAGAAATTCTTAGGACACTGCTGTTTAATAGAAGATTCCTCGCCGAATTCTAACGAAAGAGAAGCAGATGTAGAAATCAGAAGAACGGGTTGCCACAAGGTAGTGTGCCGTAGCCATTGCTATTTAACATACACTCCTGGAAATTGAAATAAGAACACCGTCAATTCATTGTCCCAGGAAGGGGAAACTTTATTGACACATTCCTGGGGTCAGATACATCACATGATCACACTGACAGAACCACAGGCACATAGACACAGGCAACAGAGCATGCACAATGTCGGCACTAGTACAGTGTATATCCACCTTTCGCAGCAATGCAGGCTGCTATTCTCCCATGGAGACGATCGTAGAGATGCTGGATGTAGTCCTGTGGAACAGCTTGCCATGCCATTTCCACCTGGCGCCTCAGTTGGACCAGCGTTCGTGCTGGACGTGCAGACCACGTGAGACGACGCTTCATCCAGTCCCAAACATGCTCAATGGGGGACAGATCCGGAGATCTTGCTGGCCAGGGTAGTTGACTTACACCTTCTAGAGCACGTTGGGTGGCACGGGATACATGCGGACGTGCATTGTCCTGTTGGAACAGCAAGTTCCCTTGCCGGTCTAGGAATGGTAGAACGATGGGTTCGATGACGGTTTGGATGTACCGTGCACTATTCAGTGTCCCCTCGACGATCACCAGTGGTGTACGGCCAGTGTAGGAGATCGCTCCCCACACCATGATACCGGGTGTTGGCCCTGTGTGCCTCGGTCGTATGCAGTCCTGATTGTGGCGCTCACCTGCACGGCGCCAAACACGCATACGACCATCATTGGCACCAAGGCAGAAGCGACTCTCATCGCTGAAGACGACACGTCTCCATTCGTCCCTCCATTCACGCCTGTCGCGACACCACTGGAGGCGGGCTGCACGATGTTGGGGCGTGAGCGGAAGACGGCCTAACGGTGTGCGGGACCGTAGCCCAGCTTCATGGAGACGGTTGCGAATGGTCCTCGCCGATACCCCAGGAGCAACCGTGTCCCTAATTTGCTGGGAAGTGGCGGTGCGGTCCCCTACGGCACTGCGTAGGATCCTACGGTCTTGGCGTGCATCCGTGCGTCGCTGCGGTCCGGTCCCAGGTCGACGGCCACGTGCACCTTCCGCCGACCACTGGCGACAACATCGATGTACTGTGGAGACCTCACGCCCCACGTGTTGAGCAATTCGGCGGTACGTCCACCTGGCCTCCCGCATGCCCACTATACGCCCTCGCTCAAAGTCCGTCAACTGCACATACGGTTCACGTCCACGCTGTCGCGGCATGCTACCAGTGTTAAAGACTGTGATGGAGCTCCGTATGCCACGGCAAACTGGCTGACACTGACGGCGGCGGTGCACAAATGCTGCGCAGCTAGCGCCATTCGACGGCCAACACCGCGGTTCCTGGTGTGTCCGCTGTGCCGTGCGTGTGATCATTGCTTGTACAGCCCTCTCGCAGTGTCCGGAGCAAGTATGGTGGGTCTGACACACTGGTGTCAATGTGTTCTTTTTTCCATTTCCAGGAGTGTACATACCATTGACAAACCTGTCGGCGGAAGAATCGAACCTTTTATTTATGGAGATGATAGAGCAATTGCATACCAATCATAATTTTGTAATGAAATTGAAAATGGCCTGGGTGAAGACTTCACAACATTCACAAACTACCACAGATGCAATCACTTAAAACCAAATTCCAGTAAAACACAAGTGCGTTTTTCACCTGAACACCTGGGAGGCGGGGAAGGAGCTTAATACCATATGGAATGGTACATACCTGAACAACTATCCCCATCCATCCATCCTATCTCGGCCTCATTCTCGAAGGAACTTCAACATATATTGAGATAACAAAAGCTAAAATACAAATACTTAATGGCATACAGAACAAACTGACATTTGAAAGTGTGGCGCTAACTCGAACATACTCCTTTCCACAGTACTCGCTGTTCGGTTGCTGAGTTCATGAAATATATCATCACATTAGTAAAATAGAATCGATCCCAAACGATATCTGCAGGAAGATAACTGGCTTCCTGAAATCTATTAGAGTGGATCATTTATATTCATGATCGAGTATTGCCCCACCAAATGTTAAAGATCATCCCTGAGCTTGAAGGAAGGAACAAACAGATGAATGACCAGCTCCACCCACTACACAACCATCAACCCATGCCCAAAAGGCTTAAATCTAGACGAAGTTTCATATGTTCAGTGCAACTAATGGAAAATTGCATAAAATCATTATTGCAAGAAGAATACCCTGAAGCCCTTATCATAGATGGAGCTCCACACCAGGGCTCCCACCTAGGCTGACAATCCTGGAAAACGTTGAACTGACTTTGCACAGGCACAGAGCGATCAAAACAACTTATGAAAAAGTGGCTCTACACAGACAATGACAAGTGTGAGTGCGAATATGAAGAGAACCCCCTGAAATATATCAAGACAGCTGTAGCTTAGACTGACTGGGTGAGCGAATTATATCTTACATTTTTATTATGTAGTTCTGCATTTGACTAGTATGTTTTTATATGAACATACCTATTTTGCATTTTAAATTACATACATGGCTTTTTTTCAGTTTCTATATGTTATATGACATAGTTCGTACACAAATAAATAATCATAAAAAATCAGTAAAGCGTACATACTAACAGGTTTTTCAGCAAAATGCAGTGTTAAAAAAACTATATGCATGTCATTTTTCTATAGACAGCAATAAATGAAATATCAGCTTGGTTTTAACGTCTTGTTAATGTGAAAGGAGAGAGTGATTATGGTACTGGAGAAAAAAATGGCTACTGCCGTTTTTCAACTATGTGACCGTGTGAATCATAACATTTATTTACTTATTGCTTATGTAGCTTGACCAGATTAAGGCTTCAACACCTTCTCTGATCCAACCAGGAGAAATACATAACAAATACACTACCAAAAAATTCACATAATAATAATAATAATAATAATAACAGTAATCATAATTGATAATAGACACTAATAATGATAAAAATCGAACCAATAACACTAACAGTAATTGAGATTAATAATAACAATGATAACAGTATCAAGGGCATTAAGAAAGATATAGTTTAGTTTAGCACATCTGAATCCATGTTTAGTATTACAGAGGTAGAAGGAATAGAGAAAGAGGAGACTTATATGACAGTGACAGTGGCTATTAGGAAAGGACAGAATTAAAATAAAGAACTCTGCCAAAATGAGGGAGGGAAATGTTGTGGGAGAGTGGGGGATTGATGAGAGTGACTGCTGACTAGTATATGGGAGAGATGGTTATGTGATAGAAGGTGGGCCATTAACTGTCTTTGGAAGTTTGGAAGCAATTTAATTTCTCTAATATATTGAAGAAAATTGTCCCAAAGTCATGTTCCTGATACAGACAAGATTTAGAGAACATGGCAGTACTACATGATGGTAACAAGAGAATTTTGCTTTGTCGAGAATGAGTATTTCTGCTGTGCTGTTCAGATAGTAGTGTAAGAGTTGAAGATGTAAAAGATGGAATACAATGACTGAGAAGATAATAGAGCAAACATAGAGTATGATAGTTTCTACACCTGTTGGCATATAGGCATGATAACTGTTCTTGGGTAGGAGTGATATGGTTGTAATAGCATATGTCACAAATGTATCACACACAAACAATCATCTCCATTTCTAGCCTGTATGAGCTTTTGTATGAAAGTCCTTGGAGAATGACGTCATTATAGTGAAGAATTTTTGTAATGAGCGAAGTGACACTGACACTTTCTTGCAAACTGCAGTTGGGTGTTCAGTCCCATCTAAGTGGTGCTCCACGATTATCCCCAAGTTCCTTACAGAAGAAGGGAAGGTTACTTCTGTGCTGTTTAGAATTAAGGATGGAAGAAATTCTCTGAACTACATGGTAATAAGTGTTTTGTGAGCGACTAAGAATGCTTACATTTTAGATGGGTTAAGTTCCAAACCTCGTATGTTCTGCGCCCACTCAGCTAATGCAAGTAAATGAGAGTTTATGCACTGGTTGGCAATGGTTATTGGACTTTCAGTTAGATATAGCTAAAGTTTGTCAGTGCATAGCTGATTTTTGCAGTGGACAGTATAGTTGACACATCACTAACACATAATGAGAAAAGTATTGCGAGCAGTATTGATCCTCATGTGACTCCTGATTCTACATCCCTCTGCTCTTAATTTTAGTTCCAATCCTTACACACTGTTGGTGGGATGGTAGGTACGAGTGGAAACACTATATAGCACTCGAAGATAAAAATTTGGCTTTGAGTTTCGCAATTAGAATAGCAATATCAACATGTTGAAAGTTTTCTGAAATCCAAAAAGCACAAAGTGGTTGGCTGTTGTTTGTCCATAGGTTATTGCAGTTTGTCTGTCATTTTTATAAGAGCGATCGTTATGCTGCGATTCTGCTGGTTACAAGACTGGTACTGATATGAAAGGTTGTTTGATGTTAAATAATTAAGAAGCTGTTTGTGGACTATGTATTCTGAAGCCTTGGATAATGCTGGTGAAATGCAAATGGGCCTGTGGTTGGAAGGTTGTTTGACAAATTCCTTCTTGTCTAATGGTTGTATGAGTACCTGCTTCCAGGCTGTTTGGAAGATGCTGGCGGTCTGAGAATGTTAGAAAATGTTTGTTCTTTTGGGCTATAGTGACTCGACAATAGAATTTTAATCATTAGCATTGTTTTATTATCGTACTCTGCAGCTGACAAGCGAATATGAACAATGGACTTCTTTAAAGTGTTAGGTGTTATCGGCTGCAGAAAAGTTTTTTCGTTTGTGCCAAGCACTGGTTCTTTAATGGGGCTGACGTTTTGCACCCTTGTGCACTGGTAAAGTAGAGATTTAGACATGGCGAATTAGTCAGTTAAATCCCCAATAGGAACTAGCAATTCAGCCGCAGATTTATATTAGCCTATTCCTAGATCTCGTAGATTTTTCCACCGGACGGTGGCTCTGTGAAAGTTTGTGAGTGGTCTTACCTGAGTTTTACATTTCTCGCAGATTGACTAAATCGGTTGTGTAGTTGCTTGTAGGTGAGATGGTTATTAGAAGTAGTGCAGATTTTCTCCTTAGTCTTAGCATTTTTTAGATGAGCATGTTTGCCATATGTATTACTGAGGGTCTCAGTGAAATTAGATATTTCATCTTATATTGGAGTTATTTAATGCCATTGTCTGCCAAGAAATACTGTTGCTATTTATTTTTATTTATTTATTTATTTATTTAGCGCCCATATTATAACATTCATGATATTGGACTTCAAGGTACAAAACAGTATAAAATATTACATATTTACATCACGCACAAAATCTTATCATTGGTATCACATCTTTATACAAAACCTTTATTCTGCTTAATTTTATTATAAAATTATATACATACATACAGATAGAATAAAAGCTAGCGAAGCCCCTTGGTTGATTTTACTTAAACTATTAAATACCAGTACATTAGTTAACTAGGAATAGTAACATATGGAACAATAGCTAGGTGCATAATTAGATAAATACATGTACAAAAGAAGTTTGGTTATATCTAGGAATGGTTGATAATTATGAACTGTTGTTTAGAGAATTATGAAGCAGACCTACAGATTTGAGCGATATTCCAGGCATTCATTAATGCTGTAGAAGCTGTTGTTTATTAGTAGGTTTTTTAGTTCTTTTTTTAATGTATTAATGTTTGGTATTTTTTGATGCTATCTGGCAATGCACTGTACATAATTTTTTGTTTGTAAACAGCAATGTCCTGATATATTGATATTCTGTGCACATCCCTATGACAGTCATCCCTGTTCCTTGTCTGATAATTGTGGATCTCACTATTCAAAGCTGAAACTTGGTGGCTTTTAATGAAGAAGATGCTTTCAAATATAAATATAGATGGTAAGGTCACGATTTTTAATTCCTTAAAGATACCTCTAAATGGTGCTCTGTAGGGAACATCACTTATTAATCTTACAGTTTTTTTTGAGCTTAAAAGACTGCTTTGCAAAAGAGGTATTTCCCCAGAACACTATACCATTCTTCAGTAGACTATGCATACATGTGTAATAAGCACTTAACATATGTAACAGTACTTGCTAAATTTTTTTAAGCATTTCTACTTGTTTTTCCCATCTTAGATGCTCATCCACCAATAATCCTAAAAATATTATGTGATTCTTTTGCTGAATTTGGCTATTCGATACTGTGAATTTTACATTGGTCCTACTTTTGTTCCTTATGTGGTTGAAGTTCATCCATAGAGTTTTCTTGTCATTGACACTTAGACAGTTATATTTAAGCCATTTTTCTGCCACTTCTGCTGTTTTGTCGATTTTTTGCTGCATCTCATAATCATTCTTTCCTTTTATAATGAAGCTGGTATCATCAGCAAATAATATGGTACCAGCTGTTGAAAACTGCTGTGGTAGATCATCAATTAAAATCAAGAATACTAATAGTCCCAATACTGAGCCCTGGGGCACCCCATAACTAACATTTTTATGTTCAGAATGGTTCACATTGCCATCCTGAGAAACTTGTACTCTGATGAGTTAAATATGACGTGAACCACTCATAGGAAATACCACGGCCACCATAATTATAAAGTTTTAGCAACAGTAGATTATGATTTATAAGATCAAACGCTTTGGAAAGGTCCAAAACCAACCCACAGATCAGTTCCTTGTCCTCAATAGGTTTGTAAAGAAGTTTTAGGAATGTGAAGAGAGCCGTTTGTGTAGATTTGCCGTTTTGAAACCATTCTGTGCATTTACAAGAATTTTATTTATATTCAGGAAGTCTAGCAATCTGCCATACATTATTATTTCAATTATTTTCGAAAATGCAGATAATAATGATGACATCAACTGTAAATTGAGACATATTCATATACTTAAAATCTCTGAAAGTTGGCACTTACGGTTTTTTCTTTGCGCACTGCAACTAGTAGGTCACGAATATTACATTATGAGTGGACAAGCCAGGTACAGAGATCTGATCTGTGAAAATTACTGTATTGGGAAATTTGGTTGCGGACATATCGATGAACATATGACTGTCTGCCATATGGTGAGTACGCCCAAGTGGAATCATTGCAAGATTTGAGCAGGAAAGTGTGTGAGTGAAGTTTGACACAGAAGGACTATTGTTTAGAAAATTTATATTCATACCTCTAGCTACAAGTATGTCTTCATACAGAGCATCTAAATTTGAGAGAGCAGATTCAAACGTAGAGCCCTCAACTTTAGGCAGATCCATATATCACACAAATGAGACACTTTCTGCTGAGAGGTTTAATTTCTATGAACAAGTATTTAGGCTGTTTGTCCTCGTTTTTAGACATGAGAATGAGCTTAGGGAACATTTTTATGCCTATATATACTGCCGTATAGCCCCCTCATCTGTTACACCTGTCATGTCTCAGAAAAATGTAACCATCTAGACTTACAGAATTGGAAGAGATACTCTTCTCTTAGACAGAAGTATGACATGAATGCTGAGATCCTGAATTATGAAGTGGAAATCAGTCAGGCGGGCTGATAATGACTACACATTTGCAAGGGGGTATGATGGAGAGCTATCATGAGTCACCTCTACTATAAGATGGCAGGTAGGGGGGACTACTGTACCTGTAAAAGGGATGGCCTAACTTCTTGCAGAATGTGGGAGTGTGGGAGGGGAGGGGAGAAAAGGGCATACGGAGGCGAAAGTGGGTAGTTAGTTGTCTGAGAACAGAGGCCAGGGAAGAGAGGGATTTTTAAAAGTCAGGTACACTTGTCTGACAGCATTTGAAACCTGAAGGAGCTTAGTTTTCTACAGATTGATAAAACATGGTGACAAAGTGAACCATGTATGAAACTATGAGAAAATGGTGATAAAGGAGTGATTATACTGAACATAATAATGTAAAAGGAAACAGTAAGAGCAACAGAGAAGCAGTGTATCAAAGATTATGTTACTAGTGAATAAAATGATGATTACATAGTAAATTAATCACCTGAATATTCTCCTAGATATTTTCCTCGAAAAACTCAGGTTTTATCGAATTGATGTTACAGACAACCAACAGATAATATCACACCTGACCAAAACAATACGGAATTATATACTTAATAATTCAACCAATACGAACAGGGGAGATTCTTCTGAATGTAATGATATCACATATGAGATTCAATAAAGCTCGATCTTAGGTCCACTATTGATTCTCATATGTGTAAAGTACCTTTGAACAAACATACAACAAGCAAAATTAGTTATTTTTGCAAATGTCACTAGTGTTGTAATTAGGCCTAAAATACATATGTTTTGTGAACAGGCTGACTCTTATTTAAAAAAAAAAGGCACAACATATTCAGTTTTGTACCTCTAGAGGTACTACACTAACAGTTAGAGTAACACACAGAGAGAGGAAATAATAACTAGTGTGGAAGGTTCAAAAATGTTAAGTGTCCATATAGATAACAACTTAAACTGCAAAACAAAACTTTTGAAACTTTCAAATAATTTAGTTCAGTTACATTTGCACTTAAGATCATTGCAACATTTTGAGAACAAATAAATCAGTAAGTTGACATACTCTGTGTGTTTCCATTCAGCAATGTCATATAGAATAATAATCTGGGATAACTCATCTTTAAGAACAATAGTCATCATTGTTCAAAAACGTGCTCACCATGACCACATAATAGACATCTGTTCAAGGAGATTGGCATTTTTACAACTGTTTTATAGTATATCTTTCAGTCATAAAGTTTGTTGTAAATAATTCACTTCAGATTGAAAGAAACAATGATGTACACATTTACAATATCAGGAGAAAAAATAGAATGTATTATGAATATGAAGGATGTCTTTAGTGCAAAAAAAGGGGTATAATGCGTCAACCAAAATTTTTGACACAGAGAAATTAAATTTGAAAAGAAAGTGAAAACGTTACCCCTTGACAATTCCCTCTATTGTGTAGAATAATTTCTGCTTTTGTAATGTTTAACAGGTGATAGGCAGAATAACTAATTCACAATCTGTATAAAAAATTTGCAAATAGTCATCATGTAGTCAAATTTTGAATATGTAATGTCAGTGTGAAATGACTCATTCCATATCATTATGATTAACTGTTCAAATGATCAGTTGAACACAAAACTAACTAACTTAAGAAACTACCTGAGCATTATGTTAACAGAATCTTCCATCGTTTTTGGTAGAACAAGATTATAATAAACGAAAAGCACCAGTTTGCTTTTGTTCTATGATATTACTTTTATTTTGTTAACTGGTTTTCGGTTTACAAGGCCATCTTCAGACTTTTACTGAGTATTGTCACCAAAGAAGTTACAGTTTTTGCAAACAACATTTGAAAATGTCTAGACTGAAACAGAAACATACAGTAAGTAACATCTTTGACAGTGTGATGGTAATGCAATGAAAAAGTAAAAAATTGAACAGTAAATAAATAACAATGGAGCAGACAGGAAAACTTTTAACACAATGAGAACAGCATACCTACATAACACTTCCTATTAATAAACAAAACTAATAAAATAAAATTAGTACTAGACAAGGTTACATCAGGAGGTATCAAACATGGAGAGTGATACACAAACCAATTAAAAGAAGAAACAGTTATCAGTGTAACTACAGAATACATAAGAAACTTAAGCAATATCTATAAGGTAAACATAAATAAATAAATGCAGGAAAATGGAGGCGTTTGAAGGAACATACAGCAAATGCAATCTTTGAGAGTATGGTGGTACTGCATTTTAACATTAACATTATATTCAAAATGGTGGCTATGTAACAGTTTGCAATAAATAAATGAAAAAAGTAAAAAATGAACACTATTTGATGAGACAACTACAGGAGGTGATAAACATGGACAGTAATATAAGTACCAGTTAAAAGAAAGCCTTAACTATTGAATCTACAGTCTGTATGGAATACAAAGACAACTTCGATAAAGCAAAAGAACTTAATGAATGCAAGAACATGGGAATATGTAGGAACAGACAGTGTGGGAAGTAATGAACAACAGAGATGATTATACGAAGTTTAGGAGAGGGGAAGTGTTGAGCTGTGTCTGGTCATTTAGGATTAGATTTGGACTGTGAGTAAGATGTTTGTTAATTTCCAGGGCTTCCAGCAGGTTGAGTTTATGGCCTTTGTCTGCTAAGTGAAGTACACGGAACACTGACTGGTAGTTGTGACCCTCACTCAGTACATGCTCAGCAAATGCAGAGTCAGAATTCTGCAGCCTCCACCTGGGTTCATGTTCAGCCAGCCTAGTTGCTATGTCTCTGCGTGACTGACCGATGTAAAATTCGTCACAATCAGAACAGGTGATTTTGTATACATCACTGTTGGCTAATAACTGGATCTTATCTTTGCTATTAAAAACACACTGGGCTGTCGTGTTCTTAACACAGTACGAAAGCCTATACTTGCAGGCTATTCAGTGCTTTGGATACAATCTGTGATACCTCACTTACAAATGGTAGTGTACACGATTTCTTGCAGACAGTGGATGGGGAAGCAGGTGGGACATAGAGGAGAGGTATAATTTTCAGCTATTGTTTCCTGTGCAAGATGTGGTCAATAAGAACTGGACTGCAGTCATTGGCTGTGGCAATAAATTTTATTGTATCTAACTCTGCTTTAAAATCATCTCTGGACATGGGGATAGATATGAGACGGTGTGCCATTCAACAGAAAGCTGCATGTTTGTGAGCTATGGGATGTTGTGAGCAAAAAGATATTTTGGGTCTGTAGTTATAGTTTTTCTATAAATTTTAAAATAATGTGTGTGTGTGTGTGTGTGTGTGTGTGGTGTCAATGGTGAGATCTAAGAAGTTTATGGATTTGTTACCAATCTCCGTTGTGAAGTGAGTATTTTTATGTTGACTGTTTAGGTTTTTCAAAAATGTGTTGACTTGTCTTGTAGTACCAGTCCATGTACACAGGACATATATAAACCAGTATTTGATATTTGCTCTCAAAGGTTCTGTTTTTAGAAAATTTTGTTGAGAATGGTCCATAAACATTTCAGCCAACAGTGGACTAAGAGGGGAACCCACAGGTAAGCCATCTAATTGTTTATAAAGAGTCCCTTGGAACAGGAAATATTTCTGTGCCAAGCATGTCTGAGTGGCTGGCCTCAAATCATTCAATTCCACAGGATTGACATTAGACTTGTGCATCAGCTCTGTCAGAATATCAATGCATTCTACCACTGGTATGTTGAAAAAAAACTGCAGACATCAAAGGATACTAATTTAACACTGTGTGAGACAGATATACCTTTTAACTTATTTACTAGTTCCACAGAGTTTGAAATACCATGCTTTGGTTTGAATTTAATCTTGCTCTTAATTAGTACATCCAGTTTACTAGCTAGTTTGTAAGATGGAGCAGTGAATTATGATGCAACTGGACGAATTGGAACATCTCGTTTATGCAGTTTAGGAAGCCCATACATTCTAGGAGGCACCAGGTTCATATTAGTTGACCGTTTTGCTTCAAACTCAGATAATATGCTTTTGCATGAACTGATTGCATATTTAACATCCTCTTTGAATAATTTAGTACGGTCTTTAGGAAGGACTTGTAAGCCTGTGGTTTTCAGGATATCATTAACTTTATCTACATAATCACATTACTTCTCTTCCAATGTTGTTTGCAAACATTGTAACTTCTTTGGTGACAATACTCAATAGATGTCTGCAGATGGCCTTGTAAGCCAAAAACCGGTTAAACCAATAAAAGTAATATTGTAGAACAAAAGCAAACTGGTGCTTTTCATTTATTATCTGTGCATTCAGTTCACGATTTTCACATAAATGAAGGAAAACTTCACTGAGATTAGTATTAGTTATCAGATGTTTGATTGACATGAATTTTATTTGATATGATTTATCTACATTTTATTGGATGGACCAAGTTTCTCTTATGTCTTTATGTTTGCACTGCATATAACAATTTCAAACAAAGAAACTGCAAATATGATAGTGATATTATATAAATTTACCTGTAGATTTCTATTAAGGACTCAAATACACTCCTGGAAATGGAAAAAAGAACACATTGACACCAGTGTGTCAGACCCACCATACTTGCTCCGGACACTGAGAGAGGGCTGTACAAGCAATGATTACACGCACGGCACAGCGGACACACCAGGAACCGCGGTGTTGGCCGTCGAATGGCGCTAGCTGTGCAGCATTTGTGCACCGCCGCCGTCAGTGTCAGCCAGTTTGCCGTGGCATACGGAGCTCCATCGCAGTCTTTAACGCTGGTAGCATGCCGCAACAGCGTGGACGTGAACCGTATGTGCAGTTGACGGACTTTGAGCGAGGGCGTATAGTGGGCATGCGGGAGGCCGGGTGGACGTACCGCCGAATTGCTCAACACGTGGGGCGTGAGGTCTCCACAGTACATCGATGTTGTCGCCAGTGGTCGGCGGAAGGTGCACGTGCCCGTCGACCTGGGACCAGACGGCAGCGACGCACAGATGCACGCCAAGACCGTAGGATCCTACGCAGTGCCGTAGGGGACCGCACCGCCACTTCCCAGCAAATTAGGGACACGGTTGCTCCTGGGGTATCGGCGAGGACCATTCGCAACCGTCTCCATGAAGCTGGGCTACGGTCCCGCACACCGTTAGGCCGTCTTCCGCTCACGCCCCAACATCGTGCAGCCCGCCTCCAGTGGTGTCGCGACAGGCGTGAATGGAGGGACGAATGGAGACGTGTCGTCTTCAGCGATGAGAGTCGCTTCTGCCTTGGTGCCAATGATGGTCGTATGCGTGTTTGGCGCCGTGCAGGTGAGCGCCACAATCAGGACTGCATACGACCGAGGCACACAGGGCCAACACCCGGCATCATGGTGTGGGGAGCGATCTCCTACACTGGCCGTACACCACTGGTGATCGTCGAGGGGACACTAAATAGTGCACGGTACATCCAAACCGTCATCGAACCCATCGTTTTACCATTCCTAGACCGGCAAGGGAACTTGTTGTTCCAACAGGACAATGCACGTCCGCATGTATCCCGTGCCACCCAACGTGCTCTAGAAGGTGTAAGTCAACTACCCTGGCCAGCAAGATCTCCGGATCTGTCCCCCATTGAGCATGTTTGGGACTGGATGAAGCGTCGTCTCACGCGGTCTGCACGTCCAGCACGAACGCTGGTCCAACTGAGGCGCCAGGTGGAAATGGCATGGCAAGCCGTTCCACAGGACTACATCCAGCATCTCTACGATCGTCTCCATGGGAGAATAGCAGCCTGCATTGCTGCGAAAGGTGGATATACACTGTACTAGTGCCGACATTGTGCATGCTCTGTTGCCTGTGTCTATGTGCCTGTGGTTCTGTCAGTTTGATCATGTGATGTATCTGACCCCAGGAATGTGTCAATAAAGTTTCCCCTTCCTGGGACAATGAATTCACGGTGTTCTTATTTCAATTTCCAGAAGTGTAGATACTTTTTCACATGGGCCCTACAGCACAGACATGCAAAACATTCCGTACAAATAATACTTTATATGTATATGGAATTTTAGATTCAGTTCTTAACATTATTTAAATGCAATATTTCACTCAGGTGACAACAATACATAATGTACAAATAATAAAATTTATCACCTAATTTAAATACAGTATACATCCCTATAAATACAAATATTTTACACTAAATAATCTTTAAGAAGTTATGGGATGTTTAATGGCACATCTGCAGGATGGGTAAAAATGTAGCTATAACTTGAGAATATAAATAAAGAATTACTTAAGATATTAATTAGTATAAGCGGTTGTACTGATTGTGGCGTGCAACAGCTGAACCATTAGAATAACTAGGCTGCTCAGTTGTCTTGCCTATTAGACTGCACATTTTTTGTTCTTGTAGTGGTGCAGATCGGATGTGTATCTGCCATTGCACACCTCCATTACTACTATTACCATTTTATTGAGACGCAGTCTCACTGGGTGACTCATAGTTTCACACAGAAACAGAATTAATGTAAGCATCTATGTAATTTATTTTAGTGTAATATTTTGTGAATACAGTGATATTATTTAATCTTGTGTTTCATTTATGTTGCAAGCTATTGTTCCAATTAAACGGCGTTTTGGCATAGCTAAAGGTTTCGTGTTACAAATCTTATGAAAGGTCCAGCACGAGCCAATGCTGTGGAATTATTCAATCTATGAAGTCTGATAAAGAAATATTTCGAGAAGAGTCACTCATGGTCAAACTTACAATGAATGGACCTTACACAAAAAGGCATTGTCAAGCGCCCAAAGTTTGTATTAAGCATCATTAGAACTTCATACTCTGATCACATACTATTATCATTATCTATTATTATTCATCTGTTGTCTGATATTCTCAAAGCAGACAGGAAAGCCTATAAATTAAAGATGTCTTTCCATAGATCTTTTGAGAAACATTTTTCTGGATCACATTAGATTAGCTTAGCTATATTCCTTGTTCCATAGTGAGGAAATCTTCAAAGATCAAGAGCGTGCTATAAAAACAATAATACGTTTATTTATACAAAAATTTATATGATAAGGTTCCTATAACAAATAATAATTAATGGAACAAATAAAAAAGTAAGTGTATTTCAATTTAAGAGATAGTAACAAATTTATGACAAATAAGTAAGTGTAGCATCCTGCTGTAGCTTCCAAAATCAAATGGAAAGCAGTTAAAACATTTATTTTCATCTAGCCCAGTACTCTACTGAAGAAGTGCAGAAGTCACATTTTATGTAACATATATGTTATTTGATATTAATAATACATACATCAGTTGGTTCTTCTAAGAAATTCGTCATAGGAGTTGGAAAATTTCATTAGCTGATTTACCTCAGACTATACTTGATCTACCTTTTATTGTAGTTTTTGAATCATCTGTAAACAAAACAAATTGGTATCTGAGGCGTCACAGCAAGACGATTTGTAGTATGTATCACTTGAATTTTGAGGAGTCATCTGTTGGTTAACAGAAGTAGTATTGCTAAACAACTAGAGTTGTTATTTTTATTAATACTTTTTGTCATACAATTCCTTATCATTAGCCATTACACAACTGCTTAAGAGCTAATCAACTTTCCTACGAATATTTACCAAAAAGTTTCCACTCAAAGGCTTTACTGTCCAGCATAGGTATGCCTGTCAGGCACCATCGTCATTGGTAGTCATCTAATCAATGCACCAGGTTGGAGATGCCTATTTCGTTAAGACACTGTGTCCTACTGTGGGAAGAATTCCATAATTGCCTGCTTTACGTTCTTGTCTGAAGTGAATCGTCGATCAGTCAAGGCCGATTTTAAGTGGATGAAGGCATGATAATTACATAGGGGAAGATTAGAACTATAGGGGTGCCTGTCACTTGACTTGGAGTAACTTGCAATATTAGGATTGTGTTATACTGAATGAATGGAACTTTTTGACAGACATGCTGCCTCATACTCATTCTCCATCCTCCAGTTGATGCCTACCAGTGTTTACTCTTCAGCAGCCAACAAAAGGATAACAGCATGTTAGCGCTCTTTGGATGCATTTGATAATGACATCACTATAGTTCACATTTCCGCATTTACCACTTGCACATCAGAAAGACACAAATTCTTTGGACTCTGCAACTCAATCCAACTGCCATATAGGGGCAGCTTCCAAACTGGGCAGAGCAGACTGACTAGTATAATCTGGTTCTTGTCGAGTGACCTTGTAATCTATGTGCAGAAGCGGATCTCCCAGGTTCTCTGTGCGCGCAGGTAAGATTGGCACCGTTGTAAAGGCCGAGCAGGTAGCTTCGAGATCCTGTAGCAGACGGATGTGTATGTCTCTCAGCTAAGCCAGGAGCCACAGTTGCGGCGCTGCCTGTGCACGCTGTAGAGGTTATTAGTATAAACATTTATACCAGATATTGTGTTCTGTCTAATTTGTGAGCGGAAATAAGGGGAAGACAGTGAGTGCCCTCGCAGTGTATGCTCAATCTCAATAATGTACCAACATGGGAGGAAGAACCTGTGCATACATTTTATGGTCCTCTGAGCCAGATACAGAGACTACGCGGAATTCACGTTCGCGCGGGTTTATTTTCTGGTATTTTTGAACTTTTAAAAAACCAAGTGTGAGTTGCACACGTTATAAGCTTTGTAGGTGACCGTTATCGTGTGTCCCACGGCCTGTTTGGGACTTTGACAATAGCAGCGTTAACACAAGTGGCTGGGGGCATATTAGTGAACGTTTAATGTGTGTCGAACTAAAACGCGAAAAACAGAGATACGTTTCGGTGGCAGCATCATGTGTGAGGTCACCTCCTGCTCCTGCCGAAACTTTGCGCCGTCGAAGACTGTAACGTCTACCACACCTGCTGTCAGTGCCCGTGATGCCACTATCGTTCCAGTCCGTACTGCCTAGTATTGCCGCTGCAACATGTTGTAGCGGCACCACCGTTTGAGACGGGAAAAGGTTAGCTTTGGTGCAATATTTCAGAGTGCACAAGTTACAGCCAGGCGCGGGCTTGTTGACAGTAAGTTATGCTACCAGCGGTTGCAAAGTAGAATGGAGGCCACAGGGCCGTAAACCCGCTGAAAAGACTAAATGCAGCAGTTTGCATGGTGCAAGTTACAGGCAGAAGGAGCCAACTGGCCCAACCCAGATGTTATGAATACATGACTCATAGTGGTGCGTTAGCAAAACTGAGGTGCTCAGCCATGTATAAATAAGCGCCGGTTCACTAACAAGACATGCAAGTGTGACAGCTCTCCTGGATGGCGGGGCATGTCACACCACTGGCTACATGCATCAGCAGATGGGGCGCCAGCGTTCCAGTCCACGGCAGGTCGCTGATTCGACCCTCTGAGGCCAACGTGGGATCTGCAGCCAGGCAGTGGCGGGCCACGCAATGGCTCGCTACTGCAGGCAGTCTTGTTGGCTCCCAACACATGTCAGAGGCATCCCGAGGCAAGGGCCACAGATTCACACACCGGATTGCGAGCGCTTATTGTCGCTGTAATCTTAGCCACACCAGCGAGGAAGCACGCTGCAGGCGCTTTGCAGCTCTCAGCTGGTGGCGCTAAGGCATCAGGGGTGAAGACCGCTGTGTCGACTGCCAGCACATCCTGATGTCGTCACAACTCCACTGCCGTACAAGGCCGATACACAGTAGGGTGTTGCATGGGTCACTGAGGCAGCAATTCTGCGGCAGGCCGTTTCGCAGACAGTGAAATGGTGTTCTCAGCATTGTGGTACCCGGTGACGCAGACCGAGAGGAACGGGGGCACTGTAGCTGGACATAACAAATCACTTGGGAAACTCGGACGAGTTTTAAAACAGCGCATCCTGACAGTGCCCATTCTCGTCCAATACCCCTCGACATTTGGTGTCAGAGTAGCAGGCGTTGTTTGTACAGTACAATGTTCGAGCCTACTGCTTGTACTACACTCACAAAATGTGGTGAGTATTGACCAATTTTTCTTTTTGAGTGTTGGAAGTTTTCATTCTTTTTTTGTTTTTGTTTTGAGTATGGCTCCTGGCAGGCCATTTTAAATGTTTTGCAGAGGCATATTAACTTTTTGTCAGAATAAGTGTTAGTGTGTTAGGGGCAGTAAGATGTTGTTTTTCGTGGCATTTGATTACTTTTATATTGGTGTGTGATGATACTGAGTATGATGATATGGAGCTGTAGGAAGTCAGGTTATTCTTGAACTTAGATGTTTTGTTTCGGGACTAACTGGGAACGAAAGCAACACAGTGGCAGAGTCAGCGAAACAATGTGTGTTGGAACCAGAAGAGGTACGGATTTTGTTGGAAAAGGTAGCACAATTGACAGCGGACACTACACAGTTGAGAAGTGAATTAACATCTAGAAGTGAGCGGGAAACCACATCAGATCAATCGTTTTTGCTTAGGGTGCCGCAGCAGGAGATTGATCCAGCCGTCCCGAGTTTGATTATTCTGCTTTCTGTCAAGGCATCTGAGGATGTGTGTTCGTTTGTGGAGGACTTGAAAACTTCAGCTGTGATGAATGGTTGGTCTGATGAACAGTTGTTACATGTAGCCAAGATTAGATTAACGGGTGTAGCGAAGACAGATGTAAGGTGTTCTGAGGCCTTATGGAAGGTAAGACAGTTTAAGCGGTTGAAGGAGGGGCTTTAACAGAGGTACAAGAAACAGAATAGCGCTCGGTGCTTCAGGGAGAGGTTGAGTACAGTGACGAAGAGGCAGGGGGAGACGGTAGAGAAATTTGCGGATAGAATAAGAGAAATTAACGAATATACCTACAAGAGACGAAGTGAATGGTGTTCTGTTGCAGGGGGCCGAGCAAAGGGCACTTGATGTATTTTTAAGGGGTTACCGGCTGATATATCGCGTAAAGTGCGTGAAGGGAGTCCGAAAGATTTGTATTCGGCCATTCAGCTGGCAATTCAACGTGAGGAAATAGATGTGGCAATGGAGATACGTGATAGACAAGCAGTGTTTACAGCAGGTATAAAATGTTATAAGTATTATCGTACGAGACACGCGCAGAGGCAATGTACCCAGTCACTGAGGAATAGAGGAAGAGGTGGAAATCAGCAGCGTAGAGGGTTGAGAAGTGGAGTTAGTAGAGGTGGACAATCGTTAAACGGCAGAGGGGTCCCAAGAACCCTCTAAGGAAGCTCCTGTTTAATTTCAATGCTACAAATACGTATGCAGAGGTGGAATGTTCAGTGGTAGGCTCCATAGGAACTAAAAAGTTTAAGATTTTGTTGGACACAGGGGCGCAAGTGTCATTGGATACTAAGAGTTTAATGGGACGATGGAAGTTAGACCCACGACATTGTAGGTTGCGTGGAGGGGGGGATAAGGAAGTCACACCTTTGAGGTCAGTGACAGTTGACTTTCGTTTAGAGAAAGTCCGATTTGATGCATGCGTGGGTAGTACTATGGGTAAGCGAGGGCTACGACATGATTTTAGGAGTAGATTTCTTGCATCGACATCATGCCAAAATTGACCTTGGACATCGAACTGTGGAACTTGGTGGAATGTCATTTCAGCTAGGGGAAATTGTTGTCGATGCAGAGCTGTAGCGAGGGACGTTCAACGTAATGAACAAACCAATAGAACCGTGTACATTAGCATTAAGGCTTAATTCGCATGAGTGTGTGTCTAGTGGTACCAGGAAGTCTCTTTGGGCAAGTGTAGAGTCAAATTTACCTGTGGGTACGGTATGTGTTATTGAACCATTGGAGGATAATGAATTTTTGGATCCATTAGGTTGTTTTGTGAAACGTAGTGTTGCACGCGTACAAGAGGGAAAAGATGGGCGAGTGGTCACCGTGAAAGTGGATAATTTTAGCGCTGTAGACGCGAATTTGAGAAAAGGAGTTTTAGTAGCGAATTTGGATGTACCAGAGGACGAAGACTGGTGTTCGAGGGGTAGGCATAAGGATCAACCACTAACTGCCGATAGAACTGTATTCTGTTACAAAGTTAAGCATTTGAAAGAAGAAGAAAAAGAGCATATGGAAGCATTTTTGTGGGAATTTAAGGATTAGTTTTTTCCACGAGGGCCGCTACCAGCAACTCCATTAGTTCAATATAGGATACCAACAGGTAACGAAACACCTGTTTACCGTAAATCTTACAGAATACCGAGTATTTGCAGCCGATTGATCAACAGGTTTCGGACAGTATAATAGAGTATAGTAATAGTTGCTGGGGAGAGGGCATTGTTGTTGTGCCTAAGAAATCTATGGATGGAACTAAGAAATGCAGGTTCTGTTGTGACTACCGATACCTCAATAATAAGAAAGTAGCAGACTCATACCTCATTCCAAACATTTCGGAGACTTTGGATCACTTAGGTCAATGCCAGTAATTTTCTACGATGGATTTGACAAGTGGTTATCGTCAGTTAGAGGTGGCTCCAGAAGATCGTCATAAACTGCTTTCTCTACTCTGGGAGGCCATTACCAGTACATCAGAACGCCATTCGGTTTGAAAAACGCTCCAGCAACGTTTCAGAGGTTGCTAGAAAGTGTGTTGAGGGGTTTGAAACCACATCAGTGTCTTGTCCATTTGGATGACATTATAGTGTTTTCCAGTGGTATGGAGTAGCATAGACAGCGGTTAAGGGAAGTCTATGAGGTTAAGAGCAGCTCGTTTGACGTTGAGCCTGGAGAAGTGTCATTTTCCATTGGAAGAAGTGAAATATTTAGGTCATATCATCATCAAAGACGGAGTGCGAACAGATCCGAGGTTGGTACAGGCTGTAAGGGATTTTTGGGAGCCGAAAACAGTTAAGGAAGTGCAATCATTCGTCGGCATTTGCAATTTCTATCGAAAGTTCGTGAACGGTTTTGGAGATTTAACACAGCCATTGACGCGATTTTTAGGGAAAGGGTGTGAAATTTGAGTGGACAGAACAATGTCAGAAAGCGTTTGAGAAACTGAAAGAAGTGTTATCTTCAAGTCCAGTTCTTGTGTTTCCAGATTTGAAAATGAATTCATTCTAGCATACGATGCATCGAATCAAGCATTAGGGTGTGTTCTTAGTCAGGAAATTGATGGGAAAGAACATCCTGTAGCCTATGCGTCTAGGCAGTTGAATGCAACAGAGAGGAATTACTCAACAACCGACAGGGAGAAACTTTTGAAGTGGTTGTTGGGGTTGAAGGATCCATCCACTAGACTCACTTGGTGGGCTGTGAGGCTTAGTGAATTCGACTACGAGGTGGTGCACAAGCCTGGGAAGAAGCACAGTAATGCAGATGCACTGAGTAGAAAGGTGGCAAAAAGGCATAGATTATGACCTAGCAGTATAGCAAGAATTACAGGACGCTGACAATGATCGTAAATTGTATCGGACACAGCCACAATTCAATGTGTACGACGGTCTTCTGTGCAGGGAAACGAAGTTAGGGCCGAGGGTAGTAGTGCTAGCGAATCTGAGAGATGAGGTTTTAAAGGAAGCACATGATCATGTGATATCTGGTCATGGCAGGTGTAGAGCGATGAATAGGAGAGAGGCGGAGAGTTATTGGTGGAGAGGTAGGAAAGTGGATGTGGATCAGTATGTCAGTAATTGTATACCATGTGCGCAGAGAGCAGATTTAAGTCGGAAACAGATACAGCTACAACGATTGCCAGAAGCGACATTTTCATTTTCTATGTTGGGAATTGATGTCATAGGACCTTTCCGTCGAACACCATCGGGGAACAGATTCTTTCTGACAATAATAGACCATTTTTCGAGGTATATGGAGATGGTGACTATGCCAAATCAACAGGCAGCAATGGTCGCGCAAGCGTTAGTAAATAACTGGATTTTGAAGTTTGGTGTACCGGAGAAAATAATTACTGACCAAGGGACCAACTTCATGTCAGATTTAATGAAGGAACTGTATAGATTGTTGAACATAAAGAAGTTGAGGACGAGTGTGTTGCAGCCACAGGCGAACGGAAGGACAGAACGCGTACACAGAACAATCGGGTAGATGCTGAGTTTTTATGTGGATTCTCATCACCGTTAGTGGGACGAGTATTTGAAGTATATTGTATGCGCATACAATGCAAAAGTGCATACCAATACTGGTTTGTCTCCGTATGAGGTAGTGTACAGGCGAAAAATGCCGCCACCGTTTGATTTAGTGAAGCTACAGAAAGGAAGGACCGGTGAAACTGTACGTCAATTCACGAGAACAATTCGGGACGTTTGGAAACGGGCACAAAAGGCGAATACGAAGGCTTTGGAACGGCAGGAAGACGCAGTGAAGTGGAAAGGAAGTTTACCGCAGTATAGAGTAGGGCAATGGGTAATGCTGTCCAGCCCCTATACGACAAAAGGGAAAATGAAGAAGTTTGTCACGAGGTATCAAGGGCCATACCAAGTAGTTGAAACCACATCCCTCGTTAATGTTAAGCTTCAACTGTCAACTAGAACAGCGATAGTACACATTGGGCGGTTGAAGCCATTTAAGGGTTGTCCGGATGTGACTCCAGGCCTGTCACAGGAAGGAAAGAGGAGGAAAGAGAGAGTGAAGAGAGGGGTTCAGCGCAGAGAAAACCAGGAAGATAGAGTACAGCATGATGTACTGTGTGCTCTGCAATCCAGAAAGTAGTGAGGTATTTGTAGTTTTTTTTGTTTTCTTGTTATGTGTCATTGGGTTTGCACAGATTAATTAGGCATTTTATTTTTATATATAATATACTGCTATATATATATATATATATATATATATATATATATATATATATATATATATACTGCTAGGGACAGTCTTTTTGAAGAGGGAGGAAAGGTGATGGTGATCACTGTCCTCGGGTCACAGAAAAGGGAAGTGCTGAGCAAGTTGGTATAAGTTAAAAACTGAGGAGGTATTGCTGATCTCCGCAGTTAAAAGCCGGTACACCGAGATGACAATGGAGGAATTATGGAGCTGCCATAGAGGGAAGAAATAGACTGTTCAAGGGACATCATGGAGCCAAAATTGAGCTTGCAACAGGTCAGGATGCATTGGATCTTCTCCACCTACAGAAATTTGATAATAGTAGCAAGTTGTTTTGAGCAGGGAGTATTTCCAGAAGCGAAACGTATAGTGCTCGAGGGGAGCGGATTTTAATCAACGGAACTGCATGTAACATAATAAGACCAACCTTCCATCTGCCAGCGTCAATTTCAGGAGTCACGCAGTTGAATGTTACACAGACACAGCTGCACTGGCCAGAAGTAACTTTAGAGTTTTTGCAAGGGAAAATATGACCTTGTTAAACAAACCCTGGAGTCAGGTCTGTTGAGATCCATAAACCAGTTCATTTCAGAGCAAGAGGTGTGCATATCAGCCGAACAGCTTGCGCAGCATGTCGCTCAATATAGTGAAAGGCAACGACAAGTAACGATCATTTTGAGCACCTCTGCGCCAAATGCCATCGCAGCCTTAACTTTCTTGTGTGCTGTTTTCATTCTGATCAGGCGGAGAGCCAATTCCAAGAGGGAACCGACAGTAGTCCAAATCTCAGCGGATTGGATACCAAGGGCAAAAGACGGTTAGGTAAGGGGTTGATCAAGCATTAAGTGGAGTGGGCATGCCGTAAGGAATTTTTAAGTTTTGTCTCACGTCATGTGTTTTAAGACGACTAGACCACATCTATGTAGTGGTAAATATGTCATAAGTACGTGCCAATCCAAACAAGTTTAAGAGTAGTTAGAGGTCGACCTGGGAACCGGTTCTTTCCAATGGAGGGAATGATGTAGCAGCACCACCGTTTAAGATGGGAAAAGGTTAGCTTTGGTGCAATATTTTGTAGTGCACAAGTTACAGCCAGGTGCGGGCCTGTTGACAGTAAGTTAGGTTACCAGCAGTTGCAATGTAGAATGGAGGCCACAGGGCCATAGACCCACTGAAAAGAGTAAACACAGCAGTTTGCATGGCGCAAGTTACAGACAGAAGGGGCCCACTGGCCCAACCCAGGTGTTATGAGTACATGACTCGGAGCGATGCATTAGCAAAACAGAAATGCTCAGCCACGTATAAATAGGCGCCAGTTCACTAACAAGGCATTCAAGTGTGACAGCTCTCCTGGACGGTGGGGCATGTCACACCGCCAGCTACACACAGCAGCAGATGGGGCGCCAGCGTTCCAGACCACAGCAGGTCGCTGATTCGACCCTCTGAGGCCAACACGGGGTCCACAGCCAGGCAGTGGCGGGCCACGCCACGGCTCACTACTTGTTGGCTCCCAGGACATGCTGGAGGCATCCCGAGGTGAGGGCCGCAGATTCGCACATCGGATTGTGGGCGCTTGTTGTCACTGCAATTTTAGCCACGCCGGCGAGGAAGTACACTGTGGGCACCTTGCAGCTCTCAGCGGGCGGTGCTAAGGCGGCAGGGGCGAAGACCTCTGAGTCGATTGCCGGCACATCCTGATGCCGTCACAACTCTGTGGCCGTACAAGGCCGACACACAGCAGGGTGTTGCATGTCTCACTGAGGCAGCCATTCTGCACCAAGCCGTTTTGCAGATAGCGAAGTGGTGTTTTCAGCATTGTGGGACCCAGTAACGCAGACCGAGAGGAATGGGGGCACTGTAGCTGGAAATAATAAATCACTTGGGAAACTCGGACGAGTTTTAATACAGTGCATCCTGAGAGTTTCCATCCACATCCAACAACCCTCTACACTGGTAAGTACAACTATTGGCTTCCTTCTATCATCTTCACAGTCCTAAAATGGAGCCCTCAGAGAAAACGAAATTAGTCAAGCAGAGAGGTGTAGCAATGGCCGCTCTCGTGTGCAGTCTGAGGACAGGGCAAACATCTAAATGCGAGAATCAAAATTAAGTCGATGGACTCGGATTCAAATTCATTTTGAGTCGTTTCAAACATGGCTGGGAACTGAAGACGAATCAATAGATCATAGTAAGGACAGGGCAGAATTCGAGGATTCGTGGGACTTAGTTGAATCCACTATCAAGGGTTCAATGAAGAGGTACACCCAGCTTTAGCAGTCTTTGGGCTTGAAGCCATCAGGCAATGTCAGTTCTTTCAAACTACCCACTATTAACTTGCCAAATTTTGAAGGCGACTACCTTAACCGGTCATCATGTAGGAACACATTTTTGAGTCTCATTGTGGATATTAATTCAACTGATAACTTTCAAAACTTCATTACTTCTTCGTTGCGAGGTGAAGCTAAAGACCTATTGAAACGTATACCTGCCACAGCAGCAAACCTATCAATAGCCTGGGGACTTACTATGCATAGATATAGTAACCTAAAAATAACTGCAGCCAGACAAGCTAAGGCTTTGTTGGCCTTACATATGGTCGGTCATGGTGCAGCGAGTGATTATAGGCAACTAATTAATCACGTATGTAGCCATTTGAAGGCCTCAGAAGCTCTCAAACCTGATGTTCCACTTCATGAAGTTACTCTTTTCGAAGAAATTCTGTCTAGTATGCAACCGATGGATTGTCATTGGTGAGAAGATGTCTCGATCGGCATTTACCACATTAAATCAACTGATAGATTTTTTGGAAGCAAAAGGTCAGAACTTCGAGTTGATCAGGTTCAGAGATAACACCTCAAGGGACCCGCAAGGAAATGTCAATAATTCAAATCAAACAAGATGTGTGAGGAGGGCTCATCTGGCTAATGCTGATACTGAGGAGTCACGTAATATTTGTAATGAATCTCATGCTATCACCAAATGCAAGGGGTTTCAAGCGCTAAATATCGATGGGCGGCGGGCGTATGTGAAAAAAATAATCTTCGTCTTTTGTGCATCCACTCTGGTCATTTCTCGGCTAAACGCAAGATTTCTCCTTGTAAGACCTGTAAGGGAAGGCACAATATATTGCTCCGCAAGCCTGCTGATCCAAGGAATGCGCAGAATAGTGAATCCGAAGGCCATTCCTTGGCCCATCAAAGTTGTTGTCAATATTGAGGACAGCATGGGTAGACAGCAGTTTTGCAGGAGTCTGCTAGATAGTGTGAGACAGCTATCCTTTATATCTAAGAGCATGGGAGAAAAATTAAAACTGAAACGCCGTAAACAATGCCTTTGCAGCCTCAGTGTCTTATACATGTAATGTTGAACTGTCGTCTAGGCTCAACGATTTTCATGTTAGAACCACTTGTGCTATCGTAGACAATGTCACCAGTGACTTACCAGCGAGCTATATAGACACAAGGTCCTGGAGTGTCCCATGTAATCTTCTGCTCGCTGATTCAGAATTCAACAAGCCTGCCGCAGTAGATTTCATTCGTGGTGCTGAGGTTTTTTTAGATGTTGTATGTAAGGAAGGGGTGGTGAAACCAAGTCATCCTTTACTGATCGAAATAAAATTTGGCTGGATTTTGTCTGATAGGATGCCTTCAGCTGCATGCAACATGCCTCGTTCAGAAGTGACCTAATGCTTTGTTAGAGGTAACAAATAAGATGCCAAACTGCAAAAGTTTTGGGAGCTAGAGGAACTGCCTATGAAAACGATGAGTAAGCAGGATAAAACATGCGAGTCTCACTTTCAGCACCACACGGCACAAGATGTAGGAGGGAGATGTGGTTCGACTGCCAGCAGCCAGTGACACCTGACTGTAAACCCTTAGGTGAAATACGACAACAAGCCTCTCAAACACTGGCGCATCTTGAGAGGAGATTTAAAAGGCACCGAATTTGCATTTGGAATATACTACATTCATGCATGAATATGTTAAACTGGAACATATGGAGGTCTCTAATTCTCAAGGTATTGTTTGTCCAAGGTGTTGCCTTCCACATCATGCTGTCTTCAAGGTATGCAGCTCCACTACTAAGCTGATGGTAGTATTTGATGGGTCTTCTGCCACTTCTAATGGAGTGTCTCTCAATGATATAGTGATGTTTGGTCCCATTCTCCAACCACCGGATTTATTTTTCATTATTATAAAATTTCACTTCTTTAATTTAGTTCTGTCAGCTGACATAGCAAAAGTGCTTCTCCATCCTGATGATATGAAATCCCAGAGAATTCTGTGGTGGGAATCATCGTCTGAACCGATGCAAGAATACAGAATGTGTACACTCACTTATGGAACCGCTCCTGCTGCGTTTCTTGCTGCTATATTTCTTTAAGAGTTGGCTTTGGAAAATCAAAACAGGTTTTGAATGACATCGCAAGTGTTGATGTCTAGCTTTTATGTGGACGACTTCTTAGGTGGATCAGCTACTGAAGCTGAAGCTCAGGATCTTCAAACCTAGCTGACTCAACTACTTCCTTCAGGGGGTTTTCCACTGAGGAAATGGTGCCCCGATAGTCACAAGGTCATGGAAAAAATTCCTGTGCAGGACAGATAAAAGTCTTTGCTTTGTTATCTTACTGGTGATCAAGACATAAAAACGTTATGAATATTATGGCACCCTGGCTGTGATACCTTCCAGTGCCATGTGCAGCTGAAGAGTCATCGGCTCTCAAAATTTACCAAGGGCAATGTTCTGTATACAGTAGCATCAATCTATGACCCACTCGGGCTTCTAGGTCCAGCAGTCATAAGATGTAAATTGCTCTTAGAGCACTTGTGGTAACTAAGCCTTGATTGGGATGAAATTCTTCCATCCAATCTGGCTGATGAATGGAATACCATTCGAATGCAACTGCCTTCCCTAAATGGTATTATGACTAGCAGAAAGATCATTCCTTTTCCCCAGTATGCTAAATTATAAATTCATGGTTTTGTGATGCGTCACAGTTGCATATGGTGCGTTTGAATACGTCAGATGTGTTCTTCCCAATAGGAATGTATCTATACCACAGAATTCTTACTAGCTGCAGCCAAATCTCGGGTTGCCCCTGTAAAACAGCAGTCTCTTCCACGACTGGAATTATGTGGTGCTCTGCTTCTTGCTCGACTCATTTACAAGGTGGCCAATGCCTTAGACATCATAAATAGTGGCGACATTCATTTCTGGATGGACTCCGCAATAGTTCTCTGTTGGCTGCAGCATAGTCCTGGTCACTGGAAAACTTTTGTTCCCAACAGAGTCTCTGAAATTCAGGAACTGGGTTCAGTTGCCAACTGGAGACATGTCAAATCAGAGGATAATCCTGTAGACCACGTATCATGTGGTGTTAATCCAGCTGCTTTGAGTTCACTTGCTCAGTAGTGGTCTGGTCCATCACGGCTATCCACTTGCGACCTCAAATGCAACAACTGTACTTCACTTAGTGTATAAGATGCGTCTGACAGAAGGTGTATACAAGTATCCTTGGTGTCGGTCATTAAACTTAACGATGAACTGCTGTGTAAATACTCATCATTCAAGAAAACTTACAGAGTTCTGACATATGCACTGAGGTTTGCTAATAATACTAGGCTTCAGCAATCAGACAGGAAACTGGGCCACTCACTCCACAGGAATGCCAAAACGCTATCAAAAGGGCCTTTGGCACAGCTCAACATAGTGAATATGGTAATGAGATCGCTTTGTTGAAGGCCAGCTCTTCTAGTCCACATAATAGCAAATTAAGGGATTTTCTTCCATTTGTTAATGCTGAAGGTATTTTACGAGGGGGAGGGAGATTAATGAATGCTGATGGTCAGCGCCATCTTATTATTGTACTGCCTAAGCATCATTTGACAAAAATTTTCGTAATATATGAGCATGAAACCCTTTTGCATGCCAGGTCACAACTTTTGTTGGCTATGTGGCTTAGGAGGTTTTGGATACCCAACGGATGTAACACAGTCAAAGGAGTTATCAGGAAATGTTTAAAATGCTTAAGGTTTGAGTCCAAGACAGCAGTTCAACTCATGGGTCAAATACCTGCAGCTAGAGCAAACCAATCTCATCCATTCCAACACTGTGGAGTAGATCATGCGGGCCCTATTTCTGTAAAGCATGGTGGAAGCAAGAATAAGGTTACTAGCAATGTTTATATTGCTTTATTCATTTTCATGGCAACCAAGGCCGTCCACATAGAATTGTTTAGTGACTTGGTAACAAGTTCACTTTTGGCAGCCCTCAAGAGATTCATTGCAAGAAGAGGGAAACTTTTTCACGTGTACAGTGACAATGGCCCACATTTGTAGGTGCACACAATAAACTTAAGCGTTTTTCCTCTAATGATGCTACTATTGAAGGTGTGGTGAATTTTTCGACCTCAGAGGCAATCAGTTGGAGGTTCACTCCACCTCATGCCCCTCACTTTGGTGGGCTCTGGGAGGCAAGAATCAAATGTATGAAGTCACATCTCAAACGCGTCATTGGCAATGCGGTACTGACATTTGTAGAACTGATTACTGTGATAATTCAGATAGAAGCATGCTTGAATTCAAAGCCATTGTGTCTTCTCTCTGATGACCTAGATTCTCCTGCAGCTCTCAGTCCTGGTCATTTCTTAATCGGACAGCCCTTTTGTGGTCATCCTGAACCCTCTGTCCTTGAGGTTCCCGCCAAGAACTTACACAGATGGCAACTTCTACAGCAGTTGCATCAGCCCTTTGGAAGAGGTGGTCCACAGAATACATACACGATCTGCAGCAGAGAAGGAAATGGACATTGTAAGCACCATGGCAACCCCAGATGGGCGATCATGTGCTGGTCAAGGAAAATAAGTTGCCTCCCTTGGTGTGGAGGCTGAGTGTCATTGACCAACTGTTTCCCAGTCCTGATAAGTGTGTGTGTGTATGTGTGTGTGTGTGTGTGTGTGTGTGTGTGTGTGTGTGTGTGTGTGTGTGTGTGGTGATGGCGAAAACTGCTAATGGGCAGATTAAGAGGCCTAAGCAGTGAATCAGTTAAGTGTACCTTCAGATCTGTGGTACATGATACAGGCTGACTGCCAAATTGTCATTTACAGGAATAACCTCTTAATTCATAAGATCAGCTTGAGAAGCTGTGGATGTTTTCTTTTCTGACTGCTGTTACTACTGATTTTTGTGCTGTATGATATTAATACTTTAGTGTTTTTTGTCCTATTTGTTAGTATCCATCGTGTTTCACATGCAGTGTGACAGCGGCGTTTTGGTGGTGTGGGCATCCCAAATGTTAGTGTATTTATGTTTTATGTGCATTGATATTGTGTCTAATCATATTTTTATTATTTTCCTTGTTTTCTATTTGTTGATTGTTAAATTTATGGTTATTTGTAAAATGAGAAGACTTATTTTAGAGCGGGAGTATGTTTGGACTCTGCAACTCTTTCCAACTGCCATCTAGCGGTAGCTTCCAAACTGGGCAGGTCAGACTGTCAAGTACAATCTGCTCCCTGTCGGGAGACCTTGTAACCTACTTGCAGAAGGGGATCTCCCAGGTCCTTTGTGTGTGCAGGTAAGATTAGCGCCTTTGTAACGGCCGAGCATGTAGCTTCGAGACCCTGTAGCAAACGGGCATGTATGTCTCTCAGCTAAGCCAGGAGCCACAGTTGCCACACTGCCTGTGTGCATTGTAAAGGTTATTAGAATAAACATTTATACCAGATGTCGTATTCTGTCTAATTATTGTTAGTGGAGATAAGAGGAGGACAGTGAGTCCTCTCGCACTATGTGCTCAAACTCGAATGTGCCAAAATGGGTGGAAGAGCCCGTGCGAACACAAATGCCACACTAATCCCTTGCCCACATACCGTTGCTTGTATACTCGCATCCAAGTCATGCTACGTTGCATATACGCTGCAGTAACACTCTCAGACAGAAACTTTTTGATTGCCCCTTATACGAAGAACACACTACTGAGAGTGATTCTAGCATTAAACTAGGTCAAGGCAACGATCAGCAATAATTACCAGAAGAGCATTTGAATGCAAATGCTGCTGGCAGCAGTGCCACTTAGCATACATATTTTCCTGAACTGTTGACATAGTAAGTTAATTCTTAAATTGTTGGTTTGAATGAATATTCTCTCCTGTACTACAATGTCTAATTAGATTATAGAGATTAAGCTACATATCTTACATCTAACCACCTCATTTCTTGAGGTAGTTTTTTGCTTTGCTTTAAAAATATTTTTAAAATGTAAAATTAAGGAATTCTTCTTAAATCGTAGAGCAGTTAACCAAATTATTTGTAAATATTCCTGATTTTTCCCAGAATCTTTGGAGAGAATTTTATCCATAGTCAAAAAACAAAGCAAAGAGTACTAGGTGAGGTGGCACAGTGGCTTTCTGGACTTGCATTCAGGTGGACAATGATTCAGATCAACATCCAACCATTCACATTTAAGTATTTCCCCTAAATCACCTCAAGCAAAGCTAGAATTGTTGGTTTGAAAGGCACGATCAATTTCTTTTCCCATAATTGAAACAAATCGAGCTTGTGTTTGTAATGACCTCCTTGTTGATAGAGCATTAAGCTGTAATCTTCTATCCATCCTTCAGAGCGAATCATACAAAGTCCTAATTCTCTAAATAATTCCACAAATAAACAAAGTTATTAAACATTACTCTATCTGTATGAATTTCATATGATGTTAGTCAAGTTACTGAAATAATCACAGGTAGTTCAGTAATTTAGATAAAGTGTTCATGTGTCCAGGATGCCTTCATTTCTTCTATACATATAAATCCAATCAACTAATTGAATATTAGTATCCCTATTAATGGTTTCAAATGAAAAATATTGCTTTCCCCTTCTGCATACTCCTAACCAAAATACAGTAATTATTTTTGTATTATCCACACTTGATCATAATATCTATACCCATTTACTCTTCTCAGTGCAGCACGCAAATTGAGAAAACATTGCTTCACACCTTGCAAAGGATCCTTTCATATTCTTTCAGTGTCCAAACACAAACACCATTTCCCTGAAACGTTACTACCAATTTTAAGTTACTTTTCAAACTTACGGAATGAAAGAAAATTTATTTTATTTGCCTGTAAGAAATATCTCTACTGTTCATTACACTCATACTTAATGTCAACCATATGACTTCTACAATGTACATAGTACAAAAACCCACACCAAACCAAAAGAATACACTCAATGACTACAAATTAATTGAGTGTCAGTTACTGACAAAATCTACTGTCAAGGTAAAAGAAATATATTGAAAGAGATAGATATATAACACACAATGAACAGCATTACACCCAGTTTGTTTTTTGTGACATACTGAAATCTGTAACACTTAAAAGTTAAAATCAAAAAGATTTCTCTAGTTTTTATTCTTTCTCGTAATTAATTATCAGTTACATGTAAATTTTTCAATACAGGGACACTTTGGCAGCCTGCTGGAATTGGATACTGAAGGGCATTATGACTCTGCTGACCTTGTTCATGGTGCTTTGTTGTCCTTCAGCACTCACAAAGCTTTCTCTTCCACTTTGGTGGCATCATGTATGAAGAATGTAGCAGGTACATGTCACAGCTAGCACTCAGCTTCAAACTCCGATTTAGCATGAAAAAATTCAACATGTGTGTGTCAGAATATGTATGCAGTAGCTAACCTATATGCTAAAGCTTGTAAGAATACAAAACGTTCCCCTGGTCCTTGCCTAGTCTGTGAAACAATAGCAACTAATACCTCACACAAGCAAAGTATCTCTTGTTACAGTCATTCACAGTCACTGTTGAAAAAAATACTGTCATTTTCAAATGCACAGTCTACAAAAAACCACATCTATCACTGCAGTTGAAGAACACCGTCTACTACAATGTAACTCACTGCAACTCATTATTCTGCCTCTCTGTTTGGTTGGCTATTTGGTGTTAGACTTTGAAGTGTAAAAGTAAAGTAAAATGAAGAGAGTCAACATTACATAATCTGTAGCAAGAGGATGATGAATGGCTGTACAAAAAGTATATAATTCAAAACGGTGTACTTTATCTTTAATGAAATATTTCCTCTATTGCCTGTCTGACTTTTCTGCGTGGAGTGCTTTTCTTACCCTGCTGATGGATAGTTTAATGCCAGAAATTGTCGTTGTTAAGTGGAGAGCTTTATGATACAAAACAATGTTAATGTTAAGTTTCAGTGCAATGAAATGATTGCATAATGATAACAATAACAATCCCACTTTGTTAAAGATATTAGATTGTAGGTTCAGCTTGTAAATATTGAAATTTGTAAACGATAATGCACCGATGACAAGCGTGGACAGATTTAATACTAACCAATAAGAACAAATATCTCAATGAATCCGTTATTACTCACAATTAAGTTAGAATTGTGTAAGATAAAGTACCTTTCAGTATGACAGTCAGATTAAGAAGAAGGAAGAAGACAACATAGCTTACTTCACCGTTTACAAAACGATGGTCAGTCAAAATTTACAAAGATATATTAATTATAACATAAATGTAAGCTTTGCATTTGGCAAAAAATTAGATCGCTGACATAAGCAAAATATAGCAGTTTGCTACAATGTTTCTTGAATGACGGAGGCAATATCTTTTACAGGTTTTGGAAACGCCATTCAATATTACATGATTCATGGACTGTTAGTAATCACATAGTTATAATCAACTAACAGTAAAATGACATTGCTAAACAATTGTTTTGTGGCAGGAAGCAATGGTTTCTGGTGAACAGTTACAGTTAATTAATATGAGAGAACTGATTTCCTTGTTATGACATTCCTGAAAGTGATTTGTTTATGACACATTGCTCAAAGTTTTGTTGTGGAATGTTGAGTCTCATGACTTAGTGTTAAAGTTTGGGATTATCTTTAAACCTAGGGCTATGTAGGTGAAATCTGCCCACCCTCCCCCCAACCCATTTGGGGTATAGTCAAAAGGAAACCTGAGAAAACTGTGATGGGGTCTTCAGACATTAACACTGTACAAATGAAAGATGTTATTAATCATTGCAAAATATTTCTAGTAATATGAACTTTTTGTGTCAGCCCCACAGATCTCCATATTCTGTTCAGGTGGAAAATAAATAAAATATTTATAAGATAAATATGCATACATTTTATTGGTACTTATGCCATAATTTGCTTTAACATAGCATGCCACAAATGAATCTTCATTTATGATTCTGGCCTGAACTAGTGAAATCTCAACGTTCTTCAGCTTTTCATCATTTGTAGAGACCAGGAAACCGTTACCTATCTATTCATGGGATAAAAATGGCCAGTGGGTATTTGCATTAAGTCGAATCCAAACTGCAAAAGCTCTTCAAAAGACAAAACCAGAAAATATGCTCAAAGCAGAGCAGAGCAACTGCATTAAAATTCATGAAGCACCAAACCAAAGATAATCACCCATAGTCTGCCCATACATAGTAATTTAATTATTAATACGGCTTATAATTCTGGTAATACACACTCAAATGCTTATATACACTGATGCTCATAAATTAAGAATAATTGCAGAAGGTGGTGCCACACAACGTGGCACTACACAAAAGTGGCGCTGATAGCGTAGGCACATAGGGAACACACATGACACAGATCTGTAAATCCACAGTATTGGTGATAAGTTAAGTTGCCTTCCTCAGCCTCTTCCCGGCCCTCCTTGCCGCTTTGTGAATGTGACAATTCCAGTTTAAGTCAGAACTTAGCAGAAGTTGGAGAGCTCTATATCTAGTACAATCTGCAACCCTGGAGAAACAGGATGATCTGAGATAATGCGACAGGACCGTGTTTTGACCACTCAGTGGAAATGGAAACGTTGCTGTAGCTCCACCAACTGTGTACAATGTGAAAGGTCAGCGCCAAATGAATCTTTCTCCTGCAAAGCGAGGTAGTAGCAAAGACAGTACGAACAGTTATGGCAGTGTTTCTTATTGGGAAGATTAGGAAGACACCACATCATACAGGTACTGGAAGATGGACAAGGATTTTGCTACTGCATTGTGATGCATCTCCAAACCATGTACAGGTACGGCAGTGTGAAGAAGATCTGTGTCCCTCAGGGTGCATTCATGCCTGTCACCCAAACTTTCTCTCTATCATCGTTATTTTATACCATTCAAGAATGGTAAACTACGAACTATAGATACTCCGCTAACGTCATTCGATAGAAAACACAATAAGATATTGCCGCATCCCTCTCTTCAGGTATATCGAAAACAAATACTGTAAGCATGCTGCCATCAAGCATATGTAGCGATCCTATCAAATATAAAAGTATTGGTTCATAGGAGCAGGTGGTCGGTGATCGCAGTCGCTTTCACAGACCAGTGTTTCATCACCTGTACTGTAGGAGAACCATACCCCACTGACTATCAGTCACAAGAGAAAGTTCCTGTGTTGTTGTTTGATACACTGTTTTTTTCTGCTGTAACACATCCAAGGAGTGTATGACTGCAGCTATACATCAGGTGTAGTAGTATGAAACTGGAATTTAGTTGCAATAATTACACGCCTGTTGTTTGAAACTGAGAAATAATATTTTATTCAAAATTATCTCCATTGCTATGTATACATTTCTCCCACCTCTCTGGCAGGGTATGGATGCCACGCCAAAAAAACAGTTCTTCTTTCAAAGCGAACTAGTCAGCAACCCATTTTCGTACATTCTCATACGAACTGAAGCTTTGTTCAGCGAGAGCATGTCCCAGTGATGCAAATAGATGATAAATGGATGGAGCCAAATCTGGAGAATAAGCCGTGTCATAGTATTTACCAACTGAACACCTCGATTGTTTCCCTGACCTGTTTTGCTCTGTGTGATGGGGCACTATCATGGAGCAACATGACTTTGTGTTGCGTTTTTCCATATTCCGGTCGTTTTTCACGTGATCCTCGATTTAAATCTATCATTTGCTGTTGACAGTGATCAGTGTTAACTGTTTCACCAAGTTTTAGCAGTTCATAATAGATGACACTCTTCTGATCCCACCAAATGCAGAGCATTGTCTTCTTTCCAAAGCGATTTGCTCTTGTAGTGGATGTCAATGGTTTGCCTGAATTCACCCATGATTTACGACGCTTAGTATTCTCAAAGTATATCCATTTTTCATCGCCTGTCACTATTAGATGGAGAAACGACTTTCTTTTGTATCTGGCGAGCAGTATTTCACAAGTGGTCTTTCGATTTGCTTGTTGTCTTTCATTCAGTTCATGCGGAACCCATTTTCCACTCCACCTTTCCCATAGCTTTCAAACGAAGCGAAATGGTTTTCTGCATAACATTCAATTGTTGCGCGAGTTCTTGTTGAGTTCGAGTATCGTCTTTATCCAATAAGGCCTGCAATTCGTTGTCTTCGAACTTTTTCGGTGGTTTCCCGCGCTCGTCATTTCTCACGTCAAAATCATCACTTTTGAATTTTTGAACCACTCGAAACACTGTGTTTTCCCAAGAGCATGTTCACCGAAAGCTTCGACAAGCTTTCGATGCGATTCTGCAGCAGTTTTCTTCAAATGATAACAGAAAACCAATGCTGTCCGCAAATCGTTGTTCGTAGGCACAAAACTTGACATGTTTACGTGTTTGAAACAGACACCGATGTATAGAACTGGGGTTACTGTGTGTTGACATTCGTCGTCAGCCATTAGAGGAAGCAGATGGCGCTACAGGCGCGGTCTCACGGGCCCTATACTGACGGCTAGATCATCTATAGGGAAATTCCGGTTTCATACTTCTTCACCTGGTACACCGCCATCATTTTGTTTTTCCACCACGATTTCGAGGTCTGTGTGAGGAGCTAAAACAACATTAACATGTTTCGATCCATTGGCTCTCACAGAAAACTGGACACTGCACAGTGTAAATTATGGTGCTACTGCTTCCACAATACACCCTTTATGATTGAAATCAAAGACATGGATGGTGTTTCTTATTGACAAAAAAAAGTGAGGAAGACATCACGACATGTGGAAATTGGTAGAGTTTTGCTGCATCATGGGGCATTTCCAGACAGCTGGCTGAGGGTGACTGATGAGCTCCACATTTAAAGTTATCTTTAAGTGATGTGGTAGCAGATGTCTAGGTGTCCTGTTTCGATTGATCCGCGATTTTACAGTAATATACGCAATCATTGTCTCAGTGCAGGCTATCTCCGAAGGGAGTTGCTCCCAATAACAGTCTCTCTCCATCTGAAAGAAATGATGACAGTCAGTCTGTAACGTCCCCTTTGAACAATTATACATGACTGTGCTTAAACTGACACACAATATTTTTAGCGCAACGCAATCTGACTTTCAAAAATCCCTACAAAAGAATGGCCCTGACTAACATTAACCTATACGTTTCACAAATCACTTACCTCACCAAAAATCTTCGTTACTCGAACTACTGCAATACAGTGAGCGCCACTACTGCCAGCTAAATAAAAGATTCAAACTACGGAAGGCACTAACTACTGATAGGCATAGTTAGCAAATGAAAGATTTTAATAGAAACAAACAATGTATTTACCTTAATAGTCATCAAAAGTCATAATATATATAGCAGTTCATGACATCCAGTCTTACAAATTTCAAAACTCCGCCATTTCTCTCCCCACATCCACCACTGCTGGCGGCTCACCTCCAACTGCGCAACGCTACGCGCTGTTAACAGTCAACTGCCCAACACTACAATGGCAGACAACAATGCAAACTAGCCACAGATTGCACACAGCACAGACAGTGATTTTCATACAGAGCGCTATGTGGCGTTACCAATAAAAAAACCTATACAGTCTACTTACATAGCCCCCATGCTACCCACAAAAAATTTTACAAATTGTTTTGGGCAGTGGCCAATAACGATTTGATAAAATTTTTCATAATTACAATAACAAAGATATCAAATGCACACACTTATTAATACAATGTTGGTCAAAAGCTAAAATTTTCTCTCATTCCATAAGGACAGTCCTGATCATTCATCACAGTAAAACTACCGTTTCTTTTCTCAAAGTCTGAGCAGTAAAAGACAATGCACACGGATGTAGTGGATTTCCATGCAGTCTTGAAGAAGTAGTGTTGTCCTTCCAATGGAAAGACAGTGCTGACTCTTGACATGCTGACAGGTAATGGGCCCCAACAGAGCAAACCCACAGCAGAGTCATTCGACGTTTTGAAGAATATTTGTAGGTAGGTCATCACAGAGCAGACCCACTATAGTCTTGGTAGAGAGTATGGTATAGGTGGGCCACCAGAAGTGCAGACCCCCTGCAGTCCTTGTAGAAATAATGGTACTGGTGAGTCAGCAAAGGTGTAGACCCACTGTAGTCCTTGTAGAAATAATGGTATTGGTGGGTCATCAAAGATGCAGACCCACTGTAGTCCTTGTAGAGATGGCCAGCAGCCATCTGCTGCGACTGTGCAGGTTCACAATCACCATCAAAGAGTCTTCGGACAATATAGCAAGTCCATAACCTCCACTTGTGCACTCACAAAGTTTTTGTAATTGTCCTTAGAACCAGCAATGCTGTTATCCAGTCCCTTGCTGAAATATAAACACAAGTGCAAGCACTAACAGTCTCTACTTCTCACATATTGTCCATATACTATGACCAATAGAAACGTGTGCAGTGAAATGGAACTTACAAGTTAATAATATGATGAACTGGTGTCAATTACAATTTTATAACAATAGAATACAATTACAAAGGTACAAAATACATCATTAAATAACATAACAATACAGATAACATTTGTAGTACAGGCTTTACAAAAGAATCGAAATAACATATACATCAGTGTTACAGGAATTATGACATGAGTACATACATAAAAGATCAGAATAACTTTCTAAACATCAACGTCACACATGAGCATTAAAACAGAACAGAATACATAATGTCTAAACATCTTTACAAAGAAAATAACATATTATCAGAAAAATTCTACAACATAACTCTTATTAGCTAAACACATATAGACAGGAAAAACACAAATATACAAGAGTACACAAACACATAGGGGGATAACACAATGGAAAGAATAGGGTTCGTTTTCAGTGTAACATTTGGTACTGCAGTCCAAACCAAATCTTCATTCCATATATCGTCCATCTTATTTCAACATTTGCTCCAGCCAAAAAAAAATCCTATCCAAGCATGCTTTCTGTATTCTGTTCACATCCTCTTTCAAAAAAATGGTTCAAATGGCTCTGAGCACTATGGGACTCAACTGCTATGGTCATAAGTCCCCTAGAACTTAGAACTACTTAAACGTAACTAACCTAAGGACATCACACACATCCATGCCCGAGGCAGGATTCGAACCTGCGACCGTAGCGGTCATGCGGTTCCCGACTGTAGCGCCTTTAACCGCTCGGCCACCTCGGCCGGCCCCATCCTCTTTCAAAAATAGTTTTTCTCCACTGTGCACTACTTTTTTGGCCAAACTATTTTCTTATAGCATCTCAATGCATTTCTTCCAATTCATCACAACTTGTTCTCTTATATGGCCTACCCCATCTTAAGCTAACTTAAATCTACTGAGCTCAGATGCTAAACTAAGGGACGAGGCAATGCAGCAGCACAAAACAATTAACACAAACAGCAATGACAAAAAATGCAAATTGGCAAAGCAAGCAGCAGTAAATCTAAATTAACAGAGAAAATGCAACATTGCAACTAATATGAGCCAATGTGCAGCAACAAGAAAAATAAATCAGTAGTAAAACTGGCTTAACAGAGTAATACAAAGTGAAATTCAGTAGCACTATGGCTGGCAAACAGCAGCAGCAAATGCTTATTCTTGTATCTAAACATGACAGAGCTCAAGCACAAAAAATAGTAGACTAAAGACAACAATGCAGATAAGGGAAATGTCTATTCACATCTTAATATCTATGTCATTAAAGTGGTGCACCACAAGAAGTTATTCTACCAAAAATATTACCAAGTAGTTGAAAAGAAAATTATGTATGCAGTAACTGTTATTAATCCCTTCTTATTGTTCTTTCCTTTCCAAGTGCTCCTTTTTCGAAGAATGTGGATCATAAAATAATTATTTAATAGATCTGTTGACAGAAAGTGTTCACATTAGCAAATGCATTTAATTTTATTTTATAAAACCAATGCTGCAACACAGCTGGAATCCAGATATCAAATGAAATAAGCAACTATGTACAAAGTAAAGCATAAAATAATCATTCAGTAGTCATGAGGCATTTCATAAGTTAGTAGAAATTCTCTCGATTCTCATAGAAAGACACTTGTCATAATAAGGTGTGCAGATGTACAAATATTTCCCATCAATTCATAAGCATTTCAGTAAGTAGCACAAAGTACGAGTAATCATATGTTTTCAAGTAATGAGCGTGTCATATTTGCGATGCTTTCTACAAAGGAATGTCAACAGCGAGGTTAATGGTTTCCTTTTTTCTCCACCTGTGCCTCTGAAAGGCACACACTAATGGCTTTTTTCCAGGTGACTGTCGCGCAGCTGGGTGCCCACGACTCATTACGTGAAGGTGATCAGTTAGCTTTCATACTGAAATATTTACGACAGCAGTTTCCGCTACAGTGACATCTCATAAAAAAATTCCACAGGTCGAGAATTTGCGTTACAAATGTGTAGAAACAAAATCCTATAAATATAACAGTGTCCAAAAAGTTTTTGCCGGCATTGTGATACATTCACGCATTTACACACATTTCATAACTCTTAAAGTACGATTCTCAGCTTATTGATCATAAACATACCGCAACAGCATAATACACATAGTCATCGTAATAATAACATCATAACACCTCAGTCAACTCGCAAAATCGTCGTAGCTTCCTCCAATAATTAAAAAAAATGCTCTGCTCATGTCAAAAGTGTCAGCTGCCTCAAACGTACTTTAAAAATCATGATCTCATACCAAATACATCATTCAAAGCTCTCATAGTATCACAATGGTTCCGAAAAATATGAACAGTTCACCAAGTACAGACAAAATACAATTTCGTAAGTGTGAAGTTACCCAACTGTGTAATTGCGTAAACATGTGCCACTGATGTAGTAAAAAAGTTTGTCTCTCTCAGTTAAATGATCAGATAGCTGTGTAATTTATGTGTTAGAGGAATATGGTACCGATGTGTAAAGTTGTATAAGCAAATACCATATTAGCTAGGGCTCCTTGTGCTTGCCAAACACATGGTACACCAAGTAGGCGTGTACCCCCTGAGGATTAATGTAATTATACCCTCAGGTGTTACACATTACAGCAATGGAATGAAATGTATCACGGAAAACCTTTGTATCATTGTACTTCAAATATCTTTAAAAATAAATGTTTTAAGTACAAAATTAATCACTCAAATACGTGTCCTGTAGCGCTAAATGTGCGATAATTCTGTGGAAGTGTTGTAGTTATCGTCCTCCGAAATCTAAGTTCTGCAGAAGTCAATGTACTTACCTTATCATAAACAAAAGTGAAATGCTATGCGTATAGATATCGTAGTTATTACATACATTACCGTGATCAAGAAAGTACTATACTGTAACGTACTGTTGTGCTATGGAAAAGGCTGCCTTATTGTAGCTATACCACAAATGTTACTATTAAAACATGTTTTACTTTCCATAAGAATTCAGAAAAACTGTGCAGATATAAAACAGATACACCGCAAAAGCAACAATGTAAATTGTGTCACATATTAGTAGCATCATGATATAGTCGTGTAGCTATCAAAGAAGCCAAATACTAAGTCATCTTTAATCTCACAAAAACTACTTCAAATAAGGAATGTCTTTTCAAGTAAACCAAAATGTTGCATTCAAATCTCATTAGCTGTATATGTTCTAAGTATGTAAGCCTTATAGTCGTTACGTAATCGTGCAACTAACAAGCAAGAATGTACACACACAATAACACTGTGTCGTCTGTTCACAATAACAATCCTGGCAGGGTCGTCATATGAAACGTCCCCTTAGAAAAATTATACATAACTGTGCTTAAACTGACACACAATATTTTTAGCGCAATGCAATCTGACTTTCAAAAATCCCTACAAAAGAATGGCCCTGACTAATATTAACCTATACGTTTCACAAATCACTTACCTCACCAAAAATCTTCGTTACTCGAACTACTGCAATACAGTGAGCGCCACTACTGCCAGCTAAATAAAAGATTCAAACTACGGAAGGCACTAACTACTGGTAGGCATAATTAGCAAATGAAAGATTTTAATAGAGAACAAACAATGTATTTACCTTAATAGTCATCAAAAGTCATAATATATGTAGCAGTTCATGACATCCAGTCTTACAAATTTCAAAACTCCGCCATTTTTCTCCCCACATCCACCACTGCTGGCGGCTCACCTCCAACTGCGCAACGCTACGCGCTGTTAACAGCCAACTGCCCAACATTACAATGGCAGACAACAATGCAAACTAGCCACAGATTGCACACAGCACAGACAGTGATTTTCATACAGAGCGCTATGTGGTGTTACCAATAAAAAAACCTATACAGTCTACTTACAAGTCATTACCAGTGGACGGATGCGATGGAAAAGACACCGTCTACTCGCTGTAATAAGCACCACTATTGATAGTGCGATCATTTGTAGCAATTTTACCAGTTTTTTCCATAGTTTCTACGCCAAACAATGACATGGCAGCATGCTTCCCAATTTCTGTATCATTGCTAAACCACCCCTCCACTAGCTTAAAAGCACCATGTATATATTGCGATTGTAGATAGATGACTGTGCAGTACATCCATTCATTGTTAATTCTCAACATATATATACCAAAGTATACCAGACAGTGTCCTATACCGATCTACATTTTCTAGCACCTCGATCATAGTGTGTAGTTTACGATTACGATTTCCCATCTTTCCCTATTCGGATTGGAGTCACAGAGCATTCTCGCTTTCTTAGCATAAAGTTAGAGGTTGAAAGATCTCCCCGTATTGTCTATGACCAGGCCTTCCTGCAACACTGTAACCCACTTAATTTGAGGCTGACTAGAAATAGGAGGCTACGTTCCATGTCTCATGAAGGAACAGAGCAAGCTGAGTCCTTAACTGCTGTTCTGCACCAATCTTACTCACGACACCCATCCAAGTGCGCAAGATTTCTCCAGATGCGCGCATGTCGAGGAGGTTAACACCCCTTATCGGTTTGTAGTAGATATGAGAATGTTGTGGTGATCTAGCAGACGGTTATGAAGAAGAAACGTGTGGTTTTTATGCATGCTGAAGCTCCAGGCGGACATAGTTTGAAGCAGTTTACATAAATCAACTGTGCTATCAATTCCAAAGTTTTGTTCTAGTGTCGGGGGTCGGCACGAAAAGGTATTGGTAAGAGAGAAATGATCGTGGAACATAAACAAATATATTCCTAAGGGCACACGGTTTTGTACTTAAAACACGCTATAGCGCTAGAGTGGTGCGCCTTCTGACCTATTAGTCGTGCAGAATACAACGCTGTCAGTATTCCAGTCTAAGAAATATTTTCCCAGCGCATGACATACATTTCCTCTGCAAGTTTCTCTACGATAAACTATGATGACAAACTGTAAAATGACAAAACTACTACCTTGCATATCAAAGAAAACATTGATGCTTTGTAATACAAACACTAGATAAGTTTCCAGAGGTGTATGGCCCTGCTGTTTATGAAGTTCAAGCCCAATTATAGTTCGGAAATTATGATATGTTCACAACAGACCTATAAAATGATAGCCAACAGCTGAAAATGCTTATGGAGAAACAGTACGTCTTGCGAGGAAATAAACACCACGATCAGTAGCCAGAAGAGATGTAACAGTCTTATCTCAGTTTACCACCGCCCATGGTAACCTTCCTCTTGCACACACAAGTCATGGGACGATGTTAGGCTATATTGCTCATGTGCGACATAATATTGCCATTTCACCTTGATGGCACTTATCTAGAATGCCTCCCCTCTCCACTATTAAAGTGTGTATATTTAGCCACAGTCTACTCTCCTCCTCCATTTTATCGATTTTGATGGTATTTGTCTCTAATGTTGTATATTATCAATCAATTTCCGTAATTTTACTAGGTTTTCGCAATTTTACATATTTCATGGTATTGCTCTCAATTTTTTACGTATCTCACATCAATTTTTCGTAATTATACCAGGTTTTCCTAGAATTTTACCGATTTTACATGATTTTTCATATTTTTCCCACAGTTTTCCATATGTATATGGTCATAGAAGCGGACGTCTGTGTTGCGTGAGAGAATACTCAATAAGGGCTTGTGTTTGCGCTGGATATATTCATAACATCGGAATTCTTACCACTCCAATCATCCCCGGATACCTTCTATGACTGGGGGTGGAGCACTCTGGCACACACACGTGTCCAAGGCTGCGGCTGCGTCCAAAGTTTTCGCCGACCTCTGAGCATTGGCACCGGCGGTGCGCTTCGTCTGGACATCAGGGCATAAACGCGCGGGATGTGCGGGTGTTTCAGCGCTCTCCAACATATAACCATCACAGCTACTGCTACGGCCTAGATCTTGGTAAAATGTGTGTCGTGTTTAGTGTTTCTCAATACATTGCAGTGGACTCTGTTTGCAGTGGTATTTGCTGTTGTGTTTATCCTATACACAGAAGGTCCTTTCTCCTCGATCCGTTTGTAGTAGAGCGCGACGTTAAAGTCCCGTCTGATAGCGTTCTCTGACATCTAGCCACGACAACAACAACTGCAACTAGTGTGGACTGGATAATGGTTTAAGTGTGTCATGTTTAGTGCTTCTCAGCACATCGCAGTGGACTCTGTCTTGCATTGGTATTGCTGTTGCCTCTATCCTATCATGCAGTAGGCCTTCCTCCTCTTCCTCCTTCCGAATGTAGTGAAATGAACCAATTTAGCAATTCTATAGTGCTTTAAAAACGCAATCGTGACTTCCAATTCCCGATTAATACCGATCTCTGACATCTAGCCATGACAACTTATTACTATGGATTGGATCGTAGTTTAAGTGTGTGTCGTGGACTATGTCTTGCAAAAGTATTTGTTGTTGGTGGTGGTGGTACTATCCCATGATGTGCTATACCCTCTCCTCCCTCCTTGTTCGTCCTGGTGTAGTGGAGAGAACCATTCAGCTTAGGAATTCTATAATGCTTAAATATATATAACTTAGCATACCTTTAGTGCTCAGAAACTCTATGACCGTGATGGTATTAATTCTCATCGAAATTTGAAATTCCAACTATTATTTTATACATCACTGCTTCCAATCAAGGCGTCAAATAATAATAGGTTTGGATTATTTAATGAAATTTCTCGTCAAAAACATAACACAGTTGGCTATGCACGTAAACTACTGTGCAGTGTCAATCTTTTTATTTTGAGTAGTTTTAAACTATGTGAAGTGAATTGTTTAAACGCTGTATTAACGGTTTAATTAATATTTCCCATGGTACATCTTCTGAAGCAACATTTGTGACATCTTCAAGATGTGATATTCCACAGCAAATTTAATAAATCCTGAAGCAGTTCGTGAAGGGACAACAAGGAAGTGCGCCATGAAGCTGCTGCAGTTTAGAGCTCATGGTGGAGTGAAATATTTCATGCTAGTCCCTATGTCATCTGCAAGGCATATTACTGCTCTCTCTATATATATGCAACGATCTTTTTTTTTAAGTGTATTTCGAGTCAACCTGCTACTAGTTTTATGACGTTGTCAATTTGTGTGTGTGTGTGAAATAGTTACTGTGTACACCTTATTATTCCCTATATCACGATCATGTGGCTGAAAATTAATTATTTATTAACTTCAGCAGTATTTCATGATCGATTACAAATCAGGTATTTGCTTTGGAAGGAAGGCATCTCTCGTGTGCACTGGTATCCGACAGGTTGGTTTACGCATACAGGCCATTTGATTCGGCAGTGGACAGCCGACAGTGGTGCGGCGAGCCTGCTGGCGTTTCCAAAATCCTCCAGTGCGTTCTGACACCGGGCCTCCTGAGTATGTGGCGACAAAGTTTTTCAGACATGTATAACCAGTCAGACACTGAAGCCAAAAACCAGTTAACACAATAAAAGTAATACTGTAGAACAAAAGAAAACCAGCGCTTTTCATTTATTGTAATGTTGTTCTAGCAAGAAGCAATGGAGGCTTCAGTTAATATGTGCTTCCTTACACAATCAGAATGAAAAAGCATTGCAAGTGCTTAAAAATTCCATACGTCATCTTGTACCCCATAAACTGTTTATTTAAACAATATTCCACGCAATTGATGTCCGTCCAAATGGCCAATCAACTGAATCTTTCCATGTAGGGAAGGAGAGATGCAGGTCAGGGCGCTTTCCCATATGGGGCTGGGGTTGATTAATTGATTGATTTAGTTAATTAGTCAATGAAATTGATATCTAAAGTGTGCTTTTGTTGGTGAGGGGAGTTCTCAGAGGAATGGGGGAGAGGGAGGGGAAGGAGGTGGGGGACAGGGATGGATTGGAGAACATTAGGTTAAGGGGGTCATAATCCATTTAGCAGAACAATAGGTTAAGCCCCTGTTAATCAAAAGAGAACAATAAGTTTGCTCCTGGATGTATATTTTCCCCTGATGTAGGCAACCCACAATATGCACTGATTCTCCCTTTGCCCTACTACTAATATTTAATGCTATAAACCAAGATACGCAAGGTTGCATTTATAGTAAAACATCTGGCTTCACATACATAAATGTCTTTTCTTTTCCTATGAACACAGGCATGGTCATCTCAAATAGGACAGCATTATTTCTGCTAAACTACCAGAAACAATATGGTTGTTTGTTCACACTTATGCTTCAGAACAGAGAGCTTTTGTAGTGCTACAACATGTAGTCTTCGTTTTTAAGTATCACAAACTTTCGATGAGGTACAATAGCGCCAAAATTTTCCATTGTTCTTTACTTCCAATAACTACTATATACATATACTTCCTAGTTAGTCATTTTGTGACACATCCAAGGCAGTGCCTGGTATACAGTGTCTCAAATACTTGTGTAGTGTGTGGCAGAAGTTACTTAACCTAAGCACTAGGAGTAGGAATTTTCCTCTCAAGTATCAAAGCATAAATAAAATTACTCACACTGACTGCTTCCAAGGTATACGTATTCTGTGTGTAAAAATAATATTATGAACCTTCTCAATGAATCACAATTTATTCTACTTACTAAAAGATAATCAATAATTCAATTACCACCATTGCAAATATTAACAATTGACAAACTGCAAGTAAGGGGCTGCAATATGGTGACATTTGAGGTTCTACATGGTTCAAATGGCTCTGAGCACTATGGGACTCAACTGCTGTGGTCATAAGTCCCCTAGAACTTAGAACTACTTAAACATAACTAACCTAAGGACATCACACACATCCATGCCCCAGGCAGGATTCGAACCTGCGACCGTAGCGGTCGTGCGGTTCCAGACTGTAGCGCCTTTAACCGCTCGGCCACTCCGGCCGGCGTGGTTGTATAATTTTACCCTTGAACACTTGATGTATTACCTTTGTGACTGCCGCTCGTTTGGACCACGGGATGTAGTATGTATTCTGACAGCATACTTCGTTGGTGTAAGGTCCATATTGGTACAATACCTGATTTTTTTCTCAGAAAACGTGTACATACTTTAAAAGGAAATCCTTTAGCTCTACTTGCTGCAAGAAGTCAATGGCTGTGGCCTCTATAATCATATCCTTTATATGATTTTCTTTATTCTCTACTCAGCTACATTGAGCAGGTGTACTATTGATGTGTGCAGCTTTCATTTCAGTAAAATTTACCTCTAAGCCTTGGCATTATTTACCATGTTTCTTGTTTTTACTAAATGAACAACAATATTTTTCCATTGATGTTCAGAAAGCATTTACATAAGGAGAAATCAATCACTACATGCTCCCCCCCCTTAGGAATTTCACGCATTCTACGAGTAACCTACTTACAAATTGAAACAGACAGTATATGGCTCAATTTCCTATCACAAACTCGCGAATTTTAGTAAGTAAATTGGCTGACAATTCACTATGGTATCTACATCCATAAGAACTGTAGTAGGCACTTTCCCGAGAATTGCTTATTCAGTACCTTGGACCTATAATCACAGCGTTTGTGGTGGTCAGTTTGGGACATTGTTATATCACAATTGATTTACTGAATTGCTTTCTATACCCCCACTCCATCCCACAATCGTCACTGAGGGCGTAATGTGACCAAATTAATTTGTTGAACTTGTCGTTGTTGGGCAGGACTCTTATGCCACCTTAATAATATTTATGGCAGGATTTTGAAGTCACCTGAAGAATGGGGTACGTACCTCTTGGCTTTGACGAGTGACATCATAGTTTACTCACAGATATTAATGTCTTTATTTTCAAGCCATAGATAATGAACCGATTATGTTCTGTGGTGAGGCTTCATCATTGTAAATCGAAATAAATGAATGTCTTTTTAAGAGAAATTGTGTACGATTTTTGTTGCTTGCATTAATTTAAATCGTTTGTTCATGCCAATTCAATCAGTCTTATTTTCATTCTTAGTGTTTCAGATGTTTTAGAAGTTTTGCTTTTCGTTCTGGACAATTTTTACTTTCTGGTTTTCATTTGTGGGTATGATTTATCTATTCCTATGAATATGGAAGATTTGATGCAGGGTTTGTCAACTGCAGTGTGGAATACAAATTTTACATTTGTCGCTTTTTTTCGCTAGCACTACGATGTTTTTAGCTCGATAGTGGTACTATAGAAGTCGAAAAGACTGACATACAAAAAATTTGTATCCCGTACTCAGTTAACCTATATAGGTCAACTGAATAGAATGCTAGTGCTAGCAAAGACGAAAAAAGAGACATACATAACACTGGCATCCTGTATATCAGTTGAACTATGAAGGCAATATCCTTTTCCTCAGTTGACCTATATAGGTCATTTGAAATATGGGATACAAATCTTAGGTATCTCGCTAATTTCGCCTTCGATTGCACTGGTATCCTTTTCTTCAGTTGACCTACATAGGTCACTGAAGTACGGGATACAAATTTTACTCTTCTAGGTTTTTTCGCGTCGTTACATAGTTCAACTGAAGAATAGGATTCTAGTGCTGGCGAAGGCGAGAAAGTCGACATACATCAAATTTGTTCCTTTTTTTATTTTTTACACTAGCATCCCATTCTTCAGTTTAGCTACATAGATAAACTGAAGAACAGGATACTATGATTCAAATAAGCTATGTACTTAACATTATGTTCAAAATATGAATGTATGTGATATATGTCTACCATGTGTTTTCTCTATCCTACATTCCCTACTTTCTCAACCATTCGTCTTTGCTATTAAATCTGTGCAATACATCATCTCTGGTAACTTCTGACATAATTGGTCAAAGCCGATGGGTTGTATCCCATACTTCAGTAACCCTGGAGTTTGTGTTTGTCAAATGCTATGAATTATAGAGTTATGCATAGGATAGTATTGGTTGCGTTGTGCTGTCTGTCGATTGTAATTGTTAGTATTCTGCCAATGCCCTTTCCACTACCACAGTAACCAGCGTAATAGCTGTTATCATTCCTCTTCTCCTATTATAATTTGGTGGACCATGATCATCAGAGCAGGCATTATGCAGCAGAGGCGACGCTGGTCATCTCACAAAATAGACATGACAGTCTCTGATCCTGCTGTGGTTGTAAGATTGCTCATACACTGGAAAGGTCTGAGTTGCGCCACTGTTCTCATTGTTATTGGTCGATTTCGAATTTTTATGTAGTCGACTGAGTGAATCTAATATATAATCATGAAGTGCTCAAGATTTGTTTTGGGCACATAGACTAATATGCCCATTAGGTCCAGTGACAATTTCGCTTTTAATGTTCTGAAAACGTTCCTGTGTGATATAGGGATCATCCCAATACTGGGTCTTGTTCAAGTACTTCTCGAAAGACTTTCATAGCATTCATTGCCTACTGTTAAATGGTTCAGGATGGAATACCTTTTTATGGATTCTTTTTTGCTCTAAACCAGACCAGTATTTCGACAGAAATGCCCTCTTTTAATTTTCGGCATTATGCAGCTGAAAGCAAGGGGAAACTATGGCCGTAATTTTTCCCGAGGGCATGCAGCTATACTGTATGATTAAATGATGATGGCGTCCTCTTGGGTAAAATATTCCGGAGGTAAAATAGTCCCCCATTCGGATCTCCGGGCGGGGACTACTCAAGAGGATGTCGTTATCAGGAGAAAGAAAACTGGCATTCTAAGGATCGGAGCGTGGAATGTCAGATCCCTTAATCGGGCAGGTAGGTTAGAAAATTTAAAAAGGGAAATGGATAGGTTAAAGTTAGATATAGTGGGAATTAGTGAAGTTCGGTGGCAGGAGGAACAAGACTTTTGGTCAGGTGAATATAGGGTTATAAATACAAAATCAAATAGGGGTAATGCAGGAGTAGGCTTAATAATGAATAGGAAAATAGGAATGCGGGTAAGCTACTACAAACAGCATAGTGAACGCATTATTGTGGCCAAGATAGATACGAAGCCCACACCTACTACAGTAGTACAAGTTTATATGCCAACTAGCTCTGCAGATGACGAAGAAATTGAAGAAATGTATGATGAAATAAAAGAAATTATTCAGATAGTGAAGGGAGACGAAAATTTAATAGTCATGGGTGACTGGAATTCGAGTGTAGGAAAAGGGAGAGAAGGAAACGTAGTAGGTGAATATGGATTGGGGCTAAGAAATGAAAGAGGAAGCCGCCTGATAGAATTTTGCACAGAGCACAACTTAATCATAGCTAACACTTGGTTTAAGAATCATGATAGAAGGTTGTATACATGGAAGAACCCTGGAGATACTAAACGGTATCAGATAGATTATATAATGGTAAGACAGAGATTTAGGAACCAGGTTTTAAATTCTAAGACATTTCCAGGGGCAGATGTGGACTCTGACCACAATCTATTGGTTATGACCTGTAGATTAAAACTGAAGAAACTGCAAAAAGGTGGGAATTTAAGGAGATGGGACCTGGATAAACTGAAAGAACCAGAGGTTGTACAGAGTTTCAGGGAGAGCATAAGGGAACAATTGACAGGAATGGGGGAAAGAAATACAGTAGAAGAAGAATGGGTAGCTTTGAGGGATGAAGTAGTGAAGGCAGCAGAGGATCAAGTAGGTAAAAAGACGAGGGGTAGTAGAAATCCTTGGGTAACAGAAGAAATATTGAATTTAATTGATGAAAGGAGAAAATATAAAAATGCAGTAAGCGAAGCAGGCAAAAAGGAATACAAACGTCTCAAAAATGAGATCGACAGGAAGTGCAAAATGGCTAAGCAGGGATGGCTAGAGGACAAATGTAAGGATGTAGAGGCTTATCTCACTAGGGGTAAGATAGATACTGCCTACAGGAAAATTAAAGAGACCTTTGGAGATAAGAGAAACACTTGTATGAACATCAAGAGCTCAGATGGAAACCCAGTTCTAAGCAAAGAAGGAAAAGCAGAAAGGTGGAAGGAGTATATAGAGGGTCTATACAAGGGCGATGCACTTGAGGACAATATTATGGAAATGGAAGAGGATGTAGATGAAGATGAAATGGGAGATACGATACTGCGTGAAGAGTTTGACAGAGCTCTGAAAGACCTGAGTCGAAATAAGGCCCCCGGAGTAGACAACATTCCATTGGAACTACTGACGGCCTTGGGAGAGCCAGGCCTGACAAAACTCTACCATCTGGTGAGCAAAATGTATGAAACAGGCGAAATACCCTCAGACTTCAAGAAGAATATAATAATTCCAATCCCAAAGAAAGCAGGTGTTGACAGATGTGAAAATTATCGAACAATCAGCTTAATAAGCCACAGCTGCAAAGTACTAACACGAATTCTTTACAGACGAATGGAAAAACTAGCAGAAGCCGACCTTGGGGAAGATCAGTTTGGATTCCATAGAAATACTGGAACACGTGAGGCAATACTGACTTTACGACTTATCTTAGAAGAAAGATTAAGGAAAGGCAAACCTACGTCTCTAGCATTTGTAGACTTAGAGAAAGCTTTTGACAATGTTGACTGGAATACTCTCTTTCAAATTCTAAAGGCGGCAAGGGTAAAATACAGGGAGCGCAAGGCTATATACAATTTGTACTGATAGCAGATGGCAGTTATAAGAGTCGGGGGACATGAAAGGGAAGCAGTGGTTGGGAAGGGAGTAAGACAGGGTTGTAGCCTCTCCCTGATGTTATTCAATCTGTATATTGAGCAAGCAGTAAAGGAAACAAAAGAAAAATTTGGAGTAGGTATTAAAATCCATGGAGAAGAAATAAAAACTTTGAGGTTCGCCGATGACATTGTAATTCTGTCAGAGACAGCAAAGGACTTGGAAGAGCAGTTGAACGGAATGGATAGTGTCTTGAAGGGAGGATATAAGATGAACATCAACAAAAGCAAAACAAGGATAATGGAATGTAGTCTAATTAAGTCGGGTGATGCAGAGGGAATTAGATTAGGAAATGAGACACTTAAAGTAGTAAAGGAGTTTTGCTATTTGGGGAGCAAAATAACTGATGATGGTCGAAGTAGAGAGGATATTAAATGTAGACTGGCAATGGCAAGGAAAGCGTTTCTGAAGAAGAGAAATTTGTTAACATCGAGTATAGATTTAAGTGTCAGGAAGTCATTTCTGAAAGTATTTGTATGGAGTGTAGCCATGTATGGAAGTGAAACGTGGATGATAAATAGCTTAGACAAGAAGAGAATAGAAGCTTTTGAAATGTGGTGCTACAGAAGAATGCTGAAGATTAGATGGGTAGATCACATAACTAATGAGGAAGTATTGAATAGGATTGGGGAGAAGAGAAGTTTGTGGCACAACTTGACCAGAAGAAGGGATCGGTTGGTAGGACATGTTCTGAGGCATCAAGGGATCACCAATTTAGTATTGGAGGGCAGTGTGGAGGGTAAAAATCGTAGGGGGAGACCAAGAGATGAATATACTAAGCAGATTCAGAAGGATGTAGGTTGCAGTAGGTACTGGGAGATGAAGAAGCTTGCACAGGATAGAGTAGCATGGAGAGCTGCATCAAACCAGTCTCAGGACTGAAGACCACAACAACAATTTTCGGCAGTCTTGGTTTCCCATAGCGTGGTTTCTGCCTGAATGAAGCCTGCAGTGATGTGTATCATTTTGCTTATCTGTCCACAAACTTGGTAACATGTCTCTAAATGGCCTGATTCACACGATAGGGTGAATACTTTTTCGTGTTAGGTGTAAAAAACCTGAAACTGTCTGTGTTTGAATAAGCTCTCACCTAATAGAACAGATAATAAAAAAGTTAGGGCTCCCAACCTATAGGAAGTACTGTTAGGTGGCATGCCTGTATGTCTTATATCATTTCTATACATTCCCTCATATGGTGCAGAACTAATATTTTCACCACTGACCATAAAGCAGGTCATGTGCTCTCTGTTTAATAAGGGATGGCTCCGTTTGTGTACTACTAATTTGAGATGTAATACGATCTCGCCACTCTAGTAAATCTTCACTCAACAGAGTTGTAATTTGATGGTAAATCAGTTCTAAAATTTTCCTCCAAAGTGGCTTTCTGAGATATCACTTTAGTGGCAGATTGTTGTATAATAACCCATAATTTAATTCTGAATTTAACTTTACTGAAAATCCATTGTGAAAAATCATGGGAAAAACTGTTCTCTCATTTTAACTTCCTGTTCAGCTTACGACCAGATGCTTTTAGTTGGGCTTGTTGATCAGATAATCGCTGCATTGCATCAGAAAGACATGGGACATGGTGCACAGTTTTCAGTACTGTGATCTTAGTCGTTAATGCATCTTGTTGCATTAACAAATCTGTCTCTTTGGATAACACTGCATCTTGTGGTAATGATAAATTTCTCATATCAATTGACAAACCTGTCGGTTTTGATGACAAAACATTTTGCTTAGATGACATGTCACTTAACTTGCAGGACAGTTCGTTATGCTTAATGGACATTTCGTTTTGCTTGGTTAACATTTAATTTTTTAATTTTTTTCAAGTCATCTTCTGACTGGTTTGATGTGGCACACCATGAACTCCTCTACTGCTCCAACCTTTTCACCTAAGAGAAGCACTTTCAACCTAAATTGTCTGTTATTTCCTGGATTTATTCCAATTTCCATCTTCCTCTATAGTTTTTACCTACTACAACTCCCTCTAGTACGACAAAAGTTGTTCTGTGATGTGTTAACAGATGCCTTAAAACCATGTCTCTTCTTCTCGTCACTGTTTTTCATATATTCCTTTCTTCGCCTATTCTTCGTCAGTCGACATAATTTTCAGTTTTTCAAAAATTTGTTTTTATCGTAGCTTTCATCTTACGCTGCTATGCTGTAAATAGACCTGGTGTGAGGCTGGCGGTTACATTAATTTCCTCCCTCTCAGTATTCGATTCAATTTTGTGAGCTGAAGCATCAGCGAATTAGCTATCATCAGCGTTTGATTCTACCTCACTGAATGTTTCGAAGTCCATTTTTGTGGGATTCCCTGTTTATACCATAACATAAAAGGTGACTGACTTTACACACGTAAAATCACATATTTTAATTTAATACCAGCACACAAATAATAAAATCAGTGAAAAGAACTTTCTAAAAAGACGACATAAGTTTGTTGTAACTATAAAGTAGCACTGCTACATTCTACTTTCTTGCAATGTGAAGTCAGCCGTCTTGCACAATCCAGTTTCAGATTATTAAACATAACTGCAAAACTTAAAATAATTAATTCCTGACAAGAAATGGGTCGACAGTCATTAATTTGATTGCCAGTTAACACATTATGCATGAGCAAAGGAGAATAGATAATGTTGTCCTTGCCTTGTACCTATCATTTTGTTGAAGGTCATAGATATCACTCCAAAAATATCAAAGATATCGGTTTTACAATTTTCAGTTAATTCTTTCTTGTTGCAGTATTACTTTCCATATTAGTTGTTGTTCTTAAATTTTTGCAATGGTTTTATTCCCACATTCACCATGGGATGGTGGTCTGTCAGTAATGTGAATTTTTGTTCTTCGATGTACTCCTTAAACTTCCTGGCGCCTCATAAACTAGGAGCAATTCCCTATCAAACGCTGACCACTTGCATTGAGCTGCAGTTAGTTTTTTTGAACAGAATCTCAGTGGGTAAGATTTTCCATTGATTGTCTGAAAAACTGCTCCAATTGCGATGTCACAGTTAAAAGGGCACCCTTTATTGGATGTGCTAATGTAAATGTCTGTTCTAAGCTGCATTTGCTCTTCTCGAAAGCATGTTGCATATCATCTGTCCACTTCAGCACACGCTTCTCATGATTAACTTTCCCCTTCAAGGCGTCTGTCAAAGGTGCCTGCAATTATACTGCTTGAGGCAAAAGTCTCCTGTAAAAGTTGACTGTTCCAAGAAATCGTTGCAGTTCTTTGAAGTTTATAGGTCTATGCACACAGCAGAAAGTTTCAATCCTATCAGCTGTGGGTCTAATACCAGATGTAATTACTAAATGAGGCAGAACAGTTACCACATTTTTCCAAAGTTGACACTTCTCTTCATTGATCACAACACCATGTATCTTCCGAGTATCAAAAACAATTTTTAAATGTGTTTCATGGTCTTCTGCTGATTTTGAAGAAACCAATATATCATGCGAGTAAAAACAGAATAAAAACTCTCCTAATACTGCGTCGATAAAATGCTGCATTTGTTAACCCATAAGGCATTTGTACGTAATAGAAAAGGCCAAAGTTCGTGATAACTGCCGTTTTTTGAATGTATTTTGGCGCCATTGTAATTTTATGGTACACCTTCTAGCAATCTATCATGCTAAACATATTTGCACCTGCCAGAGCGTGTGAAAAATCCTGGAAGTTGGTAATCTGATACCTATCTGGTCTATTATGGAAGTTAAGTGATCCTTAATCCCTTCACAGTCTACAAGAACTGTCTTTTTTAACTACTAAATGGATCATCAATGCTCAATTACCAGCAAAGGCCGAACTCTGCCTGAGTGCAAAAGTTCGTCTACAATTTTTTACCTGCCTGACATCTATGTGTTTCAAGTCTGCTTTCCTTGTCGTGGACTGGGAGACTTTGTAATGTATGACTGTAATGCTTTGTCACTTGAACAATACCTCTGAATGCTTTTTGTCTGATTCAATACATCGTCCTCCAGCCGACTTGTCTCCATGGGTCTATTGCTGCCTCGGTCACCTTATGGTCGTTCTCCTGTGAGTCTAGATTATCGAATCGGACGCAAAACTGATAGTTAATTGTAACGTTCAGGGCCTCCTAATGACGACGGAACACTCAAATTGCGTCCAGACTCAATACATCGTCCTCCAGCCGACTTGTCTCCAATGGTCTATTGCTGCCTCGGGCACCTTATGGTCGTTCTCCTGTGAGTCTAGATTATCGAATGGGACGCAAAACTGATAGTTATTTGTAACGTTCAGGGGCCTCCTAATGACGATGGAACTCTCAAATTGCGTCCCTATTCAATACATCGTCCTCCAAGCGACTTGTCTCCATTTGTACGTAATAGAAAAGGCCAAAGTTCGTGATAACTGCCGTTTTTTGAATGTATTTTGGCGCCATTGTAATTTTATGGTACGCCTTCTAGCAATCTATCATGCTAAACATATTTGCACCTGCCAGAGCGTGTGAAAAATCCTGGAAGTTGGTAATCTAATACCTATCTGGTCTACTATGGAAGTTAAGTGATCCTTAATCCCTTCACAGTCTACAAGAACTGTCTTTTTTAACTACTAAATGGATCATCAATGCTCAATTACCAGCAAAGGCCGAACTCTGCCTGAGTGCAAAAGTTCGTCTACAATTTTTTACCTGCCTGACATCTATGTGTTTCAAGTCTGCTTTCCTTGTCGTGGACTGGGAGACTTTGTAATGTATGACTGTAATGCTTTGTCACTTGAACAATACCTCTGAATGCTTTTTGTCTGATTCAATACATCGTCCTCCAGCCGACTTGTCTCCATGGGTCTATTGCTGCCTCGGTCACCTTATGGTCGTTCTCCTGTGAGTCTAGATTATCGAATCGGACGCAAAACTGATAGTTAATTGTAACGTTCAGGGCCTCCTAATGACGACGGAACACTCAAATTGCGTCCAGACTCAATACATCGTCCTCCAGCCGACTTGTCTCCAATGGTCTATTGCTGCCTCGGGCACCTTATGGTCGTTCTCCTGTGAGTCTAGATTATCGAATGGGACGCAAAACTGATAGTTATTTGTAACGTTCAGGGGCCTCCTAATGACGATGGAACTCTCAAATTGCGTCCCTATTCAATACATCGTCCTCCAAGCGACTTGTCTCCATTTGTACGTAATAGAAAAGGCCAAAGTTCGTGATAACTGCCGTTTTTTGAATGTATTTTGGCGCCATTGTAATTTTATGGTACGCCTTCTAGCAATCTATCATGCTAAACATATTTGCACCTGCCAGAGCGTGTGAAAAATCCTGGAAGTTGGTAATCTAATACCTATCTGGTCTACTATGGAAGTTAAGTGATCCTTAATCCCTTCACAGTCTACAAGAACTGTCTTTTTTAACTACTAAATGGATCATCAATGCTCAATTACCAGCAAAGGCCGAACTCTGCCTGAGTGCAAAAGTTCGTCTACAATTTTTTACCTGCCTGACATCTATGTGTTTCAAGTCTGCTTTCCTTGTCGTGGACTGGGAGACTTTGTAATGTATGACTGTAATGCTTTGTCTCTTGAACAATACCTCTGAATGCTTTTTGTCTGAGTTTTGTATTGACAGCGTATTTCCTTTCGCCGACACAACACGACCAAAACTTTGTGGCCTACACACCACTGACATGTGAATTTAGCCTCTTCCAACATAGTGCATCGATATGCTGCTCCACCTTAGGCTGAGGCTGCTGCTTCTGATGCTACCAGGCTGCTAGTCTCTTTGTGTATGCTGTCCAACTATCCTAGACTTCTCTTTATTGATTTGTGGAACCCTGAACATTCTTGATGTAATAACGCTTTCTGCTGTACCACCTTCTGTAATTTGATGAATCTGGTGTGAGTCCTGGTGATCTCTTTTGTACCGACTATGATTTTCGTGATCCATCTTCTTTTATCACCCCATGCTGTTGCACCAAAATGTCTAGTGAAAGTTTGTGGCGACGAAGAAAAAGTGCCCCTGTAATTGGCATAGATACATCTGCTATCACGAAATTCTAGTTGAAAGTGTGATGCAATGGAAAATCCACTCTGAGGTGATATATCCCACAATAACACACTGGTGTGTCATTAATGGCATGTAGGAAAATCCTTACTGGTTTGCAGCTTGAGTGGAAATATTCCAATTGGTACGGTACTTACTGCCAAACCATAGTCTACCAGGAAGCAGAAGGCAAACACCCTATCCTGCACATAAATCCTCGTGTCCTTAAACTGAAATGTTATCATGGTTCTCTATACCTAGTAGCGTGCACTCCTCTTTAGTCCTGTCGCCTTTCATACTGATAATAGTCTGTCGTTGCAAATACATTAAATTGCAAGGGGAAACACGTTTGTGTACTGTTGTTCTGAATTTCTCGTGAAACCAACATATGTCCTTCAGTGATGAGCCACCATTACATAATGTGTTGATACGCTCTCCACGTAACACCAAAAACCTCAAGTCAATGGAGGAGCTGGCTGCTTACGCTAAAGTCAGTTAACTGGCATTCCACATCATCTCTGAGGATACCACGATCCTGCACGTCACAAATTGCCAGCCTCATGTGAGTCTGTAAGAGTTAGTACTTCTCCAGAACCATTCCTTTTATGCTGTGGCAACATGACTTTTCACGTGTGAATCCGCTTCTTTATGCTATTGCAATACAGCATGGAGTCTGGCAGGCAAATGTAATTTGTTGTCTGTAATCTCATGCATTGTTCAGGTATCTGCAACAGACATTATAATAACCTCTTGTTAGCACATCCGTTTTGTTTGATGTTGGTGAAGAGGCAATAATATCACTAACGATATAAGAGTATTCAGCTAAATTGTTCAGCACTGGGACAGATTTGTATGTCTCGTCCACCACTCCATAACTTTGTAAAATGAATTCAGTTGTGTGAAACCAAGTCTGAGGATGGAGAATAATGCGAAGCATGCGGAAACATCAGATAATATACCGGCATTGCAGAATCAGACACAGTTGTCTCTACTAACACTGGATAATTGTAAAATTGTCCCACCTGTGCATATCTGTAGGGATCGCTGTACATGGAGCCCTGATACGTGGTACAGTTGCTGTCAGTTGCTTTGTTCACATGTTGGTCCCGTCATTATCACTATGATCCATGAAATTAATAGTACTGACTCTTTTCCTCTCTGGTTTGAATTTTCTTGCGTCGATGGAATAATGATGGTGTGAAGTTCACTGTTTGATTCTCCCTTCTGAAGAATAACCCTTTCTCTTGCTGATGATATAAATGTGCCATTGTGGACAAATGTCTCGTGCTGGCCTAAAGTCGAAAAACTTAAGTTTTGAAGAATCTGTGAAGTCAGTGCAACCACCATAGTCCCTAGCGCAGGCAGTTGGAACGTGGAATGATCAACACCATTTAAATACACAGTTACTGCTTTATTACTTATAAATCTGAACAAGCAAATTAGCACAGGTAACATCAACATTAACAAGCCCAGAGATAGCCAGAGCGAGAGACCACAGACAAGTTCCACATCTCAGTCCATTTATGCCGGAAGTCTGCCTGTCGAAAAACCGATCCTGCTCGACTTTGTTATTTCAAAATTTCAATGTTATTGCCATTGTAGTTGCCGCACACATCGCGCGTGTCTGGAAACACGTGCAGGCCTCTGTAAGTGATAGGAGGGAGAGTTATGCATGTGAAATGTTTTCGGTGCAAACGCACCTTTTAGCAGTTTTTAACTTTTCTGTCATGCAATCTGTGTGTTGAGGTTCGTTTGAGCAGTTTCCGGAGTGCGCCAGGAAACAGGCCTAGCAGCATGGAGTATCCGTGCGGTTTGAGGTGTCTTGTCACTGTTCAAGTGGCTCCCCCCGTTGGAGGTTCGAGTCTTCCCTCAGGCATGGGAGTATGTGTTGACCTTAGCGTAAGTGAGTTTAAGTTAGATTAAGTAGTGCGTAAGCCTAGGGACCGATGACCACAGCAGTTTGGTCCCATAGTCCTTACCACAAATTTCCAAAACAGTCCGTATTGTGCATGCACAGCTACAGTGACGTAGGCAGCCCGTGCTTGGTGTTTGCGCTGCTCATACACATTTCGTCGCATTTCTGTTTGGAATTCCATGTGTGGTGGGACATCAAGTAGCCATGTGCAGCCCTGCAACATGTTCTTGAGAGAACATAGGGACCAAGCTTGGAGCAATTGTTTTATCATGTCCTACCCAGATAAGGAATGCAAATAAGGAAGCAGTTCTTGGAGTAATTTTCATTTCAAACCTAGACTCCATAGCTCAAAGTACACTAACTTTTTGCTATGTGGTGACTTTAACATAATTTTTTTTTTAATTTGTACTCTGCATTATTGTTCTGTAGCATTTCCAATCAGGTTTACATCTACACTGCACTGCAAAAAACTAGTGAGAATGAATACAAATTTCTTGCAAAAATAAAAGAAACAGTATCTTGTGTTTCTTACACCAGACTAAAGGACAATAAATTATTTCATTACTATTTCAAAATGTGTAAAAAATGAATAAGGTCGTCTGGGAGGCAAAGAAACTATACAACTGACAGTTTATATTACATTCTAGGAATAAATATAAAGCAATGGGGGGAGTTAAAATGATAAAACACGTTATGTTGTCAGTCTACAATTTAGCCTAGAATGGCATCCCATAAATTTAAGATGTAAACAACAAAAGTTAAGTAGCAACATCACTCCTAGAGGAAGTGCTAAGCAAGTGTCTTGTGGTCAAAAAACATTGTGTTTCACGAAAGGCAGATGAATAAAATTCTGCTAAAGCTGTCAATATATTTGAAACAAAATATTTAATTTAAAACTACTGATCAAATTTGCCTGCTTAGTCAGCTTCAAGTGAATATTTATGTATGTTCGTATATATATGACATTAAGAGATCTTACAGTGTCTTAAAAGAAGTAGGACATCAGAGGCTCCTCAGAGAGCATTGGAATTTCGTAAACCACACTAAACTGCTTAATTCAGCTTAAAGTGCACATTTGTATGTCCAGATGCACACTGAAGTACTGGACATTCAGCTTTTCTATGTGATTTTTGGGATACCAATTTTCTTGGAGTATCAGTACTCATTTAACTAATGTTTGGTTCTTTATTATGGTATAATGCCATTCGTGCCAGAAAATGAAAATGTGAACTTGAAGTTGAACGAAATTGAAATTAGCCAGTAGCGTGGAACGAAACACTTCGTTTCAAATAAATTGACTGCCTTGGTGGAAGAGATTAATAGAAGCAAATTTCTCTAGCAAACCGACAAATATAACTTCATTAAGGCGATTAATGGTTGGTTGCTAATAAAGTGGAAATAATATAAAATCAGAGAACTGAAACTACTATCTTTTTTTTATTTAGTCTTCCGTGATTTTGAGAATGTATTTTAATTCATTTGATGGCTACCGGCCACAGAGTCTGATTTGTTTTCATTTGATCTGGGACCTGTAAACGAAGAGTGAACAGAAATATCGTGAAACATACAGAAGGATCAAGTGGAGAATGATCCTCACTATAAAGCTCGGTCCACACGCAACGATCCGTCTGCGCAGACATTGGCGCAGATGTCTGTACATGCAAAAGATCGCTGCAAATGTGGTGTGTTCACACGACATAAACCCCAATCTACTACTCGCCCGCCATCTGTCGGTGTAGAAAAGAAATATCAGTGGCAAGCGACTACGCTCCCTGTAAACGTCAAAAACTTAATTCAGTTATTTTGAAATATAGAAATGGAGGAAGTTCTGTTGTGGTCTGTGTTCGCAGCTTGTGTTGCAAAAAACATTCAGACCAACGGCAGGAAACAGAGAAGGCGGTCAAAATGGTGAAGACAGTGGCTGCTAAAGCGAAAGCAGTTTTCTCACGTACATTTACTGCGAGAGTTGCAGGGCGAACCTGCTTTGTTTTACATTACCTTGTGTTCCATTTCCTCGCACATTGACACTCCAATTTCATCTTCAGTTGTACTCCTGCTTGGTCTTGGCGTTTCTTGAACACTAAGAAAGCCAAGCAGATCAAAATACCATAACGTTGGCTGGTATACTTGATCTACTCTTACACCAGATCTTCTAGATTTCTGAACTTTGGATAACTCTTTTCGGTAAACAGTTCGCTGACAGACTTAATTTACTTGACTTGCCTTCATGAACTCATTCTTCAGGACAGCGTAAATAGCTTCACATGTGTTGGGTATTATTTTACTCAACGCTTGTTTCGATATTGAAGTTGAAAATTCCAAATCCTTGTAGCTCCTTCCTGTTGCTAGGAATCTTGATGTTACGCCAGCCGTTTATGAGGAGAAATTGCCCTTCTCATACAAGTATTTTTTCTCATAATATGAGGGGTTACAAGCTTTAAGAGATAATTATAAGTTTAGACATCCATCTGCAAATAATTTCGCCAGTTCGCAACGAATTTTTTTTTATTACCGTTTCTCTGTTTGCCAAGGCGTCAGCTGCCCGCAATTTTTCAATTAGAGCATTGTATGTTGCTGTCTTTTTGTCTTGGGCACTATATTCTTTACTTTTAATCTTCCACAAACATGGGTAGTTTCTATATATTTCAATGAATTCACTTACAAACTCTTTAGAACACTGACGAGTATCAGTCATTTTAGTGCCCTATGCGCACAAATACAAACACTAGACTGAGCAAACAGCTGTTTCGTGCCAGATTTGCGGCGATCTCCTGCCCACACGCTCCAACTTGTCTGCGCAGATGTGATTTGAACCCACAGATTTGAGAGGTTTCGCTCAAACCTCCAACTCCAACTTCCAGGTTTGCACACCCCTCAGGTTGGTGCAAATCTTCTGTCCACACGCAACGATCTGTCTGCGCAGATGTGATGTGCGCAGACATTTGCGCAGACAGATCTTTGCGTGTGGACGGGCCTTAACTCAGATTGCTCTGCGCATATGCGAATTTGGCAGCTTTGCCGCGCCAGAAAAACTTTTCCGAGTAGCATCTGGCTACTTGCTGCTACTGCTCACACGGCAAACAGCCACACTTCAAGTAGCCGGAAGCGGGAGAAGGCACTGCTTATACGCGAATTCAGCTCTGCACATGCGCGTGAATCCGCTGGTAGCTGCTCGAACGAACTTTTGGAGACTGAGGGGGACGCATGTGCCAGTTTTCAATGCCGATGCAAAACCGATGTTGCTAAAAACTACAGCCTCTGGCGGAATATGAAGTACGGATGACTTTGACATAAGAGAGAGAGATTCGAAGCGGGAGGTTAGAATGATGATGTTACGTTTGGAGGATTGTAATTTTGGATCCTGAAAGGCTGTTGCTGCATAATGGATAAAAATGTTCGTTATATTATTCCAGCTCAAAGTGCCTTAGTACCAAGTTTTAGTCTTTTTGGCAATAAACGTGATGATTATCAAATTCTTGTACTTTATACGCATCACGACCCACATGTTTCGCTCACCTCAGTATCTTTCAGAAATGAATTCTGGATTGTTTCGGAAATGTCAATAAAAAAAGTTTAGAGAGTAATTGTTTCATTTTCGTCGCTTGTCCGTCGCAGCAGAATATTCCGTATTGTGTGATGGCTATAACTTTTAATACTAACATGGCAAAGCTAACATACCACCCTTCTCTACATCTTTAGAAGCGTTAGTTTTACGGGTGTTGACCATCTGAATAGTTACAACTCTACAAAAATATATTTGCAATAATTCCTGACGTGCATAGTTTTATTGTAAAAGTGCCCGTAGTCAGTACTTCGTGGGGGCATATCAGTCTGTTTATAACTAGGTTAGGTATAGACATAGACACATTCATTTGCCGTACTTGTACAGTTACATAATTTGCTTTTGCGAAATCAGTAGGCTATTGTTAGGAAATATTTAATATTCACAGTTCTGTACGCTATTGTTATGTTCAGTCCAAAGACAAGTGGTACAGCTGCCTTGGCGAATCTGGCCTGTACAAGTCTCTTCATGTCGGTTTAATTAATGCAGCCTACATCAACATGAGTCTGCTTAATGTACCGGAGACTTGGTCTCCTACAATTTTTTAACCCTTCACATCGTCTCCCCCACCCCACAATTACCAATTTAATTTTTCCTTGATGCATCAGTGTGTATGTTATCAACCAATCCTTTTAAAAATAAAATTAACCCCTTGCTGAGTTGGTTTCCAGCAATTTCGCCCCCTGTTCTCGTCTTGTTGGCAATTGCTTCATCTGTAATGATCTTGATATCAGTTTGTAGCCAGGCTTCAAGAAGCAGTTAATCCTTGTTTGTATTAAAAAGATTACAGTCACTAAAATGATAGCAATATATTTTTGTTCTAAAGTGTCAAGTGCATTAGGCACTGAGTACAAGAGCAGCAAATCTGAATGCTGCCATTTGTGAATTACAAAATGGACGTTATCAAAACAGTGTAATCTTGACTGAGGATCAAAAGACTACGTAATCAAAATGTACTAGAAAGAAATACAAAAGGAGTACATACTGAAATAACAAATCATAAGTAATTTTTTTATACCCTGCGCTGTTGGGAGGATTCAAACAAGAAAGAAGTGGATGGTAAAATCACATGTACACCATATCTATAAAAATCTGTATACATTTCCGAATAGGAGTACATTTGATAAACGTTATAGGGGAGCTGTATTCCTCTGCTATAAAATTAATTTTGGAGTCTTTTGACATCATATCCATTTTATTATTGTTTGTATACTGAGACTTTATAAATGAAAAAGCAAAACTGTAGTTTCACACACTGACTTCATTTTTGCTTTGTATAAAACTCGGCAATGAAGCTACATTTTGTTTGGTATTAGAGCAATAATGCGTTTATATGCCTACTTTTATTCTGCGTCAAGCAGTGTGTTGTAGTGGTAAGACACTGAACTCATCTCCAGGAGATCGGTGTTTCAAATCCTTGCCTGTCCATCGAGATTTAGATTTTCTGAGATTTCCCTAAACTGCTTAAGGTAAATCCTAGATTCTTCCATTGAAAAGGCATGTGCAGTTTTCTTCTCCAAAGCAAAGTTGTATTTAATCTGTAATGACATCACTCTTGACAGGGCATTAAACCCTAATTTTCTTTCTTTCCTCTGTTTCTTTTGTGAAAGGAAAAAATCTGAATATCAGTGCAAGTTGTATCTTTTAACATATAATGGTATGATCTGTTCTAACTGAAGAACTTAGTGCAGCTTAATTAATTTATGTTAAGTGAGTAAAGCATACAGCTAATTTGGAAAATTGTCAATTGCTCTTTGAAAACAAGAAGACACTCTTACCTCCAAATAACACTTGGGCATACTGGAGATAGTGATAGTTTATACAGATATTTTTCATCATCTCCCTCAGTAGAAGGAATAGTTATTGAAATGCCAAGACAAGGTTATTCAAAATATAAATTTAATAATAAAGACATTTTTTCCAGGTTCAAGGTACCAATGACTACAGCACTGTCTCCAAGTACTCAATGGTTAAACAAGGCTACTTTAATGATGAATTCATATCAGAATTTGTATCGAATTCAAAATACAGCAGAAGAGCTCCAATCATTCACATGGGCTATTATGCAAGAGCTGAAATAATTGAAGCCATTTTGACACAGTTTGTGAGACATGTGGGGAACTCTCATATACAAGTAAGTTATGTGTTTTTAATGCTGAAGTATTGTATTGAGAGAAAATACTGAATCAGTCATATTGTGCTCTCAGTTTCACTTATGCTGAGAAGTTTTCCTCTTGTTTCTTTGACTGCATTACTCTGTTTGCCTTCTCTATGTGTTTGACTCATTCCACATTTAGCAGTTTGTTTCATCTCCTTCACTTTGCAAGTGTGACTTCATTATTTAAAATATGAGGGTTTGATACACTGATGAGCCAAAACATTATGATCACTTGCTTAATAGAATGTTGGTCCACCTTTGGACTACAGTACAGCAGTGATTCTGCATGGTGTAGATTCCACAATTCCTTGATAGGTTTCTGGAGGTGTGTAGTACCAGATATCTGGGACTATAACGTGATTCTGGCCATGTGGCATAGACAGTTATCCTGCTAGAAGGTGTCATTGCTGTTGAGGAAGACATCAAGCACGAAGGGATGCAGATAGTCCACAATAATGTTCATATAGTCAGCAATTATCATGGTGCCTTCAGTTGTTGCCATAACTGCCATGGAGGCCCGAGTGAATCTCCCCGTGGCATAAAACTGCCTCCACTATCCTGATGTATGGCAGCTGTTTGCCCGGGTGACATTGACCTGGTGTAATGAGAAACATAATCATCTAACCAGGTAATACATTCTCATTGATCCATGGTCCAGTCTCCATGATTCTGTCCCAACTGTAGCTGATAATGTTGTTATATATATATAAAAACAAAGATGATGAGACTTGCCAAACAAAAGCGCTGGCAGATCGATAGACACACAAACAAACACAAACATACACACAAAATTCAAGCTTTCGCAACAAACGGTTGCTTCATCAGGAAAGAGGGAAAGACGAAAGGATGTGAGTTTTAAGGGAGAGGGTAAGGAGTCATTCCAATCCCGGGAGTGGAAAGACTTAGCTTAGGGGGAAAAAAGGACAGGTATACTCTCGCGCACACACACACACACACACACATCCATCCGCATATACACAGACACAAGCATTCATATCATTGATAATGTTGTTAGGATTACACGGGTTTGTCCGCTGTGGATCCCCATGTTCAACTATTTGCACTGAACTGTGTGCTCCAAACCGCTTGCTCTGGCACCAGCATCGTACTCTGTTGACAGATCGCCACCTATCCTGCGTTACAGAGTGAGCAGACCTCCAGAATCTGCATTGTTCTGTGATGAGGTGTGAATGTTAAACACTTTTTCTCTTACCATCTACATGTGCTTTCCCCGTCCTTCATCCACTTGCCATAGATGCTCAAGACAGTACCACATGAACAACCAACTAGCTTCACTGTTTCTGAGTTGCTTGTTCTCAGGTGCTGAGTCATAATAACCAGCCCTTTTTCAAAATTGCTTATGTTAGTGGATTTCCTCATTTGCGGCCCGTGTTGTTGCTAGAATGACTCCCCAATTTTCTGTGTTCCACTAATATAACTTCCTTACTCTGCCATTTGCCTGCAACACCACCAGTTGTCATTCAGTCTTGTGATAGGTACTAGTCATAATGTTTTGGCAGTTAAGGTTTCATTATTGTGGCCTGTGTCAGAATTGTCTCTGTGCCTCTGCTTTTGAAATATGAATAGCACAGTCAAGATAGAGGTCTTTAAATAATAGAAACTGTTATAAATGAACCTACTCCATCAACAACATAAAATAATCAAACATCCACCTTTCAATCTTTGTTTGTACAAGGTGCAGTCATAAAGTTTTACTTATCACCTTAAAAAAAAAAGAATGTTATGCCCCAGAATAGTATCCCTGGTGGACACTAAAAATTCGTCCAAGGTCTACCTTGGCAGCTCCCGGAAGCCAGACTGCCTGTGTCAATGTCCATTGTACTGCCAGCTAGAAGGAAATGCGGAGAGGGTTGTAGCAAACATGGGAGCTGTTGCAATGCTAGGGGGGGAGGGGGGGGGGGGGGAGACAACGACTGAGCACCCAAGTCTGCAAGCAAAGCATAATGACATCATGGAAGCCAAGAGATACCATCATTCTAGTGACAAAGCAGATTTTTGTAAGGAAGGCTAGGTACAAAGAAACTTTTAAGTATTCAGGTACCGAGCCAACACAAAAGAGCCTCTGGAAGGTAGAGTCAAGTGAAAGTTGAGTCACAGGGAGTGCTGAAAGCGAAGGAAAAAACCAGGTCACATGATGTCATAACCATCCCCACTGCCACTGAGTGCACAGGAAGTGCTAAGTTAAATAGCCCACTCTTCCTAATAAATGTCTCATTGCCGATTGATGAGTGCTGTTTGCCGACTGCCCAGTGCTTAGTCTCAGCCCTTGTATCAGTTGCAGCTATCCAGTGAGAGGGAAGGCTATGGAGGTCGACCTTCGGCATGCATAGCTGCCTCTGATTGTCTACAGAACCACAAGTGTGGCTGGAAGGATGCTGCATGACCTGGATGCTGTCTGTCATCCACCTTCGAGTGGGTGAGCACTGCTTTTGGTCATCCTGTTCCTGTGGCATACACTGATGCTGCTGGCTCCTGTCTCCTAAACGGAGCAGAGAGCCAACCCCTGTGCGCCACTAAATACTTCAGGTGACGTTGGGTCATATCTTCTGAGTGCAGGGCTTCAACATCATTCAGTACATTTTGGAAATCAATTTGTAGAGCTGGAGGCTGAAGTTCACAGGTCGATGGCTTCCCCATGATGTAACAGCTGTCACTTGATGCTTCGTTGTGCTGAGGTTGATTGCATGCCGGCGTTCCGCTGCTCACAAGGCACTACTCAGCAGGACCAGTCGATGCATGGTGCTTTGGAAAACAAACCTATATTTCTGCCTAATAAATTTATAATTTCCATTGGTCTTGCCGTAGTGGTAACAGGTTCCCATCAGATTACCAAAGTTATTAAATGTTGTTGGGCTTGGCTAGCACTTGAATGGGTGACCGTCTGGTCTATCCTTTTCACAGTTTTGTGTTTGGACTGTGGTAGAAGATGATGGGTTGGTGTATGGGACAGGTCTTTCACCTGGGCTGACCATGAGGGAATGACCAACGGGGCACATGATTGGGAATAGAGATGGACAAAGGATATTCTGTTGGTTGGGTGGACAGCAGAACACAATTTTTGGGAATGTGGGTGGGATTTTGGGTAGCGTATCCCTCATCTCAGGGCACGACAAAGAGATAGCTGAAGACTTGGTAGAGGATGTGGTTGAGCTTTTGAAGGCCATTGTGATACTGGGTGATCAGAAGAGTGCTAGTCAATTGCTGGTTAACAGGTTCTCTTGTGAAGGGACAGAGACTCTTGTGACATTATCCTGACTGCCTTGTCCGAGAATTACTTCGAGCAGATAGTTAGAGAACCAACTCGTGAAGCTAACGTTTTAGACCTCATAGCAACAAATAGACCGGAACTTTTCGACTCCGTGGATGTAGAAGAGGGTATCAGTGATCATAAGTCAGTGGTTGCATCAATGACTACAAGTGTAATAAGAAATGCCAAGAAAAGAAGGAAAATATATTTGCTTAACAAGAGTGATAGGGCACAAATCGCAGAATATCTGAGTGACCACCATCAAACGTTCATTTCTGAGGAAGAGGATGTGGAACAAAAATGGAAAAAATTCAGAAACATCGTCCAGTACGCCTTAGATAAGTTCGTACCGACTAAGGTCCAAAGCGAGGGGAAAGATCCACCGTGGTATAACAATCATGTACGAAAGGTACTACGGAAACAAAGAAAGCTTCATCATAGGTTTAAGAGTAGTCGAATCATAGCTGATAAGGAAAAGCTGAACGAAGCGAAAAAGAGCGTAAAGAGAGCAATGAGAGAAGCATTCAACGAATTTGAACATAAAACATTGGCAAACAATCTAAACAAGAACCCTAAAAAGTTTTGGTCATATGTAAAATCGGTAAGCGGATCTAAATCCCCTATTCAGTCACTCGTTGACCACGATGGCACCGAAACAGAGGACGACCGAAGAAAGGCAGAAATACTGAATTCAGTGTTCCGAAACCGTTTCACTGCAGAAAATCGTAACATGGTCCCTGACTTCAGCCGTCGCACGGACGCCAAAATGGAAAATATTGAAATAAACGATATCGGAATTGAAAAACAACTGCTATCACTTAGTAGCGGAAAAGCATCCGGACCAGACGAGATGCCCTTAAGATTCTACAGTGATTATGCTAAAGAACTTGCCCCCTTTCTATCAGCAATTTATCGTAGATCGCTGGAAGAACGTAAAGTACCTAGCGACTGGAAGAAAGCGCAGGTCGTTCCCATTTTCAAGAAGGGTCATAAATCAGATGCGAATAATTATAGGCCTATTTCGCTTACGTCAATCTGTTGTAGAATAATGGAACATGTTTTGTGTTCTCGTATTATGACATTCTTAGATAATACAAATCTTCATCATAACCAACATGGATTCCGCAAACAGAGATCATGTGAAACTCAGCTCGCCCTATTTGCCCAAGAAATTCACAGTGCCGTAGACACTGGCGAGCAGATTGATGCCGTATTCCTGGACTTCAGGAAGGCATTTGATACGGTTCCGCACTTACGTTTAGTGAAAAAAATACGAGCTTACGGAATATCGGACCAGGTTTGTGATTGGATTCAGGATTTCCTAGAAGAAAGAACACAACATGTCATTCTTAACGGTTCAAAATCTGCAGATGTAGAGGTAATTTCGGGAGTACCGCAAGGAAGCGTGATAGGCCCTTTATTGTTTACAATATACATAAATGACTTAGTTGACAACATCGGTAGCTCCGTGAGGCTATTTGCAGATGACACGGTTGTCTACAAGAAAGTAGCAACATCAGAAGACTCGTACGTACTCCAGGAAGACCTGCAGAGGATTAATGCATGGTGCGACAGCTGGCAGCTTTCACTAAACGTAGATAAATGTAATATAATGCGCATACATAGGGGCAGAAATCCATTCCAGTACGATTATGCCATAGGTGGTAAATCATTGGAAGCGGTAACGACCGTAAAATACTTAGGAGTTACTATCCGGAGCGATCTGAAGTGGAATGATCACATAAAACAAATAGTGGGAAAAGCAGGCGCCAGGTTGAGATTCATAGGAAGAATTCTAAGAAAATGTGACTCATCGACGAAAGAAGTAGCTTACAAAACGTTTGTTCGTCCGATTCTTGAGTATTGCTCATCAGTATGGGACCCATACCAGGTTGGATTAATAGAAGAGATAGACATGATCCAGCGAAAAGCAGCGCGATTCGTCATGGGGACATTTAGTCAGCGCGAGAGCGTTACGGAGATGCTGAACAAGCTCCAGTGGCGGACACTTCAAGAAAGGCGTTACGCAATACGGAGAGGTTTATTATCGAAATTACGAGAGAGCACATTCCGGGAAGAGATGGGCAACATATTACTACCGCCCACATATATCTCGCGTAATGATCACAACGAAAAGATCCGAGAAATTAGAGTAAATACGGAGACTTACAAGCAGTCGTTCTTCCCACGCACAATTCGTGAATGGAACAGGGAAGGGGGGATCAGATAGTGGTACAATAAGTACCCTCCGCCACACACCGTAAGGTGGCTCGCGGAGTATAGATGTAGATGTAGATGTTCTTTGGAGGAAGAGGAGAAGATGGCATGGAAGATCTGTTTATGGACAAGCTGGATGGGATGTTGTCAGTCAGTAAAGGATCTGGTAAGATTATCAGTAAATTGTGACAGCTTCTGCTTTCCACTGCAAATGCAATGTCATGGATGGCAAGGCCATTAGGAAGAGACTTTTTGACATGGAACGGGTGATAGCTCTCAAAGTGGAGGTACTGTTGGTGGTTGGTACACTCAATATGGACAGATGTATTTATGGACCCATCTGAGAGGTGGGGATTGATGTAAAGAAAGGTGACTCACTGAGTTGAGAAGAACCAGGTGAAGCAAATTTGGGAACATACACTGAGGTTGTAGAGGAAAGAGGAAAGATTGTCCTTGTCATGTATCCAGACCTTGAAAATGTCTTCAGTAAATCTGAACCAGACAAGAGATTTTAGGTGTTGACTGGATAGGAAGGATTCCTCCAGATGGCTCACAAATAACTTAATGTAGGGTGGAGCTATGTGAGTACCCATGGCAGTATCATGGACTTGTTTGTAGATTTGGCCTTTGAAAAAGAAATAATTGTGGGTCAGGATATGGTTGGCTAGCAGGACTAGGGAAGCGATGATTCATTTGCTGTCAGAGGATGTTGGGAAAGGTAGTGTTCTATGGCCACAAGGTCATGGGACTGGGAGATGTTGGTGTGCAAGGATGTTACACCCACAGTAACCAACAAGGACTCTGGTGGTAATGGGACAGGAATTGTGGTGAGGTGGTGAAGGAAGTGAGCACTGTCTTCAGTGTAGGATGGGAAGTTGTGGACAATAGATTGGAGGTGTCGGTCAACAAACGCAGAGGTTCGTTCCATGGGAGCATTGAATCCAGCCAAAATGGGACAACAAGTGGGCAGACCTGTGGGTTTGGTTTATGGCGATTTGGAATAGGTAAAAGATAGTAGTGTGGAGAAGTTATTGAAGTGAGGATCTGGAGATGGATTCAGATGTCAGCTTTTGGTTAGGAGCTAACCCTTGAGGAGCTGCTTGAGATCATGTAGGGTGGTCGAGTACAGGGTAATCAACACAAAACCAAGTATAGGTAATGCAGGAGTAATGAATAAGATAACAGGAACATGGGTAAACTACTATGAGTGAACACAGCATCCTAGCCAGTGCAAGATACAAAGTCAAGACCTGCCACAGTAGTACAAGTAATGTTAATTGGTTGGCAATGTCTGTGACGTGTGGAAGTTTGGGTTGGTCCAGGAGGGAATGTGCATAAGGCAACCTCGAGCTAAGTGGGAAATTTGGCTTCGAGTCCCAGTCTGGCACAAATTTTCTTCTGTCACTAATAATGTGTGCAGCTGGTTTATAACCATATTTGCAGTTTGCGAATACATTTCATTAACAAGTGTATGTATCTACTTCCTTCACAGGGAATGGATAAACTGAAAAAAGTATGTCAAGATAAAAAAATGTGGTTTGTTAAAGGAGGCAACAATTCAGTTTTGATGTGGGACTGGAATTCGATAGTAAGATAAGGAGAAGGAGTAAAATTAGTAGAATGTAGACTCGGGGATAGGAATTAATTGCCCCCATAAAATTATGCCACAAGACAGTATTGAGCTAAAGTTTGCAAAATATGTGAGCAATCCCATCTGCAGGTCAGTGCAGTAAAACAGATCTCTAAGTGCAAACTAAGAAGAACTGATCAATGTGCTGTGTCACCATGGTCCATTTGCATGTGGAGTTTAGTCTAATGTATGCCCACTGATTTGTGCATCTGGTACTTGTAAGTAATTTTGATTTGTTCAAAATTATATAATACAGGCCTTTGCAAGATAAGAGTTAAACTGTCTGCTGTGAACCAGTTATCTCACTGGCAGTGTCTGGTATGGTTGTTTTGGGGTCCTGTACCAATTTACAAACATTATCAACAACACAAACAAAAAAAAAGCTATTCACTTCCTCCACTCATCAGAGAGAAAAAAAGCTGTGTTTGTTATACAGTACTCACAGGTCATAAATGAATGATGTCTATTGAAGTTGGGGGAGTGGGGGGGGAAGACTTTTCCATTACCATAAGTCACCAGTCATTGACTTACAAAAACACTTAAAAAAAGAAAATTTGAAAATCAATAAGTCACATCAAGAAAGACACATATAAAATCATTCGGTGATATAAATAAAGTCTTGTAGCATTAATAATTGGTAACTTCTGGTAACTTAAAAGTTTGTACCTTTTTTCCCCACTTCATTGGAGACCTTTTCTATACGATCTGTGTGACTGATATAGTAAATACAGCTTTTTTAATCTGCGATGAGTGAAGGTAGAGGCTAGGTTTTGTTTGTTTTGTTGACAATGCCTGTAAATTTATAAAGGACCCTAAAACATACATACCAGACACTGCATGGGGGATAACTGGCTCACAGCAAACAGTTTAACTCTTAATATTCCAAAGACTTGTATTACGCAATTTAAAACGAATAAAAATAACTTGTAGGTAACTGATGAAGAGATCAGTGCATATGTTAGACTAACTCCACATGTGAACTTTTCAGCCATGCAGATGGATAATAAACCAAAGTGACACCAGCACATTGATCAGTTCTGCCTGCTTTGTACCTAGAGCTGCAGCTGAGATTGCTGTCATACTTTGCAAACTGAAGCTCAGTTCTGTCTTGTGGCATAATTTTCTGGAGCAGTTAATTATTTTCCTTAGCCCACATTCTACTAATTTTCCTTCTCCTCCTTTTCATACTATCGAATTCCAGTCCCACATAAAAATTAAATTGTTGCTTCCCTTAAAAAACCGTAACTTCTTTTATCATACCTTTTTCAGTCTCTCCATCATCTGTGAAGCTAACAGACATGTACTCATACACTTGTACTACTGTGGTGGGTCTTGGTTTTGTATCTTGTCTTGGCTAGGATACTGTGTTCATTCTGCTGTTCATAGTAGTTAAATAACATTCCTGTTATCTTATTCATTATTAGTACTACTCTGGCATTACCTCTCTCTGGTTTTGTGTTGATTCCCCTGTGCTCACTTCACTAGCAATCCTATTCTTCCCACCACTGCATTTTGCACTTCACTAATTCCATCTATATCCAACTTCAACCCATCCAGTCATCTTTTCAGATTCTGTAGTCTACCTACATTTTAAGGGAGGAAACATTCTATGCTCTGACCCATAGAATGCCAGATATGATTTATTCTGATGACAAGATCCTTGTGATTCGTCCCAGCTCAATTATCTGAATGGAGGACTATTTTACTTCCTGAATATTTTACCCAAGTGGATGCTGTCATTAAACCATACAGTCAAGCTGCATGCACTTTGGAAATGTAGTGATTGTAGTTCCCCCCTACCCCCACTTTCAGATGTTCACAGTACCAACTTAGCAAGGCTTTGTTCACTAATGTTGCAAGGCCAGTCAGTCCTCCAGACTGTTTCCCTTTCATTTACTGAAAAGCCTCCTGCTAGTCTTCTGGACCCATATGTTTGCCTGGCCTCTCCCCTCTGATATAACTGCAACTATGGTATGGCTGTCTGTATTGGTGAGGCATGCAAAGCAACCCATTGTGGTAAGATGGTGTATCATGTGTCATCCAGAAATTTCTGTTGACATGAATCACATATCTTTTATATTCCAAGGTGCTGTTGTCAGTTCTAAATCCTAAACAAATAAATGACATGGAAGTATATTTAATATGATGAGACTTGCTAACATTTGGTTTTATATTATTTCAGTCATCAACTGCAGGAACCCTGTTACCGTATTTTGTTAATTTATGAAGTTTTATTGCTTCACAGATCATCTCCTGTGGAGCTGGTTATGATACAACATACTTTAGGCTTAAGAAGAACTTGCAAGAAGAGTTCAGTCTTACCTATTATGAAGTTGACTTCATTGAAGTTATTTCTCGCAAAACTGAGTGTATTAGAAGATCAAAAATCCTCAGCAGTATTCTTGGATTATGTAATGGTAAGCAATGTACACTTGTTTCCATATATTAGGGAAAGATCCCAAAACAACAATAACCTAAGTTTCAGTGTACTGCAACCACTGTTGTGCTGCAGAAAACAATGGCATGCGAAACATTGGTGCTGCAATCAGTTTGCTTCATTCATATGTACAACAGATTTCTGCATTTTTGTGGGTACGACAGTAGTTGGCACCTGTATAAAAGACAAGGGAGCTGTGATTGCAAATTTGGTGGAATAACATTGAGGCATCATGTAGGAGGTAAAAAACGTAATGGAGATCCATTGATAAATACGCAAAACAGAGGTTGCCAGATGGTCAGTTTTTTAACCTTTTGTTATTAATAGAGTTTGTAAACTGTTTATACATGTTTCTCAATCAAGTCAACCTGGATGGCCAAGGGCTATATTTGGGAACAACAACAGCTGTTTGATCACACACAAAAATAAACACCCTCCTTGAAGAAAGAAAAAGTCAGGAACTTTATTAAGTAAGAAGAAATGGCGTAGGGACACGGCGACCCTATCGCCCAGTGGGAAACCACTGCAATCAGCCACCCGAGTATTGGCGGAAAACCATACCTTAGTGGGTTAGGAGGAAATGCCAACCCAAAACCCTGAACATTTAGGGTTGTGCCTCTGCGGTTAACAACCATAGCTGTAAATCGGAGCTTGCTCCACTCAAGGTTAACTACCTTCGAAAGTCAACCATGGAAAGGTCTTTTAGGAAAAAATTTCCACCGTCCTGTCCAAGAATGCTGGAGAAGGCTACATTGGATTCGATGGGTAGCCTCCTAGAAGGCGTCAATGACTCGGAGCATTGGCAGTCACCATTCTTATGCCAGTTCATAAGAGCAGGATCAAACAAGATCAGATCAACTACACTGCAACTCATAATATTATGTGCATCAACAAATCGTACCAGAAAGATGGACACTGGAGAGTAGCTACAAATTAAACAGTCTACAAGGAAATAGAACTGGTAATGAGTACAATCAGGAAGAAACGCATTTCATTCTTCGGACATCTAATCAGAACACCAGAGAACAGGATCATCAGGAGAATAATAGAAAAATTGCAGAATAGTAAGTGCAACATTAAGTGGATTACAGAAATCAAGGAAGATATGGCTGAGCTACAGATTACATTGGAAGACCTAAGAAACAAAACTGACAAAATCAACAAACAAACCAGACTGCAAACGAGAATCAACAAACAGACAATAGGAAGGGTGATTTCCTATGAATAAAGAAGGATGAGCTCCGAGAGAATGAAGAAATACTGGGCTGACAGGAAACTGCAAAAGGCTTTGTATAAAGTTGGCTAGAGTGGTCCAATGAAGGCCATAAAATGTAAATAATAATAATAAGTAAGAAGAGAATAAAAATAGTAAGAGGAAGCAAATTTAGTTCTCAGACAGCAATTGTGGCAGAAATGTGACACATTTAAATCATTGCCCCACCGCAATGTCAATGATTATTTCCATACAGTGGTGGCAAATAGTGCACCTGATAATAAGCAACCAAATACAGGCACGACAGATTTACTCCAGCAGACACTATTTTCATCACTCACTGCCATAAATATTAAAAACTCATCACCTTAGGAGATACAAAAATCATTACCTCACCAATGAATCATATTTCTTCTGGTGATGACAGTACTCTGATCAGATACTTGAGAGGACCACCCTTTAGCTATCTTTGTAATTACTTGATGACTCATAAAGTATATTTACTGATGGACTTAAATAAACATAGGTGAAATACTTAATTAAAAATGGAAAAAAAAGAATATTACCTCAATTGTAGACACGTTCCAAAATTTCCAGTGTTTTTCTTTTTTAAAAAAATAGACATAGAATAGAACGTTGATCCATTTTTCACTGTGGAACTTCCCAGCTGTCTCTCAGTTTGGCTTTTGTAAAAGAAAGAGAAGTCCGTATAATTATGATGTACAAATGAAGAATTATGAGACCTAAACAACAAAAACTGTAATGTTATTGTACTCTGTGAACTAGCCAAGGCTTATTATTGTGAGGGCTGTGAACTTCTTACGTGGAAAACTAAAATATTATCACATTAACAGCATCCCTTCCACATGGTTGGCTTTCTATCTTCATAACAGGAAGAAGAGGATAATGTTGACAAAATGCATTGAAGGAATAAATCTAAAATCATAAAGGGACAATATAAAGTCTCACAAAGTTTGGCATTGGGTCCATTCCTGTTTCTAACTTTAGTAAATGACCTTTCAGTAACTTTAAAATACTGTTAAAAAACTATAATGTTTTCTGAAGAAACAAGCTGAAGTACTCAACAATCTTCATTCAGCAATATCTTATGCAGCTCATAAGATAATACTCCACAGCATACTGTTTAAGTAGATAACAAGCTAAAATGGAGTCAACACACACATATTCTAACCAAAAAAGTAAATGTAATATGTTGTATGTTAAGAAGTATCTCTCGCTATGCTTATTTGAAGACCCTCATGCACCTCTTTTCCTATTGCCTTGTGTTTTTGGTGACAGTTGCTATAGTTAATTTCTGTTTTCACAGACGACTTTTTTTCAACAGATGTAAACTCTTGTACAACTGGTATTCATTCACAAGGATACCATTTGGTTGGAGGTGACCTCCGCTGCCAGAATGATATTGAAATTGTTCTATCAAGCGCTGGCATATCATGGGCTGCACCTACGTTGCTTTTGGCAGAATGCTCCATAACTTACATGGATGAATCAAGGTGTGAACCTACTAATTGCATGCATGTCTAGTAGTTTAAAATACTGGTGGTGTAGTTGATCCTAAAACATACTTTTAAATTTTGTTTCACAGCTCAACTAAACTTATAGAATGGGCATCTACCAAGTTTCCTCATGCAACATTTGTCACCTTTGAACAAATATGTCCAGATGATGGATTTGGGCATGTGATGAAACATCATTTTGAATCTCTGGGCAGTCCATTATTGTCACTGAATAAATATCCAGATTTTGACTTGCAAATCAGGCGATATAAAGAACACGTAAGTATATCACATTATTAAATCAAATGTTGTTACACATCTATCTGTTTTATAATATTATTTATTATTGTATTGCAAGTGAAAGAACCTGTAAGTCTTAGTAGCTCACAACTGTAAGTTTACAGAGTGTCGATGTAGTGAACCATGGACCTTGCCATTGGTGGGGAGGCTTGTGTGCCTCAACGATACAGATAGCCATACTGTAGGTGCAACCACAACGGAAGGGTATCTGTTGAGAGGCCAGACAAACGTGTGGTTCCTGAAGAGGGGCAGCAGCCTTTTCAGTAGTTGCAGAGGCAACAGTCTGGATGATTGACTGATCTGGCCTTGTAATACGAACCAAAACGGCCTTGCTGTGCTGGTACTGCGAACAGCTGAAAGCTAGGGCAAACTACAGCAGTAATCTTTCCCGAGGGCATGCAGCTTTACTGTATGGTTAAATGATGATGGCGTCCTCTTGGGTAAAATATTCCGGAGGTAAAATAGTCCCCCATTCGGATCTCCGGGCGGGGACTACTCAAGAGGACGTCATTATCAGGAGAAAGAAAACTGGCATTCTATGGATCGGAGCGTGGAATGTCAGATCCCTTAATTGGGCTGGTAGGTTAGAAAATTTAAAAATGGAAATGGATAGGTTTAAGTTAGATATAGTGGGAATTAGTGAACTTTGGTGGCAGGAGGAACAAGACTTTTGGTCAGGTGAATACAGGGTTATAAATACAAAATCAAATAGAGGTGATGCAGGAGTAGGTTTAATAATGAATAAAAAAATAGGAGTGAGGGTAAGCTACTACAAACAGTATAGTGAATGCATTATTGTGGCCAAGATAGACACGAAGCCCACGCCTACTACAGTAGTACAAGTTTATATGCCAACTAGCTCTGCAGATGATGAAGAAATTGATGAAATATATGATGAGATAAAAGAAATTATTCAGGTAGTGAAGGGAGACAAAAATTTAATTGTCATGGGTGACTGGAATTCGACAGTAGGAAAAGGAAGAGAAGGAAACGTAGTAGGTGAATATAGATTGGGGCTAAGAAATGAAAGAGGACGTGGCCTGGTAGAATTTTGCACAGACCACAACTTAATCACAGCCAACACTTGGTTCAAGAATCACAAAAGAAGGTTGTATACATGGAAGAAGCCTGGAGATACGAGAAGGTTTCAGATAGATTATATAATGGTAAGACAGAGATTTAGGAACCAGGTTTTAAATTCTAAGACATTTCCAGAGGCAGATGTGGTCTCTGACCACAATCTATTGGTTATGAACTGTAGATTAAAACTGAAGAAACTGCAAAATGGCGGGAATTTAAGAAGATGGGACCTGGATAAACTGAAAGAACCAGAGGTTGTTCAGAGTTTCAGGGAGAGCATAAGAGAACAATTGACAGGAATGGGGGAAAGAAATACAGTAGAAGAAGAATGGGTAGCTTTGAGGAATGAAATAGTGAAGGCAGCAGAGGATCAAGTAGGTAAAAAGACGAAATCCTTGGGTAACAGAAGAAGTATAGAATTTAATTGATGAAAGGGGAAAATATAAAAATGCAGTAAATGAAGCCAGCAAAAAGGAATACAAACGTCTCAAAAATGAGATCGACAGGAAGTGCAAAATGGCTAAGCAGGAATGGCTAGAGCACAAATGTACGGATGTAGAGGCTTATCTCACGAGGGGTAAGATAGATACTGCCTACAGGAAAATTAAAGAGACCTTTGGAGAAAAGAGAACCACTTGCATGAATATCAAGAGCTCAGATGGAAACCCAGTTCTAAGCAAAGAAAGGAAAGCAGAAAGGTGGAAGGAGTATATAGAGGGTCTATACAGGGCCGATGTTCTTGAGGACAATATTATGGAAATGGAAGAGGATGTAGATGAAGATGAAATGGGAGCTACGATACTGCGTGAAGAGTTTCACAGAGCACTGAAAGACCTGAGTCGAAACAAGGACCCGGGAGTAGACAACATTCCATTAGAACTACTGATGGCCTTGGGAGAGCCAGTCCTGACAAAACTCTACCATCTGGTGAGCAAGATGTACGAGACAGGTGAAATACCATCTGACATCAAGAAGAATATAATAATTCCAATCCCAAAGAAAGCAGGTGTTGACAGATGTGAAAATTACCGAACTATCAGTTTAATAAGTCATGGCTGCAAAATACTAATGCATATTATTTACAGACGAATGGAAAAACTGGTAGAAGCCACTCTTGGGGAAGATCAGTTTGGATTCCGTTGAAATGTTGGAACACGTGAGGCAATACTGACCCTACGACTTATCTTAGAAGCTAGATTAAGGAAAGGCAAACCTACGTTTCTAGCTTTTGTAGACTTAGAGAAAGCTTTTGACAATGTTGACTGGAATACTCTCTTTCAAATTCTGAAGGTGGCAGGGGTAAAATACAGGGAGCGAAAGGCTATTTACAATTTTTTTAGAAACCAAATGGCAGTTATAAGAGTTGAGGGGCATGAAAGGGAAGCAGTGGTTGGGAAGGGAGTGAGACAGGGTTGTAGCCTCTCCCCGATGTTATTCAATCTGTATACTGAGCAAGCAGTGAAGGAAACAAAAGAAAAATTTGGAGTAGGTATTAAAATCCATGGAGAAGAAATAAAAACTTTGAGGTTCGCCGATGACATTATAATTCTGTCAGAGACAGCAAAGGACTTGGAAGAGCAGTTGAACGGAAGGGACAGTGTCTTGAAAGGAGGATATACGATGAACATCAACAAAAGCAAAACGAGGATAATGGAAGGTAGTCGAATTCAGTCGGGTGATGCTGAGGGAATTAGATTAGGAAATGAGACACTTAAAGTAGTAAAGGAGTTTTGCTATTTGGGGAGCAAAATAACTGATGATGGTCGAAGTAGAGAGGATATAAAATGTAGACTGGCAATGGCAAGGAAAGCGTTTATGAAGAAGAGAAATTTGTTAACTTTGAGTATTGATTTAAGTGTCAGGAAGTCATTTCGGAAAGTATTTGTATGGAGTGTAGCCATGTATGTAAGTGAAACATGGACGATAAATAGTTTAGACAAGAAGAGAATAGAAGCTTTTGAAATGTGGTGCTACAGAAGAATGCTGAAAATTAGATGGGTAGATCACATAACTAATGAGGAGGTATTGCACAGAATTGGGGAGAAGAGAAGTTTATGGCACAACTTGACTAGAAGAAGGGATTGATTGGTAGGACATGTTCTGAGGCATCAAAGGATCACCAATTTAGTACTGGAGGGCAGCTTAGAGGGTAAAAATCGTAGAGGGAGACCAAGAGATGAATACACTAAGCAGATTCAGGAGGATGTAGGTTGCATTAGGTACTGGGAGATGAAGAAGCTTGCACAGGATAGAGTAGCATGAAGAGCTACATCTAACCACTCTCAGGACTGAAGACCACAACAACAACAACAACAGATGTACCTGTAGCTGTAGCTGAGAGGGCTGTTATGATGGAAGTGGACACAGAACAACAGATCGAGCTAGGTTGTGCAGTGGGTAGCGCAGTGGATTCACATCTGGGAGGACCGCATTTCAAACCTGCGTCTGGCCATCCTGATTTAGGTTTTCTGTGATTTCCCTAAATCGCCTTAGGCAAATGGCAGGACGGTTCCTTTGAAAGGCCACAGTCGAGTTCCTTCCCAAATCCGATGGGACCGATGAACTCCTTGATGGTTGGTCCCCTCCCCCATATCAGACAACCAACAACAGATCAACAGTTGCCTTTGAACATGATTATTAGTAGTGGGGGCTTTCATCAGTTGAGTTTCTTGTGATTTAAGAGTGGCTTGCACTTATTCTGGAGACTTTTGCTTTGTAATTATGGGAGCTCTTTGGACTAGTAATCAGAACACACACAAAGGATAGGAGTAAGAAATGCCACATATACATTCTACATCTATATTTACATGTATATCCGTACTCTGCAAACCACTGCAAAGCGCATGGCAGAGGGTACATCCCATTGTACCAGTTATTTGCGTTTCTTCGCATTCCATTCACTTTATTTATTCTTGTCCTCATGATCCCTATATGAGAGATATGTAGAGGGTTGTAGTATGTTCCTAGAGTCATCATTTAAAGCCAGTTCGTGAAACTCTGCTAGTAGACTTCTTTGGGATAATTTATGTATGTCTTCAAAACTGCCCCAGTTCAGTTTCTTCAGTGTCTCTGTGACACTCTCCCACAGGTCAGACAAACCTGTGACCATTCATGCTGCCCTTCTCTGTATACGTTCAATATCCACTGCTAGTCATGTTTCGTATGAGTCTCACACTTGAGCAATATTCTAAAATGGATTGCATGAGTAATTTGTAAGCAATCTCCTTTGTAGACAGATTGTATTTGCCAGTATTCTGTGAATAAACCGAAGTCTACCTTCTGCTTTACCCACAACGAGGCCTATCTCCTCATTCAATTTCATATCCCTACAAAGTGTTGCATCCAGGTTTTTGTGTGAGGCTGATTCCAGCTGAGACTCACTCACATTATAGTCAAAGGATATTATGTTTTTTTTTTCATTTTGTGAAGTACACAATTTTAAATTTCTAGCATTTAATGCAAATTGCCAATCTTAACACCACTGTGAAATCTTGTCAAGATCTGATTGGATACTTATGCAGTTTCTTTCTGACAGTACTTCATTATGGGTAACTGAATCTTGTTGATAGAGGGATAAATGAGAGTAAGTTGATCTCTAGTCCTGTTCAAACTCCAAATCAGGTATTTGATGAGATGGAGGTTATTGTTAATACCGTCCATGAAGTTATTAATATGCAACATGAACAGTAAGGGTCTCAACACACTTCTGTGGGCACAGCTGAAGCTACTTCTATGTCTGACGATGATTCTCCATCCAACATGCTGTGTCCTCCCTACCAAAAAGTTCTCAGTGCAGTCACAAATTTTGCTTGATACCCCAATTGATCAAACTTTTGACAGTAAGTGTAGGTGTGGTACCGAGTGAATTGCTTTTCGGAAATCAAGAAATACTGCATCTTCCTGACTGCCTTGATCAGAAAGCTTTCAGTATGTCATGTGAGGAAAGTACAAGTTGAGTTTCACATGTTGTTGTTGTGGTCTTCAGTCCTGAGACTGATTTGATGCAGCTCTCCATGCTACTCTACCCTGTGCAAGCTTCTTCATCTCCCAGTACCTAATGCAACCTACATCCTTCTGAATCTGCTTGGTGTATTCATCTCTTGGTCTCCCTCTACAATTTTTACCCTTTACGCTGCCCTCCAGTACTAAATTGGTGATCCCTTGATGCCTCAGAACATGTCCTACCAACCGGTCCCTTCTAGTCAAGTTGTGCCACAATCTTCTCTTCTCCCCAATTCTATTCAGTACCTCCTCATTAGTTATGTGATCTACCCATCTAATCTTCAGCATTCTTCTGTAGCACCACATTTTGAAAGCTTCTATTCTCTTCTTATCTAAACTATTTATCGTCCATGTTTCACTTACATACATGGCTACACTCCATACAAATACTTTAAGAAACGACTTCCTGACACTTAAATCAATACTCGATGTTAACAAATTTCTCTTCTTCATAAATGCTTTCCTTGCCATTGCCAGTCTACATTTTATATCCTCTCTACTTCGACCATCATCAGTTATTTTGCTCCCCAAATAGCAAAACTCCTTTACTACTTTAAGTGTCTCATTTCCTAATCTAATTCCCTCAGCATCACCCGACTGAATTTGACTACATTCCATTATCCTCGTTTTTCTTTTGTTGATGTTCATCGTATATCCTTCTTTCAAGACACTGTCCATTCCGTTCAACTGCTCTTCCAAGTCCTTTGCTGTCTCTGACAGAATTACAATGTCATCGGCGAACCTCAAAGTTTTTATTTCTTCTCCATGGATTTTAATACCTACTCCAAATTTTCCTTTTGTTTTCTTCACTGCTTGCTCAATATACAGATTGAATAACATCGGGGAGAGGCTACAACCCTGTCTCACTCCCTTCCCAACCACTGCTTCCCTTTCATGCCCCTCAACTCTTATAACTGCCACTTGGTTTCTAAAAAAATTGTAAATAGCCTTTCGCTCCCTGTATTTTACCCCTGCCACCTTCAGAATTTGAAAGAGAGTATTCCAGTCAACATTGTCAAAAGCTTTCTCTAAGTCTACAAACGCTAGAAACGTAGGTTTGCCTTTCCTTAATCTAGCTTCTAAGATAAGTCGTAGGGTCAGTATTGCCTCACGTGTTCCAATATTTCTATGGAATCCAAACTGATCTTCCCCGAGGTCGGCTTCTACTAGTTTTTCCATTCGTCTGTAAATAATATGCATTAGTATTTTGCAGCCATGACTTATTAAACTGATAGTTCGGTAATTTTCACATCTGTCAACACCTGCTTTCTTTGGGATTGGAATTATTATATTCTTCTTGAAGTCTGATGGTATTTCACCTGTCTCATACATCTTGCTCACCAGATGGTAGAGTTTTGTCAGGACTAGCTCTCTCAAGGCTGTCAGTAGTTCTAATGGAATGTTATCTACTCCCGGGGCCTTGTTTCGACTCAGGTCTTTCAGTGCTCTGTGAAACTCTTCACGCAGTATCGTATCTCCCATTTCATCTTCATCTACATCCTCTTCCATTTCCATAATATTGTCCTCAAGAACATCGGCCCTGTATAGACCCTCTATATACTCCTTCCACCTTTCTGCTTTCCCTTCTTTTCTTAGAACTGGGTTTCCATCTGAGCTTTTGATATTCATACAAGTAGATCTCATTTCTCCAAAGGTCTCTTTAATTTTCCTATAGGCAGTATCTATCTTACCCCTAGTGAGATGAGCCTCTACATCCGTACATTTGTCCTCTAGCCATCCCTGCTTATCCATTTTGCACTTCCTGTTGATCTCATTTTTGAGACGTTTGTATTCCTTTTTGCCTGCTTCATTTCTGCATTTTTATATTTTCCCCTTTCATCAATTAAATTCAATATTTCTTCTGTTACCCAAGGATTTCTACTAGCCCTCGTCTTTTTACCTACTTGATCCTCTGCTGCCTTCACTATTTCATTCCTCAAAGCTACCCATTCTTCTTCTACTGTATTTCTTTCCCCCATTCCTGTCAATTGTTCCCTTATGCTCTCCCTGAAACTCTGTTAAACCTCTGGATTAGTCAGTTTATCCAGGTCCCATCTCCTTAAATTGCCACCTTTTTGCAGTTTCTTCAGTTTTAATCTAGAGTTCATAACCAATAGATTGTGGTCAGAGTCCACATCTGCCCCTGGAAATGTCTTAGAATTTAAAACCTGGTTCCTAAATCTCTGTCTTACCATTATATAATTTATCTGAAACCTGTCAGTATCTCCAGGCTTCTTCCATGTATACAACCTTCTTTTATGATTCTTGAACCAAGTGTTGGCTGTGATTAAGTTGTGGTCTGTGCAAAATTCTACCAGGCCGCGTCCTCTTTCATTTCTTAGCCCCAATCTATATTCACCTACTACGTTTCCTTCTCTTCCTTTTCCTACTGTCGAATTCCAGTCACCCATGACTATTAAATTTTTGTCTCCCTTCACTACCTGAATAATTTCTTTTATCTCATCATACATTTCATCAATTTCTTCATCATCTGCAGAGCTAGTTGGCATATAAACTTGTACTACTGTAGTAGGCGTGGGCTTCGTGTCTATCTTGGCCACAATAATGTGTTCACTATGCTGTTTGTAGTAGCTTACCTGCATTCCTATTTTTTTATTCATTATTAAACCTACTCCTCCATTACCCCTATTTGACTTTGTATTTATGACCCTGTATCGCCTGACCAAAAGTCTTGTTCCTCCTGCCACCAAAGTTCACTAATTCCCACTATATCTAACTTTAACTTATCCATTTCCGTTTTTAAATTTTCCAACCTACCTGCCCGATTAAGGGATCTGACATTCCACGCTCCGACCCATAGAACACCAGTTTTCTTTCTCCTGATAACGACGTCCTCTTGAGTAGCCCCCGCCCGGAGATCCGAATGGGGGACTATTTTACCTCCGGAATATTTTACCCAAGAGGACGCCATCATCATTAACCATACAGTAAAGCTGCATGCCCTCGGGAAAAATTACGGCTGTAGTTTCCCCTTGCTTTCAGTCGTTCGCAATACTAGCACAGCAAGGTTGTTTTGGTTAGTGTTACAAGGCTAGATCAGTCAATCATCCAGATTGTTGCCCCTGCAACTACTGAAAAGGCTGCTGCCCCTCTTCAGGAACCACACGTTTGTCTGGCCTCTCAACAGATACCCCTCCGTTGTGGTTGCACCTACGGTACGGCTATCTGTATCGCTGAGGCACGCAAGCCTCTCCACCAACGGCAAGGTCCATGGTTCATCTTTTCTGGTTCATCTTGTATTCTTTCGATATACAATTAAATTTTCCCCAAGAATCTCATTGCCATCAATTTCAGGTTTTGTTCAGCTTTTTGTTGTGAACGCTTTGGCAGTTAATCCCTAACCATTTCTTTCAGTCTTACACTGATACTTCTGGGTTTACTACAAATATTGTTATCTAGATTGGATGGAGAGTTGCCTAAAAAAAAGGTCTTGCATGTGCCCCACACACATTCAGCTACTGGAGTAGCAACCTCTAATGTGTAGTGCACACCTGACCCATTTAGAGAGACCCTGCAGTTCTCAAGCCTATGGTGCAAGCTCAGAAATTACATCCTAGCTTATCACAGAACCTTCGAAGTCTCTGGTTCAGTGCTTCCTCTCGACTCGGAATGAACGGGTCACGATCAGATGAGAGGACAATGCTGCAAATTGTGAGTTTAATTGAAACTCCTTGTGCAAGACTTGTCTTCTCAACCTTCTCTACCAGATGCTGGAACGGTCCAAGTACTACCTCTGAGCATGACAGCAGGCATCATTTGTTCCAATGTGTGCCACAATCCGCAGCTGGTTGCTCCCTGTTCCCAGAATAGCCTCTACAACATGTTGAATGAGGCTCCCAGGCATATGTACTAAGTACACATGGTGTCCTTTCCTGTCTCTTGCTGCCATTTCCCTAAGGGCTACCATCATTCGCCATATGTTTCAGCTGTCAACGATTAATAGACCCTACCCATTTGTGTTTGCCTCCTCTTGACACTGGACAAAACAGGCGAAATGATTTCCACTTGCTTACTTTCAGTGCCACTGAAAGACAGCACCTTGAACTTGTTGGTTTGGGAGATCAATATAACTAACACCTGAGTCTTCCCTAGTCCCATCCATACTGTACAGGGCCTCTAGATCTATTAGTGAAACACCACTCATAGTCAAGTCGACAAGTAATGACAGATCATATAATTTCTACATAGGAGACAGGATCCACAGGAGTGGATAGTACCTGAGATATCTTCGGTACTGGTAGCACAGGTACATGACTGTCAAGATTCTTCCAACACACCTATTCACACCAGCTGCCATTTCATTGACATTAGTCAGGGTGATTTCCAGCTGATTACAAAAGCAACTAAGTCACCTCGTGTTTGAGAACAGCTGTTACAGTGGGGCAGCATTTTGACTTGTGCAGTGTGTTACAGGACAGGGAAAAAATAACTTTAAACAAATCCTGATCATCTTTTATATCTCTTGTACTAAAAAGATTACTAATTCCCTATAAGAATTGAAACAAATACTCAAAACTAGATTTATATTAAGGCAACAGAAAAATATGTGATAAAATTGCTAATTTCCTAAAATTTTGGGGGTTAATTATAGTCATTAGCAAACTCATAAATAGAGTTAATTTATGATAAATGTTGATAATAGGTAGCCATCTTTAAAGGAAAACTAGATGTAACAATAGAAATATCATGAATACCAATTTACTACAAATTAGATTATGCACAGGACAATGGTAACTTCCAAAAGTTCTCAGAAATAATCCAGTGTGCTTTATTCTTTGGGAGTAACTGTGAATCACAAATGCTGATTTGTTATGAAATATATTATCCAACAACACTTGTATCAGTAACTTACAAAAATATAATTTTAAACATTCAGAAATTCTATAAAAATAACCTATTTCTCAAATAATTGTACTGTGTAATTAGAGAATGATTGTTTTGCGTTAGGATAGGCCTACTGTTCTCAAAAATTTGAAAAGAGTACAAGTAAGGTTAAACCCACAGTTGATGATAACAATACAAATAGGTTTCGATACAGTTAGTAAAAGATTATGCACAAGTGACACAAACAGTAAAATATGTGAATCTATATTTCAGTTTGGCACATAAATCTTGTACACGTAGTCTTACACAAAGGAAAGTTCTGAAGTTGGCTGTTACTTATAAATAAATGTGTGAATTGCTTGGAGTTTTTACTTAGCTGTTTTTGTGCCAACTCCTACACTGTCATGCTGTAGAAAAACTCTGCAGTGTGAGTTTATCTTGGTAAAAATCCAGAAAATGTGCAGTACCATTATTTCCTGAAGACTGTCCCCTAATATTTTTAGGTTATAACAGTTTACCGTCCTGGCATTTCTTGATTATTAATGTAAATAGTATATTACTAGTTTGTATATCTACCAAATAGTTTCATTATACATAAAAACACTTTTTTTTGTATAAGTTCAGTAGTTTTATTTTTGGTCTTTTTTCATGCTTTAGGGGGTAACATTTTCTGCAAACCATAATATGAATACTGGACTCAATGAATTGTATACTTTTTCTTATTTTTAGGGGTGGAGTGCATGTGCATCCATGTCTGCATATGAGGCCTTAAAGCTTCTCACAGAGGATGGCAAAGTGAATAATGTTGTGAGACTGGAACCATTTGATGAATTTGAAAGTTGGCATCTTATGTGCTGCCATTATACTTTGACCATAGCATCCAAAGGGGTGCTGGAGAATTGGTTCAGTGATGATAGGAAAAAAGAAAGTATTAACATGTCACAAAATTTACTCTGTTATTCTGAAGACAGTGCCCTCCATTGGTCTGTGTTACCTGTCCAGGGGCGGATACCAGAACGATTTGGTCATGCTAGTGGAAGACTGGACGAACATTGCATAGCACTAGTGGGTGGCTTCGGAAAGAGCTACAGTCAAGAACACAGCAGGCTCAGTGAAATTAGTATTGTTAATACTACGGATTTTACAGTTCAGCATGTCACTCTTCATTCTCCTCTTCCAAAAGGAGATTCATCACTGGCTGCAATGCATTCAACTTGCATACCACTTCATAATGGGAGGCTTTTGATAATTGGTGGGCGCACTTCACCGACACGACCAGTGAACACAAAACCAGTAATCCTGTCTGTGTGGAATAAGGACATGGAAGTTCTTGATCTAATTGGACCATGTCCACGTTGGAGACATACAGCAACACTCATTGGCAGTGAGTCCACCACCCAGTTGATTTTGCTCTTTGGTGGAAGAACTTCGAATCTGATTGTAAGTGCTTTCATTTTTTGAAAGGTATGTAATGTATGGTTTGCTTCCATTTACACTTACAGCAGAGGTGATATATACTACCACCAGTTTAAAATGGAATTGTAATTTGTTCATCACAAGTAACAAATTTGTGTATGCTTAAACTATCAACTTCTTGATTTGCATGTTTCTGTCTGTTCTCTGTTATATGTATGTTTCACATGTGGGACACATTAGCATTTGCAAACAAAACGTGAGACATGTCCTATCGTGCTCTTCACTGATTGTAAAATGTTAATGTGTACAGGATGCAATGCTATGTTCCGCTGTGGAAATGACATTTAAAGGAAGCTCGTCACTCAAACCACACTTGGCTGCAATGTTTCAGCACACCTTTTAAGTTAATTATATGCAACATTGTGAGCAGCTGGGAAGATTAGCATAAGACAGAGAAAGATGGACAGCATCAGACCAGTCAGTAGACTGGAAACATAAAAAAAAAGGAATGAAATGAGTGTATGATCTTAATGATTTGTTATTTTTCTGCTTATGTCTCCAATTTCTGTCTCTAATTTCTAAAGTATGAAAAGCTGTACATTGCAGTATACATTTGTTTTAAAACACTGAAACCAGTCAGTAAATAATGCAGAATCATAAACTTTATCTTTAAAAATATTTGACACAGTTGTTAAATAGGTGACTCATTGTAAATGATGGAAAATATTGGCATTGAACTTCGTGCAGAAAACTGTCTGTTCTACTAATGAAAGTAATCTTAAGTAGTTGTGTTGCTCCTCACTTATGCACACTAGTGGGTAGAAGTGAGCTACAAGCTGCCAGATCACCATGCTTCACAAGTACATACAACTTTATGTATCAACAAAAACATTTGTGTTTGCATAATCTGCACAGATCATAGAGGTTCCACAGGCCTTAGTGACATCTCACATTGAGAGCTAGGTTGGATGCTAGTGCTTGAGATAAATTCCATCTCTGATACTTGAACCACTTGGTTTCCTTGATAGCCAAACACCTGATAATCTACACAAAAGGAGCCTCCGAGAAGATTGTGATGATATGCGATCAGGATGATAAAAGCAATTGGGCATACCCTGGGCAATGCCAGATATGATTCAAAATAATCTGACGGCTGATCCTTTCACACCAGAAACACATATACCTGAGCCCTTTTCAGGGTCACAGTTAACAATTATGTCTACTAACATAGAAGGCATAACAACAGCCAAAGAAGAACTGCTAAGAGAACTGTGCAGTCAGCACCAGTGCCTATACTGTGCATGCAGGAGACACGCAGAATTTGTGACATGCGCAGACCAAAAATAGACGGAATGTGTCTCACCATCAAAAGACCACATGATAAATATGGAAGTGCTGTCTTTGTTCATCCAGATCTTATCCACAGCATTCAAGGAGGAAAACAACATTGAAATTCTCACTCTAGAAACAGTTAATTGCACCATTACATCGCTTTATAAACCACCTGGCGCTGAATTCATTGTTAACAAACCACCCAATTTTCTAAATAAACATGTGCAGATAGTGATTGGCTATTTCAACAGCCATAGTACCATTTGGGGCTATGATCGTGAAGATGAAAATGGGACAGCAGTACAAGTATGGGCAGAAGCAAGTCACCTGACTTTAATCCATGATGCAAAACTGCCTGGATCTTTTAACAGCAGCAGGTGGAGGCGAGCTTACAATGCTGACTTAATTTTTGGTAGCAGCAGTATCAGCCAACAATTTGTAAAATCTGTCTGCTCCCCAATACCCAAATCACAGCATAGACCAATAATGTGTCAATTATTTGCTGCTATAAGACCACAGGAGGTATCTTTTCGGAGAAGGTGTAATTTTAAGAAGGCTGATTGGTAAATATTTGTGAAATCGCTGGACATAGAAGAATCTTGTATAGAACCAATACCCAAATGCTATGACACCTTCACAGCAGCTGTAAACAGATGTTCAAGTATGTCTATCTGTCGTGGCAGTCGAACGTGTTATATCCTCGGACTTACTTCAGACCAAGCCACCCTACTAACTGAATGCAGCTACTTATTTGAAGAAAACCCTTTCAGTGAAGCAATTATGGAAGCAAGGAACAATCTTATTTCCTCTATACGGGAGGCAGAAAGGGATAAGTGGACTGAAACTATAGAAAACGTGAATCTGAAAAGAGACAGTCCTTAGGCTTGGAGACTTCTGAGACACCTAAACAATGATTCGACTAAGACCACTACACATCATAATGTCAGTGCCAATCAAATAGCACATCAGTTACTGATGAACGGGAAACCAACACACAAACCACAAAAACCGAAATTGTAAAGAGAAGAGCAAGAGGAATGTAATGACCTTACATCGTCATTCAGCATGGAAGAACTATAGAAGGCTATCAAACAAAGTAAAAATGGCAAATTAGCTGGCTTGGATGATATGCAGATCAAATTACACACGTTGGCTTAAATACAAAGAAATGGATTCTCCAACTTTTCGATAACTGTGCAAGCAGAAACCAAATTCCAAAGATATGGCGGGAGTCGACTGATTGCTTTGCTGAAACCTGGTAAAGAAGGAAATGATCCAAAGAATTTTAGACCAGTTGCACTACTTTTTCATCTTTACAAAATGCTGGAAAGACTGATTTTAAATTGCCTGTCACCTGCAATTGACCCCTCCCTTATACCTCAGCAATCTGGATTTCGTCCAGGTATAAGCTGTACTGGACAGTTGCTAAATCTCACACAATTTATAGAAGATGGCTTCGAAGCTCGGAAGGTGACAGGAGTGGCATTTGTCAACTTATCAGTGGTGTATGATCCAGTCAGTCACCATCTACTACTAGTCAAGGTCTACAATCTGACCAAAGATTTAGGTTTAACCAGACTCATTGTCTCCCTTCTTCAGAATCGCAGGTTCTTCATCAACTTTCAAGGACAGTGTAGTCAATGGAGACGTCCCCTGCAAGGAAGTGTTGCGGCTCCAGTTCTTATATAATATACTACAACACAAACCAGTTTAAACCAAGCCCATCAAAGACCTAGGTACGTGCTTTTCATTGGAGAAACAATGAAGCCAGTTGCAAGTTGAAAATAGTACACTCGGGGGTCAAACTGGAACACAACAAGACTCCAGAATACCTAGGAGTGACTCTTGACAGATCTCTCACTTTCAAAAAGAACTGCATGAAATGCAAGTTGAAAGTTTCCACCAGGAACAATCTCCTACAGAAACTGGCCAGTTCACAGTAGGGTAGTCAACCTGAAACAATCCGAACATCTGCAATGGCACTATGCTTTTCTGCAGCAGAGTATGCCTCTCCTGTTTGGTATAATTCAACTCATGCCAAACAGGTGGATATAACTCTCAACGAAACCAGCAGAATTATAACAGGTTGCTTGAAATCCACTCCAGTCGAATAGCACCACCACATGTTCGAAGAGCGATAGCTGTGAAGAAGGAAAGAAAGGCAGTGGAACAGGAAATTACCCATCCTCTGTATGGGCATTAACTGCATCCACAACAACTGAAGTCAAGGAAGAGTTTCCTTAGGACATCAGAGGAACTTGGAACCAGTGCTGAAAAAGCTAGGTTACAACTATGGAGGGCTATGACTTACCTTCGCCCTGGTTGGAAAAGAGTTGTTGAAGCTTTACCTCCAGGTCACGACGGGGAATGGACAACTTGGAAGTACCTGAATAGACTGAGATCTGGAGTTGGAAGATCAAAAGTTAACTTGGCAAGATGGGGATACACTGATCCAAATTATAGTCGGTGTGACTGTGGAGAAAAACAGGCAGTTCGACACATGCTTTGGTGTCGACTGTGTCCAGTCTCCTGTACAGATGATGATCTTCAACAAGCAACAGAAAATGTACTGGAAGTGGCCAAGTTTTGGTCAAAAGTAATTTAGTCATAATTGTGTAAAATGCATGTACATGTTCCTGTATGTTTATGACATGAGAATAATAACAATAATCTACAATGGATTCATTTTTGAGGTCTATACAGTACACTCATGAATTATGACTGCCAAGTGCCCTTTGGATGTTTGGTACTACTTATGTGAAGCCAAACAGCTAGGGTGGCACTGTCACTGAGAATCATATCATATCATCTCTGTTGCCTGTAGTACCCAAGATTTGTCTTACAGGATTTAATGAATAACCTCCTCAGACATCACCAAGGGAGTCTGTCACACATCTTTAATGTCTTTAACCTTTGTTGCATGTACACATGAGATTGGATTCTTCACAGTAAAGTTTTAATACACTCAACCTACCTCAGAGTTCTGAGTTCAAAGATCGTCTAACATGATGCTCTAAAGCCTAGGCATTTACACAATAACTTGTGGGCACTAAGTCGTTATTTCTCAGATGTATTATGTATTTTCTTTTAACCTAAGAATTTTTGCAGCTGGCTTTATGTAAATCATCTCTTGTATAATTTACATTTACACTTCTTACACTGACAGCACTGTTCTGGCCCTTTTTATTAAATCTTTTGTGCGGCAGTGTTTCAACAAATTGGCATCCTTCGTCTGCTCACAATTCAAACAACAGTTCAAATGACATACAGCTATTTTGAAATATTTGGCAATAAAATTGTAATGTAGAGTGGTTATAGTTATTTGGGGAAAAGAAAAAACATCTGGCATGTAACAGTAAATTTTTATTCACCTAAACTCTCACTCAGTCACCCTCTCCTAGCCATGTTGTCTTCCGATGTCCCAGTTTCTATTTGTAACCATGCCTTCTGATTCAATTACACATTGCAATCAAGTTTTTCTCCTTCCACTTCTTTTCTCATCAATATATCCATTAGCTTATCGAACTGCATTGTCTCAAAAGCCTTTTTGAGTTCGCAAATACTCCTTTGCCCTTTTCTATATACTGTATCTTTCACCAATAGTCCCTAGACGTTCAGTGGTATCCTGAGTTCCTTTTCCCCTTCTGATTTAGTTGCAAAGAGAGGTCAACTCCTTTCCACTTGCTTCTCATAAGATTTCTGCAGGAACATCATCTACACTACACACTTTTTTTGTTTTCCATTTTCTCCAATACCTTCCTCGCATCTGACTTTAGAATAATTTCAGCTTCCCTCTTCATGTACTTCTTCTTCCTTCTCAGTTTGCAGATCAGAAGGTGTTAGATCTGCTTCATAGAGACATTCAATATACAGGGTGTCCCATATATCTTGACCACCCTAAATAACTGTTTTTCCAGATGCAAATTACAAAATGTTTCAAGCAAATATTCTTTAGCCATCAAAGGAACATCAATCAGCATGATTGCCTTCATTGTAGCTTAGTTTTCTTTTTTTTTTTTTTTTTTTTTTTACAAAGATATGAACAGCAGTATGACTTTTTTAAATGGCATCCTGTATTTTTTATTCGGTAATTCATTTCCTCTCCTAAAGACCTTTTCAAAAATGTATCACAGTGTACCATTCACTGATACGCAACATTATTAATTACATAACACAACATTGACTTAGAGCCGGGGATCACAAACTCATCCACTTTTTGGAGTTGTCAGAAAACAAATGAAAATCAAGTAAAAACATAGCGCAAAATTGACTTTGACTCTCTTGTACCATTGCCCAGAAGTAGAACATTCAAAGGTGCTCAAAGTGGTGACCCTGGACACCGATACGCTGGTGCTCTCGTTGAATGAAAGAATTGTTTACTGCTTCCATTGTTGCCTGCTGAAGAGAATTACAAGCCAGTATAATACATTCCTGCATGTCCTCTGGAGTTGTTGGAATATCATGATAGACAACATCTTTAATACATCCCCAAAGAAAAAAGTCCAGAGGATTTAAATCAGGAGACCTAACAGACCAAGTAACTGTTCCTCCTCGACCAATCTATCTGGCAGGATACCTTTGGTTCAGAACACGATGTGCACGCAAGGCATTATGTGCTGGACATCCATCGTGTTGATATCACATAAGTATCCCGGTTCTTAGCGGCACTTCATGCAGAAGAGGATGAAGAATTCGTCTGAGGAAGTTGGCATGTGCTGTGCCATTTAGACTACCATTGATGAAATTGGGGCTAATAATTGTAGTACCAAACATCCCACACCAGACGTTAATTCTCCATTGACACTGATGTTCCACCTGTCTAGCCATCGTGGGTTGTCGCTGGACCAATAATGCATGTTCCTTGTATTTCCCTGTTCTTTGTTTGAGAAGGAACATTCATTAGTAAATAGAACATTGGAGAAGAAGTTCGGGTTGGCGCGGATTTGCTGCTGTGACCACTGACAGAACTGTACATGATTCTGGAAACCATTCCCATGCAGTTCTTGATGTAGGTGTACATGGTAAGGATGGAACTGGTGACCTGTAAGAATACTATGTACACTGGTTTTAGGAATGCCAATCTCATGTTCAAGCTGTGATGTGCTCACATGTCGATTCATAGCAACAGAAGTGAGAACAGTAACTTGGCAGCTTTGTCTGGGCGAGTGCTATGGTGATTGTGCTGTCGTGGGTTGAAACTTCACATTTCCTGAAGCATCGCAACATGACGAGAAAACATCCCCCGGGAAGGTGGGTTCTTGTCAGGATGTAGCTCTCTGCACAATTCCACTGCCTGCGTAGCATTTCGCCTACCTTCAACAACAACAACAATAAAAGAAACTTTATATTGATGCAGTTTGTAGGAAAGACAGCTCTAACTGTGTGCCTGCTCTACACAACAGTATTTAAAAGGACTAAACTACTGTACTAAATGTACCCGTACATAAGAAAACAGTATTGCAATTACTGTTGTGCTAACTTACATTCCCCGTAGATGAGTAGCACTTCTACCTTCTTTTCACTGGTGTACATTCTGCTCACACAACTCTTCAACTGACAATGGTTGACAGAATGATGGGTGTGCATTCTACTTAGGTTTACATTTGTGCTCTGTCAATATCAGCACGTGGATGTGTTCCATTACCCCGACCCCCCCCCCCCCCCCCCCCCCCGGCCCGCCAGGGGGTCCACAACTCTTTTGTGGATACGTGCATAGCGAGCACGGGACCCCGAGCTAATAGGGCCCTCCTTCCTTTCCGGGCTGCATACCTTCCTTTTCCACATCCTTCCCCATCTTCGCCTCCCCCTCACCTCCACCTCTTTCCTTCCCTTTCTCCTCCTCTGGGAGTATGTTTTGTGCCTACGTCCGGAGACGGATGCTCGAAAGTGTGACGCTTTATTCGCTTGCAAGTCTTCGTCCTTCCTTCGTCTTCATCCTTCCTGCGTTTTTCCTTTCTCCTTCCTTTGTCCTTCTCTCTTCCTTACCTCTTCTCTTTACCCTTTTCTCCGCTGCGGCATTTGAGACCTCTCTTCTTTCCTTACCCTTTATTTGTTTTTTCTTTTCTCTTTCTTCCTCCCTGTGCGTGTCTGAAGGCCAACCCACGCATTTTCATGCATAGCCGGTGACGGGGTAACGCGTAATTCCCCGCCCCGGGTAGACAGGTAGGACACGTACGTACCCCCTGGTAAAGGCCAGGCCCAGGGAGGGGTGATTACCCGAGCTGATACCTTCCGAAAGTGCCGATTGGTCCCTCCGTCTGTTTCTCGGGAGGTGTGACCTGAGGTGTGAACAGTCACCTAAGGCGGGAGTGCCCTCAGAGAGGGCCCCCACAAGGGAGGAGCGCACCATTGGAGACGCCGGTAATCATGGGGGTTTCTTCCGTAATTGTTTCCTCATCTTCCGCTATGTCTGCTCACAAGCGTAAGTTCACTGAGTCTCAGCCACAGACAGTTCTTCCCTCGTTGCCACAGTTCCTTGTTGTTTCTCGGTCTGACAAAGGTCACGACTTCTCCACGGTCAACCCTTTCATTATTCAGAAAGGTGTCGACGCAATTGCAGGGCCTGTAAAGTCTTGTTCCAGATTACAAAATGGCACCTTGTAGTTAGAAACAGTCAGTGCCCTCCAGGCACAAAAATTGCTACGTACTTCACTGCTCCACACCTTCCCTGTCCGGGTGGAAGCGCACCACACTTTAAATTCCTCACATGGAGTCGTTTATACATGCTCTCTCGATGGATTGTCTGATGAGGAAATTCAACACTACCTGTCTGACCAGGGCGTAACGGCTGTTCATAGAGTTATGAAAAGGGTTGACACGAACATCATTCCAACCCGCACTATCTTCTTGACATTTGACAGAGTTCAACTCCCATCGAAAATAAAAGCGGGCTATGAGATAATTTCCGTTCGCCCCTACGTCCCAAACCCTACGCATTGCGGTGCCAGCGGTTCAATCATACCAGCCAATCCTGTTCCAACCCAGCCAAATGTGTTATGCGTGGCAAGGATGCCCATGAGGGTGCTTGTCCACCTCCATCTCCTCATTGCATCAACTGTATGGGTGACCACGCTGCTTCCTCTCGAGATTGCCCCATTTTTAAAGACGAAAAGCTCATTCAGGAAATCAGAGTGAAGGAAAAGGTGTCGACCTTTGCTGCTCGAAAATTATTCGCCAGTCGATAGCCCACTGTGCCTCAGACAGGAAAATACAGCACTGTCCTTGCCTCTCCTCGCCCAACAAAGGAGGCGGCCACGCAGACTTGTGATCTCACCTTTAGTGACGCGGTCGTCAGATCGGCCAGCGCAAAGATCGCCCGTTCAACCTCCCCACTTTCGCCTGCTCATTCTATGGCTCACCCTTCATCGGGTTGTGCTAAATCTCGATCCCAAAAGTCAGACACCCGGACTTCCAAAAAGAGCATACTCGTGAAGATTTTTTACGTACCCCAACTTCACAACCATCGGTTCCTCCTTCATCTAATCATGTTTCCAAGAAGGCTAATAAGAAACCCAGTTCCCATCCTTCTCCGCCATGGCGTGTCTCATCTACAGCACCACCTGGTGGTAACCGCCCTCGGCCGTCTTCTGTGTCGCTGAGGCGCACTGCTAGCGGCCGATCATCTGGCCGATCGCTGGTGGCAGGAGCTGCTCCTGAACAACCTATGGATCAGGATCTTCTGCCTTCGGCTGAGTGCCGTTCCACGCTGTCGGTCGCAAGCTCTGAGCAGTCGTTCAGTTGACGGCAACCTTGGTCACATTCTTCCATTTTCTGTCCACCCTATGTCCATTATCCATTGGAATATCTGCGGCATTCGAGCCAATCAGGATGAATTGACGATCCTCTTATGATCCTACTCGCTGGTCATCTTCTGTCTTCAGGAAACAAAGCTGCGTCCTGTAATGGTCGCCTGGTCGTAGATATTGCTAATTGCTATAATCGCACTATTTCACTCCCCTTTACGGAGCTTGTTAGCACTTGATGTTAGGTTGGCGCCATTACAATGCATTGTAGTACTCACTGCTGCTTGCTGGATCGCTGCTGTGTCTCGATGTTGATGCTGGCTCTAAATCTGGTTGTCTAGGGTTTATGGAGACATGTTACGCATTCATTGTTAACATACACAATAACTTTTCTATAATCATAAATACTCGTTAAACTGGTTGAATTTGGAGGGTATCGCATACTTCGGTACAGTAAAGCCTTTAATATGTTCCGTTACAGTCCCCATGACCGCTTTGTTTTCCCTCATTTTCAGCCAGTCCGATTTGATCTCCCCTCTGTTGAAGGCACTCCAGCACATGGAGGACTCATGATTCTTCTCCATAATACTCTCCATTATCACCCAATCCCCTTAAACACTTCCTTCCAAGCAGTCGCTGTCTGTCTTTCCCTTTCTGGATACACCTTCTCTCTTTGTACTGTATACATTCCATCGTCCACACCAATGGCACAAGCTGATCTCCTTCATCTTCTTGGTCAGCTTCCATCCCCCCTATTTGCTGGTTGGGGACTTCAATGCCCACCACCCGCTTTGGGGATCTCCACATCCTTGTCCGCGTGGCTCACTATTGCTAGACGTCTTCCACCAAGCAGATCTTGTATGCCTCAACACTGGGCACCCTACATTTTTGTCTGCCTCCATGACAAATTTCTCGCGTTTGGACCTTTCGGTCGGTACTGTTCCGCTAGCTCGGCACTTCGAATGGTTCGCCCTTGCTGATACACACTCAAGTGACCACTTTCCATGTGTCCTTCGATTGCAGACACAACTGCCATATATGCGCCTGAGACTCTGGAAGTTTGCCCAAGCCGATTGGACACTTTTTTCGTATCTAGCGACATTCGATGACCCTCACTTTCCTAGCGTCGACGATGAGGTCACTCATATTACAGACGTTATTCTTACAGCTGCGGAACATTCAATACCTCGCACCTCCGAATTGCCCCGGTGCCCCCCACTTCCATGGTGGAACGAGGCATGCCGTGACGCAATACGTGAGCGGCGACGTGCTCTTCGCGTTTTCAAACACCATCCTACATTGGCCAACTGTATCCGCTATAAGCAGTTCCGTGCGCGGTGTTGTTGTGTCATCCGCGATAGCAAGAAGGCAAGCTGGGACTTCTTTACTAGCTCATTTAACTCCTTCACTCCCTCCTCGGAAGTTTGGAGTCGGATTCAACGGTTATCAGGCACGCCTAGTTTATCCCCGGTCTCTGGGCTCACTGTTGCGCATGATACATTAGTGGACCCCGTTGCAATTTGTACCTCATTGGGTCGACACTTTGCTGAGATTTCGAGCTCTTCAAATTACCCGCCAGCGTTTCTCCCGAAGAAACATGCAGCGGAAGTGCGACCTCTTGCTTTCTCCTCTCAAAATCGCGAAAGCTACAATACTGTTTTCTCCATGCAAGAACTCCAACATGCACTCTCTTCTTCTCGCTCCTCCGCCCCAGGACCGGATGGTATCCACATCCAAATGTTGCTGCATTTATCATACCATAGTCTGCGTTACCTCCTTCGCCTTTATAATCGAATTTGGACTGACAATACTTTTCCCAGATGATGGCGGGAAGCTATCGTCGTTCCTGTTCCGAAACCTGGAAAAGACAAACATCTCCCCTCTAGCTATCGGCTCATTTCTCTCACGGGTAGTGTATGTAAGGTTTTGGAGTGTATGGTGAATTGTCATTTAGCTTGGTGGCTGGAGTCCCGCAGTCTTTTAACACATGCCCAATGCGGTTTCTGAAAGCATCGTTCTGCAGTTGACCATCTTGTTGCTCTCTCCACTTATATCCTGAACAATTTTCTCCGTAAACGCCAAACAGTAGCAATATTTTTCGATCTGGAGAGAGTATACGATACCTGTTGGAGGACAGGCATCCTCCGCACACTGTTCTCGTGGGGCTTTCGAGGTCGGCTGCCCCTTTTTCTTTGCGAATTTATGGCAGAGCGCACATTTAGAGTGCGGGTGAACACTACTCTCTGCCGTACTTTCTCCCAAGAAAATGGGGTACCCCAGGGCTCCGTGCTGAGTGTAGTACTGTTTGCCATTGCCATAAATCCAATTATGGACTGTCTCCTTCCTGATGTCTCAGGCTCCCTCTTTGTGGACGATTTTGCGATCTACTACAGCTCTCAACAGACCAGCCTTCTTGAACGATGTCCTCAAGGTTGTCTCGATCGCCTCCACTCTTGGAGCATTGAAACAGGCTTCCGCTTTTCTCCCAGTAAGACCGTTTGTGTTAATTTTTGGCATTGTACGGAGTTTCTTCCACCTTCCTTACATCTAGGACCCGTCAACCTTCCGTTTTCGGACGTCGCAAAATTCTTGGGTCTTATGTTTGACAGAAAACTGTGCTGGTCCTCCCACGTTTCCTATCTTTTGGCTCGCTGTCTGCGATCCCTCAACACTCGCTGTGTCCTGAATGGCACATCCTGGGGAGCAGACCGAGTGGTCCTTCTCCGCCTCTATTGTGCCTTAGTGCGCTCGAAATTAACTATGGAAGCATAGTTTACTCCTCTGCTCGGCCGTCTATTCTTCGGCGTCTTGACTCTATCCACCACCGTGGATTACGTTTAGTGTCTGGAGCTTTTTTCACCAGCCCTGTGGAAAGCCTTTATGCTGAGACTGCTGAACCTCCGCTGTCAAATCGGCGAGCCGTCCTTCTAAGTTGTTATGCTAGCCATTTGTCTTCCATGCCTAATAATCCGGCCCATGACATCTTTTTCGACGCCTCCTTGGATTTATGGTATGCAGGCCGCCCTTCCTCCCTACTACCACCAGGAGTCTGCTTCCGTCAACTGCTCCATTCTCTTTCCTTCTGCTTTCCTTAAACTTTCTTGACAACTTGGGGTACAGCACCGCCTTGGCTCCGTCCCTGGACCTGCCTGCTCTGTGACCTTTGTCAGTTTCCCAGGGATGGTACCCCTTCACTCGTTTATCGTCGGGCATTTTCTGCTCTATGTGCACAAATGAAGGAAGCCACATTTATTTACACTGACGGCTCAAAAACGTCATTTGGAGTAGGGAGTGCCTATATTGTCGGCGACACCCCAAATTGATTTCGGCTTCCCGACCAGTGTTCGGTTTATACTGTGGAGCTTTACGCTGTTCTCCAGGCTGTCCAATACATCCGTCGCCATCAGCGGATACAGTATGTTATCTGTTCAGATTCTCTCAGCTCTATCCTCAGTCTCCAAGCTCTCTACCCTGTCCACCCTCTGGTCCATCGGATTCAGGACTGCCTCCACTTGCTCCACTTGGGGGGGGGGGGGGGGGGGTCGTCTCGGTGGCATTCCTCTGGATCCCAGGACACGTTGGTATCTGTGGAAATGAGGCGGCCGATATAGCGGCCAAGGCTGCAGTCTCTCTTCTGCGGCCAGCTATTCGCACGATTCCCTTCGCCAATCTACGGAGCATTTTATGCCGTCGTGTTGTTCTTTTATGGCATGCACATTGGTCGACACTTCCCCATAATAAATTGCGGGACGTGAAAGCTCTTCCCTGTGCTTGGACCTCTTCCTCCCTAACGCGCCGTCGGGAGGAGGTAATTTTAACTAGACTCCGGACAGGGCACTGTCTTTTTAGCCATCGACATCTTTTAAGCGGCGATCCTCCCCCACTCTGTCCCCATTGCTCTCAGCTGTGGACGGTAAGACACATTTTACTTGAGTGCCCCCATTTTACTCCGTTACACGCCCATCTACAGCTGTCGCCTGAACTATCGTCCATTTTAGCAGATGACACGTGCTCAGCCGATCGCATTCTCAAGTTTATTAGTGCCAGTGAGATGACTTCAGTCATTTGAAGCTCTTTTTGGGGACAACCAACCCCTTTCTGTAGTGGTTTTTTAAGCTTTCCTTCTGCTTTTAGTTTCTCCAATATTTTGAGATTCGTTCCCATTGCTGCTGGTTTCCATTTTTGTTTTTTACCTTTTCATAAGTCACAGACCCGGCGCTAATGACCATAGTAGTTTTGTGCCCTAAAAAAAAAAAAAAAAAAAAAAAAAAAAATACGGCACTAAGCACTGGGAGCGTCAACGTCAATGTTGTCTTATAGTAATTAATAACATTGTGTTTGAGTGAATGGTACACTGTGATATAGTTTTGAATAGGTCTTTAGGAGAGGAAATGAATTACTGAATAAAAAATACAGGCTGCCATTTAAAAAAGTCATACTGCTGTTCATATCTTTGTAAAAAGCAAAGCTACAACATAGGCAATCATGCTGATTGATTTCCCCCTGGCGGCTAAAGAACATTTGCTTGAAACATTTTGTAATTTGCATCTGGACAAACAGTTATTTAGGGTGGTATAGATAAATGGTACATCCTGTATTGTGAATTGTGTTTTATTTATCTCATGACGTACATTTGCAATCCATTTGGTTTGTCTGCAGGAGACATGTCAAAAATTTATAAAACAGTTAACAATGATTTTTACATTAATAAATAATAGCACTATAATAAATAACAACACTATAAGGATATTTCTTGGAACATGTAACACACTGTATCCAGCTATAATTTCCAGTTTTTCCCACACGAATTCATCCACTGAGTAATAAAACTTCAGTGTCAGTACCTCATACAGCTTTCTGTTAAGTGAACCTAAATTCATCTGCATCAGCTTGTTCCCTTACAGATTTCATTCCCATGTATTGAGATCCCTGGACATACAGTCCAAGGCGTTGGGTGGGGAGCATAAAATTTTCTTTGTTTCTAGTATCATGTAAATGAACACAATGGTTTCCCTCAAATAATTCATGTTTGGTGTACAAAAAAAGAAAAATCTCATATATGTATAAGGTTGGCAGGGTTAACATTTTAAGTTTTCTAAATAATGATCGACATGGTTCTTTGCGATTTGCAGTGCACATATTTCGTATGATTTTTTTTCTCTGTTTGTAGTATCTGTACTGTGTTTGTCGAGTTACCCCAAAAAATAATACCATACCTAATAACGGATTCAAAGTAGCTTGCATATGCTACTTTTCATGTGTCCATGTCAGTTGCAGTTGACAATATTTGCACTGCAAATGTAAAGCTGCTCGGTTTGTTTGCCAGGTATTCAGTGTGTGCGTGCCAGCTCAAATTTTTATGCATATTTTAACCTAAGAATTTGACTGACTCAACTTCTTCTATACCTGGGTTGTTGTGTACAATCTTAATCTCTTTGGTTTTGAACTGCATCACATGAGTCTTACATATGTTGAGATTCAACCCATTTAGTTTCTAAGGTGCTGAGGGTACTGATCACAGATTTGGGAAATGTTTCATTAAAGACACCAAGAAAACTATTTAGGAATTGCTCAAAGTTTTCTTCACTTGAGTTACAATGATCAAAAGTCCATGTTTTCTCTTTTAGCTTTTCACTAAACATTAGCAAGTTTTCTGTGCTAAAGTTCCTGCTCATATGGGTTCTCATACGTGAAATGTTCTTCTCTGTATGTGGCAGCTCAATAAACAATGCACAATGATCTGAAATACCTAGATCTAGACAAAATTTATACACATCTTCACATACATAATTAGAACATTGTCAGTACATGTTGCTGATTGCCCATTGTCTCTGGTAGATTCAAAGAAATTCAATTTGAAACCATATTTCTTTACTAAGTCAGTGAATCTTGAAGCAAGGCTACTATCACATGTGATATCAATATTAAAATCAGCAGCTATTTCAATTTTTTTTTCTTTTTCCTCTGCAAAGGTCTTCTAGCATAATTTGAAGCTGAGATAAGAATAGTTCTGTTGTTGACATCCTGGAATTCTGTATATTGAGACTATTATAACATTTGCTAGTGAGTCGAATATTTCTACACAACAGCTGTCAAACATACATTCTTCATTTAAATAATTAAAACTGTTTCTGGTCTCACAATTTATATCACTATGTAGAAGTATACGTGAGCCTCCACGTGACATGTTTCTTCTGCAAAATCTACTTGCTAATCTGAAGTTCCTTATTTTGTTTAGAATTTTAATTGTGTCCTCAGTAAACCAGTGCTCATTTAAACAAACAACTCTAATATTTGCACCTTCTGACGAATGATTTTGGAGCTTTTATTGTAGAAGCATCAGTGTTTAAACCATTTATATTCCAGTGGATAACATACCTACTTTGACTATTAGTTATAGGCTTTAGCACATTTCTTGCCAGATTATGGTTTGGTTTTGTCTTTCTTAATGCTATACAAGTTTTTTCACCCCCATCACTACTTATCAGTTTCCCGTATTTTTTATGGCCTGGCAAGCATCTATGAACATCTTATTGAATATTTTTGAGCCCAACCTATTCAGATGTAGACCATCTTTGGCAAGACACTTTGCACTTAGAAATTTGTTGGGATCAATGAAAACGACTCCTAGTTTATTGCACTGTTCTTTAATATTGCCGTTTATTCTCTGCACGTAGCTGTCACTTACTGGTACTCTTACCAACTATCCTGAACTTCCCATGGGTCACTTAATAAAGTTCTGTCCTAGGCTACTCAAGTCATCTTTTTGTACTTGCTGTCTTTCTCCAGTGTCTCAGTTTCTGAGCAGATTTTCCTCATCCATTGTTCCCTGGCCTCATCACTTACTCTTTTCAGCTCACTGTTCAATCACCAGTATTGCTGCTTTCCTCTTTCAGTTTGTGCATTTTTCAATTTTCTCCTTTCTGCCACCTTCTGGATTACATCATCAGTAACCCATGGTTTTCTTCTCCTTATGCACTTCACTAGTCCAACGATTTCTTTATTGGTTGTTTCCAGAGTGTCCCTGCCCTGAATCCACTGTTCCTTTGCACTCTCTGTCTCGTCTCTTCTTTCCCACTTGTCTCTGAAGCCTCCTTTCAGTTTTTTTTAGTTTTCCCTCGTCCTTTAGCACATCCAAATTTAATTTCTCTGCCACTTTACCTACTAGCATGTTTTTCAACAAGACCTGCACTTCTGCTACAATCAGGTTGTGTTCAAAATTGATGTCTGCTCCTGGATAAGCTGTGGCATTCTTCGTACTTGTCATGAATCTGCTCTGTATGAGTATGTAATCAATTTTGTCCATACTTGATTTCCATGTGTATCATCTTGTTTTGAAATTTTCAAAAAGGATATTTCCAGCTACAAACGAGCTTTCCTTGCAAAATCTTATCATTCTTGCACCTCTCCCACTTGTCTTGGCCAGCCCAAACTTTACAACCTCCTCTCCCTATTCCAGTTGCCGACCACCACATTCCGATCACCCATCACTATGATGCATGCCTTTTACTTCTCTCTCCCCACCAGTGGTTCAATTTGGCTGTAGCACTCTTCAATCTCATTGTCTGTGTGTTGGCTGTTTGGCATGTGACTAGTGGTGTGTAAGAACAATTGCTTTACTTCCTATTCCAGATTCTGTATTGCCATGATACATTAATTTTTTATGTGAAGCAGGGTATTTACAGTGTAGCTGTAACTTTGTTTTAACAAGCATTGACACTCACTGTACATCTTGAAACGCATGTGCAGAATTTTGTTGTAATTAGAACCCCTTTACACAATGCCACCGAGAAGTGCATCTTGGTGGTGCTTTGGCTGATGAAGCTTTGGTTTAAATGGGCGCCTTCAGACATGCAGCACCACAGCACTTCTGTCATCTGTCAAGAAGAAAACATCCATTGATATGCAATGTGGGACATGAAGAATATTCAAATAAATTGGAGAAGATTGAAGTATGGGAGGCAATCTTTCCTACAATTTCACCAGACTTCAGAGGCACAAATATGTCTGAGAAGAATACAGTTGGTGAGTGTCATAACAAGAGTGATTAATAAATTGGGCATATACCAAATTTTCATTTTTACTAAATGAGTAAGCACACAAAATATACATCATTTAAATAAGATTTTGAACAAAGTGATCTCATATTTTTTGAAACTGTCATTTTAGTTGCCCCTCTGAGATAATAAAGTAGTCTGCAGATTTGTCACAAAAACTGGACATTTCTACTCATTTTTGTAGAGCCTGTTGACATGTCATGCATACCACAAGTAGTCAGTGTCATAAAATCTGTACAAGATTGTTATAACGTCAAGTTTAACACATATATTTCAGAACGACACAACACATATTAGTCACAGAGTAAGTTGACAAGCAAGACATGTGTACACATTAGCATTTAAATGAGCACTGAGTCCCAGTCTAGCGGCTGCTGCTCGGCTGGCCACTTAGGTGGCGCAGCTGCTGCATGGCTGGCAGACAGCACCGCACATAGAGGATGCGCGTAATTGCGCGGCGGCACTTTGAATGATCGGCGAGTCACAACACTTTTCCCCCCTTTGAAATTGTTGCACTGGTCTTGATGGAAGTGTCCTGGAGATGGTTAACGTCCATAGGCGTTGTTTGACTCGCCGTAAAGTCTCGAGGAGGAGGCTTCCCGTACGGATGGAAGTGTCCCCGATGATAACGGGTCGAGATGACAGGAGACGTAGGGGACGAATCTGCTGGGGCCCCATGCACCAATCTGCCTGTTGCGGCAAGTTCAGTTGATATGACAGGAGACATGGGCGATGTGTCGGCGTCCGTTGGAGGAGGAGGCGAGTAGATTTGCTCTGAAAGAGGATGGTCATCCGGTTCCTGCTTGGGCACGTCTCCTGGTGGCATCCGTTCTTGTGCTGGCATCGTGATGACAGTGAGAGGGCTGCGTTGTGAGTATTGAGAGATGTCAAGATCCCGAGCGTCAGGTAGAGCCAAAGGTGGTGTAGCGGCATTCGGAACAGGCATTGCCAGCACACGAGGCCGAAGCTGGTCTGAATGACGCACTGCAACACCCGTGTCCGTTTGGATTTCATACAGGTGTCTGCCACGGTGTCTTAAGATGCGGCCCAGGCTCCATTTTGGCTGCCTGCCATATCCCCGTACCCAGACAAGATCGTCGGCGCTGAACCGGCCAAGTGAAGGCACCCGCGGCCGTGAGGTGGAAGGCCACAGAAGATGAAGTAGCATGCGGGGCTGTCGGCCATGTAAGAGTTCAGTCGGGCTGTGGTCGCCCATGGGGGTGAAACTGTAAGACGCCAGAAACTGGAGAAGCGCATCATCAGCAGCAGAAGAAGTCAGAAGTTTCCGCATCTGAGCCTTAAATGTGCGGACCAGTCGTTCAGCCTCACCGTTGGACTGTGGATGGAACGGCGGGGCCGTGACATGCATAACGCTGTGACGTGCACAAAAATCCACAAATTCGGAAGAGGCAAATTGCGGTCCATTATCAGTAACAAGAGTGGAGGGGAGGCCTTCCAAAGAAAAAATGCGGGCGAGAGCACTGGTGGTTGCCGCGGTGGTAGGTGACGTGCAACGGACAATGAAAGGAAAGTTAGAGTAGGTGTCAATTACGAGGAACCAATAAGTACCTAAAAAGGGTCCCGCAAAGTCAGCATGAATGCACTCCCAGGGCTTCTCAGGCGAAGGCCACGGTGACAAAGATGACTTCAGGGCAGCGGCCTGTGATGCACAAGGGCCGCAGGCAGTGAACATGTGTGCTATTTCAGAGTTGATGCCAGGCCAGTACACATGACGGTGCGCCAGAGATTTTGTGCGAGACACACCCCAGTGCCCTTGGTGAAGGAGGCGCAAGACCGAAGCACGCAAAGACGCAGGTACCACAACACGTGGCGAAGCATTGTCAGTGGAGAGGAGGATAACACCATCCCTAGCCGTGAGGCGGTAGCGCAAAGCATAGTAGTTCCGCAATGGATCAGAAGTCTTAGCGGACGGGCGATCTGGCCAACCCTTCTGAATACAGCGTAAAACCCAGGAGATGGTGGGGTCAGAACCCGTAGCAGCTGCCAGCCTGTCCCCAGTGATGGGGAACCCGTCCACAACCCGCTGCTCGGCAACATCCAGGTGGAAACACAAAAGTTCGTCCCTATCGAATGCCTGATCAGGACCCATGGGAAGGCGAGACAGAGCATCAGCATTTGCATGTTGAGCCGTTGGCCAGAAATGAAACTCATAATTGAAACGAGACAAGTAAAGAGCCCAATGCTGGAGGCAGTGTGCAGCCTTGTCGGGAAGTGACGTTGATGGATGAAACAAGGAAACAAGTGGTTTGTGATCCGTAACAAGATGAAATTTTGAGCCATAGAGAGAAACACCAAACTTATGAAGAGCATAAATAATGGCCAAAGCTTCTTTTTCAATTTCAGAATACTTTTGTTGGGCCTCCGTGAGCGTTTTGGAGGCATAAGCAATGGGTTGTTCCGAACCGTCAGAAAAACGGTGCGCAAGGACTGCGCCGACCCCGTATTGAGAGGCGTCTGTGGCAAGAACAAGATGTTAGCCAGGTCGATAAGTAGCCAGGGATGGGGCCTGTTTCAGCATAGTCTTCAATTTCTGGAAAGCCGCTTAGCATGACATGGACCAGTGAAAAGGCACGTTTTTATGCAACAGGCAATGCAACGGCTGAGCCACCGAAGCCGCAGACAGTAAAAACTTGTGATAGTATGCTATTTTCCCCAAGAAGGCCTGCAGTTCCTTAACAGAAGTAGGGCGAGGAAGGGCATCGATCACAGCGACAGTTTGCTGAAGCGGATGAATACCATCCCGAGAGAGTTGAAACCCCAAGTACGTGATAGATGCCTGAAAAAATTGTGATTTCTGAAGATTACACTTAAGACCGGCAGTCTGTAAGACATGAAAAAGTGTGCGGAGATTTTGAAGATGTTCTTCAGTGGTGGAGCCAGTGACAACAATGTCGTCCATGTAATTGATACACCCAGGGACAGGGAGCAATAATTGTTCCAAGAATCGCTGAAAGAGAGCAGGGGCGCTAGCAACCCCGAATGGCAAGCGTTGGTATTGATAGAGGCCGAAAGGCGTGTTAAGGACCAGAAACTGCTGGGAAGCAGTGTCGAGAGGAAGTTGATGATAAGCTTCTGACAGGTCAATTTTAGAAAAATACTGGCCTTCAGCAAGTTTAGTGAACAGTTCTTCAGGACGGGACATAGGGTAAGTGTCGATGAGGCATTGAGCATTTACAGTGGCTTTGAAATTGCCACAGAGACGAATATCACCATTTGGCTTAGCAACGACAACGACAGGAGAGGACCACTCACTGGAAGTGACAGGAAGCAAGACCCCTGAAGTAGTGAGACGATCCAACTACCGTTTTACCCGATCACGAAGGGTCACAGGAATGGGCTGAGCCCGAAAAAACTTCGGCCGAGCAGTGGGTTTGAGCGTGATATGAGCTTCAAAGTCGTTTGCACGGCCTAACCCAGGAGAAAAAAGGGACGAAAATGTCGTCGACAAGGAATCCAGTTGAGCATAAGGAATAGCATCAGAGACAATATTGACTGAGTCGTCTATGGAGAACCCAAAAACGCGAAAGGCATCGAAACCAAAAAGATTTTCTGCGTTGCTCTGGTCGACCACAAATATGGGAACAGTGCGAACAACGGATTTGTAAGATACCTCAGCATTAAACTGTCCCAAGAGAGAAATCTTCTGTTTATTGTACGTCCGCAATTGCCGAGTGACAGGTGACAGGAGTGGAGAACCCAACTGAAGATACGTCTGAGAATTAATTATTGTGGCAGCGGAACTGGTATCCACTTGCATGCGAACATCTCGACCAAGGATTTGGACAGTGAGGAATAACTTCCCTGAAAGGGAAGAAGTGCAGTTGACAGACAACACCGAATCAGAATCAGCGTCATTTTCATGAGCATCATGTATGCGGTCGGATTTGCAAACGGAAGACACATGACCTTTCTTTTTGCAATTGTGACACACAGCCCAACATTGGGGACAATCCTCGCGTGAATGTTTCGTAAAACACCGCGGACATGAAGGAAGTTGCCGGGGGTTTTGCTGCAGTTTCTTAGTGGGTTCTTTACGCCTAGGCCAAGGCTGCGCGTGGAAGCGCACTGCGGCCACGTCGGCCGGCGGGGACGCGCCGCACGTGTCGTCAACAGCGCACAGAGGTTGTATTTCCCCGACATCACCCCACGCCTCTATTTGCGCCCCAGCGGCGCGAGAAATTTCAAAAGACTGCGCAATGGAGAGAATTTCATCAAGAGTCGGATTCGCCAACTGAATGGCACGTTGCCGAACTTCTTTGTCGGGCGCCGACCGGATAATAGCATCCCATACCATGGAATCGGCATAGGATTCTTTGTGGACGTCAGTAACAAATTGACACTTTCGACTGAGGCCGTGAAGTTCAGCAGCCCAAGCGCGATAGGATTGATGTGGCTGTTTTTGACAACGATAAAAGGCAACACGAGAGGCCACCACATGCGTTTGCTTTTGAAAATAGACAGACAGAAGTGAGCACATTTCAGCAAAGGACAAAGACGCAGGATCCTTCAAAGGAGCCAATTGTGACAACAATCGATACATTTGAGGTGAAATCCAAGAAAGGAACAGAGACTTACATGGTTGTTCGTCCGTGACATGAAATGCCAAGAAGTGCTGTCGAAGACGTTTTTCATAATCAGACCAGTCTTCCGCCGTCTCGTCGTAAGGAGGAAAAGGAGGTATAGCCAACGACGAGAAACGCCCTGCATTTGACGCCGCGACGAAATCGCGAATTGCCGCTGTTAGAAGCGTTTGCTGTTCAAGGAGATTTTGCAATAGTTGCTCGACAGTAACCATGGAACCCTATGGGTGAACGGTGAAAAGGAAAAATCCACTACCTCGTCGCCAATTGTTATAACGTCAAGTTTAACACATATATTTCAGAACGACACAACACATATAAGTCACAGAATAAGTTGACAAGCAAGACATGTGTACACGTTAGCATTCGAATGAGCACTGAGTCCCAGTCTAGCGGCTGCTGCTCGGCTGGCCGCTTAAGTGGCGCAGCTGCTGCATGGCTGGCAGACAGCGCCGCACGTAGAGGATGCGCGTAATTACGCGGCGGCGCTTTGAGTGATCGGCGAGTCACAACAAAGATACAGCTTGTTTTTATATCATCATCACTGAGTTCTGCAGATACATCCAAAAGTCGATGAGAAATTCTCTACTTGGTAGCAAGAATACCGAAAGTACATTCAATGTTATCACCTGGCTGTCCAGAGATTGTAGTTGAAAACTCTTTCTTCAATTAATGAAATTGCCTCCACATGGATGCAGTAAGAACAATGGCATACTGAAACCTTCATCCCCAGTGATTACAAAAGGAAAGTAATCAGGGTCTTGGTATAACAACCTGCTTTGAGAAAATGTAATTTCTTCCTCAATTAACTTTTTATAATGCAATGAATTCTTAAACGCTGTTGAATATGGTGGTATTCCATATGCACCAATGTCAGTGAACATTAATTTCTATTGGGAATCACACGTGATTAGCAAAAATATGGTGAAAAAGTGTATGCAGTTGTAATAGTTGGTTAGGGGCCGTAGGAGGGGGAGTGTTCATTGCAGTTGGCAAAAATATTCTCTCTATTGACGTCGAAGAATCCTTCAACATATTCTCAGTTTGAATATAATAAACTTTCTTGAGACTAAGAAGCTTATGTCCATGAATTAGCTTGGTTTTAGAACACATTGCTTGTGAAAAACTCAGCTTGTCCCTTTCTCACATGATTACTGAGAACTATGGATGAAGGGCAACAGGCAGATTGTATATTTCTAGATTTCCAGAAAGCATTTGACATGGTGCCCCATTGCAGGCTGTTAATGAAGGTACGAGCATATGGAATAAGTTCACAGATACGTGATGTTTGGATACAGTATTACTAGTGTCCTGCTTGTCACAGTCAAGTCATTTAAATATTTGGGCGGAACGTTGCAAAGCGATATGAGGTGGAATGAGCATTTGAAAACTGTGTTAGGGAAGGCAAATGGTCGTCTTTGATTTATTGGGGCAATTTTAGGAAAAAGTGCTTCACCTGTAAAGAAGACCACATATAGGATGCTGGTGTGACCTGTTCTTGAGTTCTGCTTGAGTGTTTGAGATCCGTACCAGGTTGCATTGAAGGAAGACATCAAAAAGTTCAGAGGCGGGCTGCTAGGTTTGTTATCGGTATGTTCGAACAGCACGTGTTACAGAGATGCCTCAGGAACTCAAATGGGAATCCCCAGAGGGAAGGTGGCGTCCCTTTCAAGAAGCTCTATTGAAAAAATTTAGAGAACTGGCATTTGAAACTGACTTCCGAACAATTCTATAGCCACCAACGTACACTGTGCATAAGGACAAAGAAGGTAAGATAGAAGAAATTAAGGCCCATAAGTAGGTGTACAGACAGTTGTTTTTCCCTTGCTGTATTTTCGAGTGGAACAGAAGGGGAAATGACAAGTAGTGGTACAGGGTACCCTCTGCTATGCACCATATGGTGGCTTGCAGAGTATCTACATAGATATATATGTAGATGTAGAAGTGCCAAACTCCAGCTGGCTTGATGACATTCGTATGTTTACCATCTACAGCTGCCAACCAGTTTTAGAAATGTGCCAGATTCCAGAAGTCAGAATGGAAAAGCAGACAGGTCAAAAGTAATGTCATATAGCCTGACACACTTGTCAAGTTATACTAGATATAATTACAGGTTTCTTGAAGGATCTGGAGGTATTGACTGATTATGAATACGTAGGATCTCTGCTAAAGACAAAGGAATGTGTGATAAAGAAACTTTGACACATTGTCCCTGCCTAAGTTGCTGCAATGGTTAAACTCATTAAAACCTAGCAGAACTGGACAATATTAAAAATTACAAAGGTGCATGAGGTGGAATCATTGGGTGTTCCCTGTGTTCTTGTATGACAGTGAGACCTGGGCCATGACAGCTAATGACAACAGCTGAATTGATGCCTTCGAGATGTGGTTTCAATGGAAGATTTTGTGCATTCCATGGACAGAAAGAAGAACCAACACTTCCATTATAGAAGAACTGGCATCACAAGAAGTGTATCATGCCATGTCAGCCAAAGATACTTCCCGTTCTTTGAGCACATTTTGAAAAGAGAAGAATATACAACTTAGAAAAAAGGCAAAACTGAATACAGAAGGCTGTGAGGAAGAGCAGTAAATAGATGCTTTGATCAAGAAAAAATTATCAGCCTACCTCTTCACATTATATTAAGAAGGACTGAAGATCACTGTGGATGGAGACATATAGTTGTAGATTCATTTACTTAAGAACTGACTGAAGAAATGAGGTCATGAGGCTTGGCAGTGATTAAACCAGTTCATGATGATGATGATGATGATGATGATGTAGGTAAGTTGTTATAGAACATAAATACTTTTGGATTAAAGGAGAGAGCTCACTGAAAAGCAAGATCATTGAATTTTGTTGATACATCCAAGCAAAAGAAAGTAAACTTGCTAAACTTTGTTGAAGAATTGATAGGGCAGCTCGATATTGTAGCTGACGTTCCATCATTGTTTTTGCAGCCCCAAAATACCTGAAAACAAGAAATATGAGTGACACACAAGAATCATTTCTGTTGCTTTTCCAAATCTGTTGTTGTACAGTGTTTACCTTTACTAGATTTTTTTAATTTTTTTTTTCAAAGAAAGTGGAAAAGATGAATGGATTCTTACACCAGAGAATTGCAAAAAGAAAAGAAAGAAAGAGAGAGACCAGTGCTTCTGGGAAAAAAAACAATGTTTTGTTAGAGAATTCATGATGTTTTGATACTTCAAAGGTACATTTGACAGTATTGGAGCGGAGATTGAGGATGATCCTCAGCGTAGCACATCACAAGTCAAAGGGATCAAAGAGTGTGTGGGTCCTAAGCATAATAAAAATAAGAAATGTATGAAGGAACCTATAGAAACAGACGACCTTATTAAAACTCTTAAACCAAAATTCTACAGGCCATCTAACATTGAATCATAAGAAAGATGAAGACATGCTGTTCATGTTACTTTTAGTGTCTGAAATTATTCATGAACTTGTGAAATTAGACACAATGTCGAACATTTTGAATATTTTAAGAAAGGCAACAAACAAAAGTGTTTGAGTAGGTAAATCTTAAATCTCACATTGTTCAGTTCCATAATTTCAGCGTGAAGCATATTACATCATGTCCAGGAAGTTTTCCAAGCAATCTTCAGATCACTTCACTCACTCTTAACTGTGCACAAACAGAGATACACACAGGAATTCAATGTCACTATGAACTGATATCCTAAACATCTGCTTCAAGTATGTCTTCAGAAAGCAATTCATAATAACTTGGATATTAAGTTAATGCTTTCTACAGTTGTGTAATTTGCAACAAAATACACTCTTAAAAGAAGGCTGTGCTGTGAAGGAATTATACAAATTGGTCACAAATTGACATTACATACAGGTGTCAACAGAACATGCAAGATGGTAATCTTTGACGACTGATGGATGAATGTGTGACATCACGGCACAGTTTCACTGTGCAGCTGGCAAGGATAGTAAACAGAGGACTTGTCAATGCCAGAACATAAAGTCTTTGTGGATTTCATTCCATGTACTGAGTTGGACAGTAACTATGCCTCACAGACAGGCATGTGAAAAATATATGTTGATGTCAGCATTTGAGAAAGGACATGTAGTTGAAATCAAAAAAGCTGGTTGGAGTAATCAGTGAATAATTTGACATTTGAATAGGAGCACTGTCACTACTTAATGATGTTGGCAGGAATGGTTGAACCATGGCTGAACATTGCACCGAGAAGGAAGTGGTCGACCTAGAGAGACAACAGAACATAAGGACTGAGTAGTCATCAAGAGAGACACTCAGTGCCCCAGATACATCCTTACCATCACTCCAATGTGTAACTAGTGTTTCAATGACCCAAAAACTATTAGTAATAGCTAACAGATAGGGTGCTGGGCTCATGGCACCTCTTACTGTGACTACTATTGACCTCTGCGCAACTCCAAGCCAGTTTACAGTGGTGTTGGGCACATTAGGCCAGGAATCTTACTGACTGGAATTGTCTTCAGTGATGAGCTGACAACCAGGAGTGATGGTCTGGGGTGTTATTTTGTTTCATAGCAAGACTCATTCAGTTGTCATCTGCAGCATTCTTATAATGCAGTGGTGTGTTGATGATATTCTACACCCTGTTTTAGCTGGCCGCGGTGGCCGAGCAGTTCTAGGCGCTTCAGTCCGGAACTGCGCGACTGATACGGTTGCAGGTTTGAATCCTGTCTTGGGCATGGATGTGTGTGATGTCCTTAGGTCAGTTAGGTTTAAGTAGTTCTAAGTTCTAGGGGGACAGATGACCTCAGATGTTAAGTCCCATAGTGCTGAGAGCCATTTGAACACCCTGTTTTGTTGCCCTTCATGGCAAGTCATCCTAGGCTTACAATTCGGCAAGATAATGCCTGCCCACACATGGTGAGAGTTTCTACTGCTTGTCTTCATGCTTTCTAAACCCTACCTTTGCCTTCAAGGTTGCCAGATCTCTCCCCAACTGAAAATTTTGGAGCATTATGGGCAAGGCCCTCCAACCAGCTCACATTTCTGATGGTCTGATGCACCAATTGGACAGAATTTGGCACAATATCCCTCAGGAGGACATCCAACATTGCTGTCAATCAATGCCAAGTTGAGAACTGTTCTTCCAACATATCCTTTGGCCTCTGAACCCTAACCTGTCTCTGCCCCTTCGCTCTTCTCACCTCTTCACTCCCTATCCCCTTCCATTTCTAGCTCTTACTTCTCATTACCATTTAACATTTTTACATTTACTCACATACTGTATCTGAGACTACTTGACCTTAGTTACATGACAGTATAGGAAGAAAGGGGGAGAGAATGAATGAGTGATCATGTGCATGTTTTCTGTTCTGAGGAATTGAAGTTCAGTATGTGAACTACTATTCATGAACTCCATTATTTAGAAAACTTAAAATATTAACTCTGCCATCCGTGTACATATAGGAGAGTATTATCTTTTTGTACACCAGACATGAATTATTTGAGGGAAACCATTTTATCCACTAGCATGATACTAGAGAAAGAAAATTTTATGCTCCCCACCTACTGCCTCAGACTTAATGCCCCAGGACCTCAATACATGGAATGAAAATTTGTAATAAATTAAAATGGAACAAGTTGATGCAGATGACTTTAGGTCCACTCAAAAGAAAGCTATATGAAGTACTGACACTGAAATGTTATTAATCAGTGGATGAATTCATGGAGGACAAAATGGAAATTTGAGCTTTAAACAATGTGTTACATATTCCAAGAAATATCATTACAGTGTTATTATTTATTGTAGTGCTATTATTTATTAGTGTAAAAATCATTGTAACTATATTATAAATTTTTGACATGTCTCCTGTATGCAAACCAAATGAATTGCAAATGTACATCATGAGATGAATAAAACACAATTCACTCCTCCTCCTCCTCTTCCTCATTATCATCATCTTGTTTCCATGCTAATGTGCTGCTCAAGACTTCTTCAATGCAGTGGGTGGTTTTCTTTTCTGAAACTATTTTTTTGTTCATCCAGAATTTAAGTGATTTATATTTCAGTCTTCAGTATTTTACTCCATGTTGTTTGGTCTTGAGTGTATGTGTTATTTATTCATTAAGAGCAAATTACCTGTCTGATCCTTTGCATTAGCAATATTATGTATTCCAGCTTATAAAAATAACTTTACAATTCTTCATATTTAAAGATAGTGATTAGTATTCTTGTACAACAACCATTCTCTTTTTCATTACAAGATTGCTAAGGCTTTAGCTTAGTAGCTGAATTTTGTATTTAAGAGATCTGAATGTTTAATTCAAATCCTCAAGCTATTTTTGTGTGTAAGAGACTATGACAATGAGTGGATACATTGTTTTAGAACTATTTTCAGGGTGTTCACTAATAAAATAGGCTGATTTATCAATTTCTGGTAGGTCCTGAATGATTTGTGGCAACTAAGTATTCAGCAAAGGATATTCAGCCGGATTAGCAATGTGAGTAAAAACTGGCCATGTGCCCGGTTTTCTCATAGTGCAGTAGCTCTAATGAGATGTTCATTGATAATCACTGGGGGTCTGAATGAGATCTTGCAGCCACTAAGGGACATCTGGATATATGATACTGAAGAGGGCTCCTGGAAAGAGGTTTGTTTATTTTTATTATTATTTCAAACAGTGGAAAATCCAGGATGGAATGTAACAATATTACCAGCACTACACAGCTGTCATTCCACCACCGCACCCAGTCTTTTTATTTTTATTTATTAATGTTATTTTTTTATTTTTATTAATTTATATATTAATATCTATGTAAGAAGTCTGTGGAACTTCCTCAATCACTTCCCTCTAGCATCTGGTTTCTATTTGATTACAAAAGTAACCACCAGTACTGGTTCTTAATTTTAATCTTATAGGCCAGTGATTGTACTAATACTTAGCAGAAACTATGTTTTATGTTTTAATTTTTATGTGCAGTTTTCTTTTCATGTGTACAATAAATATAAATATGAAATTCATTGTGATATGCCTACATATGAAGAGGAAATTCTGTGTTAGATATCAGCCCCTAGCACACTTTGAGAAGTCTTATCATCATCTTGTGATCTGGCATGACAACCAATATAAGTAACAGAACTCAGCGATCTTAATGTTTGGTCAGATGCTTTGCTAAAGTCACTCTTCACCTTAATGTTTTGTCAGTTAACAATTTCAACACACCCTTCTTTTCCACCTTCTGAAAATTTGTCTTTAAATTTGCATAATAATAAGTGCCATCATGTCTGTGCGCCAGTGCACTAGCATCTTAATAAGTTTGTTGTTGTTGTTGTTGTGGTCTTCAGCCCTGAGACTGGTTTGATGCAGCTCTCCATGCTAATCTATCCTGTGCAAGCTCCTTCATCTCCCAGTACTTACTGCAACCTACATCCTTCTTAATCTGCTTAGTGTATTGATCTCTTGGTCTCCCCCTACGATTTTTACCCTCCACACTGCCCTCCAATGCTAAATTTGTGATCCCTTGATGCCTCAGGACATGTCCTATCAACCGATCCCTTCTTCTAGTCAAGTTGTGCCACAAACTTCTCTTCTCCCCAACCCTATTCAATACCTCCTCATTAGTTATGTGATCTACCCACCTAATCTTCAACAATCTTCTGTAGCACCACATTTCAAAAGCTTCTATTCTATTCTTGTCCAAACTATTTATTGTCCATGTTTCACTTCCATACATGGCTACACTCAATACAAATACTTTCAGAAACGACTTCCTGACACTTAAATCTATACTCGATGTTAACAAATTTCTCTTCTTCATAAACACTTTCCTTGCCATTGCCAGTCTACATTTTATATCCTCTCTACTTCGACCATCATCAGTTATTTTGCTCCCCAAATAGCAAAACTCCTTTACTACTTTACGTGACTCATTTCCTAATCTAATTACCTCAGCATCACCCTACTTAATTCGACTACATTCCATTATCCTCATTTTACTTTTGTTGATGTTCATCTTTATCCTCCTTTCAAGACACTGCCCATTCCGTTCAACTGCTCTTCCAAGACCTTTGCTGTCTCTGACTGAATTACAATGTCATTGGCAAACCTCAAAGTTTTTATTTCTTCTCCCTGGATTTTAACACCTACTCCAAATTTTTCTTTTGTTTCCTTCACTGCTTGCTCAGTATACAGATTGAATAACATTGGGGAGAGGCTACGACCCTGTCTCACTCCCTTCCCAACCACTGCTTCCCTTTCATGCCCCCTCGATTCTTATAACTGCCATCTGGTTTCTGTACAAATTGTAAATAGTCTTTCGCTCCCTGTATTTTACACCTGCCAACTTTAGAATTTGAGAGAGAGTATTCCAGTCAACATTGTCAAAAGCTTTATCTAAGTCTACAAATGCTAGAAACGTAGGTTTGCCTTTCCTTAATCTTTCTTCTAAGATAAGTTGTAAGATCAGTATTGCCTCACGTGTTCCAACATTTCTACGGAATCCAAACTGATCTTCCCCGAGGTCGGCTTCTATCAGTTTTTCCATTCGTCTGTAAATAATACGCATTAGTATTTTGCAGCTGTGGGTTATTAAACTGATAGTTCGGTAATTTTCACATCTGTCAACACCTGCTTTCTTTGGGATTGGAATTATTATATTCTTCTTGAAGTCTGAGGGTATTTTGCCTGTCTCTTACATCTTGCTCACCAGATGGTAGAGTTTTGTCAGGACTGGCTCTCACAAGGCCGTCAGTAGTTCTAATGGAATGTTGTCTACTCCCGGGGCCTTGTTTCGACTCAGGTCTTTCAGTGCTCTGTGAAACTCTTTACGCAGTATCGTATCTCCCATTTCATCTTCATCTACATCCTCTTCCATTTCCATAATATTGTCCTCAAGTACTTCACCCTTGTATAGACCCTCTATATACTCCTTACACCTTTCTGCTTTCCCCTCTTTGCTTAGACCTGCGTTTCCATCTGAGCTCTTGATATTCATACCAGTGGCTCTCTTTTCTCCAAAGGTCTGTTTAATTTTCCTGTAGGCAGTATCTACCTTACCCCTAGTGAGATAAGCCTCTACATCCTTACATTTGTACTCTAGCCATGCCTGCTTAGCCATTTTGCACTTTCTGTCGATCTCAATTTTGAGACGTTTGTATTCCTTTTTGCCTGCTTCATTTACTGCATTTTTATATTTTCTCCTTTCATCAATTAAATTCAATATTTCTTCTGTTACCCAAGGATTTCTAGTAGACCTCGTCTTTTTACCTACTTGATCCTCTGCTGCCTTCACTACTTCATCCCTCAGAGCTACCCATTCGCCTTCTGCTGTATTTCTTTCCACCATTCCTGTCAATTGTTCTCTTATGCTCTCCCTGAAACTCTGTACAACCTCTGGTTTAGTCAGTTTATACAAGTCCCATCTCCTTAAATTGCCACCTTTTTGCAATTTCTTCAGTTTTAATCTACAGTTCATAACCAATAGATTGTGGTCAGAGTCCACATCTGCCCCTGGAAATGTCCTACAATTTAAAACCTGGTTCCTAAATCTTTGTCTTACCATTATATAATCTATCCGATACCTTTTAGTATCTCCAGGATTCTTCCATGTATACAATCTTCTTTTATGATTCTTGAACCAAGTGTTAGCTTTGATTAAGTTATGCTCTGTGCAAAATTCTACCAGACGGCTTCCTCTTTCATTTCTTAGCCCCAATCCATATTCACCTACTATGTTTCCTTCTCTCCCTTTTCCTACTCTCGAATTCCAGTCACCCATGACTATTAAATTTTCGTCTCCCTTCACTACCTGAATAATTTCTTTTATCTCATCACACATTTCTTCAATTTCTTCGTCATCTGCAGAGCTAGTTGGCATATAAACTTGTACTACTGTAGTAGGCATGGTCATTGTGTCTAACTTGGCCACTATAATACGTTCACTATGCTCTTTGTAGTAGCTTACCCGCAGTCCTATTTTTTTATTCATTATTAAACCTACTCCTGCATTACCCCTATTTGATTTTGTATTTATAACCCTGTATTCACCTGACCAGAAGTCTTGTTCCTCCTGCCACCGAACTTCACTAATTCCCACTATATCTAACTTTAACCTATCCATTTCCCTTTTTAATTTTTCTAACCTACCTGCCCGATTAAGGGATCTGACATCCCACGCTCTGATCTGTAGAATGCCAGTTTTCTTTCTCCTGATAACGACGTCCTCTTGAGTAGTCCCCGTCCGGAGATCCGAATGGGGGACTATTTTACCTCCGGAATATTTTACCCAAGAGGACGCCATCATCATTTAACCATACAGTAAAGCTGCATGCCCTCGGGAAAAATTACGGCTGTAGTTTCCCCTTGCTTTCAGCCGTTCGCAGTACATCAACAGCAAGGCCGTTTTGGTTAGTGTTACAAGCCAGATCAGTCAATCATCCAGACTGTTGCCCCTGCAACTGCTGAAAAGCTGCTGCCCCTCTTCAGGAACCACACGTTTGTCTGGTCTCTCAACAGATACCCCTCCGTTGTGGTTGCACCTACGGTACGGCTATCTGTATCGTTGAGGCACGCAAGCCTTCCCACCAACGGCAAGGTCCATGGTTCATGGGGGGAGGTTTACATTTATCATTTTTTGGTCTTCTGTCTCTCTAATCACTTACAAGCTGCCTCTCTTTGACTAAAATTTCATTTCTTTCGTTCCAGTCTAGTGGCAGCTTTTTATTGTACTAACTCCCTGAGTTTGTGTGAGGGAAAACTATTCCATGGGAAACGTTAACAGGAAACACTTGCGTCTCCACATTTGCAACTTTGCTGTCTCAATCTTTCTGCAGTGAGATGTTAAGTGGAACCGGTCAATCAGTGATTCTTACTCATGTGAGTGTCGTGTATTACCACGAAAAAGTAGCTAAAAACTTTGTTGTTCTGCAACTAGGTTCAGCAGTATGTCAGTGTCATCATCTGGCAGACTCAAGAATGGTGTATATCACAGATCCATAATTTTGAATTATATTATAAGGTGTACAACTTTCCTTCCATTGTTTGCTGTTAGGTGGCGGCAACAGTAAGTAGCGGTCGAAAGAAACAGATCGCAGGTGTCAGGCAGTTAGGTTGGACCTCGGTCAACATATCCTCATTCAAACATTTGTCGATTTGCATCTGCATCACAAAGCTGTTCTTGATTGAAAATGTCAGTTTACGAGCCTAATTCTTGTCATTTGCAGAAGGTGTTACTGTTTTGTTTCAGTATGAAGAAAACAACGTTGAGTCTCATCAAATTCTCTCAAGTACGTATGGTAAGGATGCTATTAGTGAAAGAACATGTCATGAGTGGTTTCAACACATTAAGAACAGTGATTTTAACGTCGTAGAATGCCTGGCATAGTGGTGGAAGAGAGAATGTTTTCGAAGATGCAGAATTTGAGACATTGCTGAGTGAAGACTCGCGTCAAACTCAAGAAGAATTGGCACGATTAGTAGGTGTGACACAACAAGCCATTTCAAAACATCTCAAGGCCATGGGCATGATGCAGAAAGAGGGAACTTGGGTCCCATGTGAGCTGAAACCAAGATAAATTGAACGGCATTTGTGTGTTTGTGAACAACTGGTTTAGAGGCAAAAATGGAAGGGATTTCTGCATCACATTGTGACTGGGGACGAAAAATGGGTTCATTAACCCTAAACGCAAAAAATTATTGGGATATCCTGGCCATGCTTCCACGTCGATGGCCAAACCGAATATTCACGGCTCCGAGATCATGCTCTGCATTAAGTGGAACCAGCTGGGTGTCATGTACTATGAGGTGTTAAAACTAAGTGAAACAATCACAGGTGTTCATTATTGAATGTAATGAATGTGTTTGAGTAGAGCATTAAAAGACAAATGGCCGCAACACACCGAGAGGCACGATAAAGTGATTTTGAAGCACGACAGCACTCAACCCCATGTTGCAAAAGAGGTCAAAACGTACTTGGAAATGTTAAAATGGGAAGTCCTACCCCACCTGCCGTATTTTCCAGACATTGCTCCCTCTGACTATCACCTGTTTAGATCAATATCGCATGGCCTGGCTGACCAACACTTCCGATCTCATGAAGAAGTCACAAATTGGATCGATTCATGAATCGCTTCAAAAGATGAACAATTTTTTCAATGCGGGATTTGTACACTGCCCAAAAGATGGGAGAAAGTAGTGGCCAGTGATGGAAAATACTTTGAATGATATGTGTGTAACCAATTTGTTTCTTTAAAGCCTCAAACGTTGGGGAAAAATCAGCAGAAGCAAAGCTGTACACCTTGTATGTATATACACTGAAGAGCCAAGGAAACTGGCACACATGCCTAATATTGTGTAGGGCCCCCGCGAGCATACAGAAGTGCTGCAACATGACGTGGCAGGATTCGACTAATGTCTGGAGTAGTGCTGGAGGAAATTAATACCATGAATCATGCAGGACTGTCCATAAACCTGTAAGAGTAAGAGGGGGTGGAGATCTTTTCTGAACAGCATGTTGCAAGGCATCCCAGATATGCTCAATAATGTTCATGTCTGGGGAGTTTGTGGTCAGCAGAAACGTTTAACTCAGAAGAATGTTCCTGGAGCCATTTTGTATCAATTCTGGATGTGTGGGGTGTCGCACTGTCCTGCTGGAATTGCCCAAGTCTGTTGGAATGCACAGTGGACATGAATGGATACAGGTGGTCAGACAGGGCGCTTAGGTGAGTGTCACCTGTCAGAGTCATATCTAGACATATCAGGGGTCCCATGTCACTCCAACTGCACACACCCCACACACGTATGGAGCCACCCATATCCATGATGTTTCATTGAATGGTTCACATGTTGATGGGCCAGCATTGAAATCTGCAGCAATTTGCAGAAGGGTTGCACTTCTGTTAAGTTGAACAGTCTCTTCAGTCATTGTCAGTCCAATTCTTGCAGGATCTTTTTCCAGCTGCAGTGATGTCATAATTTGATGTTTTACCAAATTCTTGATATTCACAGTACTCCCGTGGAATGGTCGTACAGGAAAATCCCCACTTCATTGCTACCTCTGAGATGCTGAGTCCCATTGCTTGTGCGCTGAGTATAACACCATCTTCAGACTCATTAAATCTTGATAAACTGCAATTGTACAAGCAGTAACCAATATAACGATTGCACCAGACACTCGTTGTCTTATATGGGTGCTGCCAACAGAAACGCCATATTCTGCCTGTTTACATTTCTCTGTATTTGAATATGCATGCCTATACCAGTTTCTGTGGCACTTCAGTGTATTTAGTATTGATAATTTAAGATAAGGGCAACAAGATAAAAAAGACTAGAAACTTTTCTTCATGTTTTTCGAGTTGGACTACATGCTGAATTCAGACAATACCTCTGCTGTGTAGTGAGTTGTTACCTTACTTCTAATTTATTTACATTCTACTAGTTCTTTCTATTACAGTGTTTAGTACTGAGATATGTGGCATATTTTAAAATTGTGGCCATGTGGTGCACACCATTTTAAAATTCTTAAGTCTGCCAGATGATGAGAGACTGCTGAAACTAGCTGCAGCATAATAACAATTGTAGCTTCTTTATGGTAGTTATAGATAGTTCTGTCATTTAAAAAGGCTGTGGAGCACAACTTATTCAGTGTGATTCTACACATCTTTTATTGTTTATATATTTTTTGATGTGACCATTTCACAATGACATAACCATTTTCAGCCAGCCATTGGTCATATTCAGACCAAAGGCACTAGCTACAAGTAGTTTCCATTACATTGTTGACAGTACTGTTGTTTAGTATGTGCTTGTAGTCTGAAGATCACTGATGGCTAGTTGAAACCGGTTACAGAATTGTGAAACACTCATGTGCTTTTATCAAGAAAAAATGTAAAAAATGAAAGAACATAAATCAATCACATAATCTCCAAGACAGTGGTTTTTTGTGTACAGATTTTACATATCTATTCTGATTTTTTCATTAACTGTCATTATAACTGATGTTTCCTTTTCTGATTTAAATTCTTATTTCCTGTGATGCAGTTACCACTCCCATGTTTGATTCATTATTATCCTACACCAACATTCCCTATGGTTGAAAAATGTTACATAGGACCCCTGTGATTTTCTTGGTTCTAAATTATTGCTGTTATGTTCTGATCTTGTTTTTTGCTATACAAATTTATCCTCATTTTGGTTGATTATAGGCCAAAATCTGTTATTATTGAAATAGAATATTGTGTGAAGAGAAATGAGAGGAAACTCTTGCATATTCTTAAATAGAATTTAAACAGTATACCATGATGGCATACCAACCTTTGTTTAGATTGTGTAGATGCCCCATAATGCTTGTAGACCTTCTGTAATAGCTATCCTCCTGATAATTATCAGGTGCTTTAAATAACATTGTCAAGTTTTTCATTTCACACACATTTATTGTTCTTAAACACACAGTGATTGGTTTGTAATGTGTTATATAGATTTAGCAACACGGATTGGTAAGCTACGTAAATTACAAGTGGCTTAATGAGTAACAGACACCAACGTAGTAACATTGCTCTATGAATTTTAACTGCTACCTTATTGTGGCTTGATGCATGACATATATTTAAGGATATGTATAGGAGTGTTTTTGCAAAATTGTAGCAAAGTCAGTAATTATTTCACTAATAATATAATAGACAGGAAAAATAGGTCATACGTACACACATTATACAGTGCAATAATATCGCTTAACTGTAAGCTGTAAAATCTAAAAATGGGAAAAAATATAGGTGCTATCTTACGAGGTGGACGTTTTTATATACACTAGGGTTTCCAAAGCCAGCCAAGAATTCTAGTTGAAATATTTCACAAACTAACATGTGATTCTGGGAACGCATTTTTTTTAAACAGAAAAATCAGGCCTATAAGAGAATAACACTGAAATTTTGAAAGGGTTACATTTTCAGACTGAAACATTCTGGAATATGATAATTTGAATGAAAATAAATTTTGAAATACTAAATTTTTGGAAAAAGGAAAATATTTGTATGAAAGAGGGGAATGAAAGCTTTCAAATAAAGTGTGTAAATCCAAAAATCAGACAGTTATTAATGAGGTTGAATTTTGTTGTACACATGATTTACACAACTCGTAAACTGTAAATATTTCTTAAGTAAAATGTTGTCTCAGAAACTAATTATTCTGTTATCACCAGTGGTCTGGAAAGTATGCATTGATTAATGAAGTTAAGCAAAATGTAACATGAATAAGAATTTAGATTTGATGTAATCATGGTATATGCCTTAAGTGTAGAAAATGTATCAGAAAAGAATAAATGCTTGTTTATTTATGTTTCAAACAGCAGAAAGGTTTATTATCACAGGAAATTATTTGAGCAAAACATGACTGAAGAAGAGAAAAGTGACATGATGATAACAAAAGGTAACATATGGCTTGTCATGAAATTTGGTTTTCATTCTTCCTCTTATCGTACATCAACTTCCACTGTTGCACTATCCTTCCTTATGTTTCCAACTGTTCTGTTAGTACTGTATTCAGTGTCTGTGTTTTGCTTTCCCTCTACTTGTTCTTGTTCTCTCTTTACTGAGCCGGGTAGTGCAGTGGTTAGTTAGCACACTGGACTCTCATTCGGGAGCACCATGGTTCAAATCCGTGTCCGGCTATCCTGATTTAGCTTTTCCTTGACTTTCATGAATCTCAAAAGGCAAATGCCGGGATGGTAACTTTGAAAGGACATGGCCTCTTTCCTTCTCCACCCTTTCCTAATCTGGATTTTTGCTCCTTCTCTAATGGTCTCATTGTCTCTAATGAACTTGTTGATGGGACATTAAACACTCATCTCCTCCTCCTCCTCTTCCTCCTCCTTCTCCTCTTCTATCTTCCTTACTGTTGCTTTGATTACTATCTGTTTTCGTGCTTCCTTGTAAATTTTATGCACAATTTTGATATCATTCTAATTGTTGCATTTGCCTGTTACTTTCAACTGATGTCTCTGTTATTTGTCACACTATATATAGTTGTTATTCCCTTCTTTCACATTTTGTTAAATTTAGAGGATTGTAAATTTAGCTATTGTGCTCTTTCACTGTAGTCGCTCTTCCTTAACTAATTAACTAATTATATTTGCAGTTGAATGACCCAAGAATTTAGAGTGACTTGACCATCTGTTTTTTTCTGATTTGGAGGGATTTCTTTTTATTTTGCTGTCCCCTTAACTCCACAGAAAAGAAATATCACCTAAAGCTTTTATAGTGTTCCCAATGAAACAGGAAGTTCAATGAAATAAATGATAATGTCTAGTAAAAACTGTGCATTGAACTAGGGCTTGAACTCGGATCTCTTATATTCATACGCTGTGCTGTTGCAAATGAGACAATTAAGATGCCTGATGTCAAACTGCTAGTGACAGTATCTTTTTCCATAGCTTGAAATTATGGAGAGAATAAGACAGCAAATGGTTTACATTCAGCTTGACATTACTTCCTAAATGCAGGAAAGAACTACTTTGCTGGAATGGTCTTTACAACAGATTGACACCGTGAGCTCTTCTGAGATCTGGACCAGAAAGTCAAATTGAATATCTTGTTTTCATGGGCATTGGCGTTCAACAGAAGCTCTTTCATTTTTATAGAAACCAACATAGTGTCTAAGTCTGTTGTTAACACTCCTATATACTTAATCATTCAAAAGGCTACTGGGCAATGCTAAGGTATTGCAGAATTTTGAAAATATTTGGAAGTATAAAACAGAGACCTAAAGTGGCAGATACCAATCTTCTGATGAACCTTATTTGTACATGTTAACATTGTGCATAATTTTTCATTTGTTATCCTCTGTACACATGAAGAACATGAGTGCATCTCCATATTCATCACAATTAATTCCACTGCCAAATAATATTTTAGTAACTTGTTGACAGTTATCACAAGTGTAAAAAATTCTTTCTGCTACATAGAAATGAATAAAATGTAAGAATCAGTAGATATATTTCCTTGTTTTTACTTTAGAAAAATGGTGTTCAAAATAATTTCACATTGCATGGAATTTAGCAGACAGTTGTTCAGGATTGTTGTTATATAGAAAACTGTGCTCATTTATGTAGTGGAAACTCTTCTTTTCATAGGTACATGTAAAAGGACCACAAATGTTACCACGGTACAGTCACACATCAGCAGTAACTAGTGATAACAAGTTTCTCATATTGCTTGGAGGGGTTAACACACATACGACCCATCAACCTGGAGTGTGTGTTATCAATTTACTGGAAAGAAAATGCTACGAATATGCCTTACCAGTGAGTAAATTTATTACTGAGTTTTTATGCTCATTATTGATGCATTTATTGATATAAAAGTTCATAAGGAGAGAAAGAGAAAAAGAAAGATTAATGTTTGGTGCAAATTTTACTCTGTACACCTCTTTGGTGTACCATTGTTGTAGTCAAATATCTGATGTTTGCAAGTCATCTTAAATTGACTATTTGTAAAATCACAGGATGAAAAAATAAATAGAAAACACATATTTTCACTATTTTCTTTGCTAATTATTTATTTTTGAAACCCAGGTTTCAGATGTTTGGCTCATTGCCTTAACATTACTGGAAAATATGCTATGGTCTGTATTGCTACAAACATACGAAAAGCACAGAATTTACAGTATTTCACCAGTACGGTAGTGGAAAAATCTTGTTGGGATATAAATAAGGAAAAGAGTAAATAAAGATACCAACTCACTATATAATTGAGGTATTGAGTTGGAAATAGGCACATAAACAGGTTTGAGAATGTTTTATTTTGCTGCATGCAGCACTGGGCTGTCATATGCATACAGTATCACGGAATTAGCCACTCATACAAATGATATGGCCAGCATATGCACATTATGGTGTTATGATAGGACTTACATGGCTGGCTTGATGATTGACAAAATTCCAAAACTAATCCCCATTTAAATAAAAACAAACTTCTGTGCAACTTTGATGTTTCTGTGATTTCATTGAAATTTGAGAATGTTGCTGAGATTTTCCCATCCAGGTACTTGTACTGGCACTGGCTCCAATGCTGGCACATTGTGCCAGTTTGCGCAGTGTAGCTGTGTATGTGTATGAATATGTGTATAAGTATTTTAACAAAGAGATAGAGGGGCTGGCCAGTACTTACCTCAGCTCAGTACAGCCGATAGATACACACAAAACAGAACCGAAAATTTACGTTCCTAGCTTTCAGAACAAATGTTCCTTCATTGGGGAGGAGAGAGGGGAAAGAAAGGGAAGAAGGGAAAGGAGATTCAGTTACTCACAACCCAGATAATGAAGCAACAGGGCAAGGAAAATAGGGAGGGTAGCAAGGATGGAGGCATGGTTGTCAGAGGGAAGCCAAAGATATTCTACTGTAGTACTGTGCCAGCTTCAAACCAAAGAGGATGCATACAGAAGTAAAGAGGTATATAGTATAAAGATAAACACAACTATGTAGGATGAAAAGATGCGTGAAAGGCTAAAGAGGAAAGGGAAAGAGGAGAAGACTGAAGAGTAAATGGGAGTGAGGTTGTTTAATGTAGGTTCAGTCCAGGGGGATGGGGGGATGAAAGGATGTGTTGGATGGAGTGCAAGTTCCCATCTCCGCAGTTCAGAGGGACTGGTGTTGGGTGGGAGAAGCCAAATGGCACATACGGTGTAGCAGGTTCCTAGGTCCCCAGAATTATGCTGGAGGGCATGCTCCGCTACTGGGTATTGGGCATCTCCTAGGCGGACAGTTCGTCTGTGTCCGTTCATGCGCTCAGCCAGTTTAGTTGTTGTCATGCCGATGTAAAAGGCTGTGCAGTGCAGGCATGTCAGTTGATAAATGATATGTGTAGTTTCACACGTGGCCCTGCCTTGAATTGTGTATGTTTTACCAGTAGCGGGGCTGGAATATGTGGTTGTGGGGGGATGCATGGGGCAGGTTTTGCAGCGGGGTTGGTTACAGGAGTAGGAACTGCTGGGTAGAGAAGGTAGTCTGGGAATATTGTAGGGTTTAACAAGGATGTTACGGAGGTTAGGGGGGTGACGAAAGGCAACTCTGGGTGGTGTGGGGAGAATTTTGTCAAGGGATGATCTCATTTCAGGGGTTGACTTGAGAAAGTCATATCCCTGGCGGAGTAATTTGTTGATGTTTTAGAGGCCAGGATAATATTGGGTGACAAGGGGGATGCTTCTGTGTGGTCTGGGGGTAGGAACATTGTTGTTCGATGGGGAGGAATGTATTGCTCAGGAAATTTGTTTGTGGACAAGGTCTGCAGGATAGTTGCGGGAGAGGAAAGCACTGGTCAGGTTATTGGTGTAATTGTTGAGGGATTCGTCACTGGAGCAGATACGTTTGCCACGAATACCTAGGCTGTAGGGAAATTCAGTTTCGAAAAGGAGTTGAGGTTATGGAGGAAATAACCTCAACTCCTTTTCGAATCTGAATTTCACCTGGTCCTTCTCCAAAACCCAAGCCACCTTCCTGGATGTTGACCTTCATCTTGTTGAAGCTCACATCCACACCTCTGTCCATATCAAACCCACAAACAAACAACAGTACCTTCACTTTGATAGCTGCCATCCTTTCCACATCAAACGCTCCCTTCCCTACAGCCTAGGTATTCGTGGCAAACATATCTGCTCCAGTGACGAATCCCTCAACAATTACACCAATAACCTGACCAGTGCTTTCCTCTCCTGCAACTATCCTGCAGACCTTGTTCACCAACAGATTTCCTGAGCAATACATTCCTCCCTGTCCAACAACAATGTTCCTAGCCCCAGACCACACAGAAGCATCCCCCTTGTCACCCAATATTATCCTGGCCTCTAAAACATCAACAAATTACTCCACCAGGGATATGACTTTCTCAAGTCAACCCCTGAAATGAGATCATCCCTTGACAAAATTCTCCCCACACCACCCAGAGTTGCCTTTCGTCGCCCCCCTAACCTCCGTAACATCCTTGTTAAACCTTACAATATTCCCAGACTACCTTCTCTACCCAGCGGTTCCTGCCCCTGTAACCGACCCCGCTGCAAAACCTGCCCCATCCATCCCCCCACAACCACCTACTCCAGCCCCGCTACTGGTAAAACATACACAATTCAAGGCAGGGCCACGTGTGAAACTACACATGTCATTTATCAACTGACAAGCCTGCACTGCACAGCCTTTTACATCGGCATGACAACAACTAAACTGGCTGAGCACATGAACGGACACAGACGAACTGTCCACCTAGGAGATGCCTAATACCCAGTAGTGGAGCATGCCCTCCAGCATAATTCTAGGGACTTAGGAACCTGCTACACCATATGTGCCATTTGGCTTCTCCCACCCAACACCAGTCCCTCTGAAGTGCGGAGATGGGAACTTGCACTCCAACACATCTTTTCATCCCGCCATCCCCCTGGACTGAACCTACGTTAAACAACCTCACTCCCATTTACTCTTCAGTCTTCTCCTCTTTCCCTTTCCTCTTTAGCCATTCACGCATCTTTTCATCCTACATAGGTGTGTTTATCTTTATACTATATACCTCTTTACTTCTGTATGCATCCTCTTTGGTTTGAAGCTGGCACAGTACTTCAGTAGAATATCTTTGGCTTCTCTCTGACAACCATGCCTCCATCCTTGCTACCCTCCCTATTTTCCTTTCCCTGTTGCTTTGTTAGTATTTGTTTCACATCTTTATATGAGATTTTCCATTAATCATTTGTATAAGTATTTTGTTAGCTCTGAGGAAGGACTGGTCCAAAAGCTTAGCAAAATTTTCCTTATATTTATTTTCCACTCAGTGTCTCAACTGTACAGTGCACTGTTAGCTTCACTCCTTCAATTATTTATATTCTGCTACAGACTTGCCCCTACCATATGAAGTGACAGAAGGCTAGTTCATGTGATGAAGATAAGGGATTTACCACATATTTTTTTGGAATTTTTGTACAGGAAATCATAGAATTTTGCTAGTATATATGTGTCAGTGTATTTTATGGTTAATCTTTAGTATTTTTGTTTTGGGGACTATACTATAGAGAAAAGACTACTAAATTAGATACAGTATTTGCCAAAGTATTTTTGTTTTGAGCAATATATTGTGGAGGATATGTTAATACAGTATGTACGTGCACTGTGAGGCCAAAAGCTTATGGACACCAACTGACATAGATTCTGTGTGTACCAGTCATGGAACTAGTAGCATGTATGCCTCCTTCTGCTGCTGTTTGGCTTTACTCTTCAGTACTGATACAAAGAAGATGGATTTTTTTTTCAATGTGGTGGTGTCTAATTTTTGAAGTGAATTGATGTGGCACACAGACAGACTCAAATCATCTCAAGGATGTTTTATGGGATTCATTCAGGTGTTTGATCTGGCGATAGCAGAAAATCCACCTAATTTTCATTAGACCACATTGTAGTGGTCCTTTCTTTATGTCCAGGAGCATTATTGTGCCAATAAAAATCATTGCCACTCTGTGTGAGAACTGCACATACTGTCTGTTCATTCTGACTGACTTTCAACATTACCAAAATACACACAAGTAAGTCCTCACTCATACTTACAACCACAGGCGTACATCTGTATGGCTACATTTTCAAGATAATAGGGCAATGTAGCCATACAGGTGTGTGTGTGTGTGTGTGTGTGTGTGTGTGTGTGTGTGGTGTGTGCACAGTGTGTGTGTGGGGGGGGGGGGACGCACATACTTTTTTGGCATCAATAAGGATTTGTCCACAAGGTAGTGATGTTCTCAGTCTTATTTATGTACCTATTGACGTCTTGGTGCCTCAACTATATGGTGAGCTGTTATCTTTGCTCGTTCAGTTATTTATATTCCACCACTGACTTTCGACTGCCATACAAGTAAATCCTATTTGACAGGATATGACATTATCAACAATATGATCTTAAACCCTAATCATCCTTTCTTCCTTCCTTGATTTTCACACATCTGTCAGGTCCACACATGTCCAGCTGAGTACTGCCTGCATTGTGTATCATGGCTGGTCACCCATAAAACCTTGTTACAACACTGCTCAGACCCAAGACAGTATTATCTGTAGCAATCTAAATACTATCAGAAAGTCATTTATGATTAGAGGCCCCTGAGGGACGACTTTGAAAACTGAGGCCTGTTGATCTTGATGGATTGTTTTGTCAATGACTTGATTGCAGATGAAAGTCCTCTGTAATAGATAACAGCTGTGTCTGATGTCTGGATTGCTTAACAAGCTTCAGAGTTCAAAGGGATCAGTAGTTAATTTTTAAATGGAAAATCCAGGAGGAAGTAATGGCAGTATTATAAAAAAGATTGGTACTCACCATATAGCAGTCTATTTTCAAATTTCAACACATGATAACATCACCAACAGTGTACTTGGGAATATTTAAGTTCTCTGGAAGCTCTCATGTGGAATTCTTGAAGTCGTGGCGTGTAGCTTATTTGCTTAATGGCTTGTGAAATATGGAAATATCTGTAATCCCTGCAGTTAATGAGGTTTCACATGAAGTAGTTCTCAATCTCAAAACAGTTTTCAGTTCCACTAGACATTTATGGGAAATTGTTTTTGCAAAGTAACAAACATCTTTGTGGACAGAGCTTATGAAATCTAGTCCTATAGTGAACTGCTTTGTTTCTCCCCATTCTTGGTCTTATCCAACCTTGTGCTGTGTAATGACCTCATATTGATAGGGCATTAACTCTGATCTTCCTTTCTACAATTCTCTCTACAATAATTGTTCTATTAGGCATAAATAATGAAGAAATATCTGTGCTAGTCTCACTGATTGTGTGTTTAATTCTGATACTCCTGAACAGAATAAGTTACACTTTTGGTACAGGAGAGATGGTGCATTCATCACTCTTTTTCTATTTTTGCATTCTTTTGGAATGTTATGATGTCTATTGTAGATTAATAAGTAAAGCTGAAAGTTCACTGTGATTATTTTATTTCATTTTTGTTTATTTTCTCCACAGAACCAGGATCCAGACAGGCCAATAATGTTACACAACCATACATCAGAATTGATAGAGGATTCAAGATTTCTAGTGTTTGGTGGTGGCGATAATTGTTTCTCATTTGGCACAAGCTTTAACCCTGGTATCATTAACATGGAGATATCTCATTTGCTCCATTGACATAATTTTACATAAAATACAGACTGGAATTAAAATGGCCAAATGAACTAACAACAGTGTGATTTATATTTTTACATACTTTATATTTTTATATTATTTTGAATGAGAAGTATACCTTCACAATTATCTATGCTTGCCTGTGCAATGCCCTCCAGAAGTAATGTTATTTAGAAATAATGAATATGTAAAGGGGCACTGCATCCCCCCCCCCACTCCCCCCCCCCCCCCCCCCCCACACACACACACACACACATTCAACGCACAGTGCAAGTGGAATGTTGTAATAAATGTGGTTGAAACACACCAATAATTGGCCATCTCGAGTAATTGTACCAAGTAAGCATGTCCCCATGACCACACACATGGACAAGCATTATTGGAAATCAACACTGATGATGCTTCATAAATAAAAGAAGTGAAATGTACATGGTGAAAAACAAACTGCCTTTCGTTGCAAAGACAGAACTTAACTCCATGAATTTTGAAGCAACTAAGGAATGATGGAAAAATACACACATAAGTGAGTGAGTGTGTGTGTGTGTGTGTGTGTGTGTGTGTGTGTGTGTGTGTGCGTGTGTGCGTGTGTGCGTGCGCGCGTGCGCATGCTAAAGCTACAATGTTGTAAACCATACAAATTACTAAGAATAAGTAAATTTATCGCCATTTCGCAACCACAGGCGTACGTCTGTATGGCTACATTTTCAAAATAATAGGGCAATGTAGCCATACAGGCTAAATGGCAAAATCAGTATCAAAGGCCCTCTATTGGTCTCTGTCTTACAGGTAGCACACCATAGGTAGATGGATTACCTCAAGGAGTGCAGGATGTGAGGACATGAGAGGGGAGAATGTTTTCTGGTTTGTTCAAAAGAGAATACACAAATGACGACAAGCGAAAGTTATTAGTGATTCATGTGTCTTTGAAAAGATCTGAGTGCTAAACATACAACAGCTGTCAGTGCCACACCTTACCAAAAGATCTGTCTGAGAACCTAGAAAATTCTGGTCGTATGTAAGATCGCCAAGTGGATCTAAGGCTTCCATTCAGTCCCTTGCTGACCAGTCTGGTGTGGCAATTGAAGATAGCAAAATGAAAGCCGAAGTTTTAAATTTCATGTTCAAGAAATCCTTTACACAGGAGAATCATACAAACCCAGTGTCATTTGACCATTGGACAGACTCCCTTATGGATGGCATAGTAATAATCATCCCTGGCATAGAGAAACAAGTGAAAGATTTGAAAGCAAATAAATCACCAGGTCTGGCTGGAATCCCAATTCAATTTTACAGAGAGTACTGCTTGACATTGGCCTCTCATCTAGCTTGCATTTATGATGAATCTCATGCCCAACATGAAGTCCTAAGTGACTCCTGTATATAAGAAGCATAAAAGAACAGACCCGCAAAATTACAGTCCAATATAATAACTTCTGTTTGCTGCAGAATCCTTGAAAATATTCTCCGTTCAAAAATAATAAACTTTCTTGAGACTAAGAAGCTATTGTCCACAAAGCAGCATGGTTTTAGAAAGTATCACTCGTGCAGAACTCATCTTGCCCTTTTCTCACGCGATTCCATATTACTAGATTTCTGGAAAGCATTTGAAACGATGCACCAATGCAGGCTGTTAAAGAAGGTATGAGCATACAGAATAAGTGGACAGGTATGTGAGTGGCTCAAAGACTTCTTAAATAATAGAACCCAGTTTGTTGTCCTCAACGGCGAATGTTCATCATATAGAAGGGTATTGTCAGGAGTGCCTCAGAAAAGTGTGATAGGACCATTGTTATTCTTTGTATACATAAATAATTTGAGGGACAGGGTGAGCAGCAGTCTGCAATTGTTTGCTGATGATGCTGTGGGGTACAGTAAGACATCGAAGTTGTGTGACTGTAGGAAGATACAAGACAACTTAATTTCGTGTTGATGTGATGAATTTCAGCTAGCTCTAAATGTGGAAAAATGTAAGTTAATGTTGAGGAATAGGAAGAACAAACCTGTAATGTTTGGTTACAGTATTACTAGTGTCCTGCTTGACACAGTCAATTCCTTTAAATATCTGAGCAGAACATTAAAAAGTGATATGAGATGGAACAAGCATGTGAGAATTGTGGTAGGGAAGGTGAATGGTCGACTTCAGTCTATTGGGAGAATTTTAGGAAACAGTGGTTCACTTATAAAGGAGACTGCATATAGGACACTGGTGCAGCTTATTCTTTAGCACTGCTCAAGTGTTTGGGATCTGTACCAGGTCGGATTAAAGGGAGACATCGAAGCATTTAAGAAGCAAGCTGCTAGATTTGTTACCGGTAGGTTCAGACAGCATATAAGTGTTACAGTGATTCTTCAGGAACTCAAATGGGAATCCCTGGAGGAAAGGTGACATTCTTTTTGAGAAACACTATTGAGAAAATTTAAAGAGCTGGCATTGGAAGCTGACTGCCAAATGATTCTTCTGCCACTAACATACAAGACACTTAAGGACTTGTTTTTCCTTCACTCTGTTTGTGAGAGGAACAGGAAAGGAAGTGACTAGTGGTGGTACAGAGTACCCTCTGCCATGTACCATATGGTGGCTTATGGAGTACCTATGTAGATATAGATGTAGATGTCTTCCTGTGCTGACAACTCACACGCTTATGTGCCTCGTACCGATCAGTTGCAATGGTGAAAATTACACATGCGTAACATGGGTTTGTTTATTTATTTAATCGTATGGCTAGGGGCCCCCCTGTCGGGCAGACCGTTCACCCGGTGCCGGTCTTTCAATTTGACGCCACTTTGGTGACCTGCATTTGATGAGGATGATAGGATGATGATGATGACAGCACAACACCCAGTCCGTGGGGGGGAGAAAATTCCCTGACCCAGCTGGGAATCGAACCCGGGCCCAGAGGATTGACAACCCATCACGCTGACCATTCGGCTACCGGGGGCGGACAACATGGGTCTGTCAATGCATGTTATATAAACTATCATTTTCAAATGTGGCACTTATATGTTGCTGTTTGTACAGTGCATGGGAATTATCATCAAAATATACAAGCAGTGGCAGGAGAACACACATAAAGCTATGGAAATTTGCAAGCTTTCAGAGCCAGTGGCACTTTCTTCTGGTAGACGGGCTAATGGGAAGGAAGAGAGGGGGGAGGGAGAAAAGGATTGCTGAGGTTTAGGAAATGGGGAGAATTTGGAAAAATTGCCCAGAATCGTGCATCATGGGAGACTTAACAGTTGGGATGGGCAGAAAGGACTGATTGTTATCTCATAGAATCATGTGTACCGCCAGTTGTCCGTGTATTCCCAGCACAATATTTTGACGTCTTCACTTGGCGTCTTTAACAGGTGTGTCCTGACTCTGGTCACTATGCTAACCAGGTCCCATATTTATGCCTGGGTGATGGCTGCTGTTCACTATGCCATCCATGCCCACTATGGCTGTTTCTTGTGGTGGTATCCATTTCTAGGCATTCCCTCTTCTGTATGCACCCATTGCGGCTGTCTTCCAATTGTGACGGCTGTCCTATGGCATTCTGTATTAAATCCGCACCCACCAGGTGCATTCCTAGCACTATCATGATGCTGTAGATTTCCCTTATGCTGTTCGTGGATGCTGGCTTTCCCTTGTGGTGATTTCACCCTCCTGGCATTCTGAATTTGGTATGTGACAGTGATGTGCACTTCCTGTGACATCAAGCTGATGTTGGAGTTGTATATTATGTCTGCTCACACTGCAGCGATGTCTTGTGGCAGTAGCTGCAGTCTGGTTCCCATATTATGTCTGCTCCCCAGTTGTTTGGTGCCTGATGTTCAGATGACTGATGTTCCCTGTCTTGTCCAAGACCACTGTGGCTGCCTTCTGAGGAGGTAGTTGCTGCCTGGTTCTCTGTAATGAAGTCTGATGCTGTTAATTATCCCCCCGATTGTCAGAGATGCATTACTGGAGAAGGGAACTTCCTGTGGTGTTTCTGTAGTAATGTAAAGCTGGATTCCATGCCATACTGAGCTAGTATTCTGCTTCCTGGTCGATCAGGTTTTCCACCATCTTGATTTCAATACATTCATTACACCGATTGAGGTGGTGCAGTGTTTAGCACACTGGACTTGCTGGGAGAGTGATGGTTCAAACCCGGGTCTGGACATACTGATTTAGGTTTTCCGTGATTTCCCTAAATTGCTTGAGGCTAATGCTGGGATGGTTCCTTTGAAAGTAACGTAATCCTTCCTTATTCCAATGGGACCGATGACCTCATTGTTTGATCGCCTCCCTTGAATCCACCAACCACCACCAATACATTTAATAATGACGCCATCCCAGAATCTGTAAGTTTGAGCCAGGATCCTAGTTTTGTCTTAATTAATGGTTTGTTGAAGACTTCCCTGGCAATTCGTTGTCATCTTGTAGAATCTGGTGGTGTGGTGTCTGTATTTGCCAAAATTAAACATCATATCACATCTAAGGTGGCTAACAGGTTCAAGCGCCATGTCAGTATTACTCTGGTAAGGGAAAGGATCCGTGACATGTAGCATAGACTGGATGTCACATCAGTGGAGGTACTATGTCTACATCTGGACTTGCCAAACAACCCAGCACCAGAGGTCTGGGACAAGGTAGACGGTACGTCATCGTTACTGGCGGCATGTATTGAGCACAATGCTACAGCTCGACAACTGGTGAAATTTGAGTACATGAACAACACAGTGCAATAAACACAATACCCACAAGGTGGTAAATCTGAGTGGTCACCCATTAGACAATGGTAGATGAAAGGTACTTGAAAGGGGCCTCAACTTTGCATTTACTTCTAGAGACCTACCGGTTTCTGGCTTCATCAGTTCTATTTAGCTAGTGGTCAACACTCTTATCATCAAGGCTTGCAGATGAGATTTGGAGAGAGACATGTAGGGTGCAAATAGAGCCCTAAACAGACATCTCATAAGATGAGAGGATAGCCCTTGACAGTTTGCGGGAAGATGAAAACTTAGTGCTGTGACTGGCAGACATGGGGAATTCTACTGTCATACTGCAGAAGGCCGACAATGACCAGATCTGTCAACTTTTAGAGGAAACTGCTTACAATGACTAGAAAATGATCCCACTAATAGAATGGACAGGCAAACCGAGGCTCTTTTTAAGGAAATGGGATAGTCTGAGAAAGTTGTCCAGGAGCTGAAAGCTACAGCACCACTACCACTTAGACTATATTGATTACCGAAGATCCATAAACAAGTGTGTATCACTTCATCTGGTCGTGAGCAATATTGGTGCAACTACCCACCATATAGCCACATACCTTAAGAAGATGTTAACGCCATATGTGGGAAAGTGCATCCACAACATTCACAACTTCTCAGACTTCGTGGAATGTTTCAAAAACCTATGAATCTGGAACACAGACATCATGATCAGTTTTTACATTGTGTGTCTGTTCACTGTAATACCACTTCAGAACACGCTCGATTTGATGGAGCCCTGCTGGATCTTCTCTAGCGTATTTTAACATCGTCTTACTTCTTATGTGGAGGCCAGTTCTATGAGGAGTAGCAATGTGTAGCTCCTTATTTCTGGCAGTGGCATATCTGTTTATGGAGAAATTTGAGGATGAGGCCTTTACAACTGCTGTGTGCCAACTGAAGTTTTCTTCAGATATGTTGATGATCTCCTGGACCATCTGAACAAGAGACATCACAATGTTAAGTTCACCATGGAACTAGAGTATGATGTTCAACTCCTATTCCTGGATGTCCTTGTGTAGAGGAAGACCGATGGCACATTTGGCCACAACATGTGTAGGAAATTAACAAACACTGACTTAGATCTAGAGGCTGACAGCTGCCACCACCTGGTACAGAAGAACAGGATGCTCAGAACACCAAGCCAAGACACTCTTCGAGCCAACAGCTTGACAGCAGAATTAGAACATCTCCAATCAGTGTTCACAAACAACAGATGTTCAATCAGGGAAATCTGCAAAGTGTTGCATCCCACCAGACAACCTAATACAATGGAAGAGGAACAAGGGGAAGAGACCAGGAAGGTAGCCTTCCTATCATATGCAGGGGCTGTCTCTGCTAAGATCACAAGAATTCTGAAGAAACACAAAATCAAAAGCGTGTTCTGCCTGCCCAGTGAGGTCAGAATTCTCCTTGGAATGACCCAGGATGATCTGGGGTTAAGAACAAGCTGATAGTTATCATATACTATGTGAAAGTTTTACGTCTTACATTGGTCAAACCACTGGAACAGTGGATACGAGATGTAAGGAACACCAAAAACATACCAGGCCAATAGCAGAAAAATTGCTTGAAATTTGAATGCGCCATGAATTTTGACAAAACCAGGATGCTTGCTCAAACCCCCAGATTCTGATATAGTGTCATCAATAAAGCCATTGAAATCAAGAGGGGGAGGGGGGGGGGACCACGATCAACCCGCAAGCAGACTACCAGCTCAGTATGGCATGGAATCCATTTGTGGAATTACTACAGGAACACTGGAAAAAAGTTATTTGTCTGTAATGATCCTGTGATGACTGCAAGTGTAAATAGAATCAGATCTCATATGGAGCATCAGGTGGCAACTACCTCCTCAGAAGGCAGTCACAATGGTCAAGGACAGGCTAGGGAACATCATCAACCACACGAAACATCAGGCACCACACAACCTTAGAACAGACATAATATGGAACACAAGACGACAGCTACTGACACAAGAAATTGCTGCAGTATGAGTGGATATAATATGCGACTCCACCAGGAGCCTGATCCAGTAGATATGCACCTCACAGGTGCATACCAAATTCAGAACTCAAGGAGGATGACATGGCCATGAGAGAAAGTTGCAGCAGTTGTGAACAGCGGAAGGACTGTCTATAGTATCCCAATAGTGCTAGATACGTGCCTGGCGGGACCTAATACAGAACTCAATGGGTGGCCACTTCCACGGAATACATTCACAGCACGAATGGATGGAAGAGAGAATGTCTAGAGATGGATACCATCATAAGAAATAGCGACAGTGGGTTCAGGCATAAATATGGGCCCCGATCAACAAAGTGACCAGTCTCGGAAAATGCTTTTTGAAGACGCCAAGCTACGACATCGAAATATGGAGTTGGGAAGATGTGGACCACCAACAGTACATCCGATTCTACGAGATGACAATGAATCGCTGGGAAAGTCTAAGAAACCTGAAAGACAGATTGTTTTGGGCTGTACTAGAAGAGATTTGAAAACCTGAGAGTTTAAAGGTGGCAGATAGGGCAGTACCCAAGAGAGAGCTTACTGACAAAACGAAGTACACAAGGTAATAAGAGTGGAAAAGTAAGTGCATTGTATGGCTTGAAGTAGGACGGAATCCATAGGTAGGTCAGAAACTAAAAGATATAGAAAACTAAAAAGGGGTGAAGGAAGGAATAGTTACTGAGAGGAAATGCTGAGACTGAAGAAATTAAATGTAAATTAAAGCCAGTTGATGGCAAGAACTAAGGACATATTGCAGTTTCAGTTCCCACCTGTGGAATTCTGAGAAATGTCTGTCTGGGGGAAGAATCCAGGTGGCACCAAGGTCATGACTGTCATGTTATAGAGTATCCTTTGCAATAGTATAATGTGTGTTGCCAGTATACACACTCTGCCTATGACCATCGCCCTAACTGATAACATGGCGATGGTCATGCTGATTTGAAAAGCCAGATGGTGCCGATTTGAAAAGCCATATGGTGTTTACGTAACAGCTGGTACATGATGTTCCAATTCACGGTGGCTGTCCCTTGATAGTATATGCTTTGCAGTGGCAGGGCTGATATAGGTGGTGATAGTGAGGGGCATAAGCAAGTCTTACAGCAGGGGTATCACAAGTATAGGAGCCTTAGGGTAGGGAAATGGGTGCAGAAGGAACATAAGGTTTGGTGAGGATATTGTGGAGATTGGGAGGGTGACGAAAGACTATTTTAGTTGTGGTGGGCAAAATATCGGACAGAGTGGACCTCATTTTAGGGCATGGTTTTAAGAACTCATAGCCTTGTTGAAGTAGGATCATGGAACATCTAGAGTGGAGTCGTCAACATGCTACGTGGACGGTTGAACAATGGGTGAATGTTCTTTGCCCAGATAAGCCCTGATTTGATCTGGAGAGTGATTCTTGATGGATTAGTATCTTGAGGGAATGTGGAACACGATTTTGGGACTCAGACACTGTGGAAAGGGACCAATACCAAGGAGGATCCCTAAAGGTGTGGGCAGGAATTTTGTTGACCACTCAAACACCGATTCATGAAATTTTGCAGATGAATTGGCAAGGTTTAACTGCTGTCAGGTATCATGACAATATCTTGGGACCTCGTGTACAGTTGCTGCAAGGTGCTGTGGGAGCAGTCGTCCTATTGATGGACGATAATGCTTGACCTCGTAGAGAACAGGTTGTTGATGTTTTCTTGGAAACAGAAAATATTGCACACATGGCATGGCCTGCTCACTCTCCCAATTAATTTGAATTTCATAGAGCATGTCTGGGATGCACTAGGGAGACAGGTTCCATCAAGTTAGCATCCACCAACCACTCTCCTAGACTTGCAAGCAGCTCTGCAGGAAGAATGGGCATTATTGCCTCAACATGAAATTGGTGACCTCATTCACAACATGCTCCATTGTTGTCATGCCTGTATTGCTGCCAGAAGTGGTGGCACCCCGTACTGAGCACTTTAACCATGTATTGGAATTTGTGTGCAAATCCATTAAGACGGAAAATACGAAGAACACTTTTATCTATCATTATGCACATTGCAGTTGTTTACGTTCTGTATTCTTTAGTTGTTTCTAATTTACTGTCACCTATTTATGCTGTTTTGTGGCAAAATAAATGCAATCTTGCAAAATTTCTGTTTGTTGCTTTAATTTTAGATACCATTGTACTTTACCTCATAAGATATACTTCCTGCTTACCTTAATTGACTCTATACTTACCAATGACTACTTTACATTTGACATGATTTCCATCTTCAGTATGTAAACTACCAAGTCCATTAAAATACCTTAAGATTTATATTCTACTATAGTAACATTTGCATGTATGGACTGAGCACTGGTTTCATCTATGATGTGTTTTAAATCTCAAAGCATTAGCACTAGTTGGCTGCAACACATGCAGCAGCAGGAAGTTGAGCTTTGTGCATTATTCTTAGCTTATTTTTTCTTACATGCTTAAGTTTGGCAGCGAGCAGCAAATTGTTTGTTTAGTGCTTTTTAATTTCTGGAGCTGTTTCAGGGAAGACAGTATGTTGCTGTTGGCTGAAAACCGAGCTCCATACTCCAACAAATGGTATGAGGGCTTGCAATGCTGGTATTGCGAACTGCTGAAAGTAAGGGAAAATACAGCTGTTATTTTTCTTGAAGGCATGCAGCTTTGCTGTATGGTAAAATATTCCAGAGGTAAAATAGTCCCACATTCAGATCTGTGGACTGGGGCTACTTAGGAGGATGTCATGATCAGGAAAAACAAAACTGGCTTTCTACAGGTTGGAGCATGGGGAATTAGATGCCTTAATCGGGTACATAGATTAGAGAATTTAAAAAGGGAAGTGGATAGGTTGAAGTTTGATATAGAGGGAATTATTAAGTGAGGTGGCAGGAAGAACAGGACTCCTTGTCTGGTTAGTACAGAGTTGAAAATCAAAACTCAAAATGGGGTTTAATGCAGGATAGGGGCTAATAATCAATAAGAAAGTAGTAATGCAGGTAAGCCACTATGAACAGCATAGTGAACACATCATTATAGTTAAGGCAGACACAAAGTCAACAGCCACCGTATAGTGCAAGTTTATATGCCAACTTGGTCAGCACATGAAGAGACTGAAAGAATGTATGATTATATAAAAGATATTATTCAAATAGTTAACGGAGATGAAAATTTGTGTCAGGGACTGCAATTTGATAGAAGGAAAAGAAAGAGAGAGAAAAATAGTAGGAGACCATGGCTTGATGAAAAAGGAATGAAAGAATTTGTCTAATAGAATTTTCGCACGAAGCATAATTTATTCATTGCTGATTCTTAGTTTAAAAATAATGAAAGAAGGTCATATAAGTGGACGAGATCTGGAAACACAGGAAGGTTTCAAATAGATAACTTAATGATAAGACAGATTTTGAAACCAGATTTTAAACAGCAAAATATTTCCAGAGGCAGTCGTGGTCTCTGATCATATGTTACTGGTTGTGAATTGCAGATTAAAATGTTGGAAATAGGGAAAATGTTGGACATGGAACCTTGAAAGACTGAAAGTACCAGAAGTTTTTGAGGTTTTCAGAGAGAGGATTAGGCAATGATCTAGTGAAACAGAACTTGATACGAAACTAATGTAGCCTGGAGAGGTGAAATAGTGAAGGCAGCAGAGGACTGAATAGGCAAAAAGACAAATCCTGGTAGAAATTCATGGATAACACATGAGATATTGAATCTAATTGACAAAAATATAAAAATGAAAAAGACCAAAGGAAATACAGATGCCTACATAACGAAACTGACAGATGCATGCATAACTAGGGGAAAGATTGATGCCACCTAGAGGAAAAATAGAGAGACCTCTGGAGAAAAGAGAAGCAGCTGTGTATAAATAACTTGGATGGCAAGCCAGTACTAAGCAAAGAAGAGATAGCTGAAAGGTGGATTTGCCCATATAGAGCCTATTTTATTATCTGAATTCTAAATTTCAGACATTAGTTGGAGGCTGTATGATTTTTAATCACTTTCCTTAAGAAAGCACAGTATTTCTTGTAGTATTGAATTAGTTACTTTTGCATTGGCCCTTATTTTTTACTATTTCCTTCTCCTGCCCATACACTGATTACTTTCGCAATCAAACAATTTTTTGATGTCATATTAGTGCCATACTTCAATGTATTTATCTGACAACTATTTTCTCCAACAGACAATACTCATTAATTTGGAACTGATGCCTTTCGCATTATACACACACTTCTAATCAATTTTCTGTAAGGCTGTTGTCTTAAACCCTTTATTTTCTGTTCATTAGTTACTATGTTTTTGATTGGACCACCTATGCATAATGAGGTAAGTTACCAAGTATGGCACTTTATGCATCATGTGTTCCTTATTTTGAATGGAGAGTCATCATCAGATGTAGAAGTAACTTCGGGTGTACACCAGGGAAGTGTGTTGGGACCGTTGCTGTTCATGTATATTAATGGCCTTGCCGACAATATTCATAGTAACATCAGGCCTTTTGCAGATGCTGCTCTTATTGATAATGAAGTACTATCTGAAAAATCTGCATAAATATCTTGATAAGATTTCAACATGGCGCAGAGATTGGCAGCTTGGTCTAAATGTTCAGAAACGTAAAGTTTTTTACTTCACAAAATGAAAAAATGTAACATCCTATGATTATAATATCAATGAGTTACTGCTGGAATCGACAAACTCATACAGATACCTGGGTTGACAATGATGATGACGTTTGGTTTGTGGGGCACTCAACTGCGCGGTTATCAGTGTCTGTACAAATTCCCGATATTTACAGAGTCCAACCTCGCCACTTTCATGAATGATGAGGACAACACAAACACCCAGTCCCCAAGCGGAGAAAATCCCCAACCCAGCTGGGAATCGAACCCGGAACCCTAGACCACAAGCTACGGACAAGTACCTGTGTGTAACACTATGTACTGATATGAAGTGGAATGATCACATAGGCTCCGTTGTGGGTAAAGCGGGTGGTAGACTTCAGTTTATTGGTAGAATATGGGGGAAGTGCAGTCAGTCTACAAAGGAGATTACTTACAAATCACTTGTGCGACCCATCCTAGAACATTGCTCAAGTGTGTGGGTCCCATACCAGATAGGAGTAACTGGGGATATTGAACATATACAGAGAAGAACAGCATGAATGGTCACACCTTTGCTTAATCCATAGGAGAGTGTCACAGAGATACTGAAGGAACTGAATTGGAAGACTCTTGAAGAGGAATGTAAAATATCCCAAGAAAGTCTATTAACAAAGTTTCAAGAACCAGCTTTAAATGGTGACTCTAGGAATACGCTAGTCACCTATGTATTGCTCACACAGGAATCATAGGACTAAGATTAGAATAATTACTACATGCAAAGAGGCATTCAATCAATCATTTTTCCCATGCTCCATATATGAAAGGAACAGGAAGAAGCCCTAATAACTGGTACAGTGGGACACATCCTCTGCCATGCACCTCACAATGGTTTGCAGAGTATAGATGTAGATGATCACACAGCCTGTTCAGTGCTAGATTTACATTTATACCATTAATTATATGTTAGCCTACTGTTAAGTTGTTTATTAGTGTACTGCTTTCCTGTGTAATTCTGGTGGGAAAATTATCAACAGAACTCAGTAAATTTCCATGTTGTTACTTTTATCATAATCTTTCATGTAGTTAATATTAAAATCTCCACAGATTAGCATTAGTTTCCTTTTGTCTGTAAGATGGCATAATAAATCTAGTGGTGATCTATATACTGTAACAATAATGAGTTTTCCAGCAGAAGTAATTCACAAGAACAAGCTTGCAGTTGTAGTTCTAAGCAGAAACTGTTGGTTTCAGAAGATCTGTACATGACATTATTTTTAACATTACATAATAGCTCCGCCTTTCTCCATGTTTTCCCTACAGAAATAGGCTGATATGGTCTTCTGTGTGTGCATGGTGCTCATTGACTAAGTTTATTCTGTCTGTGAAACTTCATCGGGAACCCTTTTTAAAGCAATCTATCTGAATGAGGTATTCAGTCAAAAATTAGCTTATGTTTCACATCTCTTCTCACAGAAATTCTACTGTTAGTGCCAGTACTGCCTCCCATTAAAATTTCAGCCATCTTTCTCCCGCCTGTGGAGATGTAGGCCATGTCTTACTTATCCCCATCTCTCAATACCAGCACCTGGCACAGAAACAATGTGAGCCTCACCTGAGCTCAACAGCAACCCGGACAATACCTGATGGGTTTCATCCAGTGTTGATCAGGCTGTTGGAGAACCTCAACAAAGCCTACTCTCCTGCATGAGGTTTGCTGTATCACCAAAGCAGCTGATGGCCCACACCATTCCTTGAGTGCTAACAACAAGCTCTTTCTTTTTCTGTGCAATTCAATTGCCTACCTATATCTCTTAAATTCTTATTGATGGTTTGCTATGCTCTGATTTCAACTACTGCTGAAATAGGTAAAGACTATATCTGTTCTTGAACTCAGTGGCAACAGAACTATCCAAGTTGCTGTCTTTTTGCCCCTTTATTATCACCTTTCCACATCCCACTTTTGTCTTACCCCCACAACTGTTTTTCAGCCAATCTCTGCCTGAAGGAATCAAATTCTCACTTATTAGACTGCAATCTTCGTCTTTTAAACATACTATACATATCGGTGGGAGGGCCTAACTGGGAATTCTTTCTTTTGTCTTCACAGCAGGTGCCCCAGTGAAACAAGCCATCAGTCTTCTGACTGATTTGATGTGGCCTGCCACAAATTTCTCTCCTGTGCCAACCTCTTCATCTCAGAGTGGCATATGCAACCTACGTCCTCAATTATTTCCTGAATGTTTTCCAATCTCTTTCTCTACAATTTTTGCCCTCCACAGCTCCCTCTAGTACCATGAAAGTGATTCCCTCATGTCTTAATACATGTCCTGCCAGCCTGTCTTTTCTCCTTATCCATGTTTACCACATATTCCTTTCCTCTCCAATTCTGCAGAGAACCGCCTCATTCGTTATCTTATAAGTCCAACTTATTTTCAACATTCGTCTGTAGCGCCACATCTCAAATCTTTCAGTTCTCTTCTGTTCCGCCTTTCCCACAGTCCATGTTTCACTACCATTCAATGCTGAACTCCAGATATACTTTCTCAGAAATTTCATCCACAAATTTAGCCCTATGTTTGATACTAGTGGACTTCTTTTGGCTGCAAATGCCCTTTTTGCCATTGCTGGTCTGCATTTGATGTCCTCCTTGCTGCATGTGTCATTGGTTATTTTATTGCCTAGGTAGCAGAATTCCTTAATTTCATCCACTTCATGACCACCAATCCTGATGTTAAGTTTCTCACTGTTCTCATCTCTGCTACTTCTCATTACTTTTTCTCTGCTACTTCTCATTACTTTCGTCTTTCTTCAATTTACTCTCAGTCCATATTTTGTATTCATTAAATTCTTCATTCCATTCACTAGGTCATTTAATTCTTCTTCACTTTCACTCAGGATAACAATGTCATCAACGAACTGTATTATTGATATCCTTTCACCTTGAATTTTAATTCGATTCTTGAAACTTTCTTTTATTTCCATCATTGCTTCTTCGATGTACAGATTGAATGTTAGGGGCAAAAGACTACATCTCTGCCTTACACCCTTTTTAATCCGAGCACTTCGTTCTTGGTTATCCACTCTTATTATTCCCTCTTGGCTCTTGTACATATTGTATATTGCCTGTCACTCCCTATAACTTGCTCCTATTTTTCTCAAAATTTCAAACATCTTGCACAATTTTACATTGTCGAATGCTTTTTCCAGGTCAACAAACCCTATAAATGTCTTGTTTTTCCTTAGTCTTGCTTCCATTAACAACCGAAATGCCATAATTGCCTGCCCTTTGCCTTCACCTTTTCTAAAGCCAAATTGATTGTCATTTAGCACATCCTCAATTTTCTTTTCCATTCATCTGTATATTATTCTTGTCAGCAACTTTGATGCATGGGCTGTTAAGCTGAGTGTGCAATAATTCTCACACTTGTCAAATCTTCCAGTCTTCGAAATTGCATGGATGATATTTTTCTGAAAGTCAGATGGTCTGTTGCCAGACTCATACATTCTACATGTGAATAGTCGTTTTGTTGTCATTTCCCCCAATGATTTGAGAAATTCTGATGGAGTGTTATCTATCGCTTTTGATTTTTTCACTGTAAGTCCTCCGAAGCTCTCTTAAATTCTAGTTCTAAGACTGGATCCCCTATCTCTTCTAAATCGATTCCTGTTTCTTTTTCTACCACATTAGACAAATCTTCTCCCTCATATAGGCCTTTAATGTACTCTTTCTACCTATCCGTTCTCTTCTCTGCATTTAACAGTGGAGTTCCCCTTGCACTCTTAATGTTACAACCCTTTCTTTTAATTTCACTGAAGGTTGTTTTGACTTTCGTATATGCTGAGTCGGTCCTTCTGACAGTAATTACTTTTTCTACTTCTTCACATTTTTCATGCAGCCATTTCTTCTTAGCTTCTCTGCACTTCCTATTTGTTGCATTCCTCAGCAACTTGTATTTCTGTATTCCTGAGTTTCCTGGAACGTTTTTGTGCTTGCTCCTTTCATCGATCAAATGAAGTATTTCTTCTGTTACCCATTGGTTTCTTCATAGCTACCTTCCTTGTACTATGTTTTCCTTTCCAACTTGTGTGATGGCTCTTTTTAGAGTCGTCCATTCCTCTTCAACTGTGCTGCCTACTGAGCTATTCCTTATTGCTGTATCTGTAGCCTTAGAAAACTTCAAGTATATCTCGTCATTCCTCAGTACTTCCGTATCCCACTTCTTTGCGTATTGGTTCTTCCTGACTAATCTCTTAAACTTCAGCATACTCTTCGTCACTACTATATTGTCATCTGAGTCTGTATCTGCTCCTGCGTGTGCCTTACAATCCAGTATCTAATTTTGAAATCTCTGTCTGACCATGATATAATCTAACTGAAATCTTCCCAAATCACTTGGCCTTTTCCAAGTGTACCTCCTCCTTTTGTGATTCTTGAACATAGTATTCACTATTACTAGCTGAAATTTATTACAGAACTCAATTAGTCTTTCTCCTCTCTCATTCCTTGTCCCAAGCCCATATTCTTCTGTAACCTTTTCTTCTAATCCTTCCCCTACAACTGCATTCCAGTCCCCCATGACTATTGGATTTTCATCTACCCTTGTATATTGTATTACCCTTTCAATATCCTCATATACTTTCTCTATCTCTTTATCTTCAGCTTGTGACTTTGGCATGTATACCTGAACTCTCATTGTCGGTGTTGGTTTGCTTTTGATTCTGATAAGAACAACCCTATCACTGAACTATTCACAGTAACACATTCTCTGCCCTACTTTTTTATTCATAATTAATCCTACTCCTGTTATATCATTTTCTGCTGCTGTTGATATTACCCTACACTCATCTGACCCGAAATCCTCACCTTCATTCCATCCCATTTCACTTCACTGATGTCTACTAATATCTAGATTGAAGCTTTGCATTTCCCTTTTCAGATTTTCTAGTTTCCCTACCTTGTTCATGCTTCTGACACCCCATGCCCTGACCCGTAGAACATTATCCTCTTGTTGATTACTCAATCTTTTTCTCTCGGTCACCTCCCCCTTGGCAGTTCCCTACCAGAGATCCAAATAGGGGACTTTCCCCGAATCTTTTGCCAATGCAGAACCATCATGACACCTATTTCAGTTATGGGCCACATGTCCTGTGGATACACATTATGTATCTTTAATGCAATAGTTTCCATTGCCTTCTGCGTCCTCATGCTGTTGATCATTGTTGATTCTTCCGCCTTTAGGGGCCGTTTCCTACCCTTAGGACAAGAGAGTGCCCTGATCCTCTGTCTGCTCCTCCACACTCTTTGAACAGGCCATTGGCAGAATGAGGGTGACTTCTTATGCCGGAAGTCTTCGGCCACCAATGCTGATTATTAATCAAAATTTAAGCAGTGGTGGGTTTTGACCTCGGGATCGAAGACATTTGTTTGATTAGTAATCAAAGACGCTACCTCAAAACCACAGTAGTATATAATCCCTACATACCAGTCTTATATTATTAACTAATCTAAACATGCAGATTATCATCCATAGTCTTATTATTACAGATAACTACACAGGTATATATCTTCCTTCATAGTAATGACCTTTAAAGTTATGTTTTTATTCACAACATTTTGCAAACTTGAATGAAAATCAAAATTAATTCCAGTAGACAAACACCAGATTCTCCATCACTTTTCAATAGAAATACACACAAATCAAAACCTGAGCATGTTATTTATCTTATTCTGAACTCACATGAATAATTCAACTGGAAAAGGTCAGTTATATGAAATGGAACAGGCACCTGTACGCTTGTTTAGCGTGCAGCATAACTGAAATTAAATATTAATGCAAAATTAAAAACTTAACTTACGGCAGTACAAAATTACAGTGTATCATATTTTGGAAGGATGTACAGCTACCAAAGATTGGTTTGAAGCTGCTCTACATGCTAATCTATTCCACACAATCATATCCGTCTCTGTGAAACTGCTGCAACGTGCATCTACTTATTTATTTAATTCCTGTGGTCTGCCACCGCACTGCATGTTGTGGATATGCGACAAAATTTGTTAACTTATGTTCAAGGTACATTATGGTATTATAATACATTGCAACAGATTTACTAAGTTAGCTTCACTGAACAGTCCATGTTTTGCACTTAAACACAACCAGCAAGATTAGTTTTCTAGGTATTCTTTTACAGAGTAAAAACAGTGACACAGCAAACAGAATTTCACAACTTTATTAAATTGAGCGTTGTCTTCAGTAGACTATGTACATGTGGGAACCTTGTTGTACAGCTGGAGGCCTATGTGAAATGCTCCCTTTTGACATAGTTGAGCATTTGCATGTAACACATACAGATTTGAGTTTATTCTAGTGTTGTGTTTTTGTATTTCACTATCTTCCTTGAGTTTGGATTCAGTTGGCACAATGTGGTTTTTTTTTTTTTTTTTTTTAATTACAGTCTCAAGAATGTATAGACAGGATAGTGTTAGGATGTCCAGCTTCCTGAAGATGGGTCTGCAAGAGTCTCTAGGTTTGCTTCCATTAACGATCCTCATGGCTTTATTTTGGTTTCTAAAAGTGCTCAGGGCAGAATATCACAACATACTTCATGTGGGCCTATGTGTGCAATTAGTGTGCAGTTTTATTATTTTCTATCATAGGACTTCAGCACACTCAGTGCATAGCAGTCAGTACTTATCCTGGCATTTACCTTTTCAATATGTTTATTTTGTTTCAGGTTATCTTGTACCGACAGATCCAGAATTTGAGTACAGCTTAGCAACTATTGGTTGGTTGTTTACTGTTACAGGTGGTTGAGAGAGTTTGCACTTTATGTGGTGTAAAAGTTCATTGAAATTTTTTTAGTGTTGATGGTTAATCTGTTGCTTGTAACCCAGTTGCTGAGTTGTTCTGTAGCAAAGTTCGCAGCTTTCTGAACTGCCTCTGTGTTCTCCCCTTTGAATAGTGCTGTTGTGTCATGTTATGGTTTTGTGTGCATCTACATTCAGACTCAGGTCATTAATATACAGGAGTAGGTCTCAAAACTGAGCCCTACGGTATGCCTTGTTTTAAGTTTTACTACTTGGTAGAGTTTCAATTACTGAACTGAGTCATTTGTTAGTGTACATCATGCTGACTTTCTGTATGCGATTGCTTAGAAATGATGCAATCCATTCATTTGCAAGTCCTCTGATACTATAATTCTCTCTTGTTTTCAGCAATATTTTGTGATCCACTGCATCAAAAGCCTTTGACAGATCTAGAAATGTGCCTGTAGTGGGTCATTTTGCATTTAACAGATTCTGTGTCGTATTAATGCTGTCATATACTGCTGGTTCTGTAGATTTATTGTTTCTAAACCACATCCCGTGTCGTATTAATGCATTCATATAGTGCTGTTTCTGTAGATTTATTGTTTCTAAACATATGTTGGGATAAACTCAGTAAAACTATTTTATCTTTGAAGCCCATCAGTCTTTTGGGCATAATGTATTCAAATTTTTACAGATGCAGAATGGACACATTCATAAGGTATTTTTCATATATGTCTTTATTAACAGCAACAAAAAATTACAATATTTTATTTACATTTTAAATGGAGAACTACAATTTTTATTAAGCCATTATTAAACTGAATGACAAAACACAACCATCTTGAATGCATTTCTTTTCAGATTTTCTAATGTCTAGACCTTCGTATGTTGTGTGCCATTCAAATCACAGCAATGTTTTTGTGTAAACGAAACAAGTTACATCATAGATTTAACACAGTGTTGTAAAGCATTTATAAGGTTTTTAAGATACACAAACTGTAACATACAAAACAGACACAAAAAGTCGAGCTTGAGTGTCAAATCTCATGTTCGAGGTCCTTTTCAGCCATAAAATACCCAAACTATACAGGAAAGAAAAATTAGCTTACAATATTTTAAGTAAACATTATGACTCTGACTGTTATTACATACAGAAAAACATAGTAAAGAGGCTAATGTGGGGTATGTTGTGCAAAATTTCTCAAAAGAATGAGTGCAGAACTAGTACTAATAATAATAAACAAACAGACATCAGTAACACTTAACTATTAATAACATAACAGTTGCTGCAGAACTTGCAACTTATTTTCAGAATTTTTTCTCATCAACATACAGTTTTACCAGCAAAACTGGAGTCTTCACAAAGAACAATTGCCTAACTTCCTTACTATGTCGTATGTGAGGCAGTTTTTCTATGCAGAGCTTCTCACTTGTTCTTCAGTCTTTAGTGCAGTTTACATCACAGTTTTTCCATAAATTTTTTTAAATCATCCTCTACTTAGATGGCTTGGTGTATTAACTTCAATGTCTTGAGTCACAAAGAATGTGCACATATGAACTCTTGCTTAAAATACAAGGTATTACTGCCTTTTTATGGGTAGTTTAAAAAAATATGACATCTAATTTTCTTCACTTTTTTTCTGTTCAGCAGGCCCCTGGTCCAAAATAGGACTTAAGTGTTGTTTTTTTTTTTTTTTTTTGCACAACAGTCTTTACCATGGTCTCCACATGTCCTTACTACTGCTACTGCTAGAAGCATTTTCTGTCGTAGAGGCAGATGTTCCATCTAAAGGGCTTTCTTGTGATGTTGGTGCCTGCTGAGAACTTGAACTTATTTGGTCTGTATCATTGGGAAGCTCAATTCGGAATGAGAGGTGTGGCATTTTACTTGGTGGTGGCAGCGTGAGTAAAGAGGATACAGTGTTTTCACTTGGCTCTGTTGTTGGAAATGGTCTCTTGCTGCCTACAAGTGGCGGCTGTGACAGTGAGCTTGGAGGGAACTGCAAATACTCATCTCTTCTCAAGGAAAAATCCAGGGGATCCTTTGCACCGTAATGAAGAGGAGCTGCTTTGACTGCTGGAGATGTGGCAGACACAGAAGTGCCCTTGTCTTCTAAATTAGTAATCACAGAGAGAGGTTGATCTGTTGGTACTGAAGGAGCAATATCAGGTTTTGAAGAAGGAAATGTTACTGTGGAGATGACAGGTACTGTCTTGAACTCAACTTTGAGTTCTGCAACAGCCGAGACACCAACTGGAGTACTTTGGTGATGTAGGGAAGATGAAGTGGAAACAGAGAGTGAGCCTGACCCATTATCACATGTGGATGAGGTCACATGCGGCTGTTGGTGTGGTTTATCTTCACCTGCCACAGAAGGTGGGGCACCCTCTGTTCCACCAAGAGGAAATAATCTAAATGCAGGAACTTTGAGCCAGGTCTCCTGTGCCCTATGGTCAGCACCTCTGACCATGGAGACCAATGGAGGAGGTGATGGTGGTGGTGGATATGGTTCAGTAATGAGTGAATCGTCATCAGAGATGGTGGATGTAGGCGACGGTAGAGGTGAGGGGGGTGCTTGAACTGCCTGCCGTGGGTTGACAGCAGTGAATGCACTAGGATGTGACCTGTCCATTGCAGAAGAAGGAGTAGAAGACACAGCAGTGGTAACAGTTGTGGAGTTAGTGACATCTGCAGTGGTGCTGGTTGTGGTAGTGGTAGCAGCTGTAGAGGCAGAAGTAGAAGAGGCTGCAGAGTGCTGTACCTGTTGTGGTACCCCCACTGCTCCTGCAGCTGCAGTGATGGGCAGCAGACCATGGGGCAACACGAGTGCCAGCTCGCCCGTTGGGAGTCGATGTGGCACAAGGGCGAGCCCCGCGGCAGCAGTTGTGGCCGGTGTGACCCCCACGCCCACCAGGCCAGGGTTATTGTTAGGGTCGAGCTGCTGCAAGCTTGCTATACACTGTGACAGGTGGCCAGAAAGGCGCTGGCGAACTGCAGGTTCGACACTGGATAGTCTTCCCAGATACCTGCCCACTTCACCTGCACATTCACTGAATCCGGTACGGAATTTGCTAAGCACTCCTGGATCCGTAGCCACTGCTACTGCCAGCTGCTGCCTCTGTACACTCTGTAAATGACGTACAGTCATTTCCAAGATGTCTGCCTTCTCCAGTTTTGAGTGTCGCGCAGGCTACAAACAAAAAATAAAAACAAAATTAGCCAGAGAGCCAAAAAACATACTTCATTGGTACTGCATATTTTTGTCTATAAAAACATACTGTTTATAGTTCCTTAACTCATCACAAGGTATCACGGTGAATTAAAATTGCATGAACAAAATTTTGGAACCTGTTCAGGGATATTTTATGAGTATTTTGCTATAAGGTCTCTATGATCTCCAGTGGCTCATGACGGAGTAATTGCATTTCATTTGATTTCCTACCTCCAGGTAGCTTTGTATCTGTATTCCACTGAAAATATGCACAACAGTGTAAATATTGAAAGTTTGTGCCATATGTCTTGTTCCATTCACTCACAGCACTTGCTGCCGACAACAATCCTCAAGCTTGCATTCTACAGCTGGGTTCTGTATTGGGCATGTTTTTACAACATCGTTATTGGTAAATTAACAGTGATACACAGGGTTACAGACAGGTTTACTAATGAACAGTTGGTGTGGTCAACATGCACTCTTGTATGGATTTATTGAATGCAATGGAAGATCAGCACAACACTACTTTGCTGAGCTATCCCTGCAATGTGGCTATCACTTCACAGTACTTGTGTATCTGTTTGTGGTTTGCTTCATACTCTGTGCTGTAAATTTTGGTGATTGCATATTACTGATTTTTTTCATTGTTGTGAAGGTATTTTCACACACACTCAGAGGTATTGGAGTAACATATACAGTAAATCACAATTAAATTATTACTATGAAACAAGCTACTAGAGACTGTGGGTCCTTGGCACCAAAAACAACCTCCAAAATACATTGTTATTGGCGTTTCATTTTATCTTGTACAGAGTTGTGTGAAGACCATTCCAAGAACTCTTCACAATTTCATACCATTATAGCACATTTTTGTTGATCTGCTATCAACTTAGTATCAATGTGTTTCAACTGAGTTAGTTGGAAGAAGCATTGAAATAACAGAACACTGGAGGGAAAAAAACTAGTTCTCTTTTCATAGAATTTAAAATTATTTTGGCCAAAGAACAGCAAGAAGGCAAGTGCAAAGGATGGGATGAAGAGAAGACACTGTTGAACTTGTAATTAATTACATAAATAACACAGATTCTTATCCAAGCATGAGGTATACCTGGTCAGGAAAACATTCCAAAGCAAGAATAATTTTTCTGTGCTGTCTAAATGATAAGGTTTTTCTCCACCTGACTGTTTTCTATTTCCTTCTGGATACACTTTCAACTTTGTAGTCATTCTCAATTATGCATTATCATCCTTTTTTATTAGTTAAGTTTCATGTCATGATACGTATTTCTTATTTGACCATACAGGGATCACCACATTAATGTCAACTGGATAATGTGTTAAAATTATTCATGGTCCTTGTGTAACACTTTTTTCACAACCTACATGATACTTTCATCTCATAGGCGCTAATAAACCATATAAATTACATTAAGATCAATAATAAATATTGTGTTTTTGTCATGTAACACAACATGAAATGCAACCAATTTCGAACTGACAGTAAGGAATTACTTGACAATGGGTACCAAGTGAAAATGGCGATGGTGTACCCAGAATGAAATATGAAAAGGTCAGGTGGTGGAAGTATTGCCATTTAAACAATTTTTACACGACTGTGACACTACAAAAATTTCTCTCTCAGTTCCATCACCATTACTAGTTTTTACACTGAAGATGAATAAAGAGATTTCCCACAGAGCCTGTTCCTTTTGGTCCATGTATTGGGCACTAGCCATGAATGCAAATTAACTCTAAGAAAGAAAAAAAGAAGCACCACAAATGAATTACATGAATGGGGCAGAAATCATTAGATGTGATGAACATGTACAAACAAACAGTTGATAACAATTTCCAGAAAATTGGATGATTCATTCAAGAGAAAAAGGCTCACAGGTTGAGCACATTTGTAATATGTTGGTCCACCTTTGGCCCTTATGTAAGCAATTATTCATCTCGCCATTGATTGTTGAAGTTGTTGGATCTCCTCCTAATGGATATTGTGCTAATTTCTGTCCAATTGGCATGTCCTAAACGGTTTGAGGGTCTAGCTCATAATGCTTCAAAGATTTTCAGTTGTGGAGAGATATCGTTACCTTGCTAGCCAAGGTAGGGTTTGGCAAGCACAAAGGCAAGTTGTAGAAACTGTTGCCATGTGTGGATGGTCGTTATCCTGTTGAAATGTAAGCCTAAGATGGCTTGCCATGAAGGGCAACAAATATCGTCAACATACTGCTGTGCTGTAAGGGTGCCATGAATTACAACAAAAGGCGTCGTGCTACAAAATGGCATGGCAGGCACCCCATACCGTCAGTCATGTTTGTCTGGCCATATGGTGGGTGACAATCAGACTGGTATCCCACTGCTGTCCAGAGTGTCTCCAGACATATCTTCGGCCTGTAATCTCATTGACTAGAATAGAATTGTCTTCAGTGATGAGCCCGCTTCGAACTGAGCCCAGATGACAAGTGAACACTTGTCTGCAGATCCCCCAGTCAGTGGTGGGATACCAACCTGACTGTTGCCTGCCATACGGCCCAACAACCAGGTCTGGGGTGCCATTTCATTTCATAGCAGGATCCCTTTGGTTGTCATCCGTGGCATCCTTACGACAGAGCAGTACGTGGACAATACTCTATTGCCCCGTTTTGTTGCCCTTCATGCAAAGCCATTAGATTCTATTGCTTTCTTTGTGCTTGCCAAATCCTACCTTGGCCTCGGGAACGTTTGGAGCAATATTTAATGCGGCAATAGGACAAAATTTGGCCCGATATCCCTCAGGAGGGTAAAACTCTTCAGTCCATGCGAAGCTGAACAAATGCTTGGGTGAGTGTCAAAGGTGGACCAGCACGTTACTGACTTATTCAATTTGTGAAGCTCTTTCCCTTGAATAAATCATAATTTTTTTCTAAAATTGTGATCATTTGTTTGTCTTTACATGGACATCACATCCAGCGATTTCCATCCTTTTCGGATAATTCTATCGTAGTGCGTCTTTTTTTTCTTTTAGTCTTAAGAGTGTATTAAGTCCGATTACTGAAACGTTCTATGGCGGAAAAAGGGAAGATTACTCGAGGTTGGAGGAGCGCATCAGACCTTCTGAAAGACAAATGAAAGGAATATATAGGAAAACGTTCATGTTTCACATAGTTGGAAATTTTTAAATATACTTCCCAATGCCCGCTGCTGCCGCCTTTGACTCCTTATAAACACGTACGGCAAGCCTGTTGTTAGTTTTATGGAAGCGCTGCGACGAGAGTAAATAAATAGAGACTTCCCTTTCAAATGCTCGTTACGTCAGTTCCAATAAAACAACATCCCCCTGTGCTTGGACGCATTCACGCCTCAAATAAAAATGCTTTTCTCTTTGTGGCCCCAGCAAGCAAGCACGCACTCCTCGTCGTGGCAGCTGTCCCAGCCGCCCTTTGGAGGGCTCAGTTCTCGGTGCTAACGATCACCGCACATGAAGGGTTCCGGTTTTTAATAAGCGGCGGGGAAATGAAGGGAGCGGTTGTGCAGCTGAGGGCGCGGTCGGTCGGCCAGGTCTGCTGGCCACTCAGTTGGCCAGGCCGAGGTCGAGTTGGCCTTCCCTATCTCCCGAGTTCTCACACATGCACTGCCGGATTGTGCTTCCTAACGACAAAAATTTATCGTTGATACTGTGATGAAGTTTAAAATCAAGTTGGTGTTCTTTCAATCCTGTAATCTCAGTGGTAATAACATTCTAATTATCATATCGAAGAAATAAAATTTCATAGTTACTTTTTTTGTTTGTTTGCAGATACCTGCCTGTAGTCCAGATAAAGCGTAAATTGAAATGGCTACGCCGCAGTACCGTAGCGCACCGCTAAAGGGGTCAAAACCGGGGACAAAGAGATACATCGGCCACTACAACGAACTTATGAAGTCACACTTGTCGGCTTGTCCGCCACACTTTGTTAACGTTTTGCTCCGTGCAAGGCCCACGGGAAATCAATGATTAATTGAAAAGGTACCCTTTAATGGTCTTAATTTTGTCGTTTGCTATCGAGAACTTGCACGCATTTGAACACGCAGTCAAAAATATTACACGCTTGTCAAACAGTTGCTCGGTCCCCGCCGGAGACGGCTGCTGGCACTCGTAAAACCAGCAGTGTTATGTGCTGTGACATAGGCACCATGGCGTGTCTATTTTTTTTTGGTGGGGGAGGGGGGGGGCTCGAGTCAAAATAAAATGGAAGTGGAGATGGGGAGCGCGACTTTGCTTTGGCTGCTCTAGCGATTCACCTAAAATCAGCCTGTGTTCAGAATGGCACCGACAACAGTCTACAGGTGCAATCACGGGAGGCCACCCGATAACGCTGACAGCTCGGTCACGGAACGTCCGAACTCCTTCGTCAGTGTTTGTTGGGACTAAGGAGGTTAGTTTAGCTTAAAACCTATTCCAGCAACGAGGTTAGAATCTACACTCCTGGAAATTGAAATAAGAACACCGTGAATTCATTGTCCCAGGAAGGGGAAACTTTATTGACACATTCCTGGGGTCAGATACATCACATGATCACACTGACAGAACCACAGGCACATAGACACAGGAAACAGAGCATGCACAATGTCGGCACTAGTACAGTGTATATCCACCTTTCGCAGCAATGCAGGCTGCTATTCTCCCATGGAGACGATCGTAGAGATGCTGGATGTAGTCCTGTGGAACGGCTTGCCATGCCATTTCCACCTGGCGCCTCAGTTGGACCAGCGTTCGTGCTGGACGTGCAGACCGCGTGAGACGACGCTTCATCCAGTCCCAAACATGCTCAATGGGGGACAGATCCGGAGATCTTGCTGGCCAGGGTAGTTGACTTACACCTTCTAGAGCACGTTGGGTGGCACGGGATACATGCGGACGTGCATTGTCCTGTTGGAACAGCAAGTTCCCTTGCCGGTCTAGGAATGGTAGAACGATGGGTTCGATGACGGTTTGGATGTACCGTGCACTATTCAGTGTCCCCTCGACGATCACCAGTGGTGTACGGCCAGTGTAGGAGATCGCTCCCCACACCATGATGCCGGGTGTTGGCCCTGTGTGCCTCGGTCGTATGCAGTCCTGATTGTGGCATTCACCTGCACGGCGCCAAACACGCATACGACCATCATTGGCACCAAGGCAGAAGCGACTCTCATCGCTGAAGACGACACGTCTCCATTCGTCCCTCCATTCACGCCTGTCGCGACACCACTGGAGGCGGGCTGCACGATGTTGGGGCGTGAGCGGAAGACGGCCTAACGGTGTGCGGGACCGTAGCCCAGCTTCATGGAGACGGTTGCGAATGGTCCTCGCCGATACCCCAGGAGCAACAGTGTCCCTAATTTGCTGGGAAGTGGCGGTGCGGTCCCCTACGGCACTGCGTAGGATCCTACGGTCTTGGCGTGCATCCGTGCGTCGCTGCGGTCCGGTCCCAGGTCGACGGGCACGTGCACCTTCCGCCGACCACTGGCGACAACATCGATGTACTGTGGAGACCTCACGCCCCACGTGTTGAGCAATTCGGCGGTACGTCCACCCGGCCTCCCGCATGCCCACTATACGCCCTCGCTCAAAGTCCGTCAGCTGCACATACGGTTCACGTCCACGCTGTCGCGGCATGCTACCAGTGTTAAAGACTGCGATGGAGCTCCGTATGCCACGGCAAACTGGCTGACACTGACGGCGGCGGTGCACAAATGCTGCGCAGCTAGCGCCATTCGACGGCCAACACCGCGGTTCCTGGTGTGTCCGCTGTGCCGTGCGTGTGATCATTGCTTGTACAGCCCTCTCGCAGTGTCCGGAGCAAGTATGGTGGGTCTGACACACCGGTGTCAATGTGTTCTTTTTTCCATTTCCAGGAGTGTATTTTAATATCCTTGGGCGGGATGGATGCCTCATAAACATACTGTAAGATATGCCATGCTCCTGACTTTAATAAATTAAATTTTTAGGTTATAATATTCGCCTAAAATTTCTGATATGCTTTCACCTACCTATGGTTTCCAATAAAGCTGTGATTTCATTCCATAGATTCCGAGCTATATCCCGATTAACATTGCCACCTGGCCCGATTTTGTAATATTTGTGTCTTCTTTTCTATAGTTGTCCAATATCTCTATATAATTAAGACGGGACAGCCTCAAGTTCTTGCCTTTTTGGTTTATTTCTACAGTTTCAGTTTTTTTATCTGATCGTTTATCATCTTATTCTTGTCAGTCAGGGCTAGTATGGGAGCTAACGGGAATTACTGAGAGTTGCACTAAAGTGCTACCATTCGTTTGATGTGTCCCCACTTCTGGCTTGCCAAGGGTGGGAGCCCTAATCTTGTGTAAAATCATTATCTCTTGAACTAAACTTTTGTTTCAATTGGCGTCCGAAGACTGTACGTTTGTGCTGAGATCGGTTGCATTGTGAGCGAGCACGTGGTGGAGTACTGATTTGAAGAGTTCGACCGATGTCGGTCGACGGTGGAATCCATCATGTTGTGGGTGGGGTGCCACTGTGACTGTAGCCTTAGGTAAGGTGAATCGACGACTTGGATATTTTGTTGGAAGCGTTCTGGGAAAGTGCGGTGCATATGTAAAGGAAGTAACATACTAGAAGCCAGTGCGACCAATCATGGGATGCTGTTGCAGTGACTGGGAGTTCTTGTCAAGTAGGCTTGACAGTGGACTCCGAACGAATTTAGAGACGTGCTGTTGCTAAGACTGCAAAAGATCCCATGTGTAACAGAAATGCATCGACATCTTAAATGAGAATCCTTGGGAGAAAGATGACTTAATTTTTTTGAAACCTTGGGGTTAAATTTATTCGAAGAAGACTGTGCGAGCATTATACTGCCACCAACGAGTATCTCGCATAGGAATCGTTAAGAAGAAGATGAGAGAGGTTGGGCGTAGTCAGCATACAGACATTTTTTACCGCGCTCAATAGACGTATGGAATAGGAAAGATTATTGATAATATTGATAGGATGTGTCCTCCACCATGCACTGCACTGACTTGCAGAGCGTTTTATGCAGATGAGCATCACAATGTAGAGCGCAGGTACAGGGTGGAGCAAATAAAAGTGGCCCCGACGAGTGGATGTAAATGTAGGCATATAACCACACATTAACGGAGGACGAAAAGACCTATAGTTATCTCCAACAGGATACATACAGCCGACCGAACCTTGGAGCACATTTACACTATCTTCCCACCTCACAGAATTGTTAGCAGAGGTCAGTCTCGTCACAGTCCTATCTGGCCACCCTGATCACCAGATGTGTCAGTGTGCGATTACTTTGTACGCGAGCCCTCAAGTCTAAGACGTATCGCAACGACCCTCATAGTCTTCAAGAACTGCAGCAGAATATTTCGGATGAGATTGCACCAATTCCAACAGTCTAGCTTCGACTCGCCTACAGCAACTTGCTGACCATTGCCCAAAAGTGTCAAGAGATGAATGGTGGTTACTTTCATGTGTTATAGTTAGGTTAGTACCGTATTTCGTTTCCCCTGCTGTTTCTTTGTACTCTGGAACTCTGTTCTCCGGGCCACTTTTATTTGCCGCACCCTCTATAACGGCTCCTGGCTGAATATTTTATTGTAGGAGGAGTGTGTGTTGTAAACGGTGATTACTCCGAATACTAGCTGACAATGTAATATCCCCAACACTATCTAACATTGTAATATATACCGCAAGCAATGTGAAACAGTCACTTCCTCACTTTCCGGTGCCACTTACGAATGGTATGATCTCGAATCTCTAATTTTACCTTCACGATATACCATGAAGGGTCGCTCTCGAAGTTTTAAAAGTAAACTACACCGTAAAGCTGTGAGGACGGGGCGTGAGTCGTGCTTAGGTAGCTCAGTTGGTAGAGCACTTGCCCGCGAAAGGCAAAGTTCCCGAGTTCGAGTCTCGGTCCGGCACACAGTTTTAATCTGCCAGGAAGTTTCATATCAGCGCACACTCCACTGCAGAGTGAAAATCTCATTCTGAAGGACTTTGATTGTTTGCATGTCGCCCATCGCTTGCGACACCATTGTAAATTCAAAGTTACGCTTTGTCTGTCTTCTTCATTGTAACAAAAACTTTTAATCTGATTTGCTTGAAGCGTTGAATAGCTATCGGAGAACACAGCATCCTTTAGGAACCCTATACGAGACGAGTGGACAGGACCCCAAACAGTCAAAGCCAAGCTCTGTAACTGTTTGGGTAAGGGCCAAGGTGGACCAACGCGTTACTGACTTGCTCAGTTCGTGAAGCTCTTGCTTTAGAATAAATCATTAAATTTTTCTGATATTACCATAATTTGTTCATATTCTACCTTAGTCAAATTTAGTTCATAATCTTTTCATAGATTTTACAAAAGCATATGATTCAGTATTGATATCAGAATTGTACAGAATTCTTTTGGAACTTGGAATACCAAAGAAGTATGTTATACAAGCGAGTTTGAAAAACACAAAAGGTAGAGAACGCGTGGGGAAATTGGAGTCAGAAGAATTAGTAATAAAGAACGGACTTAAGCAGGGAGATGCCCTGTCTCCGCTACTTTTTAATTTAGTCCTAGAATATATTGTTCGAATGGCAGCAGATAATTCAGAGGGTGTGGAGTTAAATGGAAATATTAAGATATTATGGTATGCAGATGATCTAAACATCATTAGCGATAGGAAAGAATCTGTTAATAGCAAATGCGAATGCGTTAATCAAGGCTAGTGAAGATGTAGGTCTAAGGATAAGTGAAGACAAAACTAAATACCTGGTTGCTACTAGAATGCCAACAGCAGTAGATCAGGAAATGTTAAGAGTTGGAGACATGCAGTTTGAAAAAGTGAAGAAGAGATTACGGTCGGGAAATGCGTGCTACTTCTCACTGAATAGATTACTTTCATCACGGATAGTGTCTAAGAATTTAAAGATTAGAATATACAAAACTATTATTCTACCAGTTATGCTGTATGGGTGTGAGACTTGTCTCTCACTGTGCAAAATGAAAAGCCGTTTCGAGTATTTGAAAACAAAATTTTGAGGAAAATTTTCGGAGAGTAGCGAAAACAGCATAACGAAGGGATCACGAACTCATTCAAGCCCTGACATAATCAGTATCGTTAAATCACGTAGGCTGCGATGAGCGGGTCACGTAGCTCGAATGGACGAGGGCAGGGCAGCGCGCAGAGTACTGGTAGGGCACTTAGAGGGAAAACGTCCTGTGGGGAGACCGAGGCGTAGATGGGAGGACGATGTGAAGGCTGATTTGAGGAGCCTAGGTATTGAAGGTGAATGCAAGGAAATAGCCCAAGACAGGGACGGATGGCGAAAATACGTTGCTACGGTAATAGACTCTCGAGTCCGGAATGACCAGTGAGTGTGTGTGTGTGTGTGTGTGTGTGTGTGTGTGTGCTTGTGCATATACATCACATCTACCGATTTCCGGCCCATATGGATTATTCCTAGTAAACGATACCCAACTTTCTAATTATTATATTTGTCAGGTATGACTCAGGTCATGCCGCTACAGTACACATTCAACTGTTTGTGCTTGCTAAGACTAGTGAGGCACCGTGGCATCCGGTCTGTGCATAGCTACAGATGCGACGAACACCAAAACATAACACAGTAACAGTCCAGATATTCATGTATATTTCGTAATCATTATAGGAAGGCGGTGGTTCCGTATAGAAACTATAGGCTGGAAAGGGTTGAATCGCTCCTTTCGCACAATAGTGTGACACGGCAGTGAGTAACTGGAGTCTTATTTGAATTTTTATGTGTCGCCTTAGTCCCCCTTATTGTCGTTCCAACACGGACCAGACGGTGCTGAGGAATCGCGTAACTGTAGCGGTATTGCTACGCACTCTGTCTCTCGTCAAAGCAGACGAGTGTCGGGGATCGTGTACTGTGTCCCCCCTACTACCTGACCGTCTCCCAGCGCTTCGTCGCTCGACTACTGCAGCAGGGCGGGCGAGCGTAATTCAAACGGTGAGGAATTCCCTCGGCGGCGCCTATTGTACGTGCACCGTTCGTGATTAGGACCCTCGAGCCGTGAGCGGAAGCGAGGGGGCTACGCGGGGTGGTTCCGCATCTGCCGCAGGAACTGGCTGGTCATCACAGCGGCCAGGGGGGCAGTCCCTAAACCACAGGGGCGCAGCCGCTGCTAGGCGTATAGGCATGCTGCCCCTCCGTTACGCGATGCACCTTGCGCGGTGTACAGGCAGCAGCTGACAGCGGCAGCTTTCGCTGAATTCCCATGGAGCACAGGCGTCTCGTCCGGCCCGTGGGAACAAACCGACCCTCCAGCAGTCAGCTGTTGCGAGAGCCCAGGGTGTACTGTCGCGCCCCACTGCTATCATGAGGGAACAGTTGTTGCACCCGAAGTGCCATATGAAGCGACGGCGAAGGTTCTGCTCTGCTGCAAACCTCGTCACGGTCCGCTGGGCTCGAGACACCTCTGCAGCAAACTACTAGCCAGTAAACGGACATTCAAACGGTTCAATTCGTATACGAGCTTCCATATGCCAAGCTCATAAAACGGTTTTTTTCTTCAACAGTCTTCTGAATGGTTTGATGCGACCTGCCACCAATTCCTCTCTTGTGCCACTCTTTTCATCTCAGAGTAGCACTTGCAACCTATGCCCTCAGTCGTTTGCTGAGTGTATTCCATTCTGTCTTCCTCTACAGTTTTTACCTTCCACAGCTCTCTGTAATACTATGGAAGTTATTCCGTGATGTCTTAACAGATGTCCTACCACAGTGTTCATTCTTCTTGTCATTGTTTTCCTTGTATTCCTTTCCTCGTCGATTCTGAGGAGAACCTCCTCATTTCTTACCTTATCAGTCCATCTAATTTACAAAGTTCTTCTGTAGGACCACATTTCAAACGCTTCGATTCTCTTCTGTTCCGGTTTTCCCACAGTCCATGTTTCTCTACCATACAATGCTGTGCTGCAAACAAACAGACGTAGAAATATCTTCCTCAAATTAAGGTCAATGTGTGATATCAGTACACTTCTCTTGGCTAGGAATGCGCTCTTTGCCCGTGGTAGTCTACTTTTTACGCCCTCCATCATGGGTAATTTGGATTCCACGTTACCAGAATTGCTTCATGTACTTCGTGAGCACGAATCCTAATATTAATTTTCTCGCTGTTCTCATTTCTTCTGCTTTTCATTACCTTTGACTTTTTGCGGTTTACTCTGAATCCATATTTTGTACTCATTAGACTGTTCATTCCACCCAACAGATCTTGTAGGTCTTCGTATTCATTGAGGATAGCGATGTCATCACCGAATCTTAGAACTGAAGTACTTTCATCTTCAATTTTAATCCCAATCTTGAACATTTTTTTTTTTAATTTCCGTCATTGCTTCTTCGAAGTATAGATTGAACAGTAGGCGAGAAAGATTACGTCCTTGCCTTACACCCTTTTTAATCCGAGCACTTCGTTGCTTCCAACCTTACTGTTCCCTCTTGGTTCTTGTACATATTGTATATTACCCGTCTCCCTCCATATCTTACCCGTATTTTTCTCAGAATTTCGAACATCGTGCTCTATTTTACACTATTGAACGCTTTTTCCAGGTCGACAAATCCTATGAAAGTCTTCATTTTTCTCCAGTCTTGCTTCCACTAACAACCGCAACGTCAGAACTCTCTCTCTCTCTCTCTCTCTCTCTCTCTCTCTCTCTTTCTCTCTCTGCTGTCTTTACCTTTCCTAAAACGTAACAATACAGAAACTATCGGTTGCTGTAAACTCATACGGGGGTTGCACACTGCTATGGAAATAAAAATAACTCACCAGCTCTTCCCATAGTCATTTACATCAGGCAAATAAACAAAATCATCCTAGGCCACAGTGTTCCCTGTGTTCCGCGGGACGTGAGTAAGCGCTCCGCAAAAAAGACTGTAATATGGCGTTTTTTCCGACATTTTGACGGTTCTAACTATTTTATTTTATTATGATTTCCGTGTTATTAGTTATGTTTTAAAACTGGAGTAATCAATGAATAAAATAAGTTTTTCTCATATTTTATTAACCTTCAAAATAAACAAGGTGTTCCATCAACGTGTCAAGGATTCTCTTGGTGTTCCGTCAAAAAAATTTGGAAACTCCTGCTCTAGACAGAGACATTTTGAACATGACTATCTGATTTTAACAAAACCAGAAGACAAGTAACGAAAATCGCGGTTCTGAGATGCATTACAGAACCCAAACTGGATGTGGGGTTGGAAAAGAATTTCTGAAATTACCTGAGACAACTTAGAAACATAAACGTCAAATCGAAAGAAAGGGCGTGCAGGAGCCTCCACGCGCTATAGCAAGAAGCTATACGTAGCAAATGTAGTATATTCTGAATCACCAGAATTGACTGGATTTAGAATAAAAAATCCTAGTTAATTTAAAAGTTACTGAGCAGTCCAAGAAAGTTCAGAGGGAGAAAAATACTCCAGTGGCGTGGGCACGTAATGAGATCAGATTTGCGTTGCTCCAGGTAAAGTAGAAGAGCGAAGATGATATTGATCGACTGGTCGAGGCGGGCGAAGAGAGAATATAAAAGCTGATTGAGTGAGTCACATTGCCTATTCTATCCTCATCCAACTGTCGCTGACGACCTCTTAAGACTTCCTTAACAAACAAACACTGCAACAACGTCTTATATTGTATGTCGATATTACCTATAATACAACTATGACATCAGAAGAAACATCCGAAAGTATCAGCCACCTTGTTCGTACAATCCGACGAAGCTTCGGAAATAGCAGGTGGGAGGTAATGGTTATATTCAATAATGCCAAAATTGCGTTATGTGCGTAAATGTTGGAAACTGGAAACCAACAGGCCCAAACAACTGGAAGCGCAAATAACTTTTAAAAGACGTTATTGCCATCTTTGATAGTTAAAATTACTTAGATTTCAACCTCTACGATTGCAATTTCAGTCTTTGATCAATCTCCAGTAGAACAACTTCGTGCTTCTTTGTACATGTCAAAATTCAAACATATTACACGGTGTGTTACATGCCATCAGAACACGCCTGCGAGAAAGAGGCGCGAAGATATCAGTCAAGAATATAAGGTAGTTACTTAACCTGAATGAGAAAACAACAGACTGAGGAACAGATGGAAGGAACACTGTGGATTCTGAATTCCAAGACATTGCTGAACTAAGAAAACACGAGAAAATAAAGGCTGGACGAATCAAGAGACGACATTTGAAGTTAAGATTACAAAGTAGTACAAAAGAGTCATGGTTTGATCCTTGATATCAATGATTTACAGCCATGTGCAATCCGATGTTCAGCAAAGCTTGCATGACACAGGAATTGACCAACTTACAACGGCTTTCGCCTCTCGCACACCACCCACTTGGAACTGGAATTTGTATAGCATCCCTCATGCGGTTGGACCTCTAACGCTGTGGCTTTATATTTGTGACATGGTAATGAGAAAAGTAAATCAGCCAAAAACTTGAAAATATCAGTGTATTAATTAATTGTTATGGTATCTTAGTGTAAATAACGTAAAAAAACGAGAACTTCTCCAAAGGTATAGAAGCGCAGCCTTCTTCAGCTACCGTTTACACGCCTCATAACGACAACAGGTCAATTAGGGAATCATTCAGTCAGTCCCATGTACAGTGGTTGGGCAAATGTAGTGCTTTATAAGGACTTTCTGACAGAGCAGCATGTACAGTGGGTGGGCACAAATGCGGCTTTATGAGGATTTTTTGACAGCCGACTGAGATGAGAGCATTACAGAAACAAAAATAGTTATCACGACGTCCACGCAGTTTACCTAACAATGGGATGGATGACGGTGAAACTATTTTTACCCGACGAAGGGTTGGGCGACTACCTCGTTCATGGACACTGATACAGTTTAACAAGGCTCTCTGATTTCCTAAAGGCACCACTATATCTGAAGTCTAGACCAGCAGTGTTGTTGGGTGTTGGCTTCACTTGTAATCTTGAGAGACATTAATTATGCAAATAGTACTCGAGCAGAAAAGAGGTTCGAATCTACAGTACCATCTCAGCTAATTCTAGGTAACCCGCATGTCCGGACAAAGGCAGAAGAAAGCGTCTTGGTGCTCATTCACAAGGAACGAAAGTCGAACCAGAACAACGTTCGTTTGCGCTCCATTGCTTTTTTCTGCATTGACCTCAAGCGTTCCTTCTTCAACGGTTGCGCCCCTCACCTCCCTTTAGATGTGTATTCCAAACTGCCCGTCGTTTTCCGGGAGTGATTATTCATGACTTTGTACACTTCGATAAATTAAGTGATCATTTACTTTATGTCAGAATTGGCAATTTAGAATACTGTGGGAAAACATCGGCTATTTTGGGTGTTTGACTATCGTGACTAAATAGGACACTAATATGAAAACAGCTGTTGTATGTGCTAAGCGGTCATAACGTTACGAAATATCTCGTATGATGTCTTTCAGAATATGAAACCCTCCCAAACGAGCTCGTGTGGCGCAATGGTTGAGACATCCAACTCCCATTCAGAAGCGAGGGTTCAAATACCAATTCGGCATTCTAGATTTAGGTTTTCAGCGATTAATCGAAACCATTTGAGGCGAGTACATTTTCGGCTGCTCCAAAAATTACAATTCTGGCTCAGCCCTACTCCAGTTGAGCCATACCTCCCACTATAATAACACTGACGTCGGCGATGTGTTAAACCCTAAACATTCATTCGATTCCACTGCATAACAGATAACTTTTGTGGTGGTTTGGTGCTTGTCTACGAGATGTTATTGTTTTGTTTCACTGACAAATACAAAAATTATGCAACATGAATAAGTTAAATTATAACGATGGTTGTAACATAAATGAAAATCGCAATTTATGTTAAATTCACGATCCACAGGCTATAACTACTATAAATGTTCACTTTGCAGCCCTTCTGAACGAAGATTAATGTCAGTGAGATACGGTGTGCCAAAAATTTTCAGAGATACGTTTCTGTTCATTATCTCGTCATCGGTGGGACGCTCAACCCTAATCTTCCTTCCTTTCACACAACCTCCACCAAATCTGCCCTATACGGGATGATTCAGCTGCCCCTACCAATTTTTTTTGTGCAACCCGCAATGTTATATTTGGCCTTCAAAACCCACGCGCGACTTTTTCATTTTCTCTCGCTCGCTTCGTGCTGACTTTTAGTACTACAGAAAAAAATGAACAGGACCTTTTTGTAGGAAACTTAATGCAGTTGAATTTTGTACAGGGATACGTTTGCATTACAGGATGCAATTATCGAGTTATTCAATAAAAAAAGTACAAAAGTGACCTTCAAACACGCCCCCACTCCCACACTCAGCCCTCACTGGCTAGAATTTCTAGTATGTATGTTGTTCATGGTACACTCTCCTACCACTATTCAAAATTAGCGACTGCACGAATTGTTTTCCACTTTCGACCTGACTGGCCTTACATTACCGGCTTGGTCGAGCACATACAAAATGTAAAACGGACGTTTGTCTAAGTTCCATCTAATATTTTTGCGAGTTTTGACGGCATAAAATTAACAATTACATTATTGTATTCGTCAGCCCTTCTGACTACGAAACTACTGTGCTTGCAAGGGTTAAGTTTGGATCGAATTGTCAATGTAATTAGTTTTAGCGTAACGTTTAGAAAACTCATTTTTCTTTCATTACTGTAATGGGTTCGTTATATTGATAATGTTAACGAAACAGTCCACTATTTTGGTGGCGTAATAGGCCAGTCAATAGACCAAAAAAGTCGAATATCGGGAATAATTAGTGCAGTTGGAAATTTTTGTAAAATGTTAGGAGTAAGTGCCACGAACGACATACTAGAAACTCTGACTGCTGAGGGACGAGTGTGGAGGTGGAGATGCATTTCAAAGTCACTTATATACGTTTTTCTTGATTAACTCGAAAACAGTGGCCTCCAGCGAAAACGTATCCCAGTATAAAGTTTAACTACATTACATTTCCTACAAAAAAGTTCTGTTCATTCTTTCAGTAGGGCTAAAATAAATCATGTGGCGCATGAGAGAATATGACAATCTCGTGCGTGTTTTTTGAAGGTAACATTGTGGGTTGCATAAAACAACGGCGGTAGAGGCAGCTGAATCAGCCTGTATACCGTGCGCCAGCCATCCGCCATGTCCATACAACCGTCCGAGTCTCCCATTATCTGTGTGTTATCCCTCCATTTTTCGTCGGTTTCTGTGAAGCCACATGGACACGAAAACCAGGTTCTATCGCCTCTCAACCAATCGCCCTCCTATGGTCTAGGTACCAGAGATCATTTGCAATAGCCGTTTTATTGGTAGCATACTAGGGAACGAAATCACTCCATAAAGGTAAAAAAAAGCCTCTTGCGACCCCTTCTAGAATGTTGCTCGAGTGGGTGAAACCTGTACCGACTTAACAATGGATACTGAACCATACAAAGGTCAGCACGAATGGTCGCAAGTTTGTTTGATCCATGGGAGAGTGACGCGGACATTGTGAAAGAACGGGCAAACGCTTGAAGATAGACGCAGACTATTCCGTGGAAGCCTACTTAATAAGTTTCAAGAAATAACTTGAAGTTATTAATCTATCATTACACTACAACTCCTTACCTATTGCTGCTTGCGGGGATCGCGAAGGCAGCATTAATTACAGCACGCACAGAGGCGTTTACGCTACCATTCTTACAAAGCTCCGTACATGAATGAAATGGGAAAAGTCTTAACGTCTGGTACCTCCTGCCATGCGTTTCCCTATGGTTTCCAGATCATGTATGTAGATGAAGAGGTCGGAACATTGCGTCTGACGATCGACTCGCTTAGTAATTCTGCAATTTGTCTCTGAGCTTTTCACTTCACAAACACTTAGCGGTCGACGCCGATGTATTATCTGACGACGGATAGTGCATTGTTTAAATGTGGTAATCGACATGGAGTATTATCACTGCTGAATGAACCAAATACACTACCGGATGAAAAATGCAATATTCTCAAGGACGAGGTCATTTTGGTTATAAGTGATGTGCCAGGTAGTTCATCGTTTTAGGAGTATATGAAAAATTCAGACCAAATGAAACGCATGTGTCACAGTAAAGGATGCCAAACAATCGCATCAATATAGTGTAACCTCTCCCTCTGTCTGCAGAACACGCGTGGATTCTCGCACGCGAACGACCATAAAGATGAAGAATGGCATCCTGCGAAGATTGTTCCATGCGTCTTGCGCCTTCTGTGGCGTTTCAGCAGTGGTCCTTGCAGTCTTGGAGGACGAGTAAATCCCCGCTTCATCATGTCCCGCAAGTGTTACAATGGTGAAAGATGTAGTGATCTTACTGGCCAGGACAGTTAGTTGTAGACCAAGGAGTGCACGTTGCGTTGCAGCGGCTGTGTGCGAACGTGCATTGTCGTGCTGTGAAAGCATATTTCTTGTCGAAGTAATGGCAGTTGCATGGAAGATAACAACATGTGCAAGGTAGCGAGAACTGATTACTCTGCAGAAACATCAGATCTGACCGCGATTTGTAACTGATGCCTCCCAATGTGTGTCGTGAGCGAAAGCATTCCGGAATGGGCAGCTCACCAGATCTACACTGTATACGTGTATGGCCATCACTCGCACACACACAGAACCTGCTCTCATATCACTGATGGCAATATAGCGCCATTCCACTCTCCAGTCGACTCTTCCACGACACCAGAGTAGCCACGCTTGGCGCTTTCGTGGTGACAGTGACACACGTGGTCTTAATCCTCCTCCAAGCAGGCGGTTCCCGATGTCCACGGTGACACAGCAGGCGGAACATACGCCCGGATTTCTTCCCTGGGTGAAGTTCGTTCGGCCACCGCTGCTCTCACAATGCGTCGACCTTGACGTGCGTCTGAATTACGCAGACGTCCAGAACCTGGTCTACAACTGTGGGAATGATTCTGCTGACACTGCTGATAACTGCGATATACCACCGAAACACTGTATCCAACATGTGCCGCATCCGTCGATACGTCCACCCTGCTTCCCGCAGACCCAAACTGCAACCCCGTTCGAATGGCTGAAGTCGTTTTCCAGGAGTTCGTATTCTTCTTCGGTGGGGCGTCGTTGTACCCAGGAATGAATGTTGCGAACACTGTTCTCCTCTAAACTCCACACACTTACTGCCTGCAAAGACAAAACAGAGGCAGAACATTCATGCTTCCTGAGCGCCATCTGACCGCCGATGACCATCACAATTAAGTCATTAACACTAGACCACCTCACCTCGATACGCACATAATCATTCATTGGTGCCACCGATGCCAAGTCCTTGAAGGTGTTGCGTTTTTTTCGGACTAAGTATATTCACAGAATCTTTTACGCTGTGCACCACAGCTTTAATACACTATGTGATGAAAAGTATCCGGACACCTAGCTGAAAATGGCTTAAAAGTTCGTGGCACCCTCCATCGGTAATGCTGGAGTTCAATATGGTGTTGGCCCACCCTTAGCCTTGATCACAGCTTCCACTCTCGCAGGCATACGTTCAGTCAGGTGTTGGAAGGTTTCTTGGGGACTGGCAGCCCATTCTTCACGGAGTGCTCCACTGAGGAGAGGTATCGACATAGGTCGGTCAGGCCTGGCACGAAGTCGACGCTCCAAAACATCCCAAAGTTGTTCTGTGGGATTCAGATCAGGACTCTGTGCAGGCCAGTCCATTACAGGGATGTTATTGTCGTCTAATCACTCCGCCACAGGCCGTGCGTAATGAACAGGTGCTCGATCGTGTCGAAAAATGCAGTCGCCATCTCCGAATTGCTCTTCAGCAGCGGGAAGCAAGAAGGTGCTTAAAACATCAATGTAGGCCTGTGCTTGTGATAGTGCCACGCAAAACAACAATGGGTGAAAGCCTCCTCCATGAAAAACACGACCACACCATAACACCACCGCCTCCGTATTTTACTGTTGGCACTACACACGCTGGCAGATGACGTTCACCGGGCATTCGCCATTCCCACACCCTGCCACCTGATCGACACATTGTGTACCGTGATTTGTCACTCCACACAATGTTCTTCCACTGTTCAATTGTCAAATGTTTACGTTCCTTGCACCAAGCGAGGCGTCGTTTGGCATTCACCCGCGTGATGTGTGGCTTTTGAGCAGCCGCTCGACCATGAAATCCTAGTTTTCTCACCTCCCGCCTAATTGTCATAGTACATGCAGTGGATCCTGATGCAGTTTCGAATTCCACCGTGATGGTCTGGATAGATGTCTGTCTATTACACATTAAGACCGTCCTCAACTGTCGGCGGTCTCTGTCAGTCAACAGACGATGTCGGCCTGTACGCTTTTGTGCTGTACGTGTCCCTTCACGTTTCCACTTCGCTATTACATCGGAAACAGTTGACCTAGGGTTGTTTACGTGTGTGGAAATCTCGCGTACAGACGTATGACACAAGTGACACCCAATCACCTGACCACGTTCGAAGTCCGTGAATTCCGCGGAGCGCTCCATTCTGCTCTCTCACGAAGTCTAATGACTACTGAGATAGCTGATAAGAGTACCTGGCAGTAGGTGGCAGCACAATGCACCTAATATGAAAAACGTATGTTTTTGGGGGTGTCCGGATACTTTTGATCACACAGTGTAAATGACCTTTCTTTATAAGTTTTCAAGTGCTGTTTACCACAGGTTTATAATTTTTTTTTAAAATGGTGCTTATCTATTTAGTGTTTTGGAGGTAAGTATGTTTCGAGTATGGCAAAGCATCCAGCGCAGAACACAAATAGATATAGAACATATATTTAAAACTATGAACAGTTGGTATGCACCATTTAATACTTCTAATGTATGTCAGATGATGACATCCTGTCGAAGGTGGTTGCAGGACAATAAATATTTTACAGGTTTATGGTGGTTACGCATAAAATAATGTATAGTGATAGTGTCTAGGGAAAAAAAACTGTGAGGCAAGGAATTTGAAATTTAGTAACAAATTTTTCGAGATGTTATAGGTACGAGGAATAGTACCGTTTTGACGACTCCTCGGAACTAGTATTGTATTACAAAAACTCTCTTGCCCAAGACGGATAAATACTGCTGAACAACCAGTTAAGGTAGGAATGGAGAAGCATATTAGTGCAAAGACTTGAAAAGGTACTGTATTTTTTATTTCTACACTCTATAAGTTACAATGTTTACCCTTAAGCTCGTGGGAGTCACACTGCCCACGGTGCTCGACAAAGTTCCCATGAGGCACGCTGATCGTGCAGATCCACTAGTTTGTACTGAAGCTACATCATCTCAACGGGACCATGCTGTGCGAAGCGCATTCCTTATAAAGGGGGATTCGTTCCCTCCGCTTTTGAGACCTTTTGTGGGATCACTGGGAACAGGTTTTGTTCGTGGCAACTCACAAAACGGACCATCGCTTTTGTGCCTGCAGTCAACAGCTCCCTAGGTGGAAAATGTAGCGGTAGGCAGTCAGAACCACGCCCTCGCAAAGGCTGACCTGTGACAGGCGGTTCCATGTCTGGAGTTTTTGTGCTGAGATTGTAGGTAAACTTAATAGCTCTGTATCGCTTATTCGTCGGATATTCTCGTCCTTGCAAGCAAATTACCTTTAAGAGCAAGGGAGCATTTGCATAAAGGCAGCACGCACGCTAGATTAATGAGCCTTGTCTCCCGAGTTACAAACCGGATATGTACACTCGCCGCCAATACCGCTACCGAACAGTGTACTAGGAAATTTGCTACTGAACTGAGAAAAGGTGACAGTATTATAAAAAAAAATAAAAACCAGGGACATCTTTCTAGGCAAACAGAAAAGAAATTGGAGTCGTGCGGCTCTTTTTACCCCGTCTGTAAATTCTGCGGGTTCTTCTACCTCTTGGGCGACAATCAGTGCTGTCAATCAAAGACAATGGTGGTAAATATAGCAACTGTTTATTGACGGTTGCGTTGCCTTTTTCGTTACACCTGATCTAACTTTCATCGAAACTGAAATTTTTAATCTTACTGCGAAATTCAACATGATCAGGACGAATACAGCGAGTGTAAGCAGTAACGGTTAACGTATTGCACTCTTCAGAAGTATCGGTTGTCATATCACATTTCATACGGTTCCGTACCGCAAAAGATGAAAACGGAACACTTATACGATCATTTTGTTGTCCGTCTTGTCTGTCCGTCTGTTAAGACCCTTTTTTCCCTCAGGAACGAGCAGGGTTTTCACGTTGAAATTTAAGTCAAATACTAAGATCTGCGATCCTTCTGCTGCGCAAAAAAATGTAATCTCCCAAGTCAATGCAATCAAAAGATACGGCCATTTATATTACATATTTTGATACTCGGAAACTCACTCATCAAAAGGTACTGTGTAATTCCTGTTGACCTTGATCATGAAATTTGCCAAGAAATAATCCGAAAATTGTAAATTTGTAATTGTATCACAAAAAATATTTTTGTGTCATTTGTTGTCCGACTCTTGTCTGTTTGTCCGTCTGTTAACGTCCCTTTACCTCAAGAACAGTTGAGGTATCACGTCGAAATTTATGTCGAGTACTAAGGTTTACGGTGTCTCTGCGGTGCAAAAAATTTAAGTTTCTAAGCCAATGCAGTCAAAAGATATGCACTTATGTCGATATTCGCAAAACGTATAGATGAACTAGCAACGCACGTAATTAAGTTTGTACAGAATACTCAGAATTCGCATTTGTACTGTTTTTTTTGTCAATGTAAATGCTACACGTACTGACATTAGTGGATTAACTATTCTAAATATTTAGAAACAAAAGGTAAACTATTTCTGGCACTGCAATTTGACAATAGCATCGCACATCGCCGTTTTGTCAGTACTCATTCAGCATTCGATATGTAAAGCCATGTCCCGTCTAAGTAAACCGCTAGCCTACTATTCTATTATGCTTCTCATCTCCTATACTTAAGTTATGGAATAGTAACACTGTGAACGAGGCTGTAAATTGTCCTTTCCAAACCTAACAAACACTGCTGCATCCGATGACTGTCTATCGATTAGTCATAATGGGACCGGGCGAGATGGCGCAATAGGCGTTGCACTCCTCTATTATCCTTTATCCATCAATGTCTCACGACTACAATGCTGACAGCCGTTAATTTCCAACCTTCTGTCTTTTATCCCTTATGTTACACTCATCAGGAAGCTGAGACCACGAAAGACTAATAATTCTCACCGAAGCTTCACAGCTCTGTAGAACAGACGGAACTCTTCTTTAACTAATTGGGTTGCATTACCTCTGCGCTCGATCTGAAACGTTTATCGAAGTGTTATTTTGTTACTCAGCTGATAACTGCAGACGATAAATTCCAAATGTTTCAGATTCGGTCACCGGTAGAGGCTAGTATTTTTTCTGGCACTTGATGTTCTCTTTTCTTCGGGCAATACTTCGTGCGTGAAAAAAAAAAAGTCGAATGCTAGATCTACATTTACGTGTAGACAGCACAAGCCACTGTACTGTGAGGGGTAGAAAGTACTTCGTACTAATATTATCGGTTTTCCGCCCTGTTCCATTCCATACAGAGCGATGGAGAAGGTGACTGCCTCTATGTCTCAGTACACCCATGTCTATGTTATCCTCACTATCTCTATGTAATATATATGACAGATGCAGCAATATTGTCTTCTTCGTTAACTTGTTGCCTTTCTTACAAGAATTTCCATGTAATTCCCGATCACCTCTGTTACGCTTTCACATCGGCTTAGGGACTGCCGTGTGTCCGGTTTTTTACGATCGTGTCCGGCCAATACATATAAGTCCGGCTCATCCGGATTTTGTTAGGCTTTTTGGTGATGAAGAAGAGAACGCGCAAATAAGGCCCGTTCCTAGTTAATAATGTCAGCGCGAGGAAAAGAAGGCTATAAAGAGGAATAAGAAGATGTATCATAAAGAATACGCAAAAATACCAAACAGTGCTATTCTACAAAAAGACAACGTTGTATGATAGTAAATTTTTTGATCAGTGACAAAATGCCGTGAAATTCGTGGAACAAGAAAAAGAGAAGACTACCCTGCGATAGAAAGAGTTTGTCTCATGAAAACTGGACCTCGTATTTCAAATCATATCATTATAAGAAATTTGTTCGGAATCACTGAAATTTACATAATGGAACTTTGAAATTTCAGGACTTAATGTTAACGTCGAAATGGCGTTCTTCTTCATAACCGCCCAGTCGATGAGGGGACGGAGTCAACTGCAAATCATCACAATCACAAACATGATGTTGTTTTTGAGTAATTTAAAATTGTTCAGTCAAGAGCTCCACGAAACGAATTCCACAAAACGTTGTTGATAATGTGCGTTCGAATGAGAGATATTAATACATAACTGTATTGTTGTTATTTCCTTCTAAATCTAATACGAATGACTAAAATTACTGAATATCTTTTCGTCTTCCGCCTCAGAAGAATAGATAAGTTATTGCGTATTCTGTTTGATGAAGAACTTCTAGTTTATTTTGAAATAAGATTGTCACAGAAAGAGGACCGAGCAATTAAGAAGACGGAGTAGTTAGTTACTATCATAACTAACAAATTATGAAGATGTTTACTGTTTTTATTTTTTATTTTAGTTGAAGTACTTTTGAGGTTGATCTCGGAAGAAACTAACTGATTATTATTAAATGACTGAAAGTGCCCATATTGGTAGTCCAGCTTTTAGGGTAAAATGTCCGGCTAAATAAGACGCCGACTTTCCTGTTTTTGGACTTGGCAACCATACAAGCCTATATGGCTTACACCGACCTATTGCGAAACTCCGATCTGGTCTGACGTTTGCTGTCGTGCCCTTTTCGGTCGCACTAACATCTGGCATGTGAATTCCTTAACAGACGCACTAAAATTTGCCAGAACCTTTCGTCTTTCCTATTACTGATTTTGCATTTCCCTCTCACCTCAGTTAGCTTCTTAGTGGTACCACTAGGTGGTCAACCATTGTGACGGGCTCCAGAAGTTTATTACCAACCTTGTAATAGAATACTATCGATTTTATTTTCTTTCTTCTTTATCATGGATATTGTATTGCATTTATCCAAATTTTAAAGAGAGTTGCCATTCATGAAACGAAGCGTAAATATTGTCCACGTCTTTTTGAATTTTATCGCTTCAGACTCTATACGACATTACAGTGTAGGTCTGTTTTCCTCACTCACTGCACATGTGAACCACTTCGCAGTTAAGAGAGCAAACTTATAAAATACATCACGGGTTCAAATCAGCATTTATGCTGATGACACCTTCGATGTATATGTTTTTGGATGATCAGAAGTGTGAAGCTTAACTGCGATCGCGAAAATGAAAGTCGAAAATTGCATCGAAACCATGATTCGGACAATTGTAAGGCCGTTCGCACACGGTGCGACTGAAAACAAACGCAACGGCCACGCGATCTAAATCGGCAACTTGTTGCCGACTTGTTGGCTACGCAGTTCCGCACATAGTGCAATTCTTAAACGAGAATCAGCAGTTGCCGTGTGCGACCGTCGAGGAGAGGGATTATCGACTGTCGCACCCGAGCACCTTTTGGTTACACTCGGCATGACGAGCACAGCTTTGAGCTCAGAGCAAGATGTGGTTGTCTGGTATTATCATCATTATTATTGTTATTACACACGAACAAAAAAACGAAGAAAATTCTGGATTTGTGCGTACATCCAAAGAAATAGAAATTGCAGCCCGTACGTAGCAGCCAATGAGCTGTGGCAGACAGATTAGAATTTCATAGCCTTTTATATAGGACGACAGCGCTAAGTGATATGGCATAGTTGATTTCTTCTCCCACAACACATTGTTACTTTAAATAACGACATTGGCTGCTACTCACAAAAATTATTTACATTTTTTTGTAAATTTGCTTGCATTGACGTACCAGAAATTCTTTAAGCAATAGATGTACACAACATATGCATATGAATTTCTATTTGCTCTTCAAATTCAAATGGTTCAAATGGCTCTGAGCACTATGGGACTTAACTTCTGAGGTCATCAGTCCCCTAGAACTTAGAACTACTTAAACCTAACTAACCTAATGACAGCACACACATCCATGCCCGAGGCAGGATTCGAACCTGCGACCGTATCGGTCGCGCGGTCCCAGACTGTAGCGCCTAGAACCGCTCGGCCACTCCGACCGGCATTTGCTCTTCACACCCCGTTATATTTCAGTCAAATTTGTCCAATAGTAACTTGTATATAGTTGTATAAAATGGGATATTTTTCGACTTCCCGTGCAAAGCTAATTTTCACAACCTGCTCGCTCATCTTCAAATTAAACCAATGCGGAGCTGTGTTCGAAGACCTTGTAGTTGTATGAAAAGGGATATTTTTCAACTTCCTGTGCAAAGACAATGTTCGCAACCTGCTCGTTCATCTTCAAATGAAACCAACGCACAGCACCGTTTGAGGACACGACTGGTGAGTCACTTTGTAGTCTAGCCGTCCGCGGAGACCTATTTAACTACAAACGAAGTTATTCGCCGCCAAGCCTTCCCATCTAACGCGCACAAAGAGTTGTTTTTGAATCGTTCCATGTGTGGGGGGCCTAGTGCCAGGATTTGGATTTACTGGTCGTGGGCATGTTTTCTCAATCCAGGAAGCCAGGTCGGGGCCTCTGAGCCGGTGTAAGAGAGTCTACTATATTATGAATCAGCCCAAACTGCATGCACGCAGGTGCGTACTCGCAAGAGGTTCGCGCGCTTACTGCGTGCACCTGTAACTGCGGCATGGGCGGCAAATGTCACCCCCCCCCCCCCCCCCCAATGCCCGCATTTCCGACGGAAGACGCATCATGCACCTGTTGCTTCCCCTCTAGACGATCGCCGATTCGGCGTGCTATGCTCTGTCCTCGCTACCAGGTAACAAGGTACGAGACAGGTGCAATGACTGACAGCACGGTATACTTGCCCACTTCTAAGTGGTAGAACACGATGCAACGTCAGTAGCCGTCGAATTAATAATTAGATAACGATTTCCTTGTGAATCAGAACTATTTTTCCCATCTAATACCAATAGATTTACGGGAACATGACTTTGTGCGTCTGCCATACTCCATTGATCAGTAACTGAGGACTCTGTACATCACCACATTCTACCTTAAGTTACAAAAATGAAGTACACAACAATTCATCTTTGCATTCTAGTTTATTTACATAAAAAGAGCTGAAATGTCCAATGGAGTTCGAAAATAAAGTGGAAACAATCACTCATCACGACTTCCTGGATGCTTTTCATTGGACTTAGAGAGCTTCAATAACGCGCCTGCACTCTGTGAGCGTTTATCAACGCCTGACACCTTCGTTGCATTCCCCGTACAAGTCTGTGGAGGTCACCCAGTGGTATCCCTTCCCATTCCCTAGAGAGTTCTTGCAGAATCTGTGGTGGAACAGAATGACCAGGACGTTTGCCAGGCGTGTCCCACACATACTGGATGGGGTTTAGGTCGGAACTCACCGCTGGCCTTTCCTTTACTTGAATGTCCACGCCCCCCTTGTGACGCCCGCCACATGGGCTCTGGCAATATTGTGTATGAAAAGGAGGAATTCACCAAGCAGCAGCCACCACAGGGTCTAACAGAATCAGTTCCCTCTACTACCTGGCTGCAAGGCGGCCATGGACAACGAGAAGATCAGAATGGATCCCCGACCATCACTGAACGTTGGCCGAATCTGCCAATTTCCTGGATAACATTATGCAGGTACCACTCGCAACGGCGTCTCCACATACTAACACCGTTATCACCTTATGTTACAGGAAATGTTGCCTTGTCTATCGATACCACGTTTCTCCCGCCGGCCGCAGTGACCGAGCTGTTCTAGGCGCTTCAGTCTGGTACCGCGCGACCGCTACAGTCGCAGGTTCGAATCCTGCTTCGGGCATGGATGTGTGTTATGTCCTTAGCTTAGTTAGGTTAAGTAGTTCTAAGTTCTAGGGGGCTGATGACCTCAGATGTCAAGTCCCATAGTGCTCAGAGCGATTTGAACCACGTTTCTCCAGTGACGAAGTTGCCAGTTTTACGTCGGAAAGGCAAAGGAGAGCTGCGAGATCTTGCCGTGTCAAGTGGGGTAATCGAACAGTCGTAAGGTCCTTTCTCGTAAACTGTTCGTTACAGTCTGATCGGACACGGCGGCTCTAGTGGCCCTTCTGAGATCGCCTTGCAGTGCTCTGGCGCTAACCGTACGACGCCGCAGCGCAGAAATGGGTGGCCAGATATCGATCGGTCTTCACGTAGTGTTGTAATGCGACGGCGACCTTGTCCAACTCGCCTTGTGTACTGACATGTCTCCCGGTAGCGTGCCCACAACATACGGATGACGGAGAAATATTGGTATCCGCGGTAATACGACGTAAAGTCCATCTTTCCTGGGTCAGACAGCCATTGCAGCTTACACTGCATTAAGATGTCGCATTTCATGTGCTTGATTGAATGTCTACAAATGACAATTACCGTCTGTGTACCCTATTAGAGAACACAGGACTCCGGCACTCACCTCTATCTGAGGGGTCACCTTATAGTGCGTAACACGCTGACAGATGGCGAATGAGTTTAGTTGTTACAACACTGAAAGGCAGTGAGCTATTCAATAAGACCACAGGTGCCGCTTGTATCAAAACAGATTTAACATAGCGGACGTTGATACACATATTCCCTTCATTCTTTTTAGCAGTGTATATAAAACAAATTAAATTGGACGTAAATTATTAATTTAAACGGCACAAAATGTAAACACTGTAAAGTTAATATATAATTACTTTCAGTGGGAGGGATGAGCCAGATGTTTTAGTAGCAGATTTTCAATATTTGGCTTTAATTTAGTGACGTTTAACCTTAAATCACTTCGATTTGTGATTTCCAATCTCAGTCTCTCTCTCTCATGTTTTTAACTTTTACTTTAAAATCTAAATAGCAAAACTCATGTTCTTTTAGTAGTAGAACAGAGGAAACAAAATGTTTGGAGAATCTTACAGAAATTGGGACTTGTGGACTCTGTATGCAACTGAAACATATTTAAGTCACTGAATCTGCCACGTATCCGTGACAGATGCAGTACTCTGTGAAGATATTAAGATGTCTTTCATTGTCGCTCTTCTGCGGAAAATGTAATCAATACTTCGGTCTGATTTCACTGAAAATGTTAAAAAATGGTTCAAATGGCTCTGAGCACTATGGGACTTAAGATCTGAGGTCATCAGTCCCCTAGAACTTAGAACTACTTTAACCTAACTAACCTAAGGACATCACACACATCCATGCCCGATGCAGGATTCGAACCTGCGACCGTAGCGGTTGCGCGGTTCCAGACTGAAGCGCCTAGAATAGCTCGGCCACTGAAAATGTGTTTCCCTCCTTGCGTAGTTAAGTAACGAATGCTGCTTGCGTCCATCATGTGTTGTACACATTCAACAGGGATCCTACGTGGAAAACTTATACTTCGTTGCAGCTGTACCAAACAAGTCTACCCTTATGACATTAAACACACAGGTTTATCGCAAATTGTTACAGAGAGGAAAAGACCGTATTACATCAGCATCCTTTTTGGCGACAACGGGACATCAGCTATAACATGCTAGCATTCAGAGCGTCTGCAAATATGCACATGCTGCCTATTAGCAAAAGTATTCCTTTTCTGATCGAGATTATTAACAAAGGGTGATCAAACATTTGACACTACATCATATTACCAAAAGTCTTCCGACATCCACTGCTGGTCACTAGAGTAACATGTAGTGTGTAACTTGCACTGTGTAAATCGTCCATTTGTCATTTTTACGATGTATAATATTCAGGGAAGACTGTCAGATTTTTGAAGCCAAAATTAGTTTCAATTCATTCTGAATCGCCGTGGACAGTTACTATGGTGTTTTTGGGAGAATGGTTCTGCATTTAACCAGCGCTACGGCCCAGTTGAAAGATGCTGGATGGTGTCATGTTTAAGATGCTAGAAGATTTTCATGCGGGTGCAAAAACAAAATGTTCGATTCCAAATTCCTGCCACAAGTTGACGAGCAAGATATTGGCAGCAATTAAGGAGTAACGTTCAGTTTCTTTGTCTACCTAAACTGAAGGCACTACCCCAAACCAGGAAAACCAACTCAGACCATCACACCACCTCAACAGAACTTTTCAGAATTCGTAACAGCACACGTATGTGAATACCATTCGCCCAGTGCACGTTCAAGTACGGTGACTCAGCACTGCATCAAACGTTCTATCGTTCCAAAGACCAATGTTGGCATTGTTTCCATCGCTTTATGTGGTTCCTTTCAGTGTTCAGCAAAGAATGCTTTGGGTTTCGGCAGTATCTGTCTAGTATATTACATAAGTGTATTAGAGTGTTGTTGGGAATAGTACTTTTCTGACGCTTCCATGTAGGCCTAACTAATCTCCCTGACGGATTGTTCGATTTTGTGCACTACAACAATCATTTTCTGTTCGAAGTAACTTTGTTGTGTGTGTTGATTTATTCTGCCTGAATACACATGTACACTGTTGTATCGTGCATACGCTTATTTGTCTGCCGATGTAGCTGGGCACACGTTAAATACGGGCACCGCGAAGAACTTGTGACGTCACACTAGTCGTCCACGATACTTCGCAAACGCTCGACTCCGTGCAGGGCCCACGGGAAATTAGTATGTTTATGAAAAGGTACCCTCTAAAAGTCTTAACTTTTCGTGTACTATTGACAGCTTGCATGCGTTTAAATGCGCAGTCAAGAATTACTCGTCTGAAAGTTACTCGCTCGCTGCCTGAGACGGTTGTTGGGACTTGTTAAAATATGAAGTGCCGTGGGGTACGTGCCGCGGCCTGTCTTTCCAACGCACGATGAATGTAGTACGGTATCCGTAGCCTGACTCACTCTGGGCCCTCTCCACGGTACGTAGTTACGTGCCGGAATGGTATTTCCGTCGGCCGGTACCCAAACGCGCGACCTTGTTTCCACTGATACAGCGGGCGCGAAGTGACTTGGTGACGAAGACACTGGTCTCGCATTCAGGCGGTCTGGGATTCAAAGCACCGTCCGTCCAGCGAGACTTAGTCTTCGCAGTTAAAGGCAAATGTGGGGGTTGATACTGTTGGACAGGACTCGATCGATTGATTTCCTTCTCCATTCTTTTCAAATCCAAGCTTGTCTTCTCTCTCTAAGGACCTCGCCGGCGACTGAGTGTTAAACCCTAATCAAATTCGATACTTTTTCCGTACACAGAAACGACAGGCTCGCGAAAATTATTCACAGAATCGAATTAAGGATGAGATACGAAGCTGGGTGAGTCGTGTTCGAAATGGACGCATTAATTTATTTAGTGGACGTACGATACTACCAGTAACTTGTCAGAAGCTTCTTTTTTGAATACTGAAAATAAAGTAACATGCCTTTTCCGACTTATAACACTTTTAATAAGTTTCATGACTTCTTATGTTAAATCGACAATATTTTCGTCATTGTATTTGTTTGTAGTTGGTTACAAGACGTTATGGGATTCTGCTTTAGCCCTGTTTACTGTCCACCCCTTTTCCTAGCTCGCTCGGTTTTTGGTGGTTTTTCTCTACGTTGATGATAGCGTTAAGGCTTCATAAGTCGATGTGAGAGTCAGGGAAACAATACCACAGGGAAACAGCACCACACAAAACTAAAGTAGTTTCAAAAAGCTTAAGTTTTTTTCACAAGCAGGAGTTGCTCAAAAATGATTTTTGAGATAGTTTCTAGCCCCAAAGAGATTTTCTGTTTCCCCTTTACGTTTGGAGTAACGTTCAGTGCAATCTCATGATGCGTATCCATAAAACAATGCCACCTTTTCTGAATATTGATGACTGACTCAACGTGGTACGTGCTAAAACCATCTCTAATCGACAACACGACGCAACGCCTGGCTGCAGCCTCTGCCGTGGGAATCCGATGCTGCATCCTGCAGCGGGACTGGTAGTATTGCCATGACACCTCGTGAACAAACTGTGAAACAATGAATCACTACCAAACATGGTAAAGTTGGTCACGACAGCTGATGAGATTCCTTTTTGTGGACAGAAGCACTTGTTTTTGAATAGACCATAAATTTAAAAGAATGGTGTTTCTAAAACCAATACTAAAAATGTATTCAAACTGAGGAAGTATGCATCTCTCCTTGAGGACCATGTCCACCCCTACATGCAGAAGTAACAAAATGAAAGATTGCTGCTTGGATGAAATGAGATATACAAGAGATCGTCTTTCCACACGTCAAAATGCCAAAATTCTGTCAACCATTCCTTCAAAAGTATTGCCTATTTTGCCAACCGAACTTTTACCGGGTGTCACTCGGAAATTGACGTAAGCGCCCCCGTCCGGCCATCCAGCTTTAGGTTTTCAGTGACTTTCCTCAATCGCTCCAGGAAAATGCGAGGCCGATTTTCTTCTCCATCCTTTTGTGATCCGAGCCCGTGCTGTGTCTCTAATGACAGCGCTGTCGACGGGACGTTCCACTCTAAATCTTCCTTGCTTCATTTTTCTCGAGTAAGCTCGGCGTTAGAGGGGTGGTTCAAATGGCTCTGATCACTATGGGACTTAACATCTGAGGTCATCAGTCCCCTAGAACACACACATCCATGCCCAAGGCAGGGTTCGAACCTGCGACCGTAGCAGTCGCGCGGTTCCGAACTGAAGCGCCTAGAACCGCTCGGCCACCGCGGCCGGCTAGAGGGATGAATGCTGACTTAATTCATATCAGTTGTCCTCTGAATAATTCAGCGAATAGGGCCGTACAAATTAATAACGTCTACATCTGCAATGATTATAAGACGACTCGCGTCACAGCACTGAAGAAACTTTTTATTTTAAACTAGATGTACCTGGCCACGCTTTGCTGTGACTCAGTTTGCTTAAATGGAAATGAAAGGAAAGAGAAAGCACATGTTTCTAGTATGGATGGGAATTGGATATAGGTCCTTATTTCCTTCTCTCTCCTGTCTCTGTCCACCTCCCAATGCCTCTGTCTTTGTCCATGTCCTCCTACACCCCTCTCTCTGTCGATCAACTCCTCTCCCTTCCTCTGTAGATCTCCTCCTGTCCTCTGTCTCAGTCCCTCTCCTCACTCCCGTTCTCTGTGTCCATTTCCTCCCATCCCTCTGTTCATCTCCTCTTCCACCCCTCTCTCTGACCTTGAGTCTTGTTTATTGTTATTACAAATTCATATTCTATAGTAATGTTCTAATCATAAACAAATTACCCATAAGTACAACTTTCCTGTTTGCTAAAAACGTTTCTCCATTGTGTATTTTATATACCACTTGAGTATTCGAGTGCAACATTCTGTCAAAATTTCAAAGCAATCGACGAGCGACTTTCGGAGATTTGAGATTTTTGAAGAAACGAACATTGACGGTTATAGATGTTCCCAATCGCAAACTTCCGAAAGAATTGGAGTGATAGCTTTGAAATTTTGACACAACACTGCACTGGAATACGCTTAATTTACGTACCTCTATTTTTTAAATATATGTAATGTATTTTTTTAGAGATGTATTAATAGAGAAACGATATAACAAAAAAATTCGAAAAGTGTTATCTCTACTTGAAAACACGCCTGTATGAGAATCCGACGTTGTGTCAAAAATTCAAAGCAATCGGTAAAGAACTTTCGGAGTTACAGGATTTTGAGCAAACGAAATTTACATTTTCATTTATATAGATATAGATGTTTGTTACGCGGGTCTCTGTGCTGCAGCTTAGATAGGATGCGCGTAAATACAGCCGTGTTTCAGTACGTGGCTCCTAGACGAAAAGCTACCAGTTCCGACTTCTTTGGTTGGCGTCCTCACCGCAGACATGGATTAATTTTAATACGCGTGCACGCATTGGAGGAGCAAGTAATGAGAGGGCCGAAAGCCGGTATCAGGGAATGGGTGTAGGTCTGGAGCGAACAGAGTAGCTGCCAGTGGTGGGGAGGTCCAGAGCAGCGTGGGAACGGCGCAACAGATGTCGTGGCGCAGCGCAGGCGGCGTGTGTGTGCATGGGAACTTCCTCCAGGCCCGGGCACCTTACTGGAAGAGGGGGGGGGGGGGGCGAGGGGGCACCGTCGCTGCGGAAGTGGAAGTAGCTTCCGCGCTGCAGATGCTGCGCCGGGAACCCACCAAAGGGTTCACATTGTGCTCGCCGGACAAAGAGCGACACCCAACCTGACCCCTACTCCGTAAGAGTGACTAAAAATCGAAGTGTATCTGGCACCCGACTGTAATCAGGAAGCGCTCACGTGACGTACCTCGCCCGCTACTCCAGAGACGCCATAATGGGTTCATCATATTTCGATTGCTCCCGTATCACAACTTGTGTGTTATGACTGTACGCCGTTTTAAGGCAAAGCCGCAATGGAGATTTGTCACTGTAGGTGCTATTTGTTATAATTAAATGCCACTGAATATCACTTCGTTTGAAAATGTCCTAAGAAACTTGACTGTGAATAAATATTAATTTCTATGCTGTCGCTGTGGTTAGAGACGTGACGTTGGAAAGTCGAAAGTAGTAGCTTCTCAGCTAAGTACATAATAACATTCTACTTTTCATCTTAGCGTTTGTAACACATTCTGGGAGTTTCTTATTCACGCCACAGAAGTATGTTCTGCTATATTCGATGTTATTTACAGTGATGGAAAAAATAATTTGAATAATGAAATTTCGGGAATACAATTGTCTAGGTAACGCGTTTAAGTGATGAACATTGCAAGATCACTGGTATGCGCGAGAGAAGCAACTGCAAATGTGAAATGTTGGTACGTTAAAAACGGTGTAACCGCCAGAATGTTGAATGCAAGCATGTAAACGTGCATGCACTGTGGTGTACAGGTGCTGGATGTCAGTTTGTGGGATGGAGTTCCATGCTTGTTGCTCTTGGTCAGTCAATACAAGTATGGTTAATGCTGCTTGTGGATGATGCTGGAGTTGTCCGATGATGTCCCATATGCGGTCGACTGGAAACAGATCTGGTGATCGAGTAAGTCAAAGCACCATGTCGACACTGTGCAGAGCATGATGGGCCTCAAAAGCGGTACGGGGGGGGGGGGGGGGGTTAACCGGTTGGATAACATCCTCTGGAATGCTGATCATGAGTGCCAGCACAACAGTTAAAATCACTAGACTGACGTACAAATTTGCAGTCAGCATGCATGGGGTGACCACCTTCAAATAGAAGGGAGAACCGATAGAGGTACTGAAGGTACCCTCCGCCACACACCGTCAGGTGGCTTGCGGAGTATGGATGTAGATGTAGATGTAGAGTCCTCGTGCTGTCATACGAAATCACACCCCAGACCATGACTCCAGGTGTAGACTTTTTAACGTAGAACACAAGGAAGTACTATTCATAGTAAATTCACTTTCTATACAGTTGTACTCTAACTGCATCAGTTTTGACAAATTCAAGCATTCTTCAAATAGCTGCAATTGTCACGTCTCCTCTCTCTAGCTTTATCACCCTTGTTTATCATGGATTACAGACAGTATCATTCTCTGTATATATGCGTTAAAAGCTGAAGGAATAAGCTATCACGAAGCCTAGCTCTAACGCTGTCAAAGCGAGAGTGACGACTTGTCCGATAGTCGGAGCGCCGAGCTGTTCAATCGAGAAATAAAATAAGAAAATTGTGATTATCTGAGGACGACTTGGGCTAGTAGAAACCGGTAATGTTGTTACAGTCCTCTGCCTGAAGACTGATTTGTTGCAATTATCCACACTTGTGCAAGTTGCTCCACCTCTGCCGAAGTCCTACAACCTATGGGTATAGTTGCCATCAGCTGCAAGGTTGGTTTCAACACTAATGCTGTGCTTTACTAGGCGATGTCCTATTGACGGAGGTATGCCGTTGTGATCCTCCTACCCTCAAACTGACCTACCCAGCAAGTTATAGCGGGACTATTAACCACCGTGCAACTCAGTATTTTTCATATAAACAAACATTGCCAAAGGCACAAAATGTGACAGATAAAAATGGGAAGAGTGACGAGGAATTGAGCTACAGGACTTTACCACTGAGGTACCAACTCATGTTAGAACGTGCTTACCGTATTTAAGTCTTGATTCCTCCCTGTATAATTTTTACTCTTCACTGTTCCCTGAATTACCAAATTTATTATTATTTGAAGCCTCTGAGTGTGTCCTATTAATTCATCCCGTATTTCAGTCACTTCTCCTCACTTCGATTTAGTACTTCCAGTTAAACGATACAACATTCGGAGACTATTTATAAGCATATTGAAAGTATAAAATAAAATTAATATCCCATAGACCTTGTGTGATTCACCTTCAGAGAACTACACTCCTGGAAATTGAAATAAGAACACCGTGAATTCATTGTCCCAGGAAGGGGAAACTTTATTGACACATTCCTGGGGTCAGATACATCACATGATCACACTGACAGAACCACAGGCACATAGACACAGGAAACAGAGCATGCACAATGTCGGCACTAGTACAGTATATATCCACCTTTCGCAGCAATGCAGGCTGCTATTCTCCCATGGAGACGATCGTAGAGATGCTGGATGTAGTCCTGTGGAACGGCTTGCCATGCCATTTCCACCTGGCGCCTCAGTTGGACCAGCGTTCGTGCTGGACGTGCAGACCGCGTGAGACGACACTTCATCCAGTCCCAAACATGCTCAATGGGGGACAGATCCGGAGATCTTGCTGGCCAGGGTAGTTGACTTACACCTTCTAGAGCACGTTGGGTGGCACGGGATACATGCGGACGTGCATTGTCCTGTTGGAACAGCAAGTTCCCTTGCCGGTCTAGGAATGGTAGAACGATGGGTTCGATGACGGTTTGGATGTACCGTGCACTATTCAGTGTCCCCTCGACGATCACCAGTGGTGTACGGCCAGTGTAGGAGATCGCTCCCCACACCATGATGCCGGGTGTTGGCCCTGTGTGCCTCGGTTGTATGCAGTCCTGATTGTGGCGCTCACCTGCACGGCGCCAAACACGCATACGACCATCATTGGCACCAAGGCAGAAGCGACTCTCATCGCTGAAGACGACACGTCTCCATTCGTCCCTCCATTCACGCCTGTCGCGACACCACTGGAGGCGGGCTGCACGATGTTGGGGCATGAGCGGAAGAGGGCCTAACGGTGTGCGGGACCGTAGCCCAGCTTCATGGAGACGGTTGCGAATGGTCCTCGCCGATACCCCAGGAGCAACAGTGTCCCTAATTTGCTGGGAAGTGGCGGTGCGGTCCCCTACGGCACTGCGTAGGATCCTACGGTCTTGGCGTGCATCCGTGCGTCGCTGCGGTCCGGTCCCAGGTCGACGGGCACGTGCACCTTCCGCCGACCACTGGCGACAACATCGATGTACTGTGGAGACCTCACGCCCCACGTGTTGAGCAATTCGGCGGTACGTCCACCCGGCCTCCCGCATGCCCACTATACGCCCTCGCTCAAAGTCCGTCAACTGCACATACGGTTCACGTCCACGCTGTCGCGGCATGCTACCAGTGTTAAAGACTGCGATGCAGCTCCGTACGCCACGGCAAACTGGCTGACACTGACGGCGGCGGTGCACGCCATTCGACGGCCAACACCGCGGTTCCTGGTGTGTCCGCTGTGCCGTGCGTGTGATCATTGCTTGTACAGCCCTCTCGCAGTGTCCGGAGCAAGTATGGTGGGTCTGACACACCGGTGTCCATGTGTTCTTTTTTCCATTTCCAGGAGTGTATATCAGCATCTATATGTAATAAAATAGAACACCTGCAGCCGTTATTTCGATGTTATTTATTATACAGCTACGGGTTTCGGAGATTCAGTGCACCATCTTCACTCCTTAACTGACGCTCAAGACGGTGTATTGAATCACCAAAACATCGATAGGACGGCTGCAGGTGTTCCATTTTATTACATTAAGTTAACGGCCGAAGTTCTTCAAACATTGAATCAGAAGGATGGAAATACAGTATCTACTTCTATATGCGATAAGCAACCTTCCTACGTGAGGTGGAGGGTATACCTTCCTACGTGAAGTGGAGGGTATACTTTGGCTACCACTATAACCCCTCCCCCCTCCCTCACCTATTCCTTAGCTTCCGTATCAATACGAGCTTCTCTGCTTCTTCCTGTCATGAACAATTTGCGAGATATCGTATGTGTGAGGCAGGGATATGGGGAGTGATGTGTAGCCTGCCTCTTCCTGGAATGTACGCTGCTGGAATTTTACAATAATGACACAATAGTGCCATTCTTATAGAGTCTCCCAATGGAGTTTCTTTTTAAATGAAGTCACTTTAAACGAACTCCTGACAAAACTCGCCGCTTGTCTTTGATTTATGCCCCTTCCATTAATACCACCTGTAAAGGTCCCAACTTGATAAGAAATTCTCGATAAATGATCGAACGAGGATTCTGGAAGGTACTGATTTTGTAGACGAATTAGTTGATTTCCTTGCGACTGTTGCGAAGTGAATAATGAACTACACACATCAAAAAAAGTATTGCATCAACCCGGTTCCCAGAACTTCTGAAGATAGGCGTTGACTGTGGATATAGTATCACAGACACAGTCCCTTTGACTGTTCAGAGACGTCACTAAACCCGCCCAAAGACGTAAAAAACAATGCATGAGCAGCGCCTATTAGACGGAGAGGATCCGACAGCCGATCAGTTCCAGTCATTCCACCAGGAAGGATGTACACAGCTCGTGTTGTCTGTAGTTCAACCATGCCTAGACAGTTAATACTGCGGTTCCATCGCATCCGTATTGTTACTTTGTGGTTCAAAATGGTTCAAATGGCTCTGAGCACTATGGGACTCAACTTCTGAGGTCATTAGTCCCCTAGAACTTAGAACTAGTTAAACCTAACTAACCTAAGGACATCACAAACATCCATGCCCGAGGCAGAATTCGAACCTGCGACCGTAGCGGTCTTGCGGTTCCAGACTGCAGCGCCTTTAACCGCACGGCCACTTCGGCCGGCTGTTACTTTGTGCTATGAAGGCTCTCAACAAGGGAAGTGTCCAGTCATCTCGGAGTGAACCAAAGCGATGTTGTTCGGACATGGAGGTGATACAGAGAGACAGGAACCGTCGTTGATATGCCTCACTCAGGCCGCCCAAGGGCTACTACTGCAGTGGATGACCGCTACCTACGGATTATGGCTCGGAGGAACCCTGACAGCAATGCCACCATGTTGAATAATGTTCTTCGTGCAGCCACAGGACGTCGTGTTACGACTCAAACTGTGCGCAATAGGCTGCATGATGCGCAACTTCACTTCCGAAGTCGATGGCGAGGTCCAACTTTGCAACCACGACACCATGCAGCGCGGTGCAGATGGGCCAACAACATGACGAATGGAACGCTCAGGATTGGCACTACGTTCTCTTCACCGATGAGTGTCGCATATGGCTTGAATCAGAGAATCGTCGGAGACGTGTTTAGAGACAACCTGGTCAGGCTGAACGCCTTAGACACACTGTCCAGCGAGTGCAACAAGGTGGAGGTTTCCTGATGTTTTGGGGTGACATTATGTGTGGCTGAGGTACGCCGCTGGTTGTCATGGAAGGCGCCGAATTGGCTGTACGATATGTGAATGCCGTCCTCCGGTCGATTGTGCAACCATATCGGCAGCGTATTGGCGAGGCATTCGTCTTCATGGAGGACAATTCGCCCCCCCCCCCCCTCGTGCACATCTTGTGAATGTCTTCCTTCAGGATAACATCGCTCGACTAGAGTGGTCAGCATGTTCTCCAGACATGAGCCCTATCGAACATGCCTGGGATAGATTGAAAAGGGCTGTTTATGGACGACGTGACCCACCAACCACTCTGAGGAGTCTACGCCGAATAGCCGTTAAAGAGTGGGACAATCTGGACCAACAGTGCCTTAATGAACTTGTGGATAGTATGCCACGACGAATACAGGCATGCATCAATGCAAGAGGACGTGCTACTGGGTATTAGAGGTACCGGTGTGTACAGCAATCTGGACCACAACTTCTGAAAGTCTCGCTGTATGGTGGTACAACATGCAACGTGTGGTTTTCACGAGCAAGAAAAAGGGCGGAAGTGATGTTTATGTTGATCTTTATTCCAATTTTCTGTACAGGTTCCGGAACTCTCGGAATTGAGGTGATGCAAAACTATTTTTGATGTGTGTAATTTATAATATATTTCGGGAACTACCTACGACTCGGAGAAGGCATTTTCATGGGATATTTACGCATATATGATGTATAGGTCTCAATTCTACTGTCATAGATACTAGGTTCAAAGTATGTGTAGGGTGAGTGGACTATGTGACGAAGCTGCCATTGCTGTTCGTTTCACAAGCTGTAACCCCCACCACACTGTGTCATGGTTTAACGCTAGTATCTCAAATAAATGAGTAAAAATTTATTGGAATTTTTTTGAGTCATCAGTCTTCTGGCTGGTTTGATGCGACCCACCACGAATTCCTCCCCTGCATCAAGCTCTTCATCTCAGAGTAGTACTTGCAACCTACATCCTCTATTATTTTCTGTATGTATTCTACAAGATGACTTTGTTCCGTTAAAAAAGGCGTCTTGACTTCAGTACTTGTAACCTACATCCTCTATTATTTTCTGGATGTATTCCACAAGATGACTTTGTTCCGTTAAAAAAGGCGTCTTGACTTCTATCTGCTAGGAAGTCCTGAATCTAGTCACCAATCTGATCGGATATCAGGGAACCTCGTATTTCACTCACTAAGTCACAGTGTGGACCTGTTTCTCCACTCATGTTCAGAAAAAAAAACCGGAAAACGTTGAACGACTAGAGATAGGCCTTTATATCCACGCGATATGTACATCAGTATGTTCTGCAGTAATGTTGTCGCTGTAAACCGAAGGTAATAGATCCGCGTGACTTGGGCAGACGTGCAGGATGTCTCGTAAACGTATATGCGAACCATAGCATCAAATCACTGAGTTTTTCATTCGTATGAGAAAATGTGATGCATCTATCCGGGAAATTGCAGCTCGTATGGGACGAAGTGTTTCGGCATTGCGATGGGTGTGTGCAGAATAGTTCACAGAAGGCCGTAGAAGATGATGAGATGGGTCAGGTCACACACCCCAGGAACCCCACCCCCCCCCACCCGAGAAGTTCGACACTTCCTAATGACACTGCTCGAAAATTTGCGTCCTCCTCGACTCTGGCGCAACGGTGGAACACATCGTACACTATCAAGGGTGACAGTTCGTCGCCGTATGGGTCATGTGTGTGTCGTTCACTTCTCTGTCTACCTTTGACGAACGTGCAGAAACATGCTAGGCGGCAATGGTGCATAACGACGACACTGGACAGGAATGACATCAGATAGTGTTTTCGGATGACACCAGGTTCTGTTTAAAATGATGGTCACGTTTTGGTTCGCCGCAGACAGGGGGAGCGACATCACAGTGACTGCATTCGCACTCGATGTACAGCGGCAACTCAAGGCTTTACTGTGTGGGGTACTATTGGGTACAACCACAAATCACAGTTGGTGTGTGTCCAGGACACTTTAACCAGTGTGACCTACGTAATGATCCTGCGACCTGTAGCCATACCATTTCTGTTGCTGCATGAACACATGCCTTCACGGTGTCTAGCCCGCCATTTCACCATATCTGCCGCCAATCGAAAATGTGTGGGATGTGGTGAAACGACGTGTGTAGCACTATGACCTAATGCCAACCACCACAGATAAATTTTGGAACCAGGTGAAAGCAGCATGGATGGATATACCACACGACGCCATTCGCAGACTATGCGCGTCCATGCATGGAACAAGTTATCATGACCCATGGCGTATCCTCTGCCTACTAGGCAACAGGACCTATGCTGAACCGAGGTGTACATTTTCTGTGAGTATGGAAGTCCTAGTCGTTCGAAGTATTCTGTTTTTTTTTTCTTTTTCTTTTTTTCCCCCCTGAACATGTGTGTACCTTCTGAGAAGTCAATCTCAGCACCTTTACCAACTGCCTTCTGGAGCTCCTGTCTTAGTCGATCTGCGACCCACGTTAAGTGTACATCTCTAGTATCTTACAAACTGTTTGACAAAACGATCAAGTTCGCAGCATTGATAGCCTAATAGGAGATACAAGTATTTTGCAGCACCGTTTGTAAATCAAACGACTTACTTTTTGAACAGTATTCCATAGTTCTTGAAATGAATAGTATAATTACATGAGGCTTTTTACTGTCTGCAGTCTGTGTTTAATTTGAAGACGTCCTTCCACTGACCTATGAATTTCGAAACCTAAGTCATTTATGGGGCATCAATAGTTCGAAGTGTACTTATAGCCAAGGTAATATTTGGTATTTTTAGATATCCAAAGTTACACCAAAAAACAACAAAGATACTTTGACAGACGACCGAGAGCTATTGTTAGTGATCCCGCGATGTTTATGGAGCAGTGGGTTCTATTTGGTAATTTTCTTTGAAGGCACACTCTCAAATCGTGAACGTAGTATGGCAAATGATTCAGATAATAGGCTGTACCATCATCAATGAATTTCGATTATTCTCGAAATGTCCTTGGAAACTGCAATGATTTAATTTTCTACGCCAGATTTGCAGACAGATGCAAATTGGTAATTCCAACGAGTCTGCATTTATATTCACAGCATTATTGACGTCGAATTCTTACGCAATAACAAATTAGTTCTAAAAACTGTAGATAATTTTTTAAATAGTCACCACCAGGCTAACTTTGGTCGGCACAGTGGCGACATGTGACATAACTGATATATAATTTATGAGTACTCACGTCTTTCTTCATGGCGTCGAGGATGAGAGTCTTCAGTTCGTTGAGGCAGTGGTTGATCCGCGCTCTCCGACGTTTCTCCATGATTGGCTTATTGCTCTGAAACAAAACAAGAGGATGCATTTGTTTATGATTGAACTATTCGAGACTGAAGTGCGCCCCCCCCCCTTAGTGTAAGGGATACAAAAAAAGACACGTTTCCGGAACCAGATACTTGCGAACATTTACGCTCTCTTCCATGTTACCGATAACCTTTTAGAATTTTTGAGTACCAGATACTTGTTGTTGTTGTGGTCTTCAGTCCTGAGACTGGTTTGATGCAGCTCTCCATGCTACTCTATCCTGTGCAAGCTTCTTCATCTCCCAGTACTTACTGCAACCTACATCCTTCTGAATCTGCTTAATGTATTCATCTCTTGGTCTCTCTCTACGATTTTTACCCTCCACACAACCCTCCAATGCTAAATTTATGATCCCTTGATGCCTCAGAAAATGTCCTACCAACCGGTCCCTACTTCTTGTCAAGTTGTGCCACAAACTCTTCCCCAATTCTATTCAATACCTCCTCATTAGTTATGTGATCTACCCATCTAATCTTCAGCATTCTTCTGTAGCACCACATTTCGAAAGCTTCTATTCTCTTCTTGTCCAAACTATTTATCGTCCATGTTTCACTTCCATACATGGCTACAATCCATACAAATACTTTCAGAAACGACTTACTAACACTTAAATTTATACTCGATGTTAACAAATTTCTCTTCTTCAGAAATGCTTTTCTTGTCATTGCCAGTCGACATTTTATATCCTCTCTACTTCGACCATCATCAGTTATTTTGCTCCCCAAATAGCAAAACTCCTTTACTACTTTAAGTGTATCATTTCCTAATCTAATTCCCTCAGCATCACCCGACTTAATTCGACTACATTCCATTATCCTTGTTTTGCTTTTGTTGATGTTCATCTTATATCTTGTAGTAATCCAAAAAATAAATTTAAAGACTTGATGATTTTAACGTTATCATGACGATAGTAACGTGGGATCTAATATGGCAATCTACTTCAACAATTGGACACATATGTGTAGGAATTCTCATAGTATCAAGGCATTGTTTCTAGTGCAGTTGATTTTTGAAGTGTTTGAAAGGCGTGAAATGGATAAGATCCCTGAGGCCAGCAAAATAAAACTTACCCTATCAAGAAGGATTATTTTTAAATCATGCAGTCACCTAGAAGGAAAATATTAAAATTTCGAAGAACCAGTTAACTGAACGGACTAGGAATTTTTGCATGTGTTCCAAGGTTTTCAATTGATACAATCTAAAAAGCAAGAAAGACAGAAGAAATAAAGCTGCAAAGTAATTAGACCCCATGTGAAATGACATCAGCACTGACAACATGACTATTACATCTGGTAGCGAGATGGTCCACCTTGCAACAAAGTGTCAAATTGGAAAATACCATGATTGCTACGGAAGACATCTGCCATGAAGAAATACAAGTGTTCAACAATATTATCTACGTAAAGTAAGCATTATTGGTGCTTTCTGTAGCAAATATGTATTGTATAGACTGTATTCTGTGATGTTATCGGCAAATCGATAAATCAGACTAGGTACTTACTTTCCAGTGTATCATTTTCCTGCGCCCACTGAAAGTCCTAACACGTAACGCGTGGAGTCGTTAGCTCGATAACGGCATTTGTTCTGGTAATCTGGAGCGAGGCCCGATTTGCAGTAATTTTCAATGAACGATGTGTACTGAACCACTTGCGTATTCTGCGGACTGTACTCTGCTGTCAGTTGGATTATCGGCTGCCAGCTATCCTATTTTAGGGATTGAAAAAAAAAAAAAGTTTTCGATATCCTTGTATGTATGATAAAATAAACATCTTAGTTTTGAGTCTTATTTGCACTGCACCTCATCATTATATATGATACAATGATAATCATGTGTCCCGCAGATCAGGCTTTAAAAATACACTTCTCTTCAGAATATATACTGTTACGATACGACTTGCGGCAATATGTCCTCCATGATCAAAGTTACAAAATACTTTGGCTCTTCGAAGTATGCAGGGGCGATTACAAAAGACGACTATAATATTTCTCAGCTTAATGTCTACTTCTTAATGTCTTAATGCCTCAGCTTAATGTCTACTTCTGTTCTGCGCTTATTGCTTGTGACAGTGTGCAATCCGTTTACTGGAAACTTAAAGAAAACTTAATTTTTGTAATAGAATAAATTAAACGTTACTGCAAACCTGAAGATTTCCAGCGAGCTATAGCCATCACTGCTTACCATCTGTGAATCTTCAAACTGGAGTAAGCGTGCATTTACAAAAGCGGGAATTGGATATCGTCTGATGAGGAACAACGCATATTTACACAAATACACTGTCTGATCGGAAGTATCTGGATACCTATTAGTGTACATTAATGTGGGCTGTGTTCACCCTTCGGCTTTACAGTCTGAATTCTCCTGAGGGGACTTTCAGTGAAGTGTCCACATGTCTGTGGAAGAATGAGAGCTAGTGCTTCCTCAAGAGCTGAAACCCGAGAAGGCGGTGATGTTGGGTGTTGGGATTTGGAGCGAAGTCGAGGTTCTAACTCATTCCAAATGTGATCCGAAAGATGTTCCATTGGGTTCAGGTCCATACTATGGACAGGCCACTCCATCTCAGATATGTTTTTGTCCACAAACCATTGTTTCACAGATACTGCTATAAGGCAGGGTGCACTGTCAAGCTGGCACAAACAGTTGCCGACTCTGAACTGTTCCGCTACAGTATGTACGCAGTGCACAAAGCTGTAAAAATTGTTCATGTACCGTAGCATCTAGCATTTTCTTATGCGCAATACGAGGACCGCACTGTAACCATTAGAAAGAACCCCATACTGTAACACCACCTCCTCTATACTTCACTGCCGAGACGGCATGTCACGGCAGGTAAGGTTCTCCGGGCGTTCGTCAAACCATTCAATTGGATTGCCACAGAGTATAGCGCGATTCATCACTCATCCACCGCCCAATGGCGTCGCTCTTAAGCTACCGCAAGTGTCGCTCAGCATTCACTACGGAAATGTCTGTCTTTTGAGAAGCTGCTCGACCATCGTACCCCAATCTTTAGAACGCCCAGCGCACAGGCACCGTGTTGGCTGGACTGGTGGAAGCACTTTGAAACTCAAAACTGATTTCTTCCCGCGGATTTCTTGCGATTTTTTACAACCACCCTCCACAATGCTCGACGATCCCTGTTCGTCAATACATGAAGCTCCCTGGTCTTGATTTAGCTGCACGTCTTCGTTCTCATCCTCTTGACAGTCACGTCACCAATAGTCGACGTGGGCAGTTTTAGAATGGTTGGATTGCCCCTGATGGGATTTGTTACTCAGGCGACATCCAGCGACTAGTCCATGTTCGGTGACATCCACTGGACAGGTCCGTGTTCGATGACCTCCTGGCCGACCCATTGTGCTGGTAACTGCTTCCCTACTGACAACGCACCGTTACCCGCCTCCTTATATACTGGGATCCACCTCTCGTGACATCTAGTGCTCGATTCCGCATTACGTAGAGGTGTCCCACAACTTTTGATCTGATAGTGTATTCTTAACAACGTGTTTGTTAATGAGCCGCAATTCGATTCCGAATGCCGTTTAGTTTATAGGGCTGCATCGAGATGGAATGATCACGATCATTTAGAGTGCACTACACCAGAAGCGCCTAGGACTTCACAATCTAAACGGCATGTCGTGAAAGAGTCTGAATGTTATGAACTGAAAACCCAGATGTGTATTTTCTGTATTAGTTGCTTAATCTGCTCGCCTAGTTATCGTTCCGTATAGCAATGAGAAGTATTGCTAATTTCACTATTGCTGTGAGCCTAGTTTGATTTTTGCTATTCAACCGCGCGTGTGGAGCGCTCGTTACATTATTATCTATTTAAGACGAAGCAATGACTGATAGTTACGTGAGGATTCTACTCTTTTATACTGTTGTTTTGTCATTATTGCACTGGATTTAGACACATGCTACGCAAAGTCGACGTCGATTCTACAATCTATTCACATTCGTTTAGTGTTTTTTTATTGAGGTTGTGCTTGATTATACATAAAATTACAATTTTTGTCTATGAGTAACAGAAATTTCGTGTATAATCCGACTAGAGCACACTAATTTGAACCTGATCTCATGACCGGTACAGGTAGACAGCTTGTGAGTTACAGTACACAAACAATGCTGTTACGCTATAATATGCATTGCTATAATGTACTTTTAGAAAATTTTGCTATGTGGAGAGGTGCATCTGAATGAAGACTGGGCTGGCAGTCCCAAAATCGATAATGCAATAAGGAATTAAAAAAATCACCATTAGCAATCAGCGGCTTAAGAACAATTACAAATCCAAAATTATTGTTTATATACGATGTAACTATGCAATTCAGCTACGAGATTCATTTGTAAGCTGCACATGGACGTTGCTCGCATATTAAGCAGAAAACATATTGCAATTAAATTCTCAATTCTCATATTTCACACAAGCAGTTCCAATGTTCACATTTTCATTTCTGCAATAAAGTGTACCAGACTGCTATTCACTACATGCCTGCACATAAGCAGAAGCATGCTTCTTTTTCCTTTTCACCCGCTGTCTTGAAACATAGTTTCTCAAATGCCAGCAGCAAATAAAACTCGGCCGGGTTGAGTGGAGGTATCGAAGAGGCTTCAGTGAAATCCCTTGCGGACTAATTCGTAACCTACTGAATGTATTACACAAACGCTGTCACATTTCTGTGGGAAGGTTGGCCGAGTACACAGGCCGAGGTACTATCCTATTGGTACTACTCACTGCTGATTCAAAATATCGAAACTACTGCAGTAACGCCGACCGCGGTGGCCACGCGGTTCTAGGCGCTGCAGTCCGGAACCGCGCGACTGCTACGGTCGCAGGTTCGAATCCTGCCTCGGGCATGGATGTGTGTGATGTTCTTAGGTTAAATAGGTTTAAGTAGTTCTAAGTTCTATGGGACTGATGACCTCAGATGTTAAGTCCCATAGTGCTCAGAGCCATTTGAACCATACTGCAGTAACGTTTTATGACGCATGGGTGAATGTTAATGTCGAATCGTTTGGAAGCTCTTTTTGCTGGCAGTATAGTTTTACTCCTTTTAATATCTGATTTAATTCTCGATTTTTGATACCGATCTTATCCTTTAACCTCACCCCCGTTGCTACCCCTCTCCCCTGACCGTCCAAACACACACAAACAGTTACAATGATGAATTATGTGACGCCAGGTATGAGTTGCTATCGGAACTGACATGTTATGTAAGCTGGTTAAAGCAGATATATATTTTAAAAGAACCACTCTGGGGTTACTTTACTTTTTAGGTGTATTCTTGCGGTCTTCGACGAGAGTCTTCGATTACAATCACCAGGTTTTTCTTTGATTGTATTCGCTTGACGAGAGTAGGTTCAGAGACAACTGAATAATTTTTTTTGTGTACTTGAACGAAACTTCGTATAGGCTAGCAGCTTCGATCACATAAATAAATTATCTTCTGGTTCATAAAAAGATCATACAAATGTATGTAACATAGGTAATAATATGACGTCAATAATATCGTCTGTGCTGTTCTTAATAATCATACCTACCGACAGATGCTTTATGATTTAATATTAGCGGATACGATTACGAAAGACAACTCAAATTACATTTTATTACTGAGGTCATAGTATTACCTACGATAAGTACATTGACTTACCAGAATCTCTGCAGACGTCGTATCCACCATGTTCATCATGGTCCTTATACATAGTGCTTTCACTGCTGGTGACATCAGAACAGATCAGAGATAAAAGTAAGGTGGAACTCTCAGTGTGCACTGGTTTAATTCCACTGTGTTATTTCTTTCGTGTCAGCAAATGAGGCAGTTGAAAAACACAAGACCTTCAGTAGAGAAAAACAGACTTTTGTTTTGTTATCATCATTTCCCTTTTTTTTTCGGCGTTACTCCGTGTTTATGAATCTATTATACTTTTAGCAACCTCATGATAAATTTCATACTTCACAAGGAAGTTTTTTATTTACTCGTACAGCTCTCGACCTGTTGCAGTGCGTTCTATCGGACACCACTTAGCGCGTTGCGTGTCAAGTACCTTTCAAGTGTAACTGTCTAGTGTATAAAGCTGTCGTGAGTGAGTGTGTAGCATAATGTTTGTATTTTTGTTGATAATGATTGGAGGCGTTGTAATATAGCTTGCTGCGAGGGCCACCTGTATATGGCGCAGTAGAGATGTCATTACTATGGTTATAGAATTTGTGATACCTGTTAAAACAAGGGCAGCTAAGAAAATGGCCAAGTAATTTTTTTTTTTGCAATGCGCGGTAAACAAATTTCACCTAAAGTGTTTCGTTGATGATTTGTTTGTGTTTTTTCATAATGACCTGTCTCAAAAAACAATGATTCGAATCGCTTCGTTCAAACTCTTGCTAATCAATCACCTTGTAAAGACCTTGTTTACAGCTGGTTTTCTGATCATGTTGTGATTCGTGCTTCCGTCATTGATGAAATTCGTGAGTATCTGCCACAATCGGTTGTTTTCCCAAAAATATGATCTACGCTACAAGACTGCCTCTTTGTCACAGTGAGACGGAGGCATCCTTATTAGGCATATCGAAGACTGCGGTACATTCCAGTCTGCACGGACATTTAACTATCAATACGATGTTTTCTTCATAGATTCCGCACACAATTTGACAGTCTCACGTCAAAAAATTCGACCGAGGATGTGGAACCCGCATATAGGGTTACCAGGTCCAAAAATAGATAAGCTGAACTCGACGCTATATTTAGCCAGATATTTTGCCTTAAAGCAGGATTATCTACTTTAAATAGAAATAATGTTAACGGAATATTTCCAATCGTTTATCAAAAATCAGTAACCGTCAGTTTTTTTTGCGGGATTAACCTTAAATGTGCTCAAACTAAAAAAAATCTGTAAAATGTCATATAATTTGGCAATTATGATGGCAACTAAGTGCTCGGTCTTCTCAAATTGCTCAGTGTTCTTCGTAAGATAATCGTATGTGAAAATAACTAATTCCTTCAGTAAACAAAACAATTATCTAATCTTCTCGGACAAAAAACTTCGGTCATTTCAATTAGACTTATAAAGAAATAACAGTAATATGTTGGGCGGGTTGGCATCGGCAGAGACGCACAGTCTGCTTTGCCTCGCTCGCACTGCGAATAGCGTGGTTTCAGCATTGTGTGTTGGACTCGTCCAGTCTACGAAGAAAAACGTGGAGTATAGACATAATAATAGCATTGGTTGCTACATCTGTATATCCTTGTGGTATATTTTATTTCTCCATATACTTATTCCTCGAAATTACGTCATGAGCTTAGAAAAGGCCTTAATTATGTGTCAACGCTAAAAAACCTAACAAGCGCCGAACACGCTGGACGTTTTTATATTTGGCCGGACACGACCGTAAAACGCCAAACCAGGTACCGCTAAAGCAGGATTTCTGGCAACCCTATCCGTATACTGCATCGTAACAGAAGAAACTTGGATATATTCGATCCAGCCGGAACGAAATAGCTGTCAACTGTCTGGGTGTACCAAGAGGAATCGGAACTGACAAAAGGGGTTCGTATGCGAAACTATCGCGACTATTGCCCGCGAAGCTATCGCGACTATTGCCCTAGGGCAGGAACGGTCCCTTCTTTAACGACTGGCCATTTTTGTGCCTCTGTTCGCAGTAAAATTTTCTAACCGCCCACCCGGCTCCACAATAACGGTGATTTGTGAAGCCGGGAAGTTGTTGTTGTTGTGGTCTTCAGTCCTGAGATTGGTTAGATGCAGCTCTCCATGCAGCAGGGAAGTAGCTTTACAAAATTTATAGTGCAGAGTTGCAATAAGCTTGTGACAATTTATGTCAAAAGCTTATGAAAACCTAATAAAAATGTTTCTAAAACGTCTACCGCTTACTGCTCACCACGAAAAATTGGAACACCTACTAATGGGCGGTAGGGACCAGGGTTAGCTACTGCGCTCTGGATGATCGAGGAACAGTTAATGAATGAATGGTACACTGCAAATTGTTTGTAACAAGTCGTCCATTACATCAGGAAAAACAACCGATAAATCCGCATCACTGTTCATGATAATTCCAGCTGTCACTGATAATGTCAAACAATTTATTATTTGACAGAGAAAAACTTCGAATTAATGTCTCACAGCACGTATTCACTTGATATATCGCCTTTGAATTTAAAGAAAAAATGCGTGAGACAGCCGTTCGAGGAGCTATATAATACCTACCCACAAAACCGTATTTATAAGGTCGCAACAAAGTGGAAAGAATGTTTCCGGAATTCCTTCTAAAGCAAGCAAAATTGTATAAATTACGAAAGAGAATATTTTGAGATAGGCAGTATACGGACACCCCAGTGCAATGCAAAGTGTACCACTAGTTTTCACGAGAGGCGGGCCCGCCAGTATAAAAGGGGGAGTCCTGTGTTTCCAATAGAGACGCAACAACAGCAGAATAAGTCGCAGGAGAGCTCCTTGACTTCAGACTCCACCCTGTGGAAATCCGATGGAAGGGTTTGGGTTTGTCAAGGGCTTGAGGAACATTGCTTGCACTCATTTGTAGTGCCGACAGTAACGAGGTGGTGTTACAGTGTAGAAATGTGTTTCGTAGGTAGGGTGTGATCTCCTTATTACGCTTAAGAAAGACCTAAACGTGAAATACGAATACATTTTACAGCATCGTGTACTGCCTACAGTAGCGGAACATTTCACAGACGATGTCTGAATTAGCATAACAATGCACCCTGTCACGAAACAACATCTATGGGGGCAATAACATTCCTGAAATGGACTGGCCCTCCCTGAGTCTGGTCCTGACCCCCAACGAAACACCTTTGGAATGAGTCAGTACAGCGTCTTCGTTCCAGACCTCAGTGTCCATCTCACTACCTTCTCTGGTTTCCGCTCTTGAGGAAAAACGGGCTGCCATTTCTCCACAGACATTCTGCTACTTCATTGAAAGTGCCCCCAGCAGGTTTCAAGTTATCATAAAGGTGAAGGATGTGTACGCTCCATATACATGTGATCTGGTACTGTACAATCATACGAATCTAACCAAACTTCTTCTTTCTCTTTCATTGGTTCTGTAGGAACGTAAGACGCCCAGTTACTCATGTAACACTATGTGAGCTGCCGAGCTTAAAATAGCTACTGGCAGACGGATCACCACCAATATTGTCACATGCCTTCATTCATGAGACACTGTGGAGGGGTGGGGGGGATGATGCAGTTTAACCCAGGACCTCGTTACGGCACCATCCCTTGTCAACCAGATACTGGTTACTAAAATTTCTTCCACAGCCAGGATTCGACTAGCTATGTTGGAGTGGAGCGCCACCAAACACATGTGTGCTTGCGATGTCGGCTGCAGAGGCGCTGCCAGCTGAGAAAGAGAGAACTGTAGATGCTACCTCAGCCACACACCCTCATGAAGTGCCGAGTTACACTGTCTACAGGGAGAGATATAACAATTAATTGTTTAAATGTGAGAAATAAAAATAAATAGGCCAATGTCGTCATCTAAACACCTACAGTTGATGGGATCTAACAGCAGAAATGCTTGAATATTATAAACAGAAAAGCGATTACGCTGTGGCTGGAGTTCCTCTCTATATTGATGTTTCCATCAGTGTTTCGAATAAGCCCCTCCTTTGTTGCAGAGCACAATTCTTTTTAGTATTTTACAGTGTCACGTACCAATATGCAGGATGTCCTAATTTATCTTGACCACCCAAATGTTTTGTCCAAAAGAAAAATAAAACAATGTATCAAGCAAGGATTTTTTTACCTACCAGGAGAACATTAAAGAGCATGATTGCCTTTCTTGTATCTCCGTTTGTTACGAAAATATAAACAGCACTCCTTTTTTAAATAGTACCGTTCATTTTTTATTAGGTAACCCTCAACACCTGTTCGAAAACGTATCACGGTGTATCAGTCATGTAAATTTAACGTTAATAAAAACGTTATACAAAACTGACTTTGATTCCTGTATTAGTACATGTTCCAGATAGCTGTGGTACCTTAACTTACCCTTTTGCTGCAGCAGCCAATATACAAATGGTAACAAAAGGAAAATGTACATTTCTACTCACACAAACCTTCAACTGAAAACGGCTGACTGAAAGACCGGTGTGCGTTTACCAACGCATTAACTTAATATCATTCTGAATGGAAATAAAGTGACAACGTTAGGAATATAATACTGCATATGAGGTAAACACCAGAAAATAGCATTATCGTCAGCAGCCATATGGCGACATGTGCCCATTGGTTATAAAGTTTACTTAAAAAGTGCGAATGGAAGGATGTGTGAATGTTGCACCCATGCATACGTCAGTTACAGAGAAACTATTCTCAGAGGACTAGGCTGCTTAATTGACAACAAGGGGTTTGACTAAGTAATAGGACGTCAGCCACAAAACAGTCTCTGAAGCGATGTCGTTATATTGTGGTCATTAAGTTGCATCCCATCTTATCAGCCCCAGTCTAAATCATTTAAAATACCAGGTTGTAGGCGTGTAGGGCCTCTTTCTTCGGCTATTAACGGCCAATGCCAAGCTTTACCTTTTATTAACTGTATGAAATGGATATTGATTTCTAGAGCTGACAACATTCACGCGTTCCTTAACATTCTGAATTCCAAAGATATGTAAACAGTAGAAACGGTTAGGAGGCAAGTTAACAATACGATACAAAAGTACTCTTAAGGCTATGGTTTCCAGATTCAGTGGTGGTCCACACGGAAGCATTTCATCCCTACTAAAACAGTTTCTCTCCTTTAGTAGCCTACTCTTTTGAGTACGTTTGTTGACTGTAATTGCATCTTTCTGTATGAGGGAAAACGAGCATCCAACAGAGATATCATAAACCATTTATGATAGAGAATGTAAACTCGCGATTTATGGTGGAAAAATGAAAACAGAAACTTACCAATATAAAAACGGATTTGACGAAAAAGTTAATCTCAACGCGCAAAGCCCTTTAACTTCACTGTACCTATGTTATATGGTACTTGTTTCAAAGCGGTCGTCAAAAGCAGTTCCGCGACCAGATACACGAGGGCGACATGATGTTGAATGGGCGCTGTTATGTTCACTGCAGGCAACTTCAGTGTGTTTCGTATGAAAGTCAATGTGACTGGCATATCGCTTTTGCAGGCACCAATACCGAGCTCTCGGAAACTGAGCTGCTTTCTAAAGTAGCTCACCAGTTGACAGCTTTGCGGGCTGTGACTTAGCCACCTGGGCGGGCAGAGATGATACGCCAATGCGGGGCCGACAAACTGCAATGCTTATAGACAAGACATCCCTTACTTAAACTTTTTCCTCTTTGACAAATGCCTGGCAGTGAACGTCAGTGTCTCGTCACACACTAGTTATAAACAGAGGAATGGGCTGTCTCCTTGCAGACGAATCACTCGAATATTCATAACTAATATCTGTCCACATTTGATGGTTATTGTTGGCCAGATACAGTATTTCATTAAAACGATGTCTAATGGGCTCTTAACATCAATACTGTTGCACTGAACAATAACAAAGTGGTATAGAAACTAAACAGCTATGCCAAAAAACGGAAACGCCGAAATTTTCTCTAGTCACTTAAGCCAGCCATCAGAATCTAATATTGAAGAAGGTATCTCAAATCGATCACTGTCTTCTGAGTTTATCGTGGGATGTTTCCAAATTTAATGTTCACCATCAGATCATCGTATCCGATAGCTTGTTTCTGCCGACGTAATACACCTACTGCTCAACATGAATGGAACGATGACTACGATAAAAAGTCATGACAGAGTGTACAAATATAAAAAAGGTGTTGACTAGTTACAGTCTGACCATCACTTGAATGCGTTAGTAGTCAATTTGTAAAGAAATATGTCGAAACGTAATACACAGTCGAATATGTGCAATAATATTCAAAGATCGCTTAAATGTGTAACCCACAGCTAAGCTACTCCGCACTAGTTTTACCATGTTTTGAAACATGTTGGTCAAGAATTACATTTCTTGATAACTAGAGCAACAGCGACTGTAAATGAATTGGGGAAAGGTAATTTCTATATGGACAATGAAAGAAAAATCGATTGTTTACAGTAACAGGATCACCTTTCCTACTGAGTACTATACAAAGCGTGTTTTATGCTGTACGATATTTTACTGTTAAAACAAATAATAAACAAAAAAATAATTAACGATATGTGCTGTATAAAAGATGATGTAACATTCCATCCATTTGTCATGGACACATATGTTTACCTGCTTGAACCAATAGTCTGTGGAGGAGGTTATATAAATTATGATTACCAGGATAAGCTGTTGCTTTAATAAAAATTCTTACTTCGCTCTTAGATTCGATTACACAGACTATCATCACGTAAAAAAAGAACCAATTCACTTAGTGTATAAGGCATATTGTGATATATAAGCAACGAGTAGAAAATTATTTTGTAATTGAATGGGAGAAAGGATACGAACGTGCAAAAAGTCATCTGATGCCAACAATGTATTGCGAACGCGATGTATGGCTCTATCGGGCTGTCAGTTAAGAATTACATCACATGGAAATGAAGTATATCTACACTGATAAAAATGTGAGGTTGTAGTATTTCTGAATGAATTGCACTGAGGAAGCCGACTAGAGAACAATTCGACTAGAAACGAATCCGAAACGAAAGTCAACTTTCAGTACGAGCTGTGGTATGCAGATGACACATGTTTGTAAACAATGTGTGGCGACTTACCCTGCGCTGCTCAGCCCTGGACAAGCCATGCTGCTGCTGGCGGTGAGCCTCGTACTCGTCCTCACTGATGGGCATCGTGGCTACTGTGCGCCTCCAGAGCACGCCGCACGGTACAACAATCGGCGGAGCTGTTGGTGGGCGCGCGACCTCGCTGCTGCCACTGCTGCTGAAGGAGTGCCCGCGGGCCAGAGACTGGCCGCCGCTCGTGCCGGTGATGTCTTTCTGCCGCGCGGTGGCAGCCCGCCCCCCTCCCGCCCCGCGTGTTTCTGTGGCCGCCGGGAGGGGCGGGGCGGGGGCTGAATTACCCGCGGGCTGCCGGCTATCAGCTGGGCTGACCGTGGGAACTCAGCACAGTGTCGGCGCGCAGGGCTGTCCGCGGCGCGCGCCCGCCGCCGTGGGAACGGCGCGCCAGGGGCGTCCAAGCGCCGGAGCTGGGCCACACGGCGGCGTGGGAAGTGCAGCCGGGCAGCTGTCCGCCCAGACCGAACGAAGGAGCAGCGCAGGAGGCAAGACTGCACCAGCTGCGGCCGAGGCCGCCACCTCTCCCGTGTTTACCCACTCGCTGGGCGAGAAACGCCAGCGTTGCGGAGAATTTCGCATCCGGGAGTGCTCGAGTTCACCCACTGCGCGCACAGACCAACATTCAACGTTGATCACAGCTGACTTTTTTCGATTGTAATGGTTGGCCAAGTTTGAATACGAGTGCTGTTTTTTTTATTTTTATTTTTTTACAACGTTGTTCCAACACAGAGAATATATAATGTATGTTTAATCCCGTACAGTTTCGGCCTCACGGCCATTTTCAAATATCCCAAAATATAGATTAGATTCTTACAATAAAACACTTGATTTCTGATTTCCAGGAGTCACTCAATAAACAACAGATGATTCTTTTTTAAAAAATGTTCAAATGTGTGTGAAATCTTATGGGACTTAACTGCTAAGGTCATCAGTCCCTAAGCTTACACACTACTTAACCTAAATTATCCTAAGGACAAACACACATACTCATGCCCGAGGGAGGACTCGAACCTCCGCCGGGATCATTCTTTTTTATATAAAAAAATCTTTATTTACAATACATTATAATTATACAAATATAACCCGCCATCTTAACGATTAGTGGGTCCTAAGTGATAAAATGTTGCCATTTGCAGCTAATTACATTTAACTTGTAAACTACAGATAGTATAGACAGTACAGGTTAATGGGCAAACTTAACGATTTATGTTGAGCTATATGGAGATAGGTCGAGTCATAAACCCAAATCCTTGCTTTGAAATTGACCAACATTCTAAATTCAGAAAAGTTCTCCAGTTTAATTGGATCACGTTGCAACAGTAAAAATATCATAACAATGGATATAAATGAAATAGCCTCAGGGTCAAGATGTTTGTACTCACTAAGCAACCCACTCAAAAGTAAAGCTTTATCAATCACCATAAAGATGAAGATATACAACACTATTATCTGCCCCATAGTACTATACGGTTCAGAAAGCTGGACGCTTGCAAAGAATGAAAGAGAAGTGGCGGTCGTAGTGGCCGTGCGGTTCAAGGCGCTGCAGTCTGGAACCGAGCGACCGCTACGGTCGCAGGTTCGAATCCTACCGCGGGCGTGGATGTGTGTGATGTCCTTAGGTTAGTTAGGTTTAATTAGTTCTAAGTTCTAGGCGACTGATGACCTCAGAAGTTAAGTCGCATAGTACTCAGAGCCATTTGAACCATTTGAAAGAGAAAAGCTGTTTTCGAAAGAAAAGTAATGAGAAAAATCTGGGGACCTGTGTTGGAGAATGGCGCATGGAGATTTCGAAAGAACAATGAAATTTATCAGTTAATGAAGCAACCCACTATCATCCAGAAATTAAAAAGTAGGAGACTGCAATGGGCTGGACATGTGGCCAGAATGGGAAACAACAGAATCACCAAGAAAGCATTTGAAGGAACTCTCCAGGCAACAAGACCACTGGGCCGACCTCGTACAAGGTGGAAAGATGACATAGAGAAGGACATCGCAGCATTAGGGATTTCCGCAGGGTGGAGAGAGGCTGCGAGAGACAGAAGGCGGTGGAAGCAGATCTTTGATGCAGCGCGTGGTCTACAGGGCCTGTGATCGCTGAGAAGATAGATAGATAGAAGGCAGATATACGCACTACCACCTACTTGTAAGTAATATTAAATGCTTGCAGCGTTACAGGTGTGTCAGTGTGGATATAAACCTACTGCAATGCCTTGCTCATCGAGTAAGATGATTTGTTGAATTCTCACCTTTCATAACGTGCCTTTAAACATTGACACAGGTAACAGAAGAGTAATGGAATGTAGTCGACTTAAATCAAGCGACGCTGAGGGAATGAGACTAGGAAATGAGACACGACAAACTGTAGAAAAGTATTTTCTTTCGAAAACAATAAACACGATCGGCGAAGCCGACGGGATATAAAATGCAAATTCGCAATAGCAAACATTTCTGAGAACATCTAACATCTGTTTACCCCTCTACAGCTTCGGCCTCCAAACCATTTTCAAATATCCCGAAATAAACAGGGTGTCCCTCCTAAGAGTCGTCAGGCACATTTTCTCTTTTTCATTGTGTAGCTGCTGTCAGCCCAAACGAATTCTGCTCATCACAACTTTGATGCTGCGCCCAGTGTCGACGGAAAGCGTCGGTTTGTTTTCCATTACAACCAAAATGATTTTTTAGGGAGGAATTTTACGTGCCCATTCATTAGAGCGCTCCCAAATTAGCCTAGTCCAATATTCGTTTTATCGACACGTATTAAAAGCGACAGTAAAACTCCAAGAATATTCAGGACTCCAGTAGCGACTTAGTAGCGCTACATGAACGGCAGTAGCAGTCGATGCGGGCCAGGGCAATGAGTCGCTCCTGGAATACTGGTTACTCTTCGAGTTTTACTGTGCGTGCTAATACATACCGACAGAACAAATATAGTGTTAGAGTAATCTCTTACCGCTCTATCGAATGGGCGTGTAAAATTGTGTTTTAAAAATGATTTTGTCTGTAAAGAGAAACATACCGATGCTTTCTGTTGACGCTGGATGTTGAATGAAAGCCGTGACCAGCTGACTCCAGATGTACAGTGCAAAAACGAAACTGCCGAAACACTACAGATATTCTGTCTGACGACTCAGGATTTATAGAAGAAAAATCCACTTCAGTTGCAAGTAATTTTCTTAATTTACTCCACGGCCGGTTTCGAAGCTTAAAGCTTCATCTTCGGGTGTCGCCACACAATTCTGGGAACAAACGTGTGGGGGTCGGGACAGTCAGTCGTGGTGGGTCCCATCCATGTCAAACAAACACGCCGGAGTGTAGGACTAGCAACCTAAGTCCTCGCCTGGACTGCACATAATTTCCGCGTCGTGCTGTCCAGGCAGATGCTTTGGGAGCTGAACCTACGCTCCCGTGCATTTGTTTGACGTGGGTGAGACCAATCGAAGCTTTTTTACACGACTGGGATTATTTTTCCAAGCGTTTCTATCCGTATAAATACGTTTGTTTGTCATTTTAAAGCACTCACATTTTGTTTCGTATAAAACACAAACGAAATGGCAAGTTAACCAGATGCGAGACAAGCACGTACTTCCAAACTGTTTATATTCCCATAATTATGTGGTGACACTTGAAGATGAAGCTGAAAGCTCCGAATGGTTCAAATGGTTCAAATGGCTCTGAGCACTATGGGACTTAACATCTGAGGTCATCAGTTCCTTAGAACTTAGAACTACTTAAACCTAACTAACCTAAGGACATCACACACATCCATGCCCGAGGCAGGATTCGAACCTGCGACCGTTGCAGCAGCGCGGTTGTAGACTAAGCGCCTAGAACCGCTCGGCCACACCGGAAAGCTCCGAACCCGGTCGTGGAAAAAATTAAGTAAATTACTGCCAACTGAGGTGGATTTTGATTCTATAAATATGTTCCTCAGTTGTGGATGTTCACCGGATAAAAAATTTTGTCTTAGGAGAGACACCCAGTATGTCAGATTCTTGTGTAGGACACAGTGCATTTTTCGCAATAATATAATATGTTGTGTGTGTGGGTGTTTTGCAGCCATGACTCAATAAACTGATGCTTCTGTAATATTCTTAGCGTTCATCACCTGCATTTGAAGAATGGCAAAAGTTAAACAAGGGCAAGGAAATGTAGCCCATTGAAATGAATTAGTTTAGGAAATGAGATACAAAACTAGTAGATGAGTTTTTTTTCTTTCAGTAGCAAAATAATATGATGGGTGAAGACGACAGGATATAAAATACGGAAACGCAATAGCAAGTAAAACATTTCTGAGAAAGAGAAATTTAACATCGAATGTAAATTTAAGTATCAGGAAGTATTTTCTGAAGATATTCGCCAGGAGTGTAGCCTTATACGAAAGGGAAACGTGGACGATAAATAAATTATTCAGACAAGAAGGGAATACCTGTAGAAGCTTCCGAACCGGTAGTGATGCAAAAAGATGCTGATCCTTACGTAGGTAAATCGAATGACTAATGAGAAGCGCTGGAAGGAATTGTGGAGGAAAGAAATTTACAGCAGAACTTGACTAAAAGACATCGTCGAAATGTGATGACGGGAAATGTGAGGGTAAAAATTTCAGTGCGAGACCAGGTCTTAACTGCAGTTGGCAGATGCAAATGGACGTAGGTTGTAATAGTTACGCACAGGTCAAGACGGATAGAACAGAATAGCTTGCAGAGTTGCATGAACTAGTCTTTTGACTCAAGATCACAATAACAACAACTAGTTTTTGTAGGACAATATTGTTCCATAAGAGACGGAATATGTAACATCTCGTTATCCATGTTGAGTTTTGGCCTCTAAGCCATTTTAAAACATATTAAAATACAATTAAGTAAAGTTAATTGTTCAGTTTATGTTCTTGCAATGGCACTCGGTGAGTTTTTCACTATTATACATTGACGGAAAAAAATCACAGCACCAAAAAATAATTAATGCAAAGTAATGAAACTTCGGGAATACATTTGTGTAGATTACTTATATAAGTAATTAACATTGCAGCCAGATGATAAGCCATTGCAAATGTCAAATGCTGGTACATTAATAATCGGTATAACTGCCAGAATGTTGAATGCAAACACTCAAACGTACGAAATCGCAACCCAGACAATAACTCCGGAGTCCAATGTGTCTATTCTAGGCGCTCAGTCCGGAACCGCGGGACTGCTACGGTCGCAGGTTCGAATCCTGCCTCGGGCTTGGATGTGTGTGATGTCCTTAGGTTAGTTCGGTTTAAGTAGTTCTAAGTTCTAGGGGACTGATGACCACCGATGTCAAGTCCCATAGTGCTCAGAGCCATTTTTTTTTCCAATGTGTCTAGCATGCAGGCAGATCGGCTGAGGGCCTGCTTCTAAACAGCGCACGGCCATCGCTGGCACTGAGGCAGAACCAGCTTTCACCAGAAAAAACTACAGACCTCCATCCTACCCTCCAATGAGCTCTAGCATGACTCCACTGAAGTCGCAAATGGCGGTGGTTTGGGGTCAGCAGAATGCACGCTGCACGGCGTCTGGCTCGGAGCTGTCCTTGAAGTAACCGACCTGTAACAGTTCGTTGTGTCACTGTGGTGCCAACAGCTGCTCAGATTGCTGATGCAGACGCGGTGAATGCGCCAGAGCCGTACGCCGAACACGATGTTACTCCCTCACGATAGTGCCACCTGGCCGTCCGGAGCCCCCCCCCCCTTTTTTTTATTTTATTTTATTTTTTTGCCGAGAATTCTCGTGACTGCCGCTGCCAGCATTGTTCCTGCAGTATCGTAGAATGAACATTCTCGTAGCTGTATGACACGACCTCGTTCAAACTGAGTGAGGCGTCTTTGTCGCGTTAAAGACGTTCTTGACTAATGTCCAGTCTCAAAGGTAATTAAAGTTCACGACCATTACAGTGTATATTTGAAGCAAACCTGATTTGCACCCTCTTAGTGGCCCTACTAGCGCCGCTGTTATGCGACTGGCCCGAAATTTGAATAATGTAGAAAAAAGCCTATCAACTTTCGTTTATGTTGCACAGTTCCTTCTTGGTGTTGCGATTTTCTTTTTTTCGACAGTTTATATTGTGACGAAACTTATTGACCCAAACCATGTATGTAGTTGTTTGTTTTCGCATAACTGCATTGCTAACTGCGTAAGACGTCAACTTTTGTGATATGTATTTTAGGATGTTTAAAATAGCTTCATGACAGAAACTGTACGGCAACGAGGAATCGAGAGATATTCAGTTGTTTGTACAACAAAATCGCCTTCAAAAATTTTGTGCTTTCTCTTACCTTCTTGGCCGATAAAGCACGTGCAGTCAAAGAATTAACTATTTTCAGTTCTACTGTCAATCAACTTTGATTATGTTGATGTTAAAATGTGACGCCTTCTGATTGAACTGCATTCGTCGCCAGGCGTAAGTCACACAGAATTATTCTTGAACTACAGCTTATTACACGTTATTGGGGTACATATAGATGTATGTCTTGAGGAGATTAGAAATTCCACGTTTGCTAATGATAGTACAAGGTTGGTTCAGCTTTAGTTTAAGGTTAATTTACCAATTCAGTAAGTCATACAGCTCAGAATTATTATTTATTATGACAGGAGAAAATACTACCAACTATTTGCAACAAATACACTCTAAGACAAAAAAAAAAAAACGCATCACGAAGGAGTTATGCGAACTGGCCACAAACTGATAGCCACAAACCTATGTGAGGTATGGGCGGAAAATGCAAAGCTGTAAACTTTGGCGGCCGATGGATGAATGTGTGACGCTACAGCGCAGATGGCAAGGATAGTAAACAGTAGACATGTCCATAGCAGAGCATAAAGTCTTTGCGAATTTCATTCCGTGTACTCAGTTGGACAGTAACTATGCCTCGCAGACAGGCGTGTGAACAATATAGCAGGTATCAGCAATTGAAAAGAGGATGTATACTTGGTCTCAAAGAATCCGGAAGAAATCGGCGAATCGCTCGATATTGGAATAGGATCGATGCCACTAATCGATGATGTTAGCAGGAACTTGAGCATGGCCGAACACAGAGTCAAGAACGAAGCAGTAGACCTAGACAGACGACCGAACGTGAGGACTACGCAATCGTCAAAGAAGCACTCAGAGCTCCGGATTCATCATTATCATTGACCTCACGTGCACCTGGTGCTTCAGTGACCACTTGGACCATTAATAGCTCGCTTACTGAAAGGTGGCTGAGCTTACGGCGCCCATTGCACTTACTATCATTGACAAGCTCGTCTGCAGTCGTGTCTAGCACATTCGCCTTGGAATCACATTGATGGGAGTAGAATTGTCTTCAGTGTTTAGTACCACTTATAACTGAGCCCTGATGACATCGAAGAAGTGTCTGGAGATGCCCCAGACAGCGGTGGGATACCAACCTGACGTCGTCTGCCATACAAACCGACAACCATGAGTGAAGGTCTGGGGTGCCATTTCTTTTCAAAGCAGGTCCTGTTTCGTTATCATCGGGGGCACCCTTACAGCAACGATGTTCTGTGGCTCGCTATGTTGACATTTCATGCTTGGCAAACCATATCTTGGCCAGCAAGTTCACCGGATCCCTCCTCACCTGAGGGCATTAGGAGACAAGACAAGGAGACATATGTACTCCGAATTTAAAATTATTTGAAAAGGTAACATGAATGGGAGAAATATAAATAATATAATTCTGTCTTCATGAATTATTTAAAAACTATGATAAAAAGTGGACGACAGCATAATTAAAAACACTTTAAGAACACTAAGCACTGTACACAACAGAAGATACACTGACCATTAAAAATAGAGCACCCTGCATTTTCATTAAAACTGGGAAAGGACCTGCCGTGGTATGGCAGACTGCAGATGAAAATAAGGATGGGTACGGTAGGAGATAGTATAGTGTCGGTGATGAGGGCTGAGGATTGGTAAGAGGTGGTGAAAAGACAGGAGTGGCTATGGGGGACAAGGAGAGAGGGATAACTGGGATCTATAAATTGGAGAGGAAGAGGGGATATGGAGGGCAACAGGGAAGGGAAAATGGAGGAGTTGTTGGTAGGGGGAGAGGAGATTGACCTTGGGGGGAGGGTGTGGATAGGGTAGGGGAGTATTCAGAGTTAGTAAGACAGGCTTATGTCAGGGTGGAGTTTGTGGTCCGTGAGAGGGAGGCAGCTGAAATTTATCTGGGAGAGGATGTGGAGGGTGTGCAGGTGAAGCGTTGGTGGGACGTGTAGGTAGAGGTGCGGCAGAACACAAGGATTGCAAAGGAGAGAGGACACAATAGGACTGCTGGAGTCGAGTTTACAGATGATGTAGGTTATTCAGAGGTGTTCAATTCAGAGGTGTTAATTGTGATTGAGGAGAAGTGGAAATTTGATTAATTGGTAAATGATCCTTGTGCAGGAAGGTAAGCAGATTTAAAAAGCAAGGCAGAGAGCATTGCGTTCGAGGATCTGGAAGGATTTATAGAACTTAGGAGGCACGAATATGAGGCTATATAGCTTTATTAGGGAGATGGGTGGAGATAACATCTAACGAGGTCTGCTGCAGGAAGGCTGTGGCATGGGGATTATCATCGGCTTGCTGGAAGGTTAGGAGGGTGGCTTCTAGTCTGGGTATGTATGGGTTCCCAGTAGGCACTCCAGTTGGCACAGGGGACGTCGAGGACAACTTTCAGATGGAGAATGGAATGAATGTGAATGGAGTAGTGTGTAGGATATGGTTGGGAGGACACATAGATGGTCACTTCCAATTGGATCAAGGACTTCTGCAGTGAGGAAAATGCTAGGACAACATCGAGGTTGGTGTTGCTTGCAGGACAGCTGTGCTGTGGAATGGGAACAATGTCACCTTGGAGGGATTTGGTAAACTGACACCACTGCCAGAGTTTTGCAGGGAATCTGCTATGGATGTTAAGGTCAGTAGCAACGATATAGGTGGACAAGGTATGGTCAATGTGGATGAGGAAATCATAGAAGATGGAACTGTTAGGTCAGATGTAGAAGGCACCAGAGGTAACAGTGATGGTTTTGAAGAAGATGCTAAGGATAAGATATTGCTGAATGCAATATCTCAGCATTATTGAACCCCATCTTATTACTTCAAAATATAACGAGCTAGGTGTTACGCTATACAAGCAGGTAAAATGGGAATAGAAAATAATTGAGCACATACCATTTTCCAAATGTTTGCGTCTTTTTAACTTCTTCTCCAGGCAGCTGCCTCGATTGTAGAGGTTATCATTGAGCCACGACACTATTTCCTACAGTACCTCCTCCCAGTAAGTTTGCGCATGAGCTTTTATGAGACCATGACAAAATTTAACGAACACGGTTTTGCGAGAATGTTGTCTTTCTTCCATGGAACCCATATAAGTTCCTACGAAAGACACACATGTTACACGTTGTAACACGCAAGTTTGATTACGAATCTCTGATTGCTACAAAGTTTTCTACTATGGTCGCACAGTCTTCTGCAAAAACAGTTTCTGGAAAGTTTCCTAATAAGGTTTTGCGGGAATTAAGTTGAATTTCTTCAATGAAACCCTCTTAAGCTCCTACAAAACACACACAGATTGCTTGTCGCAATATGCTTGTGTAATTACAAATTTCTGATGGCTACAGTGGTGGTAGGATTACGGAACTTAAAGGACAGAAGTTGTCATACAATTCTGACAAGAGGAAAGACTCTTAACGGAATGGAAGGAATCTGTGTTAAGCATCTGATCCGAACTGGTACCTCATCGCCGGTGAATGTAAAAAAAAAAATAATATTATTACAGCAGGAAAACCAGTCTGCATCTGTGCATAAAAAAGAGGTGAGTTTGATGCCGTATGACTGCTAGTTGTTGTATTTCGTCTTTTGTGGCGACTGCTATTGACCGTACGGTGTTGAAATAAAGTGTAGACATAACTGCCACCACTTTATAACAAGGCAAGGCAACTCGCGAATAGCGCGGCAGTGTGTGCAGCAGGTCAGGCGACTGCCTGTGGTCAGTCCTCCGTCTCGTAGCTCCGTCAAGCAGACTGCACGTTGGCTTGCAAAGACTAATTATTCCTATATGTTTCTCACACTCCACACACGCCATTGCATGACCTAAAACAGGAGTCGAACTTAAACTCGTCGTTAACGACGAATCAGAAAACTGAATCTTTTTAGTCACATTTTTTTTGGCGACAAACATACGTAATAATAGTAAGGCGTGACCGTCAGATGAAGAAGATAAGCAGTCTGATGTATACTTAATTTTTTTCAAAAAATTAGTAAATCTTCTAATTGTTTTGATCATAGTAATACATGACTTTAGGATTGATTACTTATTTTGGTTGCCAAACAGTTAGCTTCAGATCAGTCAAACTAGAAAATCTGGGTATATGTATTCTGTAGGTTAGAATGCCGTAGTCTGGTAATGTATGTCGAAACATGCTCGCTAATGAGCCATATTTTCAATACTCTGTTGGTTACACTATCGAAAAGTGATAGAGTGCAATACTGAACCGTTCTTATTTTAAAAATGTATCTGAACACAAAGTTGACATATCCTTATTACGAGTTGTAACATGTCAGTGATAAAAATGTGATATAAAATACGTATTTGTTGGTCAAAGTATGTTTGTCACCGAGTGAAGCCATCAGAACACTTAACAACTCTTAGAGCCGGCCGGATTGGCCGTGCCGTTCTAGGCGCTTCAGTCTGGAGCCGAGCGACCGCTACGGTCGCAGGTTCGAATCCTGCCTCGGGCATGGATGTGAGTGATGTCCTTAGGTTAGTTAGGTTTAATTAGTTCTAAGTTCTAGCGTACTGATGACCTCAGAAGTTAAGTCGCATAGTGCTCAGAGCCATTTGAACCATTTGAACAACTCTTAGTATGGGGTTCTTTGCCTACGAAAGCAAGAAACGGGGGTCCTGAGTTCAGAGCTGGCTTTGCTCGAGAGAGAGAAGGGGACTGAAGATGGGCCCGGCACTGACGCAGCCTGGGCGCTAGGAACGCATGGCAGCACCCGTAGCGAGCGGCACACTGTGCAGGTCAGTCTACCCTCGCAGCTTGCTTTGCCCAGTGTGGCCAGCAACGTATTGCGCGACCCAGGTCCTCAGCTGCAGTGCGTGTGTGTGAGTAAAGAAAACATCTTTGCTTTGGCGATAATTAAATATCGCTCTGATATTCTGACGAGGAGCGGAGAGGCAGCAGCTTACTATGCCGCTCGACAGCCTACAGAAGAGTTAAAAAGCATAATGAGAAGATAACAAACAAAAGAACACAGGCGATAAAACAGTGGCTTTTCAAAAACTGTAAAATGGCGGAAAGCTGTGAACTTAAAATATAAAAACACGGGGTTGACGATGCTAATGAAGGCACACAGTAAGTAGACACGCACAATTAAAAAACAGGGTGACAGTCTGGTTTCTGTGTTAACAAATATATCGGCTCAACCACTTGTTTATAGTGTAAAACACTAAGAATCTTATTGTTTTACACTATAAACAAGTGGCTGAGCCGATATATTTTTTAACATTGAAATTGACAACCACGACCTCTGATCCAGTATGGATAAAATCAAAGTCTGGTTTCTGTTCACGGCACTTAAAAAAGGGAATGCAAAACACTGTACACTCACGTCAACACTGCACTATAGAGCAGGCATGAAGGTGACACACCACATCCTAAGGCAGAAGGGGGGAGGGGGAGGACCCGGATAGATGAGGGAAAAAGACGGGGGGGAGGGAGGAGAGGAAAAAGCAAAATAGGGGGGAGCTGAAGGAGGGACAGGACGCATAAAAGGGGGGAGGGGGCAGGGCGGACGCGAGAAGGAGTGGGGAAGGCAGAGGAGGGGAAAGCAAAAGGACTCAGGGGAGAGAATGGAGTCTAAGAGAGGGTAGGCAGGGAAAAACAGGATGAAATGGAAGGGGGGAAGAGAGAGTTGAATGAGAGAGACTTTAGATATTACATAGCACCGGAGGAAGCTGTTTAGGTAATTTGGTAAGGTACTTGAGGATAGGAGGTGTTAGGCGTTCTTCATTGGTCTTTAGATCATTCATTGTCATTGGTGGATAAAGAGGTCCTTGATTGGTGTTTACATTATTTCTTGCCATTGGTGGAAACGGGCGAATTAGAGACGGGCGGCAGCTGTGACGTGGCGCTGTTTACTTGTTGGCAGGTGCGGGCGGCGGCGTGCCAGCGCTCTGTGTACGTACGACCACCGCGGCCACCCGCGCGCCTGTGAGAGTTGCTTTGCGAGCGCTGTCCTCCAGTACCGTTGTCACCGCTAGCAGCCAGGACGCCGGAAGCCTGTACCCGTCCTCTCCGTTCACACTGTTGAGCGTTTGGCTATTTCTATCACCTCTCTCACCTTCCTCCTCAATGTAAATGGCTGTTTCGCCAGTACGCGGGCTTCACGGAATCTCTCTATCGCACTCACCCTGGTGTTCCGCCAATGCTGACCTGGTGCGTTGTCCCAGACGGATACATCTTTCATGCTGTGCAAATTTTGTGTGCTGATCGGCCGTCCCGTCTCGCCTGCATACACCAGTCCACATTCGCAACCGATTTCGTAGACTCCTGCGGTGTTAGCTTTGTCAAAAGTATATTTCGTTGAGCCTAGGTCATCTTATATTTTGTTATTACTCCGAAAGATTGGCTTGATGCCGGCTCGGCGGAGAATTTCGCCCACACGTTCAGTTACCCCTTGTAAATATAGTAATAGGGCTATGTTCAGTGCTTCCTTTTGCTCTTCTCTATCGACTTCATCCTTTATCGTCATAGTTTTGTCTATCATATTCTTGTCATTACCATTGGCTCCGAAAATGTATCTGAGGTATCGTAGTTCCACCTTCAGTTGTTTGTCATCTCTGATCCTGTGTGCCCTCCTGGTTAAAGTGTGAAGGGCGGACTTCTGCGTAGAATGATGGTGGGAAGGGGCGTGGAGGTACCTACTCGTGGTGGCGGCTTTTCTGTACAGTCTGCGACCAAGTTTACCATCAGGCTTCCAGTAAACTTCCACGTCGAGGTAAGACACCATCCCATTCTTTTCTATAGCATAGTAAATTTATTTTACTATGCTATTGATTAAAATGATAAAACGGAGCCAGCAATGGAGGCTTATTGGTGCGGACTGGAGAGCTGTTTCTTCAAACGCTTTCATGAAATTGTCTGCTACAATAGGCGACAGAAGGGAGTCCATACATACATCGTCCGTCTATTCATGAAATTCCTCTTTGCACCTGAAATCAAAAGGATGGGGTGCTGCTTCTTCTCGATGTAGACGATTACCAAAAGCCACACAGTATACAGGGAAGTCACCAGCACGGGAAGGTACGAACACCTGAAGGTGGAATTACGAAACCTCAGATCCATTTTTGGAACCAATGGTTATGGTAATAATACGATAGATGAAACTATGATGATGAAGGATGAAGTCAATAGGGAAGAGCAGAAGGAAGCACAGAACATAGCCCTATTACTATATGTACAAGGGGTCACTGAACGTGTGGACAAAATTCTCCGCCGAGCCGGCATCAAGCCAATCTTTCGGAGTAATAACAAAATATAAGATGTACTAGGCTCAACGAAATATGCTGTTGACAAGCTAATACCACAGGAATCTATGAAATCGGTTGCGAATGTGGACTGGTGTATGCAGGCGAGACGGGACAGCCGATCAGCACACAATTTGCAGAGCATGAAAGATGTATCCGTCTGGGACAACGCACCAGGTCAGCGGTGGTGCAACACCAGGGTGAGTGCGATAAAGAGATTCCGTGAAGCCCACGTACTGGCGATGTGGTATCACCGCCAGACACCACACTTGCTAGGTGGTAGTCTTTAAATCGGCAGCGGTCCGTTAGTATACGTCAGACCCGCGTGTCGCCACTATCAGTGATTGCAGACCGAGCGCCGCCACACGGCAGGTCTAGTCTAGAGAGACTCCCTAGCACTCGCCCCAGTTGTACAGCCGACTTTACTAGCGATGGTTCACTGTCTACATACACTCTCATTTGCAGAGACGACAGTTTAGCATAGCCTTCAGCTACGTCATATGCTACGACCTAGCAAGGCGCCATATTCAGTTACTATGTATCCTGAACAGATAATATTGTGAATCATGTACCGTCAAGAGCGACGTTCATCATTAATGGATTAAAGTTAAGTATGAAACTAATTACGTCCGCTTTCTGAATTCTAATTCATTGTCATGTTCCAGACCTCACGTCAGTATAGTTCTTCCCTCCTCACGCCAGCCTGCGTGAGCTAAAACGCGTGCATTTCGGCCTCCTCTAGTAACACGGTGTTGGCTCATCTGCTAACACAAAAGGCGAAACAACCGTTTACATTGAGGAGGGAGATTTGAGAGGTGATAGAAATAGCCAGCCGGCCCGTCACCGTGAACAGAGAGGACGGGTACAGGCTTCCAGCGTCCTGGCTGCCAGCAGTGACAACGGTACGGGAGGACAGCGCGCGCAATGCAACTCACACAGGCGCGCGGGTCGTACGTATACAGGGCGCTGGCACGCCGCAGCCCGCACCTAGCAACAAGTAAACAGCGCCACGTCACAGCTACCGCCCGTCTCTAAAAAATGGTTCAAATGGCTCTGAGCACTATGGGACTCAACTGCTGGGGTCATCAGTCCCCTAGAACTTAGAACTAATTAAACCTAACTAACCTAAGGACATCAACACATCCATGCCCGAGGCAGGATTCGAACCTGCGACCGTAGCAGCAGCGCGGCTCCGGACTGGAGCGCATCCACCTCCACAGCATAATTGTTACGCAGCTAGTGTGTACTTTGTTTTAGAAATGAACCCACACAGTGTAATGGTTACGTAGCAATAATGAAATTTGTTTAAAAAAATGGATCCAAGATCTCCACCTTGAATTATTATATCGCAAAAGTGTACTTTCTTTAAAGAATGTCTCTGACACTTAGAAGTGGGGTACATCCACCCTCTTGTCTCTCCTTGTTCAAGGAACTGGTCTGTAATAATGAAAAATCGTCCTGTTTCATCCCACAGGTGTTCTAACATCCCCTCGCTATAGTATCATGGTACACATGTGTGCCAGGACACGTGCGGTAGCGTTCTCGCTTCCCACGCCCGGGTTCCCGGGTTCGATCCCCGGCGGGGTCAGGGATTTTCTCTGCCTCCTGATGACTGGATGTTGTGTGCTGTCCTTAGGTTAGTTAGGTTTAAGTAATTCTAAGTTCTAGGGGGCTGATGACCACAGATCTTAAGTCCCATAGTACTCAGAGCCATTTGACCATTTTTGTGCCAGGACATGTGTCCTCTTGACACTGAATGTAGGGAGAAAATCTGTCAGGGCACGAGAGCTAGTTCTATCAGCATGATCCGCTGTCTTGGCTGGGTGGAATTATCTGACAGTTCACAGAGGTAGCCATCTTGACCTGTGAAGTCACAGAGGATGCCATGTTAGACTGTCATCTCGACTAAAAAGTTATTCTAATTAAGTCAACAATAAGAATCCTGTTATAGCAGTGTAATAAATTATAGTATCCTAATTGGGAATCAAATTAGCCTAGTTAAGTCAACAATAGGGATAATGGTGACAAGAGGTTAGAAACCAAATATCTTATCTGAGGTGATATGGCAGCCAAGCAGGCTGTGCTGGAAGCCCCCAACGCAATAGGATAACTAATCTTGATTTCCCTACCAAATATTCAAATGTGTGTGAAATCTTATGGGACTTAACTGCTAAGGTGATCGGTCCCTAAGCTTACACACTACTTAACATAAATTATCCTAAGGACAAACACACACACCCATGCCCGAGGGAGGACTCGAACCTCCGCCGGGACCAGCCGCACAGTCCATGACTGCAGCGCCTGAGACCGCTCGGCTAATCCCGCGCGGCATTTCCCTACCAACAGGTTAAGTTCCTGGAGGGATGGGAGGAGAAAGAGGGCGTGGGGGAAGGGGGAGATGAAAAGGAGTCGTAGATCATTGCTAAAGGTAACGTAGACCTGGCAACAATGCTGACTGCACTGAAACTGTCAAAACTTTTCTACTGATGCGCTGAAGACGTTCACTGCTATTCTTATAATCAAGTGCTAAAGAGTTCTTTCTCTTCGTTACAGGCATTATCTTACGATTTTTCACACTGTCACCGAATGGAAATTTTGTCCAAGTCACTGCCATCGTCCAACGACAACACCCTCCTGTACACAACACCACCATCAGCAAGTAGTCTCATAGTGCTGCTGACTGCACCTGACAACTCGTTTATGTGTACTGAGAACATTAGCGGTCCTTCTATGCTTCCTTGGGGGCACGTCTGAAGATAATTCCGTTTCTGTAAAGAAATTGCCATCCACTGTAACATACTGGGTTCTGTTAAATATTCACCAAGACAGTCACACTTTTACTAAGTACTCCTTAGTCGACGATGTGGTACTATGTCGAAAGCCTCTAGCAGCCTTGTATTTTACAAATTGTAGGGCACTAAATAATTTGTACAGAAATCGGTTTCTAGAGTTCTCGTTAAAAGTATGAGGGCACAGGAAAAGTTTCTCTGCCTGATTGTCAAACTTTATTTTTTGCCAAAGTTAATTTACTTTTCGAGGTAGTATCGTTCTAGGTTATTGCATTGTGTCGAAGGTTCTTCCGACGATTGGACTCCATATCCGAAGTATGACGCTGGAGGGTCTTCAAAAATTCCCATCTAAGAATGCCCTATATTCTCCTTACTGAATCGTAAACGACTTCCAGTCCGAAATTTCTCTATATGTGTGAGCTGTCGGCAGTCAGTGTGAAGCCTAGTGAATGAGCTAGAAGTACCAACAATTCGTTCTTTGGATCCTAGTGCCAAAACATCTTCATGGGCTGAACGTCTGGTAGTGTGGACAGTTTTTCTAAGTAAATTAACAGAGGTTCTAGATAAAATCTCAACTACAATGCACAGATATCACAGATGAAAACAGTAGCACCTTCATAAACATTGTTTACAGTTTCGGCATGTCCCTGTTGGTCAATAGCCCAACAGTGGTAGGTGCAAAAGTAGAAGCAATAACTGACCACGTGCCATAAATAGGGATAGGGAAAAATGTGATGTAGCTGTATAACAATGATATCAGGCATGGAAATAACCCCTACGCTGCAGGCATACAAAAAACTTTGTCAACTGCCAAAACCCAAGATTTTTCAAGAAATGTAGTAAACCAATGGTGGAACGAAATGTACAGTGGAACGAATAAAACTGCAAAGTTTTATAAGCTTTCAAAATTATTTAATCTGAACTTTGAAAACTCATTTGCGGAGGTACCCATAATAGCAGGTGTTAGAAAGTCTCCTCATATCCGAAAGCATCCCAACCATTTTTTTAGAAAAGAAAGTCATAATGAGCCAGAATTTTACAGGGACAGGCAAATAGAAGCGTACATGAATTTCGCAGGTCTACGTATGTGTGTGTGTGTGTGTGTGTATATATTATTTGCACTCGTTTCAAGAGTTACAGAAAAATTGCCACAAAAAATTACCGAAAGAAGATTTAACGTCTGTAAACAACTATGATCTAAGTCCAATGATGTTATTACCTACCGAGCGTGAAGTCAGTAAAACTGTATTAAAACTAAATAATAAACAGTCAGCAGGCCTAGATGAAGTACCATTCTTTTTACTGAAACAATAGACACAGAGCACACAATTTCCTTCAACGAGAGTAATACCTGAGTCATTCATACAAACATAATGCAGAAGACATATAAAAATAAAGGCGCATTTCCCTATTGCCATCATTCTAAAATATAATACAACATGTTATAAAAGATAGATAAATGAATTACTGGAATAAATACAACTTTCTAAGTGACCTCAGTTCGTGTTTCGAAGTGACCGAAGTACTTAATTTACCATACTAGACTTGTATGAATATCAAGAGCTCAGATGGCAACCCAGTTCTAAGCAAAGAAGGGAAAGCAGAAAGGTGGAAGGAGTATATAGAGGGTTTATACAAGGGCGATGTACTTGAGGACAATATTATGGAAATGGAAGAGGATGTAGATGAAGATGAAATGGGAGATAAGATACTGCGTGAAGAGTTTGACAGAGCACTGAAAGACCTGAGTCAAAACAAGGCCCCGGGAGTAGACAACATTCCATTAGAACTACTGATGGCCTCAGGAGAGCCAGTCATGACAAAACTCTACCATCTGGTGAGCACGATGTATGAGACAGGCGAAATACCCTCAGACTTTAAGAAGAATATAATAATTCCAATCCCAAAGAAAGCAGGTGTTGACAGATGTGAAAGTTACCGAACTATCAGTTTAATAAGTCACAGCTGCAAAATACTAACGCGAATTCTTTACAGACGAATGGAAAAACTGGTAGAAGCCGACCTCGGGGAAGATCAGTTTGGATTCCGTAGAAATGTTGGAACACGTGAGGCAATACTGACCTTACGACTTATCTTGGAAGAAAGATTAAGAAAAGGCAAACCTACGTTTCTAGCATTTGTAGACTTAGAGAAAGCTTTTGACAATGTTGACTGGAATACTCTCTTTCAAATTCTAAAGGTGGCAGGGGTAAAATACAGGGAGCGAAAGGCTATTTACAATTTGTACAGAAACCAGATGGCAGTTATAAGAGTCGAGGGGCATGAAAGGGAAGCAGTGGTTGGGAAAGGAGTGAGACAGGGTTGTAGCCTCTCCCCGATGTTATTCAATCTGTATATTGAGCAAGCAGTAAAGGAAACAAAAGAAAAATTCGGAGTAGGTATTAAAATTCATGGAGAAGAAGTAAAAACTTTGAGGTTTGCCGATGACATTGTAATTCTGTCAGAGACAGCAAAGGACTTGGAAGAGCAGTTGAACGGAATGGACAGTGTCTTGAAAGGAGGATATAAGATGAACATCAACAAAAGCAAAACGAGGATAATGGAATGTAGTCAAATTAAGTCGGGTGATGCTGAGGGAATTAGATTAGGAAATGAGACACTTAAAGTAGTAAAGGAGTTTTGCTATTTAGGGAGTAAAATAACCGATGATGGTCGAAGTAGAGAGGATATAAAATGTAGACTGGCAATGGCAAGGAAAGCGTTTCTCAAGAAGAGAAATTTGTTAACATCGAATATAGATTTAGGTGTCAGGAAGTCGTTTCTGAAAGTATTTGTATGGAGTGTAGCCATGTATGGAAGTGAGACATGGACGATAACTAGTTTGGACAAGAAGAGAATAGAAGCTTTTGAAATGTGGTGCTACAGAAGAATGCTGAAGATAAGGTGGGTAGATCACGTAACTAATGAGGAGGTATTGAATAGGATTGGGGAGAAGAGAAGTTTGTGGCACAACTTGACTAGAAGAAGGGATCGGTTGGTAGGACATGTTCTGAGGCATCGAGGGATCACAAATTTAGCATTGGAGGGCAGCGTGGAGGGCAAAAATCGTAGAGGGAGACTTAGAGATCAATACACTAAGCAGATTTAGAAGGATGTAGGTTGCAGTAGGTACTGGGAGATGAAGAAGCTTGCACAGGATAGAGTAGCATGGAGAGTTGCATCAAACCAGTCTCAGGACTGAAGACCACAACAACAACAACAACTAGAATTTTAAAAAGTGATACTTGACGCTCTTGACAAGATTGAGTGTATCATAGGAATAATCTTTGATCTGTCTAAGGCTTTTTATGTTGTTACCTACAAGACTCTATTGTAAAGTAGATAATAAGAGTTTTGGGAAATGACTAGTTCCTATAATTCCCAGCGGGTATGCTACACAGAATGGGACAAACCTAAAATAAGTCTAAACTTTTAGTGAATCACTTATCAGAACCGAAATACATTCCTATACGAGTCCCTCATGGTCACACATGCGGGCTAATACTGTTCCTGATTTACATCAGAAGCTTTCGCAATAATGACCGTCAAGAAAAAACTTCTCTTTGCTGGTAGCATCAACATTATAGCCACAGAAAAGTCAAAGGAATTCCTTGCAGAGAAAGCAAAAGCAAACCATCATGGATGTTTACAGTTGATCAATACGCAATGATGTTATATTGAATATAAAAAAAGCAAATGCAATGAATTTCAGAGGTAAAATAATACTCTTAAATTAAATATAGATGTTGCCTCAATTGACTGCATAACAAACACAAAAATTCTAGGAATGATGACTGATGCTCGGCTGAAATGATGTGAACACACAAAGATACTAGCAAACAAAACGCCATCTGCAAGCTATGGCCTCAAAATCCAGGCATCAATGTTTAACAGTCAGTGCCATCTGTTACATACTGTTCACAGTTACACTCAGTTCTCAGTTATGGAACTCTTTTTAGGGGATCAAATGCACAAAATATGAATACTGTTTTGAAACTGCTTAAAAGAGTCATTAGAATCAAACCGATTATAAAGATCTGTTCAAAACAATGGGTGTTATAACAAAACATTGTGAATATACCTACCAATCAGTTATGCTCATCAAAAATAACATTGATACCACTTTAGCTGTCCGCCTCCCCTCCCCATGAACCGCGGATCTTACCGTTGGTGGGGAGGCTTGTGTGCCTCGGCGATACGGATAGCCGTACCACAACGGAGGGGTGTCTGTTGAGAGGCTCCGGAAGAGGAGAAGCAGCCTTCTCAGTAGTTGCAGTCTGGATGATTGACCGACTTCGCCTTGTAACATCACCCAAAATGGCCTCGCTGTGCTGGTTCTGCGAACGGCTGAAAGTGAGGGGAAACTGCAGCCGTAATTTCTCCCGAGGCTATGCAGCTCTATTGTTTGATTAAATGACGATGGCATTCTCTTTGGTAAAATATTCCGGAGATAAAATAGTCCCCCGTTCGGATATCCGGGCGGGGATTACTCATGACGACGTCGTTTTCAGGAGGAACAAAACTGGCGTTCTACGGATCGGAGCACGGAATGTCAGGTTCCTTAATCGGGCAGGTAGGTTAGAAAATTTAAGAAGGGCAATAGACACGTTAAAGTTAGATATAATGGGAATAAGTGAAGTTCGATGGCAGGAGCAACAGGACTTCTGGTCAGGTGAATACAGGACTATGAATACAAAATCAAGTAGGGGTAGTGCAGGAGTAGGGTTAATAATGAATAAAAAAAAAATAGGAACCCTGATAAACTACTATGAACATCATAGTGAACACAGCATTGCAGCGAAGATAGACACGAAGCACACACGAAGCCCATACCCACCACAGTAGTACAAGTTTATATGCCGACTAGCTCCGCAGATGAAGAGATTGAAGTAATGTCTGATTAGATAGAAGAAATTATTGAGATAGTTAAGGGAGACGAAAATTTGATAGTCGTGGGGGGCTGGAATTCGACAGTAGGAAAAGGAAGACAAGTAGAAGGTGCATTCGGACTGGGGGAAAGGAATGGAAGAAGAAGCCGTCTGGTAGAATTTTGCACAGAGCATAAGTTAATCATTGTTAATACTTGGTTTATGAATCATGAAAGAAGGCTGTATATGTGGAAGAGATCGGGAGACACCGGAAGATTATATAATGGTTACATAATGGTAAGACAGAGATTTCGGAACCAGGGTTTAAACTGTAAGACATTTCCAGGAGCAGATGTGGACTCTGACCACAATTTATTGGTTATGAACTGCAAATTAAAACTGAAGAAACTGGGAAAAGCTAGGAATTTGAGGATATGGGACCTGGATAAACTAAAAGAACGAGAGGTTTTAGGGAGTTAGAGGGATCGTTAGGGAACAACTGACAACAAGTGAAGAAAGGAATTCAGCAGAAGAAGAATGGATAGCTTAGAGACATGGAGTAGTGAAGGCAGCACAGGATCAAGTAGGTAAAAACACGAGGGCTAGCAGAAATCCTTGGCTAACACAAGAGATACTGAATTTAACTGACGAAAGGAGAAAATATAAAAGCGCAGTAAATGAAGCAGGCGAAAGAGAATACAAATATCTGAAAAATGAGATCGACAGGAAGTGCAGTTTGGCTAAGCAGGAATGGCTAGAAGACAAATGTAAAGATGTGGAACTGTTTATCACTAGGGATAAGATAGGTGGCGCCTACAGGAGAATTAAAGAGACCTTTAGAGGAAAGATAATCACCGGTATGAATACGAAGAGGTCAAATGGAAAATCAGTCCTAAGCAAAGAAAGGAAAGCAGAAATATGGAAGGAGTATATAGAGAGTCTGTACAAGGAAGATGTACTTCACGGCAATATTATGGAAATGGAAGAGGACGTAGTTGAAGATGAGATGGGAGATAGGATACTGCGTGAAGAATTTGACAGAGTACTGAAAGACCCAAATCGAAACAAGGCCCCAGGAGTAGACAACATTTCATTAAAACTACTGATAGCCTTAGGAGAGCCAGCCATGACAAAAATCTTCCATCTGGTAAGCAAGATGCATGAGACAGTCGAGATACACTCGAAGTTCAAGTAGAATATAATAATTGCATTTCCAAAGAAAGAGGGTGGTGACAGGTGTGAAAATTACCAAACTATCAGTTTAATAAGTCATGTTTACAAAATACTATCACGAGTTCTTTATAGGAGAATGGAAAAACTGATAGAAGCCGACCTCCGTGAAGATCGGTTTGGATTCCGTAGAAATGAAGGAACATGTGAGGCAATACTGACCTTACGACTTCTCATAGATGAGAGGTCAAGGAAAGACAAACCTACTTTATAGCATTTGTAGACTTAGAGAAAGCTTTTGACAATATTTACAGGAATACTCTCTTTCAAATTCTAGAGGTGGTTGGGGTAAAATACGAAATAAAAACGTTGATGTTTGCCGATGACTTTGTAATTTTTTCAGAGACAGGAAAGTACTTGAAAGAGCACTTGAACGGAATGGACAGTGTCTTGAAAGGACGATATAAGTTGATCAACAAATACAAAACGAGGATAATGGAATGTATTCATTTAAAATGTGTTGATGCTGAGAGAATTAGATTAGGAAGCGAGATACTTAAAGTGTTAAGTGAGTTTTGCTATTTAGAAAGCAAAATAACTAATGATGGTCGATGTAGAAAGGATATAAAATGTAGACTGGCAATAAAAAATCGTTTTTGAAGAAGAGAAATTTGTTAACATCGAGTATAGATTTCAGTGTCATGAAGTCTTTTCTGAAGATATTTGTATGAAGTGTGGCCATGTATGGTAGTGAAACATGGACGAGAAACAGTTTAGATAAGAAGAGAATAGAATCTTTTGAAATGTGATACTACAGAAGAATGCTGAAGATTAGGCGGATAGATCACATAACTGATAAGGAGATACTGAATAGAATTGGGGAGAAGAGAAATCTGTGGCACAACGTGACTAGAAGAAGGGATCGTTTGGTAGGACACGTTCTGAGCATCAAGGGATCACCAATTTAGTACTGGAGGGAAGCGTGGGGGCAAAAATCGTAAAGGGAGACCAAGAGATGACTACGGCAAGCAGATTCAGAGGGATGTAGGTTGCAATAGTTACTCGGAGATGAAGAGGCTTGCACGGGATGGAGTAGCACGGAGACCTGCATCAAAACATTCTTTGGACTGAAGACCACAACAACAACAACTACAACTACAACAACAACAACAACTACTACTGTACAGATAACTCTGTCCATGACAGTGGAACAAATCAAGATATAACACATGTTTACCAAAAAAGATTTAATATGAAACTCAAAATAACAGTGTTTTCTAAGTAATAAAATTTTACAATAAGTTACCTAAGGATATTAAACAGATAACTGAAACAATCTTAATCAAAAAGGTAGTTAAAAAGTACTCGCTGTACAGGACATTCCATACAGTGAAGGATTACTTATATAACAAAGAATAGTGGTTCGGCAAAAAATGTAATGCAAGCAGTTGACAGTAAAACGCCTTTATCATTTCCAGCATATTTTGGCACTACAGGGAATTATTGCACAATTTTTTTCTGTTTTGGAAAATTTTACACTAAAGTTCTACAATGAATAATACCAACATTTCTGCCTCTTGCGACCGCTATGGACGCAGGTTCGAATCCTGCCTCGGGCATGGATGTGTGTGATGTCCTTAGGTTAGTTAGGTTTAAGTAGTTCTAAGTTCTAAGGGACTGGTGAACTCAGATGTTAAGTCCCATAGTGCTCAGAGCCATGTGAACCATTTTTCTGCCTCTTTCTGAGCTCAACGTCTCATTCATTATGAAGATATAAGGACCCAATTTTCCAAACAAATGGATAGTCACAATACACAAAATAGAAGTCAGAACATCGTCATGTTTTTGTTGCTAGTCGACTGTATGTGTGTGTGTGTTTGTGTGTGTGTGTGTGTGTGTGTGTGTGTGTACAGTGACTGATATTGAGAAGTGAAGGAATTGTGTACAATCACTTCTTTACATTACTAAATAACTTCCTTGTAAGAATGTATAAACAAAACAGTGTTGTAAATTAGGGATCAAACAAACGAGGCCTTGTATCCAAAAGGATGGAGGCTCTAACCTCCATCCAAATATTCTGATTTCAGACGAATGGCAGGATGGTCCCTACATTATGGCCACTCATCATTGTCAAACTACACCTATGTGTACGAATAATGTTTCTTTGTTTCGAAACAGTAATACCATGGCATGTCCGATATCCTTGTAAAAGTGATCTACAGGTGAATAACAATACTACTACTATTCAAGGGCACCCATACCTATAGGCAAGAGGAGACGAGGTTCCGCTCCCCCCCCCCCCCCCCCCTCGTTCTCAGGAAAAGGAAAAGATACAGTGTATTCAGATGTCTTTTCTTTCAAGAAAACGATTTAGAAGTCAGTATTACACACGTTTTTAACATGGTCGGAACTGAAATTTTTTTGTGGTTACTTACTTAAAAGTCGCCATTCGTCTTCCAAAATATTAAAAATACACCATACTCCCAGGTCTGCCTCCATCCCTGCAAACTATCGTAAGGACACCCTTCCTACTACTACTACTACTACTACTACTACCACCACCACCACCACCACCAACAACAACAACAACAATACTACTTTAAAAAGCCGAGTAAAGAGAACTGTTCCATATATCACATTGTCAATTGATTTATACTGTTGGACAAATAAGAAGTACCAATGTAAGAGACAAAAACTCCGTCTCTGAGCTAGACCGAAAGCGTCTTAACTTTCTCCTCATAGTCGTACATGATTAGTATAAGCTTCTTTGTGGGAATGTCGCAGCTCTGAGTTGGCAACGCAGCAGCTGTCGGAGAGACACCTATTCACGGCCAAGGTCACAAAGAAATAAACTTATACTGGATGACGCGCCGATACTGCGCAATCCAGTGATAGTAGTCAGCTGGCACTCCAAGGTTGTTCAAGGACTCACTCTGGCATTTCCGAGAGCTATTCCTGGGAGCTGCCGCATAAAGCTTTCAACTGGTCGTCTTGGATAACAGTTACCGCAGCCACAGTGTTCAACACTTAATGATTCTCGTCTCCGACTCTTGTACCTAGGTTTTTGCTTTTGTTTCCAACAGGTTGTCTGCAGAATTGCTGATCCTGCCTGCCACTACACAATGTGTTGGACCACGCCTTTCTGTAGTCACGAAAAAAAAAAACCAGAACTTTAAATACAGTTTACCTGCACGTTATTTCAGCGGAGAAACCGAAAAGAGATGCATTAGCTTGTCATCGGTAGACCGCTCGCTACGAATATTTAACGTTAGATTTCCACTCTCCGTCTCATTGACGTCATTGAATATAACCTCTGGCTTTGACGGCGAAGTAGACTACAACCGCAAGTTATTAGGCTTTCTGTGACCTTATGTGAGGCATAGTCTATGCCTTCTGTATGCCTGCTCTCTAAAGTGGTAGAACTGGTGTCCAACGATAGATACCTCAAAGGAAGAAGCTAAGTATATCAGTACCGAACGATTTAGTTTGATTCATTTGATACGGACAATTTTAGATATTATGTTCACCAGAGTGATACTATATTAAAAGAAGATAAATAACATCCGTCGATTTTTTTCCATGGCAGTCAAAAAATTGACAGTGAGATCGCTTATAGACTGCTTGTGCGACATGTATGGCTGATAACATTAATCCTTCTTAATGCCGTGGTGGTCAATGACCTAATCCTCATTTCTCTCTCTCTCTCTCTATCTCTCTCTTAGTCTTCTGACTGGTGACTGGCTTGATGCGGCCCGCCACGAATTCCTCTCCTGTGCCAACCTTTTCATCTCAGAGTAGCACCTGCAACGCAACCTACCTCCTCTATTATTTTTTGATGTATTCCAATATCTGTCTTTCCTTGCGCGCTTTTTACCTCTACACCCCCTCTAGTGCCTTGGAAGTTATTCCCTGATTCATTTCTTACCATATCAGTCTCCGTAATATTCAACATTCGTCTGTAGCACCACATATCAAATGCTACCATTCCCTTCTTTTCGTTTTGCCACAGTCCACGTTTCACTACCTTACAATGCTGTGTTCCAAATGTATATTCTCAGAAATTTCTTCCTCAAATTAAGGCTTATGTTTGATACTGACAGACTTCTCCTGGCCAGGAATGCCTTTTTGGTCAGTGCTTTTTCTGTCCTCCTTTGCTGCCCAGGCAGAATAATTCCTTCGTGATCCCCAACTCTCATGTCGAGTTTCTCGCTGTTCCCATTTCTCCTACTTCTCATTATTTTTGTCTTTCTTCGATTCGCTCTTAATCCATATTCTGTACTCATTATAATGTTCATTCCATTCAACAGATCCTGTAAATCTGCTTGTCTTTCACTGAGGATATCAACGTCATCAGCGAATCTTATCATCGAAATCCTTTCACCTTGAATGTTATTCCTACTCTTGAACCTTTCTTTTATTTCCGACATTACTTCTCGATGCGTAGATTGACGGTATGGACGAAAGACTACATTCCTAACGCCATTTTTAATTTCTGTCTTACGATGGAATTATTTCCCCATGTGTTTATTACGTTTCTCGTCAGTGTAGCGTTGCATGAGAAACTGAGCAGGTATCTTAAGCGAATGTCTGTAAAAAGAGGAAAAAGTCTTGTCAACGACGGGGTCAGTACAGATAGAGCACAATATCACACCTGAAAAGGATATAGACTGTGTTCTTTTCAGGAACCATCCTCATATTGCCTTACACAGTTTTGGAAAAAAACCTAGGACAGCCGAAAACCTGATAGCTGGCCGGGGATGTGAACTGCTGTCCGGTATTGATGCCTACTCTGTGTTGAAGACTGCATCATCTGGCTCGATGTGAAAAAGAAGGATTTATACAAAAATTTCTGGCAAAGAGTAGTTTACTGGTATCGAACATAGCCGTTAATTTGAGGAAGAAATTTACGAGAATGTACGTTTCGAGTACAGCGCCGTATGGTAACGAATCATGGGGAATGGCAAAACCAGAAGAGAAGAGAATCGAAGCGTTTGAGATGTGGAGCTACAGAAGAATGTTGAAAATTAGGTGGACTGATAAGGTAAGGAATGAGGAGGTTCTCCGCAGAATCGGCGAGGAAAGGAATGTATGGAAAACACTGGGGAAAAGATGGGACAGGATAATAGGCCAAGTGTTACGACATAAGGGAAGTAAAATGGTCATTTGCATTTTTGTTAACGCAACTGGCCATTTTCTTTCTTTGTTACCTGCATCTTGTGAGATAAAGGTTTACGACCAGGGTCGCTTACGATGGTGCTTTTAACTACATGCTGTCGTAGTCTTTTTGGTCTATAACACGAATACATGTCATTGCATGACTGTACCTAATGCCGAGGAACTGCTGAGAGTGGAAGGCAAAAATTTCTCGTATCGGTAGAGTCGTTAAGGCATTTCCGGCTGGAAGGCCGCAGGGGTTGTGTATCACGGAATGGTTTAGTATTGAATTTCCGAGAGAGTATGTTCCGGGAACAGTCGGACAACATATTACTTCCTCCTGAAGGACTTGCGAAGTCACCACAACGAGAAAATTCGAGATATTAGATGTAATACAGTTTATCGGCAATAGTTCTTCCCACGCGCCATTCGCGACTGGAACAATGAAAGCGGGGAGGGAGAGAGGGAGGGGGACACACACCATAAGATGGCTTGCGGAGTATTGATGTAGATGTATGTGCATGTTCCGCCACCTTGTGAGAAGGGTATTCTTCCTCCTAGTAGAATGACCCCTCTCCTTGCGTAGTGAGAGACTTTAGTCTTACATATACCTTTTAAGTGTCCGTGACAGTAATGGCTATGTGTATACGCTGGTGTCATGTTTGTATTGCATGATGACGGAAGACAGAGGTTGAAACACAGTGCCGGCACACATCCTTCTCCACTCGAATAGCACAAAAGGGACTATTGAGCTCAACGCCCCCTTCTGACGGACTGATGGCATTCAACAGTGTCACTTCAGTGAACAGATACTGCGGAGGGGATTTGGATTTTAGCCGAGGACAATGGTGCAATGTCTGATGATCAGGAACGCAAGGCCACCGACTTTCGTCTTCTTGCCACTCAAACAAATACTGGTGGTGAAAATTTCTTAAATCACCGGTATTCGAAGCTATAACCTCCGCGTAGAGTGCCACCTACATCTACATTTACATCTATACTCCGCAAGGCTCCTTAAGGAGTGTGACTGAGGGTTCTTTGTGTATCGTGTCTCTTCCCCTTTTCCTATTCCACTCGTGTTTGGTTCGTGGAGAGAACGAGTGCTCGTAAGCTTCTGTGTGGCTTCGAATCTCTCTAATTTTTTCTTCATGCCCTTTTCGCGAGATATATCTAGGAAGTAGCAATATATTGGTTGACTTTTCTAGGAATGTACTATCTCGCAACCTTAAAAGTAGATCACAAAGTGATACAGAATGCCTCTCTTGCAGCGTCTACCAGTGTAGTTGGATGAGCATCTCCGTGATTCTTTGTGCTTGCTACATGAACCTGCAACGAAACGTGGTGCTCTTCTCTGTTTCCTCTATGACTCCTACCTGTTGTAAACCCCACAGTGACGAGCAGTCATTCATTCCTCTATGAGCCCTATCAGGTACGGTCCCCATAGTGATGAGCAATATTCAAGTACTGGACGAACGAGCGCTTGTAACCTCCCCCTCACTTATCGACCTTAATGACAGTGAAAAATTAAACCGCGTGTACCTAATGGAAATTTGGGAAAAGCAATCGTCACCAAAGTTAATCTGTCGGTAAAGAGGGAGGAAAGGGTTACATCTAAATGAAAGGAAAAATGCAAATGAAACTGGTGGAAATTAATTTTGAAAAGTGGTAAAGTTAATAAAGAAAGTAAATGTGCGGCCGTTACGTTAACAATTAATTGGCGTTAATTAGATATTTGAGATTTGGGGAAAATTACGGTCGCCAGTCCTATGGACAACTACTACAATAACTGTAAAAGAAAGGTTATTGCACATATAATTAGCACTAGAAGCATGGCAACTGAAGGTTGTCACTTGTAGTGTGAAAACTGAAAGTTTGTCAGAAGTCATAAATTTCGCTACACTCTGACTTAACCATGAACCATGGACCTTGCCGTTGGTGGGGAGGCTTGCGTGCCTCAGCGATACAGATAGCCGTACCGTAGGTACAACCACAACGGAGGGGTATCTGTTGAGAGGCCAGACAAACATGTGGTTCCTGAAGAGGGGTAGCAGCCTTTTCAGTAGTTGCAGGGGCAACAGTCTGGATGATTGACTGATCTGGCCTTGTAACAATAACCAAAACGGCCTTGCTGTGCTGGTACTGCGAACGGCTGAAAGCAAGGGGAAACTACGGCCGTAATTTTTCCCGAGGGCATGCAGCTTTACTGTATGATTAAATGATGATGGCATCTTCTTGGGTAAAATATTCCGGAGGTAAAATAGTCCCCCATTCGGATCTCCGGGCGGGGACTACTCAAGAGGATGTCGTTATCAGGAGAAAGAAAACTGGCGTTCTACGGATCGGAGCGTGGGATGTCAGATCCCTTAATCGGGCAGGTAGGTTAGAAAATTTAAAAAGGGAAATGGATAGGTTAAAGTTAGATATAGTGGGAATTAGTGAAGTTCGGTGGCAGGAGGAACAAGACTTCTGGTCAGGTGACTACAGGGTTATAAACACAAAGTCACATAGGGGTAATGCAGGAGTAGGTTTAATAATGAATAGGAAAATAGGAATGCGGGTAAGCTACTACAAACAGCATAGTGAACGCATTATTGTGGCCAAGATAGATACGAAGCCCACACCTACTACAGTAGTACAAGTTTATATGCCAACTAGCTCTGCAGATGACGAAGAAATTGAAGAAATGTATGATGAAATAAAAGAAATTATTCAGATAGTGAATGGAGACGAAAATTTAATAGTCATGGGTGACTGGAATTCGAGTGTAGGAAAAGGGAGAGAAGGAAACGTAGTAGGTGAATATGGATTGGGGCTAAGAAATGAAAGAGGAAGCCGCCTGGTAGAATTTTGCACAGAGCACAACTTAATCATAGCTAACACTTGGTTTAAGAATCATGATAGAAGGTTGTATACATGGAAGAACCCTGGAGATACTAAAAGGTATCAGATAGATTATATAATGGTAAGACAGAGATTTAGGAACCAGGTTTTAAATTGTAAGACATTTCCAGGGGCAGATGTGGACTCTGACCACAATCTATTGGTTATGACCTGTAGATTAAAACTGAAGAAACTGCAAAAAGGTGGAAATTTAAGGAGATGGGACCTGGATAAATTGAAAGAACCAGAGGTTGTACAGAGTTTCAGGGAGAGCATAAGGGAACAATTGACAGGAATGGGGGAAAGAAATACAGTAGAAGAAGAATGGGTAGCTTTGAGGGATGAAGTAGTGAAGGCAGCAGAGGATCAAGTAGGTAAAAAGATGAGGGCTAGTAGAAATCCTTGAGTAACAGAAGAAATATTGAATTTAATTGATGAAAGGAGAAAATATAAAAATGCAGTAAATGAAGCAGGCAAAAAGGAATACAAACGTCTCAAAAATGAGATCGACAGGAAGTGCAGAATGGCTAAGCAGGGATGGCTAGAGGACAAATGTAAGGATGTAGAGGCTTATCTCACTAGGGGTAAGATAGATACTGCCTACAGGAAAATTAAAGAGACCTTTCGAGATAAGAGAACCACTTGTATGAACATCAAGAGCTCAGATGGAAACCCAGTTCTAAGCAAAGAAGGGAAAGCAGAAAGGTGGAAGCAGTATATAGAGAGTCTATACAAGGGCGATGTACTTGAGGACAATATTATGGAAATGGAAGAGGATGTAGATGAAGATGAAATGGGAGATACGATACTGCGTGAAGAGTTTGACAGAGCACTGAAAGACCTGAGTTGAAACAAGGCCCCCGGAGTAGACAACATTCCAGTAGAACTACTGACGGCCTTGGGAGAGCCAGTCCTGACAAAACTCTACCATCTGGTGAGCAAGATGTATGAAACAGGCGAAATACCCTCAGACTTGAAGAAGAATATAATCATTCCAATCCCAAAGAAAGCAGGTGTTGACAGATGTGAAAATTACCGAACAATCAGTTTAATAAGCCACAGCTGCAAAATACTAACACGAATTCTTTACAGACGAATGGAAAAACTAGTAGAAGCCGACCTCGGGGAAGATCAGTTTGGATTCCGTAGAAATACTGGAACACGTGAAGCAATACTGACCTTACGACTTATCTTAGAAGAAGGATTAAGGAAAGGCAAACCTACGTTTCTAGCATTTGTAGACTTAGAGAAAGCTTTTGACAATGTTGACTGGAATACTCTCTTTCAAATTCTAAAGGTGGCAGGGGTAAAATACAGAGAGCGAAAGGCTATTTACAATTTGTACAGAAACCAGATGGCAGTTATAAGAGTCGAGGGGCATGAGAGGGAAGCAGCGGTTGGGAAGGGAGTGAGACAGGGTTGCAACCTCTCCCCAATGTTATTCAATCTGTATATTGAGCAAGCAGTAAAGGAAACAAAAGAAAAATTTGGAGTAGGTATTAAAATCCATGGAGAAGAAATAAAAACTTTGAGATTCGCCGATGACATTGTAATTCTGTCAGAGACAGCAAAGGACTTGGAAGAGCAGTTGAACGGAATGGATGGTGTCTTGAAACGAGGATATAAGATGAACATCAACAAAAGCAAAACGAGGATAATGGAATGTAGTCGAATTAAGTCGGGTGATGCTGAGGGTATTAGATTAGGAAATGAGACACTTAAAGTAGTAAAGGAATTTTGCTATTTGGGGAGCAAAATAACTGATGATGGTCGAAGTAGAGAGGACATAAAATGTAGACTGGCAATGGCAAGGAAAGCGTTTCTGAAGAAGAGAAATTTGTTAACATCGAGTATAGATTTAAGTGTCAGGAAGTCATTTCTGAAAGTGTTTGTATGGAGTGTAGCCATGTATGGAAGTGAAACATGGACGGTAAATAGTTTGGACAAGAAGAGAATAGAAGCTTTCGAAATGTGGTGCTACAGAAGAATGCTGAAGATTAGATGGGTAGATCACATAACTAATGAGGAAGTATTGAATAGGATTGGGGAGAAGAGAAGTTTGTGGCACAACTTGACCAGAAGAAGGGATCGGTTGGTAGGACATGTTCTGAGGCATCAAGGGATCACCAATTTAGTATTGGAAGGCAGTGTGGAGGGTAAAAATCGTAGGGGGAGACCAAGAGATGAATACACTAAGCAGATTCAGAAGGATGTAGGTTGCAGTAGGTACTGGGAGATGAAGAAGCTTGCACAGGATAGAGTACCATGGAGAGCTGCATCAAACCAGTCTCAGGACTGAAGACAACAACAACAACAACAACTGACTTAATTTAGCAAAAGAATTAATAAAACCGGAAAATGGAAAGTTAATTTAGTGACTGAAATTAATAGTGAGCTTTGTTTGTGAAGCACATCGAAATTCAGTAAAATTAGGTTAGTCTTGGGCTACCTCAACAATCATATCAAAAGCTACTTGAATCTACGCAATTTAGAAATAAGAGATTTAACTTTGAATTTGAATTTAATGATTCTGAACAATTAACAATAGTAAAATTTAGTACGTACCAAGCTGAGCTGCAGTCACAGGTAAGCTAAAATACGGTAACAAAACTCGCACTCTTAATTTGTGCTTGTGTAATCTAAATATTGTAGCCAGCTATGAATACCTTAACTGAACTTTGAAATTAAAGCAGTGAAATCGAATGATGCTGGCGTTTGAATTTCAACGACACTCGGTTCATTCTGGAAAAGGAAGGGACCCTGCTTGGTAATGCAATTGGGACAATGAGCAACAAAGGTTCATGCTACGTTGCTGTAATTTAGTTATGAAAATGGAACAGTTTGAAAAGCTGAGGTCTGCCATACAACTTTACGTGCTTCCAGTCTTCTTTGTTGGTTGATTGAAGGTTTGAAGCCGTCGATCGAGGAGGTGGCGACAGTCACTCTTGTCGGCCGTCGCTGTTGCAGAAGCTGGATGTTGGCGCGCCTTCTTCTCGACACGGTCACCAGGCGAAACGGGCTCTTGATGTGCGCCAGCTAATGCTTCCCGTCCGCGACACCGTGTCAGAAACTATCATAGCAAGTCGAGCGCAATTACATGCTGCCCAACCCCGAAAGCGCGGCAACTCGCGGGAGCTTCACACAACACACCTGCTCCACTGCACCACCCCAGCCACACTCTCTGCTCTGCCCGCACTCCACGCGACAGAGTTAACACAACCAAAGATCCTAAACACTTTGGTTCTCCACACGACCTATCGATGTATTCGTTCGATAGCATAGTTTTCCCTAGGCCAGACCCAGCGTATAAATACAAATAATATTCACAAAACAAACCAACATAAATACATAAATATACATATACAAACAGTAAAACAATTACAATATATAAAGAGACAGAAATGTCATATCTTCAGGTGACAAAATAAGGAAAAATCTATAGTACAATAGATGGAAATAGAAGGATATGCATTTCCGGCGTTACACACTTTGTAAGCTACTTCCTGTGTTGATCATCTACATTTCCAGGGGATTCTTCCAAAGAATTTTTAGTCTGGCATCTGTCTTACTCGCGGTTAATTTTTTATGGTCGTTCTACTTCAAATCGCTTCGTACGCATGTTGTTGTTGGTGTTGTTGTTGTTGTCTTCAGTCCTGAGACTGCCTCACGATGCTACCTGAGCTACGGCAGACTCAGAGCACGGCGCCTTACTCTATCCTGTGCAAGCTTCTTCATCTCCCAGTACTTACTGCAACCTACATCCTTCTGAATCTGCTTAGTGTATTCATCTCTTGTTTTCCCTCTACGATTTGTACCCTCCACGCTGCCCTCCAATGCTAAATTTGTGGTCCCTTGATGCCTCAGAACATGTCCTACCAACCGATCCCTTCTTCTAGTCCAGTTGTGCCACAAACTTCTCTTCTCCCCAATCCTATTCAATACTTCCTCATTAGTTATGTGATCTACCCACCTAATCTTCAGCATTCTTCTGTAGCACCACATTTCGAAAGCTTCTATTCTCTTCTTGTCCAAACTATTTAGCGTCCATGTTTCACTTCCATACATGGCTACACTCCGTACAAATACTTTCAGAAACGACTTCCTGACACTTAAATCTATACTCGATGTTAACAAATTTCTCTTCTTCAGAAACGCTTTCCTTGCCATTGCCAGTCTACATTTTATATCCTCTCTACTTTGACCATCATCAGTTATTTTGCTCCCCAAATAGCAAAACTGCTTTACTACTTTAAGTGTCTCATTTCCTAATCTAATTCCCTCAGCATCACCCGACTTAATTCGACTACATTCCATTATCCTCGTATTGCTTTTGTTGATGTTCATCTTGTATCCTCCTTTCAAGACACTATCCATTCCGTTCAACTGCTCTTCCAAGTCCTTTGCTGTCTCTGACAGAATTACAATGTCATCGGCAAACTTCAACGTTTTTATTTCTTCTCCATGGATTTTAATTTCTACTCCGAATTTTTCTTTTGTTTCCTTTACTCATACTCCCAGATTTTTATGGAAGTAACTGCTACCAGTGATTGTTCTGCAATTTTGTTATCATACAGTAAAGTCTCTTTCTATCTATTTAGTGTCAGTACGTTACAGCTGTTTATGTTGCCACCCCCTCACCAAGTGTCGATCCTCGGCAGGTCTTCCTGCATTCGCTACAATATTATAGCGCCACGTCTTGCCTTTATATAACAGCAGCATCCGCGAAAAGCTTTACGGCAATTCTGACCTTGGCTACGTAGGCAGATGGTCTTTCAGTGGAAGGTTCTATATTACGGTAAACTGCACTCTCTGTTCTTCGCAGTACCAGTTTACGTCAATGAAATTTGGTTTTCACACTTGATACGCAATTGTGGAAGATCTGTAAAAAGATACAAGCTACAATTGTCATGAACTCTTCATTGTACTCAAAACGTATTCCAGCAGCCCAGATTAAATCGACTCCACATGTTTTTCTGATAGCCACTAGTATTCGCCCATTGCTTTGACTGCCATTGCTTTGTGGTGCGAAGTGGTGGACCCTCGTGTCATACACGGTAATTGGATTCTCTTTAAATCGGGGCAAACGTTACTGAACTGTGTCATGTTTCCAATAGAGATATCTTAACAAAATGTTTTATTTGTCACTATTGGCCAATTTTCACCACATGCTCAACGCTAAATGTAAAATAAACATAGAAAAATATATACAAATATATAACAATATGAACAAGGGTAATTACGCACATACAATGTCATAACCCACATTTCGTTAATTTGGTTCATTTAATTTTTGTTTATCGTATTTTTTTTTGTATGGAGCCGCTTACGGATGACTTTTGCTGATGTCGCAGCAATTTTTTGTGCAAGTTTTGTGTAAACAGAGTAGATGCATTTTATATAGACATAAGGAATTATATATAGGCTTCCCTGATACAAAAATAAGTGTTCTTAGTAAGGCAACAGAATTTACGAGTAGAACAGATACTTTTTATACATGCATAACTAATAACTTACACATGGTAAAAATATCAGTGAACTTCGTAAGACAATAGAGTTAGATATTATATCATAACTACTATAAATATGCAGAGATTTCAATGTATTTAATATTAACACTTACTCAAAGAGTGTAAACCCTTATCAATCAAGGATGATTTAACTTTCCCTTTAAATAAGTTACCTTTGTTAGTTCGGCAGTTGTTTGTACCTTACCTGGCCGTTAATGCATTAACTATGTTCTGCTGTTTTTAGTTTAGATATTTGTATGTAGTAGTAATCTATCATTCCTGTATTATAGACATGCATATCAGAGCGTTTGGTTGATTTGCTTTGATGAGTCACAAAAAATGTAATTAATTTGTGCGTAGACTGAGAAGTATTTATAATGTACAAAGATTTCCCTGCAGGAGTCTCTACTGATTGGTCTTTTCTGTGCATTTAATATTCTGTTCGTATACATGTCAGCAGCATAGACCCTTATCTCTGTCCCGTGATTAATCAGTGCAAAAAATTTCCCTTGAAAAATTTTTAATGTGTGATCGGAGACTACTTTTGATTTTTTTTTGAGTCATCAGGCTTCTGACTAATTGATGCGGCTCGCCACGAATTCCTTTATTGTGCCAACCTCTTCATCTCAGAGTAGCAGTTGCAACCTATTTCTTCAATTATTTACTGGATAGATTCCAATTATGTCTTCCTCTACAGCTTCTACCCTTTACAGTTCCCTCAAATACTATGGAAGCTATTCCCTGATGTCTTAACAGGTGTCCTATCATCCTGTCGCTTCTTCTTTTCAGTCTTTTCCCTATATTTCTTTCCTCTCCGATTTTGCGGAGAACCTCCTAACTCCTTGTCTTACCAGTACACCTGATTTTCAACATTCTTCTGTAGCACCATGTCTCAAATGCTTGATTCTCTAGTGTGCCGGATTTTCTACAGTCTATGTTTCACTACCATATGATGCTGTGCTCTAAACGCAAATTCTAAGAAATTTCTTGCTCAAATTAAGGCCTGTGTTTGATAGTAGTAAACTTCTCTTGGTCAGGAATGGTTTTTTGATAGCTGGCTAATTAGATTTAGTGAATTACTGATTTAATTACATGTAAAATTGATATGGTTTATCCTCGGTGGATGTTCATGTAGCTAAATACCGAACATGGAATCATATAATACAACACAGTTATACAACCAAGTGGAAAAAAATTAAAAGATCGTTGTAATTAAAACTTGGTTTGTTTACATACACATGATCACATATACACTAGTCCGCATCTCGTGGTCGTGCGGTAGCGTTCTCGCTTCCCACGCCCGAGTTCCCGGGTTCGATTCCCGGCGGGGTCAGGGATTTTCTCTGCCTCGTGATGAGTGGGTGTCGTGTGATGTCCTTAGGTTAGTTAGGTTTAAGTAGTTCTAAGTTCTAGGGGACTGATGACCATAGATGCTAAGTCCCATAGTGCTCAGAGCCATTTGAACCATTTTGAACATATACACTAACAACAGATTCTGCAGGCAGTTTCTTGTTGTTTCACGCCCTTCAGCCCACAGACACGCGGGACGGGGATCAAACAAAATGAATTTCGTTGATGGTATTAATATAAAATTATAGTGGTGACTTAAATCATTTTAAATTATGAGAAGAAAGCTGAAAAGTAAAATATAAATAAATAAAAATATATTGAAAATAGGCTGCAGACGATGACGATTTTAAAAGGAGGTACTGCTCTTTCATTAAAAGCTGGCTTACCTATGGGAGTTGTATTTAGGCAAGGTACATGTTGTTACCCGTTCTGTAGGGTTGCAGTGTGTGGGTACAGGCGGATCGGTCAGTTGCGTTGTAGCTATCGAGCGAGGGGTAGGTTTTGGTCTGTTTGGTAGGAAACGGAAAGAGGGTAGGGGATTCCGACTGGACATGTCCACACGCGCAGTCGACCGCGTATATAACCATCACATTTCCGTATACACACGAGAACGGAATCTACAGAAGGTAATCTGGAACACGAAACCTTGTCAATTAACTACAGATAGCATTGCGAAACCTAACAAATGGTGTTGTAAATTAGGCTGTATACAGTCCGTACTCGTTGTGTACTGGTCTGTGATTAATAAAGGGTCGATGATGCATCTGGACATGTGAAATTCCTATGCGACGGAACAAAAATAACGATTGAGTCATTTTAATATTCTGATTTACAAATACATAAGCTACTGGGTAAATGAGAATGGTAGAAGCAAGGAACATTTTATTTTATTTCCTGAATGTGGAAAAGTGGAGAAGACGAAACCTGATAAACTTACTCTGGATGAATTTCCGTTGATGATGAATGATTGAAAACAAAGAAATGTGTGACGGTATGTCGCTCCAATTTAGCCATACGTTCAACACCACTACTTTCAGTTTATTTACACATCAAGTTATTACTGACTTACGCCTCTGCACAACATGACAAAGCATTACTATGGACTTTACCTCTCTGTGTTAGATCGAGATATTTCCACATTTCCCTAGTGCATACATTGGATTCTACCATTCTCAATTGCACAGTAGTCTGTCTTTACTATTATATAAAAATCTCGAAAAGTTCTTAGCTGATTAACTTCATATTTTTACATGATACTGTAATAAACGTTCACATTGAAATAGCATACATATTCTTAATATAAACGGTATATATATACATATATATACACACACACACACACACACACACACACACACACACACACACACACACATATATATATATATATATATATATATATATATATATATATATATATATATATATATATGCTGTTTTGTTTTCATCATCGCAGACAGTTTCAGCAAAAAACAGGAACGCTGTATTTATGGCTTATCGTCTTGACATTAAAATACTACTAAGGAATCTGAATTTTCCGAAACTTTGTAATACTACTCATCTGCAGATTAAAACTACGCGAAATACCTTCAGTAAAGCTACTGTCCTCACACATCCAGCTGTAGGTGTCTCATACCCCGTATACCAATGATTCCAACCGACTTAATTATTCCAGAATGAGATTTTCACTCTTGAGCGGAGTGTGCGCTGATATGAAACTTCCTGGTAGAGCACTTGCCCCCGAAAGGCAAAGGTCCCGAGTTCGAGTCTCGGTCGGGCACACAGTTTTAATCTGCCAGGAAGTTTCGACTTAATTATTTGTTTTAAACAACTTCGATTCCCAATCGTTTCGTTGGCTATAACAATAAACAAGGCTGAAGGTCAGAGAGAAGAAGGAAGAAGATATGAGCAGATAGGGGAGAGGCGAAGTGGACTTAGAGAGGGTGAAGGAAGAGATGGACAAAGATAGGGGGAGGAGAACAGTGGGGAAGGAGAGGGAAATAAACGGAGAGGGTGGATGAGGTGATGGACAGAGAGAGAGGGAAAAGGATATCAGGAATATAACCAATTCCTACATATACTCAGCAACTACGAAGCATTGCCGAGTTCTCTAGCGTATTTATAAAGCAGAGTATTAAAATGACTCATTTGTTGTTTTTGTTCCGTCGAATAGGGAATTGCGTTGCTCTTTTCCTCCAAGAACCAGAATTAAGTACCTAGAGATATTCCACAGCCTCCTACATGTCGCTGCCGTAGGGACCGTGAAGACAAATACACTAATTACAGCACATACAGAAGCGTTTAACCACTCATTCTTCTCGCACTCCATACGTGATTGGAATGGTCAGAAATCCTAAGATGTGGTGCAAAGCTAAGTATCCTCTCTTTCATTCATTCACGCACATCGTTCCGTACATCACATCAAAGAGGAAAACCCTCAGTCATTTGAAACGAGTCAAAGTATACATTAACATAAGACAAAGACACCACAGAAACTTAATTTGTGTTATTATATTAACCGGAAACTACCAATTTCGATTCAGAACGATTCAGGGTATTTAAGGGAAAACCCTGAAAACGAAAGAGGAAAATTGCGGATTTGGAAAAAGTTTCATTGCAAACAAATACATATTACACTCAATAATAGGATTTAAATCAATTAATGAAAGACTTTCCACACTAACACTGAAATAATCAAAGTTTAAACGATTTTAAATACAAATGCACCAACAAATGAGAAAAAGAGAACACAAAAAAGAGCAAATAGAAAATTGTTGACACATTCCATCGAAAAACACTGAATTACTACTTGGAGACTTTAATGAACACATTGTCAAAGAAGGGCAGATCAATAGTGGAAAAATTCCCTGCACGTAAAAGAACCAACGCCAACGGAAAAAGGCTCTTCAGTGTATGCAGGCAGCGTAACGTAGTACTAAATTCTACATTATTCAAGAAACTTCCTAGAAAACAAACTACATGGGTATCACCAAATCCGAATTGTGGTTAAAAAAAACTATCACATTGCTACAAGTAGACATCCTGCCCAGTGTAAAAGTTGCCAAGAGCGCCGCTTAAGACTCAGGCTACTATGTATCTATCATTAAATTCAAGGTTAGATCAATTGAAACGTCTCTGTGGACTCGTTTCATAAGACGCTTGTCTCACTGGATTCTGTAGATCCTATTCTGTCCACCGCCTGATTACGGTTTAATTTATTAACTCTCCCAGAAAGACTGAGCAAACAAACTAAGGCTTATTAAATGATATTATGTTTCATTTTTTTGTATTCCATAGGAAGTCATGACCTGTATTTATTACGTTTTTTCCTTCACCCTACCCTATGTGTGCGTGAATGTAGGAGTGTTTTTACGAGTGGTTTCGTGTTTCTTTTGTGCGGGACGCTGAGTTGGTTGTCGTCTGCTAGGAGCAGGTGATGTTTGCTTCTCGTTTGGAGGGCAGCACAGTATGACCAACTTAGGATCCCAGTACCTGGACAGAGAGGTTTACCCCTTTTAGTCGGAGGTTGGTTCGTCTGATAGCTTGGTGGCGGAAGCCTACCCCTCTGGTAGCTTCCGTTGCACCGGTAGTTAGGCGAAGCTCGGTGGAGAAAGGACGCTCTGCAGCTAGCGGTTGGTGAGTACAGTTCGTAGCTCCTAGAGAAGGTTTCTGCTGATAGGAAGTAGGTCGAATCAGAACTTCCCTATGTTACATTCATGGTATATTTAAGTACTTAAGCTTAACTGAAGCTTGTGTAGCTATGTATTTTCGGAATGTGGCATAATTATTTTGTTAAAAATCGACGATGATGATGGTTGAAATTAAAAGTGTGGAAGTTGCTTCGTTCCTTTCGGACAGTCATGGGTATGTAGATGGACTGATTGAATTATTGTTTTCCTTTTTAATTGCGTGATTCTATAGTTTTTTGCGAATTATTTAGTCAAATTTTTTTGTTCAGGCACCAGTCATGTGTATTCATGGGATGTGCATCAAATTCAGTAATGAAATAAATGTGCTACGTAAAAGATAAACTCTGCGTCCTTTATCTTTCTCATTGATGCCAGTTTTCAAATTAATTTTCTATTCCCTGATTTTTTATATACGACATACAATGCTGTTCATCTTGTTAGTTTCTTTAAAAAAATTGCATTCTTATAATTAAATTCTTAATTTAATTAAATTGATAATTTCCAGTTCGGTCTCAATTGTTAGGAAGGGCTTGGGCTGGTGGCGACCCTGTAATTTTTAAATTTATGATTGTCCTTGTGAAGCGGCTTAACCATAAATTGCGCACAAGGGTTACATCCCCATTATTCGTGGTACATAACGTATGTGGAGCCTTGCCTAGGATCCGTTTACAGTTCTACACACATACTTTACACAATATGTAGAAAGATGAACCAGTGCCAATCCAGAACGTTTGACATACAGAAGTTGTGTAGGGAAAATGATTACAAAATGCAGTTGGAAGAAAGAATGGCTAAATGTTCGGAACAACTTCAAAAAGACAAAACTAAGACTGCTGGAGAAACTATTTATCTTTAAAAGAAACGGGAACATGCTTGGTGGAATGAAGATTGTGATGAGTGAATTATAAACAAACGATCAGCTATGAATATCTGGAACGCAAATAAAAATGATAAGAACAGGAAAAATTTTATAGAAGCAAGGAGACATGCATCAAAGGTCTCGAAGAGGATCAGAGTACAACACATAAAAAATCAACTAAAGTCAATAGAGTCACATGTTACGCAGGACAACACATTTAACTTTAATAAAACATTCAAAACTAGCTTAAAGACGTACACGCTACAAGCTTCACAATTTATAGATTCAAAACACCGAAGACTGCTTATAATAACACTGAGAACTGTAGAATATCTGCAGTCTAGTTCAAATAACTACACAAATGCGATCCACCAAAGATTGAAACCCACCAACAATAGATGAAATCAGAGGTATCATAAAACAACTTAAAAATAACAAAACAGGTACAATAACTGCTGAATTATGAAAACACTCTAGCGACAACATTATTCTATGTCTAACAAAAATCATTAATGAAATTTGGACTACAAACAGCTTACCATTAGAATGGACATCGGCATTAATAAATAAAAAAGGAAAAAAAAAACGATCCTCACAATTATAGAGAGATCTACCTCTTGACAGTAATAAATAAGATGTTATCCATGGCACTTTCAAAGATAGCTGAAGGAATACTCGACCCACGACTAGGAGCATATCAAACAAGATCTAGGAACGGAAGGTCTTGCGCAGAGCAGATACTAAATCTAAAGAACATGACATAAATGAAGAAAACCAGAAACTTAAAATACGCGATAACTTTTGTAGATTTTCAAAAGGCATATGACTCAGTTGGTAGAAATGCACTAATTAGCATTATGAAGAAATGTGGACTCGACAATAAAACATCAGGAATAATTAAAAGAATTTTAACAAACACAACATCAAAAGTAAAATTTATGGGTGAACTTTCAAAACATTTTGCAGTAAAATCAGGAGTAAGACATGGAGACGATTTATCTCCCCTAATCTTTAACTGCGCTTTAGAGAAGATTGTGAGGAATGGAGAAAATCCACAAGTACTGGGGGTGTTAAACTAGGAAGAAACCCAAGTAAAATCACCATAGATATCTAGCTTTTGCAGATGACATGCCATTAATTACTGACTCACTGAATAGCGCCAAATAACAAATCGCAGAGCTACAGAAAAAAGCAGACAAAACAGTCCTAAAATATCGTTTGAAAAAACGCATTTCATGACAGATGTCAATAATGTCCTTCCAAATCTTAAAGTTCATAACAAAACAGTATCTAAAACAAACTGTTTTAAATACCTAGGAGACTGAATAACAAGCAACACAAAGAAAAAAAAATAGCCATAGAAAATACACTACATAAAATGGAAAGGGCATACCAAATGACGAATAACATACATAAAAAGAAACTTCGTCGTGGAACACAAAACTAAGACATTATTAAACAGCGGAAACTGCGGTAAGGCCAGAATCACTGTATATAGCAGAAGAATTTAAACTAACAAGAATGAGGATCGTGAAAAACTGGGAAAAACTGAAAAAAGAATTCTAAGGAAAATGCCTGGACCTAGAAGTAAGAGCAGTGTTGAGTACAAATTAAGATCAAACAGAGGTCTCTGTCTGAAAAGAGAAAAGATAAATGATGTAATGAGGAAAAGAGACTACAGTTTTATGGTCACTTATAGAAAATGGATAGTAACAGACTAACCAAGCAGATCTTCAATTTACTAAACAGCTACAAATCCAAACTAATCGAAATTGAGAAAGTTATAAAAGAACATAGGAATTAGAATGGGCATAATAGATACAAAAATACTTTTTAGAGAAGCAAAACAAAAGGCAGGATTGCAGGAAAGAAAGAAGTCTGTAGATGGAAGAAAAAGGACACTCTCGAAGAATGAAGGAAGTCTGGGAGCAACGAAAATTACATACAAAGAAGCAAAACCAAAACTGATTTATCGTATCCTTCAAAAGAGTTATTCGAGTACATAAATAAATAAATAAATACATAAATAAGGAAACCACCACTTACACTGATTAGTACTATTCGCACTTACGCCATCTAAATTTAATCCAGTAAATTAGTAAGGAATTTTCTCTTCCGAAAATATCTGCTGCTTCCTCTGTTTTACTATACAGAACTGTTTATCTGCTACAAGTAGCTTAAAATTTACTTGATTACAGTGGTATTTGTCAATGAAAACCTATTTTAATACCTATGAATATTACCGTACTATCAGTTTATAAGTAATAATCTCAAAACGTTGTTGTGAGTTGTTTATAGAAGAATGGAAAAACTAGTAGCAGTCGGCCTCGGGGAAGATCAGAGGAATTTACGAACGCGTGAGGCAACACTAAGCCTAAGGCTTGTATTAAACATTATAAGGGATAAGGAAAGGTAAAACTTACGTTTATAGCACTTGTACATTTAGAGGAAGCTGCTAAAAATCTTGGCTGGAATATAATCTTTGGAATCCAGCAGGGATAAAAATACAGTGTGCGAAATGTTATTTACAACTTGTACGGAACTTGTGTAGTTATAAGAGTCGAAGGACTTGAAAGGAGGTTTGTGGTTGCGAAGGCAACGAGACCGAATTGTAGCCTATCCCCGATGTTATGTGGTCTATACGTTGAGCAAGAAGTAAAGAAAGTCAAGGAGAAGTTTGGAGGGGGAACTAAGGTTCAGGGAAGTAAATAAAAACTTTGGCGTTTGCTGGTAACACTGTAATTCTGTCAGAGATAGCAAAGAACTTGGAAGAGCAGTTGAATGGAATGCGTAGTGTCTTGAGAAGAGGTTGTAGAATGAACACCAACAAAAGTAAAACAAGGGGAGTGAAATGTAGTCGAATTAAATGAGGCTATGTTGAAGAAATTAGACAAGAAATCAGGTACCAAAACCAGCAGACAAGTTTTTCTCTTTGGGTAACAAAAGAAATGATGATGCCCGAACTGGGATAAGATGTAAAATGTAGACTGGCTATAGCAAGAGTGTAGCCTTGCAGGGAGCTGAAATATGAACGACAAGAAGGTCAGACTAGAAGACAACAGAAATTTTTTGAAATGTGACGCTACAGAAAAGTGCTGAAGATTAGATGAGTAGGCCTAATAATTAATGACGAGGTACTGAATCGAAATGGGGCAAAAATAAATTTATGGGACAACTTGACGAAAAGAAGGGATCAGTTGACAGTATACATCCTGAGGTCTCAAGCAACCGTCGGTTTGTTAATGGAGGGAAATGTGCAGGGGAGTTATAACTGTAGAGGGAAACCAAGAGATGAATACAACAAGCAGGTTCATATGGATATAGGTTGCACCAGATATTAGGAGATGAAGATGATTGCACAGAATAAACTTGCTTGGAGAGCTCCTTCGAACAGGTCTTCAGGCCGAAGAACGTCGTAACAAACCGAGCAGGTTACCGCAGCGGTGAGCACACTGGATTCGCATCCGGGGAGCCAACGGTTCAAATAGGCGTCCGGCTGTTCTGATTTAGCTTTTCCTTGATTTCTCTAAATCGTTTAAGGCAAATGCTGCCTCTTTTATTATGACTCTTTGTGTCTAGTTCATCTGACATTGGTATTTATTATCAGCGACAAAAATTTTTAAGGAATGAATTTCTTGGTGTGTTTACATGAATTCCAAGATCCTTAACAAGGCTTCTGCGGAATGTATGGGTACCTACTTTAAACAATATTCTTACTGCTCGCTTCTGCTGAGCTAATTCTTTATTTGCTTTAGGTAAACTGTCCCAAAAGACAATTCCATAGGACGAGGAGTGAAAACACATAAAATCAGCCAACGCTCTTGTCTTTATGGCAACACAATGAGAGATGCTGTAATGAGCATAAGATGCTGAATTGAGCCTCATAAGATGCTGATATCGATCTGTTGACTCCGTTTTACCTTGTTATCCTGCTAGACCCCAAGGAATTTTACACATTGTGCATCATTCCATGTATGACCATTCATGTCTACCTCTTTTGATGAATGGTCATTTTTTGCTTGTTTGATATTATATAATTTGAGTCTTTTTGAGATTAAGACTTAATTTATTAGCTGCGAATCGCTTGTAGAATTTTTTCTGAAGGCTGAGTCTACCCTTGATTAGCAGCCTAGTGTCATCAGCAAATATTGCAGATTCTTGACTATGTTTCAAAGTCATTGGAAGATCATTTATAAGTTCACTTTATTCTGATTCGTAGCAGACGCTGTTGGATATAGGGTACAGAAGTTATGCAAAACAGTATTTTTTCATGTGACCCAAACATGTTTCAGCGTGTTTGTGCATCATGAGTGGGTTTTCTATTTTCAAATCTGTGAAATGAGAGCATATTTTAAGTGACGACTGATGCGCGAAAATTAGGCCCAAAGACAATATTTGTATGTTTTTGTCACTATCTTCATTTTACATTATATGGTGATGCAGGACAATTTGCACGTTATACTATACTGGTAGTTTGTCATCTGCAACCAAATGATGTTAATGTGAATTTTGTTGGCCAGTTAACATATTGCTTTATGATTAAACGTAAAGTGATGTGTTAACTCACCACCAAAATTCACGTTAACATCATTTGGTTCCAACTAACAAGCTACCAGTACAGGATAATGTACAAATGGTAGTGCATAACCGTATAATGTAAAACTGAGGTAATGACAAAAATGAACAAAAACTCTCTTTAGGTCTAAGTTTCGTATATTGGCCATCATTTAAATTTCGTTCTCATTCCACAGATTTGAGTAAAGAATGTCCATTGAAGATGGCATAGAAATGCTGAAACATGTTTGGGTCACACGAGAAAACAATGTTTTAAATAACAGGTTGACCTTTTGCCGAATAATTTTAACTTCAAACTCGTCAAGATCTGTAAATGCAAATGATGAATGTAGACATTTTATTACGAATTACATGAAACTCCGATTCATTACATCAAATCAGGAGACACCAAGTAAGTTTCGAATCAGATGTACGGTTCTTCTCACTCTCCTGTTGAACAGTGAAAACATGGCCTCTTCTGAAATAATCTGAACCTCTGCCGCGGTTACGTAGATTATTATTGCTCTGCGGGTTCTTCATATTGTACTGCAGACCTTGTGTGTGGTGATAATTCCACGTGTAAGCATCGGTTGGAATTGTTTAGCTCGACTTGGGTTACTGACTTGCTTCAATGTCGTCGAGCCACAAGGCGCCATTGTGCTGGCGTGGCGGTGCCTGGGTTTACATCCAGCTGCAGATACACTGCCGTCAGCAGGTCGCACTACAGGGCAACGTCTTCCCTTCCTGCTGCTGGATCCTCTTCTGCCGTGTTCATCCTCGGTGTCGCAGTGTTTGCAGCGGCAGCAGAAGTGCACAGTGCTAGGCGGATACGCGTGCATCCTCGGCAGATAAGGACACATCAACCGTTCGTTGACACTGTCTTACGAGCAGTGGCGTGACATGTGCCTGGGCGGACAGATGGTGGGAATGTGGCACGAACCATGTCGCACAGCCTAAATTAAAGACTACTGTAACATTCTAACCAATATACGAGTAATATACGAGGGGCGTTCAACGCAACACATTTTTTTCTGAAAGCTGGTTGGATTCATTCGAGATTTCAGTACACTATATTATTCCCCACTCTTTTGGTACAAAGCTCTATTTTTCAACATAATATTCGTTCAGAATGAGATTTTCACTCTGCAGCGGAGTGTGCGCTGATGTGAAACTTCCTGGCAGATTAAAACTGTGTGCCAGACCGAGACTCGAACTCTGGACCTTTGCTCTTCGCGGGCAAGTGCTCTATCATCTGAGCTACCAAAGCACGACTCACGCCCCGTTCTCACAGCTTTACTTCTGTCAGTACCTCGTCTCCTACCTTCCACACCTTCAGCGCACACTCCGCTGCAGAGTGAAAATCTCATTCTGGAAACATCCCCCAGGCTGTGGCTAAGCCATGTCTCCGCAATATCCTTTCTTTCAGGAGTGCCAGTTCTGCAAGGTTCGCTGGAGAGCTTCTGTAAGGTTTGGAAGGTAGGAGACGAGGTACTGGCAGAAGTAAAGCTGTGAGGACGGAGCTTGAGTCGTTCTTGGGTAGCTCAGATGGTAGAGCACTTGCCCGCGAAAGGCAAAGGTCCCGAGTTCGAGTCTCGGTCTGGCACACAGTTTTAATCTGCCAGAAAGTTTCATGATAATCGTTCAATACAACGGCCTTACGCCAACTTTCTGGGAGGGCCTGTGTGCCCGCATGGTATCACTCTACTGGTCGACGTCAGAACCAGCGTCTTGCTGCATCACCTTCCAGTCACACACGTACTGCTTGCAGCGTAGTGTTTCCTTCATTTGAGCACACAGATGGAAGTCGGAAGGTGCGAGATCCGGACTGTAGGGTGGATGAGGAACAACAATCTAATGAATTTTTGTGAACTCCTCTCGTGTGCGCAGACTTGTGTGGCGACTTGCTTTGTCATGGAAAAGGAGAAGTTCGTTTGTATTTTTGTGGCTACGAATGCGCTGAAGTCGTTTCTCCAGTTTCCTGAGGATAGTATATTATAAATTAGAACTGATCGTTGCACCACGAGGTAGGACGCCTCCATAGTCCCAGAAGACCGTCGTCATGCCTTTGCCAACTGAGGATGCAACTTTGAACTTTTTTGTTCGGAAGAATGTAGCGCGGTGCCACAGCATGAATTGCTGTTTTGTTTGCAGGTCGATGTGATGAACCAATGTTTCATCGCCTGTGACGATATTCGACTAAAAATTGTCACGATCAGCCTCCTAACGCGCAAGCAACTCCACACAGATGACGCTTCTTTGCTCTCTATGCTCTTAGTTAGACAGTGAGAAACCCAGCGGACACACGCACTTTTGAGTATCCCAAGTGGTGGACCACTGTATCAGCACTAGCAACAAAGATGAACAGTCAGGTTGGTTGGTTGGTTGGTTGTTTCGGGGAAGGAGACCAGACAGCGAGGTCTTCGGTCTCATCGAATTAGGGAAGGACGGGGAAGGAAGTCGACCGTGCCCTTTGAAAGGAACCATCCCAGCATTTGCCTGGAGCGATTTGGGGAAATCACGGAAAACATAAATCAGGATGGCCGGACGCGGGATTGAACCGCCGTCCTCCCGAAAGCGAGTCCAGTGTCTAACCACTGCGCCACCTCGCTCGGTGTGTCCAGTCAGGCAGCGAGGTGTTTGATTGTGAGGTGTTTGATTGTGACCCGTCGAACATCTCGGAATAAAGTGACCGCACGTTCCAACATTGCAGGAGTCACAGCTATGTGCGTCCAGCCGGCACACGGAAGAACGAGCAGGTCTGCGCGGCCTTGTTACGATGATGACAGACGCCTCACCCAACGTCTCACCGTGCTTTTGTTCACCGTGAAACATCCCCTTAGAAAAATTTATGAATTACTGTGCTGGTAAACTCTGCGTTATTTGATTTTCAAACAGCTGAGCCAAACTGAACGTACACAGACGTTTCTCTCTTTACTTATTCTGATCAACACTAAACCGACACACAATATTATTTTTTTTTTTAGCGCAACGCAATCTGACTTTCAATAATTTCTACAAAAGAATGGCCCTCACTAACAATAACCTATACCTTACATGAATCACTTACCTCAAAAAAATCTTCGTTACTAAAACTACTGCAACACAGCGAGCTCCAATACTGCCAGCTACATAAAAGATTCTAACTACTGAAGGCACTAACTACTGATAGGCATAGTTAAGATCGACACCAAAGAATTTATCTTTCACGTAAATTATTTGTTGTAACTAAATATTTGGTTGCACATCCTAACTACACATAACTGGTGCCTGATGGTTCAAATGGCTCTGAGCACTATGGGACTTAACATCTTAGGTCATCAGTCCCCTAGAACTTAGAACTACTTAAACCTAACTAACCTAAGGACATCACACACAACCATGCCCGAGGCAGGATTCGAACCTGCGACCGTAGCAGTCCCGCGGTTCCGGATTGCAGCGCCTAGAACCGCACGGCCACCACGACCGGCAACTGGTGGCTGACTCGAAATATTTAAGTAAGAATTATGTGAGAATGAAACAGAGCACAATTTAACTACAGCAAGAAGAAACTCAGAAGACGGGGGTGGGAGACAATTATACTATCATCTCCTTTGTATTAATACCATAAAAATATCTAAGTGATATTTGCATTACGATTCTACGCATGCACTATTCTGGACAGAGGTTTAACCAATACACAAGGCTGTGCGATAATTATTTAACATACTAACTGCGTCTGCTGCTTGCAAACGGCCGAACTAGAGCACGTGGTGCATTCTGACTCAAACTGTTGTGCTGCTTTGTAGAAAGCGCAAGAAAGAACAGATATTCTTGCAGAAATTGTAGCTCATTAAACAAGCAAACTGTTAAAATAAAGCCTATTGCGGTGCCGTGGTGGACCAGAAGGGTCATTGATTACCAAACACGTGGCACAAAATCGACACACAAAGACGAAACAAGTGCCACAAAATATAAGATTAAAATCATTAAAAATCATACCCGCTTCACACGGTTCAGTTAAGCTGAAGTTATTAAGTATTTCAACAGTTAAACATAACGAAGTCCTAACTCAACCTGATTCCTATCACCTGAAACCCCCCTTAAGAGCTACGATCCGTATTCACCAAGCGTTCACCGAAGAGGGCCCCTTTCTCTTTCCAGATTACCTAGCTCCTCGTGCAGCGGAAGCTACCAGAGGGGTAGCCCTCCGTCACCAACCTCACACACAAAAACAACCTTCGACACAGCCCTCGACTAAGATGGGTAAACCTGTCTGTTCAGGTACTGGAAGTCTAAGTTGGTCATCCTGTGCTCTCCTTTGAACGAGAAGCAATATCGTCTACTCCCAGCAGACGATGACCAATCAGCGATTCCCACAAAACAAAACCGAAACCCACATTAAAACACACATATAATAATCAATAGGCCTTATTTGAGTGCTCAGTCTTTCTGGAAGAGTTCATGAATTGAGCTAAAATCAGGTAGTAAAATGAATAGGTTGTACCGAATTCGACAAGCGTCTTATGAAACGACTTCACAGAGACGTTTCTATATATCAGTTCATGACATCCAGTCTTACAAATTTCCTTTTTCTGACGGCACACGTCCAGATCATCCGCTCTCAAAACTCCGCTATCTCTTTCCCCACATCCACCACTACTGGTGGCTCCCCTCCAACTGCGCAACGCTACGCGCTGTTCACATCCAACTGCCCAACACTACAATAGCGAAAATTAACAACAATGCAAACAAGCCACAGACTGCACACAGCACAGTCAGTGATTTTCATACCGAGTGCTACGTGGCGTTACCAACATAAAAACCTAAACAGTCTACTTACAACTGCCAGGTCTCTGTAGGCATTGTAATGGTACTTGAATTACGTAACCATTACGGCAGCTCACCTGAACCTCTCGGTACCAGCATTATTTTACTGTTTTTCTGTAAAGTAGTTGAGATATTTCTGAGAGAACATTCAGATTTGGTTTCATTAATGTAGAGGTACTTTGATACATCGATGTGTTTATATTGCAATGATATTATTCGTATGTGTATTCTTTCTTTTGTCACTATGATCTTTGATGTACTTGTAACTCTAATTTTTTGGGCGCGCAAGCAGTTAGTTAGAGTCGGACCTTGAGAAAGTCCAGTCTTGGACGTCATGTTGGAAAGACACATATTGTAGCCAGTTTATAAAATGTGAACTTTAACAGTGAGGAAGATGTTTTCAGGTATGTTTTGTACTGTGAAGTGATGTTTTGTGTGTTACGAGCTATCGCAACAAAAGCAATAAAAAAGAAGTGTAACTTACATTCGGAGTGCTGATTATTTTTTTACACCACCATTGTGCTAACTTCGAAAGGTTTAATCTTCAAGAATGGTTTGTGAAGCGCATCTATAAAACTTTTGAATACAGCAGAATAAAACCTAGGCCTTTTTGCATCCGAGCTTGGAATCATCACTACCTAGATTTTCGACGATTTAGCCATGATTTTACAACGAGACCAGCGTGGGAAACACGAAAAGATTAGTGCCTAGTTTATTCATTATTACATGAAATGACTTTATTAACTGTGCTCTAATGACACCTGCCACATTATAACTTTGTTGTTGCCCGAAAATGCAGTATTTAGCAGCGTGAGCAACACCACAATCATTACTAAATTTTACCTTTGTTGTGGTAGGGTTGTTAGAACATCCTGCAAGCGGTGAATATCTGCGATGCTCTGGTTTCCCGCCAAAAGAAACTCAGTGACAGCTCTCTTCTCGGAAAACACCTCCGTTACAGTCTCAATTTGAAGGCTAAGTATAGAGCCGTCACCTAGCGGAACTTCGTGATACTGTGGGGGCTGACGTGGGAACATTCCACGATGTCCCACAACAAATTCTGCATTTTTTCAGCTGCAACCGAAACTGACTGAGAAAAAGAAGTGTTGCATTACTTGTTGAATGGCCCACGTATATCAACAATACAAACCACAGCATCGTTGAACGTTGTTGACATAACTCCGTGTGAGACAGGGGCACGAACGCGGAACCTTTGCCTTTCTTGAGCGAATGCTCTACCGACTGAACTACGCAATCTCGATTCACGACTCAGCCTCACATCTTGATTTCCGTTAATACTTCTCTCTTACTTTCCAAACCTCACACAAAAGTTCTTCTGCATATCCTGCGGGACTAGCAGTTATGAAAGGAACGGTATCACTGAATTCGACTATGAAGAGGAATAAATCTTTTTGTTCACCGAAAGCGATTGGAGGCGGACGTCAGCTTACCTGAAAGATTATCACGAAAATTTCACCTCCAGCACTGACAATGTCCAGCATCAATGGACGAAATTCAAGAGAAACGTACAAATCGCTTTAGATGCGTAAGTCCCAAGCAAAGTAGTGAAGGACGAAAACATCTACCGTGATTCGACAATCATGTTAAGAAGCTGCTGCGGAAGGAAAGAGAGCTTCTTTGCAAACATAAACGTAGCCAAAGCCATACAGATAGACAAAAAATTAAACGAAGCCAAAATTAGCATAAGGAGGGCTATGTATGAAGCGGTCAACGAACACGAAATTAAAACTCTAGCTACGAACTTGACGGGATCGAAGCCATCTGTCCAGATACTCTGTTATCACAATGGCAGTGAAACAGAGAGTGACAAAGAAAAGGCGAAAATACAGAATGTCTTTTCCAAAATCGTTTCGCAGAAGAAGATCACATTGTAGTTTTCCTTTAAATTGTCGCACGAACGATAAAATGACAGATATCGAAATAAGTGACCAAGGGCAGAAAAGTAACTGAAATCGCTCAACAGAGGAAAGGTCACTGGATCTGACGGTATACGAGTTCGATTCTACACAAAGCATGTGAAAGAACTTGCCCAACTCCTAGTGGCAGTGTACCGTAGGTCATTTGATGAGCGAAGCGTTCCTAGGATTCGAAAAAGCACAGCTCGTTCACGTTTTCAAGGGGTGTCGTCCAGCAGATGCACAAAACTATGGTCCTGCGTCTCTGACGTCGGTTTGCTGCAGAATTTTAGAACATGTTCCATGTATTATTATTACATTTTTTGAGACCAGAAATCTTCCCTGTAGGAAACTACATGGGTTCCGAAAACAGCGATCGTGTGAAAACCAGCTCGTTGTGTACGTCCGCGAGACGTAGCAAGCACTAGATAAAGGCGCTCAGGTAGATACCGTGTGCTGCTTCCCAAAGGCATTCGATACAATTCCACACAACCTTTTGATGAAAAATGTACGAGCGTGTGTAATATCAGAACTCATGTTTTTAGCAAACAGAACGCAGCACGTCATTCTGAAGGAAGAGAAGTCTTCAGACGTAAAAGTGACTTCGGGTGTGCCCCAGGAGAGTCTTATAGGATCATTACTTTTCAAAACACGTATATAACTGACCTAGTAAATAACAAGTTTCAAGAGGCTTTCCACGGATGATGAAGTATACAGAGAAATCGCGACGCTAGAAAGCTGTAGGGAAATGGAAAAGACCTGCAGAGGATCGACGATTGGTGCAGTAGTGCCAATTGATCCTCAGCATAAACAGATATAACGTATTGCGTGAACATGGACAGAAATACCAGTCATTGATAGCAGAACAATCACTGGAAGCAGTTACTTCCATAAAGTGTGTAGGAGTTGGCGAACGGAGTGATTTGAAGTGGCACAAGAACATAATATTAATCGTGAGTAAGGTAGATGCTAGACTGAGGTTCATGGGAAGAATCATCGGGAAAAGTAGTCCATCAACAAAAGAGATTATTTACAAAACACTCGTTCGACCAAGACTTGAATATTGTCGTCAGAATGGGATTCAGAATGAGATGTGTACCAGATAGGACTGATAGAGGACACAGAGAAGATCCAAGGAAGAGCACCAAGTTTCCTTACAGGTTCATTCAGTTAGCGCGAAAGCGTCACGGATATGATCAGCAAACTCCACTATCAGACGCTGCAAGAGAGGCATTCTCCATGACGTCATGGTCTACCGTTAAGCCGTCGGCACACGGACCGCGCATCCGAACGCTGAGCGTTGAGCGTGCCGAGTTTCTGACGTCATAGCGTGGAACAGCACGTTCGGGAGTCTTTCCGAGCGTGCAGAGCAATATCTAGCATGTCCGATATTCTCAGCGTGCGTCTGAGCGTTGACCAATGAGATGACACAACGCCAACTACGTCACACGCACGCCGTCTCCCTTCAGTACAGAGTTGTGAGGCGCCATATTGGCGTTCATTTCAAGCCTATATGTATACTGAAACGTCCCCTTCTAACAATTTATACATGACTGTGCTTAAACTGACACAATTTTTTATTTATTTATTTATTTATTTTTTTTTTTTTAGCGCAACGCAATCTGACTTTCAGATATCCCTACAAAGGAATGGCCCTGACTAACATTAACCTATACCTTTCACAAATCACTTACCTCACAAAAATCTTCGTTACTCGAACTACTGCAATACAGCGAGCGCCACTACTGCCAGCTAAATAAAAGATTCAAACTACGGAAGTCACTAACTACTGATAGGGATAGTTAGTAAATGAAAGATTTTAATAGAGAACAAACAATGTATTTACCTTAATAGTCATAATATATATAGCAGTTCATAATATCCAGTATAACAAATTTCAAAACTCCGCCATCTCTCTCCCCACATCCACCACTGCTGGCGGCTCACCTCCAACTGCGCAACGCTACGCGCTGTTCACATCCAGCTGCCGCTGCCCAACACTACAATGGCAGAAAACAATGCAAACTAGCCGCAGACTGCACACAGCACAGCCAATGATTTTCATATAGAGCGCTACGTAACGTTGCCAATAAGAAAACATAAACAGCCTACTTACATAAAGAAAACATAAGCAGCCTACTTACAATATATGCCGTTTCTGAGCACCAGCAAATTGAGAATCACTGGAAAACCCGTTGTTGTTTGTGTGATTCGTTCCAGTAAAATAATGAGAAACATCATATTCGTGGCAAAAGAATTATTGTAACTTGCGTATTATGAGAGAAAAGCTATTTGAAGGCAGCGAAACACTGAAGATCCACCCAAAACGCATTGTTCTTGGTACAATTTGTTATAATTAAATTTCAATTAGTAACATAATTATCTACGATTAACGTTTTTAGCAAAGGGTAACACAATGTGATTGAGGACGGTAAGCGTGCTGTTGGTTTACTGTAATGAGTAGCGTCTCTGTTCCACGATGAGTTTTCGTTGGGGTGGTGGTTCGCGTCGTAGCACTTCCGATTTTTTTTCCTAGCAGTAGCGTTTTTATTAGGTTCTGATACTTTATTATTAGTTTAATATAAGTGTATGCTATAATATTTGCTGTTATGTAAATATAAGTTCACCTTTTTTTGAGGGGTGACTTCGCTCGATTGGCTTAATCTACAGGACAGCTTGCGCTACTTGTATAAAGATATTTTGCTCCTTTTACTTTTACGCTTCGTAATTCACATGTTGCAAAGATTCTGCTACTGGGTAGGAACAGTGATCAAGTAAGACTGACCTTGGGGTTTTACTAAAATGTGGGAACGATGAAATAATGTTTATCTTATGCGGAGAAGTATTCCAAATTTGTACCGCACTGTTTGTAATGGAACATTTATAAGCCTGTGTCATTGATTGGACATGGTACTTTGTTTTTCGTAGACGATGGAGGAAATGTGCGTTTTAATAGAGCTAACGTGGGAATTTTACGCGCGTCCGTTGACTAAACAGTGTGATTTAGGAACTAGAAACATCCTTCAACTGCCGCTGGAGTGCGTTGCGATCGCGTATACCAGGTTGGAGCCCACGTACCGTATGCACAAGTCGCATCGTTCCTGAGCGTTCAGCAGCACGTTGAACTTGGCACGCTCAACGTTAACGTTCGACAGCACGGTCCGTGTGCCGCCGGCTTTAAGGCTGCGAGAGCGTACGCTTCTAGAGGCATTGCTTCCTCCTGCGTATATCTCGCGAAAAAACCACGAAGATAGACAGATTCGACTTCACACGGAGACTTACCAGCGAACCATACGCAACTGGAACAGGAAAAGGGGTGAGTGACACATGTTCACAAATTACCCTCCGTCACACACCTTAAGGTGGCTTGCGGAGTAAAGGTTAGATGCAGATGTAGAAACGGCTTAGTAACAGCCTAGGGAATGCAGGACGACTATTTTATTCTCCAGTGGTGCGCTGATTTGGAACTTCCTGGAAGATTCCAAATGTGTAGTTTACCGGGACTTGAATCCAGAACCTTTACCTTTCACGGGGAAATACTCTACCGAATGAGCTATCCGTCACGGGTCACGAACCACTGAAATCAGCGCACACTCAGCTGTAGAGTGGAGTTTCATTCTAGAAACAGTCGGCAAAGCTGTGACTAGGCCACGTCTCCGCAATACCGTTTCTTACAGGAGTGATAATCCCACAAGGTGTGCAGGAGAACTTCTGTGTAGTTTGTGAAGTAGGAGAAAAGCGGATGTAAAACTGCGTAGGAGTTTTGTGAGCCGTACCTGTATAGCTCGGTGTGTCGAGTATTTGCCCGTCAAAAGTAAAGGTGCCGGGTTCTAGTCAAGATCCTTCATACTGTTTTAATCTGTCGTAATATTTCAAATCACAGACACGTAGCTACGGAATGAAACTAATTGTGACAAAAGAATCGTTAGTTATGCGGTGCCTCTAACAGTCAGTCGGTGTGTGGTTCCTTCAGCAAGCCCTTTGTATTTTGTTCTTTCCTATTCGTGATTGGTGCACACTAGATATGTTATCGTTGCATTGTTGGCGACAGCACATTCAATAGATAGTTGCTACCGAAGTCTCAAAACATTCTTACAAGTGAAATGTATTGCCCCCACAAGCTCCGATAACCTGCCCTGGTCAGATGATGTTCTTAAGCATGGCATAGCAAGCTGTGAAACAACTTGCTCCATCTTTCAATGGCTGCATATGACATGTTTGCAACACTTGCCTGTTTTGGTAGGTGAGTGATGCTAGTGTACACTGACGATGTATACGGTCGCCCAGGCAGCTTGATAAAGACAATGAACGTATTTTCTTAAACCGTTTACGAGTGTACAAGTCCTCCTTAACTGTAGTACGAGAGACGAAATGGTTAATGAAATAGATTTACAGTGACAGAAAACGGCGTTCCATATGCAGAATTCCGAAAGTTCTCTTAGTCAACCAACACGAATGACGGATGGTTTCTTGGAAAACGACAAAGCCCGTTTGCTTTCCATCATCAGTTCGAGCATATGCTTCATCTCTAGTGATGCCGTCTACAGGAAGTTAGACGCTAATCTGATTTTCTTTTCTCTCAATAACTCTCCTAATACACATAATACTAGGTACCTCGACACAACTACGAAATGTATTCATAAAGTTTTAATTACCACTTCGCAAAGATGAAAATGCGATTATGACACTGGGTGACCGACCTTCTCTACATACACTGTCCACTGACATTAATGTGGCCACCTGTCAAGAGCTTGAATAATCACCTTTTGTAGCGTGGACCGCTGCGAGACGGGCCGGACGAGAGCCAATGAGGTTATGAAAACTACCGATGGGGATGTGGAGCTATACTGACTCCCGTGCCTTAGCAAGACGTGCTAGGTTTTTCGGTTGAGGTTACTGGCGCGAACAGTCCGATTGATGTTGTCCCACAGATTCTTGACCGGCATCAAATCCGGTAAGTCTGGTGGCCAGGTAGAACGGTAAACGTATCCTGGTAAAGTCATCCTGGTAAAATTATCCTTCAAACCACGTACTTACACACGACGGGGCATAAAACTTGATTCATCTGAAAAGGCGACCTATTGCCACTCAGCTGCGGTGCTGACGTGCAAATGCATCGTTACCGACAAACAGAACTCAGTGCGGCTCGTCAACCAGGCATCTGCTGCGGAGGCCCTTATGCTGCAACATTCGTTGAGAAGACTCTGTTAGTAGCCCCTTGGTTCATCTGAGCGATCTGCTGCTCAACAGTTGCACATCTATTCGCCCTTACACATCTCTGCAGCCATTGTTCGCCCCTGTTATCTATGCTCCGTGGCACACCACAGTTATACCGGTTTTGTATACCGCCATTTAGCCATGGGTGGTATACTTTAACAACTGCGGAACGCCAACAGTTTAAAAACTTAGTCGTTTCGGAAATACTTCCACCCTTGGCCCGAAAGCCAATAATCATGCTCTTTCGTACATCAGATAAATCACCCCGTTTTCGTATAGCGACAAAGGCTGCACTCTTTCTCCACAGCCACCCCCCCCCCCTCCCCTCCCCAACACGCTTCATATATCCTCCACTGCTAGTGCTCCCACCAACAGTATGTAAGTGGTTATTGCACACTGATGTCGAACGCAGACGGTTGACGCCAATAATGCGACTGGACCATGTACGGTATTTCCCTTTCAATACGAGTAATTTTTCTCGGCAATGGATGAGTTGGCTGGGACCTTCATTGTAGAAAGGTTTGTATTTTGACTGTTCAGGAAACGTTCCACCTCAAAAACACATCATCATCATCATCATGCTATCTATGCTTGCCATTTAACGATTTCTTTATCCGGGGAAAGAGGGCGATACCACTGTGTGTTATCCATTTCTGAAGAATACGGGGGGAGGGGGAGGGAGAGGGAGGAGTGAGGATGAGGAAAAAAACTGGTTGCTCAAAGAAGCAGTATATCAGACTATGTGCTGTATAAAATGGGTGGGATCGTTGTCATGGACCTGTGGAAGCTTTATGCTGACAGCCGCCTGTAACTTCGCCAGGACATTTCGGTAAAATGACTATTCGCCCCCTTACGAACATAATCTTCTAGCACCACACTGGCAGTCACCAAAAACATTCAGCATGAACTTGCTACATGACCTTTTTGGGCCGTGGTGAATTCACATGTTTCCTCTGATCGCTTCGCTACTCTTCTGTCTAGGGATCATAGCGAAACACCCGGCACTCGTCGTGGTGGTTAGGCGGCTAAAGAAGTCGTCTAGATTGGCCTAACAATTATCCATCATTACGTTGTTCCGGGCTTTTTGAATGCGTTTGAGCAGTTGCGTAAGCCAGCAGGTGGCGATCTTCCTCAGGTTTAATAATTCACGCAAGTTATTGAAGCCAAACTGATCTTTTCCTTAGTCGTCTTCTAACAGATTTCCATTTCTCTATAAATAATTAGTGCCGCGTTTAATACCGTGTCTTGCTGTAGTTGTGATCTTTAGTTCGAAGGCTGGTTAGATAAAGCTCTCCATGCTACTCTATCCCCACCAAGCCTCTTCATGTTCAAATAACTACTGGAACCTACATACTCCTGAATCTGCTTACTGTATTCATCACTTGGTCTCCATGATTACCCCCTCCCCCACCCATCCACCCACTCTTCCCTACAATACTAATCTGCTCATCCCTTGATGTCTCAGAATTTGTCCTATCAACCGATTCCTCCTTTTGGTCAAGTTAGGCCACAAATATTTTGTCTCTCCAATCTAATTCAATTACCTCATCGTTTGTTACGCGCTCTATCTATCTGATATTCAACCTTGTTCTGTAGCACCGCATTTCAAAAGCCTCCATTCTTACCTAAACTGTTTATGACCCATGTTTCACTTTTGTACATGGCTGCGCTCCATACAAATACTTTCAGAAAAGGCTTCATAACACTTAAATCTATACACGATGTCAAAAATTTCTCTTCTTCAAAAACGCTTTTCTTTACAATACCATTCTACATTTTGCATTTCATATCCTCTCTACTTCGGCCACCACTAGTTATTTTACTGCTCAAATAGCAACCTATCTACTACTTCCAGTGTCTCACTTCCTAATCTAATTCACTCACCATCACCTTATTTAATTCGACTGCATTCCATTATCCTCGTTTTGCTTTTGTTGATGTTCATCTTATATCCTCAAGACACTGTCCATGCCATTCAACAGCACTTCCAAGTCCTTTGCTGTCTCTGACAGAACTGCAATGTTGTCAACAAACCTCGGAGTCTTCTCCCTGCAGTTTAATTCCTACTTCAAAAATTTCTTTGGTTTCATTCACTGCTTACTCGTTGTACAGACCAATAATGTTGGCCATAGACTACCACCCTGTCTCATTCCCTTCTCAACCAATTTTCGTCCCACTCGACTCATAACTGCCGTCAGTCTTCTGAATGGTTTGATGCAACCCGCCACGAATTCCTCTCCGGTTTCAACCTCTTCATCTGAGACTAGCACTTGTATCCTACTTCCTCAATTATTTGCTGGATGTATTCCAATCTATTCTCACAGGATGGCAACGTAGTGAAAGAACTGGAAGCGAGGTGTAGCAAAGCTAATGCAGTGAGCGCTCAGCTACGATCTACTCTCCTCTGCAAGAAGGAAGTCAGTAACAAGACTAAGTTATCTGTGCACCGTTCAATCTTTCGACCAACTTTATTGTATGGGAGCGAAAGCTGGGTGGATTCAGGTTACCTTATCAACAAGGTTGAGGTTACGGATATGAAAGTAGCTAGGATGATTGCAGGTACTAGTAGATGGGAACAATGGCAGGAGGGTGTCCACAATGAGGAAATCAAAGAAAAACTGGGAATGAACTCTATAGATGTAGCAGTCAGGGCGAACAGGCTTAGATGGTGGGGTCATGTTACACGCATGGGAGAAGCGAGGTTACCCAAGAGACTCATGGATTCAGCAGTAGAGGGTAGGAGGAGTCGGGGCAGACCGAGGAGAAGGTACCTGGATTCGGTTAAGAATGATTTTGAAGTAATAGGTTTAACATCAGAAGAGGCACCAATGTTAGCACTGAATAGGGGATCATGGAGGAACTGTATAAGGGGGCTATGCTCCAGACTGAACGCTGAAAGGCATAATCAGTCTTAGATGATGATGATGATGATGTATTCCAATCTTTCTTCTACAGTTTTCACCCTCTACCGCTCACTCTAGTACCATGGAAGTTATTCCTTGATATCTCAACAGATGACCTTCCATTCTCTCCCTTCTTCTTTTCAGTGGAAATATTCGTTTCCTCGCCGATTCTCTGGAGACTCTCCTCATTCCTCACCTTATCAGTCCACCTAACATTCTTATGTAGCATCACAATACAGATGCTTCGATTCTCTTCTTTTCTGGTTTTTCACAGTCCATGTCTCGCTACCATACAATGCTGTGCTCCAAACGTGCATTCTGAGAAATTTCTTCCTCAAGTTAAGGCCTTTGTTTGATACTAGTAGACTTCTCTTGGCCAGGAACGCCCTTTTTGCCAGTGCTGGTCTGCTCTTGATGTCCTCCTTGCTCCGACCGTCATGGGTTATTTAGCTGCCTAGGTAGCAGAACTCCTTAACTTCATCTACTTCGAGATCACCAACCCTCATGTTACGTTTCTCGCTGTTCTCATTTCTGCTACTTCTGATTACTTTCGTCTTCCTTCGATTTACTGTCAATCCATATTCTGTACTCATTAGATTGTTCATTCCATTCAACACATCCTGTAATTCTTCTTCACTTTCACTCAGGATAGCAATGTCATCAGCGAATCTTCTCATTGATATCCTTTCACTTGTAATTCCACTCATGAACCTTTCTTTTATTTCCGTCATTGCTTCTTCGACGTGTAAACTGAACAATAGGGGGGAAAGACTACATCCTTGCCTTACACCCTTTTTAATGCAAGTACTTCGTTCTTTGTCTTCCACTCTTATTGTGTCCTCTTGTCTCTTTGTACATATTGTATATCATGCGTCTGTCTCTATATCTTACACCTATTTTTCTCACAATTTCGAACATCTTGTCCCATTCTACACTGTCGAAGCTTTGTCCAGGTCGACAGATCCTACGAACGTGTCTTGATTTTTCCTTAGTCTTGCTTCCATTATCAACCGCAATGTCAGAATTGCTTCCCTGGTGCGTTTACCTTTCCTAAAGCTAAACTGATCGTCATCTAACACACTCTCAGTTTTCTTTTCCGTTCTTCTGTATATTATTCTTGTCAGCAACTTGGATGCATGAGCTGTTAAGCTGATTGTGCAATAATTCTCGCACTTGTCAGCTCTCGCAGCCTTCGCAATTGTCTGGATGATGTTTTGCCGAAAGTCGGATGGTATGCCGCCAGACTCATACATTTTACACACCAACGTGAATAGCCGTTTTGTTGCCACTTCCGTCAATGATTTTAGAAATTCTGATCGACTATTCCGCTCTACTCGATCGTAAGTCTTGCAAAGCTCTTTTAAGTTCTGATTCTGAAACTAGATCACCCAACTCTTCTACACCGGCTCCTGTTTCTACTTCTATCACATCATCAGAGAAGTCTTCAATCTGCTCTTTCCATCCATCCGCTCTCTCCTCTGAATTTAACAGTGGAATTCCTTTTGAACTCTTATTAATGTTACCAGTCTTGCTTTTAATTTCACCGAAGATTGTTTTGACTTTACTATATGCTGAGTCAGTGATTCCGACAATCACATTTGTCATACAGCCGTTTTGCCTTTGCTTCCCTGCACTTCCTATTTATTTCATTCCTAAGTGGCTTGTATTTCTGTATTCCTGAACTTCCTTGAACAGTATTGCACCTCCTCCTTTCATCGATTAAGTGAAGTATTTTTTGTGCTACCCACAGTTTCTTCGCAGTTACCTTGTTTGTACCTGTGTGTTTCTTTCCAACTTCTGTGATTGCTCTGTTCAGAGATGGCCATTCGCTATCAACTGCACTGTCTGCTGAGCTATTGCTTATCGCAGTATCTGTAGCCACACAGAACTTCAAGTGTGTCTTCTCATTCCTTAGCACTTCTGTATCCCACTTCTTTGCATATTGATTCTTCCTGTCTAATGTCTTAAACTTCGGCCTACTCTTCATCACTACTACATTGTGATCTGAGTCTATATCTGTTCCTGGCTTTGCCTTACAATCCACTATCTGATTTCGGAATCTCTGTGTGACCACGACGTAATCTAATTAAACTCTTCCCGTATTTCACGTCCTTTTCCGAGTGTACCTCATTCTCTTGTGATTCTTGAACTGGTTATTCGCTATTACTAGCTGAAATTTATTACAGAACTCAATCAGTGTTTCTCCTCTTTCATTCCTAGTACCAAGCCAATAATCTTCGGCAACTCTTCTCTCTCCTCCTTCCCCTACAACCACATTCCAGTCCACCATGACTATTACCTGTTCAATATCCTCATATACTTTCTCTGTCTCTTCATCTTCAGCTTGTGACGTAGGCATGTATACCTGAGTTAACGTTGTCAGTGTTCGTTTGCTGTCGTTTCTGATGAGAACAATCCTATCACTGAACTGCTCACAGAAACTCACTCTCTGCCGTACCTTCCTATTCGTAACGAAACCTACTCCCATTATACCATTTTCTACTGCTGTTGATATTACCCTACGCTCATCTGACCAGAAATCCTCGTTTTCTTTTCATTTCACTGCACTGATTCCCAGGGGCGATTCTAGAAGTCGGTCAGACGGGAGGGGGGGGGGCGCTAATGTCTGTGGGGGGGGGGGGAGGGGCGCTAGTGGCTGGGGGAGGGGGAGAGGGCAGCAGGAGGTTTGGGGGAATGGAATATCGCTTAACAAAAGGAGAGACTGGGTCCTTCATCGACAAATTGGTACAATTTGGTGTTGCTTAAAGAAGGTAGTAGTTTTTGGTAACTGTTTTAGAGTCCAGGGTAAAAACGTGTGTGCACGGGAAAATAATACGATTTGACCCAGATGTCTGGCGATTTCCAAGTTTTTGTCTGAGGTCAGCAATTTGAGTGTTAATAGGCATACCCGACATATTTAGCTTTCTTGATTATTGTAAGTGGTACTCGTACATTAATATACATCCAGTATATATTAATAAATAAGAAGACGCCCATTTTAAGTTAAATGACATTTATTGGTTTAGATAGTAAGCTATTTGCCGCTCTTATTCTTTTGTTAAAATGTGTTTGAAATACATTGCAATCTATATTCCTACATAATTATAAAAAAATGATTGAATCTGTTGATGTAATATATTCGCTGATTTCTGATGTCATTTTATCCAGTGTAATATGATACTCGATTTGGTTGGGTGGGGGGGGACTACCACGTTCAAACTTCTGACATTCCACGCACCACGCACCAACGTTATTCTTTCACTGGTTATTCAATCTTTTTCTCATGATCACCACCCCCTTGGCAGTTCCTTCCCGGAGATCCGAATGAGGCACTATTCCGGAATCTTTTGCCAATGGAGAAATCATTATACCACTTGTTAGACCACATGTCCTGTGGATTCGTAGTATGTGTCTTTAATGCAGTGGCATACATAGCTTTCTGTATCCTCAGACGTTAATCATTGCTGATTCTTCCGCCTTTACGGGCAGTTTCTCGCCCAAAGGGCAAGAGAGTGCCTTGAATATTTGTCCGCTCTTTCTCCCTCTTTGAGGAGATAGTTGGCAGAATGATGATGAAGTCTTATCCCGAAAGTCTTCGGCCGCCATTGCTGCTGATTTTTATTCAAAACTTAACCCTGGACCGAGGATGTTTTGGTTAGTAATCGAAGACCCTACCGCTAGACCACAGGTGGTCTCTAAGCATACAAATGCTGTAAACGGAATTTTGCCTTCCCTTAACCTGTCGTCGAAGATAAGTCTGAGGGTCAGTACTGCCTTGAGTATTCCTACTATTCTCCAGAATCCAAACCGACCCTCCCTGAGGTTGGCAATCAGTTTTTCCATTCCTCTGTAAGGAATTTGTGTTAGTAATTTGCAGCCATGACTAATTTAACTGATAGTTCTTTAATATTCACACCTGTCAGCATCTGCTTTCTTTGGAATTATTACGTTCTTCTTGATGTTTGAGGCTATTTTGCCAGTGTTACATATCTTGTACACCAGATAGAACAGTTTTTCTGTGGTTGGATCTCCGAAGGCTATGAGTAAAATGGTTCAAATGGCTCTGAGCACTATGGGACTTAACTGCTGAGGTCATCAGTCCCCTAGAACTTAGAACTACTTAAACCTAACTAACCTAAGGACATCACACACATCCATGCCTGAGGCAGGATTCGAACCTGCGACCGGAGCTGTCACGCGGTTCCAAACTGACGCGCTTAGAACCGCATGGCCACACCGACCGGCGCTATGAGTAATTCTGATGAAAAGTTCGTCTACTCCCGGGGCCTTGTTTCGACTTAAGTCTTTCACTGCTCTCTCGTTCTTCTCGCAGTATCATGTCTCCAAACCCATCTTCATCTATTGAAGGTTGAGCTCCATGAGGTTCCCTTTTGTGCAGCGACCGTTCAATAGATAATTATAAAAAATGTAGGAGCCAGTCACAGAAACATAATTTATTTATCTTGTTGCAAATCGATTTCGACTGATATGACTTATCATTGGTGCATCAGTCGAAATCGATTTGCAACAAGATAAATAAATTATGTTTCTGCGACTGGTTGCTACATTCTTTATAATTTCATCTTCATCTATGTCCTCTTCTCTTTTTATAATACTTCCTTCCAGTTCACTTCCCTTGTAAAGTTCCTCTATATACTCTTTCCGTCTTTCAGATCTCCCTTCTTTTCTTCGTACTGGCTTTCCATCTGAGCTCTTGATACTCATACAGCTACTTCTCTTTTCTCCAAAGGCCTTTCTAATTTTCCTGTCGATGGTATCTATCTTTCCCCCAGTGAAATATGCCTCTAAATCCTTACATTTTCTTCTAGCCATCCCTGTTAAGCCATTCTGCACTTCCTGTCAATCTCATTTACAGTACCACACTGACGATATTTTGATGCTTCTCTGTAAAAATTTTACCTCTCACAATTCCTTCCTAAACATAATTGACGATTCCTTGGGGCCTTAAAGTTAATTGTTAGAAGTGCTGTGGGGTTGCTGCAAGCGATGATTTTGCTATCATTTAGCAAAATTTAGACAGGGCAGAACTTGTTCTTTACCCGACCACGATTCGTTTCATGCATCACGATTCTGATGACGTTTCCTGTTTTCTTCCCACTGCGAGACAAAGGCCAATACTGACGACTCAATTTTGGCTAGAAAATGGTGAAGGTATTTTTTGGTAATTCTTTGAATGTGATTTTGCGTGTGAACGTATATGCGTCCATATTGCGCCCGTGACCTAGCATAATCCTTGCATGCCCCCACTTTTTAAACAAATGCCTCTTCAGTCTGTCAAGAAACTGATTCAATACTTCTAAAAAAAAACCTTATAAATAATAAAACATGACCTATAAAAGGAATCTCATTACCCCTGGTAGTCATGGACGAAAAAGAAAAAAATATATATATATTAGATAATTCAGTACAATTATTATATAGATGCGATAGATCACTTTAACGGGGGGCCAAATGAACAATTAAAGTCAATATAATTCCAGTAAACCTGCAAAAGTAAAAACAAATTATTGTAGGGGCCTACATAGACATCGCGCATCTGCTAGATGCCCCTGAAATACGTAATTTTGTTTTGAAGCTGACAGACAATGAGAAAATAGATGCAGTTTTCGAGCAGTAATGGCGGACAGCATCAGCTGGTAATACACGTAATTTTATGGTATCTAATTTTACTACAAAAAAAATAAAATATGTACTCCCTCCAAAAGAAGCTACAAACAAACATTAAAATAAATTTATAATGAGGAGCAAAATGTCTGAGAAGAATTTTGAAAGAAAATTATTAATTGAACTTTAATTTGGCGGGTTTTCAACACTGTCAACAAGACGAACTAATGGAAAGAATATTTATCGAGACTAAGCAAAATTAAGATATTGTGACAGTATTTTTAAAATAGTTAATTCAACTGCAATTGTCTTCAATTTTGAAATGAGAGAGAGCGTAATAATTTTCTTTTAATGTCTTAACTGTTGCTGCAGGCAGTGCGATGACGTCAGCGGTGGTCCGCGCGGACGATGTGTGAAGTGAATCCTGGTTCGTGGTATGAAGATAATGATGGATCCTCCTGTTTCATTAATATTCCAGTTACGGCGGTGGTCCACGTCTCCGTTGTAGTTGAATCAGCTGGCAGCACTTGCGCGATAATAATAGTTCCAGTTGCCCGTTGTCGTTACGCGCGCGACGTTTTATTATTAAAAAAAAATGGTTCAAATGGCTCTGAGCACTATGGGACTCAACTGCTGTGGTCATAAGTCCCCTAGAACTTAGAACTACTTAAACCTAACTAACCTAAGGACAGCACACAACACCCAGCCATCACGAGGCAGGGAAAATCCCTGACCCCGCCGGGAATCGAACCCGGGCGTGGGAAGCGAGAACGCTACCGCACGACCACGAGAGGCGGGCTATTATTAAAAGTTCATTATTCACGCGGTGCGGGTAGGTTGGAATTATGCAACGTCTTTAGCATTTAAGATATATATTCGGTTAATGCCAATAATTCGTACAGTTCTTTCACCGTGTTGCCACAGGAAAACAGTCACATGTGTTTTTCACGATAACAGTCCGTTAAACATCAGTTCAATAACGTCGTCGTCTTTAAGACAGTTTGGACGATATAATAAATGTTTCTTGATCAAACCGCAGCACAGTTCTTTTACTTAACATTTTGGTTTGGTCCACTTTATGCAATTCTAACAGTTAGTGTCTCCACACGACAATGGTGTCTGGTTCATAGCTAATTGTCACAAGTTCACACAGTTTGTAAAATCGTCACTGCAAACACTCGATATACTTTTCAGGTTTTACTGTTCACTTAATAATGCACAATCTCCTATTAATTGTTCCTCCGCGTATCACCGTTTTTCACGCTTAAATTTGCAACGTTTTACACCCGCGAACCGGCCACGTACCACAACAACTCGCACGCTCTCTATCGATAGTCGTTCGCTCTCTCTCTGACACAATACTTCTCCGAGCCTAACCAAAGATTTACAAAGCATATAGAACCAGAACATTCATATTCGTACAATATAAAACAGCAGCAAAATGAATGAAGAAACATTGTGACGTATTAACAAATAAAGAATAATTGAAATAAATGATACATACGTACTATGACAAGGTAATGCACAAAAGAAAAAAAAATATTATCGACTTTCGCGGAAAGCAATGTCTTTACAAGTTTCAGTTTAGTTCGTTAAATTTGCCGCAATGTGCCTTCCTGCACAGCTTAGTTTCTCCTGTGGTCACTGACCTCATGTATCCTGTAAGAGAAAGTTACTGGTAAGCATTTAGTAAAATTCAATCCCTGACTGATTGATCTGAAGCCCAGTAGTTACATTTCCGTTGCATGTTTTGCCTTGTAATAGGAAATAGGGCTAAATTAAATTAATATTTCTGGAACTTCAGAGGACTTGGCACTCAGGGCTAAGTAGAAACTGTAAAGCATTGTATTTCATCAATAGGAAGCTCGCAGCTACGGAAAGTCCCTTTTATAGGGCAAAAGATCGTTCCACCAAAGAATTACCTTCGAATACTTAGACGTTTAGGATAGTCAAGAAACAGTGGGCGTCTTTTAAGCGCACCAAATTTTAAAAGGAAACCTCTGGATGCTGCACCACGCCTCTCTAGTAGAATGAGGCTCTGGAGTCTGACGGGCATCTTCCACTCTCCCGCTTGCTAAACGTTCTTCGGAACGGAAATGTCCTGCACCTTTCTTCAATCGCTTGCACCCATTGTTCGTCCAGCAACCTATGGCAGACCGCTATCACAAGAGTAACAAGTTCTTTCGCATTTACTCTGTCTTTCCTCTGTTGAGAGGTTTAGTTGATTTTCTGTTCCAGGATCTCAGTATCAGCCAATTCAGCTTTCGTTCAATGGATAGAAGGAAGAACCGTGTTCCGATCTTCCACAGTGAAACGACATCGGAAGATGTAATACAGTATTTCGAACTTCCCTTTCTTATACGACACCGAGCGAAATGGAGCAGTAGTTACCGCACTGGATTTGCATTCGAGAGGACGACGGTTCAGATCCCTGTCCGGCCATCCAGATCTTCGTTTTACGTTATTTTCCTCAATCACGAAACTTAAAGACTGGCATGGTTTCTTTGAAAGGGCTCGGCGATTTCCGTCCCTAACCCGAGTTTGTTCTCCGTCTATAATTACCTCACTGTCAACGGGGCGTTAAACACTAATCTTCTTTCCTGTTTTGTGATATGGTCTTTCTCTCAGATGCCAAAATAATCACTAAGCAACTGTTTATGATCCGTTTAATGCATTTATGTAAGACCGAAACTTCTTACAACGAAAGTCTTTCGGCACGAGCAGGAATTCAGCGTTCCAGTTGTATTTAGAAGATTAACGTACCACTGTGATTATGATGGCGAAAGCATACGATAGTGTTACTCGTAGTACGCCCAATACCGGACTTTAAACATATACATGAGGCTCCTCTACAAAATGCGTGAAACAATATGAAGAATCACAATAGGCACATTTGGTAAAAGCAATATTTGGACAATCCTAGGAATCACACTCTTGAGTCGCAAAATCAAATGCCACTTGAATCACATTTTTGAATTCAACAACATGTGCAGGATTACTGTAGCCATCACTTGCTAGGAATAGTGAAACATAGGCTGGAACAGACTACTGGGCATGAATAATAGAACGCATTTTCATTATAGAAATTCTATTTTTTAATTTAGAGTCGAAGCCATTGCAGAGTATTCTTGTAGAGCCTGTTATCCTTGAATATGAAACGTCCCCTTTAGAAAAATTTATGAACTACAGTGCTGATAAACCTCTTACGTCATTGGATTTTCAAACAGCTGAGCAAAACTGAACGTACTCAGGCATTTCTCTCTTTACTTATTATGATCAACACTAAACTGACACACAATATTTTTAGCGCAACGTGATCTGACTTTCAATAATCCCTACAAATGAATGGCCCTGACTAACAATAACCTATACCTTTCATGAATCACTTACCTCACAAAAATCTTCGTTACTCGAACTACTGCAATACAACGAGCGCCACTCCTGCCAGCTAAACAAAAGATTCAAACTACTGAAGGCACTAACTACTGATAGGCATAGTTAGCAAATGAAAGATTTTGATAGAGAACAAACAATGTATTTACCTTAATAGTGTTCAAAAGTCATAATATATATATCAGTTCATGACATCCAGTCTTACAAATTTACTCATCCGCTCTCAAAACTCTGCCATCTCTCTCCCCACATCCACCACTGCTGGGGCTCACCTCCAACTGCCCAACACTACAATAGCAAATATTCCAACAATGCACACCAACTACAGACTTCACACAGCACAGTCAGTGATTTTCATATAGAGCGCTATATGGCTTTACCAACATAAAAACCTAAACAGCCTACTTACACATGTACACACATAAAAAAAAGTATTTTATCAATCCGGTTCCCAGAACTCCTGAAGATAGACGTTGACTGTGGATATTGTATCACAGACACAGTCCCTTTGACTGTTCAGAGATGTCACTAAATCCGCCCAAAGATGTAAACAACTACGCATGAGCAGCGCCTATTAAACGGAGGGGTTCCGACAGCTGGTCTGTTCCAGTCATTCCACCAGGAAGGAGGTACGTGGCTCGTGTTGTCTGTAGTTCAACCACGCCTAGACGGTGAATACCGCGGTTCGATCGCGTCCGCATTGTTACTTTGTGCCAGGAAGAGCTCTCAACCAGGGAAGTGTTCAGGCATCTCGGAGTGAACAAAGCGACGTTGTTCGGACATGGAGGAGATACAGAGAGACAGGAACTGTCGATGACATGCCTCACTCAGGCTGCCCAAGGGCTACTACTGCAGTGAATGACCGCTGCGTAAGGATTATGGCTCGGAGGAACCCTGACAGCAACGCCACCAAGTTGGATCATCCTTTTCGTGCAGCCACAGGACATCGTATTACGACCCACGCAATAGGCTGTATGATTCGCAACTTCACTGCCGATGTCCCTGGCCGACACCATGCAGCGCGGTACAGATGAGCCCAACAACATGCCGAATGGACCGATAAGGACTGGCATCATGTCCTCTTCACAGATGAGTGTCGCATATGCCTTAAACCAGACAATCGTCGGAGACGTATTTAGAGGTAACCCGGTCAGGCTGAACGCCTTAGACACACGGTCCAGCGAGTGCAGCAAGGTGTAGGTTCCCTGCTGTTTTGGGGTGGCATTATGTGGGGCCGACGTACGCCGCTGGTGGTCATGGAAGGCGCTGTAGTGGCTGTACGATACGTCAATGCCGTCCTCCAACAGATAGTGCAACCATATCGGCAGCATATTGGCGCGGAATTCGTCTTCATGGACGACAATTTGCGCGCCCATCGTGCACATCTTGTGAATGACTTCCTTCAGGATAACGATATCTCTCGACCCGAGTGACCAGCATGTTCTCCAGATATGAACCCTATCGAACATGCCTGGGACAGATTGAAAAGGGCTGTTTATGGACGACGTGACCCACCAACCACTCTGAGGGATCTACGCCGAATCGCCGTTGAGGAGTGGGACAATCTGGACCAACAGTGCCTTAATGAACTTGTCGATAGTATGCGACGACGAATACAGCCATGGCTGCAAGACGTCGTGGTACTGGATGTTAGAGGTACCGGTGTGTACAGCAATCTGGACCACCACCTCTGAAGGTCTCGCTGTGTGGTGGTACAACATGCAATGTGGGGTTTTCATTAGCAATAAAAAGGGCGGAAATGATGATTATGTTGATCTCTATTCCAATTTTCTGTGCAGGTTCCGGAACTCTCAGAACTGAGGTGATGCAAAACTTTTTTTGATGTGTGTATTTTATATTGCTGGAAGAAATATACATTCACTTCGGTTTATTTGCGACACAGTCACTAACAGTACTGACGAAATAGGATTTTAAATGGCCTTCTGATATTTTCCAACCTGTGCTAACCTCTAAATATATGTGTGGTGGAAGTTTTTACCTGAAGACAAATATATAGCATTTTTGTTAAGTGGTCACTCATTGAAAGTGCATCTGTTGTATCACTATGAGTCGTATTGTGTGCAGAGAGGACAAAGGCAACTGTTGATTTTGCCCTTCCTTAGATGGTATCGCACCAGAAGTTAGTTCATAATTGAATCCGCTCTAACCAGTGTTCTAAATTCAGTGTGGCTAAATCTGGAAACTTGCATTTTCTGGTTTACTTCTTCGACAAAACGAGCTCCAGACTGGAGAATATCTTGATCTTCTTGTGCATCTCTGGCAGTCATTAAAGCAGCGATATGTCTACGGCACATTCTGTATCCTTTCTTGAGACATACTACGAAAGCTGCAGGGCATTTAAACTTTGTGTGCAGTTTCACTTACTTATTGCGTTGCCTGAAATTTCAGGTGTCAGAAATGGACACATTTTCATTTATTCCTTGCTATGTCATCGATCGATCTCATATAATGAATAATTCTCGCCAGACTCAGTACTTACATGTTTCGTTTATACATCTTGCCACAGCTACACGACTCCCACGCTGCTGCAGGCAATCAATAACTATGTACCATCTGATGATGAACTGATAAGCGGTTGAAACCGGTAATGGGATAATAGAGAACAAAACGAAAGGCGACTGGTTGCAGAAATTTCAAGAAACCTTCAATAAGAGAGAAGCAGGTTTCGGCTCCTAGTAGACACAGAAACTGTTATCGCATCGTTTCAGGTTCAAACATTTCGCTCCTATCTAACTGTGAAAAAGAGTTCAATAGTTAATGTCTTTTTGTGTGTAATCAACAACGAAATATGCGAGGTTCGACAGCCAGTCAGCACAGAGCTCATCGTCAGGTTAAGTCTAGTTCAAACAGGCACGTCGCGCTGCTGGTGAAGGAAACCGACGTTTAATGTCTATTCGCGTCGAGAAAATAAAGGTGACAGACCTAAACATTTTCATGTCGTCATTTAAAGTCCAAACATCTCGCTACTGTTGAAGAACTCGATATCTAACGTTTTACTGTGCTTTGTTAACAATCTGGTTAGATGTTGGATTCGAATAATCCACTATAAAACCCTGTCACTTGTGTTCAAGTTTATACATGCGCATACTTTCTTACTGGTGAATGAAATTATATTTAAAATCTTCCGTGATTAGTTAACAAGGACAGTAGTCCTTTCGTCATGTCTTCGTCGGAAACGAAAACTTTGCTTGTTAACTTTTGATTGTAGATGCTTGGTTCGAATCCACATCCTTAACAAAACGGTTCATCAAGGCGTTTAAAGTTAAAAGATGTGCGCAACTAGCTGCTCGTGAACTAATGGGTTATTTGAATTAAAATTGTGCTTGATACCATGGGCGATAGGTGACTTTCGATCTGCCGATACACTGTCTGTCCAAAAGGATCCGAGACTGATTTTATTCCCGACGCGAAAACGAAACCAGCCCAGTAACTACGTTGGCAGTTTGAACTAACAGCTGTAAACAACAGACTTGCTTTCGACCAGTCAGCCGAGAGTAGACAGTGTTAAGTGGTGAGCGTGCGGCTGTAGTCTGTCAGCGTTGTGTCAAAAGCGCAATGGAGCAACATCTCGAAATCAATTCGCCGTTTAGCACCACAAACCACTAGCCATTATCACCATCATCACCACCACCATGGAAATAAAATGTTCGAAATAATAGTCTAATATAGACTATGTGATTGCCGTAAGCCTAGTAACAACAGTGCATCCCAATTTGTTATACAATATAGCACTGAAGATGGTCACTCAGTGACAGAAAATCGATTTTGCAATAGAAAAATATACGACCAATGCTGTCTCTTTTTTCAAGTATACCAGTTTTTTTTTATTACAGAGGGCAGCTAGCCCTCTGACCGAACACGCTGAGCAACCGTGCCGGCAGCTCTCGGCCACTCCGGCCGGCTCACTGCTGTTGACTTTTATTATAATTTTAATACGGAGTGCTACACTACCTACCTTAAGCCCCCGTAAGTTCAACTCGATTTCTAAACTGAAGGAAACACTTCGCGGCATTCGCTTCAGAACTGCTACAAATTCGTCGGGCATTACACCCCGCCGCTCGAACTGTCAACACAACTGGCACTGTTAAGAGTATCCTACGACTTCCACATCGCTGGCAGCGGGTTATACACAATGCTGGTGACTACTTTGAAGGTCAGTAAAACTTTGAAACAAGTGTCTATTTATAAGAGTTATAAATAAATAGTTGCCACCGTTAAAGTTCCAACCCTCGTATTTAAATTAATACATAAGTTTGAAAAGAAGCTGTTACCTTCCTGCAACACGAAAATCTGTTTCAAATTCGAACCCTCATTTAGTAAAGTCGCAAAAAATTGAGATTCAAACTGACAACTCAGTCAAGAAACGCGTCGTCTGGCAGAAAAAGCCGATCTTCAGACGAAGCTAGGAGCACCTAGATATGTGTCAGGCTCTTGAAAATTTAACAATCGACCCATCAATTAGCCAGTTAATACAAAATTTTTGGGCAACCTTAAATTTTTGCCTTTTTGGCCATAATTTCGGGGCAAATACTCCACTGTGCAACGGTTAATTGCTAGTTGAAAATCCTTTGGAGATCAATAATACTTCGAATTCTCAAGGAACAATGGAAGATCAGATATTTTTGCAAAATCTCTTAGTTACGATGAAAACTTAGTTCTCACTAAGGATTACTGAATGAATTACGTAACTGAGTATGGAGTGTTAGTTGTCTCAGATTCTAATCAGACTCATAAGATTTCTGGAATGCCCCTTACTATAATAAATTTGAGTGACAAGCGTTAAGGACTGTCTCATCTCTTAACAATTTATTTCCTGATGCCTACGATATTCTGGTATTGACTTACATCTGGACTGATTGCCATACAGAGCAGTGTTCTCTAAGGGGCTCCTGTGTTAACTACTCTGTATAGTTAAACAGCTGTATCCAAAGAGAATACAGAACTTGCAAGACAGTTACGTTATGTGGACTGCATAGCCGGTAATTTGGACAACAGCAGCTATATTTCTGACCTAATAAGATCGGTGCCTATGGTCTAACTTTTTTGGTCTGCGTGACGCGATCTTTCAGCCACATAACGCAAGACAGCATATTGCCGAACTGTCCTCCCATACTTTAATACAGAGGATGTCCAACTGTTGATATGGCCAACACGTTCTCCAGGTGTCTGACCGCTAAAAACATCTGGCCATGGGCGGCCGATTCACTATGACACCACCACTCACTAACCACTACATTGATTGGCGTACAGCTGAAGCAGCAAGGAATGACATACAGTGTGTTAACTGTAAGACGGCAGAGTTCTGAGGGGAGTGCGGGGAGAGGAGGAAGCAAGCATTGGCTGGCGAGGGGAGAGGAGCCGTTGGGGGGGAACAAGGCACGCCTACCAGTTGCAGTGCTGGCACTTCAAATTGCGCGTCATGCTTACACGAAAGCAGATGAAAGGCTTGCTAGTAAAACTCGCTTTAAATGTTGTTCGTAAACGAAACTGAAATCGTCGTGTACATTAAAATCTCTCTCTCTCTCTCTCTCTCTCTCTCTCTCTCTCTCTCTCTCTATATATATATATATATATATATATATATATATATATATATATATATGTTTGTCTACTATGCGCTCACAAACCATTTGGAAATGTACTGTAATATGAATGTGTTTCAAAATAATAGAGTAACCAGTGGTGTTTCCGTACAAATACGGTAGCACGAAAAAATGAAATGTGAGGTATTTCGGACGAAATAGGGGGCTCCTTCAAAGGGATCGTGAACAAAATATCTGAAATGCAAACTCACCTTTTCTTGCCAGGCGTTTGTAGTGATACGCCAGGATGATTCTTGGAAAACTGTTTGAATCTTCCAATGCTACGCATGCTTTGTCCTGTGTATGTAGCAGCTCTCACTGAAGGTTTGTAAATGGGGTGAAGCAATTTTTTTCTGCTCCCTTTCCCTTTCGCAGCATTCAATCACACGCAATATAATTTTGCGAGTATCGCTACGTAATACTGGTTTCTTTCTAACCATAGGCCTACCGGTAGGGGTTGTTGGCGACTCCCGAGATGGGCCAGCAACTGCCTCTTCACTCATTTTGATAATGTTTAGCACAACTCCACAATAAAAACACGCAGAACAGTACATCGCAAAACAATAACGAAGCAGACGACAATGGCTACCTTGAACAACACAGTCAGCTACGTAATGTTGGCAGCAGTCTCGTTGGCAGCAGTCGAAACTGCGTGCCTACCGAAGCCTTCCGGCGTTTACCGACTTCTACCGATTCAGGACTAGGGATAGGTCTGCCATATAAAAGTTTACACACTGTACATGCATCTGCTACGCAAGGTTAGGTTCAATACACTGCCAGTCAGGACAGACCTCCTGATGCTGCCGAAACTGGCATCTCCACAAAGTACATTACGTTTTCGTTTGTGTCCGTTAGGGGCGGGGCTAGCGCGGCCATCTTGGTGTCATGACATTCCACCGCTCAGTCGGCATCCTGTCGTGCTAGTGAGAGGTTCGTGCTGTACTCCGTTGAGTTACTGTGACAGTTTGAAATGTCAACGTTAATTGAAAATGCCGCCAAGTGTGAAGTGCGTGCTGTAATAAGGTTTTTGACTGCAAAAAACTGTACACCGATAGAAATCTATCGGCAGCTTTGTGAAGTGTATGGGGACAACATAATCACTGAAGGTGGAGTGCGTCAATGGGTCATAAAATTTAAAAATGGCCGAACTAACGTTCACGACGAAGAGCGAAGTGGAAGACCCAGCATAGTGACTGCCGAACTTGTCGAAAAAGTCGATGCCGCGGTCCGTGAAAACCGTAATTTCACAATAACGGAACTCTGTATGAGTTTTCGACAAATTTCACGAAGTTCGTTGCACGAAATCATTACCGAAAAGCTTGGTTACCATAAGTTTTGTGCAAGACGGATACCAAAAATCTTGACAGAGATTCACAAAAATCAGCGAATGGCTGCAGCGTTAACGTTTTTGGACGCTTACCAGAAAGATGGCGACTCATTACTCGATCGCATCGTTACTGGTGACGAAACATGGGTTAAGCATGTGAACTGCGAGACAAAATTGCGGTCAATGCAGTGGGGGCACACAAATTCCCCCCCCAAAACCCAAGAAATGCATGCAGGCAATGTCGGCAAGAAAGGTGATGGCGACTGTCTTTTGGGACAGAAAAGGTGTGATTTTTGTGGATTTCCTGGAAAGAGGCACTACAATAAACTCTCAAAGGTATTGCCAAACTTTGCACAACCTCAGAAGAGCAATACAAAACAAGCGCAGGGGAAAGTTGGGCCAAAGATCTTGCTGATTCACGTCAACGCCCGGGCCCACACGGCAAATGCCACTCGTGAAGTTCTCGAATCTTCATCTGACGTACAGTCCCGACCTGGCACCGAGCGACTTCCACTTATTCCCAGCAATGAAGAAGTGGTTGGCTATGCAGCGTTTTGATGACGATGCACAGCTTCAAGAAGAGGTAACCACGTGGTTGAAGGCGCAGGCGGCCGAATTTTACGACGAAGGAATTTCCAAACTCGTCCATCGCTACGATAAGTGCCTTAATTTAAATGGCAACTATGTAGAAAAGTAGTATTTAAGTGTGGCTTTCATCTGCATATAATAAAAAAAATTTCCAATACTTTATTTATTTTTAATTCCAAAACGTAATGTACTTTGTGGATAGCCCTCGTATATTGCGAGCTGTGTGACATGTTGCATTGTCCTGCTGATAGATTACACCGTGACGAGGAATAACAAATCGCTTTAAAGAGTGGACATGGTCCCCAAGGATAGATCCATAGTTGTGGTGATCCATTGTGCCTTCTAGATCGCCCAGAGAATGCCTCCGGGCCTGGACCGTTCCACTGATTGTTGCACAGTGTTTGGTTTCAAACTTTTCACAGCACGCAGGCCAACGGCCATCTGTCCGATGGAGCATAAAACAAGATTCGCCTTAAAAGGCTAACTGTCGCATCTCAGTGGACGTCCAATTGCTATACTGTCGTGCGAATTCCAACATTCGTCGCTGATGAACAGCAGTCAGCATGGGTGCACGAACCAGGCGCCTGCTGCCGAGGCCCATATGCAGCAACATTCAGCGAACGGTCGTTGAGCAGACACTGTTGGTAGCCTCTTGGTTGATCAGGGCCGTCAGTTGCTCAACAGTTGCATGTCTATTCGCTCTTGCGCATCTCCGTAGCTGTCGTTTACCCCTGTCATCTATGACCCATGGTACACCACAATTGCCTCAGTACCGGTTTTGGATAACACCACATTGCGACACGTTGTGTACTTTAACCGTGTTGGTACACACACAGTTTACAAACATTAGCAGTTTCCGAAATTCTTCCACCGTTGGCCCGAATATAATGATTATATACCCTCCACTGCTAGTGCTGCCACCTGTCGTCCTCGAGTGGTTATTACATGTTGACATAGAACATAAGCGTTAGTCAAATTAATGTGACTGGACCGTGTATTTATTCATGTATTTTTCCTTCTATACTCACACACTCAATAAGGGGAAGTTGCGCTATTTGGTATCCTTGTGATGTGGGAAGGGGAGTATTTTGCTATTGCGCGGGCGTTCTGAAAAGTAATATCTCCGAATTTTTTATGTGAAAATTCTTGAAGATTTTAAAATAAAACAAACTTTATTAACACTCTAGATCTTTATTATTTATGTCTTCATATTTATTTCTCAACGTAGTCACCCGGGCGACGAACAAATTTCTGCCAATGAGAGCACAGGTTGTTGATATCGTCACTGTAAAATGTCTTGACAGAGGAACAACCTCATCTCTGTGTCCAAAGCTTCATGACTACCAAAATGAAATCCTTGAAGTGTTGTTTAAGTTCTGGAAACATATAAAAATCGAATGGGGCCAAATGAAGACTGTATGGAGGATGATTGATGACAGTGAACCCAAGAGGTCGGATTGTCTGCAGGTGTCGCAGCTCTCGTGTGTGATATGGCATTGTCATGCTGAAGGAGAGGGTGCACCTTGTGTAGACTAAGTTTTCTGCGATTAGAAACTCGACTACAAAACTTTTTTTCACACACAGACGTAGTTACGTTGCTCGTCGCTATGTTACAGTCTATAATTTGGAGCCCTCTAGCGGCAGACGGTTGCAACTTGGGTCAGCAAAGCGGAAAAGTCGACCGAATAATATGCACGTTACGTAATAGCTCAACCAAAATGGAGACCAGAGTATAAAATCCGGATGCATTACTTTCCAGCACGCCCTTGTAGTATGTTTTAATCTCCAGCGACGACTTTTATTAGTTTAAAAGGCGCGAGATGTTTAATCTTTGAGAAACAGAGTAAACTTAAATCTAACAACGAGTTTTGCAAATTTTTCTGAAGAAGTCTTTGGCGTTGGTGTACACACTTTCAGGAGGAATAGTTAATATTGTAGGAGGTGGTAGTATAACTAATGCAAATAAAACATTCCAAGTAACATGTGTCCATTTTAAGTGGTTACATATACACAGCTGGTTACAGGAATAAATTTGCATTTCGCCTGCTGCGATTCCAGTGGTAGTGTGTTTACCTCACGATTGTCATTTCGTTTTGAAATGAAAGTTATGTTCGAGTTTACTTAACTGAATTTTTCAACTGTGATTGTGATTTGTTGACCATTTCTACTATACAGTTTAAGCGTTTAGAAATGGCGAGTGTACCATTATGGTATTTGTGAGTGGCTTTTGAAATGGAAACGGTACTGCTGCGTGTAGAGAATACGATAGACGATTTCCTAGCCAAAGAGTACTTTGAATAAAGTGTTGACTCGTGCTGCCCCAATCTGCGTGACACTGGTGAAGCCCCCAGCAGTCATATCTCATCTGAACGCGCCAATGAGTGCTGTGTGGATGACACAGTGTGAATGACGCAGAATACATTATTCAGTAGCTACGACGAAGTCCTTGAACAAACACGTATAGAATTTTTACTCGTTGTCAGAATTCCACATACAAGAATGTGGTGGACGCAATGTGTGTACGGTCTCTACTGTTATCATTTTTAGCAGACTAACTCAGTTCCCGGCGTTGCCCGGGTTTGTATTCACCCCAACTCTACTAGTCCATCTCCTCCTTCCCACTCTATCTGCTCCGTCTCCAGCTCCCCCCCCCCCCCCCCCCCCGCTGTCAATCTTCTTCGCCGTCGTCTCTCTGAACACCTCTTGCCCCCAACTCTCTGTGTCCATCTCCTTCTGCCTTCTCTCTGGCAGTCTGCTATTCTACCCCCCCCCCCCCCCCCGTTTTTATTATTCTATCCATCTTCAGCAACTGTACTTGAACATATCGAAATAATCAGCAACCAACTCCATAAAAGAAATTTAATTTCTTAACCGGTGTAAGGCGCTTGGTGCCCTTCTTCAGAAGGCTGTATAGAAAAACATACCGCAATTTAGTAGAAGTCAGTAAGAATATTAAAATAAAGAACGAAAGTCTTTAAAAAATTAAAAGATAAAAAATGGTACATACTTGTAACTATAGCATTATTTGCGGGTGTGAACAATACAGTACATGCAGCATATTGCTATTGTCCTAAGAAAAATACAAGAGCAATAAGTAATATAATAATTAATCCATTAATACAAGAAGAGATCATAAATGGTTACAGTTAGTTCATAGTGCCTGTACAAGAATGATAGAAAGAAGCCGAACTAAAAGTGCAGCCATCATGCAAGAACTGGAACTAATCAGCTAATCACATAAATATCTCGAGATTGGTCTCAGGGTGGAGGTTAAAGTACGATAAAATAATAAAACAAAAACGTACAGAACTATAGTTGTCATAAAGCCTAAACTAAAATGTAAGGCACATAAGTAGCGTAATAAGTAATCTATGAAATCCTAATAGTAAATAAAGTTTAAAAATAGCAACGACAATTGGCGTTATGGATAGTAAATTTGGGGACTAATGTTCAAACACCTGTAGTGAAGCACAAACAAATTACAGACATTGGCTGCAAGTGGGCATTGATTTAAGTCAATGGGAAAAGCTGAAAATCTATGCTGGGCGGAGACGAGCAATGAATGATCTATTCAGTGCAGATGTATGGCAGGCTCGAACTCTTACTGCAATCGGCAAAATGCCGCGAGTAATGTGGGCAAAGGAACGGTGTGGATAAGCTGAGAATCTCGATCTGACGGGAGGCGTGCTAGGGTAATCTGTGAAGTTGCGATGACTACTGTGTCCGGACAGTTTAGTGATTAGGGCATTTTCCTAGTACGCAGGAGAGCCAGGTTCGAATCCCAGTCCGGAGCAGATTTTCAACCTCTATTGATTTAAATCAATGCCCACTTGCAGTAATGTGGGTATATACAGGGTGCTCCATTGATAGTGACCGGGCCAAATATCTCACGAAATAAGCATCAAAAACTACAGAGAACGAAACTCATCTAGCTTGAATGGGGAAACCAGATGGCGCTATGGTTGGCCCGCTAGATGGCGCTGCAATAGGTCAAACGGATATCAACTGCGTATTTTTGAATAGGAACCCCCATTCTTTATTACGTATTCATGTTGTACGTAAGGAAATATGAATGTTTTAGTTGGATCACCTTCTTCGCTTTGTGATAGATAACGCTGTAATAGTCACAAACGTGTAAGTACGTGGTATCACGTAACATTCCGCCAGTGCAGACGGTATTTGCTTCGTGATACATTATCCGTGTTAAAATGGACCGTTTACTAATAGCGGAAAAGGTCGATATCGTGTTGATGTATGGCTATTGTGATCAAAATGCCTAACGGGCGTGTGCTACGTATGCTGCTAGGTATCTTGGACGACATCATCCAAGTGTCCGGACCGTTCGCCGGCTAGTTACGTTATTTAAGGAAACATGAAGTGTTCAGCCACCTGTAAAACGTCAACCACGACCTGCAACAAATGATGATGCCCAAGTAGGTGTTTCAGCTGCTGTCGCGGCTAATCCGCACATCAGTAGCAGACAAATTGCGCGAGAATCGGGAATCTCAAAAACGTCGGTGTTGAGAATGCTACATCAACATCGACTGCACCCGTACCACATTTCTATGTACATGGTGATGACTTTGAACGTCGTGTACATTTCTGCCACTGGGCACAAGAGAAATTAGGGGACGATAAGAGATTTTTTGCACGCATTCTATTTAGCGACGAAGCGTCATTCACCAACAGCGGTAACGTAAACCGGCATAATATGCACTATTGAGCATCGGAAAATCCAGATGGCTGCGACAAGTGGAACATCAGCGACCTTGGCGGGTTAATGTATGGTGCGGCATTATGAGAGGAAAGATAATTGGCCCCCATTTTATCGATGGCAATCTAAATGGTGCAATGTATGCTGATTTCCTACGTAATGTTCTACCGACATTACTACAAGATGTTTCACTGCATGACAGAATGGCGATGTACTTCCAACATGATGGAAATCCGGCACGTAGCTCGCGTGCGGTTGAAGCGGTATTGAATAGCATATTTCAAGACAGGTGGATTGGTCGTCGAAGCACCACACGATGGCCCGCACGTTCACCGGATCTTACGTCCCCGGATTTCTTTCTGTGGAGAAAGTTGAAGGATATTTGCCATCGTGATCCACTGACAACGCCTGAGAACATGCATCAGCGCATTGTCAAAGCATGTGCGAACATTACGGAAGGCGAACTACTCGCTGTTAAGAGGAATGTCGTTACACGTATTGCCAAATGCATTCAGGATGACGTACATCATTTTGAACATTTATTGCATTAATGCGGTGTTTACAGGTAATCACGCTGTAACAGCATGCGTGCTCAGAAATGATAAGTTCACAAAGATACATGTATCACATTGGAACAACCGAAATAAAATATCCAAACGTACCCTATTCTGCATTTTAATTTAAAAAACCTACCTGTTACCAACTGTTCGTCTAAAATTGTGAGCCATATGTTTGTGACTATTACAGCGCCATCTATCACAAAGCGAAAAAGGTGGTCCAACTAAAACATTCATATTTCTTTACGTACTACACGAATATGTGATAAAAATGGGGGTTCCTATTTAAAAAAAACACAGTTGATAACCGTTTGACCCATGGCAGCGGTATCTAGCGGGCCGACCATAGCGCCATCTGGTTTCCCCCTTCAAGCTAGACAAGTAGACAAGTTTCGTTCTTTGTAGTTTTTTCGTTTGACGCTTATTTCGTGAGACAGATATTTGGCCCGGTCAGGCCGGCCGGTGTGGCCGTGCGGTTCTAGGCGCTTCAGTCTGGAACCGCGTGACCGCTACTGTCGCGGGTTCGAATCCTGCCTCGGGCATGGATGTGTGTGATGTCCTTAGGTTAGTTAGGTTTAATTAGCTCTAAGTTCTAGGCGACTGATGACCTCAGAAGTTAAGTCGCATAGTGCTCAGAGCCATTTGAGCCAGTAACCTATCAGGGAACCTGTCAGTAGAAACAAAGTCCGAAGCGCATCTTGGGGTTGGGCCTGTGACAGGAGTAAGTGAGAAGACATTTCTCAATCATTACTATATAAAGTGTCAGACAGTGACTACAGAGGAAAAGAATCGTGGGCACAATTATACAGGGCTATTCAAAAATAAGTAATAGATTTAGAACACTTATTACTTCCAAACAACACAAGATAGAAACAATTTCAACGTTTCTAGAAAGAGAAAAGCTCAAATTTTTATGCATTTAGTGTGAGCACTATGTGTTACATACAAAAATCAAAATGTTGGCTCATTTCCTGCGACATACGAAGCAGCTCGTCCCTCGCTGTCGAATTCACAGCTTCAACAATGCCATGTCGAAAGCTTTCAAGAGCGTCAGGCATACGGGGTATTAAAACGCGATCTTTTACGTAACTTGACGTTTGTCAAGTAACACATGGGGCACACATTGAATGCATAAAAATTTGAACTTTTCTCTTTCCAGGAACGTTGGAATGGTGTTTCTATCTTTTGCAGTTTGGAAGCAATAAATGTTTGAAATCTGTTCCTTTGGTTTAGACATGTCAACAACGCGGTAGCAGGAAATACAGCAGCGCAAACAGCGCGCAAGATGCACCAAGTGGAGAGCAGCGATAACTGAAATAAATGGAGAAACAGTTCCTAGTCAGTGGCTAAAACGAAGAACCAAAAATAACTCCAGGAGAAAGCAAACGTGGGCATCGTTGTTTACTTTTGTTACAGTGGAATAACTAGCTCAGAAATGTATACAAGGCACTAAATACGCTTCGTCAAGTGCGACTTTCATGTGAAGTTGTACAAAATAAGTGCATCAAATTTGACTACCCGCTTTTGAGTGACTAAAAGTGCTTATTAATTGTAAATTTCACTTACAACTATAAAGCAGACCATTGTAGCTTTACGAATAGAAAATTTATAGTTCATTGCTTACATACAGCTAACCATCAGTAGCAAAAATAAATCAGCACTATTAGGTTGTAGATGATTTAGTATCTGCAATAATAAATGATTAAGTACCTGGCAATGTTGGTGGCTAAACACTTAGAACTGAAAATGCTTCATTACGTAGAACTGTAGGTGCTTAACAGCTGTAGCTATAGGTGGCCACCTTACTAAAAATATGCGTAAAAAGTTAAAAAACTAACAACATGTAATAAATGTAGCAACAGAAAAAGGTTGACTAATTCTAGCTGTGAGCAGCTGGTTAAATGTGTCTGTATGTAGCTAACTAATAGCAACTAAATGCAACAGTGTATGACAAAGCTACAGTGTGTAAAAATACTACTAAAAATTTACTGGTTGTAAATAGCAAATTACTGACAATTTTGGTATAACCACTTACTGCAAATTATTGGAACTAGCGTGCTGATCACAACCTTCTGGCTGTAGCTTACTGAATATAATAATATAGGTAGAATACTATAATTTGCTAAGTTACAATCGCTACTACAGCTGCTTGTTCGCGGTTATACTCATTAAGATGCAGTCAGTAAGTTGTGATCACTTCCGCGGCGAGTTTTGCAGCGACGTCCTTGTCTATCGTCACAATACTGTTCGATAACGGTGTGTCAGAATCATTCAATAGACACTTTCGTCAGCGTTGTGACTTAGCGGATGATGATTTTCTGCTTCCCCTGTATGCGGTATAAATCTTCGATATGGTGCCTCCTGAAATACCAATCACTCCGGATCGCTTGGTTAAGGGATCACACACTACACGAGCATCAACAATCTGCCCACGTTCGGAGTTACTTAGCTCCGTCAAAATGCACTCACAACTACGCAGAACACTGCTCTGGCCACGACCAACAATACTTGCAAATGTATTTTATTTATTTTATTTGGCGTATGGCTTACACAACTATATCTTACACGTACATACGATGAAGTTGATAAAAAGTAAGATAAAATGATTGAGGAACGAGTGTTGATCAACAAAGACTGAGACTGATTTTTCCTGTAGCTTTTGCGATAATTTCCTGTCTGAACTATGAATATTTGAAAAGAGCGAGTTTTTATGTATAATGTCCATTGGCAGTAGCACTCTCGTATCGGTAGGTTGGTAGCAATGCTCTATTTTGTAGAGTGTCTTTGCATTTCACGCACCAAACAGTGGAGGAGAAGTGAGAGGAGCAGTACGGCGCAATAAAATCCTGTGTTCGTTTAATTCATACAGCCCCTGAAACTTTCGAAAAGCACACGGTGAAGGTGCACTATCTCGTACAACAGTGTTTAGGTGGTTGAAGAACTTCAAAGAAGGTCGACTTATCAGTGTTAAGCAAGATGAGCCTGGCGTTTCGGCTTCTGCTGTGACTGAAGTCAACATCAAAACTGCTGCTACGATTGTCCACGAGGATCGTCGGATAACTTTACGTGACCTCGGCGAAGTGTCGAGAATTTAATAAAGAACATTATGCATGATGATTTTAATATGACTCGTGTTAGTGACCTTTGGGTGTCACGTCTGTCGACTACCGAACAAAGGGCTGTGCGAAGAGAGACAAGGCGTGAGGTGCTGCGTCTCTGATGGCGAGCGTGCGTTTCTGGAATCGATTATCACCAGTGACGAGTTATGGCTGCATCATTGAAGGAAAACGAGCCAGCACAGTGTGGAAATCGCTTGATTCTTCAACATCAAAAAGGCGGAAGTCATTCCATTTGCAGGGAAAGTGATTGTGATCACATGTGTTGACTGTCACTGAATGATTTACCACCATGCGGTTCCCTCTCACGTTACTGCTACAGCAGCATACTGCACGCCAGTAAACTGAGGAAGCACATTGTCAAGAAACGCCCAGAACTCTTTCGGACTGGCTGGCGGCTTCATTATGACAATGCGCGGCCTCACTAGCGAATGAAGTCATGCAGCTTCTGGTCCAGTTCAACGTTACCTATGCACTGCATACGCCTTATGGGCCCAGTCTTCTACCCTATGACTGTCTTTTTATTTCCGCCAGTAAAGGCAAAATTTCGGGGCATTCGATTTGAGAACTCTGAAGCAGTGCTCAAGAAAAGTGAGGCGATTCTCAAGGACCTGACAAAGAATTGCCTGCACCATGCGTTCGAGGACTGGCAGAGACGCCATAAAAAGCGCAAGCAGGAGGGAGTTACTTTGAAAAAAGTCATGTAACCATTGAAATGGAGTAATAAACATTTGTGAAAAAAAAGTCAGTCTCAGTCTTTGTTGATCAGCCTTCGTAGTAATGAATGCTGGGGAACTGGCGATAGCTAAAAGAAGAGATATCTGTTTTCCATCACAGTTGCATAATCAAAGACTCCAGCCAGTTACCTGCTGCAGGTGTTGCATTTACGATGTCTTTCCAGGTCTCTATGAATTTTCTTTCTGGGCAGTCGTCCAAACTCAGCTCCAGTCTTCCTTGCGATGTTCCGCAGTCGCATTGGTCATTATCAGCAATTCATCTCTTGTGAAGCGTTGCTTTGGTCACGGCGTGGCCAGTTCTGATAAAGTGTATTGAGGACACTGATCAGGTGCCGTTTATGGTCAAACACAACGTCGCAACGTGCAGACTTGGCTAGCATCTGCATTTATGTTCAAACATGTACTTCTCGAGGTGTTTCCATATTTTGTCCAACCCCTTGAAACCTTCCCGTCTCCACTAGATCTCTTTTGTTACGCAACCTTCCCTTTTACAATAACCTATGAAACCTTCCCTTAGGATTTCTATCTCTTGCTTAATAATAAATGAAATCTTCCCTTTGAAATTAATTCTCTTTCTCATTATCTTTCTCAATAATAATAAGTGCAATCTTCGCATACAAATTTAAATGCTGCATATTAAAAGTGATTTGCTGATTATTTCGACGAAACATAGAATGTTTCGTCGTCGTGGCCCTCAGTCGTTACCTGCAATAACCCAAAACTGTTCGTTACCTTTTTTTTTTACTGTCACTGGATCGCCATCTGACTGCTACATCGAACTGCGACATGAATATACTTACTCTGTTTTACTATACTCTATTAGTTGTTGGTGGGCTGTCATAATAAGTGGCTGTATTTATTACCAAAGCTGACGTTATTCTTCAATTAATTTGACTGAAGTTACGTAATTCATAGTTAAACTTTTTCTTGACAACAGTAAAATTTTGCAGAAAGTTTTACGTTGATGGTTTTTGGGATGGATTATAATCAGTAATGCAATATTGCTGACAAAAATTAATTATATCCTGAATGAAATGATTTTACAAACGTTCAAGTGGGACCTACTTTTTACAGTAATCTTACAACTAGCAATGCGCAAACATACCTTCAGTAGTCTTGAGTTTCTCAAAAAAAAAAAAAAAAAAAAAAAAAATTAAAAAATCACTAATATTAGTTCCTCTTATGATAATCTTTAGCTGATGTCTCTGTACATCCGTTTATAATCTCTTGTAAATCATAGCTGGTGGCTGGCAGGCACACTGCTCCTCTCAACCTCTCGCTTCAGACCTGCTACCGACTCGCTTCACTTCTCGCTTACTGAATTCCTACGAACGCTAAAGTGCGGTCTCTCCCGCCAACAATGCTTTCTGGTGCAGACAATCCCTGCTACCATTACAAAACGTATCAATGCGCGGTCTTTCCCGCTCTTTTCTTAAAATGTATCCTTACGCGGTCTCTCCCGCCCTTTTACAATTATATCAATGTGCGGTCTCTCCCGCCAACAATACTTTGGTGCAGACATTCCCTGCTACCACAAATATTCCCAAAAAGACAAATATTAATTATTCCTACTTAATCCTATTAATAAAATATAAACATTTTACATAAACTGTGGCTTGACGATAGACAATAAAAATATGCACGTCTTACACCCTGTATGTTAATAATCTAGATATATGTAATCAACAGGTATTAATGAAATATGCTTATTATTTCGGTACCAAAATAATTGACATCTAACTCTACGTTACTGTTACTTTCTCTACTGATTCCGATGTCGACAGGGAGTTCCTTCCTTTCCTTGAAAATTTCTTCTGTTTGAAAGGTGGATGGTTCAAAATGGTTCAAATGGCTCTGAGCACTATGGGACTTCACAGCTATAGTCATCAGTCCCCTAGAACTTAGAACTACTTAAACCTAACGAACCTAAGGACATCACACAACACCCAGTCATCACGTGAAAGGTGGATGGCAGAACGGCAGGTTAGGAGCCTTTCCGCAGATAAGAATCTCACTTTAGCTGGCAATAAAATGCTGCTACCCGCATCCGTTAATATCGCTGGGCTGGGAGCGCGGACGCAGGTGAGCACAGGCGGCGGGACAAGAAGCCTGCGGTCTCGGCGCACGGCCGCGGCCGCTGCGGTTTCTGCCCCGGGCGCGCACGTGCTGTCCCGCTGCTCTGCCCCCTGTCTCGCGTTTTTACTCTCATCGGGAGCTGAAGCGATGCAGCGAAAATCATGTTACGTGCTTTAACTTTGGCGCGTTCACTGAACAGGAGTATAGCTTCTACACTGAGGTAGAGCGCGTGAAAGAGTCCTACTTTTGGATTCACTTCTTTCAGAGGCAGTAGGTGAAGACCATCTTTGAAGGAACTATCTCTCAAGGATTCAGTCCAAAAAGTTCCGAGGCTGGATTAATTATAAGGAGAGAAACATTATGAATGAAAACAATATTTATTATTTTTTTCACAGACAGCTTTTCGGCTGTTACGCCATCACCAGATACAAATACAAGTGTATGATGCAGCGAAATTTTGTTGCATCAAAGATTCTAAACTATCGCATCTGCAGAGTATCTCCATTTCCAGAGATGAAGAATGTTAATGTCAGATTTAGGAATGAAGCAAGAGGATTTATTCCGGTGTAAATGCTATGAAAGATTAATTAACTAAGATAAAATATATGACGCATTAACAAATGAACTATATACAAATTACAACAGTTGCTCATAGAAGAAAATAAGCTGAACAATAAACATCTTTAACTTTTATAGTGCTGTCTTCCCCAGATGCGTGTAATATTACGGAATACTGATACTTTTTATTTTTTGGACCGTCTGACCACAATGGAATGAAACACAATTTTCGTGCCATACGTGTTTCACCCTTATTCTCAGCAAGGCATCTTCAGTGGCCTGGAATATGTACGTATTTTACTATTTAGTTTACATTTTGGGTCACTGTACCTATAGGCTATAAACGGTTCTGGTGGTTGGTTTTTGCTATTATGTAGCAATATTTTTATATTTTAAATTCTACCTGTAAGTAAGCAGAATTTAAAATATTACTACATCATAGCAAAAACCAACCACCAGAACTGTTTATAACCAATAGGTACATTGCCCCAAAATGTAAACTAAATAGTAAGATATGTACATATTCCAGGACACTGAAGACGCCTTGCAGAGAATTAAGATGAAACGCGTATGGCACGATAAATGTGTTTCATTCAGTTGTAGTCACACGGTCCAAAAAGTAAAAATTATCAATTGGTGACGTGTTGCAAATTGTGGCTGAATAAAATAATCTTGTCTTTAATAGGTCCTACATTACAGGCAGATAAGATATAGTAGTGATATTAAGCAGGTGAGAGAAGCATCTGTGATTATACGAAGTAAAAAATTTTTAACGCGACAAAATGCTACTCATAATCCTATCCGAGCCATGTTGTAAATTACCCGTCTTACTCAGATGCCCCATTTTCCTTTATTTGAGTAACTAATTTCTCTTATTATGTTAAGAAATTTTACTTTGTATAATCACAGCGGCTTATATCTTAGAATATCTGTTTGTAATGTGCGACCTGTTAAGGACAACATTATTTTGTTCAGCCACATCTCTGGAATATGTCACCAAAGTTTATTGTTCTGTTTATTTTCTTCTATGAACAACTGTTGTAATTCGTATTTAGTTTATTAGTTGATGTGTCATATATTTTATCTTAATTAAATAATATTACATCGCATTTACACTGAAGTAATCCCTGTTGTTTTATTTCTAAATCTAATATTAACATCTTTCATCTGTGGAAATGCGGATACTCTGTAGATACACTAGTTTAAAATCTCTGATCCAACAAAATTTCAATGCACCACATACTTATCTTTGTACCTGATGATGACGTAAGAGCAGAAAACCGGTTTATAAGATAAAAGATAAACATTACAGAATATTACATCAATACTGTGTCTGTTTTCATTCATAATGTATAAAATATTCGAGAAAAAACCGACGGAATAGTCAGTCAACGAAAAAAGAAAAATAAGAACCACGTACCAACATAAATGGCAGCAAAAACTTGATTTAGAGCAGTTGCTTCGTTGCGATTTGTGGCATAACAACGTGGAGACACTGCGGACGCACGTCCACTAAATATCACACTGCCTGCTCACAACTCCGCTTACATTGCTTATTTTTAATTTAATAAAATTGCAGCCAAATAGCCATATACAGTTACTTTGCTTAACATTTTACATTTATATTTTACATTTTTGCATATTCATTTATCGATTTCACTCTTTTACTGCACAGTTCTATGTGATATCGTTCACAGGCTTCGTTACACAATTCACATACACATGTTGTGGTTGGGTCGTGATAAGTTTTGTTTTTGCAGATTAGATGATGAAAGCCGTGAATAGAAAGTCTAGTTACGACATGTTGCTGTTCGAAGTTTGGTGCTGTCCATGAGCGGTTCGTCATTGCTTCGGTGCCATAGAACTCCGGCCATATTTTTTCTCGTTTTTCCTCCATGATCTTCAGTTGCTTTCTGGAAGCCCTGATGTGTGGCATCATATATCGAAGTATGGTGTCTTCAATTAGGAATGTCTCTCTCGCTAGCAGGTACACTAGTCTAGATGTTGTTGTCTTTGAGAGACCTAGTGCTCTTTTTAGATAGGTCGATTTTACTTTTTCTAGTGTTTCTAGATTTGTTACTGTCAGGTGGTCCCATATAATCTCCATCCCATAGGCCAGGATTGGCAAGATTTTTGTGTTCAATAATTTCATGAATGTTTCTAGACTGAGTAGGCGGATGTTTTTGATGTCCTGTATTGCTATTATTGCTTGGGCTGCACGTTCTGTTGTATGTTTTGTGAAGCATTTGGCTGTTGGTTGCAATGTCACTCCTAGGTATTTAAAGTCTGATGAGATTTTTATTTTTTGTCCTCTGATGCTGATTTTCGCCTTCTTGGGTGTTTTGCCTCCTTTTCTGAAAATTACCATTTCTGTCTTTGTTATGTTTATGTGTAGTTTGTGTTCACTGCACCATCTGTCTATTTTCTCAATGATTCTCTGGAGCTTCTGTATATCTGTTGAACCTACGGCTACGACGTCAGCGTATGCTTATACATACACATCTTCTTCATTTTCTCCAATTCGGAGTACTTCTTCAGTGGCAAGAATGTACAGCAAAGGGCTCATTGGGTCACCCTGTAAGACTCCGTTCCATTGCAGAATGGGTTCGAAAAAGAGAGGTTGTCTGATATTGTAATTAAGTTGTATTCGAGGACTGACTTGTTTATATGCCAGGAATAAAATCAGTCTCGGCCTTGACTCGGCGTCGTATAAGTGTCCGCCAGTGCAATCTTCCGCTTAGGACACCAGGAAACCAATCAGCTCGACATAGGTGTACATATTAGCCCAATCAATGAGGACCAAAAAATGTCGACCCAAGGGAAAAAATTTCGTAGAGCCACAAATATTTGTACAGTGGTAGGTGGCGTCTCATGAACAACATACTAAATTCTGACCTGTGTCGTGCGAGCGTCGGGGTGATGGGATAATAAGATGCATTATCTGAGGGGACTTACTGGGACAGGGAGGTGAATTTGCTGGAATTCCGTACCTTTTCTGAAATCACCCCAATTATTCCTCTCCCAATACGCAAGAAGTAGTGGTGAACACACCGAGAACGGAATTACGCGAGGGTGATAGTTACTTCGACTTACCCAACAATCAAGAGATGCATATATGCGGGGAACGCCGCCCTGATAGTGGAATCAGGACGTGCAGTGGCACGGCATCTCTTCCCACGCTACTGATTTTTTCTAAAGACGATGAAATTAGTGCGCTTGATGCATGGATTTACTGATGTATAAAATAATAATAATAATAAATTTTTATACAAAATTGTCCCTTTCTCCTCAACCCCATCCTCTAGACAGTAGTTCTGTGAGTGATGTATGATAATACTTTATTAACGATGGTTCTGTATGCACCAATCGTATGAGTCTACAGGGAGAGGGCAAAATCAAATAAATCAATGTGATGCAGTACCCGTAGGTAAATATTGACCCATCTTTCGTATTATTGTTATATGTATTTCGCGCACAAATGGTTCAAATGGCTCTGAGCACTATTGGATTTAACATCTGAGGTCATCAGTCCCCTAGAACTTAGAACTACTTAAACCTAACCAATTTAAGGACATCACAGACATCCATGCCCGAGGCAGGATTCGAACCTGCGACCGCAGAGGTCGCGCGGTTCCAGACTGTAGCGCCTAGAACCAGTCGTCCACAGCAGCCGGCATTCCGCGCACAGCAACACGTAAGAGTTTGTTTCGGATCCCCAATATCCTTGCAAGGTAAGAAAGACAGAAAAAGTACCCCTGTCTGCTGTTGTTGTTGTTATTGTTATTGTTGTTGAAATCTAAGAAGACAAGTACGCAGTCAGGTCACGACATGAGTGCGCACTTGTGACGATGCAATAAATCTTAACACTTATTACAAAAAGAGGTTATGCACCAGCTCTCTAGTAATGCATTGGCTGTCGACCTAAATATGAGATTTGCATCAGCTTCGTGTGTAATGAAAAAAAAACACTCAATGACATACCAAACTATAAAAGCTTTTTTTGGGCATTCACACATTTCATCTAGTATGGGGGGAGGGTCGCATACACTGTAAATATAACGCAGTCACATCTAATACCAATTTTTTAAATTTATTTTCAAATAGAGAAACTATCCTACATGTGTGCATATAAATTCACGAAAATGTTGTATTTGAACAACTGCGATTCACAGTGTGTCGACTGACATTAACATGTTCATTATCATGTCTCCATGGGAATAGATGCAGGTTTCTTCACAGTATATATTGTAAAATAATGCTATTCCTGCAAAAATGCTCTCACTGTAGCTGAAACAGGTCTCTGGCACACAGGACAAGAGGAAAGCGGAAATCTACATTTCACACACACAACAATATGCCTACACGGAATGAACATTACTCTCACATTTTTCTAGAAACATATTTTACAGAGGTGAGTAGTGCTGGAAGCTCTCACAGTCACAGAACCTTCTGATGCTGCTTTCAGAGAATATGAGAGAGGTGTAATATTAACCATATGCCTCAACTAATTTTCGCATCTCTGTTCCTGAAAATATTATCCACAAAATCTTTACTCTCTGCAGCAATTATGAAGAGGCACTTGGAAAATCATACAACATGTTCGGCCCATGAATCAGGTGTTTATTCCCAGCATCTTAATCTTCATCCACAATGGAAGCATACAGTTTGATCTTCATCACCGGTATAGAAGAATACAGCCTCACGTAGTTTGTCAGGACGCTGCTTAACAGCTAATGCCCAAACAATCAAAGGATGCCAACCTCGTATCATGTGTTCTTTATCTAGGGAGGGTTACTCCAATGCCTCACACATCACTGCTGAACTACAATGCGGTACTGATTTAGAGGTGAATGTGAACATAGGCCTATCTCCATTCTAGATGCACTCTCCCACCTATGAGACCTTTTTTACGACATAGATGTAACCCAACTACCTAAAATAACAATGTTGGCTCGCAATCGATGGGCTTTTCCTCTTACAAATTCCACAGTGATAGCACTGATAGAGATTTGTAGTACAACAACCAACCCCTATGTACGTTTTGGTATTCCTCTGAAAAAAAGTCAGAGTAATTCTCGCAATAATTCTATCCTTAACATCGCATCTCACACAAACGCTTCTCCACAACCATGCCCAATGTGCAAAACCCTACACACAGTAACATCTGTAGAAGTTTACCTGCAATATTGCGGCAACCGATATACGGAAGAATGCCCTACATTAAAAAAACAAAAAAAAAAAAAAACTCATAAGCCACTGTACCATCTTTGTATAGATGACTAGGACCTATGACTCCAATATCGCTGGTAGATACACACACACGCTTACACACACACACACAGTACTAATGTGGGATGACTGGGTGTTGTGTGCTGTCCTTAGAAAGGTTTAAGTAGTTCTAAGTTCTAGGGGACTGATGACCATAGATGTTAAGTCCCATAGTGCTCAGAGCCAAGTACTAATGTGGTGTGACAATTCATATTACAAATATTAATGTTTGATAGACAAAAAAAAAATCATTCGTCATGGAGAATGATCTTAAGCTTGTTTTCACTTGGTAAAGTATCCTTTAGATAGGGGTTGAGATTGGGAGCGAGGGACTACGTGTGTACATATAAACCCACCAGCTCACCTAGACGTTAGTATGGCGCTACTGCTCATGAGAACGTTTTACTGGATCGTCGGCGGTTTGAGGTGTGTCAATGTTGTCACCTCATCGGCATAGAGTAATGGCAGCTAGCAGGTGAAATAGGGGATGTGGTTAAGTCGCAGGAAGGTTCAACTCACGCTAATACGATGGTTTCGGTTACATATTTCTACGAGCTTCAAACAGGAGCGACTTCAATAATGGATAGGAACTGTGATTGCTGTGTGCAGATGCGAGCTGAGATGGTGACCCTTCGCTCACAGCTCTGGGCGGTGTTGGCTTCCGTCACACAGCTTGAGGCTGCTGCCAAGGGCATCGCTGTGGGGGGTCGGACGCAGGGATGTGATGGACATCGAGCACGTCCCACGTGTCCCCTAATCGGTCCCATGCTGTGGCCGTCCCGGGTACTGCTTGCACTGAGGTTGACCTCTCACCCATGGTCGAGTGGAAGATCATTCCAAAGTCTGGCAGGCAGCGAAAGACTTAGGAAGCTCCTAGACCCACAAGATCGAGACATTCACAGAGGGTAGATTTGCTGGTAGTTGGGAGCTCCAACGTTAGGCGCGTTTTGGGGCCTCTTAGGAACATGGCTGCCAAGGAGGGGAAGGAAACCAGTGTGCAATCCGTGTGCATACTGGGGGGAGACATTCCGGATGTGGGAAGGGTGTTTCCGGATGCCATGAAAAGTATAGGGTGCAGCCAACTGCAGGTGGTGGCTCATGTCGGTACCAATGACGTGTGTCGCTTTGGATCGGAGGAGATTCTCTCTGGTTTCGGGCGGCTAGCGGGAATGGTAAAGACTGTCAGTCTTGCTTGCGAGATTAAGGGGGAGCTCACCATCTTTAGCATCGTCGATAGAACCGACTGTGGTCTTCTGGTGCAGAGACGAGTGGAGGGCCCAGGCGGTTCTGTGACTGTGTAGGCTGCAGATTCCTTGACTTGCGCCATCGGGTGGTAGGTTCCGGGTTCCGCTTAGTAAGTCAGGAGTCCACTACACACAGGAAGCGGCTACACGGGTAGAGGGGGCTGTGTGGAAGGGACTGGACGGCTTTTTAGGCTAGAGGGTCTCAGGAAACCACAGAAAGACCGTCCGTCTAAAAGGGGGCTGCTAAAACACGGTAAGGTAGTTGTTGAAACGATCGGTATTGTAGTTATAAATTGTCGTAGCTGTGTTGGGAAAGAACCAGAGCTCCAAGTCTAATAGAAAGCATTGAAGCCTAAATAGTTATAGGTACGGAAATCTGGCTAAATCCGGAATAAGTTCAGCCGAATTTTTTTCAAACGACCTAACAGTGTTCAGAAAGGATAGATTAAATGCAGTTGGTGGAGGAGCATTTGTTGCTGTCAGAAGTAGTTCACCTTGTAAAGTAAATGAAGTAGATAGTTCCTTCGAAATAGTATGGGTAGAGGCTATACTTGACAATTGGACTAAACTATTAATTCGGTCGTTTTACCGACCCCTCCCCCCCCCCCCCCCCCCCCCCGACTCAGAAGATATAGTTGCTGAACAGTTCAAAGAAAACTTTAGTCTCATTTCAAATAGGTACACCAATCACACAATTATAGACGCTGGTGACTTCAATCTACCCTCGATACGCTGGAAAAATTATTTGTTTAAAGCCAGTGGCAGGAATAAAACGTCATCCGAAATTGTACTGAATGCTTTCTCAGAAAATTATTTTGAACAATTAGTACGTGAGCCCACTCGAAGCGTAAATGGTTGCAAAAGCATACTTGACCTTTTAGCAACAAATAATCCTGGACAGATAGTGAGTATTGTGACGAATACAGGGATTAGCGACCACACGGCAGTTGTTGCTAGGCTGAATACCGTAACCCCCTCAACCAGCAAAAAGAAACGCAAAGTACATATATTTTAAAAAACTGATAAGATGTTCTTAACGCCTTTTTAAGAGACAGTCTCCTCTCCTTCCGTTCTGATCACGTGAGCGTAGAAAAGATGTTGAATGATTTCAAAGAGATGTTATCGACGGCAATTGAAAGAGATATACTAAATAAATTAATAAGTGATGGTACTGATCTCCCATGGTACCCAAAACGGGTCAGATAGCTGTTGCAGAAGCAACGAAAAAATAGCATGCCAAATTTAAAAGAACCCAAAATCCCCAAGATTGGCAAAGTTTTGCAGAAGTTCGAAACATAGCTCGTATTTCAGTGCGAGATGTTTATAATAAAGTCCACAGTGGAACTCTGTCTCGGAATCTGGCAGAAAACCCGAAGAGATTCTGATCATACATAAAGCACATCAGTTGCAAGACGCAAGCAATACCTTCTCTGTGCGGTAACAACAATGAAGTCACTGATGGCAGTGCCACTAAAGCAGAGTTATTAAACACGGTTTCCCGAAACTCATTCACCAAAGAAGACGAAGAAAATATTCCTGAATTCCAATGAAGAACGACTGCCAAGATGAGAAACATCGAAGTAGATATCCTCGGTGTAGCAAAGCAGCTTAAATCACTTAATGAAGGCAAGGCCTCTAGTTGTATACCAGTCAGGTTCCTCTCAGAATATGCTGATACAATAGGTCCATATTTAGCAATTACATACAACTGCTGTCTCACAGAAAGATCCGCAAGTAAAGACTGGAAAATTGCCCAAGTCACACTGTTGTAGTTGGCAGGAGAGCCAACACCGGGTTACTAGAGGAAGCCGAAAGGCACGCGTTTTGGCTCACGCAGGCTGGCGTGAGGTCTGGAACAGGACAAGGAAATTAGACTTTAGAAAAAACGGACGTAGCTGGTGGAATACTTAACTTTAATCCATTAATGGTGAACGTCGCTCTTAACGGTACATGATTCAGTATCAATAGTAAATGGTAATGGCGCCTTGTTAGGTCGTAGCAAATGACGTAGCTGAAGGCTATGCTGACTATCGTCTCGGCAAATGAGAGCGTATTTTGTCAGTGAACCATCGCTAGCAAAGTCGGTTGTACAACTGGGGCGAGTGCTAGGAAGTCTCTCTAGACCTGCCGTGTGGCGGCGCTCGGTCTGCAATCACTGATAGTGGCGACACGCGGGTCCGACGTATACTAACGGACCTAGCAAGTGTGGTGTCTGGCGGTGACACCACACACACCAATGCCCAAAGAGGGTAGTAGAAGTAATCCTCTGAATTAGAGGCCCATATCACTAACGTCGATTTGCAGTGGGGTTTTGGAACAAATACTGTGATCGAACATTATGAATTACCTAGAAGAAAACGATTTATTGACACATAGCACGGATTCAGAAAATATAGTTCTTGAGAAACACAACTAGCTCTTTATACTCATGAAGTAATGAGTGCTATCGACAGGGGATGTCAAATTGATTCCATGTTTATGGAATATCACCTCAATTGTGCGACTGGATTCGTGATTTTTTGTCAGAAAGGTCACAGTTCGTAGTAATTGACGGAAAGCCATCGAGTAAAATAGAAGTAACATCCGGCGTTCCCCGAGGAAGTACTGTAGGCCCTCTATTGCCCTGATCTGTATTAACGACATAGGAGACAATCTGATTAGCTCTCTTAGGTTGTTTGCAGATGATGCTGTCATTTACCGTCTTGTAGTCATAAGATGACCAAAACAAATTGCAAAGTGATTTAGATACGACATATGTATGGTACGAAAAGTGGCAATTGACCCAGAATAAAGAAAAATGTGAAGTTATTCACATGAGTACTAAAAGAAACCCGCTAAATTTCGTTTACGTGATAAGTCACACAAATCTGAAGGCTCTAACTTCGACTAAATACTTAGGGATTACAATTACAAATACCCCATACTGGAACAATCACATAGATAATGTTATGGGTAGAGCCAACCAAGGACTGCGATTCATTGGCAGAACACTTGGGAAGGTGCAGGTCTACTAAAGAGATTGCTTGCACCACGCTTGTCCGCCGTATTCTGGAGTATTGCTGTACGGTGTGGGATCTGCATCAGATGGGACTGACGGATGACATCGAAAAAGTAAAAAGAAGGGCAGCTCGTTTTGTATTATCGCGAAATAGGAAAGATAGTGAAACAGACATGATACGTGAATTGGGGTGGCAATCATTAGAAGAAAGGCGTTTTTCGTTGCGACGAGATCTTCTCATGAAATTTCAATCACCAGTTTTCTCCTATGATTTCGAAAACATTCTGTTGGCACCCATCACGATAAAATAAGAGAAATCAGGACTCACAGAGAAAAATTCAAGTGATCGTTTTTCCCGCGCGCCGTTCGACAGTGGAACGATACAATGTCTTCACCAGCAATGAATGCCTTGTGTCTCAGTAGTAAGGGGTTTCAGCGGTACAGCACTGAAACTATTAGATCGTCTGACGACGTATATTGTATTATTAAAACGGCAGAGTGTTGCAAACACGAGAGCGCTATGTGATGCAATATGTCTCGCTGCTTTTAAGTGATGATGTGAAGAATGTGTTCGATGACACCACGAGAGGTATTCGACAACATCGCCAGAGTGCTGCCTCCGTGTTCGACGGTTTTATAGCAGCCCGTGGACGGGATTACACGCATTTGGAATTTAGAGTGCATAAAAAAAGTATTTGGTAAATACTGCCGTATGACAGATAGTTTTGAAGGGGGAAAAATGAATACTTATTGAATGTATGTAGATGCGAGATGAAGCTGTAATAAATCAATATTTTTTCTACAATCTGCAATTTGTGTTTACTTCCATTATACATGGTGTACGTGTTACAGATGTACAAAAACATTTGTATCTACACTGTAGAACCAAGGAAAATGGTGCACCTGCCTACTACCGTGCAGGGTCTCCGCGAGCACGCAGAAGTGGAGCAATACGACGTGGCATGGACTCGACTAATGTCTGAAGTCGCGCTGGGCGGAACTGACACATTGAATCCTGCAGGGCTGTCTATAAATCCATAAGAGTACGAGGGGGTGGAGATCTCTTCTGAACAGCACGTTGCAAGGCATCCCAGAAATGCTCAATAATGTTTATGCCTGGGGAGCTTGGCGGCACCCTGTAGCAATCCTGGGCGAGTGTTGTGTCGCATTGTCCTGCTGGAGTTGTCCAAGCCCGTCACAGTGCACAATGGACATGGATGGATGCAGGTGATCAGACAGCATGCTTACTTACGTGTCACCTGTTAGAATCATATCTATATGTATCACTCCAACTGCACACGCCGCATACCATTACAGAGCCTCCACCAGCTTGAACAGTCCCCTGCTGAGATGCAGGGATCCATGAAGCCGTCTCTATACCCGTACAAGTCCATCCGCTCGGTACAATTTGAAACGGGTCTCATCCGACCAGGTTGCGTGTTTCCAGTTATCAACAGTTCAATGTCGTTGTTGACGAGCCCAGGGGAGGCCTAAAGCTTTGTGTCGTGCAGTCATCAGGGGTACATAAGTGGGTCTTCGGCTCCGAAAGCCCATATCGATGATGTTTCTTTGGATGGTTCGCACGCTGACGCTTGTTGATGGCCCAGCATTGAAATCTGCAGCAATTTGCGGAAGGGTTGCACTTCCGTCACATTGAACTATTCTCTTCAGTCGTCTTTGGTCCCGTTCTTGCAGGATCTTTTTCCGGCCGCAGGGATGTCGGAGATTTGATGTTTCACAGGATTCCTGATATTCACGGTACGCCTGTGAAATGGCCGTACGGTCACTTCATCGCTACCTCGGAGATACTGTGTCCCATCGCTCGTGCTCCGATTATTACACCATGTTCAGACTCACTAAAATCTTGATAACCTGCCATTGTAGCAGCAGTAACCGATCTAACAACTGCGCTAGACACTTGTTTTCTTATATAGGCGTTGCCGACCACAGCGCCACATTCTGCCTGTTTACATATATCTGTACTTGAATACGCTTGCCTATACCAGTTTCTTTGGCGCTTCAATGTAATTCAGTACCTACTAAGGTTTATAACTTTATTTGTCCAACGTTGTACACAGGAGCTCAAACAATTTTATGCCTGTTGACACAGTTCAAGTTCAAGTGGTTCAAGTGGCTCTGAGCACTATGGGACTTAACTTCTGAGGTCATCAGTCCCCTAGAACTCAGAACTACTTAAACCTAACTAACCTAAGGACATCACACACATTCATGCCCGAGGCAGGATTCGAACCTGCGACCGTAGCGGTCGCGCGGTTCCAGACTGTAGCGCCTAGGACCGCTCTGCCACTCCAGCCGGCTTGACACAGTTCAATGCGAGCACTATTTGTACATTGATAGATATCGAAACGGTACGCCATTTCTCACCATATGTTCTTACGTATGATAGGTATTATACCCTCTACTACGGCATAGGTATGGGGTCTCAAATCTACCAGATCTCGAACCTTTGCCCAGTAAATAATGTCCTTGAGAATCCCCATGAACTAAACTTCGGCGGAGCCAGCCAGATCCACAGACCGAGAGCGCCAGGCAGTGGGAATCCCCCTTCTGACCTAATGCTCAGGAAAAGTCTCATGGAGAAATGCAGTAATAGCCTGGTGCGCTACAAGCGAATGCTTCATGCAAGCGTTCCACGGTCTCTCCATTCACATGCGTTTTGGAATGTTTTCCGACATTTGAAGTAAAACTTCATTTGCTGAATAGTTCTGTCCCACTGATAAATGGATGTACATGTGGGAGGATCCAAGTTCCATTTTCTTCTTGCACACTGCTGAGCACGTGTTACAGGTTTTAACTCTGCTAATCATAGCACAAACTACATCTTTCGTTGTGGCGTCCACATGCTGACTGACAGGAGCACATCTGCCTGCTGCAGAATAAACATTTGTGCATTTGCGTGCACGAGATGGCCGACCCAGAATACTGGTACAGTCTACCTCCCCATCCTCCTAGTGGTGGGAAATTCAAAATCAGTACAAAAATTCAATTTTTTTCCTGTGGCTGTGATGCATAGGAGTTGGAGAAGGGTAGTTGCTACTGATGACACACTAGAGAGTAGCTCTAGCCAGTCTCGTCAATAACTACTGCTGGATGTAGCAAGGACATTTTCACTAGTAATGTAGCACTAGCCGATAGCCCTGTGTGGGAAAGATGGGTGGTAATAATAATTGAACTGTGATGGCTCATATCGATTGTGGTCTGAAGATTGTATCTGTGGTGTCACCGCCAGACACCACACTTGCTAGGTGGTAGCCTTTAAATCGGCCGCGGTCCGTTAGTATACGTCGGACCCGCGTGTCGCCACTATCAGTGACTGCAGACCGAGCGCCGCCACACGGCAGGTCTAGAGAGACTCCCTAGCACTCGCCCCAGTTGTACAACCGACTTTGCTAGCGATGGTTCACTGACAAAATACGCTCTCATTTGTCGAGAGCATAGCCTTCAGCTACGTCATTTGCTACGACCTAGCAAGGCGCCATTACCAGTTACTATTGATACTACCTCACGCCAGCCTGCGTGAGCTAAAACGCGTGCCTTTCGGCTTCCTCTAGTACCACGGTGTTGGCCCTCCTGCCAACCCACAACAGTATCTCTGGTTCGTTTTCCCTTCGGACGATGAGCGGCACTCTGGCGCCGCGTCTTCCAGTCTCAAATGTCTGCGTGGCAGGCGAGTAAGGAACAGACAGTCACCAGGAGACGAGGAGGAAGGAAGTAAAAAAAAAAAAAAATGACTCTGAGCACTATGGGACTCAACTGCTGTGGTCATAAGTCCCCTAGAACTTAGAACTACTTAAACCTAACTAACCTAAGGACAGCACACAACATCCAGCCATCACGAGGCAGAGAAAATCCCTGACCCCGCCGGGAATCGAACCCGGGAACCCGGGCGTGGGAAACGAGAACGCTACCGCACGACCACGAGATGCGGGCGGAAGGAAGTCGATTGAAGCAAATGTCTGTTGTCATTCACCGGTGGTCGGTGTATTGACCGATTCGCTCTGAGGGAACTGTTACAGTGCGAATGACTGTGATTAGCTGATTCCAGTGCCCTGAAAGGCCACCTCTTTCCTGTTATTGGGCCACGTTGTGTGATCTAGTTTGGCGGCGTTATCGGGCTCTGTTGTTACTGCACTGCCCTATGTGCTTCTTCCCAGAGTTGTGAATTTGTGCTTTCCGGAAAGTTTGGATCCTCCGTAGTGTGGTCTGTATCGCATATAGGAAGTATTTGAGCCTGCCCATCTCTGTGTTCGCTGAGTGCCCTGTGTGTCTTTCCTCAAAAGTAACTCAACCTTGTGGCGCATAGTGTCCACTAGAGTCGACAGCTGTTAATAGTCGTCGCTTCTTTGTCATTTTCAATTAGTTCTGAGGCTGCAGAAGCACAAAGTTCACTGCAGTGGGCACTCTCTACTGGTGTTGTGTCCTGCATGCATTTGCATCCTCATGACTGATTGAAAACGCCAGAAAATTGACCATCATAAGTTGTTCACTGCAGTGAAATTCATGCACAACAGGGTTAATTGTGATGCTCGCGTATGGGGATTGTGACGATAGTTCTTTTATTGTTTGTTTGGTTTTAATAATGTTTCTCCTTGACAAATGATGTCTAACGTCATTACTGGCACCGTATGTACAAATGGCAGGAATATGACGTCGGTCGCAATTACTGCTGGTGCTGTTATGAACATTTCTGATTAACGTGCATTTTAATTATGTATTAGATCCTGATTTGGCCAGATCTATAATGGGTACACTGCTGGAGAGCTGTGAAATTTTCTGTGTTGGCACCTTTGGGTGGTGTGAGGCAAGATTCCTTACCTGATTCTTGGAGTTTGATGGGTCTGCGGACCGTCTTGCACTGGTAACTGAATATTATATAATAAATAGAACTAGGATTTCAACTCCGAAGGGAAGTTCAAATTGTTATTTAAAAACTACTTAAGCTATGTTTGTAGCTTGGTTGTGTTAATATACTTATTCTTGATTCTCACCAGTGTTTAAATTGTACTATACTTGAAATTCACAGTTTAATCTGTTAATCGCTGTTTGTTTGGTGTTGTTGTAACGTATTCTGGAAAATTGGAAATTTGTGGTAAGTTCCTATGGAACCAGACTGCTAAGGTCATCGGTCCCTAGGCTTACACACTACTTAATCTAATTTAAGCTAACTTACGCTAAGGACAACACACAAACACACACACACACCCATGCCACAGGGAGGACTCGAACCTCCGACGGGGGTAGCCGCGCGAACCGTGGCAAGACGCCACAGACCATACGGCTATCCCGCGCGGCTAACTAACTTATTCTGGATTGCTTGTTCAGCCATTTTCTCAAAGTTTATTATCGTACTAATTGACTTGTTGGTGTTTCCAGCCATCTTCTCGACGACGACTCTTATTTGATGAACGCCTTGCTGTCGCCTTATGGGTCAGCTACCGTTTTTGCAGTCTATGCGTGCGACTGGTCAGGCCGTCAAGTCTGAGCACAACTGCGGCACAATATTATTGGTTGGCATTTGGGATGCGCCTTGTATGAAGCATGGTGACTGCTGTTTAAGTTTTTTCTTTTCTGGTCCGTGAGGACCTAAATATTTTCAGCGTTCGCGTATTTACGTCTTTTGGCTTGGATCCCTTTCGGTGCTGTACTCTTTCGCTATCAAGTTTTCCTTAGTCAGCCATTTGTTGGCTCTTGTATCGCTTAAATTTTTAAGTTTTCTTAAAAGGCCGTGTTAAATTTTGACTTGTAATTTGAAGCTATTCTGTTAGCTTGGACATTTAAATTTCTTTAAAGGTTTACCTGTTACAAATTTGTGCTAGTGGCTTCCTTGGCCATTAAAAAGCCAATATCTGGCATAGCGATCATAGAGGAATATGTAGAGGCATACATATTCATTTTTACTCAACCATTACGCAAGTGACTGAAAAGGAGCAAAGAAATTGATAATACTGCTACAACATAATCCACACCGTGCACCGTGCAGTTGTTGCGGAATACGTATTTAGATGAATGCACCTGCCTACAGCAGAGCTGCGACACCAATAGGCTACAGCGATTTGTAGAGGATTGAGGACTGGTGGGCGTTACAGCTGAATGTAGGTAAACATTCTATACACAATTATAGAATCTAAAATAACCGAAGAGACCTGCTACTTTTCTATTGCCTCATGGGCTAGAAATCACTAGAAGTAGTACAAATCGTAAAAAAAATATCCGAGCATCTGCAAGGCGGTAAATTTTTCCCCGAACGTTTCTCTTTTTGATAGCTCTCTACATAGCCAGTGAAGGGTAGAGGGCTAGGCAGCTTTCTAAATAATGGAACAGTGCTGGCGGAACGTGATGGGATTTCGAGAAAATTTGCAGGGATTTGTGACTTGGAAGTGTATATCCTTATATATCGAAGACTGGGAGATTCGTGTAAATATGGGGGGTAAGCGACACACTGACGAAATGGAGGTGGCAGGTGCTCTCTTTACCACTTATTTCAAGTTTTGTGGGCTGACTGGAATGAGAAAATTAGAGGCTAATACAAAGAGTTTTACTGAGAGACAATAAGTAGCTTAAGTTCTCTCTTTTGTTTTGTTGGCAAATAAAACACAATATTTTTACGCGAGTTTTGTGTGCCTGTAAATGGATGAAGTGTTATCTTGATAGGTAGACGAAATTTACGTCTACATCTGTATGCATACTTCAGAAGTCGTCATACGGTGCGTTGCACAGAGTACCTTGCACCACTACTAGTGATGTCCTTCCCTATTCCATTAGCAAATACAGCGAGGGGAAAAAATTCTATCTATATGCCTTCGTTCAAGTGCCACCTTTCCGTATCTTATCTTCGTGGTCCTGACCATCGTAATAAGATCAGCTATATTACTAAATGTATAAAGTGATATTTACAACTCCTTTGTGCTGCTATTTGACTACTTAAGAAGAGTTCTAAAGTGAGCAGGATCTTGTGACAGAGGTACACCATGCTCCTACACCTAGTCAGGAGCCAAAAACGATTTCGTATTCTAGTCCTGTGATGCAGGATGTAACAGATATTAAGCTGATATGAACAGATGATTTTAGCGGATGAGAGAATACTTAGAGGAAATATAGCCTATTATAAAATTATACGTTGTTGGTTTGGAAGCCAGATCTGGAAGCTGTAGAGATCTGTAGAGATTGAATAAGAGTCTCTAACCGTTCTTTCCAACAAACTGTCGTCTTCTAAAGTTGTGTCCCCTGCGCAGAAGACAGCATGACGGTCGTGGGATCTTCTTTGGCACAGGCTGCTATGCTGTCTTCTCGAACTTGAACCTGTGTCTGTGCATTTTTGTGGGATGCTACTTGCCCAGGTTAGTCTCTGTATCTACAGAGGGGAAGATCTGTAGTACTGACAATGATAGTAGGCGACACCTCTCATTAATGTATCCTGTTTGTTTATACGAGGGTTATTCGGAAAATAAGGAACGATCGATCGTGAAATGGGAAATACAGTGAAAATCTGATGAAGCTTTGCACAGATGTGTTGGGCACTGTGTCTAGCACGCCCGTCGATCACATCATGTCACTCTTTTCAGTTCTGAGCTCACATTGAGAACGTAAAGATGTCTAGAAATTAGCGCCTCCCGACAAGTGTGAAGGCCTGGAGAAAGATTCGCCTGAAGCTATGCAATCCACGTAACATAACTGTCATGCGGGTCGTTCTAAACGACAATTCTCGGCCGCACTCTGCAGGGTCAATAAGATGGTCCTGCAGCGTTTTTGATGGTAATTGTTTGGTCACCCACAACACAGCCTACAATTGGCCACCACTGAGGTTCATCTCTGTACAAATGAACCGATGGACATGAAGACAATATTTTGACACAGACAACGAGCTGCAATCCAGAGTAGAAAATTGTCGAAAAGTGCTGGCGGCTGTCTTCTATAACGAGGGAATAGAAAAGTTAGTACAACGCTATGTCAGATGTCTGAGTCTGAGCGGCGACTGTGTAGAAAATAAGCTGGAAGGTGTAGCTACACGCTGCAAAAAAAAAAAAAAAAAAAAAAAAAGTTTTGATTTTCACTGTGGTTTCCATCCTAACGTACCTTACTTTCCGAATAGCCCTCGTAATTTAAAATATCACTTTTTACACTGTCTTCTACAACTCGTGACATAGCGTTCTTAATAGTATGGTAACTTTTCTGATAACTTCCGTTATAGAGTACGACATGTCCGTCTGAAACAGAGATACATGTCCAGCTTTTAAGAACACCCGAAACAGAGGGACTAGTGTAGCCAAAGTACTTCGTCTTCCAGGCGCGCCAAAGCGACCTGAAGGTGTCCAAAGCACTTCGGTTGTAATATCATTACTCTTACGTTACTCAAAATTAATGAAGTTTAGTAAACAAAAACGGTAGACTCGTAGAGTAGCCATGAGAGATTGTCATACTGAATACTGGGTTAAATGCAATGAAAAGTACATAAATAATTAATAAGAGAAGTTAGGCGTTTTGGTGCCTAACACCCGAATCTGCTGACCAAGCACAAGCAAGTTCAGTACAATTGGCAGACTCTCCCAGGTACATACTGTACCATCTGCTGCTTGTAACTCACTCCACTTTTGTACCATACACTACTTCACGTGTATCAAGCTGCATCAAGGCGAGATTCTAGCAAGATAAAATACTGGCGGCTACAGCCAGGAATATCACAGTCTGCCATATTTCTGTACATGATTTTCACGCTAAGAACGACACTTTAACGATATGAAAAAGCCTCCAACTTCTTCTGCCTTCGAAAATAACGTGCATAAAAGGGAGGAATTTACATTTTGCGTGAGAAATTCGAGGGGTATGGAAAACATTCTGCCACTCGGAGTGGCCGCGTGTTTTCAGGCGTCATGTCACGGATCGCGCGTCCCCTCCCGCCGAAGGTTCGAGTCCTCCCTCAGGCATGGGTGTGGGTGTTGTTCTTAGCATAAGTTCGTTTAAGTTAGTGTAAATAGTGTGTAAATCTAGGGATCGATGACCTCAGCAGTTTGGTCCCTTAGGAATTCACACACATTTGAACATTTGACAACATTCCCATCTCGGATTGGGTAAGGTGGATTTTTTAACCGGGGTAGAGTCTACGTTGGGGATGGAATTTCAGTTAGAAGACTGTGGCCAAGTCGCGCCTGCTTGTTTTGCAGTGTGCTAGAGGTTAGAGACACTGGTCCAACAGCCGCTCAGAACCCACCGCTTAGCGTATGCCGACTGGTCACGTTTCTCACAGTCGGCTCTTCAGGTACACAGTACACATGGTAGATGGTAATGGTGTAGACTGAATGTGACTGGTCGATTTTTTCATTTTGAGATGCTGTTTTCAAGTAAAATAATCAGCACTACACTCATAAAAAATATCGTACGATGTATTTCCTCCGTTTCTGTTGGTTAGGACATGACTTGCCACTCGTAAATAGGTATAAGTGTGTTTCGCTCTCCAATGCTGTAGGTCCAGGACCCATGGGGTCTCTGTTCTAATGTTGTTACCCATAATTATGTCTTTCCCAACAGCTATTCACTTGAAGATAGGTAGGAGGCTACTCCCCTGCACATCAGCGACAGTTTGCTGTCCTATTATTATTACCATCCATCCTTCCTACATATAGCTATTGGCTAAACTGGCTGGAGCAACTCTCTACTGCTAGACTATAACCGAAGTCATCTTTTCTGTTTGCAGTCGTTACTGGCGAGACAGGCTAAAGCTACTCTGTAGTGCTCAACGAATGACAGTGACCCTCCCCAACTCCCATGCTCAACAGCCACAGGAAAAAAATTGAATTTTCCCATTGATTTTGAATTTCCCACCAATAGGAGGGTGTGGAGTTAGACTATGTCAGTATTCTGGGTCTGCCACCCTGGATTGCGATGCTATAGTTAGACTGCACATGTATTCCAATGTATGATGAATTAAACGGAGTACCCTACATTCTTCTACACCAGCAAAATACAAATTGAATTTTTATAGATAACGTATATATTATTATTATTTCTTTTCTTTCTCAGACATAATGTCTGGTTAAAAATGGAAAGTAACATGGATCTTGATCAATTGTGACTTCCTTTTAACTGTATGGTATATGTTACACTGCATTTAGGAACTTTCGTGTAATTGAACATGTATCAATAATTACAGATTTCTGTACTTGTACATATACGTTTGGATGTAGCTGTATTGCGTTGATGTACTGGTGGATATTGTGTGGTATGACTCCTGTAGTTTATAGTATAATTGGTATAATGTCAACTTTATCCTGATGCCACATGTCCTTGACATCCTCAGTCAACTGGATGTATTTTTCAATTTTTTCTCCTGTTATCTTCTGTCTATTTGTTGTATTGGGTATGGATATTTCGATTAGTTGTGTTAATTTCTTCTTTTTATTGGTGAGTATGATGTCAGGTTTGTTATGTGGTGTTGTTTTATCTGTTATAATGGTTCTGTTCCAGTATAATTTGTATTCATCATTCTCCAGTACATTCTGTGGTGCATACTTGTATGTGGGAACGTGTTGTTTTATTAGTTTATGTTGTATGGCAAGTTGTTGATGTATTATTTTTGCTACATTGTCATGTCTTCTGGTGTATTCTGTATTTGCTAGTATTGTATATCCGCTTGTGATGTGATCTACTGTTTCTGTTTGTTGTTTGCAAAGTCTGCATTTATCTGTTGTGGTATTGGGATCTTTAATAATATGCTTGCTGTAATATCTGGTGTTTATTGTTTGATCGTGTATTGCAATCATGAATCCTTCCATCTCACTGTATATATTGCCTTTTCTTAGCCATGTGTTGGATGCGTCTTGATCAATGTGTGGCTGTGTTAGATGATATGGGTGCTTGCCATGTAATGTTTTCTTTTTCCAATTTACTTTCTTCGTGTCTGTTGATGTTATGTGATCTAAAGGGTTGTAGAAGTGGTTATGAAACTGCAATGGTGTAGCTGATGTATTTATATGAGTGGTTTCTTTGTGTATTTTGCTAGTTTCTGCTCGTTCTAGAAAGAATTTTCTTAAATTGTCTACCTGTCCATAATGTAGGTTTTTTATGTCGATAAATCCCCTTCCTCCTTCCTTTCTGCTTAATGTGAATCTTTCTGTTGCTGAATGTATGTGATGTATTCTAAACTTGTGGCATTGTGATCGTCTAAGCGTATTGAGTGCTTCTAGGTCTGTGTTACTCCACCTCACTACTCAAAATGAGTAGGTCAATATTGGTATAGCATAGTATTTATAGCTTTTTCTTGTTTCTTGCTGTCAGTTCTGTTTTCAGTATTTTTGTTAGTCTTTGTCTATGTTTTTCTTTTAGTTCTTCTTTAATATTTGTATTATCTATTCCTACTTTTTGTCTGTATCCTAGATATTTATAGGCATCTGTTTTTTCCATCGCTTCTATGCAGTCGCTGTGGTTATCCAATATGTACTCTTCTTGTTTAGTGTGTTTTCCCCTGACTATGCTATTTTTCTTACATTTGTCTGTTCCAAAAGCCATATTTATATAATTGCTGAATACTTCTGTTAGCTTTAGTAATTGTTTGAGTTGTTGATTTGTTGCTGCCAGTAGTTTTAGATCATCCATGTATAGCAAATGTGTGATTTTGTGTTGGTATGTTCCAGTAATATTATATCCATAATTTGTATTATTTAGCATGTTGGATAGTGGGTTCAGAGCAAGGCAGAACGAGAAAGGACTTAATGAGTCTCCTTGGTGTATTCCACACTGAATCTGTATTGGCCGTGATGTGATATTATTCGAATATGTTTGGATATTAAGTGTGGTTTTCCAATTTTTCATTACTATGTTTAGGAACTGTATCAGTTTAGGATCTACTTTGTATATTTCCAATATTTGTAGTAACCATGAGTGGGGTACACTATCAAAAGCTTTTCGGTAATCAATGTATGTATAGTGTAGCGACCTTTGTTTAGTTTTAGCTTGATGTGTCACCTCTGCATCTATTATCAGTTGCTCTTTACATCCTAGTGCTCCTTTGCAACAGCCTGTTTGTTCTTCATTTATAATTTTTTTCTGTGTTGTATGTGTCATTAATTTCTGTGTAATGACTGAAGTTAATATTTTGTAGATTGTTGGTAGGCATGTTATGGGGCGATATTTTGCTGGGTTTGCTGTGTCTGCTTGATCTTTAGGTTTCAGATAGGTTATTCCTTGTGTAAGTGTATCAGGGACTGTGTATGGGTCTGCAATGTAACTGTTAAATAATTTAGTTAGATGTGAATGTGTTGAGGTGAACTTCTTTAGCCAGAAATTTGCTATTTTATCTTTTCCCGGGGCTTTCCAATTGTGCATAGAATTAATTGCTCAGGTGACTTCATGTTGCAAAATTATCACTTCAGGCATTTGTAGAAACATCTTGTATGTGTCTGTTTCTGCTTGTATCCACTGTGCATGTCTGTTATGTTGTACCGGGTTTGACCATATGTTGCTCTAGAAGTGTTCCATGTCTGTTATGTTCAGTGGATTGTCTATTTTAATGTGTGTGTTATCTGTTGTCTGGTAAAATTTCTTTTGGTTTGTGATGAATGTTTGGTTTTGTTTCCTTCTATTTTCACTTTTTTTGTATCTTCTAAGTCGTTTGGCCAATGCTTGTAATTTCTGCTTCTTTTCATATAATTGCTCTATCGCTTCTTGTTGTGAGACTTTACCTAAACTTTTTCGTTTTTTGTCTGATATTTCATTTCTTATAAATTGTGTTAGCTGTCCGATGTCTTTTCTCAGTTTTTCTATTCTGATCTGTAGCCTGTGTTGCCATGCTGGTTTTGTGGGTTTCTTCTGTGTGTTGGTTGGTTCTGATCTCTGCCTAGTGTGTATATTTAGTGTAGTGAGTGCTCCTATATAAACCAGTAGTTGTAACTCTTCCATAGTTGTATTTTCATTTATTTTGTTGTGTATGATTGTGTTGATAGTTGTTATTGTTGTTTCGACTTGTGGGTTATTTGGTGGTCTATGAAAGACTGGTCTAATGTCTGTATTTGTGTCTTCGTATCTATATATGTCAGCTGAAATTTTTCTTCTATATCTAACATATGTGTCACTTCGTGTTCTATTTGTGCTTGTTCTGGTGGCTGTCTTCAGATTTCATTCTCCTCTGATTGTTTAATTGATGTGTGTTGTTCTCTGTTTGTTTGCCCTGGGATGTTTGAGTCCATTACTGTATTTTCTTCTTCTTCTGATTGCACATTATTTTGTTCCAGTATTTATTGTACTTGTTGTTTGATGTTTTCTAATTCTGACTGGGGTATCCTGTTATTTTTGATTATTACACGGATCTGATCAGGCAGCTGTTCTGTTAAAAATTTTAATTCTGGGTATCTGGTAATAAATGTTGTGGATACTTGTGATCTGTATCCAGTTGTGTTGGTTCCTAAGTTTGTTGCCTGGTAATAACAGAACATGAGGTGTCAGTTAACTTCATCTGACCAGATGGTCAGGAAGCATATCCAGCAAAACACCTCTATTTGGATTTAAATCATTTTCTGTGTGGCTAGCAGTGTCGTTACCATTGTGGACGGGCATAGGGTTCAAGCTTCATCCCCAACCATGACAGCGCTTGTCCAAGGCTTCATTAGTTCTGTCCTGAACCAACTAATCACACTAAAAGGGGGTTAGCCCTATTAGTGGTTTGTTCTTTTCGTCGCCTTTTACGACTGGCAGAACATAATGGAGGCCCATTCTTTTACTGGGTCTCCATGAGTTTTATTATTATTATTATTATTGTTATTATTATTATTATTAGTAGTAGTAGTAGTATCTTCTCTGCAATGCAGTGTAATTAGGATTTGAATTTACTGTGAAAATTCAAATTTACCACGAAAATCTGAATTTCCTGCCGATTTCTGAATTTGCTGCGAATAGGGGGTGAGGAGGGCAGGAGTAGGGATTTCCCAGAGGGAGGGGGAGGTCTGGGGTTGTTCAGAAGATCATTCTTCCCAGGGATCATAAATCAAATAGAGTAACAATAGATTAAGTGATTATGACATCAATTTAATTAATTAGCATGGCAATTTAATTAATTAGCGTATCAATTTGATATCAAAAGTAGCATAGAAATCTCTTTGCTCCACTACTCACAGGCATTGCAGTATCGTATTTATCTGGCGACACTGGGCGAGTGACTTTCAATTAAAATGTCTCCCATGTATGGGAATACAGATAATGGATGTAAGAATCCAAGTTGTAGACACACACTTGACGACGTATGAAGTTTATATGTGGCCGTGGAGCATGCTTGGATAGTCTAATGGTAAGGCGAACACTTGCGGAAAGCGGGAAATGCGGGTTAGAGTCCCGGTCTTGAACAAATTTTCATTGTCATTCCACTATTCAGCTGAATGTTATCCATATCGCAACTGCAAAATTATTTCATAAGAAAGAATTTGTTCAAGTGAGAAAAGTAACATATACAGGGTGAGTCACTAACTGGCTCAAATCAAATGGCTCTGAGCACTATGGGACTTAACATCTGAGGTCATCAGTCCCCTAGAACTTAGAAGTACTTAAACCTAACTAACCTAAGGACATCGCACACATCCAAGTGTCCGTAGCGTCGCGCGGTTCGAGACTGTAGCGCCTAGAACCGCTCGGCCACACCGGCCGGCTGAGTCACTAACTATTGCCATAATATGACGTTGGTTTTTTGTTGCTGGGTGGGGCCGCGTCAGAGATATGAAGGTCAGCTTTGTTTTATAAATGGGATGGTATAGTATTTTCTGATAGCGGCTATCGAGACGAATCCAATGATGTGTAACAATAAGGTCTTTGAAGGTCAACGAAGGTCACAAAGGTGGCATGAACGTCCACTTACAGAAGGTGTTCGATATGATGACCATTGGTATCAATGCAGTTCTGCAATCTTCTCATCATGGATTGAGTGGTATTCCTTATCACTTCGGCACTTATTGAAGCACATGCTCTGACTATTCTCTCTCGTATATCGTGCAAATGGTAAATATTCGCCGAATATGCCGTATCCATCTAACGTGTCATTGATATGTTAACTCGATTCGACGGTCTTCTCATTTGCGAAGAATGCCAGGTGAGTGCTAGAGACTTGTACGCTGAAAGATATCCTCAACGTACTGACCCTACATGTCGTACATTTAAATATGTGTATGACAAATTGAGAACAACTGGATCTGTAACGCATCGGAAACATATCCGGCAAAGGAAAGTTACTAACGAGGAAACGTAAATTGGTTCTCTTGCCACTGTGGTTCGAGATCCTTTCGTTAGTTCGCGTCAAATCGCAAGGGAATCTGGCATGAGCCAGAGTAGTGTTGTTCGTGTGTATGTAGTTTGAGGTTTTCTGGCGCTAAACAGCGTGGTCATCAGCGCCCAAACCCATAGAAACAGGAACACATGCGGTGAAGGGACGAAGACGGACAGTGAACAAGGAGAACGTCTAAAAGACACAGACCTGACGCAGTTCCAAATCCTCACATACAGAGGCAAAATAAGAGGAGAAGAAACGCACTAAAAAAGGAAAGGAAACACAAGGAAAAGAGAACAGAAATCGAAGTGAAACAAGTAGGTAATCGTGACTGGCGGACCTCTTACCTAAAACCTGGGTGAGGCAGTCAGCCAGCAGCACATTAAAATCCGAGGCAACAAATTGGACAGGACACAAAACCGTAAGACCTTAACCACAGTCGTTGCGTCGTCTTGCAAAATAGAGGGCAAATCCGGTGGCAAGGAAACCACCGCCCTCTGGTCAGAGAATAAAGGACAGTCAAGTAAAATGTGGCGGACAGTAATCTGGACGCCACAAGCACTGCAGATTGGAGGGTCCTCCCGCCGGAGTAAAAAACCATGCGTTAAGGGACTGTGCCCGATGCGGAGGCGAGTGAGGCGTACCTCATCCCGCCTGCATGACTGGTAGGACGTACGCCATGGCCGCGTGCTGGCCTTGACCAGACGCAGCTTATTTTCACCGACTGCCAGCCACTCGTCTTCCCATTGACGCATAACACGGAAACGCAAAAAGGAGCTAACAGCATGGAGGGGGACGGCACGTTCAACAACGTGAGGGAGGGAACATGCACCTTTGGCAGCCACATCCGCCAGTTCGTTTCCCCTAATACCCACGTGCCCCGGCACCCAGTAGAAAGAAATCTCCTTCCCCTGCCGTTGCAGGTGGAGTAGGGCATCATGGATGTTCTGGACGACCGTATCCACTGGGTACAAGTGTTGCATGGTCTGAAGGGCACTCAGGGAGTCAGAACAGATGAGAAACTTAAGACTGGGAACACATCTCATCTGCTCCAACGCCCGCAAGATCACAAACAATTCGGCATCAAAGATGGTAAACGCCGCAGGAAGCCGTAACTTGACGACTTGATCAGGGAAAACAACAGCACAACCAACAGAGTCCCCCTGTTTAGAGCCATCCGTAAATACTGGTACATGGTCGGGATGCTGGTTTAAAATATCGTAAAATAAGGAGGTAAAAACAAACACAGGACTGCAGCTCCTCCGGTACTCTGACAAGTCTAAAAGGACGCTGGGCCTCTGGATCAACCAGGGAGGCAGGCGGGTTATACCCTGGAGTTGGGGTGCCACACGCTCCACACCAAGGGACTCAAGCAAATGCTTGGCATGAATCCCAAATGGTCTCGTTGCCCTGGGACGACTGGAAAAGAGACGTTCCATAGGCGGTCGGCCAACAGTAGGGTACGCAGGGGAGGTAGGACAGGCAAGGAATTGACACTCCCGTTGCACCATGAGGAGTTTCCGCCGGATGGCGAGCGGCGGTTCCCCTGCCTCAGCACACAGGCTGGGGATGGTACTGGTACGGAAGGCACCAGTGGCCAACCTGATACCCTCATGGTGTACTGCGTCAAGAATCTTCAGATACGAAGGCCTCGCTGACTCATACACGGTGCATCCATAGTCAAGACGCGACAGGACGAAAGCCCTATAAAACTGCAGCAGACGCGCCCGATCTGCTACCCAGGACCGATGGCTCAGACACTTCAAAATAATCAGTGCCTTCAGGGCCCGCACCTTGAGGTCTTTAAGGTGCGGCAACCACGACAACTTGGAATCAAAAGTGAGGCCCAGGAACCTCACAGTGTCTCTAAAAGGAAGAATGGTGTCCCTCAGACGCAATTTAGGGGAGGTAGAAGCACGTCGAGAACGATTAAAATGAACACACAGACATTTGTCTGCAGAAAAGGTAAAACCCATCTTCGCAGTCCATGCCTCTAATCGCTTTATCGTAAGCTGCAGCTGCAGACTAGCAGTGACAAGACTGGAGGAAGAACAGAAAACAGCAAAATCGTCCACAAACAAGGAGCACTGGGCCGGACTCCGGATAGTGGACGTGATACTGTTAATGACGACGGCAAAGAGGGTGACACTGAAAACGCTTCCCTGAGGAACACCATTCTCCTGCACGTACAAATCAGATAGCACATTACCAACCCGATATCGAAAGAGGCGGAGGGAAATAAAGGACCGAATGAAGATGGGGAGATGGCCACGAATGGAGTTGATTGAGGATAAGGCGGCGCCAAGTAGTGTCATACGCCTTATTAATGTCAAAGAATACACCTAGACAATGCTGGTTACGTAGGAAGGCCTGCTGGATGGCCGCCTCAAGCAGGGTCAAGTTGTCTATAGTTGAACGACATCTCCGAAAGCCACACTGAGAGTGGCTAAGGAGCTGCCTGGTCTCGAGCAGCCAAACCAGGCGACGGTTGACCATGCGTTCCAATGTCTTCCCAACACAACTCGTCAAAGCAATACTCCGATAACTACTGGGATGCATTCGGTCCTTCCCCAGTTTGAGGAGGTGAATCAAAATCGCCTCCCTCCACGAGTCAGGGTACGTGCCGGATGACCATATCATATTAAAACAATTCAGGAGAACTTCCTCGGATGGCAGCAACAAGTGCTGCAGCATGCTATACAGGATTTGATCATCACCTGGCGCAGTATCATGAGCCACAGACAGCGCCGAATCCAGTTCCCACATTGTGAAGGGGCAGTTGTAGGGTTCAGAATGTGGAGATCGGAAGTCCAAGTGACCCCTCTCGATGGCAGTGCGGTAGCGGCAGAAATCTGGATCACAGTCAGATTCCGCAAAACGCATGGCCAGTGTCTGGGCAATGTCTCTCGGCGCCGTGAGGAGACATCCCTGATGCAGCAATGCCGTGACAGGTAGTTGGCTGCGTTTCCCGGAAATCCTCCTGATGGCTTCCCATACTTTCGTAGAACTAGTGGAGGGGGAGATGGAGTTCAAGAACGATTGCCATGACCGTCGTTTGCTCTCTTTAATCACTCGCCGCGCCTTGGCCCTTGTCACCCGAAAGGCCGCAAGATTGTCAGCTGAGGGACGGCACTTGAAGTGCGCAGAGCTGCACGGCGGGCTCGGATGGCTGAGCTGCACTCAGTGGTCCACCAAGGGACAGTACGCCTCTTGGGATGACTTGAGGACCGTGGGATTGACAATTCAGCAGCATGGGAGATCACGGCTGTAACATGGTCGACCCATTCGTGGACACTGGCACGGTGTTCCAAAACAGCCAAATGACGGAAAAGTGTCCAGTCAGCTCTGCAGACGTGCCACCTGGGCGGCACTGGTAATGCCACAGCCTCATCCAGGAGGCGAATCCAAAAGGGGAAGTGGTCAGTAGAATGGAGGTCAGCGGCAACCTCCCACAGAGCAGAATCCGCGAGTGCTGGAGAGCAAAAGGAAAAGTCAATAGCTGACGACGACCCAGAAGCAGTACAGAAATGAGTGGGAGCACCAGAGTTGAGGATGCACAGTTCTTCGGACGCCATGAGGCTCTCCAGAACGCGACCCCTGGGGCAAGTAGTCGTAGAGCCCCATAAGACATTATGAGCATTGAAGTCCCCCAGAAGGAGAAATGGGCGGGGGAGTTGGCTAATAAGGTCTGTGAGAGCCTCAGAGTCTATTGTACCCTGAGGCGGTAAGTAAACGGAACAGATTGTGAGCCTCTGCCCCACAAGAAAGTCAAGTGCAACTGATTGCAAGTCCGTAACGAGAGGGAGCTCCGATGAGTGGTGCATGTCACGGACAAAAACCGCAACACCACCCTTTGCCCTTTCCCCCATCAGATCATCTTTTCGATACACGGTATAGCCCCGTAAAGAAGGAGCAACAGTGGCCCGAAAATGTGTCTCTTGGAGACATAAGCACAAGGGGCGCTCTCGTACAGGGAGTTGTAATTCAGCCACATGAGTCCTGCACCCATTCAGGCTCTGGCTCTGAGCACTATGGGACTTAACTGCTGTGGTCATCAGTCCCCTAGAACTTAGAATACTTAAACCTAACTAACCTAAGGACATCACACACATCCATGCCCGAGGCAGGATTCGAACCTGCGACCGTAGCGGTCGCGCGGTTCCAGACTGTAGCGCCTAGAACCGCTCGGCCATCCCGGCCGGCTAAACCCATTCAGGTTCCACTGTAATATGGGAGCCAGTGATCAAGGTGGCTGAATTTTCACCCTGCCTCTGTGCTTAGGAGGAGAGCCAGTACTGGCCGGAGAGTTATTCCTGGGGCGAGAATATCGCCCCCGGTCGACATCAATGTCCATCAGCTCCGATGGCGACCCAAGGGAGATGTCAGACAGTACGATGGCATCCTCATCGGACTGACCCTGACTAGTCTCCTCAGGTGGCAAAACCTTCACCTTCGGCGTCTTTGTCTTGGGGGGCTTAGAATGCAAAACCTTGTCAACAGTTGGAGCTTTACTCGCCTGGGCAGAAGGCGCCATATGGGGAGGGGCAGGAAGTACCCCAATGTCAGCAACCACGGCCTTGTCCGACGTTGTGGGGAGAGCTGCAGGTTGCAAAACAACCGCAGCAGCACAAGTGCACTGGCAAACGCAGATGTTAGTGCTGACACTAGCAACCTCCGTTTGTGTAGCAACAGTGGCCAACTGTACTGGTTTCTGCAGAGCGGAAGCGAAAGATGTTGTAAACACAGGAGGTTGCATGGCCTTAAAGAGCTTCTTGGCCTCACCATAGGGTATGCGCTTAGATGTTTTGATCTCCTGTATCTTCTGTCCCTCGAGATAGATAGGGCAGACCCGGCTCCAACAGGGTGACTCCCAGAGCAATTCACGCACTTTACAGGCGATTAACAATCGGCTCCTTCATGGGCAGGCTGACCACATTTGCCACAAGTGGCTATCCCATTGCACCCCAACGTAGTATGCTCAAAGCGCTGACATTTAAAACAGCGCATTGGGTTGGGGAAATATGGCCGTACTGGCAAATGTAAGAAATCCGCTTTAACATGCTCTGGGAGTCTCGAGCAATTGAACGTGACAATAAACGAGTCGGATTTGACTAGGTCCCCATCGACTCGTTTCATAATATGCTGCACGTCGACAATACCTTCGTCAGCCCACTCAGATTTCAACTCGTCCTTGGGGATATCCACCAAGTCCCTATATGTCACAACACCCTTACTATAGTTCAAAGTGGAGTGGAGCTCGGTCTCGATAGCGTACTCTCCGAGACAGGTTGCTTTCCGAAGAGAAGTGACTTCACGGGAACTAGAAGTTTCAACTAACAGAGTCCCATTGCGCAATCGCTTCACAGATTTCAGTGTTCCTGCAATTCCCTCAAGTCCCTTGTGGATGTAAAAGGGAGAAACCCTCTCAAAGCTACCCTCCTTCCGTTTGACAATCAAAAACACATTCTGATTATCAGCATGTGCTCTGTTACGACAGTCTGATAAATCTCTAGTAACACCAGGCGCTGGAGGACTCGCAGCACGAAGTCGCTTTTTCGATGGGGTGTGTTTTCCTACCAGTGGCCCACCCAATCCACTGGTAGGGGGAAATGTAGAGGTCGAAGGGTCCATTGTGGTCCCACGAGCAGCTAGGGAACTAAAGGTCCGCTCAGACAGAGCCCCGCGTGCCTGAGTAAGCCTTATGCAACTGGGGTGCGGCAGGTGCCCCAGAGGTTGCCCGCTTGCGACTGTGCTGCGTGCCTATAAGATTGTAAGTAGGCTGTTTATGTTTTCTCTATGTAAGTAGGCTGTTTATGCTTTCTTTAATATAAGTAGGCAGTTTATGTTTCTTATTGGCAACGTTACGTAGCGCACTATATGAAAATCCCTGGCTGTGCTGTGTGCAGTCTGTGGCTAGTTTGCATTGTTGTCTGCCAATGTAGAGGGGCAGCTATATGTTAACAGCGCGTAGCGTTGCTCAGTTGGAGGTGAGCCGCCAGCAGTGGTGGATGTGGGGAGAGAGATGGCGGAGGTTTGATAATCTGTAAGACTGGATGTCAATTATGAATAGTAAGGTAAATACATTGTTTGTTCTCTATTAATATCTTTCATTTGCTAACTATCTCTATCAGTAGTTAGTGCCTTCTGTAGTTTGAATCTTTTATTTAGCTGGCAATAGTGGCGCTCGCTGTATTGTAGTAGTTCGAGTAACGAAGATTTTTGTGAGGTAAGTGATTTATGAAAGGTATAGATTAATGTTAGTCAGGGCCATTGTTTTGTAGGGATTATTGAAAGTCAGATTGCGTTGCGCTAAAAAAAATTATAGTCTGTCAGTTTAAGCACAGTCGTGTATAAGTTGTTCTAAGGGGACGTTTCAAGATGCATGGCTGTTGGGGAACAGCCATGCATCTTATAGCCACGCAGCACATCGTAAGATTGAGGGGTTTTTATAGAGGTTGACCTTCCTCGCAATCCAGGCGGTCAAGTCAATATTACCATTCCCCGCAGCACACAACATTCCACCGCCGCACCATGCGGTGGTCGCTGAAGCTTGTCCAGGGGTTACGGTGACAGGAGACTGGCGGCGCTAACCAGTCCCCAGCTCAGGACCCCGGGGTCGCCAAGCCCGTACTCAGCAAATGAATGCTGAGCCCCTGGGGGGGGGGGGGGGGGCGAGCGTTGTTCGTGTTCTGCATCGCCATATATATCATCCTTACCATATCAGTCTCCGCCAAGAATTAACTGGTACGGATTGTATGCGTCGTATTGAATTCTGCCGATGGACTCAACTTCAGATTCAGAGGGATGACACATTTATTAATTTGATTTTATTTACTGACGAGGCTACATTCACGAACCATGGAAATGTTAATTTGCATAACATGCATTATTGGGCAACTGAAAATCCATGTTGTCTGCGGCAAGTTGCACACCAAAAACCGTGGTCGGTGAACGTATGGTGTGGGATTCTAAGGACAGAATTATAGGCCCCTATTTCATCGAAGGAAATCTTAATGGTAGGAAGTGCACCATATTCTTGCAAGAAACATTAGGTTTCTTATTGGGAGGAATACCTTTAGGAACAAGGAGTTGAATGTGGTATCAACATGGTGGGTGTCCGGCAAATTTTCCACTGACGGCTAGAAATGAGTTGCAGAGACAATTTCCAAATCGTTGGATTGGACGCGGAGGAGATGGGTCGTGGCTGGCTCGTTCGCCAGACTTGACGCCTCTGGATTTTTTCTTGTGGGGAGTCGTAAAAGACATTGTTTTAAAGGCATTCCAATTACACCTGAAGATATGCAAGAGAGAACTGTCAGAGCATGTGCTTCGATAAGCGCCGAAGTGATAAGGAATTCCACTCAATCCATGATAAGTAGATTGCTGCACTGCATTGATACCAATGATCATTCCTTCGAACAACTTCGAAGACCTTACTGTTACAAATCATTGGATTCGTCTCGACAGCCGCTATCAGAAAATAAGTATCAAACTATACCATTCCATTTAAGGAAAAAACAAAGTTGACCTTCATATCTCTGACGCGACTCCATCTAGCAACAGAAAGCCAACGTCATATTATGGCCCCCGTTGTCCCATGCAACTTTTGTCCCACAAGCTACTCAGCTCCTATGAAACTTCCGGAGTTATTCTTGATGGCAATAGTTAGTGACTCAGCCTGTATTGCGCTTAAAATCACTGTAGTGCAGTGAGGCAAACTTCATACGTGCCGTGTGTGCGGGCCGCGTGTACGCCAAGGCCCGGCCTCTCACTAGGCTTTGCTCAGTGCTTTTCCATAACAGCGCGCCATTCGATTTAGCATTGCGGTGCGGCATTCTGTGGTGAGCACAACTACGTGTTCGGCAGAATAGTGGTGTCAGAGCCGTTACCCCGCGCTATTTGCTTGTGGCATGAACGACATTCACAGGTCCAGTGGGTTTGCACAAAAAGAGGCAGTCCGGCGATCGTCACAATTCTTTAAAATGAATGGGAATGACAGAAGAGGGGGATGAGAATTCTCAGTTCTCACAAGCGACGGGTACTGATTATTTGCTATGAAACGACATTATTGTACCGTGCAGGAACAATTTAAACTTTCAGATGACAGTGAAAGCAAAAAATTACAACGATCGACAGACGGGATTAATTTTTCTGTACTTCAAGAAGCACTTTGTGCTAAATTTGCAGGCTTGGAGAAATTGAAGTAAATGCTGCTGCGAACAGGAAAAATTCAGAAGTCGCACGCATTATTCCGTTTTCAGTTGCAACATTTTTCAATGGAGACATCATATCTCACTACGAAGTATGTTGGTTCTATCGAGGATTATGCCTCGAATGATTTTTCGGTTTAAATCTCGCTATTTTTGAATTTATGAAGGAAAAAGGAATGTAGGAATGAAGATTAGAACATGCAGAATGTACTGCAGACTTCGCATTTGAAGTGGACTAGACTGCACACACTGCCCACAGTAAGACCTTGCAAGGTAACTTCCTTCTGATTCGATGGGGATGCATTTAAATAGAAAATCGCGTTTTAAAAAGGACTCATTCTCACTGGCGTTAAAGACAGCGCGAGGTTTGAAGAATTCGTTGTGGTCTGGCAAGAATTACAGCAATACTTTTATATATGTTTTCAGGACACTGTCAATCATAAATACATTAAAAAAAGTTTTGCATCACTCCTAAAGATAGACGTTGACTGTGGACATTGTACCACAGACACAGTCCCTTTGACTGTTCAGAGATGTCACTAAAACCGCCAAAAGATGTGAACAACCATGCATGAGCAGCGCCTATTAGTTGGAAGGGGTCCGACAGCCCATCAGTTCCAGTCCTTCCACCAGGAAGGAGGTACACGCCCCTTGTTGGCTCAAATGGCTCTGAGCACTATGGGACTTAACATCGATGGTCATCAGTCCCCTAGAACTTAGAACTACTTAAACCTAACTAACCTAAGGACATCACACAACACCCAGTCATCACGAGACACCGAAAATCCCTGACCCGCCGTGATGACATGCCTCTCTCAGGCCGCCCTACGGCTGCTACTGCAATGGATGACCGATACCTACGGATTTTGGCTCGGAGGAACCCTGACAGCAACGCCACCATGTTGAATAATGCTTTTCGTGCAGCCACAGGACGTCGTGTTACGAGCCAAACTGTGCGCAATGGGCTGCATGATGCGCAATTTCACTCCCGACGTCCATGGCGAGGTCCATTTTTGCAACCGCGACATCATGCAGCGCGGTACAGATGGGCCCAACAACATGCCGAATGGACCGCTCAGGACTGGCATCATGTTCTCTTCATAGATGAGTGTCGCATATGCTTCCAACCAGTCAATCGTCGGAGATATATGTGCAGGCAACCCGGTCATGCTGAACGCCTTGGACACTCTGTCCAGCGAGTGCAGCAAGGAGGAGGTTCCCTGCTGTTTAGGGGTGGCATTATGTGGGGCCGACGTTCGCCGCTGGTGGTCATGGAAGCCGCCGTAGTGGCTATACGATACGTGAATGCTATCCTCCGACCGACAGTGCAACCATATCGGCAGCATATTGGCGAGGCATTCGTTTTCATGGATAACAATTCGCCCCCCCATCGTGCACATTTTGTGAATGACTTCTCTCAGGACAACGATATCGCTTGACTAGAATGGCCAGCATGTTCTCCACACATGAACCGTATCGAACACGCCTGGGATGTTTATGGACGACGTGACCCACCAACCACTCTGAGGGATCTACGCCGAATCGCCGTTGAGGAGTGGGACAATCTGGACCGACAGTGCCTTGATGAACTTGTGGATAGTATGCCACGACGAATACAGGCATGCATCAATGCAAGAGGACGTGCTACTGGGTAATAGAGGTACCGGTGTATGCAGCAGTCTGGACCACCACGTCTGAAGGTCTCGCTGTATGGTGGTACAATATGAATTAGTGGTGTTCATGAGCAATAAAAAAAGGCAGAAATGATGTTTATTTTGATCTCTATTGCGATTTTCTGTACTGGTTCCGGAACTCTCGGAACCGAGGTGATGCAAAACTTTTTTTGATCTGTGTATAAAAACTGCATACCACAGACAAGACACTTAGCCGAACGGCATCGGTCTCCCACCATTTCATCTGTACAGTTAATATAATTTAAATTGAAAGCTAAAGTAGCAAGGAAGAAGGTACCGGACTCTTATTTACTGCTACAAGCATTCCTTGCATAGTCTCGTCAGAAGGAAATACCAAACACGATAGTACGTCATTCTCTTTTGTTAATAATTAAATTTATTTGGCATAATTTGCAATTACATCTTCGCATTTCACATGTAATGAGTAGCACAGACGATAACAAAATACAACAGACACTATACGGAGGCCTAAATAGGCACTCGAAAGCAGGGGATTTCTCTACGTCTACGTCTACATTATACTCCGCCAGCCACCTAACTGTGTTTGGCTGGCGGTACTTCTGGTACCATTAACTGATCCCCCCTTCCCTGTTCCACTGGCGAAGGTCGCGTGGGAAGAATGAATGTAGGAAAGCCTCTGTATTAGCTCTAATTTCTTGAATTTTCTCGTCAAAGCCTTTTCGTGAGAACAACGCCTCTCTAGTAACGCCTGCTACCGGAATTTGTTGAGCACCTCTTAACGATTTCGCGCCGACTAAACGAACCCGTGACGAACCGCGTTGCTTGTTGGATCTTCTCTATCTCTTCTATCATTTATACCTGGTAATGATCACAAATTATGAACAATGCTCAGGAATCGGTCGGACAGGCAGGCGCCCTGTAAGCCACTTTCTTCGTGGATTAAGATACGTCCTATGAATCTCAGTCTGGCATTTGCTTTGCCTACTATTTGTTTTGTGTGGTCATTCCATTTAGATTCCTTCTTGATCGTTACTCCTAGGAATTTTACGTTAGATACCGTTTCCAGTAATTTTTCGTCAATAGTGCAGTTGTACAGTGGTGAATTTCTTGTCCTATGTGCGAATACTGTCAATCTTACCTACGCTTTCAAGCTGTCTTCGAGACCGTTTGCCGTTTCAGTTGAAAGATCCCCTGTGCATGTGAAGGATGTACCTGACTGTAACTGCAAGGTAATCTTAGTTTTAATTGCATATATTTTTACGTTAAACCGTACAGGACGTATACATTGCATTTCTGCCGGCCGAAGTGGCCGTGCGGTTAAAGGCGCTGCAGCCTGGAACCGCAAGACCGCTACGGTCGCAGGTTCGAATCCTGCCACGGGCATGGATGTTTGTGATGTCCTTAGGTTAGTTAGGTTTAACTAGTTCTAAGTTCTAGGGGACTAATGACCTCAGCAGTTGAGTCCCATAGTGCTCAGAGCCATTTGAACCATTGCATTTCTCAGGCAGATTTTCAGTCTCCATAACGAGTTCGTAAAAGAGCCACAATACCTAGATCGCCATATTTGTGTGAAAGATCTCTGTTCGATTATGAAATTAAATAAGACACGATTACGTGGCAGCACGAGTGCGAAACTCTGTAAAATTGTCTGCGCCTGACCATATAAAAAAAGTCTTCAGTGCGCGAAAAATAATTAATTAATACAGAAAAGTTATTTTGTTTGTGACCTTTGTCATTGAGAAATGTGAAATACGAAATAGTCGTGGGCAGTATGACTATACTGCCTTTTAAATGTGGCACTTTCGCTATTTTCCCTCTCCCCCTCTTTGCACTCTGACAGCGCGGCGTGGCGGTGGGGGCGGTGTGAAGCGACATCTACATCTACATCTACATTTATACTCCGCAAGCCACGCAACGGTGTGTGGCGGAGGGCACTTTACGTGCCACTGTCATTACCTCCCTTTCCTGTTCCAGTCGCGTATGGTTCGCGGGAAGAACGACTGTCTGAAAGCCTCCGTGCGCGCTCTAATCTCTCTAATTTTACATTCGTGATCTCCTCGGGAGGTATAAGTAGGGGGAAGCAATATATTCGATACCTCATCCAGAAACGCACCCTCTCGAAACCTAGCGAGCAAGCTACACCGCGATGCAGAGCGCCTCTCTTGCAGAGTCTGCCACTTGAGTTTGTTAAACATCTCCGTAACGCTATCACGGTTACCAAATAACCCTGTGACGAAACGCGCCGCTCTTCTTTGGATCTTCTCTATCTCCTCCGTCAACCCGATCTGGTACGGATCCCACACTGATGCGCAATACTCAAGTATAGGTCGAACGAGTGTTTTGTAAGCCACCTCCTTTGTTGATGGACTACATTTTCTAAGGGGTCTCCCAATGAATCTCAACCTGGTACCCGCCTTACCAACAATTAATTTTATATGATCATTCCACTTCAAATCGTTCCGCACGCACACTCCCAGATATTTGACAGAAGTATCTGCTACCAGCGTTTGTTCCGCTATCATATGATCATACAATAAAGGATCCTTATTTCTATGTATTCGCAATACATTACATTTGTCTACGTTAAGGGTCAGTTGCCACTCCCTGCACCAAGTGCCTATCCGCTGCAGATCTTCCTGCATTTCGCTACAATTTTCTAATGCTGCAACTTCTCTGTATACTACAGCATCATCCGCGAAAAGCCGCATGGAACTTCCGCCACTATCTACTAGGTCATTTATATATATTGTGAAAAGCAATGGTCCCATAACACTCCCCTGTGGCACGCCAGAGGTTACTTTAACGTCTGTAGACGTCTCTCCATTGATAACAACATGCTGTGTTCTGTTTGCTAAAAACTCTTCAATCCAGCCACACAGCTGGTCCGATATTCCGTAGGCTCTTACTTTGTTTATCAGGCGGCAGTGCGGAACTTTATCCAACGCCTTCCGGAAATCAAGAAAAATAGCATCTACCTGGGAGCCTGTATCTAATATTTTCTGGGTCTCATGAACAAATAAAGCGAGTTGGGTCTCACACGATCGCTGTTTCCGGAATCCATGTTGATTCCTACATAGTAGATTCTGGGTTTCCAAAATCGACATGATACTCGAGCAAAAAACATGTTCTAAAATTCTACAACAGATCGACGTCAGAGATATAGGTCTATAGTTTTCCGCATCTACTCGACGACCCTTCTTGAAGACTGGGAATACCTGTGCTCTTTTCCAATCATTTGGAACCTTCCGTTCCTCTAGAGACTTGCGGTACACGGCTGTTAGAAGGGGGGCAAGTTCTTTCGCGTACTCTGTGTAGAATCGAATTGGTATCCCGTCAGGTCCAGTGGACTTTCCTCTGTTGAGTGATTCCAGTTGCTTTTCTATTCCTTGGACACTTATTTCGATGTCAGCCATTTTTTCGTTTGTGCGAGGATTTAGAGAAGGAACTGCAGTGCGGTCTTCCTCTGTGAAACAGCTTTGGAAAAAGGTGTTTAGTATTTCAGCTTTACGCATGTCATCCTCTGTTTCAATGCCTTCATCATCCCGGAGTGTCTGGATATGCTGTTTCGAGCCACTTACTGATTTAACGTAAGACCAGAACTTCCTAGGATTTTCTGTCAAGTCGGTACATAGAATTTTACTTTCGAATTCACTGAACGCTTCACGCATAACCCTCCTTACGCTAACTTTGACATCGTTTAGCTTCTGTTTGTCTGAGAGGTTTTGGCTGCGTTTAAACTTGGGGTGAAGCTCTCTTTGCTTTCGCAGTAGTTTCCTAACTTTGCTGTTGTGCCACGGTGGGTTTTTCCATTTCCTCACAGTTTTACTCGGCACATACCTGTCTAAAACGCATTTTACGATTGCCTTGAACTTTTTCCATAAACACTCAACATTGTAAGTGTCGGAACAGAAATTTTCGTTTTGATCTGTTAGGTAGTCTGAAATCTGCCTTCTATTACTCTTGGTAAACAGATAAACCTTCCTCCCTTTTTTTATATTCCTATTAACTTCTATATTCAGGGATGCTGCAACGGCCTTATGATCACTGATTCCCTGTTCTGCACATACAGAGTCGAAAAGTTCGGGTCTGTTTGTTATCAGTAGGTCCAAGATGTTATCTCCACGAGTCGGTTCTGTGTTTAATTGCTCGAGGTAATTTTCGGATAGTGCACTCAGTATAATGTCACTCGATGCTCTGTCCCTACCACCCGTCCTAAACATCTGAGTGTCCCAGTCTATATCTGGTAAATTGAAATCTCCACATAAGACTATAACATGCTGAGAAAATTTATGTGAAATGTACTCCAAATTTTCTCTCAGTTGTTCTGCCACTAATGCTGCTGAGTCGGGAGGTCGGTAAAAGGAGCCAATTATTAACCTAGCTCGGTTGTTGAGTGTAACCTCCACCCATAATAATTCACAGGAACTATCCACTTCTACTTCACTACAGGATAAACTACTACTAACAGCGACGAACACTCCACCACCGGTTGCATGCAGTCTATCCTTTCTAAACACCGTCTGTGCCTTTGTAAAAATTTCGGCAGTGCTTTGGCACTCGGGCCCGGGCATTGCCCGCGAGCCGAGATCTTTGTCACTCCTGCTGTAGTGTACCTTTTCTGACTCGTGATAGATGAGCATCAGCTGCCTGCAAATTATTACTTCCGCGTGCTGACGTTTTTATGTCAGTAGCATGGCACTTCTATTGGATGACGTGCCTGCGAATGTGGTGTACTGTATGTGATTCCACTTTTCAGTACTTTGTGTGTTCAGAGCATGATACTCATATTTTAAAATTTATGTTTGTCTTTCTGGATGGCAGTCATTGAAGTTTAACTGAAATATGTCTTTTTGCGCTAAATTTATTCAAGTCGTGGAGAGTGTAATCTAGGTAACATCTGTGTGTTTCTTCATCTCATGTATTAGTGAAATTTGTCTGCTTTATCCAGTAACTGAATGAGGAGGATACAGTACTCGCCATTTTCTTTTCGAGACGGATGTTCCTCATTCACATACATTCAGTGTCTGTTTACTGGCAAAACCCCATCCCTTCTCATCCCACCTCAGACCAGTAAGATTAAAGCTCTGTCTCACCATCTTCATCTTTTATAACTGGGACAATTCAGTGTGTGGCTTCACTCTATAGGGAGATGATCAGCATGTGTCTAATTGAAAATAATAAATTATTGTAATTACTGTAAGTCACATCACCAACGTCTGTTTATTAGTAATAGACTAAGTTTACTCAGTTTTCGTCATTCGAGGCACCAGCATAGATCACACCTAGGCAGATACGTATGTAATATTTTTCCACAATTTTAACTGTATTTCCCGATGTTTTAAAACAATCTTTCGTATTTTCCACAATTTTACGTACTTTTCCGCATATTTGTTATAATTTTCAAATATTTTATTCAGTTGTGTGAGTTACATGTCACTGCTCTCGATGTCATGTTGACGTCACACAGTCACGTCAAGTCTCGATGGAAGATGAAAGTCGTGTCACATCACGTCAGCATCTTGATGCTCCCTGCAAGTGCACAAAAGTCTGAATTATTTGTCATTGTAAAGCCACCACTACATTACTACTGTGCATGTGTGTGTGTGTGTGTGATAATACTGGAGATGAATGCGATCCCCAAATTGCTAGGAATAGTGATGTTATGACATATTAATAATCTAGCAAATTCTGTAGGCACTGCAGTTTTACCGATTGCCAACCAAAGATACTGTATGCATAAGAAATGCGATAGATAAACTTTTGGTAAGACACCGCTCCATCACTAGATGTTGTGACACCTTAGTTTGTGTGTTAAAACCAGTACATTGTTTAACAATAGATGTAACAGTAAATTTGCGATGTCATAGAAAAATTCTGAGGTTTATTGATCACCAACCAAAGATACTGTAGGTATAAAATTTAGCGCAGCGCTTCAAAATACGCACCTACAGCGTACTTGCCAGTATCTGCAAACATACCCCCCTCCCCCTCGGGGAAAGTATGTCGCCTGCAGGCAGGCTAGACCACCCTGCTAATACACGTATACTACTGGGATGCCAAGCGAGGGGTCTCTCATCCACGGTAATAATGGGAAACAGGTCCCAACACGTCACGTCGGCGGATATACAGGATGTTACAAAAAGGTACGGCCAAACTTTCAGGAAACATTCCTCGCACACAAAGAAAGAAAATATGTTATGTGGACATGTGTCCGGAAACGCTTACTTTCCATGTTAGAGCTCATTTTATTACTTCTCTTCAAATCACATTAATCATGGAATGGAAACACACAGCAACAGAACGTACCAGCGTGACTTCAAACACTTTGTTACAGGAAGTGTTCAAAATGTCCTCCTTCAGCGAGGATACATGCATCCACCCTCCATCGCATGGAATCCCTGATGCGCTGATGCAGCCCTGGAGAATGGCGTATTGTATCACAGCCGTCCACAGTACGAGCACGAAGAGTCTCTACACTTGGTACCGGAGTTGCGTAGACAAGAGCTTTCAAATGCCCCCATAAATGAAAGTCAAGAGGGTTGGGGTCAGGAGAGCGTGGAGGCCATGGAATTGGTCCGCCTCTACCAATCCATCGGTCACCGAATCTGTTGTTGAGAAGCGTACGAACACTTCGACTGAAATGTGCAGGAGCTCCATCGTGCATGAACCACATGTTGTGTCGTACTTGTAGAGGCACATGTTCTAGCAGCACAGGTAAAGTATCCCGTACGAAATCATGATAACGTGCTCCATTGAGCGTAGGTGGAAGAAATAAAATGAGCTCTAACATGGAAATTAAGCGTTTCCGGACACATGTCCACATAACATCTTTTCTTTATTTGTGTGTGAGGAATGTTTCCTGAAAGTTTGGCCGTACCTTTTTGTAACACCCTGTATATGTGGCTGTACTGCAGATAAGCGCCAGACACTCGTCTCCCTCCTTTCTCTCTCAGGAACAGTGAGAATTCAGGTTTCAAAACTTGTGTTTACGCGTGGGCGGGCGACGTCAGTCTCTGTCAGCTAGAGCTCTGAGGCAGAATAAAAAGAAAAGCAATGCAGCCATGTAACACGATGTAGACTGATGGTAAAATTTTCTAAGTTGTTAGGCCGTGTCATATTTCTTCTTTACAAACGACGTTTCGACCCTCTGCTGGGATCTTCTTCAGGGTCTTGTGATGTCCACTTTGACTAATCGCTGTCAGGGACCAGTGTTGCATTATCTTATAAAGGAACTGTGTGAGTGCATGGTTTCACGGCGATATGAATTAATGAGGATTACAAAGGAACTGTTTTTCAAAACTTATGATGGAGAAGTAGGAATTATTGGGTAATATTCTTTTGGCTACCATTCCTGGACCATCGTCATTGGATGGAAGCCAAACGGGCAGAGCAAATGAGGAGGAATTTTTATCAAATATACTGTTCTATGCAGAGGTGGCTTCCTAGGCGTTATATGAATGCGAGGTACCTGTCTTTCGGACTTGTCCCAAAGAACAGACACCCAGCAGGATCCACAGCTGCGATACATATTATGTAAATTGGGGTAGAGGAGGGGGGGGGGGGAGGGAGACTGGAAGGGATTGCAAAGGAACTACTGATGTCAGGTACGTCGGGACTTTACGCGGAATCAGTAGCGACTAGTGAAAATCTGCCCCGACCCATGTATAAACTTTCTCGTATTCGTATGCGCATGCGCATTCAAGTAACTTCCCTTGTCTTGCGCATGTGCATAGGTAGCGGGTCGGGCTTGTAAGTGAGCGACCATTTGTAGCTGCAGTTTATGGCGCGTCATGGCCCATCGAACATAGGCCGGTGTGAGGTGGAGCGTACACTATTAAGTTAAGTAGTGGTTTTGACTTTGTACATATGTACTGTTTGTGTTTCCTTTTCTTTTTCGTTTATAAATGTATAGCTATGGTGTTCTTTTAATCATTGACAAAGAGGCACTTGTGGGTTTTATTGTTGCTCTGAAGAAGGTGTAGTTATCTACGCTGAAACCTGGGTTAACACTAGGTGCTTTTTTCGCAATCGAGGCGGGTTTTTAGTTTTTTAATATACACTCCTGGAAATGGAAAAAAGAACACATTGACACCGGTGTGTCAGACCCACCATACTTGCTCCGGACACTGCGAGAGGGCTGTACAAGCAATGATCACACGCACGGCACAGCGGACACACCAGGAACCGCGGTGTTGGCCGTCGAATGGCGCTAGCTGCGCAGCATTTGTGCACCGCCGCCGTCAGTGTCAGCCAGTTTGCCGTGGCATACGGAGCTCCATCGCAGTCTTTAACACTGGTAGCATGCCGCGACAGCGTGGACGTGAACCGTATGTGCAGTTGACGGACTTTGAGCGAGGGCGTATAGTGGGCATGCGGGAGGCCGGGTGGATGTACCGCCGAATTGCTCAACACGTGGGGCGTGAGGTCTCCACAGTACATCGATGTTGTCGCCAGTGGTCGGCGGAAGGTGCACGTGCCCGTCGACCTGGGACCGGACCGCAGCGACGCACGGATGCACGCCAAGACCGTAGGATCTTACGCAGTGCCGTAGGGGACCGCACCGCCACTTCCCAGCAAATTAGGGACACTGTTGCTCCTGGGCTATCGGCGAGGACCATTCGCAACCGTCTCCATGAAGCTGGGCTACGGTCCCGCACACCGTTAGGCCGTCTTCCGCTCACGCCCCAACATCGTGCAGCCCGCTTCCAGTGGTGTCGCGACAGGCGTGAATGGAGGGACGAATGGAGACGTGTCGTCTTCAGCGATGAGAGTCGCTTCTGCCTTGGTGCCAATGATGGTCGTATGCGTGTTTGGCGCCGTGCAGGTGAGCGCCACAATCAGGACTGCATACGACCGAAGCACACAGGGCCAACACCCGGCATCATGGTGTGGGGAGCGATCTCCTACACTGGCCGTACACCACTGGTGATCTTCGAGGGGACACTGAATAGTGCACGGTACATCCAAACCGTCATCGAACCCATCGTTCTACCATTCCTAGTCCGGCAAGGGAACTTGCTGTTCCAACAGGACAATGCACGTCCGCATGTATCCCGTGCCACCCAACGTGCTCTAGAAGGTGTAAGTCAACTACCCTGGCCAGCAAGATCTCCGGATCTGTCCCCCATTGAGCATGTTTGGGACTGGATGAAGCGTCGTCTCACGCGGTCTGCACGTCCAGCACGAACGCTGGTCCAACTGAGGCGCCAGGTGGAAATGGCATGGCAAGCCGTTCCACAGGACTACATCCAGCATCTCTACGATCGTCTCCATTGGAGAATAGCAGCCTGCATTGCTGCGAAAGGTGGATATACACTGTACTAGTGCCGACATAGTGCATGCTCTGTTGCCTGTGTCTATGTGCCTGTGGTTCTGTCAGTGTGATCATGTGATGTATCTGACCCCAGGAATGTGTCAATAAAGTTTCCCCTTCCTGGGACAATGAATTCACGGTGTTCTTATTTCAATTTCCAGGAGTGTATTAACCAACATTGCTGACGCGCTGCGATGTTGAAGGACTGAATACCACTCTTCCGTAGAATTCTGCTTATGCAGCCAGTGACTCCAGAAAAAAAGGGTAGCTTAGAAGAATTGGAAGGAGTTCCTCGTCACTCCTGTCAACATTAGTAATATTTCGCTTGAAACCTTCTGCGTTACCTAATCTTAAGTCGTAAAAGCTCTTTTAAATTCTAACTATGGTACTGGATCCCCAATCGCTTACCTGCTGACACCTGTTTCTTCTTCTATAACGACATCAGACATGTTCTCCGCTTCATAGAGGCCTTCAGTGTACTCTTTCCACCTATTCGCTTTCTCCTATGCATTTATCAGCGGGTATCATACCGATTTCGAAATGCGATTAATTTACGACAAATAAGTAGTCATTACAAACGTACACCAAGATTTAGTCTACAGTAGATCTGTCGGTACCGCTATTCGGTAATTCGGGTAATCGATTTCCAGGTTAAATAATTAAAAGCATAGACATAGAGACTATAGTTTTACAACCAATTATCGGTTCTGATTCCCTGGAATGTATCTGCATTCACGTAACTCAATAGTGATTACTTTATTGTCCGGTAGATGCTGGTTTAGATCACACATCAGTATGTCTTAGTATTCGTAAATGTGTAGAACAGACACTGGAATGCATCTCAGTATAGCAGTATGGTCAGAATGACCACCAGCAGCAACTGCTTTTTACTCTTGATTATTTATTAGTACAAATAGCAAGACCAATCAGCTAAAGTTCTTGATCACAACACTTCTAGTTGAATGATATTCTAGTCACATCTTCTAAACGTGATTGGACTTGCAGTCGAGTTGCACTGTTTTGTATAGACTGCGACATGGGTATCCGAGGGCCATGGTGTGGGATGCGAGTCCAGCAACGATAAGCAACATGCCCGTGTCTGGCATGTATGCAGTGTTATAATAAAACTCCTATATTTAGCGGTGTATGATTATTAACCCTAGGTTCAAGCTTTTTTTTCTAACTTGGATGCTTAAGGAGGGGGGGGGGGGGGGTTCGGCGAGCCCACAGGTATTAAGTAAGTTTACTGACGAAAAATTACAACTTTCAAAATGGTTTATGTGTTTTAACTACGGCATCGGTTTATAAATGTTGTTAATTGTTATAAATATTGGATTGAGTGAATAAAAATTGACATATTACAATACAAAATACAGATGTGTTCATATACAATAGACTACTGAGTCCTCAACTTCAAGGCAAGAGACACACTTCACAACTTTTTCTGAATGTGTGTTACACAGACGTTTATGACACTGTCCACAATACTGTTTTGGTTTACTTAGATTGTTGTATTTCTGCTTCTTTGTTTTAGCTTCTCTTACACAAATATGGCACCGACCTTTCCCTGCAGGAGGCTGACTTGCTTCTGTTGTCACTTCTTTGATTTTCTTTTGTAGAATAGTCTCCATTGATTGAACAATTTGGTTAATTAACCCTCTTGCATTGGCACTTCTTTCTTCTACCTGCAATTTCACTAGTTCCACCCCAGTTTGCAGAAGATAAAGTTTCCATTTGTTGTGTTTCATTTCATTCCATCTGGGATGTTGCTGGATGAATATGATGGTTGCATTGATAGCACAAATATTGATGAGAGAGTAAAATACAGATAGAGGCCATCTCTTTGTTCCCCTCTTGCAGGTGTACATAAGCGCCATGTGATCAATGGTATCAATTCCACATTTAGTGGAATTATAATATGCATTTATCTCGGTTTTATCCTTCTCTCCTCCAAACGTGCCTCTATCTTCGTGCATTGTTGACAACATCAGTAAGTTTTTACTTGGTTTCGTTTTTGCTATGTAGGACACTAAAGTTACTGGAGGCCTACCTGTTGATGGGTCTGTGAACAAGAACATTGATGAATATAACTCTCGATTTGACGTGTTCTTCATTATGTCTGGAATATGCTTCCTGTTTGGCTGCAGAGTTCCTACTGTAGTAACTTTGTAGTCTTTGTATAACTCTTCCGCCAAATCCACCGGTGTGTAGTATCGGTCTGTAGTATTATTTCGACCAGTATTTTTCACAGGTGCTACCAGACGTTTGACGACATCTGCTGAACCCCGTTCTTCTTTCGACAAATTCTGAACATTACCTGCATAGGGTTCCATATTCAAGACGAATCTGTCAACTGCATCGGACATTATGCCTATAAGAATGTCATACTTGCCCGATTTATCCTTCATAAATACTTTGAAGGGGCAGCGCCCTCTAAACAAGCTGAGCATTTCATCAATAGTGAGGTGGACCCCTGGTTTATACAGCAGTGGAAACTTATCATTCACTTTGTTGAAAACATCATGGATTGCTGTGAACTTGTCTGCTTCCCTTCTTAGCTGGCGGGTACTTTTGTCATCAAACCTTATGATTGCAATAAGTTCTTTGAAACGTTCTCTTGCCATAATACCCTTGTAAACTGGCCGACCCATTAGGTCTGACCAAAGATCGTGTACACTGACAGAATTGTCCTTATTTGCCCCCATAAGTATCAGGATTCCTATAAAGGCATACAATTCTTTCTCATTAGTCAAAGTAACATTTCGCCTAACTAGCTCTTCATTTGAATGTTTTACTATAACATCCATGATGTCAGGCGTAAGAAGTAACTTCAAGTCTTCTCCAGGTGAATGGCAAACACCAGCTGGAGTTACTCCTGCCTGCTCTCTTACTATATTAGCAACAGACCTCCGAGGAATTCTAGGCGTGCGGTAACGTACCTTCTTCCAGACTTGGCCACAATAACATCCTGATGGTCACTGCCTGAAGCTACGCTATCTTCATCTTCCCTAACATCCACATCACTTTCCCCATCTGAATCATATTCCATAACACCAGCCTCATATTCACTTTCACTCCCCGAGTCAGAATCTTCATCTAAAATTTCATTCAGAACTCTTTCTAATGACGAGTCTCGTATTCTTTTAGTCATTTCTAAGTCTGGGTGTGAACAGTAGGGAACTGCACTAACTCACTGCAAGTTTACTAATTAAATAACAGCTGAATGACATCAACAATCACTTCCTCTGAAAGTAAACCGGTTGTTGTGAATATTAAGAATACCTACCAACAAGAAACTAACTTGCATTGTTGTAGAGATGAGAAATACGAAGTCCCACTAAGGGAAATTTTCTATAGCATGGAAACCTAGGAGGGGGGGGGGGGTTTGTTGGACCCATAATAATAACGAACTGCGAAGAGAAGCAGAGCAGGCTAGGAAAAAAATGGCTAAAAGAGGAATGTGATGAAACTAAAGAACTGGACAAGAAGAGAAGATACGACCTACTATACAACAGAGTAAAGACTATGACATGGGAACAAAACATAGCAGGAAGTGCCACTATGGAAATTTTGAGTAAAGGCGAAGAGGTAGTGTACAAAGATCGTGACGATGTCCTCCAGAGATGGGAAGAATATCTAAAAGAGCTATATGACACAAATAGCAAACCAGAAACTCTGGAACTTGAATCACAGAACAGTGTAAGTGATGACGAGAAAGGACCGACCATCATAATGGAAGAAGTAAAGTCTGCCATAGCTGCAATGAAAAATGGTAAAGCGGTAGGTATAGATACGATACCGGGAGAAATATTAAAATGCTTGAACCAAGATGGAATAAGAGAAATATTGATATTATGTAATAAAATATATGACAGTAGTGAATGGCCTGAGGACTTTCTTACAACAGTAATTATTACCGAAAAAACAAGGAACCAAGAAATGCAGTGAGCACAGGACAATCAGCCTCATTTCACATGCAGCCAAAGTGATGTTAAGAATAATTAATAAAAGACTTGAAAAAGTAATGGAGGAGAATCTTTGCGAGGAGCATTTTGGCTTTAGACGGAATACGGGCACCAGAGATGTAATAGGGCTCCTACGAATCTTAGGAGAAAGGTTTATTGAAAAAGGAAGAGACCTATATATGTGCTTCATCGGTCTAGAAAAGGCAATTGACAATGTGGTTTGGGACAAGCTGGCGACTATGAGGGAAGAGAGAGTGGACTGGAAAACCAGAAGACTAGTAAACTCATTATATCTTAATCAAAAAGTTTCAATTAAAGTGAGAGGAGAAAGTACAAACTGAATCGTACTAGGAAAAGGAGTAAGACAAGGATGCTATCTATCACCGACTCTTTTCAACCTCTACTTGGAAAATATGATTGATCAATGCTCATTAGATGACAAAGGCGTAGAAATTGGAGGAGAAGAGTAGGGTGTTTGAGGTTTGCTGATGACATGGTCCTTCTAGCCACAGGGGAAAAAGAATTACAGGATTTGGTGGACAGCATTGAAACTAACGGAAAAAATATGGAATGAAAATTAACGCAAATAAAACAAAAGTATTGGCACTAGGAGGAAATAAGGAAATAAAAATTATGCTGAATGGAGAAATACTAGAACAGGTGCAAAATTTTAAGTATCTTGGAAGCAGGTTAGAGACCGACTGGAAGTGCACCACAGAAATTAAAACAAGGATAGCAATGGCAAAAGAGGCGTTTTATAAGAATAGGAGAATTTTCTGCAGCGGAAGAGACTCATAAAATGTCTTGTGTGGAGTGCTCTTCTATATGGTGCGGAAACATGGACTATGAGGAAGAAAGACAGAGAAAGGCTGGAGGCTTTTGAGATCTGGACGTGGCGGAGGACGGAAAGAATAAGTTGCATGGACAGAGTAAAAAATGAAGAGGTATTGAGAAGAGTGGGCGAGAAAAGACAGTTACTAGATGTAATAAAGAGAAGAAAAAGAAACTGGATTGGGCATATATTAAGAAAGAATGACGGGCTGATCAAAACAGTTTTAGAAGGTTATGTAGAAGGGAAAAGGAAGCGAGGAAGGAAGAGATTCCATATACTGGATGACATGATGGACGCTGCAACATACAGCAGTCTTAAGAAGGAAGCAATGGATCGCAGAAAATGGAGAGGCAAAGGACCTGCTAATGTAGCACATAACTGATGATGGTGATACTTAGGTGCTCTAACCAGTGTCTGTGCACCTTCTGCAGTAAACATCTCAGAATACATTATTTGGGACGAGCACATCAACAGCATAAGATTGCATAATCGGTGTCAATGGTAAATAATTGAGCTTATCGACTGACAGGTAATATTTTACATTAGACCCCCGCATGTCAAACGCAGTTTAGTCAACAGTCCGCACTGATAGCAAATAAAAGTCTCCGTCTGAAGATATCACCACTTTGTCATACCATGTAAGTGCGTGTGCGCGCACGCACATGCATGTGTGCCATGTGCATACCACTGGGTCAGAGGTAGGATGGTTGAGATTTTGTTTTTGTATGCACGCTATCCTCAAAATGCATACTAATAGAGGAAATTCACTTTAAAGTCACACATGTTCACTTTATATCAAGGGTATAACTGCCTATTAAAATAATAGTAATGTATGATCGTAAAATATTAACCATTAAAACCAAAGGATGGCATCATTTTATTTACCCGTCAAGTTCAGTAGGACCAAATTGAGGAGCAAATCTTCAAGGTCGTGGAACGTGTCAGTACCTGAAATTACAACAGAAAAGTAAAAACAGATAAAAATAAATGTTTATGAACCCGAAAAAGTCAGTCCATAAGTTTAAGTAAACGCAATCAACAATACAACAAGAATCAGCTTACTTTTTCAAGGAACTCCTGCAGAAGGAGTGATCCATGAGGAAACTCTTCAGTTTCGATTTGAAAGCGCGTAGATTACTGCTAAGATTTTTGAATTCGAGTGGTACCTTATTGAAAATGGGTGCAACAGTATACTAAACACATTTCTGCACAAGAGCTAAGGAAGTTCGATCCAAATGCAGGTTTGATTTCTGCCGAGTATTAACCGAGTGAAAGCTGCTTATTCTTGGGAATAAGCTATTACTGTTAAAAAGAACTGACAGTAAGGAATATATATATTGAGAGGCCAATGTCAAAATACCCAGACTCGTGAACAGGGGTAGAGGTTCGTGAGCTTACACCATTTATTGCTCGAACCGCCCGTTTCTGAGCCAAAAATATCCTTTTAGAATGGGAAGAGTTACCCCAAAATAGCACTCCTGAAAGAAAGGATATTGCGGAGACATGACTTAGTCACAGCCTGGGGGATGTTTCCAGAATGAGATTTTCATTCTGCAGCGGAGTGTGCGCTGCGAGGTTCGCGGGAGAGCTTCTGTAAATTTTGGAAGGTAGGAGACGAGGTACTGGCGGAAGAAAAGCTGTGAGGAGGGGGCGTGAGTCGTGCTTGGGTAGCTCAATTGGTAGAGCACTTGCCCGCGAAAGGCAAAGGTCCTGAGTTCGAGTCTCGGTCCGGCACACAGTTTTAATCTACCTGGAAGTTTCATATCAGCGCACACTCCGCTGCAGAGTGGAAATCTCATTCTGGAATTTCTGGTACTTCCAACAAAGTGAATCAAGAACCCTCTCTAGCTTGAGCAGAAATGCTCTGCAGTCGGAGTTAGGGGACTATAAACAACAACAATTAGAAGTTTAGTTTCATTGTCCCTGTACAACATTCAAATATCTGTTCAGTGCAGTGCCGTGATACGTCTATGGACTCAAATGGAATACTGTTCTTTACGTACGTAGCCATTCCCCCACCCCGCAAGGAACTCCTTGAAAAACAGCCAGCTAATATGTATCCTGGTAAAGGAAGCCTCAGAATTGTCAAATTATTTAAGTGGTGCTCCGACATACCAATAATTTCAGTGTCAACATCTGTAAGCAGTTCACGAACTTTATCTCTAATACCTCTTATATTTTGATGAAATATGCTAATTCCTTCTCTACTTGGAAACATTACATCCTCAGAAGGTGAGCCCTTGGTAGATAGACTTCCTCTGAGCGGCTGACTTAATCTAAAAAAGGTGCAGCTCTAACACCAACTATGCCTGCCTCTGTGACCGAGCGGTTCTAGGCGCTTCAGTCTGGAACCGCGCTGCTGCTACGGTCGCATGTTCGAATCCTGACTCAGGCATGGATGTGTGAGATGTCCATAGGTTCGTTAGGTTTAAGTAGTTCTAAGTTCTAGAGGACTGATGACCTCAGATGTTAAGTCCCATAGTGCTCAGAGCCATTTGAAGCATTTTGAATCTAACACAAACTGCTACAGGAATTTTTCCATTCCCCCAATGAAAATACTTTGAACACATCCCACACCGTAACCCACTACTCACAAACCTACGACAGAGCCCACACTTGTCACTCATGGTAAAATTTTACAGTTACCGAAAAAACTATACTTCTACGTTACCGAAGTTCAGTTACACCAGTACAACTATTTATAGAACTAACAATAGCGGTGTCGAAATTCTCTGTCTACTAAGAAGGCAACTACTTAAAATTAGTATTACACCACAGCTAATACCAATACCAACAAAACTTCACAAAATTACTAGCTAAAACCAAAAATTTCAAACGGTCACTGGAACACTCAACGAAGTTAAAACACTTAATGAAAATTTTACTGAAATATTTCACTAGAAACAATAAGAAACGTCAGCTGAAAACTAAAGCACTAAATTTACTAAACGACCTCAACTCAGAGAAAACTCTAAAAAACACGGCGAGCGAACGTTTCAAAAAGTTTATTAAATCGTTATTTCGCCACAAACACCATGAAACACAATGCCGTAAACTAATCCAGTATCGTTATGTTGCGATGTTTTCCACATTTTTGTCAGTAAGAAACAATGCCTTTTATTTCAAACATCCTGTGTGTTGTGGGAACAGCATAGTTTACACATTGCAATGTCCAGATTTCTGTGAGAACCAATGGATTGAAACGTGTTAATGTTGGTTTAGCCCCTGACACAGACCTTGAAGTCACAGCAGGAAAACAAAATGTATGTCTGTGTACACAGCTGTAGTCATACACTGCTTCGATTTGTTACAGCCAAAACAATGCATCAAACTGCTTATGAAACAACAACATAAGAACCCTTTCCCTGTAATTGATAATCCATGGAATATGGTCTTCCTCCAGTAAGGGTGACAAAACTCTACACAGGTCCGTGAAAGAGACTTCGATTACTGGTTGCTTGCGCCAATGGACCAATACAAGGAGATTTAATGGTATCACCACATATGGTCGATGTCAACACACAGACAATATTTGTTTCCGATGTATCGGAAGAGAGAGACACAGTAAAACCGACGTCTACATCTACATATATACTCCACTAGCCACCAAGCGGTATTTGGCGGAGGGCACTATTCGCGCCGAAGCCATGTTCCCCCCTCCCCTCCCCCCCTCCCCGTCTGTTCCACTCGCGGACCGCGCGAGGGAAAAACGATTGTCTGAACGCCTCAGTACAAGCTCTAATAATCATTGAATGGTGATCATTGCGCGATTTAAAAGTTAGTGGTAATAATATATGCTCTACATCCTCAGCGAAGATCGGATTTCGGAATTTAGTGAGCAGCCCCTTCCGCTTAGCGCGCCGTCTATCTGCAAGTGTGTGCCACTTCAAACTTTCTATGAGATTTGTAACGCTCTCGCAATGGCTAAATATACCAGTCGTGAATCTTGCCGCTCTTCTTTGGACCTTCTCAATCTCTTTAATCAGACCCAACTGGTAAGGGTCCCATACAGACGAACAATACTCTAAGACTGGACGAGCTAACGTATTGTAAGCTATTTCCTTTGTTGAAGGACTGCATCGCTTCAGGATTCTACCAATAAACCGCTCTCTAGAGTTCGCCTTACCCGTTACTTGTGTAATCTGATCATTCCATTCGAATAGTCATACCCAGATACTTGACGGATGTTACCGCTTCCAAAGACTGGGCATTTATTTCGTACTCATACATTAATGGGGATTTTCGCCTTGTTACACACAGTAGGTTACACTTACTAATATTGAGAGATAACTGCCAGTCATTTCACCACGCATTTGCGTTTTCTGCAAATCCTCATTGATTTGTTCACAGCTTTCGTGTGATACTACTTTCATGTAGACTACAGCATCACCGGCAACAGAGTAATGCCGCTGTCAGTATCATCAACCAGATCGTTTATGTAAATCGTGGACAGCAGCGGACCTATTATACTACCCTGGGGCACACCTGACCTTCTTAAGTTCTCTACTGGATGATGTTAGCGAAGTTTTCATAGTTTGTAGTTTTACTGCATTGGATGTTGCAAAAATAACGAGGAGAGAGAGAGAGAGAGAGAGAGAAAGAGAAAGAGAGAGAGAGAGAGAGAGAGAGAGAGAGAGAGAGAGAGGGAGAGACTATGCTGTCAATGAAGACTCTGACACCATTACTCTGTCGCACTACTAGTGTGTAATCATAGGAATACGGTAAAGGAGATTACGTCATGTATGGGGATATTTATAGACGGTCATTCGACACTGATGAATTGTAGGTGTTAGGCTTCTGATTTTCCTCTTGCAGTCTGTCTGGTTGCGAATTTCCCCCTGTACGTTAGTGTACTATTTTTCTTGTTGTGAGAGATCTCTTCCTAGTCAGTGAAAGGTGGAGAACTATACAGACTTCTAACTAATGAAACAGTCCTGCTGGAAAGAAATGAGATTTCGAGATAATTAGCAAGGGTCTGTAAATTAGCGCTAGACATCTGTTACTCGTCGAAATCAGGTAGATTCAAATGCCGTGTATGTTAAGACTGGAGGATCCATGAGAATGCGGCAGGTAACCGATAGCCTGACTAAGGGGGACCTGAACCTGAAAGCAACACCACCCCTGATGCTGTCATTGCCTCTGCCAACCTCCTTGGGCGTATAGCCGTAGACATCCTTGACCCCACAGACAGCGACCACCTCCCAGTCCTTCTCACCATTATGTCTGCTTACCGCCCACCTCTGCCTTCCCATCCTGCACACCCTCCCAAGGTAGTCCATGACTATCGTCACGCCAACTGGGACGCCTACCGGTAATCCATCACCATCCAGGTCGAAAGCCACCCTCCTGCCTATCACCATACCGATGACATCAACCACGCCTCATCCTTTCTTCAGAAGGCTATTACCGACGCCGTGAAGGCCCATGGTCCTACTAAAACCATCCATCCTCATTGTCCCACTCTCCCTCCATGGGCTGTCCTCCTCCGCAAATCCGGCCGCCTCTTTCGCTCATTTCTGTGCACTCGTGACAGGGATAACACTTCACTGCCACCATCAACTCCAGCGACACATTCGGAACCTGATTACAGCAAAGAAAACCTGGGCTTGGCACCAGACCTGTATGCGACTAAATGCCACCCTCACTATAAACTCCTCCAAGTACTGGTCAGTCTTCCATCGCCTTACTGGTTACCATTCCACACCCCATTACCCCCTTCTCCATAACGACCACCCCTTCTTAACAACCTCAGTGAGGCCAACCACTTCGCTTCCCAACTTTCTGAGGTCTTCTTCATCCCTGATGATCCCCACTTTGATTATTCCCTTTTCCCCACCATCTTGGAATGTGCCAATACCTCGGTCACTCCACTTGGTCCCAGTCTCCAGTACTTGGGGCAGTTAACCCCCTCCAACATGAGCACTCCAATCACAGCACAAAACATTAAACTTATCCTCTGGTCAAAACGCAACTGGCCCTGGTATATGTGTGTGATGTCCTTAGGTTAGTTAGGTTTAAGTAGTTCTAAGTTCTAGGGGACTGATGACCTCAGATGTTAAGTCCCATAGTGCTCAGAGCCATTTGAACCATTTTTGAACCACATTATACGTCACCGTCTCCACTGGCTTTTACCCCGACCTGCGGAAGACTTCCTGCAACCTCCTGTTCCTCAAACCCGACGCACCCTCTCCTGCTGCCTCTTCCTATCGTCCCACCTTCCTCACCTCAATCTTCAATAAGGTCTCTGAATCCATCCTCTCCTGTCGTATCCATCACTACCTTAATCAACACCACATTACCCTTTGTGGCTTTCGACCCTCCTTCTCTGCTGAAGACCAACTCCTTAACCTCGTCCACCTTCTCTTCTTTCAACTTAACTACCGTCGCTCCACCGTTTTTTTTCCTTCGACCTCCAGAATGCCTATGACCGCATATGGCATCCTGGTCTCCTTTTCAAACTCCAAACCTACGCCCTGCCTATCAATTTTGTCTATCTGGTCGCTTCCTTCCTTTCACGTCGTCCTTCCTATTTCACCCTCCACAATACCAACTCCTGTATCTTTTATCTGACTGCTAGCATCCCCCAAGGCTCCGTCCTCTCCCCTCTTCTCTATCTATTGTATACTGTCGATATGCCCAAGCCACCCCCTCCTGTATACCTCCTCCAATATGCTGATAACACCGCCTTCCTGGCTCTCTATCCTACCTTTCAACAGTCCTAATGCACCCTTCAAATCTACCTTGACCAGTTCACCACTTGGCGCAACCAGTAGTTCCTTCGTATCAACCCCTCCAAGCAATCATCATAGGCCACACCGCCCACTCCTTCCGTCTCCACTATTTCTACCTAACCATTTATGGTACACCAGCGTAGCCTGGATCTTCGTCCCTCCCCCCCCCCCCCCATACTTTTATTTATTTTTTGGGTCATCAGTCTTCTGACTGGTTTGATGTGGGTAGCCAAAAATTCCTCTCCTGTGCTAACCTCTTCATCTCAGAGTAGCACTTGCAACCTTTGTCCTCAATTACTTGCTGAATGTACTCCATTCTTTGTCTTCCTCTACAGTTTTTGCCCTCTAAAGCTCCCTCTAGTACCATGCAAGTCATTCCCTCATGTCTTAATAGATGTCCTATCATCCTGTCCCTTCTCATTATCAGTGTTTTCCACATATTCCTTTCCTCTCCGATTCTGCACAGAACCTCCTCATTCCTTACCTTATCAGTCCGCCTAATTTTCAAATTGGAAATTCGTGGTAAGATCTTATGGGACCAAACTGCTGAGGTCTTTGGTCCCTAAGCTTACATGCTACTTAATCTAACTTAAATTAACTTACGCTAAGGACAAAACTCACACTGATGCTTGAGGGAGGACTCGAACCTCCGATGGAGAGAGCCGCATGGACCGTGACAGGACGCCCCAGACCTAATTTTCAACATTCGTCTGTAGCACCACATCTCAAATTTTTTGATTCTCATCAGTTCCGGTTTTCCCACAGACCATGTTTCACTACCATATAATGCTGTACTCCAGCCATACATTCTCAGAAATTTCTTCATCAAATTGAGGCCTATGTTTGATACTAGTAGACTTCTCTTTGCCAGGAATCCCCTTTTTGCCATTGCTAGTCTGCTTTTGAGGTCCTCCTTGCTTTGTCCTTCACTGGTTATTTTACTACCTAGGTAGGAGAATTCCTTAACTTCATCTACTTTGTGACCATCAATCACGATAAGAAGTTTCTCACTGTTCTCATTTCTACTACTTCTCATTACCTTCGTCTTTTCTCGATTTACTCTCAATCCATACCGTATACTCATTAGACTGTTCATTCCGTTCAGCAGATCATGTAATTCTTCTTCACTTTCATCCAGGATAGCAATGACATCAGTGAATCGTATCATTGATATCCTTTCACCTTGAATTTCAATTCCACCCCTGAACCTTTCTTTTATTTTCATCATTGCTTTCTCGGTATACAGATTGAACAGTAGGGGTGAAAGGCTTTTTGTAAAAGCACTTCGTCCTTGTTCGTCACTCTTATTATTCCCTCTTGGTTGTTGTACATATTGCATAGACCCATCTGTCCCTATAGCTTACCCAACTTTCCTCAGAATTTCGATCATCTTGCACCATTTTACAGTGTCGAACGCTTTTATCTAGGTCGACAAATCCTATGAACATGTCTTTATTTTTCTTGAGTCTTGCTTCCATTGTTAACCGCAATGTCAGAATTGCCTCTCTCGTGCCTTTACCTTTCCTAAAGCCAAACTCATTAGCTCATTAGCGTTTAGCACATCCTGAATTTTCTTTTCCGTTCTTCTGTTTACTATTCTTGTAAGCAACTTGGATACATGAGCTTTTAAGCTGATTGTGCGGTAAGTCTCGCATTTGTCGGCTCTTCCCGTCTTCAGAATCGTGTGGATGATGCTTTTCCGAAAGTCAGATGGTATATCGCCAGACTCACACATTCTACACACCAACATCAATAGTCGTTTTGTAACCAGTTCCGTCACTGATTTTAGAAATTCTGATGGAATGTTATCTATCCCTTTTGCCTTATTTGATCTTAAGTCCTCCAAAGCTCTTTTAAATTATGATTCTAATACTGGATCCTCTATATCTTCTAAATCGACTCCTGTTTCTTCTTCTATCACATCAGACAAATTTTCACCCTTATAGAGCCTTTCAACGTATTCTTTCCACCTATCCGCTCTCTCGACTTCATTTAACAGTGGAATTCTTAATGTTAATGTTAATGTTAATGTTAATGTGTGCTTGACTTTATCCTCCAGCTGTACTTCACTTTGTGTTCTTTTACAGTGTGTGTTTCTTTGTCGAATGTACTTTTTTAGATTTTATCTCCATTTTTACTGTCACTCCCTTTTGTACACTCTCTTCCATAATGTTCCCTCTTTTGATATCTATGTTGAGCCATATTTTCTCTTTTATGTTGTTTTAAATGTCTTCTTGTTATGAACTTACCGTCTCTCAGCTGGAGAGCAGCGTCTAAGCTGCTGCCAGCCCACCCCAGACGAGGATCTGAAATTCAATAAGGAAAAAAAAAAAATTATATACCTGCACTGGGATGGTGGGTTACTGTCCTAATATTATTATTACCCATCCTTATGTTCCTCCCACTTGTAGACTGGTAGGAGACTACTTCCCTGTACTTCACCGATAGCATGCTGTCCTATTATTATTATTACCATCACCATACATCCTTCCCATATAGGGCTACTGGCTAGACTAAGAGCGAAAATATCCTCTCTACATCCAACAGTTATTGACGAAACTGGATGGAGGTACTGTCTAGCGCCCAGTCAATTGCAGCTGCCTGTCCCCAACTCTCATTCTTCAGAGCCAAAGGAAAAAAAAAAGGATTTTCCTGCGAATAGGAGGAGGGAGTTAGACTGCACCAGTATTCTGGGTCGGCCATCTTGGCTTATGTCAGACTGTGTCAGTATTCCAAAGATGATGAAATAAAGTGCGAAGCCTAGATCCTACGGCACCAGTGATACACAAATTGAATTTCTATAAATAGAGAATATATTATTATTATGTCCTCTGCAATATAATGTAATTAGCATTTGAAGTTCCCGCTAAAATTTAAAATTTACCATGAAATTTTGAATTTCCGCTGATTTGTGGATATCCCACCAATAGGAGGATGGGGTAGGGGGAGGAGAGGAGGGACCCTCCGATGGGCTGGGGATTTCCCAGAGGGAGAGAGGTAATTAATTGATCAATTAATTAAGGCTTCCAAGTCTTCAGGGATCGTTTTACTTTCGAGTTTGAAATCGGATTACAAATGACTAAAGAAATATTTCTTTCGTCTCCCATAATTGCTAATTCACTATTTTTTTATTTTCCCCTTTACTTGTACTGTCAAACATTTCTTCTTGACAGATTTTATGGTTCTAGGTCAACGGGAAGTACCCTGTAATTCTTGATGAGTGAGTTTGCGAGTATCAACATATCTTTCGATTTCTTTGACTTAGAAGCTTCACTTTTTCACACCGCCAAGGGACCGTGGATGTCAATATGTGACAAAAATTTCAACTTGATACGTCTACCTGTTCATGAGAAAAAGGAGTCTGAGCTGTCGGGCAGACATATAGACCAACAGGCGGACAACAAAGTGGCCATACATGGGTTCCGTTTTTACCAATTGAGGTATGGAACCCTAAAAGTGTAGAATAATGGAAAAATGCTAAAAAATACTGGAAAATTCGGATACGAGATGGTCACATGTGATATCTGCTTAGAAAGAAGCCGAAATTTTTTTTACGTAAGCGCTAGATCAGTGTATAGAGATATCTTGACTTCTTTCCTAAAAATCTGGGAGCTTGTATTAGGGAAGAGAGATGTATTACAATCACAGAATCATGTTTCGCAACAATTACTGAGATATTCCCACTAAAGGCTGGGAGGGCTGGGGACCCCTTGGATAAAAATATAAGGAGTTTGTTATTTGTCCAGGAGGAGGAAGAGAGAGGGACATGGTGTCACACACATATACTTAGAAGTAAAGACAATTATTCACTTTTAGTAGTCGACAAAGAACGGCTGTAACTATAAGATATAAGAGAGAGAATGATAACGCATTTGCTTTAACAGTGGAAATGCCGTGCATTTTAGAGAGACTTTGTGATCAGATGAAATTGTCATACTGACACTAGTTCTGTGCGCATGATAAAATGATAATAACTATAATTTTATTCTGAATATTGTGGTACTCTCTCCCAGTACATGTGGTTTACAAGTCTTATGTAATTGGAACAGTAAAAAAATTGGATTCAATGTAAAGTGACACGATTCCACAACTAAAAAGCGATGTTCATAGATGGTGTATTGACATTACTATAGATGAAACTACGAGAAGTTCGAGGATAACATTAGCACACATTTTATCTACATGAATTAGATTAGCACTCAATACTATTGATCGGAGTCTGTCTAATTGATAAAAACATCTATCCTACATTGACCCATTTTTTCGACTGTTTACTGTTAGAGCCTATGACCGACAGTGCTGGCATCTTGAGACTCAGTGCTGGTATGAATCATTGACTAAACTGTGTTTAATCTGTTGGGGTCTAATGCAGAATATTATGTAACAGTATACAATTATTTAACATGAAAATCGATTATGCAATCTCATGCCTTTGGTGTGCTCGTACCAAATAATGTATTCTGAGATGTTTACCACAGAGGGTGCATAAACGCTGCACAGGGACCTAAGTACAGACTGTGTGCGTTACTTTATCAAAATACATCTCATAGCTCTACGTAAATGATACCAAAGTCACCCATTCATTACGATGACAATACATGATAGGGTGGCATATCACATTCTTCCATATGGTCGTCAGCCTTGGGAGTCACATCTCGCATTTTTATAGACTTCAGGGCTGATTCTTTAATAATTATACACCGCCAAATATGGGTTTCTTGTTGTAACTATGCATACATCCATGCATACATTCCAAATACAATCACATTTAGAAGATATGACTAGAAAATCATGTAACTTGAAGTGTTTTGATCAAGATCTTTATCTGAAGCATTTTGCTATTTGTATGAATAATCAAAATCAGTAAAAATCAGTTGCGTACGGTGATTCTGATCATACTGCTCTGCTGAGATGCAATCAGTGTTTGTCCTAAACATTAACGGATACTAAGACATTTGTATGTGCTATCTAAACTAGCATCTACCGAACAATAAAGTAATAACTGTTGACTTGTGTGGATGTCGATACACTCCAGGTAATCAGGACCGATAATTGGTTATAAAATTGTTTCTTTAGTTTCAATGATTTAACCTGGAAATCTATTACACGAATTACCAAACAGCAATGCTGACAGATCTACTATAGACTATATCTTGGTGGTATTCTATGTTGTATATTTGTAATGATTTCTTAACTATTGCAAGCAAATCACATTTCGAAATCAGTATGATATCTGCTGATAAATGCAGATAGGTGGAAAGAGTACACTGAAGGCCTCTATGAAGCGGAGGACATGTCTGATGACGTGACAGAAGAAGAAACAGGTGTCGGCAGGTAACTGATTGGGGATCCAGCATCAGTCAGAATTTAAGAGCTTTGTATGGCTTAAGATCAAATAAGGCAGAAGGAATACATAACATCAGATTTTGTAAAATCATGGGGGGAAGTTTCAACAAAACGACTAATCAAGTTGGTGTGTAGAATGTATGAGGGTGATGACATACTACTACACTTAGGAAAAACATGATCTACACAAATCCGAAGATAGCAATAACCGACAATTGCTTGAATTATCGTACAGTCAGCTAGACAGTTGATGCATCCAAGTTGCTGACAAAAATAAATACAGAAGAGTGGGAAAGAAACGTGAGGAAGTGTTAGATGACGATCAGTTTGGCTTTAGGAAAGGTAAAGGCACCAGAGAGCCAGTTCTGACCTTACAGTTGATAATGGAAGCAATACTAAAGAAAAATCAAGACACGTTCATAGGATTTGTCTACCCGGAAGAAGCGTTCGGCAATGTAAAATAGTGCAATATGTTCGAATTTCTGAGGAAAATAGGGGTACACTATACGGAAAGACGGGTAGTATACAACATGTTCATTAAGCAAGAGGGAACAATAAGACTGGAAGACCAAGAACGAAGAGCTCGGATTACAAAGCGTGTAAGACGGGGATGTAGTCTTTCGTTCCTACTGTTCAATCTGTACATCGAAGAAGCAATGACGGAAATAAAAGAAAGTTTCAAGAGTGAAATTAAAATTACAGTTGTATCAATGACGAGATTTTCTGATGATATTGCTATCCTCAGTGAATGTGAGGAAGAACTGCACGATCTCTTTAATAGAATGGACTGGCTGATGAGTACAGAATATGTATAGAGAGTAAATCGAAGAAAGACAAAAGTTATGAAACATTTGCAGAAATGAGAACAGCGAGAAACTTAACTTTTGAGTTGTAGATCGCGAAGGAGGCGAAATTAAGGAATTCTCCTACCTAGACAGCAAAATATCCCATGGCGGAGTGAGAAAGGAGGAGATAAAAACGCATATCAGGACTGGCAAAAAGGCCATTCCTGGCCAAGAGAAGTCTAGTAGCACTAGACACAGACTTAGTTTTAGGAAGAAATTTCTGAGATTGTGTGTTTGGAGAATAGCAAAGCATTGTATGGTAATGAAACATGGATTTCGGAAAATATCGGAACAGAAGAGACTGGCAATATTTGAGTTGTGGTTCTCTGGAAGAAAGGTGAAAATTATGTGGACTGAGCTCCCTGCCCCCATTGGATAAGCAGCAGCCAGCAGCAAGTCGCACTCTTAGCTCACTCATTTGTTTTATAGTTTAATTCTTAGTTACACAGCGTTTTTTGGGTACTTGTATAGTTTAATACACAAATTTCGGGCGTATTATAGTATTTGAGAGTTGTAACATCGCGTTTTAGTACTGAAGAGTGTAAATTCGCGTAGTCGTCAGTGATCTGTTTTTGTTTTGAACGGCCAGTGTCGGTTGCTCACAGCCAGTGAACTGCCTGCTTTCGTTGGATAAGCAGCAGCCAGCAGCAAGTAGATCTCTTAACGCACTTGTTTGTTTTATAGTTTAATTCTTAATTTCTTTGCGTGCTTTTAGGTACTTGCGTAGTTTAATACACAAATTTCGGGTGCATTATAGTACTTGAGAGCTGTAGCATCGCGTTTTAGTACCCGTATAGTGTAAATTTGCGTAGTCGTTAGCCATCTGTTTTGAACGGCTTGAGAGATAAAAGAGAGGTAAAAATTTGTTAGGGATGAATAGGGACTGTGCCAGTTGTGTATGGATTCAGGGGAATTGGCCACCGTCGCTAAACAGCTGGAAGCTGTGTAAGTAGGCTGTTCAGGTTTTTATGTTGGTAACGTCATGTAGCGCTCTATATGAAAATCACTGACTGTGCTGTGTGCAGCCTGTGGCTGGTTTTCATTGTTGTAATTTACTATTGTAGTGTTGGGCAGTTGGATGTGAACAGCGCGTAGCGTTGCGCAGTTGGTGAGCCGCCAGCAGTGGTGGATGTGGAGAGAGAGCGGAATTTTGAGAGCGGATGTTCTGGACGTGTGTCCATAAGACAGAGTAAATTTGTAATACTGGATATCATGAACTGATATATATATATATATATAATGGTTTTTGAACACTATTAAGGTAAATACATTGTTTGTTCTTTATCAAAATCTTTCATTTGCTAACTATGCATATCAGTAGTTAGTGACTTCAGTAGTTAGAATCTTTTATTTAGCTGGCAGTATTGGCGCTCGCTGTATTGCAGTAGTTTGAGTAACGAAGATTTTTGTGAGGTAAGTGATTTGTGAAACGTATAGGTTAATGTTAGTCAGGGCCATTCTTTTGTAGGGATTTTTGCGCTAAAAATATTGTGTGTCAGTTTAGTGTTGATCAGAATAAGTAAAGAGTATGTCTGAGTACGTTCAGTTTTGCTCAGCTGTTTGAAAACCAAATAACGTAAGGGGTTTACCAGCACAGTAATTCATAAATTTTTCTAAGGGGACGTTTCATATGTCGACCCTTAGCCAAGGATACCTCACTGGAATCTTCTGATTTTTTCTTGTAGTTTGTGTAATTAGTGTAGCTATTGTTTACTGCTAGTGCCTAATTGTAGAGAGAATTTGCTTTGTAGTTGTAGTTTTTCATTGTTGTACAGTAAAAAAGTTGTGGCATGTATGTAGATTTGCACCAAGTATTTCGCAGCTGCGCTTGTGATTAACTAGCTATTATTTTCAGTGCTATGTTAATGTGTTTTCTTATTTTTGCTCTTCAAATTGTGCTTCTCTGTGTTATCGTGTAAAATATTGTGACAATTATGGCGTGTGTAAAACGTAATACTAGGCTCCAAAGTAAACTGAGAAATGACAGTGAAGATGAAAGCAGTGTGATAGCGCCATCGTGTAATGAATTAAATAATGTTCAACATCGTAATTTGGTAATTGTGCATAGGGAAATGGAGCGGGTGGCAAATAATGGTGTAGACAGGGAAACAATTAGTGAACAGGGAAGCATTATCGATCGATCGGTCGGCAACAGCTCGCCTCAGGAATCGGGAATGACAGGACGCAATCTTGCAAATACTGCAGATTCAGGTTTTGGGTCCTCACCATTTTCTCGTATGAGTCAAGACACATTTTCTGCTTGTCAAAATGTGAATGTTGCCAGTGAAAATGCACTGCCAAAAAGCATAGAGAAACAGATTCCAGACACTAATATATTATTGTTGCAATTAATGCAACAAATAAAACAAAATCAGAGACAAACACAGCAAAAGTTAGATACAATGGAACAACACCAGAGACAAACACAGCAACAGCTTCAAAAGTTAGACACCACACTTGAACAAACACGTGAAGGTTTAACTGCTGAGTTATTTAAAATCGAATCTAAATGTCAAAAAGTCTGTAATGACGTAAAAACACAAATTTGTGAGCATTTCCAACCTATATTTTCGCGTCATGAAAATGTATTACAGAATCACGAAGCAGCCATAAAGGAACTGCAAACTATTGTTCATGAAAATCACGACACCTTGTAAGCTAAAATTGACTCAGTTGCATCTACCGATTCGGTTACGCAACTTGCAAAAACTCAGGAAAACTTAAAGGACACAGTAGATACAATTTCAACACAAATGGACACTCTGAAATTTGGTTGAGAAAAGCACACTTCAGGAAATAAGTTCACTATCGGAGAAAGTAGCCGAACTTTCGGATCAGTTCACTAACTTATCTACAAAGGTAGATGATGATCTGAATGACACAAGACCCGTAGCCTTCAATGACACAGAAGAATACGAACAAATTAGGAAATTCAAACAAAATCGGAATCAAGTTAATACGCAACACAAAAGAGAAATCCGGGAAGTACAAGATCAATTGGCACAAATAATACCAAAATTACATATTTCAGAGGAGACTTGCTCTCCAACACGGGAAGAGGGACTTAGAAATACGGAACAGCGACAAAATAAAAACACAGGGCACTTCGGAAATTATGAAAGAAATTGGCAAGGTACACCGAATTATGAGATGGAACCTCCGAAACGAAGTAACAATGACCGATATGCGATTTGCCGACATGATGATTTTGACTATAAGCTGTTCTTTACCACACGAAAATTCAAAACATTTAAAAATCCAGCAATGACATTCATCCACGTGCGTGGCTTCATCAATTCCCTCATTCTTTTCCTCCCAACTGGTCTTTAGAGCACAGGTTAGAATTTATGTGTGGCTACTTAGAGAATGAACCAGCTGTAAGAATGCGATCGGTTATTCACGATTGTCACAGTGAAGGAAAATTTTATCAAGCCTTCCTCTCAGCATATTGGTCTCAAGCTACACAAGACCAAGTAAAACATAGAATCATAATGATGAAACATTTCGAACAATCTGAATTTTCCAGTCTTGTGAAATATTTTGAAGACATGTTGCACAAGAATCAGTACCTGTGAAACACGTACAGCCCCTCAGAACTCATCCGCATTTGGTTAATCAAATTGCCTTAACATTTACGACACATTATTTTGGCAGGACGTTGCAAGGACGATATTGAAGCTTTTCAGGGACTCTTACAAGAATTGGAAATAACACTGACAATCGTGGGACGCGAAAACAGGAACACAACAATTACAGGTCACATCTGTCACAATTCTGCGGTGACAGAAATAATAACTGGACGCGACAAGGCTATTCTTACAACGCAAATCTTGACCAAAACAGACACCACCCGTATGACAACCTCTGGCAGATGAATAATAGTTACAGAGAAAGATCACATTTCTGTAGTAATGAATATTACAGAGATTACCATAGATACAGACAATATGGGAACCAAAACAATTATTATCAAGGGAGACAGAATAACTTCAGACGCAACAGTTCAACTCGCAGTTACGTTTCCGGGAGAAATTCTCCACCACATGACCGACAAAAGAGAAACTATGGAATCTACCGACATGATGACAGACGATATAATCGTAATGACAGACCTGAATTTCATCAGACCTGGCGGGATTCAGAGAGGGCAGAGCTCTCTCGACAAGGTGAATTTGTAGAAGTTGGACCTCCAAATCCCAATAACGACGCGCGCCAACAAAGAGACAGACAATGACTCGCACCTCAGGCCGCCACTTGCGCCGGCTGGCTCAGAGAAAAATAACATAGACGCTAACCTTGAGAAAAAGTTTAGCATTCCTTACCGACGTATACAACATGATAATTACTTTGAAGTTGAAACTCGGCGCACTAGAAAGGGTAAAGGTTTACACCACATTTCACATGTAAAACCGTTTATTGCATGATAATCTGCTTTTTAACTTAGTCTTTGCTATAAAATTTTTCACTTTAAATTACTAGTATGCTTTGTCAGACTTATAATCTGTTAACATGCAACAATGTTTGAAGTTAAATATCCAGTCAAGAACCAAGAGAACTTATTTAAACAGAAAATACGAATCCATTGTTATCGTGAACAGACTACACAGTGTTGTTATTTGTACATTCTTGCTTGTTAGTTGCATGATTACGTAACGAATATATGGTTTACATACTTAAAACATATACTGCTAATGAGATTTTAATGCAACATTTTGGTTTACTTGAAGAGATATTCTTTATTTGAAGTACTTTCTGTGGGATTAATGATGACTTAGCGCTTGGTTTCTTTGACAGCTACACGATTATATCACGGCGCTACTAATGTTTGACACAATTTACATGATTGCTTTTGCGCTGTATGTGTTTTATATCTGCACAGTTTTTCTGTATTATTCTGGAAACATGTTTTAGTAGTAACTTTTGTGGTATAGCTACAATGAGACAGCCTCTTCCGTAGCACAACAATACATTACATTACAGTACTTTCTTGATCATGGTACTGTACATAATAACTACGATATCTATACGCAAAGCAATTCACTTTGTTTATTACGAGGTAAGTACATTGACTTCTATAGACCTTTGCTTATGGACGACGATAATTACGACACTTGGCACATTTTTTACCCTTAAGTAATGGCAGAGATTGTCTTACAGCAAGACACACAGTTTAGCGTTACAGTACACGTATTTGAGTGATTGATTTTGTACTTAAAACATTTATGTTGAAAGATTTTTGAATTACAATGATACAAAGGTTTTCCTTGATACATTTCATTCCATTGCTATAATCTGTAACAACTTAGGGTATAATTACATTAATCCTCAGGGGGGGGGGTACACGCTTACTTTGTGTACCATGTGTTTGGCAAGCACAAGGAGCCCTAGCTAGTATGGTATTTGCTTATACAACTTTACTCATCGGTACCATATTCCTCTAACAGAGAATTACACAACTATCTGATTATTTAACAGAGAAACAAACATTGACACATGTTTACGCAATTACACAGTTGGATAATTTCACACTTATGAAATTGTATTTTGTCTGCACTGTGTGAACTGTTCATACTTTTTCGGAACCATTGTGATAGTATGAGAGCTTTGAATGTCGTATTTGGTAAGGAAACATGATTTTTGAAGTACGTTTGAGGTAGATGACTTTATTGAAGGTCTTGAAATTATTGGAAGAAGCTGCGACGATTTTGAGATGTGATTGATCTGTTATGATGTTATTATCACGATGAGGATGTGTATTATGCTGTTGAGGTACGTTTATGATCAATAAGATGATGCTACCGTATATGAGAAATGTGATTACGTGTTTATATGTATATGAATAATGAGTAGTGGTTAGGGACGCTGATTTGTGAAACAGGACGTTGGAAACCAAGAATCGCACTTTAAGAGTTATGAAATGTGTGAAAGTGCGTGAATGTATTACAATGCTGATGAAAATTTTTTGGACACTGTTATATTTATAGAAATTTGTTTCTACACATTTGTAATGCAAATTCTCGACCTGTGAAATTTTTTATATGGGACTGTCACTGTAGTGCAAACTGCTGTCGTAAATATTTCGGTAAGAAAGGTAAGTGACCTTGACATAATGCGTTGTGGGCACCCAGCTGAGCGATAGTCGCCTGAAAAAAAAAGCCATTAGGTAAAAAAAAAGAAAAAAAGAGGCCATTATCCTCGCTATTGACATTTCTTTGTAGAAAGCATCACAAATACGACACACTCAAACTTGAAAACATATGATTACACTGTGGAGCTCTTAGTTTATGATATTTACTAAAATGCCTAATGAAATGATGAGAAACATTTTACATCTATTGTCTTTCTAGTTGAGAGATTTTTTTACTGCCTTTGGAGACGCCATTTGCCTAGTGAATGATGTTTCATGCATATTTCGTTTAATATCTAGTTTCTAGATGCACTGCAGCATTGGTTAAAATAAAATTTAATAGATGTACTAATATACATATTTTATACCAACAGATCCAGTAAATAATAATTTTATGAAACTTCCTGGCAGATTAAAACTGTGTGCCCGACCGAGACTCGAACTCGGGACCTTTGCCTTTCGCGGGCAAGTGCTCTACCATCTGAGCTACCGAAGCATGACTCACGCTCGGTACTCACAGCTTTACTTCTGCCAGTACCTCGTCTCCTACCTTCCAAACTTTACAGAAGCTCTTCTGCGAACCTTGCAGAACTAGCACTCCTGAAAGAAAGGATATTGCGGAGACATGGCTTAGCCACAGCCTGGGGGATGTTTCCAGAATGAGATTTTCACTCTGCAGCGGAGTGTGCGCTGATATGAAACTTCCTGGCAGATTAAAACTGTGTGCCTGACCAAGACTCGAACTCGGGACCTTTGCCTTTCGCAGGCAAGTGCTCTACCATCTGAGCTACCGAAGCACGACTCACGCCTGGTACTCACAGCTTTACTTCTGCCAGTACCTCGTCTCCTACCTTTCAAACTTTACAGAAGTTCTTCTGCGAACCTTGCAGAACTAGCACTCCTGAAAGAAAGGATATTGCGGAGACATGGCTTAGCCACAGCCTGTGGGATGTTTCCAGAATGAGATTTTCACTCTGCAGCGGAGTGTGCGCTGATATGAAACTTCCTGGCAGATTAAAACTGTATAGTATATGCACAATATGTGTAAAAAAGGGACTGTTAGTGTTTGCGTATGTGTTAATAATTCAGCAAGCGCACACTCTGCTGCAGAGTGAAAATCTCATTCTGGAAACATCCCCCAGGCTGTGGCTAAGCCATGTCTCCGCAATATCCTTTCTTTCAGGAGTGCTAGTTCTGCAAGGTTCGCAGAAGAGCTTCTGTAAAGTTTGGAAGGTAGGAGACGAGATACTGGCAGAAGTAAAGCTGTGAGTACCGGGCGTGAGTCGTGCTTCGGTAGCTCAGATGGTAGAGCACTTGCCTGCGAAAGGCAAAGGTCCCAAGTTCGAGTCTCGGTCGGGCACACAGTTTTAATCTGCCAGGAAGTTTCATATCAGCGCACACTCCGCTGCAGAGTGAAAATCTCATTCTGGAAACATCCCCAAGGCTGTGGCTAAGCCATGTCTCCGCAATATCCTTTCTTTCAGGAGTGCTAGTTCTGCAAGGTTCGCAGAAGAACTTCTGTAAAGTTTGGAGGGTAGGAGACGATGTACTGGCAGAAGTAAAGCTGTGAGTACCGGGCGTGAGTCGTGCTTCGGTAGCTCAGATGGTAGAGCACTTGCCCACGAAGGGCAAAGGTCCCGAGTTCGAGTCTCGGTCGGGCACACAGTTTTAATCTGCCAGGAAGTTTAATATCAGCGCACACTCCGCTGCAGAGTGAAAATCTCATTCTGGAAACATCCCCCAGGCTGTGGCTAAGCCATGTCTCCGCAATATCCTTTCTTTCAGGAGTGCTAGTTTGCAAGGTTCGCAGAAGAGCTTCTGTACAGTTTGGAAGGTAGGAGACGAGGTACTGGCAGAAGTAAAGCTGTGAGTACCGATCGTGAGTCGTGCTTCGGTAGCTCAGTTGGTAGAGCACTTTCCTGCGAAAGGCAAAGGTCCCGAGTTCGAGTCTCGGTCGGGCACACAGTTTTAATCTGCCAGGAAGTTTCATATCAGCGCACACTCCGCTGCAGAGTGAAAATCTCATTCTGGAAATAATTTTATGATCTACTTCCAAGAAAACGAGGGAACATAAATAGACATTTCCCTTCACAGGAATTGCATAAATAATTTTTTTACGATTTGGTAACTTGTCTGCTAGAGTAAGTTCTCGTGATGCATCACTCGAGTGTTAAGATGTGACATAGGTATTAAACATGGCCATTTTTACTGTAATATTTTTTCTGCTTGAGCTTTGTCAGGTTTAGGTATAAGTTATTGCATTTGCTGCTGCTGCTTGCCAGGCATAATGCTATTAAATTTCACTCTGTATTACTTTGTTAAGCCAGTTTTACTACTGATTTATTTTTCTTGTTTGCTGCACATTGCCTTATATGAGTTGTAATATTGCAATTGCTTTGCTAATTTATATTTATTGCTGCTTGCTTTGACAATTTGCATTTTTTGTCATTGCTGTTTGCATTAATTGTTTTGTGCTGCTGCATTGCCTCGTCCCTTAGTTTAGCATCTGAGCTCAGTAGATTTAAGTTAGCTTATGAGGGGGTAGGCTATATAAGAGAATGAGATGTGATGAATAGGAAGTAATGCATTGACAAGGTATAAAAAAAGTGAAATAAGAGAAAACATCTGTGAAATGAAGTTTTGGGTTGGACTGCAGTACCAAATGTTACACTGGAAGCGAACGCTGTTCTTTCCTTTTGTGTTATTCCGCTATGTGTTTGTGTACCCTTGTGTATTTATGTTTTTCCTGTCTTTATGTGTTTAGCTAATAAGATTTATGTTCTGGAATTTTTCTAATACTAATCTACATTCACTACGATGAGGAACACTGTTATCCTCAAAAATAATTTGCATTAATGATATGTTACTTTCTTTGTAAAGTTGTTTATAGGCATTATTAATTCTGTTCTGTTTCAATGCTCATATGTGAAATTAATGTTTCGAAAACTATTCTCATTATTTTACATATTTACTTATGTCATAATTCCTGTAACACTGATGTTTATGTTTTTTCGATTCTTTTGTAAAGCCCGTATTACTACAAATGTTATCTGTATTGTTATGTTCTTTAATGATGTATTTTCTATCTTTGTTATTGTATTATCATGTTATAAAATTGTAATTGACACCAGTTCATCAAATTAAGTAACTTGTAAGCATTCATTTCAGTGCACACATTTCTGTTGGTCATAGTATATGCACAATATGTGAAAAAAAGGGACTGTTAGTGTTTGCACATGTGTTAATAATTCAGCAAGTGACTGGTTAACAGCATTGCTGGTTCTAAGGACAATTCCAAAAACTTTGTGAGTGCACAAGTGGTTTATGGACTTGCTATATTCTCTGCAAGACTCTTCAATGGTGATTGTGCACCTGCACAGTCGCAACGGATGGCTGCTGACCGTCTCTACAAGGACTGCAGTGGGTCTCCACCTTTGATGACTCACCAATACCATTATTTCTACAAGGAGTGCAGTGGGTCTGCACCTCTAGTGGCCCACCAATACCGTAATCTCTAACAGGACTACAGTGGTCTGCTCTGTGATGACCTGCCTACCAATATTCTTCAACTTTGACTGACTCTACTGTGGGTTTGCTCTGTTGTGGCCCATTACATGTCTGCATGTCAAGAGTCAGCACTGTCTTTCCGTTGGAAGGACAACACTACTTCTTGAAGATTGCATGGAAATCCACTACTTCCGTGTGCATTTTCTTTTACTGCTCAGACTTTGAGAAAAACACTGCAATTTTACTGTGATGGACGATCAGGACTGTCTTTACGGACTGTGAGAAAATTTTAGCTTTTGACAAACATTTATCAATAAGTGTGAGCATTTGATTTCTTTGTTATTGAAATTGTGAAAAAAATTTAACAAATATGTATTGGCCAGTGTCCAAAACAATTTGTAAAATTTTTTGTGGGGAGCATGGGGACTATGTAAGTAGGCTGTTTAGGTTTTTATGTTGGTAACGCCATGTAGCGCTCTATGTGGACATCACTGACTGTGCTGTGTGCAGCCTGTGACTGGTTTGCATTGCTGTAATTTGCTATTGCAGTGTTGGGCAGTTGGATGTGAACAGCGCATAGTGTTGCGCAGTTGGAGGTGAGCCGCCAGCAGTGGTGGATGTGGGGAGAGAGATGGCGGAGTTTTGAGAGCGGATGTTCTGGACGTGTGTCCATAAGAGAGAGCAAATATGTAATACTGGATACCATGAACTGATATATATATTATGACTTTTGAACACTATTAAGGTAAATACATTGTTTGTTCTTTATCAGAATCGTTCATTTGCTAACTATGCATATCAGTAGTTAGAATCTTTTATTTAGCTGGCAGTATTGGCGCTCCCCCCCCCCCCCCCCCTCCCATGAACCATGGACCTTGCCGCTGGTGGGGAGGCTTGCGTGCCTCAGCAATACAGATGGCCGTACCGTAGGTGCAACCACAACGCAGGGGTATCTGTTGAGAGGCCAGACAAACGTATGGTTCCTGAAGAGGGGCAGCAGCCTTTTCAGTAGTTGCAGGGGCAACGGTCTGGATGATTGACTGATCTGGCCTTGTAATAATAACCAAAACGGCCTTGCTGTGCTGGTACTGTGAACAGCTGAAAGCAAGGGGAAACTACAGCCGTAATTTTTCCCGAGGGCATGCAGCTTTACTGTATGGTTAAATGATTATGGCGTCCTCTTGGGTAAAATATTCCGGAGGTAAAATAGTCCCCCATTCGGATCTCCGGGCAGGGACTACTCAAGAGGACGTTGTTATCAGGAGAAAGAAAACTGGCTTTCTATGGATTGGAGTGTGGAATTTCAGATCCCTTAATCGGGCAGGTAGGTTAGAAAATTTAAAAAGGGAAATGGATAGGTTAAAGTTGGATATAGTGGGAATTAGTGAAGTTCGGTGGCAGGAGGAACAAGACTTTTGGTCAGGTGAATACAGGGTTATAAATACAAAATCAAATAGGGGTAATTTAGGAGTAGGTATAATAATGAATAAAAAATAGGAGTGCAGGTAAGCTACTACAAACAGCATAGTGAACGCATTATTGTGGCCAAGATAGACACGAAACCCACGCCTACTACAGTAGTACAAGTTTATATGCCAACTAGCTCTGCAGATGATGAAGAAATTGATGAAATGTATGATGAGATAAAAGAAATTATTCAGATAGTGAAGGGAGACGAAAATTTAATAGTTATGGGTAACTGAAATTCGAGTGTAGGAAAAGGGAGAGAAGGAAACATAGTAGGTGAATATGGATTGGGAGTAAGAAATGAAAGAGGAAGCTGTCTGTTAGAATTTTGCACAGAGCATAACTTAATCATAGCTAACACTTGGTTCAAGAATAATAAAAGAAGGTTGTATACATGGAAGAATCCCAGAGATACTAAAAGGTATCCGATAGATTATATAATGGTAAGACAGAGATTTAGGAACCAGGTTTTAAATTTTAAGACATTTCCAGGTGCAGATGTGGACTCTGACCACAATCTATTGGTTATGAACTGCATGTTAAAATTGGAGAAACTGCAAAAAGGTGGGAATTTAAGGAGATGGGACCTGGATAAACTGACTAAACCAGAAGTTGTGCAGAGTTTTAGGGAGAGCATAAGGGAACAATTGACAGCAGCGGGGGAAAGAAGTACAGTAGAAGAAGAATGGGTAGCTCTGAGGGATAAAGTAGTGAAGGCAGCAGAGGATAAAATAGGTAAAAAGACGAGGGCTAGTAGAAACCCTTGGGTAACAGAAGAAATATTGAATTTAACTGATGAAAGGAGAAAATAGAAAAATGCAGTAAATGAAGCACGCAAAAAGGAATACAAACTTCTCAAAAATGAGATCGACAGGAAGTGCAAAATGGCTAAGCAGGGATGGCTAGAGGACAAATGTAAGGATGTAGAGGCTTATCTCACTAGGGGTAAGATAGATACTGCCTACAGGAAAATTAAAGAGCTTTGGAGAAAAGAGAACCACTTGTATGAATATCAAGAGCTCAGATGGAAACCCAGTCCTAACCAAAGAAGGGAAAGCAGAAATGTGGAAGGAGTATATAGAGGGTCTATACAAGGGCGATATACTTGAGGACAATATTATAGAAATGGAAGAGGATGTAGATGAAGATGAAATGGGAGATACGATACTGCGTGAAGAGTTTGGCAGAGCACTGAAAGACCTGAGCCGAAACAAGGCCCTGGGAGTAGACAACATTCCATTAGAACTACTGACGGCCTTGGGAGAGCCAGTCCTGACAAAACTCTACCATCTGGTGAGCTAGATGTACGAGACAGGCAAAATACCCTCAGACTTCAAGAAGAATATAATAATTCCAATCACAAAGAAAGCAGGTGTTGACAGATGTGAAAATTACGGAACTATCAGTTTAATAAGTCACAGCTGCAAAATACTAACGCGAATTCTTTACAGACGAGTGGTAAAACTGGTAGAAGCCGACCTCGGGGAAGATCAGTTTGGATTCCGTAGAAATATTGGAACACGTGAGGCAATACTGACCTTACGACTTATCTTAGAAGTAAGATTAAGGAAAGGCAAACCTACGTTTCTAGCATTTGTAGACTTACAGAAAGCCTTTGACAATGTTGACTGGAATACTTTCTTGCAAATTCTAAAGGTGGCAGGGGTAAAATACAGGGAGCGAAAGGCTATTCACAATTTGTACAGAAAACAGATGGCAGTTATTAGAGTCGAGGGGCATGAAAGGGAATTAGATTAGGAAATGTGACACTTAAAGTTGTAAAGGCGTTTTGCTATTTGGGGAGCAAAATAACTGATGATGGTCGAAGTAGAGAAGATATAAAATGTAGACTGACAATGGCAACGAAATCGTTCCTGAAGAAGAGAAATTTGTTAACATCGAGTATAGATTTAAGTGTCAGGAAGTCGTTTCTGAAAGTATTTGTATGGAGTGTAGCCATGTATGGAAGTGAAACATGGACGATAAATAGTTTGGACAAGAAGAGAATAGAAGCTTTCGAAATGTGGTGCTACAGAAGAATGCTGAAGATTAGATGGGTAGATCACATAACTAATGAGGAGGTATTGAATACAGGGCCCGGCATAAAAAACTCCCCGATTACAAAGTAACGTGCAGCGGACAGTAGAAGGAGCAGATTGGTGGGGGGCGCGTCGTTAAGTAGCTGCCTACGTGCCGTTTTCAGTGTACGCCATGGCGTGGTCTGTTGAACATCGTGCCTTCGTAGTGGAAGATTTTATTCAAAATGGCGAATCGCGTATTAATACTCAACGTGCTTTTCGCGTTCGCTTTGCGCTCGGACGACGGGACCCTGTTCCCGATAAGAAAACAATTTATTCTTGGGTTGCTAACTTTCGTGAGACAGGTTCCGCATTAAAAAGGAAACCACCTGGACGACCACGGACTGCAACAGGCCCCGGAAATGTTGATGCAGTTAGAGCTTCAGTTCAACAATCTCCTCGACGATCCGCTAAAAAGCATGCGGCAGCATTACGGATATCTGATCGAAGTGTGAGAAGAATCTTGCATCGAGATCTTAAAATGCATCCTTACAAACTTGTAACTACGCAGGAACTGAGTGAACGAGACTGTGGTGTCCGTGTAAGTTTGTGCCAAGACCTTCTTCGGAACATTCGTCCCAACGATATTGTGATTTTTTCTGATGAAGCACACTTTCACCTTGCCGGAACAGTGAACAGCCAAAATTGCAGGTACTGGTGTGAACACAATCCCCAAGAACTTCATCAACAACCACTTCATAGCCCTAAAGTAACAGTATAGTGCGCTGTTTACAATTCCGGAGTGATCGGTCCTTACTTTTTCGAAGAAAATGACAGGAATTTAACCGTCAACAGTGAACGCTATTGTGCCATGCTCCGCGACTTTCTCCAACCGCAACTAAGGGAGCTTTTTGGTGAAATAGAGAACGTGTGGTTCCAGCAAGATGGTGCTACAGCCCACACAGCGCGGCAGTCACTGGCATTGGTGAAGGAAATGTTTCCTGGACATGTGATCTCGTTGCGTGGAGACATTGGCTGGCCCCCACGATCGCCGGACTTAACGCCCTGTGATTTCTTTCTTTGGGGCTATTTAAAAACAAAAGTTTATGAACAACGTCCACAATCTTTACGAGCCCTGAAAGAAGCAATTACACAAGAGGTTGAAGCTATTCCACCTGAAATGACTCAAAGAGTAATGAATAACTTCAGGGAAAGACTCAATCAGTGTGTCGACAGTGCAGGAAGCCATTTAAGGGATGTTTTATTTAAAAAGTAAGACCATAAGAGTATTTTCTAAAATGGCATAATATGTACTTTTATTTAGTATAAATAAAATTGTTCTACCTTATTTGGTTTTGTTTTTATTAGCTTTCCTTAAAGGGGAGGTTTTTCTGCCGGACCTTGTAGAATTGGGGAGAAGAGGAGTTTGTGGCACAACTTGACGAGACCACAACAACAACATTGGCGCTCGCTGTATTGCAGTAGTTTGAGTAACGAAGATTTTTGTGAGGTAAGTGATTTGTAAAACGTATAGGTTATTGTTAGTCAGGGCCATTCTTTTGTAGGGATTATTGAAAGTCAGATCACGTTGCGCTAAAAATATTGTGTGTCAGTTTAGTGTGGATCAGAATAAGTAAAGAGAGTAATGTCTGAGTACGTTCAGTTTTGCTCAGCTGTTTGAAAATCAAATAACGTATGGGGTTTACCAGCACAGTAATTCATAAATTTTTCTAAGGGGACGTTTCAGCTGTGCTGACCGTGGTCGACAGGCTCCAGGCTGTTGCCCTGGGCCGAGGTGATTTTGGGACACTCGAAGCGAGCGCTTTGGCACCTCTGCAACTGTAGCATCGCCTGGTATCTCTGATGCCACTGCGCCGTCGGATTCGGACGTCCCTGCCGGTTGTCACTTGCCTGACGGTGATTGGCGATCCTGGCGGGGTCGCGAATCCCTGGGCGGAAGGTGAAAGTTGGTGCTGGCCGCAAGGCTGTACCCTTACGCCCCCGTAACAGCTATGAGGTACTGCCGACTGCTAGAAGTACTTCTTAGCCAGCAAGGGCGGCCTCGCCTGTTGCGGCAGTGGCCGATCTACCTGAGAGGTCCGGACAAGCGCAGAGGGTGGGATTGCTTGGGATCGGGAGCTCCAATGTTAGGCGGGTGATGGAGACCCTTAGGGATATGGCAGCTAAGGACGGGAAGTAAGCCAATGTGCACTCCGTGTGCTTGCCAGGGAGAGTCATCCAAGATGTGGAAAGGGTCTTTTCGGATGCCCTGAAGGGTACAGGGTGCTGCCAACTGCAGGTGGTGGCTCACGTCGGCACTAATGACGTGTGTCGCTATGGATCGGAAGAGATTCTCCATGGTTTCCGGCGGCTATCTGAGTTGGTGGAGACTGCCAGTCTTGCTAGCGAGGTGAAGGCAGAGCTCACCATCTGCAGCATCGTCGACAGGAGCGATTGCGGTCCTTTGGTACAGAGCCGAGTGGAAGGTCTGAATCAGAGGCTCAGAGGGTTCTGCGACCGTGTAGGCTGCAGATTCCTCGGCTTGCGCCATAGGTGGTGGGGTTTCGGGTTCCGCTAAATAGGTCAGGTGTCCACTACACACAGGAGGCGGCTGCACGGGTAGCAGGGCCTGTGTGGCGTGGACTGGGCGGTTTTTTAGGTTAGACAGTCTTGGGAAAGATTAAAGGGCTCCAGTCTCAAAGGGTACAGGGCAAAGAAACGACGAGAATCGACCAAACAACAGTCGGTATTGTAGTTGTAAATTGTCGTAGCTGTGTTGGAAAAGTACCAGAGCTTCAAGCGATGATAGAAAGCACTGAAGCTGAAATCGTTATAGGAGCAGAAAGCTGGCTAAAGCCGGAGATAAATTCTACCGAAATTTTTACAGAGGCGCAAACCGTCTTCAGAAAGGATAGATTAAATAATGTAGGTGATGGTGTCTTTGTGTCTGTTGGTAGTAGTTTATCTTGTAGTGAAGTTGAAATAGGTAGTTCCTGCGAATTACTATGGATAGAGGTTATAATAAACAGCCGTACCAAAATAATAATTGGCTCCTTCTACCGCCCCCTCCCCCCCCCCCCCCGTCCTCCCCGACTCAGATTATACAAAGCTGAACGGTTCAAAGAAAGCTTGAATCTCATTACAAATAAGTACACCACTCATACAGTCATAATTGGTGGAGACTTCAATCTACCCTCGATTTGTTGGCGAAAATATATGTTCAAAGCCGGTGGAAGACAGAAAACATCTTTCTCTGAGAATTACTTTGAACAATTAGTTCATGAGCCTACGCGAATTGTAAATGGTTGCGAAAAAACTTGACCTCTTAGCCACAAATAATTCTGATCTAATAGAGAGCGTCATGACGGATACAGGGGTTAGTGAACACAAGGTCATTGTAGCGAGGCTTAAAACCATATCAACCAAAACTACTAAAAATAAACGCAAAATATATCTGTTTAAAACAGCAGATAAAAATTCACTTGATGCCTTCTTAAGAGATAGTGTCCATTCCTTCCAAGCTAATTATGTAAGTGTTGAGCAGATATGGCTCAGATTCAAAGATACAGTATCGACAGCAATAGATAGATTCATATCGCATAAGTTAATAAGAGACGGGACTGATCCATCATGGTACACAAAATACGTCAGAACACTGTTGCAGAAGCAACGAAAAAAGCATGCCAAATTCAGCAGAATGCAAAATCTCCAAGACTGGCTAAGTTTCACGGAAGCTCAAAATTTAGTGCGGATGTCAATGCGAGATGCTTTTAATAGTTTCCACAATGAAACATTGTTTCAAAATATGGTAGAAAACCCAAAGAAATTCTGGTCGTATGTAAAGTACACCAGTGGCAAAAAACAGTCAATACCGTCACTGCGCGATAGCGATGGAAATGTTACCGATGATGGCGTCATTAAAGCGAAGTTACTAAATACAGTTTTCCGTAATTCCTTCACGAAAGTAGACGAAGTAAATATTCCAGAATTCGAAACCAGAACAGCTGTTAGCATGAGTGACATAAAAGTAGATATCTTAGGTGTTTCGAAACAACTCAAATCACTTAAGAAAGGTAAGTCTTCCGGTCCAGTTGGCATACCAGTCAAGCTCCTTTCAGAGGATGCAGACACAATAGCGCCTTTCTTAGCAGTCAAATACAATCGCTCACTTGACGAAAGGTCTGTTCCTAAAGACTGGAAAGTAGCACAGGTCACTCCAATATTCAAGAAAGGAAATTGAATTACAGACCCATACCACTGACCTCAGTTTGCAATAGGATTTTGGAGTGTATACTGTACTCGAACATTATGAATATCCTTGAAGAAAATGACTTATTGATACATAACCAACACGGATTCAGAAAATATCGTTCTTGTGCAACACAGCTAGCTCTTTATTCCCATGAAGTAATGAGTGCTGTTGACAAGGGATTTCAGATCGATTCCATATTCCTAGACTTCCAGAAGGCTTTTGATACCGTTCCTCACAAGTGACTATTTAATCAAATTGCTTGCATGTGGTGCATCGTCTCAGTTGTGTGACTGGATTCGGGATTTCCTCTCCGAGAGGTGATACTTCGTAGTGACAGAACAGAAGTGATATCTGGCGTTCCGCAAGGTAGTGTTATAGGCCTTCTGCTGTTCCTGGTTTACATAAATGATCTAGGTGATAATCTGAGCAGCCCCCTTAGATTGTTTGCAGATGACGCTATAATTTACCGTCTAGTAAAATCATCAGACGATCAATTCCAATTACAAAATGATACAGAGAGAATTTCTGAATGGGCGAAAAGTGGCAATTGGCACTAAACAAAGAAAAGTGCGCGGTCATCCACATGGGTACTAAAAGAAATCCGACAAATTTTGGGTATACGATAAATCGCACAAATCTAAGGCCTGTCGACTCGACTAAATACCTAGGAATGACAATTACGAGCAACTTAAACTGGAAATACCACATAAATAATATTGTGGGGAAGGCAAAACAAAGACTGTGCTTTCTTTGGCAGATCACTTAGGAGATGCGACAAACCCAATAAAGAGACAGACTACATTACACTTGTCCGTCCTCTATTGGAATATTGCTGCTCGGTATGGGATCCGTACCAGGTAGTATTGACGGAGGACATCGAAAAAGAGCAAAGAAGGTCAGCTCGTTTCGTGTTATAACGCAGTAGGGGTGAGAGTGTCTGTGATATGATACGTGAGTTGGGCTGGCAGTAACTGAAACAAAGGCGGTTTTTTTTGGGGGGGGGGGCGAGATCTATTTACGAAATTTCAGTCACCAACTTTCTCTTCCGAATGCAAAAATATTTTGTAGACACTACCCTACATAGGGGGAAACCATCATCATAATAAAATAAGAGAAATCAGAGCTCGAACGGAAACATTTAGGTGTTCCTTTTTCCCACGCGTCATTTGAGAGTGGAGTGGTAGAGAAGTAGTATGAAAATGGTTCGATGAACCCTCTGGCAGGCACTTAAGCGTGAATTGCAGAGTAACCATGTAGATGTAGATGTAGATGTAGATAACGTAAGGAGTTAGGAGGTTCTCTGCAAAATCAGCAAGGAAAGGAACGAATGATAAGGTTGATAAGGAGAAGGGACAGGCTGATAGGACATCTCTTAAGACATCTTGGTACTACAGGGAGCTGTAGACTGTAAAAACTGTAGTGCAAGATAGAGATTGAAACACATCCTGCAAATAATTGAGTACATACGCTCCTCCGAGTGAAGAGGTACGCACAGGAGTGGAATTCGTAGCCAGATGAATACAATCTCTTACGAATTAACCTTGAATGGTGCTTTTACCACAAAAAAAGAATTAATTGTTGGTTCTTCGACTGAATGAAGTGAGTAAAAACATTTATTCTAAATTGACTCTGAACCACCAACAGAGTGTTGTATCTTAAACATTAAAATCTTATTGTCCTACTGCAAGTACTAGGTGCACGTGGGCTGTATATTAATTTGTACAAGTTAGTATTGACGCTGTTAAAGACTACTGCATGAAAATCCATTTCATTCCGAGGTATCCGTCAGTACTTAGGGGATCCCTTGGCTGTGCATAATTATAGTACTTGTCTGCGCACCATAAGGCTAGCTACTGCACATGTAGCATACACATTTGTATACTTTCTTCCTTAATGATACATCCTCCTAAGTTTTTCGAATACATTCGCTCCTTTGGCTGCTGGAACTATGATTACATGATGATTACCGTAAATGATAGTTGCCCTGAAACAATAAACACATACAAGCATAACGCGTGATAGATAGAGCGGAAGAACACAAAACACGCAATAATGATTCTCAGCTCAATAACTATAACTTCCGTACATCTATCTTTACACCTCTGAACTTGTACATTACCTTTCACTCTCTTTAACCTCTAATTTCATATTTATTTATTTTCGCTGTGGAATACGCCTGTGGTTCTCCATGTCTCCCTTAAGTATTTCCTATTACAGATATTAAGTCAGTTGTACTCCCTACGAACACTATAATAAAAACACAATCTCTTTAACCTCAGGACCTCGGTGATGCGTACGTCTTTGTGAACCAGCGCATCTACCTTTTTGATAAGACATGTTCCGTCTTAGCTTGCCAAGACTTCGAGTCCGGCCAATTCTCATAATAACCAATCGTACTTAGGACTGACGGCGCCTCTAGTACCTTCAACACAACACGGTGCGACCTCGAGACCGGCAGATCACCTTCACCTTCGATCATAGCATGTAGTCACCTCTCTCTGACGTATTCAGTTAATACTTGCGCACAGCGCTACCTCGCCTCCGACAAATCATCAAAAGATGTACAGGGTTATTCTAAATGATGGATCCATTTTCAAAAATTCGTATGTATTCAAGTAAAAATCTAAAATGAACAAACTTTATTCCAATGTAAAGAGGAAGTTTCAAAGTTTTTGGCGGGTGGCGGCGGGCGGACGGTGATGGTTTCAGAAGCGGCCGCTATAGTTTGCGCGGCAATAGGGCCGTTATTCCGTTTCACTATCAGTTGTGAGTGAGATGGCGACTGTGCAGCACAAGGTTTTCTGCGTTCTTGAGTTCACGAAAAGTGAGTCGCAAATTGCAGTGCAGTGAGCATTTCGTACCAAATTCGGTATTCAACCACAAACTCGCAGAAACTTTAGCTGTTGGTTTAAGCAATTTAAACACACTGGGACAGTGTGCAAAGGAAACAGCACAGGCCGACCAAGGGTGTCAGAGGATGATGTCCGACGGATTCAAGAAAGTTTTGTGCGCAGTTCCGGTAAGTCTACCAATAGAGCCAGTAGAGAACTTGGAATACCCCAACCTACAGTATGGAAAGTTCTGAGACGGCGCTTGCTGTACAAGACCTCCGATTACAAATTGTGCAGGCTCTCAACCCTAATGACAAAGAGGAGCTTGGTTATGTGCTAGCAAAAATGGAGGATGACGCATTTCTACAGGTGTAATTAGTAGAAAAGTCAACAGACACGATGTTCGCATATGGAGTTTGGAAAATCCACATTCACCATTGAAACACGAAAGAGACTCGCCGAAGATCAACGTGTTCTGTGCCATATCCCGTGAAAAGATTTATGGACCATTTTTCTTTGCGGAAAGAATTGTAACGGGCATCATGTACCTGGACATGTTGGAACAATGGCTGTTCCCTCAAGTTATGGAAGATTCCCAGGACTTCATTGGTTCAAATGGCTCTGAGCACTATGGGACTTAACATCTGTGGTCATCAGTCCCCTAGAACTTAGAACTACTTAAACCTAACTAACCTAAGGACATCACAGACATCCATGCCCGAGGCAGGATTCGAACCTGCGACCGTAGTAGTCGCGCGGTTCCGGACTGAGCGCCTGAACCCAGGACTTCATTTTCCAACAGGATGGAGCTCCACCCCTTTGGCACCGATAAGTGTACGATGCTTTTTGAATGACTCCCTTCCTCACCGCTGGATCAGTCGCAGGGGACTTGAGGTCCTGGCTCTGCAATTCTGGCCACCGAGATCTCCTGATCTCACTCCCTGCGACTATTATGTGAAAGAAGCTGTTCGCGTCCCGCCTATACCAACCACTATGAACTATCTGCGGGACCGGATTACTGCTGCCGTGCACTCAATAACTGCAGATACGCTTTCGCTTGTTTGGGACGAGTTTGGCTGCCGCGTCGATGTTTGCCGTGCAACCAACGGTGGCCACATTTATCACATTTCTAATTATGAAATAATTATTAAAATTGATTAATTACAAATTATTACACACTATTAAATTTATTAAATTGATAACAAACATTATGAAAAAAACTTTGAAACTTCCTCTTTTCATTGGCATAAAGCTTGGTCAGTTTGGATTTGTACCTGAATAAATACGAAGTTTTGAAAATGAGTCCATCATTTAGAATAACCCTGTCTTCGCGCAGTGCCGGCTCGCAGTGGCATGCTTAATGTAGCACGAATTGTCGAACGTTATTGTCTCGCTGCTGTTTTATACTCAGTCATTCCTACTGCAGTACGAATTCCCTACCCAGTCTAAGGGGAGTGCAGACGGCGGGTATGCGAGTCATAAAGAGCTCCAACGTTAGGGGCATAATGGAGCCTCTCAGGGAAATAGCAGGCACGTTGGGAAAGAATACCAGTGTGCACGCGGTACGTTTGCCGGAGGGTCTCATCCGTGTCGTGGAGGGGGCTGAACTGGAGGCAGTCGAGCTTTGGCAGTGTGCATTGGGCTGCAAAAAGTGGCTCCTTTCGAACGAATGACGCCTGCCGCTTGGGTTCTGGGATCATCATTGATTCCTACACACAGATGGCTCATATAGTGAAGACAACTAGCAACGCACGCGGGGTGCAGCCGAGCTCACTATTAGTGACATCGTTCCAGAGTCGCCTGCGGTCCTCTGGTTTGGAGCAGACTGAAGGGTCTAAACCAGATGCTCAGACGGTTCTGTGATGGTATCTGATGCGAATTTGTCGAGCACTGCTCTCGGGTGGCCAACACGAAGGAAACAGCTATTAGGGCGGGGGAGTACGTGTGGCGTGCACATGGGAATTTGTTAGGTTAGTAGACATCCCCAGTCCCTCCGCCCACCCTTGGGATCAGAGATGGTTCGACTGCCGAAATCGAAAATAATCTGCGACGTTATTCTCAGAGAATACTCGTCGCTGCAGATCGTGAACAGAAAAAAAGGAGCATCTGTGGTAAGGTCCCAGAATTAGTACAGGTTATTGAAGGTTATAGTGCCCAGATAGTATTAGGAGCAGAAAGAGCAAGTGAACAGCAACGAAATCCTAAATTCACGTCGGAGTAGTTATCGTAAGTATAGATCAGTCGCCAGTGATGGTGGCGCATTTATTGCCGTAAAGAATTCGATAATATCTAGCGACGTTATCATAGATTCAGAATATGAATTAATCTGGGTGAAGATAAGCATCAAAGTTGGGTAAAAAATGGTAACCGGGTGCTTTTATAGACGACCTGCGTCAGGAATTGCAGTGACAGAGAGCTTTAGAGGGAACTGACAGAATTTCGTGAATAAGTTTCCTGTCACCGTTAAGTTCGATCAACACACTAATATTACGTGAACTCAAATTGAACAACGCTCTTTTCGCGAGAACACTATTGACAGCTGAAATTTATTTCCAGTGTGCATTTCGGGTAAGATAAGAGACATTATGAATCGTACAGATAGGTGTTCTCATGTCTTGCTCCCTTTTTGAAGATGGCACAATCTGCCATATGGAGTATGTGTGTGTTCTAAAAGATAAATTTAGGAAGAGACATCATGACTGCGTGAACCTCTTATAAGCAATAAGCGACCTAGAGTTCGGACAAGCATTAAAAACCACGATGAATCTGAGCACAACCATTTGTCTAGTATTTGTTCGCAAGTATATGTATGTGGGACTAAAATACGCTTCTGTGGGAGAGGTACAATATAGTTCTGACGATAATCATAGCCTACATATATTAATCCAACCCGGTGAGTATCTCAGACCGACGAACAAACCCCGTATGTTGTCGTAACACACTACAAAAGCTAAATTTTTGTACGTGATAAAAAGTTATAGGTTCGATGGGTAATCGTAGATATTTGTTTACAACGCTATTCACAACACGACTAGCTCTGCCTAAACATTCTCACAAATGCACCATATGTTGTAGCGTTGTAGCGTTACGTTAGCAACACTGCTGGGAACGTGATGTTCCTGTCATAAAAACTGCGAATGGATAACGAAGCATGTTTGCAGCCTTAGTTCTACAGTAAACCGCCGACAACAGTAATATGACAGATGAATTCTACCAATAGATAGTGTACAAAAGAACTGTGAAAATCACTGAGTAACTACAGACATACAGCGAATAGTTTCATAGCGCATTATCGGCTCTAGTTACCTTTTCTTAAGTAGAGTATCGAGGTATGGTATTGGATTCTGCCATTACCGAATATTTCATTAAACAAAATGTAGTCATCCAGCTAAAACGCAACACTTACATCTTCTAACTTTAGGAGTTACAACAGGAAAAGACGGCATTGTCACGTGATCAATATATTAAGCTCCTATTACTTCCCAGTACACAAAATTGTGGAATGGAGATAATGGCCTATATCTGTTCGATACAGTACCTCGTTTACGTATCAGGAAGATATAATTTGTTCTATACTTTTGCCACCAAGACAGTCAGGCCTCTAGAGACGTATAGAGGTTCTCACGTTTACTGTCATTAGAATTTTCCGCATCCGTAACCCTAAAAAAAGGAAAAAAAACCTCTGGGAAGGTGTTGTAGCCCACACTTATTTCGAAGTGCGATTTGCTTAAGGCAAATAGACTGCCATCCAGACGTACAACACAGAAGACGACCAGAATAAAGTCTACAGTAGATCAGTCAGCGTTGCTGATTGGTAGTTCGTGTAATAGATTTCCAGTTTAAATAATTAAAACTACAGACATTAAGACCACAGTTATCAGTGCTGATTATCTGGAACGTATCTACAGCCACATAAGTCGACAGTAATTCTATAACCCTCCGGAAGATGCCAGTTTAGTTCCCAAGTCGGTCTGTCTTAGTATTCGTAAATGTGTAGGACACACACTGGAATGTATCTTAGCATAGCAACATGATCAGAATGACCAGCAGCAACTACTACTTTTTACTGATGATGATTACGCATAATAACAGCAAAACCCTTCGGGGAAAGATGTTGATCACAACACTTCTAGCTACGTTATCTTCTGGGCATATCTCCAACATATAATTGGACTTGCAGCCCAATAGGCATTCCAGAGCCATGGGAAGTATGTGGGTCCAGCAGTGATAAGCAACGTGCCTGTGTTTTGTTTGCATGCAAAGTGTTACTCTGCACACCAAAAACCCACACTTAGCGGTTTGTAATTATTAACGTATCAGCTGTGATGTCCACAAAAAATGAAAGATAGCACTCCCAAGTCCAACGACCGTATGGAAGAACGTGATAATGCAACCCTAGCATGGAGGGTCATAATAGTGTATGGATGGCTTTGATATCATTTCAAGCATAAGTAGGAGAGTGCCACGGATATAATACGCGAATTGGAGTGGCAGTCATTAAAACAAAGGCTTTTTTCGTTGCTGTAGGATCTTCTCATGAAATTCCAATCACCAACTTTCTTTCAGACTGTGAAAATATTTTGTTGGCGCCCAGCTACACAGGGAGAAATAAACATCGTGATAAAATAAGACAAAAATCATGTCTTGGATGGAAAGATTTAAGTATTCGTTTTTCCCGCGCTCAGATCGAGAGTGGAACTGTGGAGAAATAACTTGAAGGTGGTTCGATGAACGATCTGCCAGGCACTTTATTGTGATTGCAGAGTAATCATGTAGATACAGATGTAGAACTCTTAGTACGATTTGGCTGTTAGCGCTCAGTTTCATACACGTTAAAAACCTTATTTTGAAACATCATTTAGTTTACCAACGGCACTCTGGGTCAGCTACTATTCTATTTACACCTTTTGCTGTCCATCCATTGGTAGCAATCACTTGCCACTGTAATAAACTCTAATAGCATTCTTTCTTAAAGCTTGATATATTGATGTGGGTTCTACACAAGGCATTTTTCAGTAGATGAAGGAATATTTCCACGTAGTGAAATTCGAGCCAAATTACAATCTCTCCGACTATACAAAGGCAACACACTATTCAAACAGATTTTTTCGTACAACAGAATTGACGGTCTGTTGTTCGTAGCTGTTATTACTGGAAGAACGTTTAAGATTATGGATTCCATTCGCCACAACTTACAGGTGCTAAAGTAGACTTTCGGCTATAGCAGCAAGAAAAAAGCCAAGCACTGAATGAACTTGGTACATGACTTCAGATGTGCAATGGCGGACACCATACCAAACATGAACAATGAGTGTCAGAAATAAACAGATCGAAACACTGAAACGTCCCCTTAGAAAATTTTATGAATTACTGTGCTGATAAACCTCTTACGTTATTTGGTTTTCAAACAGCTAAGCAGAACTGAACGTACTCAGACATTTCGCCCTTTACTTATTCTGATCAACACTAAACTGACACACAATATTTTTAGCACAATGCAGTCTGCCTCTCAATAATCCCTACAAAAGAATGGCCCTGACTAACAATAACCTATACCTTTCATGAATCACTTACGTCACAAAAATCTTCGTTACTCGAACTACTGCAATACAGCGAGCGCCAATACTGCCAGCTAAATAAAAGATTCAAACTACTGAAGGCACTAACTACTGGTAGGCATACTTAGCAAATGAAAGATTTTGATAGAGAACAAACACTGTATTTACCTTAATAGTGTTCAAAAGTCGTTATATACATATGTATCAGTTCATGATATACAGTGTAACAAATTTACTCTTTCTGATGGACACACGTCCAGATCGTCCGCTCTCAAAATTCTGCCATCTCTCTCCCCACATCCACCACTGCTGGCGACTCACCTCCAACTGCGCAACCCTACGCGCTGTTCACATCCAACTGCCCAACACTACAATAGCGAATATTACAACAATGCTAACCAGCCACAGATTGCACACAGCACAGCCAGTCATTTTCATACAGAGCGCTACGTGACATTATCAACATAAAAACCTAAACAGCCTACTTGCACCTAAACAGCCTACTTACAACATCTCTTTGATTCATTATTTTTTGGGTTAGTGAAAACAGTAGAAAACTCGTAGGTATCAGTTGTTTGAACATTAACTATTATAAATAACTCGACACTTTAAAAACAGGAATATAACTTTTTACGATCTAATGTTTAAATATGTCATACACTGTTTTAAGGGCAGTGGATGACACCTGCTCTCGTTTAGGGGTAATCGTTCAAAAAAGGTTGGGAACAAGTGGACTACAGGGAGCTGTAGAGTGTAAAACCTGTAGTGGAAACGGAGACTAGTATATAGCCATCAAATAACTGAGGACGTTCCGTGCAAGTGTTACTCTGGGGTGTATAGGCTGGCACAGGAGAAAAGGCCGTGATGGGCCTTATCAAACCAGTCAGACGATAAAAAATAAAATATAAAAAAATAAAAAACACCTAAAAACAATCAGGTACGAGGAAATGGTCAACGTGTTGCCGTAATATTCATTGTGAAAGTGTATAATAAATGTAACTAAATGACTCGTTCTGCATCATAGCAAGAGATCGAAATTACGATCCACTGAACATGTAAATAACCAACTGCTGTGGAGAACAAGTAAAACCGAAGATAATAATTATCAGCCGGCTCCTCACTGATTCTCTGGATAATGTGAGAGTACAATAGGAGCGCGGCAGGGCGATGAGCAGGCGCCAGAGGACTGTGTACTTTTGTTCCCGGACGCCACGGCAGGTGCAGCGGCATCCTGTGGGAACCCAAATGTGGGAAGCGCAGCCAGCCGCTTCCTTCCCGTCCGCCGTCCCACGCTCCGGACGCTCAGAGAGCACACACACACACACACACACAGACACACACACACAACGCGGGAAAAAAGCGGACGCAAGCAAAAAGAGAGCGCCGGAGAAGCGAACGGCGACTATTTACCCATGGAGCACGGCGCTGGTGGGCGAAAAGTGCGGCCGGTTCGGCGTCTCCGTAATAAAGTTAGCCGGCCTGGAGTGGCGCGCGCCGTCGCGTGACCTGCGCAGTGCTCCTCCCCCCCCCCCCTCCCCCCCACCCTGCCAGTCAGACACCTCACACTGATTGGCTCGAGTATGGCCCGCGGGGGATTCCCAGGGCCAGGGATCAGCGCAGCCGGGACGGAGCCGAACTCCCCGGCCGGGTGTCAAGGACGGCCGCCGCGGTGACCCCGAGAGCGTGGGCGGAGGATCCCAGGGCTCACCGCCTCTGGCCCCCCCTACCCCCCGTCTCCAGGTCAAGCATTTTCCCATTATCCATTTTCCCAGGCTACTGGGCTTCGCATTATGCAGGAACGACGGCGGTTCTTCTCGCCCCGGGCAACAAGGGCCGAATCCGCCTCGCTCTACCTCACGATTAAAGGGGTCTGGTGGAGGGGAGGCTCCTTTCGACTTCCAGTCTGCCATTTCCCACATGTTTCTTTTTTTCTTTGCAGCTGATTCAGCAGTTGCAGACAAACTCCTTAAGCCAATATCCGGTTCACTGAACCTCACGTGACGCACTAAAACACACTGGTACCATTAAAACTGCAGCCCCAAGAAGGATAGCAAACGATGAGTTTTATGTATTGTGCGTATACAGTACAGTGAGAAGAACAAACTATTAAATCTGTTGGTGGTTCAAATGGCTCTGAGCACTATGGGACTTAACATCTGTGGTCATCAGTCCCCTACAACTTAGGACTACTTAAACCTAACTAACCTAAGGACATCACACACATCCATGCCCGAGGCGGGATTCGAACCTGCGACCGTAGCAGTCGCACGGTTAAATCTGTTGGCGATTTGGGGATATACAGAGTGCGAGATTTACTACAATCGAACCTCGTTTATTCGGCCCTCATTAATCCGGATCTATGGGACATATGGATAGTCTTTTCTCTTACTTTTTTTTATTTTTTTAAATATAATAACTGTATCATATTGAAACACACGATGTAAAAGCGGCAACAGTCGACGACGACAATCATTACTTTTAAATTCAGCCAACTGCCATCCACGGATTCTGACACGGTGTCAGTTATCATTGAGCAGTACAGTACAGTATTGCTTCGTCACGCCGTTGTAGCCTGTCTTAGGGTTTCATTTTGTGCACATTGTGAATCTTATAGGCATAACAGTGTAAAATGCGCCACACATTCTTCTGAACTGTGAGCAGACGCGAGATTTCTGGCACGATGCAGATCGAGTCAGGATTTGAGGCCTGTTTTCCACGGTCGGCTACAGCTACAGTAACTTCACCAACAACTGCCATAGGAGTGGGCCGCCTTCCTGTTCCTGACGGCACTATAAGTCGGCCACGGATTCAAATCGGCCCTCAAATATGCCCAGCAACCACTCGAGGAACTCCGTGCCCAAGGCGCTTGCGCAAGTGCTCGTCTCACTCGCCGGGATGACCTCTCACACCGTCCTCCTCGCTCCGTTACCATTCGCCAACTCGCCACGCCACAACACGCCCTGTGCTCACCAACAACCACGAGCAAAGGGACATCACAAGTCAGATCGAGATAGTGGCGCCAGGAATTCTAAAGGCTACGCCAGCAACCTCGCCACGGCTCAAGCAGTACGAGCTACTAGGTGGTGACTGAAAGTTTCTGCAAGAATGCAGATTATTGGACATTCCAAGGTCACCGCCATGTACGGTAGAATAGCTTTGCTCAGAGCTGGATGGGCATCCTGGTGCTGTTCCCATGGCCTGCTCTCTGTATTCTGAAGTTGTGGTGTCTGGGAGTTAACCTCCGGCGCGTGACGCAACAGTAACTTACCCATCAAGTGTCTACGTACGAAGTATCTATTCAGCATGGCTGTCAACAAGAATCTTGTTTTCCCGTTTCCATGAAAGGTGAGAAATTTCGCACATTGCATTAAGATTCCACATTGGATAAATAACTTACCCGTCAAGTGACCACGTACGAAGTATCTATTCAGCATGGCTGTCAACAAGAATCTTGCTTTCCCGTTTCCCTGAAAGGTGAGAAATTTCGCACATTGCATTAACATTCCACATTGGATAAAAAATTATTGTGATGCCGACTTTCATTTATGAAACCTACTTCCTACAACATCTCCCATGATTAGGCGACTCTTACGAGGGGCGTTCAATAAGTAATGTAACACATTTTTTTCACGGCTAGTTTCGGTTTTAAAGATATAGAATTTGTTGTGCGACTTCGTTGAATCCTCCCGCTTCAGCGCCAATAGTTTAATGAAATCCCGATTGGTGGCGACGCTATACGTAGTCTTCAAAATAGTGTCTGCGACGGAGTTGCGTTCCAAGTAGAGAGCTGTCACTCAGTTTTTTTTTTTTTTTTGACGGAAAACCAGAGCATCGCAGATGTCCGTAAGCACTTGTAGAGTGTCTACAGAGACCTGGCAGTGAACGAAAGCAAGTGCTTTGGGCGAGGCGTCTGTCATCATCGTACCAAGGATGATTGCCTATCGAAGTTGCTGGGTCCAAACGATACATATCGAACGTGCGATCGTAAATCGATCATGCGACTCCTGAGCCAGGCGTTGTGATCAATTATTTGTGATCGTCATATTTATCTGTTTCCCAGACGATTTATGCCGTTAGTGAGTGGGGTGTCTCGTGTTCTTGATGTTTCTTCGGCGGATTCTCTCACACGAAAAAATCTGCTACCATGTTTATCCAGCGTAGAAATTTGTTTGACTTTTTGTCGCAAATATGGAGTACTACCAGACAAGGGAAGAAGGGACTGTGTAGACTGTGGTGGTGCGTAGTGTGTAAAATTTCGTAAGAACAGTCGATGCTGAGATACCATTACAACTTCATTGCGGACAGTGCGGAAAACGAACGAGTATCAGGAAGAATACATGGTTCGACTCTTCCAAATTATCCATCCAGACCGCAGTAATGGACTTTAACATGACGACAACACCGACGACGAGTAAGGTAAGTCGTCTCCTTTGCAATTGCAAGTATTTTTGTAACGCTCTTCTTTTGTCATTCCTGTATTGACCACCGCAAACGTACTCATATCGCCCGCCACCAGTGTTACATGATCGATTTACAATCGCACGTTCGATATGTATCGTTTGGACGCAGCGAGTTCGATAGACAATCATTCTCGGAAATTACCCGCAAACCTATGCGACCTCCTGCGTGCTGGCCGGCCGCACACAGCTGTGACTCCTGAAATGTTGATTCGTGCGGACACTCTCGTTTGAGATGATCGACGGGTCAGAACCAGACACCGCGTTGCTGAATTGGCCCACCCGTTGGGGTACTCAAAGGTGTTCCTCGCTACCTAGCAGAAGACTATAAAGAGCAACGAAGGGCCATGTGTACAGAATTGCTTGTGTGTTACGAGGCTTATTGTGACAATTTTTTTGTTGATGGGTTCAGCACCTCGAATCGGAAACAAAACGGCAATCCCTCCTCTGAAGAGATGCAGCACCAGCCGGTAGAGCCATGTCAACTGTCTTTTGGTATTCTGAAAAGATGTACTCCCCCACGGTGCAACGATCGCTCTGAAGTGTACTGCACTACCCTCAGGAAACTGAAGAAATGACTGCAGCGTGTCCGTCGCGACAAAACTGCAAACGACCTCTCCTTCTCCATGACAACGCAAGGCATCACACAAATGTGCGCACCCGAGAGCTGCTCACAGAAATTCACTGCACAGATCTTCCTCATTCACTGCATCTCGCACATTCCGACCTGGCCGAATGAAGGATGCACCCCGCAAGAAGCAGTACGACGATGACGGAAAGGTTACTGATGCAGAAACACGTTAACTCCGATGTCGAACAGTAGAGTGGTACCCCGCGGGGATACAGGCCAGTAAGGTGGCGTATGGCCGTTGCATTAAATGGAGATAATGTTGAAAAATAGTGTTTTGTAGCCAAAAGAGTGGGGATTAATATGGTGTATTGGAATCCTGAATAAAACCAACCTGCTTTCAGAGCGCCCTTGTATAATCAGGAATACACTAATGTGCTGTTTCAATACGATGGTATTTCCGTAGTGTGCAGTGTCCAAATTACTAACGGAATGTTGAGTAACAAGCAAAGCTGTTTACTGTGTTCACGAATGGTTAGTGCTCGCTGGTTTTAATTTCGGAGCAGACTAGTTTCAACACCATTCAAATGCCTTCGGAAAAGACTTCCTAACACTTAAATTAGAGATTAAAGATACCGCTATTTCAGAATTTTTTCTTGATATTGCCAGTCGACTTCTTATATTCTCTTCACTTCTGCCTTGTTCAGTTATTACGTTGTCCAAATAGATTCGCCTATTACTTTTAGTTTCATTTACTAATCCGATTCCCTGACAATCGCCACACTGATTCGATTACATACCGTTACTCTTGTTTTACTGTTTTGATAACCATTTTATAATGTCTTTTCAAGACTCAGCCTATACCGTCCAACTGCTCTCCTAAATCATTTATTGTCACTAACAGAATTACGATGTCATCAGCAAACCGCAATTGTTTTATTTACTCTCCTGGAACTTTAATTCCCTTTCCTTGATTTCCTTTCCGTTCTTTCAATGCACAGGTTAAATAACATCTGTGAGAGGCTACACACCTGTCTCACTCCCTTCTCAACTACTGCCTCTCTTCCATGCACTTTCACCCTCATAAATGCAGTCCGGTTTCTGTAAAAGTTGTAGAGAACTTTTCGCTCCACGCCGGCTACTGTGGCCGAGCGGTTCTAGGCCCTTCAGTCCGGAACCGCAGTGCTGCTACGGTGGCAGGTTCGAATCCTACCTCGGCTATGGATGTGTGTGATGTCCTTCAGTTAGTTAGGTTTAAGTAGTTCTGAGTCTAGGGGACTGATGACCTCAGATGTTAACTCCCATAGTGCTTAGAGCAATTTGAACCATTTTTTTTTCGCTCCACGTATTTTATTCCAATTAAAAATTTAATGATTATGTTTCAATCAACATTGTCAAAAGCTTTCTTCTATTAATTTAGTTTCGCTTTACTTCAGTATACCTTCTAAGATAAGCTGGTGGGTACGGATAGCCTCATATGTTCCTACATTAGGGTGTCAACTATTCTGAAATTACAGGAAGCGACTGGGTGGATCAAGTTTTCCACAAGGAATATGCATTATCTGACCAAAAGTACGAGGACTGCCCAGAAAGTAATGCATCGCATTTTTCTTCAATAATTCTTTATTGAACATAATCCGAATAACACACAGGAAAGAATAGTGTTTCATCTACACACCCTATTTTTCCACGTGATCTCCATCCCGTTCTATGGCCTTTCTCCAGCGCGAAACAACGGCGTGTATGCCCTGTACGTACCAATCCCTGAGCTGGTGACGGAGCCAGTGCTTCACTGACTGAATCACCTCCTCATCGCCCTCAAAATGTCTTCCACGAATGGCATCCTTTAACAGCCCAAACAAGTGAAAGTCCGAGGGGCTATGTCAGGTGCGTTTTGTGTGACAGACGTGGATAGTCTCCCCGATTGCTGTAAATCGCGGCGCTTCGCGGAACCGCCTTCTGACGATCTCACCCTTCGTGCCCAGCGACTACCTGTACTTCTGTCGACAGCAGATGCTCCGTAGATTTTCCAGAAGCGTTTGTGAATATTCCCTATAGTTTCTTTCTCTGCAGCGACAAATTCAATGACGGCACGTTGCTTGTAGGGCACATCACCTACAGACGCCATTTTATTTTGAAACTGTCCTGCAGCTACGCTGTCGGAAGTGACGGAAACTTGGCACGCTCACTCAGGAGACTTCAAATAATACATAAGTAACGTTTCGCTCCCCCCGTCCCGTGAACCATGGACCTTGCCGTTGGTGAGGAGGCTTGCGTGCCTCAACGATACAGATAGCCGTACCGTACCGTAGGTGCAGTCACAACGGAGGGATATCTGTTGAGAGGCCAGACAAACGTGTGGTTCCTGAAAAGGGGCAGCAGCCTTTTCAGTAGTTGCAGGGGCAACAGTCTGGATGATTGACTGATCTGGCCTTGTAACACTAACCAAAATGGCCTTGCTGTTCTGGTACTGCGAACGGCTGAAGGCAACGGGAAACTACAGCCGTAATTTTTCCCGAGGGCATGCAGCGTTACTGTACGATTAAATGATGATGGCGTCCTCTTGGGTAAAATATTCCGGAGGTAAAATAGTCCTCCGTTCTGATCTCCGGGAGGGGACCACTCTAGAGGACGTCGTTATCAGGAGAAAGAATACTGGCGTTCTACGGATTGGAGCGCGGAATGTCAGATCCCTTAATCGGGCAGGTAGGTTAGAAAATTTAAAAAGGGAAATGGATAGGTTAAAGTTAGATATAGTGGGAATTAGTGAAGTTCGGTGGCAAGAGGAACAAGACTTCGGGGCAGGTGAATACAGGTTTATAAATACAAAATCAAATCGGGTAATGCAGGAGTAGGTTTAATAATGAATAAAAAAATAGAACTGCAGGTAAGCTACTACAATCAGCATAGTGAACGTATTATTGTGGCCAAGATAGACACGGAGCCCACGCCTGCCACAGTAGTACAAGTCTATATGCCAACTAGCTCTGCAGATGACGAAGAAATTGAAGAAATGTGAGATAAAAGAAATTATTCAGGTAGTGAAGGGAGACGAAAATTTAATAGTCATGGGTGACTGGAATTCGAGAGTAGGAAAAGGAAGAGAAGGAAACGTAGTAGGTGAATATGGATTGGGGCTAACAAATGAAAGAGGAAGCCGCCTGGTAGAATTTTGCACAGACCATAACTTAATCATAGCTAATACTTAGTTCAAGAAACATGAAAGATGGTTGTATACATGGAAGAACCCTGGAGATACCAAAAGGTACCATATAGATTATATAATGGTAAGACAGAGATTTAGGAACCAGGTTTTAAATTGTAAGACATTTCCAGGGGCAGATGTGGACTCTGACTACAATCTATTGGTTATGAACTGCAGATTAAAACTGAAGAAACTGCAAAAAGGTGGGAATTTAAGGAGATGGGACCTGGATAAACTGACTAAACCAGAGGTTGTACTGAGTTTCAGGGAGAGCATAAGGGAATTGACAGGAATGGGGGAAAGAAATACAGTAGAAGAAGAATGGGTGGCTTTGAGGAATGAAATAGGCAGGCAGCAGAGGATCAAATAGGTAAAAAGACGAGGGCTAGTAGAAACCCTTGGGTAACAGAAGAAATATTGAATTTAATTGATGAAAGGAGAAAATACAAAAATGCACTAAGTGAAGCAGGCAAAAAGGAATACAAACGTCTCAAAAATGATATCGACAGGAAGTGCAAAATGGCTAAGCAGGGATGGCTAGAGGACAAATGTAAGGATGTAGAGGCTTATCTCACTAGGAGTAAGATAGATACTGCCTACAGGAAAATTAAAGAGACCTTTGGAGAAAGGAGAACCACTTGCATGAATATCATGAGCTTTGATGGAAACTCAGTTCTAAGCAAAGAAGGGAAAGCAGAAAGGCGGAAGGAGTATATAGAGGCTCTATACAAGGGCGATGTACTTGAGGACAATATTATGGAAATGGAAGAGGATGTGGATGAATAGGTGAAGATGAAATGGGAGATATGATACTGCGTGAAGAGTTTGGCAGAGCACTGAAAGACCTGAGTCGAAACAAGGCACCCGGAGTAGACAACATTCCATTAGAACTACTGACAGCCTTGGAAGAGCCAGTCCTGACAAAACTCTGCCATCTGGTGAGCAAGATGTACGAGACAGGCGAAATACCCTCAGACTTCAAGAAGAATATAATAATCCCAATCCCAAAGAAAGCAGGTGTTGACAGATGTGAAAATTACCGTACTATCAGTTTAATAAGTCACAACTGAAAAATACTAACGCGAATTGTTTACAGACGAATGGAAAAACTGGTAGAAGCCGACCTCGGGGAAAATCAGTTTGGATTCCGTAGAAATGTTGGAACACGTAAGGCAATACTGACACTACGACTTATCTTAGAACAAAGATTAAGGAAAGGCAAACCTACATTTTTAGCATTTGTAGACTTAGAGAAAGCTTTTGACAATGGTGATTGGAATACTCTCTTTCAAATTCTGAAGGTGGCTAGGGTAAAATACAGGGAGCGAAAGGCTATTTACAATTTGTACATAAAGCAGATGGCAGTTATAAGAGTCGAGGGGTATTAAAGGGAAGCAGTGGTTGGGAAGTGAAAGCAAAAAAGGAAACAAAAGAAAAGTTCGGAGTAGGTATTAAAATCCATGGAGAAGAAATAAAAAATTTGAGGTTCGCCGATGACAATGTAATTCTGTCAGTGACAGCAAAGGACTTGGAAGAGCAGCTGAAGGGAATGGAGAGTGTCTTGAAAGGAGGGTATAAGATGAACATCAACAAAAGCAAAACGAGGATAATGGAATGTAGTCGAATTAAGTCGGGTGATGCTTAGGGAATTAGATTAGGAAAAGAGACACTTATAGTAGTAAAGGAGTTTTGCTATTTGGGGAGCAAAATAACTGATGATAGTCGAAGTAGAGAAGATATAAAATGTAGACTGGCAACGGCAAGGAAAGCGTTTCTGAAGAAGAAAAATTTGTTAACATCGAGTATAGATTTAAATGTCAGGAAGTCGTTTCTGAAAGTATTTGTATGGAGTGTAGCCATGTATGGAAGTGAAACGTGGACGATAAATAGTCTAGACAAGAAGAGAATAGAAGCTTTCGAAATGTGGTGCTACAGAAGAATTCTGAAGATTAGATGGGTAGATCACATAACTAATGAGGAGGTATTGAATAGAATTGGGGAGAAGAGCAGTTTGTGGCACAACTTGACGAGAAGAAGGGACCGGTTGGTAGGACATGTTCTGAGGCATCAAGGGATCACAAATTTAGCATTGGAGGGCAGCGTGGAGGGTAAAAATCGTAGAGGGAGACCAAGAGATGAATACACTAAGCAGATTCAGAAGGATGTAGGCTGCAGTAGTTACTGGGAGAGGAAGAAGCTTGCACAGGATAGAGTACCATGGAGAGCTGCATCAAACCAGTCTCAGGACTGTAGACCACAACAACAACAACAACAATGTTTCGCTTTCGTAGCATTGTTTCCGGATGAGAAAAAAAATGCGGTGCATTACTTTCTGAGCAACCCTCGTATCTGGGGACCCCTATGTAATGTGGAGTTACGAAGAATGGGCTACAATGGCCGAGCAGCTCCTTGTTTCTATAGTCAGTGCTAAACGATGTTGGAGGTGTCGTAAACAGCGATTCCACTCGACAGCAGATGAGTGGAAACATATTATTTTGAGTGCTATTTCATGTTGTGTACCGTGGCAATCCGATGGAAAGGTTTGGGTTTGGTGAACGCCTGAAGAACGTTACCTGCTATTATGCGACCGGTTTTGCGAAGTTTTCCTGTAATTGAAGTAAAAGACAAGGCAAAGAAAATCTACGTAATTAATCCCGACCAGTAAATGAAATATGTTTCAGTATCCGTGATTTCCAGGAGTTAACTACCGTAGATTACAATTTCCTGTAGTGAACTGCATGTCCACAAAGTAACTAGCCTCCATGAAAGCATCTTGCACTGAGCTGTAAGCGAGCAAGCGGACATTGTAGGCCGTAAAAGCTGGCGAGTGTAACAGCTGTCGGCCGAATTCGCAGAAAGCCGCAAGCTCACGGGTTAGAGAAAGATAAAGAGTAGGACACAGTTTGTCAGCACTAAGAGTAACGATGCTTGTTACTGGTTAACTGCCTGCCTGAAATGAGAGTAAGGGAAGGAGGCCAGCATCTTTTAAGAGAAGTTTTCGCTCATCAGTACTCATAATATTTATTGTTTTGTCAATTCAAGTTATGTGACAGTATAGAATTACTCAACAGCCAGGAGTCATAGCGGGACGATCTCTTCGGACAAGAGTCTCCCCAGTTGGGCAACTCTTCGAACAGACTTGATGAGCAAACAACTTTGACACTTTTCTGGTTGATGTGAACTTAGGCGCAAATGCAGGTTCTTGGTACGAAACCAGTGAATGATTCTGAGCTTCCACTTGCAGATTAACATGGTGAGACCTTGCCACAACAACGAAACGAATCATATTGGAAGTCGCGTTATTTGTAGTGACATTCAGTAACTTCAAGCTTCATTTTGAAGGCAAGACAGACAAGCTGTAGCTAAAGCCATAGATGCAGACATATACCCTTCTTTAATGCTTTCCGTCTTTAAACGCTAACCCGTCGGCAATAATATACAACTCGTAGTCCCGTGAGTATAATTGTTTTATCCTGATATAAGTTCATTTGAATCCCATTGCAGACCCTGTATCGAAACCTGCCACGGCATTAGGTTATCATTGTCAAACCATTTATAATGAACTGAGTTAATTGTAAATCTTGTTTAGTTTAGTAGATAGCGAATTTTTTGAGCATTATATTGGAGGGCAACAACATAATTTTGTCAGATAAACAGGACTATTATCATGTACCTTATTAACATTGACCCGAGTTTCCGGATTGCGTGTTTGATTAGTAATCTACACGTTCTCGGTCCCAGGTTCAAACCCCGTTACCGCTTATATTTGAAATAAAAATTATCAGCGATGGCGGTCGAAGACTTACGGCCCAAGAAGTCACCTTCATTCAGCTAACAACCTTGTCAAAAGAGGGCAGAGGGGCGAACAGAGGTTCAGGGCACTCTCTTGCCCTTGGGGTGGGAAACTGTCCCTAAAGGCGAAAGAAACAGAATGACAAACCGCATGAGGATGCAGAAGGCAATGGAAACCACTGGATTAAGGATGAGAGGCACCCACATGCCTTGCTCATACTGTGGCATCAAGCAGTCAGGCCTGCAAGATGAGTGGTCTGCCAAGCGAGTGGATTCATTCTTAGTTATCGAGTAATATTAGCTCTAGTACTCTCACTTAAGTTACAAGTTATCCTCCTATATGATTACTACGCAACGGAAACGCATATCTGACTATCAGTGATTTACAGAACTCTGACTGTACACTACGCACTGGCAGTACCACATTTTCTTTTTGTCTTTTATTTGACGGCTTTTATTAACACGTGGCCATCCCACTGAATATGAATGGCGCACACATTATAAATTCGGGACATTATGACAACATACAATTTGAAGAAATAGTCTACCAATCTCTTTCTTTTCACTATCTGATTTATCCCGATAAATTCCCTAACCTAAACACACAAATTCTATAACCTACAACAATAACATATGAGAAATTCCGCCCAGTGGGCATGGCTTTACATTAGTGAATCTCTATATTATGGTCTCGTAATTTATTTAACGCTACAGTGCACTTTCTGGATAGGTTGGTGGATCTTTTATTATACCTCACACTTCGACTCTCACAATCATCATCACGAAACTTTCCTCCAGACCGAGCGGTACAGAATGAACAAGCATAACCCACTAATCTTTTGAAACTACTTCGCTACACACCCATGGAAACCACACATACCCAAATTACATGACATACACCACACAACAATATGAAATACTACACAGAGAATGGTTACAACATTATCACTTTCAGCTTTCCCACTTCAATTAATATTGATCCCAGTTTCACACGACACTGCCCCACTTTGTAATTCTACTTTCCTACTGTGAACTCCGGAGATAAATGCACGTCTTCCTGTGCAATGCAAGCCATGTGGCGTTGCTGGATAGACGGCCGACTCACCTTGTTTCTCCCTCAGAGTTTGAATCTAGTGTCACACGCAAAGTAATATTAATGTATTCATCACACGCGCGAGTCCTCAACTGATACCATGGACGAGTACTTCTCTTTATCCTTTGTCTCATACGCAGATTGAGACTCACACAGTACTCACCACGTGGAAGTACTCGTCTCTAATTTCAAGTCCTGCACACGCCATTTCTTAAATATTTCAACTTATGGTACACACGCTATCTCTTAAATATTTCAACTTATTGTACACACGCTAGTGATTCAGCTTAACTTAAGCACACGGTAGTATTTCAACTTATTGCTACACGTGGTTTCTTTGTGACCGTTGGTCACTTCCGAAGATTACTACAATCCCATTAATATTACCTGCCTGACATTTAATTCTCCCCACAAAAGTTCCTGAAATAGAGAAATTATTATTTCAAACTACTCTTAAATATTCCACATGCATACCATGCCTCCACTCTTTCGTCATTACGGAGCACATCTAAAACAGGTGTTAACAGCACAGGATCCAGCGGCAGAGTGCTGAAACATGGCTGTACTCAGGTTCTCTCGCACCTCTGTCGAAGTGGGAGAAGCACCTTGCTACCTTATTGGTCAGCCACATTTCAGGCGCTCAAAGCTCTGGTAAATTTCATGTCTTTGGTCCCACCAAAGGTGGCCAAAGGATCGACTCAAAGATGATCATATATTCACATTCACTATCTGTGGTTAGCAGACGACCATACATTCATTCATTTCACAGATCTCACCAAACTGGATGTAGGGATTTATTTTGTGGGAGTACACATGTGATCAATTAAATAAATAAATTGTCATTCTTTCCCACACTGGTATCCGGCTTCGCTGTATTACTTGAAATTGAGTTATTTTACAAAAAAAAAAAATGTGTTGTTCTGACAAAAATACTGAAGTATGTTGTACCTATATTCAATGTTGGGCGGTACTGTACCCTTTCAAGGACACATAATGTGTGTCCACAGGATGATGATCTCTCCATTAACTCTGGATTCTGGACTAATCCCCCATTTGGATCTCCGGGAGGAGGGGACTTCCAAGGAGAATGTGACCATCAGAAAAAGATTGATTAACCAACGAAAGGATAACGTTTTAGTGGTCGTGGCTTTGAATGTCAGAAGTTTGAACGTGGTAGGAAAGCTAGAAAATCTGAAAAGGGAAATGTTGAGGCTCAGTCTAGATATAGTGGGGGTCAATGACTTGAAATTGAAAGAAGCAAGGATTTCTGGTAGGAGGTGTATAGGGTAACATCAACAGCAGCAGAAAACGGTATAACTGGAGTTGGATTCTTTGTGAACAGGTAGGTAGGGCAGAGAGTGAATTACTGTGAACAGTTCAGTGATAGGGATCTTCACATCAGAATCGACAACAAACCAACACCGACAACAATAGTTCGGGCATCCATCCGACGTCGCAAGCAGAAGATGAAGAGATAGGGAAATGATATGAAGATATGGAACGGATGATTCAGTAGGCAAAAGTAAGATGAAAATGTAATAGTCATGGGGAATTGGAATGCGGCTGAAGAGGTAGGAATAGAAGAAAGGGTTGTAGGAGAATATGGGCTTGGTACTAGTACAAGATTATATGCCAGCTAACTCCGCAGATGCTGAAAGATGGGAATTAAATTTAAATTTGTGGTAAGATCTTATGGGACCAAACTGCTGAGATCATCGGTCCCTAAGCTTACACATTACTTAATCTAACTTATACTAACTTACGCTGATGGCAACACACACCCATGCCCGAGGGAGGACTCGAACCTCGACGGGGCGAGCCGCACGAACCGTGACAAGACGTCATGACCTCGCGGCTAAAGAGATGGGAGATATGATACTGCAAGAAGAATTTGACCGAGCTCTAGAAGATGAATCCGAAATACCTCGGGAGTAGACCAGAGCTCTGAAAGATCAAGTCGAAACAAAGCCTCGGGAGTAGACGATATTCCGTCAGAATTACTGTTAGCCTCGGGAGAGCCAGCCATAATAAAACTCTTCCATCTGGTGTGCAAGATGTATGAGACAGGCGAAATATCCTCAGATTTGAAGAAGACTGCAATAATTCCAATTCCAAAGAAAGCAGTTGCTGTCAGATGTGGAAATTACGGAACTATCAGTTTAATAAGTCGTGGCTGCAAAATACTGACACGAATTCTTTACAGAAGAATGGAAAAACTGGTAGAAGGCGATTTCGGAAAAGATCAATTTGGATTCCGGAGAAATGCAGGAACACACGAGGCAGTACTGACCTTATGACTTCTCAAAGAAGGCAGGTTAAGGAAAGGCAAACCTCCTTTACAGCATTTGTAGACTTAGAGAAAGCTTTTGACTATGTTGACTGGAATACTCTTTCAAATTCTAGAGGTGGCTGGGGTAAAATTTAGGGAGCGAAAAACTATTTACAGCTTGTACAGAAACCAGACGGGAGCAACAAGACTCGAGGGGTATGAAAAGGAATCAGTGGTTGAGAAGGGGATGAGACAGGGTTTTAGCCTATCCCCGATGTTATTCAATCTGTACATTGAACAAGCAATAGAGAAAATCCGGGAAAAATTTGGAGTTGGAATTAAAGTTCAGGGAAAAGAAATAAAAACTTTGAGGTTTGGTTGGTTGGTTGATTTGGAGGAGGGAACCAAACAGCGAGGTCATTGGTCCCATCGGATTAAGGAAGGATGGGGAAGGAAGTCGGCCGTACCCTTTCAGGCATTTGCCCGAAGCAATTTAGGGAATCACGGAAAATATAAACAAGGATGGGCGGACGCTTGTTTGAACCGTCATCCTCCCATAGGTCTTTGAGATTTGTCTATGACATGGTAATTCTGTCAAAGACAGCAAGGGATTTGGAAGAACAGTTGAACAGAATTATCTTCAAAGGAAATTATAAGAGGAACAACAACAAAAGCAAAAAAAGGATATTGGAATACAGTAGAATTAAATCAGGTGATGCTGAGGGAATTAGATTAGGAAACGAGACACTTAAAGTAGAAAATGAGTTTTTCTTTATGGGCAGCAAAAAAGTGGAAGGTCGAAGTAGAGAGGATATAAAATGTAGATTTGCGATGGCATGAAAAGTATTCTGAAGAAGAGAAATTCATTGACATCGAATATGGATTTAAGGCTTCTATGAGGGTGAATATCGTCTGATGACGTAATAGAAGTAGAAACAAGAGTCCGTAGAGAAGAGATAGGGAAGAATTTAAAACAGCGTTGGAAGACTTAGGATTGAATAAGGCAGAAGGGATAGATAACATACCAGTAGAATTTCGTAAATCATTCGGGGAAGTGACAACAAAACGACTATTTACATTAGTGTGTGTAGAATGTGTGAGTGTGGTGACACAGCGTCTGACTTTCTGAAAAACATCACCCTCCATTCCGAAGGTTACAAGATCCGACAAGTGCCACAATTATCTCACAATCAGCTTAACATCTCAAGCATCCAAGTTTCTACAAAAATAATGTAGTGTTAGATGACAATTAGTTTGGCTTAAGGAAAGGTAAAGGCACAAGAGAGGCAATTGTGATGTTGCGTTTGATAATGGAAGCAAGACTAAAGAAAAATGAAGAGACGTTCATAGGATTTGTCGACCTGGAAAAAGCGTTCGACAATGTAAGATGGTGCAAGGTGTTCGAAATTCTGAGAAAAGAGGTAAGCTAGAGAGAAAGACGGGTAATATAAAATATGTACAAGAGGCAAGAGATAGGGAAGAATTTAAAACAGCGTTGGAAGACTTAGGATTGAATAAGGCAGAAGGGATAGATAACATTCCACCAGAATTTCAAAAATCATTCGGATTAAAAAGGGTGTAAGGTAGGGATGAAGTCTTTCGCCGCTACTCTTCAGTCTATACACCGAAGAATCAAAGGCAGAAATAAGAGAGATTCAAGAGTAGAATTAAAATTCAAGGCGAAAGGACATCAATGGTAAGATTCGCTGATGACATTGCTGTTGTAATAATAGTGGCTACTACTAAATCGGTAATACGGCAGTAATGTTACTCCTGAGAAAAGATACTTGTATGACTGTAATTGTATGTAATGGAAAGGCATCGGACTATTTTTGTTTCTCTAAAGATTTCGATAGTAAGGAAGCAGTAGCAGAACAAACAGGAATCGAACAAAAGTTCTATTAGTCAAATATAATTACGTAAAAGGAAATGGTCACCAGTCCAATTAGGCAAATTTGTGCTAAGTACTTGCATCATTCATAAAGAAAGTTAACTATTGGGACTGACGTTACTTTGTACTGAAATTCTGTTTTACTGATAAGATCCAAGACAGTATGGCAGTTTAGCAAGTAATTTACCAGTGATTTTGCATGAACTATACAGAAGGAGTATTAAATCGTTTAGGTAACAATCGGCTCTCAGTAACACTATTTGTAGATTACAGTAGGAAGCTTATGATAATTGTAGGTAAATTATTACTAATGATGAAGCACTTGTAAGATGGCAAGAACTATGTCCCTTACATGAAGTCGTTAAAGATCACCTACCTCACGTTGAACGAACAATAGGGCTGAACAAAAATGACTGACAAGGCACAATGCATCTTGTAGCGGGTATACTATGGACTCTATTGAAATAATTAATGTCGGGTGATGGTTTTAAAGTAATTCACACGACATGAAAACTTTGTGGAAACGCATCGATTTACTGGAGGCTAGTTTATCCCAGGGAAGTACTCAGAATTGACCATGGCCGCCAGGGGAGCGGCGAAGGGAAGTGACAATAGGCAGCTTAGGACGGCTCAAGCTCTGAGAAAGTGGTAACGGGGCGCGGGCTCCAGCTGCCTTAAGTTGAGTGACAGTGAGTGTGTGGTTGACCTCATAATGGTGTACCGGGAAGCAGACGGAGAACTTGTACGCCTGTTGATAAATGTCCGTCGTCCCGTTTTCTGTGAAACATGTGAGAAAGCCACACAAAGCTATGGTGGAGCGGTCAACAGAGGTCAAAATATGCGTGTTCGTGACTATAGCAACTTCACACTGAATTCACAGTCCGCAGAGTCTGAAGTAAATCAGGTGAAGAGCGACAGAATGAAATATGCCGGCCTACAATGGGAATGTAGTACCAAGGAATTTAAAGTACTCTCCTGGGAGTCAGAATTCCGGAAAAATTGGTATTTTGTGCAGACGCTAACCTTGATGGGTGGCCTGGGAGGAGCTAAATTGCAGAAGTTGAGAGGAAGCGAAATTTTGTAGGAATTTGTTCACTTCCCAGAGCAGGCATTGGTCGGCACTGGGAAGTGACACATAATTAACGCGACTTGCGCTGCAATTGGCGTATGTGATTTTGCTGGAGGGGAAACCGAGGTGAAGAGCGGACTGTGAGAAGTCTCCGTAGGGGTCTTCCATTCCCAGCTTGCCTAGAGTGCGGACGAGGCGTTCTTTACTCAGCTTGCCTGAGAAAGAGTGAGCATCTCTGCAGTTTAGGACTTAGCAAATGGAACGATTGAGCTTGGACATAGGAAGTTCAGCTATGTACTGAGCAAGATAGCTAGGAGTGAATAGACGAGCGCAGCCTTGCAGCACCACGAGGTCGGCCGACGTCCGCACAACGACACCGCCCCACCACGCTGAATTCGGTGATATTGCGCCCGCTCCGGCCATTGATTAATTTGTTGGATCACGTCGGCAAAGTTTCCATGAGGGTTTCATGGGCCGTGTATTGTAGAATTCTTCTCGCACTTCGCATTACGGCTGGGTCAGTCGATAGGAATTACTTTTGATTTATCGCGCTTTACTGCACGCATACGCAATTTATTACCACTGCCTGTTAGGAGAGTCATGTAATACGATGATTGAAGGTCGTGAGTTAAAATAAATCTGTGCTAATCGACTGCACCTGTTTTCAATCAAGTAGTTGAAATCTGAAGTCACTTTCTTAATTAATTTTATATTCAACGTTTGCATCTGGTGTTCGATAGTTGAATATAACATCAGTGTGCACCTCTTTTTAATTAAAAGGGATCAATTCTGAACCAATTAATGTCAACACTGCCACCCCAGTTCAATCAGGAGTCACAGGGCCTTATTACTTTCTTTGCGGTATCCGACATTGCGGCAGTTTGCACTCTCTGTTGATCTGTTAGTCAATTATCTGGGGTGAACACACACCAAAACCAGATAAGTGACGGGTGGGGTGTTACACACTGCTAAATTGGACAATAGGTTCTTTTTTCAGTTTAATTACTGGATATTACTACCATTGAAATGGCCACCAGTTAGTTGCATTTGTATGCCTGTTACTATTTGTTTGCTCGAAGGAGCATACATATACTTATACTATTTAGCTCAAATGGAATATGTGATACCTGAATCCAGTATAGTTTGAATAGTTGTAGCTATTTGCTTACTGTAGCAAGCGCAAAGTGTAAGAACGAAAGTTGTACTTCTTGAGTATTGTTATTGTAATATGAAATTTAAATCTGGCTCAACTATTAGCATGAGGACGTAGAAAATAGTCTATCGGTAGACTCGGATCTAGGATGAACATTTTAGCCACAACACAATATATAAGAACACTGTTATTTGGTTGATTGGTTGGTTAATTTGGGGGGAGGGAACCAAACAGCCAAACAGAGAGGTCATTGGTCCCAACAAATTAGCGAAAGAAGTCGGCCGTGCCTTTTCAAAGGAAACTTAACTGGTATTTGCCTGAAGCCACTTAGGGAAATCACAGAAACACTGTTAACTACATAACGTATGAAATTACAAACACTGTTATTTCAATAAGAAGAATCTTTGAACTGAATACTTTAAATCTTCTCTTAGTAAATAAACTTGATGACACTTTAACTATCATTTTATGAGAAATACTTTATTAACTGATGTGAAAATTTACTGAAATGACTTTTCAGTTAAATACAATAGGATACTTGGAAGAAACATCGTAGCACTTGGAATAGCAGCACCCTGTCTAGGTAGAAGACTAAGGATAAAATGCGTTGGCATGACACAAAATTTACGGAACGCAAACATATTATTGAAAAAGAAGCCACGTAACTGGTTGCTGCAATCATACAGTACTCAAACGATAATTTGAGAGGAGTGTGGTAGCAGTGTCGATCTCCTGTGCTATTCAAAAAAAATGGCAAAAGTATCCATGGCGCTTGCTGTGTAACAAGATCTGAAAATTCTCTTCTTGGCGTCTGCTTTTTGTAGTACAGAAGCAGCCAGAGCATCGCATGACGATAAGCCAAATTACGTCCACATACGAGGCTATATTATACAGTCTTGCTCTTCTTCTAACCTGTTTCAGCTCACAAGATGCGCACACCCACTGACTCATGCCACAAAGGATCTCTGAAGCTCCACAGCCAGATCCCACTTTTTCTATTCCCGTCAAGCCAGTTTCATTACAGAGGGGCTTCCCTCCATGTTTTACGTGATTAAAAACCTGCACGCCCTATGCGTGTACCAATATAAAAAGCACAGTTTTTAAATTTCATTCTTTTGAAAATAGACTAATAGCAGTTACATAAATGGTCATAAACAATAAGTAAAACATTTTCACAGATGACACATCAAAGAGGTTTGTGATACTGAAGTCACGTTGAGTAAAAACAGACAAAGAAGTTAGATAAGACAATTACAAGTAACATCGATAGTACTGTTACGCTATCCTCAGTGAAAGTGAGGAACTGTTACAGCGTTTGTTGGATGGAACGAACAGTCTAATGCGTACAGAATATGGATGGAGGGCAAAAAGAAGAAAGACGAGAGTAATGAGATGTAGCAGAAATGAGAACATCGAGAAACTTACATAGAGATTGATGGTCACAAAATAGATGAAAGTAAGGAATTCTGCTTCCTAGGCAGTACAATAACCCATGACGGACGGAGCAAGGAGAACACAAAAAGCAGAGCAAACTGGTAAAAAGGACATTCCTGGCCAAGAGAAATCTACTAGTATCAAACATAGGCCTTAGTTTGAGGAAGAAATTTCTGAAAAATGTACGCATGGAACACAGCATTATATGGTAGTGAAAAATGGGCTTTGGGAAAACCGGAATTGACGAGAATCGAAGCATTTGAGATGTGTGGCTACAGAAGAACGTTGAAAATTAGGTGGACTAATAAGGTAAGGAATGGGGAGGTTCTCGAGAGAATCGGCGAGGAAAGGAGTATATACAAAAAACCAAAAAAATAAAAACTCTTAACTGATACAGTCACGACACTAACACTCGATTTTGTTCTGTTCAGTAACAGTAGCACTCCAAGCGGTGAAAAGCCGAAATAATGACTAAAGTATCGGGCGAGTACGGATTGTATCGTTTATAATATTTTTTGTAATAGTGTTTACGAATGGGAACGTGTCATTGTGGAGTGATATTTCCGCTGGGGGTTCTGTGGGCGTGGGCTTCTTTTATAAAAACATTTATTAACAACGTAAACATTTTCACACAAACACAATGACATCAGAATATTAGACAATTCATAATACACAGAGATAATTTATACGCAAAAATGGACAGTGCACAATCTGTTCTAATAATAAAACTGCAAAACCGTCGTGTCTGAACACGCTAATCTCCAAACCCACTAGAAAATTTTCGTTGGGCTTCCACAGGTAACTTGAGCGTAACTAGGGCCGACGCACAGGCTTCATTTAATCAATATCGGAACACGGAAAAAAAGATATCATAATATAAAATGACACAGGGAAACATATTTACTCTTTGAAAAAGTTGTTTACTCTTTGAAGTTTGAACTGTTATCATACTTGTGAAAATGCTCTCATTGATTGATATGTTCTATGTAATACGATTCAACGCAAAGAACTCAGTGGATATACAATCCCCAAAGTGTTCAGTCCATACTTACATACTAATATTATTAAGTGCGGAAGCAGCTCTGTTTGTTACGTTTTCGTGACTAAGCGGCTGCACCAGTGTCGATGAAAACTGGTATGGAGATAGCTTGCATCCTGAGGAAGAACACAGGCTACTTTAGGAAAAAAAAACTGATCCTTAAGAGTCTGAAGCAGGGGATGGAACATCTTTTGTTTTACATAATTGAACATAAGCTTTGTCAAAAATTATTAAATTTGTTACATAATGTCCATGTTGTATGACGTGTAGCTACTTCAGGAGCACAATGCTTAGATGCACATACATGCCCACGGTCCGCTGCACGCACTGCTCAGCAAGGACGCCACACGTGGTGCTGCTGTGTCACGCATATGGTGCGTGAAATACTGGGGCGTGGGGGTGGGGAGTCACACCATCACTTACCATGCTTACCGGATCAAGAGGACATGTGAGCACAGTTCACATTCTTGCACGTGCAAGAGCTTACTTACCATCTCTCATCATAACCAAATTACTGATGAACGAACACAGCAGCAGTTAACAGCTAGTAATAAAATAAATAACGACATTTCGTAAGCAATGCAATAGATATAAAACTCAAATGTGTTTCAGCCTCTGTGCACACAAGTGGGGAGCAAAAAACAGCAACAGAATCGAAAACTTGGTGGTCACGCTCTCCACCAATAACACATTACAATAGGGAAATCATTTAAACAAAGTGCTATAAATGAATAAAATCGCTTCAAGATCTACGTCTTCTACCAAGGATCTCTACTAGCAACTTACTGCTGCTACATACTACACGGTTGCCAAGGATATCTAAACAAAATACTCTGTTGTAAAGCTATAGAACTTCTTCACAGTCTGGACATTAGTCACAATACAAAAGCACACTTTTGTACCCTGACAGGCATGTCTGTAGTAACGTAACTGGTAACGAATGCTTCGTTTTCAAAACATGTGAACCAGCCACTGACTGCCTTCGGTGTACGCAGTACCCACCGTGTAATGGTCTCAATCTGACAACTTATCAGCAGCCCAACTGTGGGCCACTGAAGCACACTGCTAATGGTCTGTCTACTATAGCAGCAATTACAACACTACTCCTTTACGTACCTGGTTGTGGCCGCCATATTCTCTGCAGACTAAGAAAATGCCCATGCACCAGGTAGGCAATGTCTATGACAACTTGGCCATGCGTCGTGTTGACCATGGACACGGCTGCTCAGCTCCTTACCACACCCTGTTACAGCTGGACTTCTATCTCTGTTACTGGCAATCAACCAACTCCAGTCTGTGGCCTCTGACGACAACTCCCCGTCCCGTTAACAGACACATATACAATATGTAATCAAAAGTATCCGGACACCTGGCTGAAAATGACTTACAAGTTCTTGGCGCCCTCAATCGGCAATGCTGGAATGCAATATGGTGTTGGCCCACCCTTAGCCTTGTTGACAACTTTCACTCTCGCACACACACGTTCAATCAGGTGCTGGAAGATTTCTTGGGGAATGGCAGCCCATTCTTCACGAAGTGCTGCACTGACGAGAGGTATCGATGTCGGTCGGTGAGGCCTGGCACGAAGACGGCGCTCCAAAACATCCCAAAGGTGTTCTATAGGATTCAGGTCAGGACTCTGTGCAGGCCAGTCCATTACAGGGATGTTATTGTCGTGTAACCAGTCCGCCACAGGTCGTGAACAGGTGTTCGATCCTGTTGAAAGATGCAATCGCCATCCCCGAATTGCTCTTCAACAACTGGAAGCAAGAAGGTGCTTAAAACGTCATTGTAGACCTGTGCTGTGATAGTGCCACACAAAACAAGAACGAGTGCAACCCCCCTCTATGAAAAACACGACTACACCAGAACACTACAGCCTCCGAATTTTACTGTTGGCACTACACACGCTGGCAGATGACGTTCACCGGGCATTCGCCCGCCATACCCACAAACTGCTATCGGATCGCTACATTATGTACCGTGATTCGTCACTTCACATAACGTTTTTCCACTGTTCAGTCGTCCAATGTTTATGCTTCTTACACCAAGCGAGGCGTCGTTTGGCATTTACAGGCGTGATGCGTGGCTTATGAGCAGCCGTTCGACCATGAAATACAAGTTTTCTCACCTCCCGCTTGTCATAGTACTTGCAGTGGATCCCGATGCAGTTTGGAATTCCTGTGTGATAGACTGGGTAGATGTCTGCCTATTACACATTACGATCGTCTTCAACTGTCGGTGGTCTCTGTCAGTCAACAGACGAGGTCGGCTTGTACGCTTTTGTGCTGTATGTCTCCCTTCGCGTTTCCATTCCTCTATAACATCGGAAACAGTGGACCTAGTGATGGTTAGGACTGTGGAAATCTCGCGTACAGACGTCTGACACAAGTGACACACTGGAAAAAGAAAAACGGACCAGCTAAGAATACAACAAGCCTATTAGCATTTGTCTTGGAACCTCAACTACGCCCACCAGAAACACCACACCCCATAATACAACAAATAAATCTTCCTGGTACCCAGCACAGATTACTCAGACAGAAACATGACAGTTACAGCACTTACCCAAGCTGCCCTATGTTGGAGTTCACTCACAGTCTGTCTAGCTTCTCCGTCTCTCACTAAATACAACAGATCATTAAACCAGCTGACATAAATTGTAGCGCTAGCCTGTAACCTACGCTGTTACCCATGGAAACGTGTCTTTCTTTCAGTAACTTGCAGTACTATTTCTATATCCACAAGGACCAAACTAATGTTATCAATGTCACTACTGATGTCCGTCTGCTGTCTAGCTGTCAGCTGCCAAATTTTCAGGGCAACGTGGCCAAAGTGTCCACAAGACCGCCCTTGAATGGGTATCACATATGCTAACTCGTTCTTGCACAGCCACGCTGCATCAGATACCTCCTTGTGCCCCTACGTCCAATACAGGAGAAAAATGGCTCTGAGCACTATGGGACTTAACTTCTGTGGTCATCAGTCCCCTAGAACTTAGAACTACTTAAACCTAACTAACCTAAGGACATCACACACATCCATGCCCGAGGCAGGATTCGAACCTGCGACCGTAGCAGTCCCGCGGTTCCGGACTGCGCGCCTAGAACCACTAGACCACCGCGGCCGGCAACACAGGAGAAAGCAAGGAACAATTTGTAAATACTCTAGGGCTATACTCACAATGCTGCCACAAAGCACAACCATGCTCCGCTACTAATTATAGTGCACGTGTTGGGTCGAGTGATCTTTGTGCTGCGGACAGGGCAGCTTATAACAGCGTTTATTAACACTACAAATATTTTCACACATACACAATGATATCAACAGAATGTTAAGCAGTTAATAGTAAGTCAACAATGTTCTGCCCAGAACTAATCTTTATGGGGAAATAGGCATAACACAGCAATAAAATAAATAAGAAACGTCTTGAACAATACAATACATATAAAACTCAAATGTTATTCAGCCCCGTGACACTCAAGTGGGCACCAGCCGTGAACAGAGCAGAAAACACAGTATTCACACTCTGCACCCATACTATGGGACATCTGGGCAATATGTAAACACAGTGCAATAAATTAATAAAATCACAACAGGATTTCCTCTACTGTCAACTCCACCAGAGATTTACTGCTGCTACATACAACAGAGTACCAAGGCCATCTAGTCTATGGACAACAACAGCAACATAAAATTCAGAAAACCCCTGGCCGTATAGAATAGTTGAACACATTCAGCATAATTACAAACAGAATACAGAATTGTCTCTTGTAAATGCCCTCAGCTTATATATAAGACTGTAAGTCACAATACAAAAAAAACTCTCTTGCACCCCCATGACCATGACATGTAATATCGAAACTTATAAAAAGCTCTTCATATTCAAGACCCATACTCCAGCCACTGGCTGGACATGCATGCACGTCCAAAGCAAGGGGCACTATGGTGACTACAGCCATTATGAAATACATGAAATGTATTCGAAGTTGCGAATATGGACAACCACCAGCTGCATAATGGAATAACGAGAGTGAGAATTTGTGTCAGACTGGGGCTCAAACCCAGATATCACGCTTATCTCGAGCAGTCGCCTTACCATTACACAGCTAGACCTAAACTTCCATGTGTTGTGAAGCAGGTATCAACAACCTCCACTCGTACATCTTTATGTATGTTCCTGTATAGGGGAGAAGTTTTAATTCAAAGTCGCTTGCTCGATGTCGGTGGATAAATATGATATTGTAGTGCCTTCGGATATGCACGGATGCATGCATGCATGAATGTGACTAGTAGCAGTCGCCATAAGAAACGTAAACTAAAAGTGTGTTGGAAAATGGACAGAAACATACCACAAGATTTTTCGTTTTTAAGGTAGACGATTGGTTCGCTAATCAAATTGAAAGGGTACAGTACCGCCCGACATAGAAAATAGGTACAACATACTTCATTATTTTTGTCAGAACAACACATTTTTTTTTGTAAAATAACTCAATTTCAATTAATACAGCGAAGCCGGATACCAGTGTGGGAAAGAATGACAATTTATTTATTTAATTGATCACATGTGCACTCCCACAAAGTAAATCCCTACATCCAGTTTGGTGAGATCTGTGAAATGAATGAATGTATGGTCGTCTGCTAACCGCAGATAGTGAATGTGAATATATGATCATCTTTGAGACGATCCTTTGACCACCTTTGGTGAGACCAAAGAGATGAAATTTACCTGAGCTTTGAGCACCTGAAATGTGGCTGCCAATACGGTAGCAAGGTGCTCCCCCACTTCGGCAGAGGTGCGAGAGGACCTGAAGAACGGCCATGTTTCGGCACTCTGCCGCTGGATCTAGTGTTGGTAACACCTGTCTTAGGCGTGCTCCATAAGGACAAAAGAGTGGAGACATGGTATGCATGTGAAATACTTAAGAGTAGTTTAGAATAATAATTTCTCTATTTCTGGAACTTTTGTGGGGAGAATTAAATGTCAGGTAGGTAGCAATAAGTTGAAATACTTCCGAGTGCTTAAGTTGAGCTGAATTACTAGCGTGTGTACTATAAGTTGGAAATATTTAAGAAATGGCGTGTGCAGGACTTGAAATTAGAGACGAGTACTTCCACGTGATGAGTACTGTGTGAGTCTCAATCTGTGTATGAGACAAAGGATAAAGAGAAGTACTCGTCCATGGTATCAGTTGAGGACTCGCGGGTGTGATGAATATGTTCTTAATATTACTTTGCGTGTTGTGTTTCCGTGTGACGCTTGATTCAAACTATAATACTCTGAGAGAGAAGCAAGGTGAGTCAGCCGTCTATCCAGCAACGCCACTTGGCTTGCATTGCACAGGAAGACGTGCATATAACGTCCAGAGTTCGTAGTAGGAAACAAAAGTTACGAAGTGGGGCAGTGTCGTGTGGAACTGGGATGAATACTAATTGAAGTGGGAAAGCTGAAAGTGATGTGATTATAATGTTGTGACTATTCCTTACGTCGTATTCCATGTTGCAGTGTGGTGTATGTCATGTAATTTAAGTATGTGTGGTTTGCATGGGAGAGTAGCAAGGTAGTTTCAGAGGTAGTGGGTTATGCATGTTCCTTTTTGTACCGCTCGGTCTGGAGGAAAGTTTCGTGATGATGGTTGTGTGAGTCGAAGTGTGAGATATAAAAAAAGATCCACCATCCTATCCAGAAAGTGCACTGTTGCATTAAATAATTACGAGACCATAAGATAGAGAATCACCAATGTAAAGCCATGCCCACTGGGCGGAATTTCTCATGTGTTATTGTTGTAGGTTATAGAATTTGTGTGTTTAGGTTATAGAATTTATCGGAATAAATAATATAGTGAAAAGAAAAAGATTGGTGGCCTTTTCCTTCGAATTCTGTGTTGTCATGATATCCAGAATTTATAATGTGTGCGCCATTCATATTCAGTGCGATGGCCACGTGTTGATAAAAGCCTGTAAACAAGAAAGAAAATGTGGTATTGCCAGTGCGTAGTGAACAGTCAGTGTTGTGTAAATTACTAATAGTCAGATGTGCGTTTCCGTTGCGTTATATCCAAGCAGGAGAACTTTTAACTTAATTGTGAGTACTAGAGTTCATGTTACTTGATAAATAAAAAATGAATCCACTCGCTTGGCAGACCACTCATCTTGCAGGCCTGACTGCTTGATGCCACAGTATGAGCAAGGCATGTGGGTGCCTCTCAAAATAGTTGCATTTTTGTTTGTACTGTGTTCACATTGTGTCATGCATATGTGGGCAATCAGCAGCTCTCAATAGTAATTTTTACCAGAGTTTTGTCCTCGCTTTCTTCAATTAAAAATGAATAACATTGTGTCTTCTTTTTCCTGTTTTCATTATATATGCTCCACATTATGCCACAAAATTGAATTTCGCAACACTGTTGAATTTATTAGTTCCCAACCGGCCACAGCAGCACTGGCCTGGCGCTCTTAGTTTGGCCAAACAGAAGATATGGTTGGCAGTGTTTGAGGCACAGTAGAGCCGCTCCGAGCTCAGGCTGAACTAGAAGACACTGAAGACGTCAGTCAGCTGCAGCAAGTGGAACCAACATCTTCTAAGAGGCCGGTGGTGGCCACCATAGAAGCAGTTGACAAGCATGCAGCATGTCGCTGTAGGATGACTGGCATGACCAAGCTGTCCACAGTGGCAGGTTGAGCTTCAGCGTATTGGAGTTGAAACACTCCTGATTGCTTTGGATATTATTAATCAGCGAGTAGCTGCCTAATAAATATGTTATACTGTCCGTGGCTGATCGGATAATACTGCTATAGGTGTTGTTTCTTATTTGTGTTTCAGCTGCTGCATCAACACAGTCAATAAGGTCCTATTGAAAAAAAAATCACTACAGTGTTCCACTGTAATTAACTCACAAATGTGAGTCACTAATCGTGGTTATACTAATCGCAGGTCGTTTTTTGATAGCTTCACATGCTATTGAGAGAATTAGCACAAACACACTACAGTCTTTACTAAAATCCCATTGTAGGTGACCAGCGCGGTGGATACGAAATTCCAAATCACAATACACGTAGCTACTTAAATAAACGTTTCAAAATAGACTCCATTGTCACAATGGGGAAATTGCTGAGGGTCAACACGTGACGTTGGGGCACGCTCAGTCGACAATACATATTATAGGCGGCCTTTCGCTATTACACCAAGTCCTGCTCACTTAGAGCTCACCTAGCGACTTCTCCAGATACTGCCTGCATGCCACTTACTAACAATTGCTGTATCTCTCTGGCGATCGACTGTTGATATCTAGCTTACCTCAACCCATGTGAGGCAAAACTATATTTATCTTTATGTAAGGGTCTGCGGATCCCTTACAGAGTGAACTCGAAATATTAGTCAGCTGTATCTGGACGTCAGCGTCGGTGCCATGGTGGAAATGGTGGCAAGTATGTGGCACATCGTGGGGGCCAAGGATCCGAATGGTTACCGAGGTTTCCAATACTGATGGCCTACGCCTGGATTTGTGGGTCAGTAGGATAGGAAGATGCTACTTGTACATCTACAACTACAGCTGCCACCAGAAGCTTCAGTGGCTAGTGGCAGACGTGTCATGGCGTGGCACAGGTCAACGCATGGGGCACTGTCCAGACTTATTTTGGGTCAGTGTGGTGGGCCAAGTTATTGTCCCAGGCCACAGTTGGAGCCGGCCTGAGAGTTGGTTGGCTGCCAGCAACTGAGGACAGAAGTTGAGCTGGAATGTGGTGTGTCGATAAGCTGGGAAATCTAGATTCAATGAAAAGTGTGGGGTATGGCCAAACTGTCGTGGGTATCACTACCTAGTGGATGGGTGTATCTTTACCCAGTGGGCAGAGAAAACAGCACCCGCAACCAGATACAGAGAAAAGTGGTGTAGTTGTTGCTGAAATAGACAGAGCACTAGGAGTATCTTTTAGTATCTTGCAGTGTTTGGTGGGCTGTTGACAAGTTGTCAGATAGGGTTTGTTGTATACTACGCAGTTTACAATTAGTGAGCGTGTTTGCAGAGCGTTTTACATGCATTATTTTTACAATTTTACATGTGGTGAACGTGTCTGTACATCAGCCTACTGCGTTATTTCGGTAATTTTCAAGCTGGCCTATGGTGGCGGCAGTTCTCCGTCTGCCAGATGACTAAAAAGTCGTAACCACCACACCCAAGAGGTGCCACGTTTATCAACAGCACAAGGAAATCTGACATTCGTTAAATAGTGGCCCATATGTGCAGCACCTAAAGAGTTGACCAACTTGACATAAAATTAATTTAATTTCTTCAAACCCACAACAAAATAAACGACATGGTAGGGAATGGGAATGGGTGTCATTAAAAAATTAGTGACCAGGACCGATGGTATCACAAAGAGATTTATTAACTAATATCAAGGTCAAGAGAGAACAAACATATAAACAGAAACATCAAGTGTATAACATTTCATTAACACGAACTCAGCTGGCCGAAGTGGCCGTGCGGTTCTAGGCTCTGCAGTCTGGAACCGCGAGACCGCTACGGTCGCAGGTTCGAATCCTGCCTCGGGCATGGATGTGTGTGATGTCCTTAGGTTAGTTAGGTTTAACTAGTTCTAAGTTCTAGGGGACTAATGACCTCAGAAGTTGAGTCCCATAGTGCTCAGAACCATTTGAACACGAACTCAGATTGGTTGGCAATAGACTTGGGGAACCTAATTGGAATTTACGTGTAAATGAGACTGGCTACTGTGAGTGGAAGGATGACAATCTAGGCAAGCACACTCTGCTGTATCGCTCCACTTATTGGTCTCTCACATCAGAATATAATTAAGCCTGCAATGGACACTGGAAGTGACTACTGCGAGTTCAAGGGTGCTATAAAAAAAAGATGGCCATGAAAACGATTTATAAGTTCATGAATTTGCCGAAGCTGCGCAACGTTACCGATATAGTAGATGAAAGATGAGATGCTGTCGATAGCGTGCTGGCGCGGCCGAAGCTGCAAGGTCTGGTGGCACGTGGTATTGTGGGAGATGACCCCACATCCACTGCTGATTGTCTCATGTCCACTAAAATATTAAAGTTTCGCCCAGGTGTCCGGACGAGTTTACAACTAACTGCTTTCTGCAGAGAAAAGGAAGAGCTTTAGCATTTGTAGTCCGCGACGGTCGAGAAGCAAGTCCATGTTTCTACCGTTGCTCAAAACCTTTCGAAAAAACAGCTGTTCCCCCGATGTTCTTGAATAAGCCTATCACGGCCCAGCAATGGTTACCGTGCCAATGACGTTTACTGGAAAGGAGACCCGATCTTCCTCAACCAATCACTGCAGTGCAGTACACATTCCGTTTTCCGAAAAACAAAAAAAAAAAAAACAGCATACAATGTCTTGAGTTCCTGCAGCAAAACCCCTGGCGCATTTCACAAGATGAGGGAAGCTTCTTAGTGAAAACAAGTTCCGTCTCGTCCATAAAACGTTTTAGTGGGCGCCGTTTTGGCAAGGTGCGGCAGCTTCTAAGAAAGGCGACATCCGGAGAAATTCGTCGTCCCGTCTCACAAAGGAACTTTATTTCACAGGTCCATCTTGATCACATAAAAATTATGTGATCATGACGGACCTGTGAAATAAAGTGCCGGCCGGCCGGGGTGGCCGAGCGGTTCTAGGCGCTTCAGTCTGGAACCGCGCGACCGCTACGGTCGCAGGTTCGAATCCTGCCTCGGGCATGGATGTGTGTGATGTCCTTAGGTTAGTTAGGTTTAAGTAGTTCTAAGTTCTAGGGGAATGATGACCTCAGAAGTTAAGTCCCATAGTGCTCAGAGCCATTTGAACCATTTGAAATAAAGTGCCAAAATATGACCATGGACTCATTTTCAGACATTATGTTTTCAATAGATAACTCATAATGTACGCTGTTCTTGCAATATGCACATTAGCCGGGCGCCAGCCCGACGCCACTTTACCTGGATCCGCACACAGGATAAGGAGACCAGACTTCCACACCACGTCCACTCCCTGACAAAGCGGTTAGGATGCCCGGCGCCCGCAGTTTCTAAAGAAGTGTCACTTCGCATTCAGCCACGGTGTTCCCACCCTCTTGCTTCAGCCGCTAGCGGAACAAGGCCGACCGCCAGAATGGCAGCCCGTAAACCATTGCCCTACGGGGCCCATGGCCAGTTTCTATGACTACAAAGGAAGGCTAGCAATGAGAAGGTTCCGAGAACTCGCCTGCTGCAATGCAGTGGTCACCTCCAGCGTCCAAAAATCTGTCTCTATAGCCCAGTTTAATTCTACTACTGCTTCTCAAGTCATGCAAGTACTGTACTGTGAGATCAATCAGTGGTTTACCCTAACCCTAATAGTCCATCAGATTAATATCAATCAGGGAAAATTTAGATACATCAAAGGCGAATGAAATTGTATGATAATCACCAAAACAAAATGAAAGGGGAAGTGCCTGACAGATATTTCCACAGCAGTGGCCTGCCTGGAAGGCACCACCATCTTTCAAATTTACGAGTAGTTTGCAGGTCTGTAGGCTGTGCAATGCATTATTTCCACAGTTTACAAATTGTGAGCGAATTTGCATAGCGTATTACATGCATTATTTTGACAATTTACGAGTTGTTTCCGTGTCTGTACATCAGTGTACTGCATTATTTCGGTAATTTAAGAGCAGTTTGCAGGTCTGTAGGCTATTTCTTGTGAGCCCAAGCACGTCAGAGTGTTCTGCATCAGTGTAATAAATAAACTATGTGAAATCCATTCCTAAGTAAATTGTTCCAACTTTCCACTGAAAATAAAGTAGCCGGCCGTTGTGGCCGCGCGGTTCTATGCGCTTCAGTCTGGAACCGTGCGACCGCTACGGCCGCAGGCTGAATCCTGCGTCGGGCATGGATGTGTGTGATGTCCTTAGGTTAGTTAGGTTTAAGTAGTTCTAAGTTCTAGGGGACTGATGACTTCAGATGTTAAGTCCCATAGTGCTCAGAGCCATTTGAACCATAAATAAAGTACACTGCTTCCTCTCCAGCACAGGGCACAGACTGAGTCCTTTTCCCCCCATTTTCCCCCAGACCGCCATTTTGGGCTAGGGGAAAGGGAGAGGTACGACAGCACCTTCTAGTGGCGGCACTGTGCACTAGGTCATTTGGACTCGAGACCTCATGGTGAACACACTGGCTGGAGCTACTGCCTATGACAACTCAAATTGTTTAAATAAACAGTTCATGCAAAATAAAGACTTACGTCCATCCTATCCAGCAGCCCAGCACAGACTGAGTCCTTTTCCCACCAATTCCGAGGAAGAGGTGGTGATTGGATGGCTTGGGTTAGAGGAGGTAGTCCAATTGACCTATTTTACCACCAAAACGTTCCTGCAATTTTCTAGGGGAGGGGAGGGAAGGGGAGAAGGGAGGGAGTTAGGTTAGTGGAGGTAGCCCAATTAACTCATTTTCCTGGCAAAATTTGAACTTTTCGCCATGACGTCATTGCGAAATTGCCACATCTATTTCCTCTATCTTGGATCCGCCATCTTGAATGAATTTGGCAACAATGCAATGTGGAGTGGTGCTCTCTTTAACCTGCTACTGGCGGCCTATTGTGCATTTTGCGAAGATGAAGATGTGATGTAGTATATACACTCTTAAGTTTCCATGAACCGGAGCTATTAGTGTTGACGTGGAAGCAGTGATCCATGTATTACACTAACCGTAGATAGACTGTGCATGACGTCATTTTGCTGAAACCAACATCTAAGTCACGGGACACGGGGCACGAAGCCGAACATGTCATTAGGTATTTATAGCACACAATTTATAACATTTTTGTAACAGATCAAACTGAGCTGTGGCGCCATTGAATTAGTAGACTGTTCTGTCTGGCGCCACTGGCTCAGTCTGGTATCGACTATTCCTCTTGTGACTCCCTTGCCAATATCTATGAGGAAGAGTTGGTATCTGTGGGTTGTGTCCTTAGAAGATCTTTGCTCAACGATATAGGTATGGGATTCTCTGCCCCGAGAAGGAGAACAGTCACTTAGCATGTATGATCCTTACCAAGGCACCCTAACTGTTTAATAATTTGTAAAATGAGCAAGAGCAAGACCGATTGTGAGGGGGGGGGGGGTCAGAAAGCAAATACCTTATGGATAGGAATCCAGTGACTATTTATTTATAAAGACATTAAAGGTTTAGTCAAAGATTGCCGAGATTGTAAGAAGGGAAAACCAAGTAACTCCCTGGCGAGGGGATTGCTGCAGTCGGAAGGGGAAGAGCATCCGTTGAACAAACTTGTTTGTTGATTATGTGGGCCTGCTTTCCCGAACAAAAAAGCCAATTCATATATTCTCATAGTGGTGGACACCTTCTCCAGGTTCTTTTGGTTGATACTTAGTCTTATAATCATCTTTCATCGTACTAATATATTTAGGTGGTTGGGGCCACCACGGGCGTTGGTTACGGATAACGCTCCTGGCTGTCTGGCAACGTTGCTTAGACACTTCTGTTTTAGCAATGGGATAAAACATGTTACCACCACACCTTATTATCCTCAGGCTTCCTTTGCCGAAAGAATTAACCACAACGTGAAGACGGTATTGATTATTTGTCACCATAAATCGCCCAAGAAGTGGGGTACCACCTTGCCCTGGTTGAATTTAGCGTTTAACTCCATGCGGCATGAAGCATCCTCGGCCACCCCGGTTAGCCTAATACTCGCATATCCCATGAATTCCCTGCTCTCCAATTTATGGACGACAAATGATCTTTTACCTCCACCTATCACTTCAGATGTTCTTAGGTAGAGATGGGGGCTTGCTCTGGCAAATATTATGAAGGCTCACGATCGTCAAGTCTGTCGCTATAATAGAAACAAGCGCCCCTTTCAGGGGAAGATAGGGGATCTTGTCTACATCAGGAACATTTCTGGGCGGACATTCCAGGATAAACACTTAGGGAAGCTTGCCCTGTGTCTCCTAGGTCCATATTCCATTGTCAAAATTTTAAGCCCATTCAGTCTTCTGGTCAGGGACCCGAGAAAGGGGAAGCTCATAAGGCAGGCTGTTCCAGCTCGTCGGCTCCGTTGTGAGCCGCGGAGCGCTCCCTGCTCCAGGGAGCCGTGTCGCTCGCTGTGACCATTCAAGTGGGCCGGCACGCCGGCAGGTGGCACGGCACGCTGAGGCAGGCGGCAAGGCAAGCGTTTTGATGTGCCAGTTGCGTCTTACAAGATCGACAACCTCATACTTTTAGCTCCTAAGACGTGGTGACATGCTACACCAGGAAATACGATGTTCAGGAAAGAAATAAGAAACAACTGTTTTATAAGAAATTGCATACTAAATTTATTGTGCCTCTGTAGCTTGACTTTTCTTTTCATTACAAGATCGAAAATATCAGGCGTCAAAGTGTTCACAGCGGTAATGCGGAGGATGGCCTTCATTGTTGCATCCTGAAGAAACGATCGTTCCTTACTTTTTACTCTTTTCATTGCTGAGAAAAGCTGCTCACAACAATACGTAGATCCAAACATGCCCATGATCTGAGCAGCATTGTTGTGAAGCTTGGGAAATGTTTTTTGCTGTAATGAACGATACCATCATGACAAATCCAACTTGTTGTAGCACCTGTCTTTCAACAAAGTTGAATTTTGCTAATCAATAATCTCCAAATGAAGTGATGATGACAAGTCATCGGGGGAAACTGAAAAAGGAATGCTGAACACCTTAAGTTCCATTTTCAAACTAGTGAGGTCTCGGAATCGTGTTTCAAACGACGTGATGAGCTGCTTTATCTTTGCTTGGTAATCGCCGAAAGTAGTACCTTCAGGTAGTTTTAAAGAAGCAAGACGATTGAAGAACGTTAAATGTCCATTATTCATATGCCTCTCAAATAAACGTAACTTTTGCATGAACGCTTTGATCTGGTCGTGCATGTCAACTATTAGCTGCCCTTTGCCCTGCAATGACAGATTTACATTATTTAGATGCATAGTTATGTCAGCTAGGAACGCCAGCTCTGATATCCATTTTATATCTTTCAGAAAACGCATTTCTTCTCCTTTCATTTCGAGAAAAAGGGTTATTTCCTCACGAATGGCAAAGAAAGCATCAAGAAATTTTCCCCGACTCAGCCAACGAACTGTACTGTGGTAAGGTATATCCCCATACTCCGCTTCCATATCTTTCAGGAATCCTTTGAATTGGCGATGATTCATACCGTGACGCCGCACAAAATTCACACACTTCACGACATCTTTCATTACGCCACCTAGCTCTATTGTTTCAGCGCACAGTGCCTCTTGGTGAATAAAACAATGAAGAGTCAAAATGTCTTTCCCGAATTCGTCCCTGAGTTTATTTTTCAAATGAGAAGCATAACCTTGGTGACACCCGATCGTTTGTGGTGTACCGTCTGTCGCTACAGAATGGAGCTTATCCCACGGCAAATTCATATTGTCCACTGATTCACAAACAGCTTCAAAAATGTCACGTCCTGTTGCGGTGTAATCGAGTGGTACCACATCCAAGAGTTCTTCAGTTACTTGCAGCTCCACGCACAAAAACTGCAAGCTGAGCACAGTCCGATATGTCGGTGCTTTCGTCAAGCACTAGCGAAAATGCAACAAAGCTCTCCGCCTTTTTCCTGAGCTGTGTCTCTAAATCCGCTGCCATGTCTAGGATTCGACGAGACATTGTTTGCTTCGACAGGCAAACCCCTTCAATTGCCTGCACCTCCCTTGGAAACAAACATTCTGCAACGGCTACCATGCACGATTTTACGAGTGGTCCCACCGAAAACGGCTTGCCACTCGTCGCAATGATGTGAGCCACCCTGCAGCTTGCTCGATTTGCAGACTCAGTAGTGTTTTCTCCGCTCTCATTCACCTGAAAATTATAAACACATTACAGATCACGAACTATGTTGCATGTTTTGATACCCTCCGTATTACGAAACCGTTTTTAAACTTAACGTCTCTTGGTATGTCGTTCTTAAGCCTGGCCACCAGTTCTCTGCGTGCAACGCCTTCTACCTGATCGTAGTGCGCTGCGTGAAGACGTGTATAATGTCGTTGTATATTGTACCTCTTCACAGAATTAATTACTTTATGACATACAAGACACTGCGGACGACCATCTCTCTCAATGAATAGAAAGGTATCCTCCAATAGAGGTACAGGGCTCCCGCGGCTAATCATAGCTGTCATTGAACACGGATTATTGCGTCAGTTGCCGCTGCATGCGGCCAGGGGGCAGTGAGTTCGCTTTCCCCCTCCACGCGGGCTCCGAGCTGCCGCAGTGAGCGCTGCGGAGCGCTCCGGCTCCCTGGAGCTCGGTTGGAACTGCCTGTCATAAGGGTTCATCTCAGACTAAACATTTCAGCGGAGTGAGGGGTTCTTAGCCCTGGGGGAGGCTTGTTCAAGTTTGGAAGGAGGAGACTGAGCCTTGGAGCCATTGAATTAGTAGACTGTTCTGTCTGGCGCCGCCGGCTGTGGTGGCCGAGCGGTTCTAGGCGCTTCAGTCCGGAACTGCACGACTGCTACTGTCGCAGGTTCGAATCCTGCCTTGGGCATGGATGTTTGTAATGTCCTTAGGTTAGTTAGGTTTAAGTAGTTCTAAGTTCTGGAGGACTGATGACCCCAGACGTTAAGTCCCATAGTGCTCAGAGCCATTTGAACCATTTTTTTGTCTGGCGCCATTGATTCAAATGGTTCTGAGCACTATGCGACTTAACTGCTGAGGTCATCAGTCGCCTAGAACTTAGAACTAATTAAACCTAACTAACCTAAGGACATCACACACATCCATGCCCGAGGCAGGATTCGAACCTGCAACCGTAGCGGTCGCTCGGCTCCAGACTACAGCGTCCAGAACCGCACGGCCACTCCGGCCAGGCGCCACTGGTACAGGTGTGGTATCGACTATACCTCTTGCGGCCCCGTTCCCAATATCTGTGAGGAAGTGTTGATATCTGTGGGTTGTGTCCTTAGAAGATCTTTGCTCGCCGATATATATAAGGGGTTCTCTGGCGCGAGAAGGAGGCACGAAGTTTGGCAACTGGCGGTAGCGTCCCGACAAGAGGTGGTCACGAGGTCCGAGCCTCCGAAAGGAGGGCCTGCGCAGAGTGAAGATGCCGGAGTACTTCACCGGGGTCAGTGCCGACTACAAGAAGCAGGGCGACATTCCTTTGGTTGGTTGCAATATTCGTGTCGGACGACTGCTCGTGGCCTGGCTGCCCTCTTCTACTTGGATTTCATCGGCACCACCACTGCGATGCACCGTGGATCCATGGAACTGCTTGCTAATAAAGGGGAGTAACGTTCTGTAATCCTCGTGGTGATTTGTTTTATTGTCTGCCTACCCTCCATATTATTTTCTGGTTGGTACCCAACCCTCAGAGTTTTACTCGATCGGCTCTTTGGTCGTAAATATAGGCAGTAGTATCGTACTAAGATACTACCTGCCTTTGAAAATTTGTCCCGCTACTACATTGCCTTTCCTTTCTGGTTTGTACCCGATCATTAATGTTCTAATTAATCAGCTCATGGTCGTAAATACAGTCGGAACAAGTGTACTAAGGCACAGGTTGCCGTTAAACAAAAGAAGGACCTTGTGGCTAGATTTGGCTGTTAACCGGTTCAATTCTTTGACTGTAATTGCATTTCTCAGTCATTACTTATAATCTGAACAACCTGTTGTACTAAGTTGTTCGTTTCTGTGTTTGAAAGACCGGGTTAATATTGATGTATTTTAGCTGGATCTTGCGGTTCCGCCGAGTGAGTTCTCTTGTAATGAGTGTCCACAAGTAATGTTTTAAGACATTCCTTCAGAGCAATCTTAATAACTGACAATCAGTTTAACTTTGAAAATATTAACAACCAACTGTCACCAGGGCTTTGGTAAAAATAAAATTATCAGAAGGGACTGGTTGGGAAATCACACCTTGGTTGCCGATTGAAATTAAGAGGTTGTTTGCTTTGATGTAAGCCTTATCAGTGTCATATTGTTTGCTAATCTGTTTAACCTTTAAGCTCAGGCGCGCATCTTAACCCCGAACCTTTCGACATACAGCTTTCAAGTTAAAGATTAAGTCATCTGTTTTGAGTAACTGAATCACTCTTGTCATCAATGGTACTTATATAGCAGAGGGGCATTTAATAAGAGAGACTGTGTCCAGCGCGGTAGTAAACACCGCCCGATAACGGGCGGGCTACGGGTCCGGCCGTCTTGTAATCAGTCATATTGTTTCCTGTTTTGGAATACAGCAATTCAGGTTTCTTTTGCAAAGATTAAAAGCTTATTCAAGTTAAGGTTTAAGGTCAAAAAATTTTGCAGATCTGTTCATTTTGTTAAAGGAAATTTTATGGTTAAATGCTTCGGTTATCTGTAAAACACAGTTTATATATATTGTTAAATAAACAGGTTGTGTGAATAGAAAGTTATATGCTGGATCCCGCCTTCCACGTTTTCCTTAATTCCAGTAAGTACCACATAACACAGATGGTGTGCTTTTTGCTAGATATTGAAGTAAAGATCTTCACATATGCTCAGATTAGTCTTGTTTTGTATCCTACAGATTAGGTACAGTGACGAAAATCTCAGTTGTGTAAGTGAATTACTTTAAAATACTTGCAGAGGTATTTCCATAAGTTGAAAGTTAGGATGGATTTGGCCCTTCGATGTAAAACTTGGTGAATGACTAAAATTTTGAAACTACATATCGTTAATATCTAGCTCAAAACACCAGTAAAATAAACGTTTTGTAATATATTACCCTTCGTATCTTGATATCGTTTCGGTATCTGTACTGGATTAAGCAAAAGTCAGAAAACATACATGCTTACATTGTGTAAATACCTGACATTATGCATAAAAACGAATTCTTTTCTTACAGAAGCTTACTAAAGCATTTCGTGCATATTCTTGTAGAATTGTTAGAAAACTAATGCTGCTTTCGAAATTGTTATTTTGTCTTCCGCTCCTGAGGAAACGGCGCGGCGAACTGCAAGAATTCCCAGTAAAAAAAAAAAATCACTGAAGAAGTCATTCTGTAGCTTGTTAAAAGAACTGCCAACACGTGTCAACTTGACCACATGTTACAACGATAAACGCTCTTTCATTATCCGGAATTTCGGAGAAACTGGGTTAACTGCATACTACATGTGTATGTGTATGTTGAATTGTCAAGATCAATGCTTGATTTCAGCTATAAATGAGAGAAACTGTAACCGTCAGCTCCACTTCACACAGCGCTTGAGGGGATGTTTACTATCTTTTGGTTCAAAAAATCGATTTTTTTTAAATTGCATTTTTGGATCCATAAAAGCGTTTAGAATCCCTCCCCCCCGCAACCGTTTCTTCCGAATACTGAACGGAAATATTTGTTATTCGCGGTTGAACAAAAAAATGCACCTACCTGAAATCTGCCTTTTTCACGCGCCAGTTTTTTTTCCGGGAATTTCGACTTTGTAGCCACGAAAAATTATTCTATGTGCTTGCCCACGACTAAAACTGATAAAGTGATTACGGAGCTTACGACGTACTAAGGCTTGGCAATCAGACGGCGTTCCAATTCGGTGGAACAGATGAAGAAAGCGATTTGGGCAACGTATTTCCACAAGTGTTCGACGGATGACCACCCACCACACCAAAATTGTCCGGCTGGGGAAACTAGTTAGTGCAAGTGGCGCATTGCAGAGGCTACCGGACATCTTTACGAATATCAACATGACCAGCCGCTCTCCAAAGAAGTTCAAATAGTGATTCATCCGATCTACGAGGCCCTTTAGGAGGACGAGTTATTGTACCGGTGCTTGGGAGGAAACACACAAAATTCAAATGAATGTTTGAACGCGTGTTTTTGGAAGTTAGCCCCCAAGCATTTGCATTCTGGTGAGAAGACTGTGGAGACTGCGACTTCCCTGGCAGTGAGCAGCTTCAACGAAGGGTATTAAGCAATTCTGAAGACCATGACAACGATGGACGTCACTCTGGGACTCTGTTCGGCGCAGTTCGCCAAGCATTCGGACGACCGCCGGATTCAAGCGGCCGAAAACCGCTTGACACAGGCCGTACGAGCGGCTCTGCAGCAGCGCAGGATGGCCCAGGTCGAGCAGAACGTCCTCTATGAGGAAGAGGAAGGATTAGTTTATGGACCCGGAATAGCAGATTGAACGTAATTTGCATAATATTGCATTTATATGTAGTCAAAACTTCAAACGCGTTTTTCTGAAAATGTCTTCTTTTTATCGCGCGGTATGGTAACTTCAAATCTACTGAACCGATTGGCATGATTCTTTGTTTCCGACGAAGCTAACTAAATTGTCTAGGAGTTGTACCACTTTTATTCCGATCCATTAACTGTAAGTATTTTTACTTGGCCGACGAAGTCGAAAAATCGATGAAAAAACCCCTATTTTTTTCAAATGGCAGCCATTTTGTTTCCTATGGTCCAAATAACTTAAGCGAGGTACAACTCCTAAAGAATCTTAGATAAGTCGCTAAAGTCAACTCAATTTTGATTTCAGACGAGCCGGCTGACCTGTGACATACCGCCCGTGGAGGTCTACATCGAAATTTTGTTTCGTTCCGACGGCGCTTCCACCTTTGCTCTTCCACATTTCCGAACGAAAAATTCCGGTTTGTAGAGGAAATATCGATAAACATTTTGACCAAATTTGTCATTGATATCTACAACACATCCCGAGAAAAAATTCTCAAAGAACATGATTTTTTCGGGCCAAAGATAGTAAACCTCCGCTTAATGACAGGAACTCACGTGACAGGAAATCACGTGACTTAGATATTGGTTTCAAGCGTTAACACGGCAGAGATACGGAAATGCGCGGTCTATGTTATATATGGTCTATGGTATAGTACCTCGATGTAGATCTCCGATCATGGAGCATCGACGTGCGTGCAAGATTCTTGTCATGTGCATAATCCGCCATGTTGCAAATACCCCCAAAAAATTTCATAGGCCTGTAGGTGATAAAAGATTCTTTGCTTATTTCTGGATTTGAACTTTATATCAGAACGAACTTTATATCAATATGAGATGAATGAATGATGGTTGAAAGCAGAATCAAAAAGTATTTTCATTCTGCGTTCGCGTAAAATTTCGTAGCAGCCATGGCAAGAAACGAAATACCGTGGAATCTTGTATAGCGAGCATAGTCCGTTTCAGACTTTTAGTCGCAGTGCGAACACCGTTAAGCGAATAAGCGAACAATTTATCCCATATAAATTAAAGCAAAATATTATAATGCGTTCCATGCAGAAAAGTACTAAAAGTTTTATCTTATTCATGTCATTTATTCAAAGAAAATTACTCATACGGTATTATGTACTTTATCATTTACGATACATAACTAATTCTTTTTTCTAGGAAGCTATCAATACTCATTTGTTTCTTCCGACGCTTCAGCACTTGGCGAAAACGCGACACAGAATTATCGTCTAATTTGTAGTGTGCGTAGCCACTGTCTTTCGGGGTGATGATTTTCAGTGTGCGATGCAACCATGCTTTCAGCGTTTCTCTTACTGCGCCAGAAGATTGCCTCTTAGCTGTTACCGCCTCCTCGTCCTCATCTGAACTCCTATCCACAACTTCCTGCTGTAAAATACAGTGCAACTTCATAAGCACTTCGGTGGTCATTTCTTGGATGTAGTCTTCCACAAGCTCATCAATATCATTGTTATCCACTTCTAGTCCCATGCTCTTGGCCACAGACACAATCTCGTTGACTACAGGCTTAACAGGTATTGACTCAAAAGCCTCAGAGTCGCATTCGACAACACTCTCCGGCCAAAGCTATTTCCAAGCAGAAGTGAGAGATCTCTTCGTAATCCCTTCCGACGCCTTTTCGATCATCTTGACGCAAGCAACGATGTCGAAGCGGTATTTCCAAACCTCTCTGAGTGAGATAGGTAGCTTCAGTCAACTGAAAGCTTTAGTGTAGAGGTTCTTAAAGTTAGAAATAACCTGTTGGTCCTTAGGATGGAGTAACGGAGTTGTGCTGGAAGGCAGAAATTGGATCTTGATGAACTGAAATTCTTCAAGGAGGTGGTCCTGTAGCTCTGGAGAATGGGCAGTAGCATTGTCCATAACCAGCAAGACTTGGGGTGGCAGATTCATCTCAAACAAATATTTTTTCATCGAAGAACCAAACACTTCATTGATCCAATCACAAAAAAGATCACATGTCACGCAAGCCTTGTTGTTGGATCTCCACATCACATTTAACCTTCTCTTCCGGACTTTACATTTCTTAAAGGCTTGTGGAGTTCCTGAACGGTAAACAAGCAGCCGTTTAATTTTCAAATCGCCGCTCGCTTTGGCACAGAATAGCAGTGTGAGGCGGTCTTTCATTGTCTTGCGACCTGACAGTGCATTCTCCTCTGCTGTTCTTACGGTACCCCCTTTGGCAACTTTTTACAGAATAGGCTCGTCTCGTCACAATTAAAAACCTGCTGCGGCAGATAACCCACAGAATCTACGAGCATCTTGAAGTTCCTGATGAAGTTCTCTGCTGCCTTTGTGTCGAAGCTGGCTGCTTTGCCGGACCTCACAACGCTGCTGATGTCAGTTCGTTCCTTAAACTTGTCGAATAACTCACGGCTTCCCTTAAACACTTCTTCGGCCGGTGATGATCCTGGCGTCTTCTTATCAAGGTCGGCGAAAATTTTTCTCGCCTTACCACACATCATGTTCTCGTTAATAGTGTTGCCTCGCAATTGCTTTTCACTTACTCACAGAAGGAACAACCTATCTATATAGTCCAGAGTACAAAATTGTTGTTCAGACACTTTTTTCACCCCGTTTGAAGCATCTGTCTCCTTAATCTTGTCCTTGTTCTTCAGTATAGTGAAAATAGTTGATACAGACCCATTGTACGTGCGTCCTAAATCAGCAATGCTTACACCACGTTCGCGTTTCTGAATGATTTTCCGTTTAATTTTTAAGGTCATTTTCTTTCTCTTATGGTCGTCTTCTTGCGGCTTTATCTTCGGGGACATTTCTATGAAGGTTATTAAAATCTGCACACAAAAGGCACTGTGTGAACACAAGTTTAGAAAAATGTGTGATTACAAGCTGCACTAAGATGGTAGCAGAAAGACGGCTAAACGCAAACTGCAGTACATACTAATGACATTGTTCACATGCCGCTGCCGACAGTGAAAGGTGTTCATACTGTTAACGTTTTCTCCTCCGCAGGTGAACTGCTGGTGACGTCACACTAAATTGTTATCACTCGTTATGCGAAACATCACTCATTAAGCGAGTCATCTTTTTACAATTTGTTTTTTTTCGTTGTGCGTATTGCACGTTATGAGAGGTACTCGTAAAGCGAGGTTCCGCCGTACGGGCATATTTGGCCAGCACGTCCAGACAGTTGGAGTTCAACAATCAGACAGTATAGAGGTCACTGCGCTTCAGCGATCTTTTGCGCCCTGTGGAACTGTTCACGTGGCTGCCATCATTGTTTCATATCTATTCTCAAGAATAAAGATACGATTGCTGGTGGCCTATCTAAAAACCGACATATTGTGCAGATACGCAAATGGTTCTAGCCTGGGTAAGCCATCTCATTAATTTTAATTAATTGTGAATATCCGCTTGAAGAGGAATAAATGTCTCACTTGACATACATGGTGAGACTTAAATTGAAATTGTTGTATGCGTGTTATAATTTATAGCTGAGAATAACTTGGATTTCCACTCTTGTAGTTAAGTCTTGGCAGGCCATGTTAGTATTTATGGGAAGCTCTAGAATCTGATTTCGGTGACGACAGATTCCACCTATCATAAACTGCTTATCTGGCACATCTTGCACGCGGCGTAGCTTTTTACCAACCAATGTTTCTGACTTTGAATGACTATTCCGAAAGAACTGCTTGAAGTGAAATGTAAAAACCAAATAATAAAAACGCAACGAAAATATTTTTAGATCCTAAAATTATAATGAGCGACAATAATTTTTACGAAAAAATCGAAATATAATAACATAATGTAGGAACAAGAAATGTCAATAAAGTTTATTCACAGCTGTAGCAAAATTCTTAGTGGATGCTCATGACAAAAATCGTACGTAAACTCTACACACTCTTAATGGCTGAAAGAATTGGAAAAGTGTCATCGAAATATTTCAAAACATTTAATTTCTCGAGAAAATATGTAACTGCAAACACGTTAAATAATATTCAGAAGTTAGTAAATAGCATCTTTTTATTTTATCTTTTTTGTCTTGTTTTCTAAGTGACAAATAACAAAGAAAATTATTTTTTTCGCTAAACAAATCTGACGTCATCACCATTTAAACTATTTTCCTTGCAAAAGTTTAGTATTTACGTTCTTATTTACTCGTAGTGTAGGCGTTTCCTTTATTCAGGTATTGTTAAACATAAATACTCTTCAGTTTTTAGGGATATTTCATCTCTCTTGTAGGTCAACACTAGTGGGAAAAATACCAAGCCCTCGCCCAACCTTCGCAACGAGTGACGAAAGCAAGGCAAACAACAAAATAAATATTAGGAAGACACGAGACTAAATCCATTACTACGGGGAGGGGTCGACAGAAGCGTCCGATCCCACGCGTCGGCTTTGACCCGTGACGTAAGGGTGTTGTCGTGTGTGACGTCATGACGGCGTGGAGTTTGGTTTGAGTGTGGCTGTCTCCAGTTCTGTTTTATTTTATTTACTTTTCTGATCTGTTCGTTCTATCTCGTGAGATTTTTTTTAAATTTAAAAACACTTATTACTTATTTCAATTATCTGTTTCCTCCAATTTCTGTTTTAGTTTATTATATTTATCTTTCTGATCTGTTCGTTCTATCCCGTGAGATTTTTTTTTAAAAAGACAAAAAACACTAATCAGCTACTGAAGCATCTTTATCTTCTATGGGTTGCAGGGGTTACGACCCCTGGGGAGGTGGGTGGGTATTCATGCATGGCTGTCTTCACTTACACGTTGTAGCTACGCAAGGCGTCTAAATTTGTTTGTATTTAGTTTGCCCCCCACCCAAAACACCCCATTTCCCGCGCTTGTCCCGTTAGTGTCATTAGGCTTCTTGTGGAAAGTGTGTGTGTGTGTGTTTTTGTTTCCGCCATATTTGTGACGTCATGGGTCAAAGCAGACGGGCGGGATCGGACGCTTCCGTATTTCCACGGGGAGCGTTCAATAACTAATGCAACACGTTTTTTTCTGAAGATAAGTTTGTGTTATTCAGGACTCCAAAAAATGGTTCAAATGGCTCTGAGCACTATGGGACTTAACATCTGAGGTCATCAATCCCCTAGAACGTAGAACTACTTAAACAAAACTAACCGAAGGACATCACACACATCCATGCCCGAGGCAGGATTCGAACCTGCGACCATAGCAGTCACGCGGTTCTGGACTGAAGCGGCTAGAACCGCTTGGCCACAGCGGCCGGCTCAGGACTCCAATACAGAATATTATTCCCCAGTCGTTTGGCTGCAAAATGCTATTTTTCAATATAGTCTCCATCCAATGCGACAGAGTTACCCCACCTTACTGGGAGGGCCTATCTACCCGAATGGTACCACTCTACTGGACGACGTCGGCGCCAACGTCTTGCTACACCAGCAACCTCCCCATTATCGACGTGCTGCTTCCCGTGGAGTGCATCCTTTATTGGGCCACAGACATGTAAGTCCGAAGGTTCGAGATCCGGGATGTAGCGTGAATGAGGAAGAACAGCCCATTGAAGTTTCGCGAACTCCTCTCTACTGCGCTGACTTGTGTGAGGCCTTGCGTCGTCATGGAGAAGGAGAAGTTAGTTCGCATTGTTGTGCTGACGAACACGTTCCTTGAATTTCCTGAGGGTAGCACACACAGTATACTTCCGAGTTGAGAACAACCCCTCCAGAGTACCAGAAGACAGTCGCCATGACATTACAGGCTGAGCGTGCGGCTTTGAACATTTTTTCTGAGGAGAGGTGTGAGCCGTGGTAAAATTTGCTGTTTTGAAGAGCGCGCCACAGCGCGTAGTGTAAAGCAGTCGCCTTCCGTATCTTGCGGTGGCGCCGCTGTGGCAATCGCAGCTTTGGTGTCTCCCTCTTATGGGAAAGGGGAAAAGTTGCCTGTTCACGTGCATTTAAGGGGCGCTATGAGCTCTGCAGTGGGTTAGCCTGTCAGTCTCGGCGAATCTAGTCAGTTGGTCAGCCGGGTCAGTGTGGGGCAGTCAGTGTCTGTCTTTCGTCCGGAGTGCTACAATGTGTTAGGCCGCTTGTCTGCTCGAGTTGCTCGGGCAACGGTCATTAGCGGTTGGATCGACCGGTTGGTCGGTCGCGCACTGAGACACAAGATGACTTGTCCGCCTTGAGCGTCGGCGCATGTGAGGTCGCCACCTGAGTCCAGTGGGCCGCGCCGTATAGCGAGGGGTAGCGGCTTCGCGGCCGACACGAGAGCAACAGGAGTCAACCCACGACACCGGTCTGGCCGGCGCGAGCTGCGGCGCCGTGAGACGGGAGATCGGCGCGCCTTCCTGCGTCCGTTGAAGCGGCTGGCAGCGGACGGTTCGGGAGAGCGTTGGGGGTGCTGCGCGAGGTCTTCGCCAGAAATCGCAGTTTAGTAGAAGTTACGTCATTGGAGATATGTTGTTTCATTTACTTGTTAAATTCCACTTGTTTTCTTGGTGAGGTCACCAGCCGCTTTGTTTTGGGGTCGTCCCACCATTCTTCTCCGTTTGCCCACCCGCGGCAAGGTGGTTATTTATGAATTGGGTGGTCCGTTTTTCCCTTCTGGAGTTGGGGAGGGTTAGAGCAATCTGCGGTTCGGGTTTTTCAGTAATCCCCGTGTCAATCTGCCATACGTTAATAGCTGCCTCTGTCATGTTTGTCGGATTCGGTGTTAACGAATTTATAGAATTAGGGCGTAAAGGCCGAATTCCTGAAATATGTTTTTATCTTCCCTATCATCTAGCGAGGCGGTGTATGTGTAATGCAGAGCATGTTGTACATTTTATGCAAGTCTGAATTTCATGGGTTTTATAAAGTTGCCACCCTTCCACCGTAAGAGTCCTTTTAAAAACAAATTGCACTTTCGGTGGCAAATAATTTCTTAGTGTGAGTGTTTGCACCATTTCCATCCCTCTTACGGGGTGCATAGTTAATGTGTTTGTGTGAGTTGTTAAAATTTTTAGTTTAAAGTAATCTGGTGTGTTGCAGATTTTCACCAGTGTAGTCTTTCAGAGGTTGTTGTGAGCGGTCGTGACTACGGCCGTGTTGAAAGGGAGCGGCAAGCTTCTCAGCCCGAAGGCTCATACTATCAATATTGTTCTTTCTGCCTCTAAATAACATTGTAACTTGATATTTCGAGGGTGCTTCTCTGCTTATAAATTTCAAATCTGTTTTTGAAATGGCTTTTATGAGTAAAATTCCTATTTGTTAAAGGTAATTTCATTTTCATCAGTTACTCCGTGGCAACTACTTCCACGCTCACCTAGTGTGATTAAATGTGTTAATGTTCTTGATGAATCGCTAGTAAATAAAGTAAATTCTTTAAGAAAAGATTTTGAAAGTAAATTCACGGTTCAAGGTGGTGTGGCGCTACTCCTTGGGCTGCCATTTTGTTCCTGTTATAAGTGAAGAACCCATGTTTTATCGCCTGTGTCGATGATCTACAAAAAATTACCACGATCAGCTTCGTAAGGCTCAAGTAATTCCGCACAGATGACCTTAATTGCTCTTTGCGATATTCTGTCATGCGGCGAGGAACCCAGCGGGCACACGTCTTTGAGTACCCCAGCTGTTGGACGAGTGCCTCAGGACAGAGACGTCCAGTTGTGCAGCGAGTTGTTCGATTGTAATCTGTCGATCACCTCAAATGAGACTGTCCGTACGTTCAAACGTAGAAAGAGTCACAGCCATGTGCGGCCGGGTGGCACGTGGGAGATCGGGCAGGTTTGCGCAACCTTATTGCCATTATGACACATGACTCGCCCAACGACTCACCGTGTTTTTGTTCATCGCCAAGTCTCCGTAGACATTCTGCAAGCGCCTATGAATATCTGCAATGCTCTGGTTTTCCCCTAAAAGAAACTCAATGACAGCTCTCTTCTTCGAAGGCATCTCCGTTACAGACGACATTTTGAAGACTACGTATAGAGGCTCTATCTGTCTGAACTTCATGAAACTGTAGAGGGTAAAGCGGGAATATTCGACGATGTCCCACAACACATTCCGCATTTTTTCAACCGAAATTTGCCGAGAAAAAAATGTGGTGATTATTAAGATATTTTCATTATATTAATGAAAAATCCTTATAAAATTTTATTTTTTATGCTTTCAGAGTAAGAACGTATGACTATATACGGTAGCACCAGAGAAACTGGTATAGACATGCATATTCAAATACAGAGACATGTAAACAGGCAGCTCCCCCCGCCCCCCTTTTTCTGTGCCCTCCATCGGCTTCCCCTCCTTTTTTTTTGCTTTTCCTCTCTTCCCCCCCTTCCCCCCTCCCCTCATCTGTCCGGGTCCCCCCCCCCATTCTCATATGCCTTCGTACTCTATAGTGCAGTGTTTTCCATGAGTATTCGGTGCTGTGCGTCCCCTTTTTAAAGTGCTGCCAACAGAAACCAGCATGTCGCCGTGTCTTGTAATTGTGCCTGTCTATTTTTTAAGTGTCTTTTAATCAGCATCACTGACCCCTTTATTTTTATGCTTTCTTCACAACTTCTTCGCCATGTACCAGTTTTAAACAGTCACTGTTTTATCGCCTCTTTTTATTGTTATATCTCCTCATTATGTTTTTTTAACTTTATCTGTGGGCTGCAGAGTGGCGTATTACGCTGCTGCTAGCCCCCCCCCCCCCCCCCCCGCCCCGCACACCGACAGAATACGGCGCTGCGGTCAGCAACGCCTATATAAGACAACAAGTATCTGGCGCAGTTGTTGGATAGCTTACTGCTGCTTCAATGTCAACTTACAAAGATTTAAGTGACTTCGAATGTGGTATTACAGTTTGCGTACGAGCGATGGGACATAGCATCTCCGAGGTAGCGATGAAGTGGGGACAATTCCACGAGTGTACCGTGAATATCAGGAATCCGGTAAAACATTAAATCTCCGACATCGCAAGATCCTGCAAGAACGCGATCACCGACGACTGCAGAGAATCGTTCAACGTGACAGAAGTGCAACCCTTCCACAGATTGCTGCAGATTTCAATGCAGGGCTGACAAGTGTAGCACTCTTCTGAGTTTAAACACTTCCGTTGGCCACCAAACTCTCCAGACATGAACGCTATTGAGCATATGTGGGATGCCTTGCTACGTGCTGTTCGGAAGAGATCTCAACCCCCTCGTACTCTTACGGATTTATGGACAGCCCTGCAGGATTCATGGTGTCAGTTCCCTCCAGCACTACTTCAGACATTAGTCCATGCCACGTCGAGTTGCGACATTTCTGCGTGCTCGCGGGGTCGCTACACGATATTAAGCAGTTGTATTAATTTCTCCGGTTCTTCAGTGCACTTCCTAAGTTTCATACTTTGAACATCTTCAGATACTTATTCGGTTTTCGCGACTTTATTTTCACTTTTAAAATTACTATTTCACGCATCTATTCTGGTATATTTACAGTAGCTTATTCATATTATCGACTTTTTGCAATTTTGGCGTAAGAATATATCTTGTTGAACCAATAGCCACTATCCCTCCCTCCCCCTGCCACTCCTTTGCTTTGTTTGTCCCCTCTTAATCCTCTCCTTCCCTCAATTTTAAATCTTCACAATTTTATAGTGTTTAAATTGTACATACGCATTGTTCTACGCTATTAGTGTTTCAGTAAGAATTTTTCTATAATTATACGTTCCATAATTTGAACACGATCATTCTTTTTAAAATCATGAGATCCCTACCACTCCTTCCCTGCTTCCTTTCCGTCGCTGCAATCAGCCTCATTCCATTTCCCCTCCAGCCTCCTACCCTCCTACCTCTAACATCTACCCACTTAAAACACTGAGAGCAGTTGAAAAATACGGTACTCCAATATTTTGTTCTGAATAGACAAGACAGGTTGCTGATGCAATTGTTAGGCTAATTCTACAGTTGTATACAGTTATTTTCTTTTCTACTGTTGTAATATATTAAATGGTACAAATTTAGTTTTACTTTGTTTTAGATCTGAAGATGTGCCAGACTGATCGAAACATATCATGGAATTAAAAAAGTATGTAGCTGAGAGGGGGCAATAAATGAGCATTATGTTAAACATTTACTCGTATCCATTTACTGAATTATCTCAAGACGGATGCAGTAAAAATGTGCTGCATTACTTACTGAATGTCCATCGTATAATAGGCGAAAGCTCAATGAGAACAGATTTAATTCCGATGTTGGCAGACGGCGCCACAATCCTCTGCGCATGCGCGTCTGCAGTCTGTAGCATACTCGAGAGTTTAGAACTCTACGCTCAGCGCAGCCAATAGATCAGTTACGCAGCTGATACACTATTGACGCAGTTGGCTGCTGATTTACACGCAAGTACGTGACGTGCGCCCAAAACGAGGAATCGATTTTGGCCACAAAAGTCCCCCTTGTAAAATGGGCTTTAAGACAGGCGAGGCATTGGTAGAAGAGCAGCGCATGCGTGTAGAATTCGTATCTTCTGCCCTCTGTGCTACGGCTTCACTTGTCAGCTGAATGTGCCCTGGTGGTGGCCCACCACAGTTTTGCGAATAAAGGACTCCTCCCACACAGTCGGGGTAAATGACTCAAAACAATCGCTAGCGTGTCCGTAAAGAAGCTGAATGAAAACGGCTCTGCGTTCCCGGGCAGCCTAGAGGCATTGTTCAGTTAGTGAGCAGCTCCCGTTAAACAGTAAACACACCACCGTCGCCGATGCTTCGGTCACGACCGCGAACATCCAGATTAGCTCGGTTGCCCGGAGGCAATCAGGACCGAGATCGCTGCTCCAAATCCTTAGGAACAAGGCGCTTCGTGTTCGCTGGCCTGTCTGACTCTTATGTCAGTGATTCTGATTCTCGCCCACCTACTTGATTTTGGCTACTTTCAAACTCAAAATGTGTCAGAAAAAAAACTTTGTGTTCTGCCTTACAGCAGGACTTGTCGTGGGGGAAGCTTCGTCAGAGAGGTCCACCGCATGAGCGTTTAGGGAAGTGATTCCAGTCGTGGTTTCCCGTTGCCTTCCACTGATGATGATGAAATGATAATGAGGGCAACACAACGCCCAGTCCCTGAGCGGAGAAAATCTCCGACCCAGCCGGGAACCGAACCCGGCCCCCTTGGCGTGACAGACCGCCGCGCTGACCACTCAGCTATCGGGGCCGACAATGTCTCAGAGCCATTCCTTTGTCCCAGCGGGGCGCTCAGTGATATCCTCCAGACGTCTGAAGCAACAAATCCTGTAAATTGTGAAACGCTGTAGGCTTTTCATCTCAATCACCAGACAGATCTCAGCGTTACTTTTTTTAACTTGAGAATTATCCATAGAGGTACGACAGTTACAGATATTTATTATGACCAGATTATTGCACAACTTCCTAAAGGTTGATTTTCAGTCTATTAGGCTGGTTGGTGGGGTGAAACTGATTTTTCTGTCGGCTTCCGTCAATTGCATTTGACCCAAAAAGCCATACAATAAACATTTGTCGTAAAGTACTAAAGCGATCGACAGTATCAAAATGGTTCAAATGGCTCTAAGCGCTATGGGACTTAAGATCTGAGGTCATCAGTCTCCTAGACTTAGAACTAGTTAAACGTAACTAACCTAAGGATATCACACACATCCATGCCAGCGGCAGGATTCGAACCTGCGACCGTAGCAGCAGCGCGGTTCCGGACTGAAGCGCCTAGAACCGCGCGGTCACAGAGGCCGGCTGATCGACAGTATCTGTAGGCACATTTATTACAGCTGTCGATCTTTGTCCATTGGTATATCCAAGTGTTATTTAACTCTTTGTCCACTGACTTCCTTATCCGTTTGGAAAATTACTATTTGCGAACAACTGTATCGTTACTTTATTAAAATACCAGTTTCTGTCCAAAACGGACCAACCTTAGATATAATGTGATATCGTTAATCATATGTATGACAAATCGTAACTATTAACAAGCATCTTGTTATAAACTAACATATTAAATGGATCTATAGTACTTGAGTACACACAACACACATTAGGTAACGTGACTGCTCAGTGTTGCCACGTGCTTACGACTTGCCATGCATCTGATTAATAATGTCGCATTTACCCTGAGGATAATCCGTTTCTGACGGAAACTGGTTGTGTAATAAATTGAGAATACAGCGGTGTGCAAACCATAATTTTCACAAAATTTATAGAACCTGTATGTGATCGCCTCCTCAAAATAATTTATCTTTTTATGTTCGAAATGCTCGACAGGCTTTCAGTATCCTTATATTAATCTTCCCACGTCCATTTGTTGAGTCACTCGACATTCTATACGTGCGAATCTTTCGTATGGACTACTGATTTTACCCTCTATTGCTCCTTCCAAATCTAAGTTAACAATTTATCTCTATGACTCACTTCACATTCCTTCTTCTGGTTACTGCTATCCGTGGGTTTCTTGTCTCGTTCCCTCTACTGCTCCTTCATTTAACGATTTAAGAGTTCATGTAAATTTCTAATCTCTTCTTCAATACAGCAATTGAAATAAGTCCAGTTTCCTCTTCTGCTATTGTGCCTTGATCAGCTCTGATGCCGAGCGAGTGCGCATATTGGTTAAGGGGACGGGACGACGGAGATTCAAGTCTCCGTCCAGTGATCACCATTTGTTTTCCGTGGTTTTCCTCAATCTCTTAAGGCGAATTCTGGGATGCCTGCTTCAGAAGAGTATGGTCGATTACCTTTCCCACAATTAATCTGCGGTTATGCGTCAACGCTAATGACTTTTTTTTCTTTCAAATTCTAGAGTTCTAGAGTATCAATCATTTGCGCAGAATGCTTGAAAAGGAAATGCGATTACTGTTGGTTCAGATCTTTTCAGGAATAAAATTGTAGCTGATAGGCGAGGCTTAGCTTAACCGTCAGTAAAACTGGAGAACAGCCAGCCTCGTGAACTCGAGTAACCGAGTGCCACTGCTCCATCGTAAAACCGCCGCCAAGGCTTAATGTCCCTCTTCAAGTGCACGTGTGTGTTATATAGGTGTCCTATGTAGAACCAGAATATTCGTAGAAAACTTTATGCATGTGTCATATATCTTCAACAAACGCCTGGAATAGCACCGTATGTCTGAGACCCCGTCAATTAAAGACTGGTATGGCTAAAGAAAAATTAAAAGAAGGCAGAATATATCGCGCAAGGACGACAGGTGCAGGAAACAAATAGTGACAATTTCTGAAAATGGCATTCTCGCGAACTGGAAATTACTAAGTACACTTTTAATGCCCTCATTTGCTAACATTTGAGTGCTCCTGATTTCTTCCGCACAAACTGACTGACGAACAGAAGGTCGCATGCATCTAAACTGCTGTAGCTTTTATCGGGATAAAGGTCTACCTTTTTTGAAAGTATCTGACAGGGGAAGACCCAGCGCTACTGCCTCGGTACCGAACAGGAAAGGCAATCATCACTATTACATCACAAATGTTTGTGCAACATATTTGGAGCTATATCAAAAGACGTATGCCTTCAGTCTTCTGATGAAAATATAAAAATAAAGGTCCATTTTGTTGACGTTTACCAGAAGGTTTACAAACATATCCGTAAGCCTAGAATGAATTTTCACTTTGTAGTGAAGTGTGCGCTGACATGAAACTTCCTGAAAGATTAAAACTGTGTGTCCCGGTCCGGTTGACAGGAAACTTATTGGCAGATTAAAAGTGTGTGCGGGACCGAGACCCGAACGCGGGACCTTTGCACACATTTTTAATCTGCTAGGAAGTTTCATATGAGCGCACTCTCTGCTGCAGAGTGAAAATTTCATTCCGGAAACGTACATGAAGCTGCGGCTTATCCATGTGTCCCGTAAGTTTCGCAGGAGAACTTCTGTGAAGTTTGAAGGCAGGAGATGAGGTACTGGCGGAAGCAATGCTGTGAGGACTGCTCGTGAGTCGTACGTGGACTGTTCGGTCGGTATCTTCTCTGTGAATTTTGTATTGCTGTCAGTTACTTGCGGTCTAATATACTACAGCGACCGCTTCTCTCCACCAAATTGTTGTTAATGCCCGGGGGAGGGACTGACTGTAAGGCAACTGCTGAACGAGCATCGCCGCAAACTTCTTGGAACACGGTGTGGTTTGATCTCTTATTAGCCTTCCTGTTCTATCAATGACGGTGGCTTCCTCATGGTATGTAGTGGTCCGCAACCTGTTATCCATCAATGAGCGCCTGCTTCGTATTGGGCTTAGCGTCACGGATCAGTGCAGTCACTGTCCCTCCATAGACACGCCACTGCATAAGACATACTTGTCAGGGGCATGAAGCGAACTGGCACTGGCTTAAAAGACAATTAGCGTTCCTAACTCCATCGATTGAGACTGCCTTTTCGGTTGATACCCTGTTGCGTCCGGACTCCTTCTACTTTCCGAAGTCAAATATAACTGCATGACTGTTGCGCCAATATGTTCATTACATTGTTGATGGAGGGGGCAATATATGCTCACTGCATATTGTAAATTTTTGTGCCTGCAACGCCAATATGTTGAACCTTGTATTTCGTCGTCAAGATATCGTTTGTTATTCGGTGTTTGTGGCTTTTCAGTCATGGCGCCTTTCCAGGCATATTCTTTCGCAATTAATTTCATTTTTGTGGCCCTGTTGGTCAAGTTAAAAAAAAAATAAAAAAAGCAGTCGAGGCGTTAGACTTCCAAACTGCTGCCGCTTGTTCTATTCTTGGTTGTGGTTTTTATTCATTCGGTTCTTTATGGAAAAAAGCGGTAACGCGCTAGCTTAATGATGCGCTCGCTGCTCAAGACCGCGTTCGGATATCGCGAAGAAAGTTGTGGTTCGTAATATTTCTTTTCTCGTTTTCTTTATACAGTTTGCAAACTGCCAGAACGTGGAAAAGGGTAACGTGAAAATAATAAAAACTTCCTGAATAGGTTCTTTTATGAAAAAGGAGTCAAAGAGTTAGTCTGTCAAACCGCTGGTCCGTGTTCGATTGCTGGTCGTGGCTTTTATTCGTTAGATATTTTTTTCCGTGTATCTGATAATATTCGGATAGTCGTAATACGTTTATTTGCCTTTTTTCGAAGTAAAACATAGAGAGGTGTGATTAATAATCAAATAAGTACATATAACATATTTAAGTTATTTTCCTCGTGATACAAAGTAAAAAATACACCTAAAGTGCACTACTGCGTAATCGTAACTGATAATCTAGTCATGAGCGTTCTCGCAATCATTTGGTTGAAGAAGGAAGTCGGTAGAGAACTTACTGATAGTGTCGGTGAGCTGTGATGCAAAAGGTAAAAGGTTCGCACCTATATCCTTCTATTTTTTTCACCTTACGTTTTCTAAAAGATCCTGAAAAAAAAGATCGATAGAGCACTTTCTCTTGAAAGGCAAAGGTTTCAAGTTCGAGGCTCGGTCCGACATACACTTTTAATCTGCCAGGGAGTTTCGTATCAGAGCACACTCCTCTGAGGAGTGAAAATTTCATTCTGGAAACATCCCCCAGGCTGTGGCTAAGCCAAGTCGTCGCAGTATCCTTTCTTCGAAGAGTGCTAGTCGTGCCAAGTTTCGCAGAAAAACTTCAGAGAATTTTGGAAGGCAAGTGGAGAATGTGTTACACAAGTTGGCTATACTGGAGATAGAGATTATACAGTTCCGCTTGATCCTGCCGTTTTGTAGCCTGTCTCTTGCGTTTCTTCATCGGCGGTACAATGGACAGGGAAAAAAATCAATAATTCAGAGAGCAAAAGAAACATAAAAACTGGTAACTTTAAAAGAGAGCGTAACTGTGACTTAAGAGTGAGTGGTAAACCATATCATACACAGCATGCAAAAGAAATATTCGCGAAGATTAAATCAAACAATGAGGTAGGTTTTGACGTTATCATATTAGGTTTTCTGGTCTAGGCTGCTACTACTGTTTACATCTGGAAAGTGCCTTATTGTCTAGTATTGTCGTTTCAAAATCAACTTAAGTGTCATCTCGACTGCACGTCTGCATGTCAGTTTCACCCCAAATGAAGGAACGACTTTTCTGTGCTGATGCTGAACAAACACAAGGGACCTTCCTAATGGGATTATTCATGTCATCCCTGTGAATCGCAGACGAAATAGAAAGCATCCCCAAGAACGCCAATATCAAGACGAAGAAGAACGCTAAGTGATAACTGCAGCGCTCAAAACAATAATCTGATTAGATGTTTTTCCATATGTTTTTGATTGGCTTTGGTGACTAAGAATTTACGGGACAGAAATATTTAGTTCTGGTCATAGATTTCTATCTTGTGACCGTGACTTTGCAGTTATTGAAAAAAGAGCAAAAGTGAGGATGCATCCACTTCCTGATGATCTAATGACAACCACAACGGCCGCGCGGGATTAGCCGAGCGGTCTCGGGCGCTGCAGTCATGGACTGTGCGGCTGGTCCCGGCGGAGGTTCGAGTCTCCCTCAGGCATGGGTGTGTGTGTTTGTCCTTAGGATAATTTAGGCTAAGTAGTGTGTAAGCTTAGGGACTGATGACCTTAGCAGTTAAGTCCCATAAGATTTCACACACATTTCAACATTTTTTGAACAAGCACCACAACGAAAGCTCACAATAAACAACCATCTAAAGTTGTTGAGCTGACGGACTTTCAGCAAGTAGCTGATACGGTCAATGACACAACTAAGATTAATGGAACTTCTGCCTCATGGATTAAAATCACCACACCTAGGGTAATTCAGATGAAAAACATTTAAAGAAACAGAGGGATGGGAAATGATAAGAGTGTTTAGAAAAGGGTCGTGAAGTCTACATCTAATATCAAATATTAAAAATAAGGAATAACTTTTTTCTGGAGTTACAACGTCAGTTGTAACTAGTAGATCTGAATGTAGAAATATACAGGGTGAGTCACCTAACGTTACCGCTGGATATATTTCGTAAACCACATCAAATACTGACGAATCGATTCCACAGACCGAACGTGAGGAAAGGGGCTAGTGTAACTGGTTAATACAAACCATACAAAAATGCACGGAAGTATGTTTTTTAACACAAACCTACGTTTTTTTAAATGGAACCCCGTTAGTTTTGTTAGCACATCTGAACATATAAACAAATACGTAATCAGTGCCGTTTGTTGCATTGTAAAATGTTAATTACATCTGGAGATATTGTAACCTAAAGTTGACGCTTGAGTACCACTCCTCCGCTGTTCGATCGTGTGTATCGGAGAGCATCGAATTACATAGGGATCCAAACGGAACGGTGATGGACCTTAGGTACAGAAGAGACTGGAACAGCACATTACGTCCACATGCTAACACCTTTTTATTGGTCTTTTTCACTGACGCACTTGTACATTACCATGAGGGGTGAGGTACACGTACACACGTGGTTTCCGTTTTCAATTACGGAGTGGAATAGATTGTGTCCCGACATGTCAGGCCAATAGATGTTCAATGTGGTGGCCATCATGTACCATGTGTACCGTGATGTGCCTACAACCCCAGAGGATATGAAACAACGTATTGTGGCAGCCTGCGGCGACATTACACCAGATGTACTGCGGCGTGTACGACATTCATTACGCAAGAGATTGCTATTGTGTGCAGCAAATGATGGCTACCACATTGAACATCTATTGGCCTGACATGTCGGGACACAATCTATTCCACTCCGTAATTGAAAACGGAAACCACGTGTGTACGTGTACCTCACCCCTCATGGTAATGTACATGTGCGTCAGTGAAAAAGACCAATGTGGACGTAATGTGCTGTTCCAGTCTCTTCTGTACCTAAGGTCCATCACCGTTCCCTTTGGATCCCTACTTAATTCGGTGCTCTCCGATACACACGATCGAACAGCGGAGGAATGGTACTCAAGCGTCAACGTTAGATTACAATATCTCCGGATGTAATTAACATTTTACAATGCAACAAACGGCACTCATTACGTATTTGTTTATATGTTCAGAAGTGCTAACAAAACTAACGGGGTGCCATTTAAAAAAACGTAGGTTTGTGTTAAAAAACATACTTCCGTGCATTTTTGTATGGTTTGTATTAACCAATTACACTAGCCCCTCTCCTCACGTTCGGTCTGTGGAATCGATTCGTCAGTATTTGATGTGGTTTACGAAATATATCCAGCGGTAATGTTAGATGGCTCACCCTGTATACAGATACAAAAGAGTTATAAATCTGCCACTCTCCAACACAATGTCTATTCAGAAGATATGGAGCCCTGGCCACTATGAAAATCTGTAAATATTATTCAACTGGTAAATACATAAACTGGGCACAATGCGTGAATACTCGAACTTAAGCACAGGCGCCGCTGGGGCTCCGGAGAGGGGATGCCTGCATCTCATTGGTAGCAGCGTAATCATTCATGGCAGCGCCCTCGTGCCACGGTGGTGGCTGTAGGAAACGCCGCAGCGTAATTGGCGGAACGCGTATTTGAAAATGCGGCCGATCGGATAACGGCCGATACCGCATTCATGAAACCATGAGCTACAAGATCAGTGAAACAGTTGGAACTGCTCATTTCTGTCAGCGTACCTTTTTGTAGAATGATGAAGCAATTCTCAGTATATCACGAGTGCTTCCTATAACTTCTTGTTAAAACCAAAACTAAATATCTACATTAGGGTGAGATTTGTTGCAGAACATGCTTCCTCAGCTCCACTCCTCTTCCTAGTGACCGCTGTTTCATCCACAGCCTGCACCCCCATTTAAAATCAACCAAGTTAAAATGTATTCACTATATTTACTTATTAGTAAATCACTTATTTTTGGATACCTTACTTCTAAACTAACCACTGTGGTAGGAGTGGGCTTCGTGTCTATCTTGGTTGAAATAATGCGTTCGCTATGCTGTCCGTAGTACCTTGTCTGCGTTCCTATTTTTATATTCATTGTTAAATCTACTCCTTCATTGCCATTATTTGATTTTGTATTTATAGCCATGTATTGACCTGACCAGAAGTCTTGTTCCTCCTGCTACCACACTTCACTAATTCCCACTCTAACTTTAACCTATCCATTTCCCTTTTTAAATTTTCTAACCTACCTACCCGATTAAGGGATCTGACATTCCACGTTCCGATCATCAGAACGCCAGTTTCGTTCCTCTTGATAACTACGTCTTCCTGAGTAGTCGCCGCCCGGAGATCCGAATGGGGGACTATTTTACCTCTGGAATATTTTACCCAAGAGGACGCCATCATCATTTAACCATACAGTAAAGCTGCACGCTTTCGGGAAAAATTACGGCTGTAATTTCCCCTTGCTTTCAGCCGTTCGCAGTAACAGTACAGCAAGGCCGCTTTTGGTTGACGTTACAAGGCTAGATCAATCATCCAGACCGTTGCCCCTGCAACTACTGAAAAGGCTGCTGCCTTCTTCGGGAACCACACATTTGTCTGGCCTCTCAACAGACACCCCCCCCCCCCCTTTGTGGTTACAGCTACGATACGAGTATCTGTATCTTTATCGGTGAGGCACGCAGGCCACCCCACCATTACCAAGGTCTAGTCCTACCACAGTAGTACAAGTTTATGTGCCCTCTAGCTCCACAGATGATGAAAACACTGAAGAAATGCATGATGCAATAAAAGAAATTATTCAGGTAGTTAAGGGAGACAAAAACTTAATACTCAAGGGGGACTGGAATTCGATTGTATGAAAAGGAAGAGAAGGAAAAGTAGTAGGTGAATATGGACTGGGCTTAATGAATGAAAAGGAAGCCGCCTGGTAGAATTTTGCACAGAGTGTAACTTAATCATAGCTAACACTTGGTTTAAGAAAAAATGGTTCAAATGGCTCTGAGCACTATGGGACTTAACATCTGAGGTCTTCAGTCCCCTAGAACTTAGAACTACTTAAACCTAACTAACCTAAGGACATCACACACATCCATGCCCGAGGCAGGATTCGAACTTGCGACTGTAGCGGTTGCGCGGTTCCAGACTGAAGCACCTAGAACCGCTCGGCCACACCGGCCGACTTGGTTTACGAGTAATGAAAGAAGGTTGTATACGTGGAAGAGGCCTGGAGACACTGGAGGCTTTCAGATAGATTAAGTAATGGTAAGTCCGAAATTTAGAACCAGGTTTTAAATTTTAAGACATATCCAGGGGTAGATGTGGACTCCGACCACAATTTATTGGTTACGAACTGTAGATTAAAACTTAAGAAACTGCAAGAAGGTGGCATTTTAAGGACATGGGACGGGGATAAATTGAAAGAACCAGAGGTAGTAGAGAGTTTCAGAGAGAGCATTAGGGAACGGTTGACAAGAACAGGGGGAAGAAATACAGTAGAAGAAGAATGGGTAGCTTCGAGAGATGAAATAGAGAAGGCAGCAGAGGATCAAGTAGGTAACAAGACGAGGGCTAGTAGAAATCCTCGGGTATCAGAAGAGATATTGAATTTAACTGATGAGAGGAGAAAATATAAAAATGCAGTAAATGAAGCAGGCATAAAGGAATACAAACGTCTCAAAAATGAGATCGATATGAAGCGCAAAATGGCTAACCAGAGGTGGATAGAGGACAAATGTAAGGATGCAGAGGCATATATCACTAACGGTAAGATAGATACTGCCTACAGCAAAATTAAAGAGACCTTTGGAGAAAATAGAACCACTTGTATGAATATCAAGAGCTCGGTTGGAAAACCAGTCCTAAGCAAAGAAGGGAAAGCAAAAAGGTGGAAGCAGTATATAGAGGGTTTATACAAGGGCATTGTACTTGAGGGCAATATTATGCAAATGGAAGAGGACGTAGATGAAGATGAACTGGGAGATACGATACTGCGTGTAGAATTTGACAGAGCGCTGGAAGACCTAAGTCGAAACAAGGCCCTGGGAGCACACACCATTCCACTGGAACTACTGATAACCTTGGCAGAGCCAGCCATGACAAAACTCTTCTTCCATCTGATGAGCAAGGTTTATAAGACAGGCGAAATACTTTCATACATTAAGAAGAGTATAATAATTCCAATCCCAAACAAATCAGGTGTTGAAAGGTGTGAAAATGACCGAACTATCTGTTTAATGAGTCATGGTTGCAAAATACACTCCTGGAAATTGAAATAAGAACACCGTGAATTCATTGTCCCAGGAAGGGGAAACTTTATTGACACATTCCTGGGGTCAGATACATCACATGATCACACTGACAGAACCACAGGCACATAGACATAGACACAGGCAACAGAGCATGCACAATGTCGGCACTAGTACAGTGTATATCCACCTTTCGCAGCAATGCAGGCTGCTATTCTCCCGTGGAGACGATCGTAGAGATGCTGGATGTAGTCCTGTGGAACGGCTTGCCATGCCATTTCCACCTGGCGCCTCAGTTGGACCAGCGCTCGTGCTGGACGTGCAGACCGCGTGAGACGACGCTTCATCCAGTCCCAAACATGCTCAATGGGGGACAGATCCGGAGATCTTGCTGGCCAGGGTAGTTGACTTACACCTTCTAGAGCACGTTGGGTGGCACGGGATACATGCGGACGTGCATTGTCCTGTTGGAACAGCAAGTTCCGTTGCCGGTCTAGGAATGGTAGAACGATGGGTTCGATGACGGTTTGGATGTACCGTGCACTATTCAGTGTCCCCTCGACGATCACCAGTGGTGTACGGCCAGTGTAGGAGATCGCTCCCCACACCATGATGCCGGGTGTTGGCCCTGTGTGCCTCGGTCGTATGCAGTCCTGATTGTGGCGCTCACCTGCACGGCGAAAAACACGCATACGACCATCATTGGCACCAAGGCAGAAGCGACTCTCATCGCTGAAGACGACACGTCTCCATTCGTCCCTCCATTCACGCCTGTCGCGACACCACTGGAGGCGGGCTGCACGATGTTGGGGCGTGAGCGGAAGACGGCCTAACGGTGTGCGGGACCGTAGCCCAGCTTCATGGAGACGGTTGCGAATGGTCCTCGCCGATACCCCAGGAGCAACAGTGTCCCTAATTTGCTGGGAAGTGGCGGTGCGGTCCCCTACGGCACTGTGTAGGATCCTACGGTCTTGGCGTGCATCCGTGCGTCGCTGCGGTCCGGTCCCAGGTCGACGGGCAGGTGTATCTTCCGCCGACCACTGGCGACAACATCGATGTACTGTGGAGACCTCACGCCCCACGTGTTGAGCAATTCGGCGGTACGTCCACCCGGCCTCCCGCATGCCCACTATACGCCCTCGCTCAAAGTCCGTCAACTGCACATACGGTTCACGTCCACGCTGTCGCGGCATGCTACCAGTGTTAAAGACTGCGACGGAGCTCCGTGTGCCACGGCAAACTGGCTGACACTGACGGCGGCGGTGCACAAATGCTGCGCAGCTAGCGCCATTCGACGGCCAACACCGCGGTTCCTGGTGTGTCCGCTGTGCCGTGCGTGTGATCATTGCTTGTACAGCCCTCTCGCAGTGTCCGGAGCAAGTATGGTGGGTCTGACACACCGGTGTCAATGTGTTCTTTTTTCCATTTCTAGGAGTGTAGTATACTTTTGCCGACGAATGGAAAAACTGGTAGAAGCCAACTTCGGGGAAGATCAGTTTGGTTTCCGTAGAAATGTTGGTACACGTGAGGCAATACTGACACCACGACTTTCTTAGAAGGCTGGTTAAGGAAAGGCAAACCTACGTTTCTAGCATTTGTAGACTTAGAAAAAACTTTTGACAATGTTGACTGGAGTACTATATTTCAAATTCTGAAGGTGGAAGGTGTAAAATGCAGGGAGCGAAAGGCTATTTAAAATTTGTACTGGAACCAGATGGCAGTTATAAGAGTCGAGGGGCGTGAAAAGAAAGCAATGATTGAGAAGGGAGTGAGACAGGGTTGCAGCATATCCCTGATTTTATTAAATCTATGTATTGAGCATGCAGTAAAGGAAACAAAACAAAAAAAAATACTGGAGTAGGAATTAAAACTAAAAAAGAAAAAAGTAATAAAACTTTTAGGTTTACCGATGACATTGTAATTCTGTCAGAGACAGCAAAGGACCTGGAAGAACAGCTGAACGGAATGCAGAGCGTCTTGAAAGGAGGATATAAGATGAACATCAACAAAAGCAAAATGATGACGATGGAATAAAGTCGAATTAGATTAGGAAATAAGACACTAAAAGTAGCACAGCTGACAGAGTGTCTCCGATTACACGCACACAGGTCCCATGCAAGTGCAGGAGATTGTCTCCCATAGCATAATACTGCTCCCACAAGCCCGCGTCCGTGGCGCGCTGCACGTTCCGAACCGCCATTCACCTCGACGAGGGCGTTTGTGGAGACGACCACCGACCTAGTGCAGCAAAAATGTGGTTCACCCGAAGAGCTGACACTTTTCGATTGTTCGACGGTCGAATCCCGTTGATCCTGCGCCCACTACAATCGTGACTGACGATGTCGTTGTGTCAAGATGCAACACGTAGGGGTGGTCTTCTTCGGAGCTCCACCTTCAACAATGTACAATGAACGCCGTGCTCCGAAACACGTGTGCGTGCACCATCATTGTGCTTTTTCGGCAGAGATGCCACACATCAAAATTTGACCTACTTTGCAGAGGAGACATCCCTCTAAACCCCATGTTCTATGAACAACCGTGGACGTCCAACCATTTAGCCCCTAGTGGCAATTTCAGTGTCCTACTTTCGAGATACTCGTTCACAGGATCTGCATAATAATAATCTGCCGTTTGTCAGAGTCACTTATCTGAATGGATTCCCCATCTGCAGGCCATAGGTGATCCTCCGTCCATGTCTGCTCCACCCCACTTCATGCTTTTATTACCGCGTCACGTGCCCACAACACCACCAGACGGCATCCAATGCCGAAGAGGGCAGAGGTCATAATGTTTTGGCTTATCAGTGTATGTAAACTGAAGCGCCAAAGAAACTGGTATACGCATGCGTATTCAAATACAGAGGTGTGTCATACTAAAATGTAGACTTTCACGGCCGGAAATATCATGTCCATTGTTATTATCCGGGCTGTTATGCCGTCAGTAGCGAGCCAGTGGGTGTGTTGAACCTTCCATCGACCTACGGACCCCCTTGAAGATGTCTCCCGCAGTCGGAGACGAAATGTTGGGAATTGACACAGAGTTCATCAACCGACCACGGCATAACAGCCCGGATAATTACAATGGACAGAGGTGTGTCAACAGACAGAATACGGCGCGGCGGCCGGCAGCGCCTATATAAGACGACAAGTGTCTGGGGCAATTGGTACATCGGTTACTACTGATATAATAGTGGGTTATCAAGATTTAAGTGAGTTTGAACGTGGTGTTATAGTCGGCGTACGAGCGATGGGACGCAGCATCCTTGCGGCCACAGAAAGATCCTGCAAGAACGGGACCAACGACGACTGAAGAGAACCGTTCAGCGTGACAGAATTGCACCCCTTACGCAAATTGCTGCAGTTTTTAATGCTGGGCCATCAACAAGTGCCAGTGTGCGAACCATTCAACGAAACATCATCGATATGGGCTTTCGGAGCCAAAGGCTCACTCGTGTACCTTGATGATTTCACGACACAAAGCTTTACGCCTCGCCTGTGTCCGTCAACACTGACATTGGACTGTTGATGACTGCAAACATGTTACCTGGTCGGACGAGTCTCGTTTCAAATCGTATCGAGCGGATGGACGTGTACAGGTATGGAGACAACCTCATGAATGCGTGGACCCTGCAGATCAGCAGGGGACTGCTCAAGCTGGTGGAGGCTCTATAATGGTGTTGGGCGTGTGCAGTTGTCGAACCACCTCTTAAACACACGTGCCATATGAATAGGCGATCGATCTTACTGGAACATGACCTGTTCATCGCCAAATCTTGCTTTCGCAGAAGGCAACATCACGTTCTTCAAAATGGTTCAAATGGCTCTGAGCACTATGGGACTCAACTTCTGAGGTCATTAGTCCCCTAGAACTTAGAACTAGTTAAACCTAACTAACCTAAGGACATCACAAACATCAATGCCCGAGGCAGGATTCGAACCTGCGACCGTAGCGGTCTTGCGGTTCCAGACTGCAGCGCCTTTAACCGCACGGCCACTTCGGCCGGCAACAACATCACGTTCTCCAGAACTGATATGTAATTGCGCATATCGAGTCTTCCTTCCACTTCCCACAGGAGCCCACACCTTTCGGCCGATATCCAAGCCCATGCCACTCCTTCGGCAGCTATAAATATATTTTGGATTATACCTACAACCTTTTGGCCGGTAAACAAGTACTTTTCCGGTTAATGCCGTAGAGGAAACTTTTTCGTCCGTGAAAATCACTCGCCTCCAAAGCTGGAGACTTTGTCGACATTTTCAGCAGCGAAAGCAAGAAGGGCTTCTCTCTGGGAAACAATCAATGTCTCTTTCACAGCAGCGCTTCTTGCTCTCAGTCCACCTTCCCTTAGACGATGAGTGACGGTCTTACTGCTAACATTGAGACCCAAAGTCTGCTGAATTTGTCGTGCGTTGACAAATGGGCGGTTCTCACTGAAACGGTGTATCTGCCGATCCTGAGCTGCTGCTTTTTTGGGGCGACGGCCATGAGGCCTTCCATTCAGGTTACCACCCTCTTCCTTTCGTCTAATCCACCTGGCTACCGTCGACTTGTGAAGATCCATAGTTCTTGCTATATAGCCATTTGAAGATCCCTCTACATGGAGTGCTATTGTAGCGCCCTTGTCTGCCTCAGCCGGATGGGCCATTTATCGTTGACTGAATGATTCGTCGAGGTTAATATCAGCTGCGAAAACAGCCTCCACGACTGCAGCCACAATGCAATGGCCAAGTATGTGTAACACGGAAATCGATCGCATAAATGAGAGATCGCAAGCCAGTACCCGTGCCATTAGTGGAGCAACTTAGAATCTGTAATTTTTCTCAGAAGGGACTGGTCCCCTGCTACGTCTAGATACGACTCTTACAGGTGACACTTTTTGATCACCTGCATCCATTCATGTCGATTGTGCATTTCGACGGATTTGGGCAATTCGAGCAGTGCAATGCGGCAAATCACAAGACCAGAATTGATACAGAGTGGCTGCAGGAACATTTCCGGTGGCCACCAAACTCCCCAGACATGATCATTATTGAGCATATCTGGGATGCCTTGCAACTTGCTGTTCAGAAGAGATCTCCACCACCTCGTACACCTACAGATTCATGGACAGCCCTGCAGGATTGTGTGTAATCTTATGGGACTTGACTGCTAACGTCACCAGTCCCTAAGCTTACAAACTACTTAACCTAAATTATCCTAAGGACAAACACACACACACCCATGCCCGAGGAAGGACTGGAACCTCCGCCGGGATCAGCCGCACAATGCATGACTGCAGCGCCTGAGACCGCTCGGCTAATCCCGCGCGGCCCCTGCAGGATTCATGGTGTCAGTTTCCTCCAGTACTACTTCAGACATTGGTCGAGTCCGTGCCACGTGGTGTTGCGGCACTTCTGCGTGCTCGCGGGGGCCCTACACGATATTAAGTAGGTGAGCGAGTTTCTTTGGCTCTTCAGTGTACATATGGGCTTCAACTAAAGACCAATACTGCGCTTGGCGATTCTGTACCGAAAGGAGAAGGCGTGCATGAGGCGTTCGTATTCGTCTACGTTCAAATGCACGTTCAGAGCAACTGAAAAGCTTTGCACGCTTAGAAAGAATCGTCAATGTGTTGTACCACGCTATGACGTCAGAGATTCGTATCGCTCAACGCTCAAAGTTCGAGCGCGCGGTCCGTGTGCCGACGACCTTAATCGTCGGCGGGCGAGCAGTGCGATGCGGCGGCCTGTGAAGGTCCCATCCCATACCGCGCCGCGCCGCGGCAGCCGAGCGGAGAGGAGCGGCGAGGAGAGAGGGCGCTGAGAACCGGCGCGGGCCGCCTTTCTCACAGCGTGCGTGGGTGCGCGGTGGGAGCAGCGGGCTGTGGGCGGCGGGCGCAGCAGAGCGTGCCGCCCGGCTGGTGGCGCGGCGCGGCTGCTGCAGGCAGCGCTGCCTGCCGGCTGCCGGCTGCGAGGCGCGTGGCCCGCGCGAGCGGCTCGCGTGGCAGCAGCAGCAGCAGCAGCGTGGCGGCAGGTGGCGGCGCGTGGGCCGGCTGCCGCGCCCACACATTTCGCAACGCTGCAACTTGCTGCCGACAGCGCAGTGCACCGTTTGGCACGTTCCGACGTCAGGCTTTCTCACCATGAGGAGCGATACTTAACGGATAACATCTTGCTACAGTCAAGTGCTGCGGTTCATACAGCCGTCCTGAAACGAGGCGTGCTTCACGAAGCACGCCAGTTTCCATCGTCGTTACTGCACTCTCTGCAACGACCTGCTGCATCTCACGGAACGCGCCCTCCAACGGCAGTCTGCGGCACCTGGTGTGCAAGCCACGCACCTTCTTTACTAAAATCAACGCTCGTAAAATACACTACTGGCCATTACAATTGCTACACCAAGAAGAAATGCAGATGATAAACGGGTATTTATTGGACAAATATATTATACTATAACTGAAACGTGATTACATTTTCACGCAATTTGGGTGCATAGATCCTGAGAAATCAGTACCCAGAACAACCACCTCTGGCCGTAATAGCGGCCTTGATACGCCTGGGCATTGAGTCAAACAGAGCTTGGATGGCGTGTACAGGTACAGCTGCCCATGCAGCTTAACACGATACCACAGTTCATCAACAGTAGTGACTGGCGTCTTGTGACGAGCCAGTTGCCCGGCCACCATTGACCAGACGTTTTCAATTGGTGAGAGATGTGGAGAATGTGCTGACCAGGACAGCAGTCGAACATTTTCTGTATCCAGAAAGGCCCGTACAGGACGTGCAACATGCGGTCGTCCATTATCCTTCTGAAATGTGGGGTTTCGCAGGGATCGAAAGAAGGGTAGAGCCATGGGTCGAAACACATCTGAAATGTAACGTCCACTGTTCAAAGTGCCGTCAGTGCGAACAAGAGGTGACCGAGACGTGTAACCAATGGCATCCCATACCATCACGCCGGGTGATACGTCAGTATGGCGATGACGAATACACGCTTCCAATGTGCGTTCACTGCGATGTCGCCAAACACGGATGTGACCATCATGATGCTGTAAACAGGACTTGGCTTCATCCGAAAAAATGGCGTTTTGCCATTCGTGCACCCAGGTTCGTCGTTGAGTACACCATCGTAGGCGCTCCTGTCTGTGATGCAGCGTCAAGGGGAACCGCAGCCATGGTCTCCGAGCTGATAGTCCATGCTGCTGCGAACGCCGTCGAGCTGTTCGTGCAGATGGTTGTTGTCTTGCAAACGTCCCCATCTGTTGACTCAGGGATCGAGACGTGGCTGCACGATCCGTTACAGCCATGCGGATGAGGTGCCTGTCATCTCGACTGCTAGTGAAACGGGGCCGTTGGGCTCCAACACGGCGTTCCGTATTACCATCCTGAACCCATCGATTCCATATTCTGCTAACAGTCATTGGATCTGGACCAACGCGAGCAGCAATGTCGCGATACGATAAACCGCAATCGTGATAAGCTACAATCCGACCTTTGGTCTCCGAGCTGATATGCCATGCTGCTGCGAACGTCGTCGAACTGTTCGTGCAGATGGTTATTGTCTTGCAAACGTCCCCATCTGTTGACTCAGGGATCGAGACGTGGCTGCACGATCCGTTACAGCCATGCGGATGAGGTGCCTGTCATCTCGACTGCTAGTGAAACGGGGCCGTTGGGCTCCAACAAGGCGTTCCGTATTACCATCCTGAACCCACCGATTCCATATTCTGCTAACAGTCATTGGATCTCGACCAACGCGAGCAGCAATGTCGCGATACGATAAACCGCGATTGTGATAGGCTACAATCCGACCTTTATCAAAGTCGGAAACGTGAGGGAACGCATTTCTCCTCCTTACACGAGGCATCACAACAACGTTAAAGCAGGCAACGCCGGTCAACTGCTGTTTGTGTAGGAGAAATCGGTTGGAATCGTTTCTCATGTCAGCACGTTGTCGGTGTCGCCACCGGCGCCAACCTTGTGTGAATGCTCTGAAAAGCTAATCATTAGAATATCACAGCATCTTCTTCCTGTCGGTTAAACTTCGCGTCTGTAGCACGTTATCTTCGTGGTGTAGCAATTGTAATGGTCAGTAGTGTAGCTGCGTTAACTCTGTCAGCGATTGTCAAAAAAAGCGGAGGGACTTCCAGAGGAGATTCTGGACTTTTAGATGCTGTACAACCATCTTTTTGGAAACCCTCGTCGACAGTTTTGTAGAGGCCTCGTCGCTACAGCTGTGGAGTTCCAGCTGCCACTGTTCTTACGGTAGGCCGAGTTTGTGAGTTGGTTTAGCGGCTTGTGGTGCAGTACACAGCTAAGACAATTTCTCCGCGCCACTAGGACACAGCTATGACCCAAGGTCGGGTGACAGGATACGAGAGTGAAGGTTCTACAACACGCCAGCAAATTAGCAACAAAGTCACACAAATGAGTTAAAAAGGTTTACTTATCTTTGTGTCTTGTCGAGTAATGAAGTCTGCAACACTGCATGTAGTATAACACACAATAGGCCCTCAGTCGCTAAGTGCAAATAATCGCAGGTAAACTTCACAGCACACAACAAGTGTAATTTACAACTACTGTCTGTTCACTCCTAAGAGTTCACTAAACAACGTTTCCTGTCTATATCAGCCCTAGACGATGATCTATAACCAACAGGGCGAAAGCTACTCTTCTCTCTTCCGAGTAGGCTTCTGTCCACTGTAGTCCGGTCATTGGCGGATTGTACTCGGCCGGCAATTGGTCGAGGGGAAGTCGATACTTCCTTCCTCAGAACCGCCCGCGGCGCCGGTGGAGCTCGGGCAAGTGGCGAGTCTCTATAGCACTGGCATCAGCTCGCAACTTTGCGCCTGTGGTACTTTTGACCTGGTTGTGTCTTGTTCCGACGACACAGCATGGCGTTTCACTGAGAACTGCTGCAAGTACATTTTTTATAATAAATAAAAATTGACTACTGTAGATAATACTTACATTACATTAATAAGAAAAACCATAAATCTTTTAGAAAACAAAAGGTAAAAAAAAATCAGAAGAGATGGACACCAAACTGCTTGCTTTGTCTTCACAGTTCACGCCACTGTCAACGAAACTGCGTCTTCCACATGTCAGTCCATCCTCTGTAAATGGTATACACTGTACAAGGGACTGTATCTGTAAATATCATTAATTGGTATTTAACTACGTCAAACTACACCAAAATGATTCTCTTTTGATAGATCGCCATTGTGCCACAGCATCGAAGCGGTATACTTCCATAGTACACAACTTACACCACTAAAAACATCAAATGCAGGAAGCCTTCAACTACAAACCGATAGGCAGTTTCCTGTCATTTTATTATAAAAATCATAACTAAAATGACACGTTTTCGAGAAATCCTCAATCTACTCTTACTTTGAATCACCTTACATTCATGTCACGTATTCTGTGCTAAAGAAAACCACCAAATACGTAGTTTAACTCAGTAAAAGATGGCGGCTCCTGAGTTCAGCGTGGGACGTCAAAGGACCTCGCTTCTCATTGGCCACACTCCTCTCCCCGAGGCAAAATCTGACATCCCAGATTCTTCATTTCGTGCTCCACATTGTTGTGGAACGTGGGATATCACTATGTGACATCAGAATCTCCACGTCCCTTGAGGGGACACCTTAAAGGCGTCCTCTCAAAAGACGTAAAAATGTTCCTTGACGTGCGGCTAGTGACGTCACAGCGTGGAATTCTACTTTCCGCTACACCGTGAAGCGTGAGAGGGAGAATCTGGCACGTCAGATCTTTGCCTCGCGGAGAGAAATGTAGCCGCTGAGACACAGCACAGATTTTAAACTCACTGGAGAAAAAATTAGTCACCCCATTGAGCTCGCACAGATGTATCATAAAGTCTTAACACATGGCTCATTGTCGAATCACGAGCTCATCCATGCGCGCACAGCATCTGCTTGAGCGTAATGGAGTAGCGATCAGCGAGGCATTTATCTTCGCAGTGGACATTGTACTTAAACAAGGGTAAACGTAAGAACGTGACAGAGTGACAAAAGGGGCAATCGTGTTTGGCCGTGCCCGTGACCGTACAGCGTGTGAAGGTGGATTTCTTGATGTTTCGCGGCGGACTGTTGAACGTGTCTACAAGCAGTGGTGTAACACTCGTGGCCACGAAACACGGCGTCAGATTTGTGAAAAGATTCTGACTGAGATGGACCAGAGGCGCGTTTCACGGCTTATAAACAAAAAGCGCTTCCAAAATCGCTTCCAAACACGACAGGAATTGCTACAGCTAGCCGTCTCCACCTGTTAGCGAGTGAATATTGCGACGGGAACTGTGTGCAATGAATATCTGGCAGTCGGTCACCTCGCAAGAGGCCGTTGCTCACACAGGCACGTAATTTCTGCGCAGCTTCACTGGACTAGAAATCATCGAAGGGACAGTAGCTGACTGAAGAAACGTAATGTGATTTCACTAATCTCGTTTTTGGCTATGTTAAAACGACGCGCGCCGTCGAGTGCACTGAAGGCCAAATGAAGCACTTCAACCTGGATGTGTGCCACGCTCAGGTTCAAGCCGGAGGCGTCTCCGTGACGTTTTGGGATGTTTTTCTCATCATGAACTGGGCCCACTCCCTGAGCTGACCACTAACATGAACCACCATGTTTATTTATACATTCTGAAAGGTGAGATGTTGCCTTTGAGTCAACATCTGCATGATGATTATGCTACTGATACCCCTATTTTCCAAAACGACTGCAGAAGAATTCATTGGGCTGGAAAGGTATGTGGCTAGTCTTCTGAACGCCTCCGGCTCTATTCATCTGCACTGGTCTGCACAATCACATGACATGAAACGCACAGTAAACATATGGGACATGTTGACACAGCGGGTAAAATGTCCACATCAACGTTCAAGCAATGTGGTGGAATTACGGCATCATATCCACAGCGAGTTGGTTGCGACGTACCTGCACAACCTTGTGGACTTACTTCCTAGCCGAATCCAGGCAGTTACCAAGTCCAGAGCCGAAATTACGCAGTATTAAACAATTCTTATAATGATTTCTCACCGCGCGACTGCTACGGTCGCAGGTTCGAATCCTGCCTCGGGCATGTATGTGTGTGATGTCCTTAGGTTACTTAGGTTTAATTAGTTCTAAGTTCTACGCGACTGATGACCACAGCAGTTAAGTCGCATAGTGCTCAGAGCCATTTGAACCAATGATTTCTCTAAGGGTGGCTAATTTTTTGACTTGTTAGAGTATGACACAAGCCGAACTTAGAAGACGTCGTACTGCATTAGACCGAGGTGACAAAAATCTTGGGATACCTCCTAACGTGGCGTCGGACCTCCTGTTGGCCGGCGTAATGCAGAAACTCGACGTGGCATCGACTCAACAATCGGCTGGAAGTTCCCTGCACAAATATTGAATCATGCTGCGTCTACAGCCGGCCGTGATTGTTAAGGTTATGCTGGTGCAGGAGTTTATGCACGAACTGACCTCTCAATTACGTCCCATACATATTCGATGAAATTCATGTCTGGTGATCTAGGTGACCAAGTCATTCACTAGAATAGTCCGTTCTTCAGACCAATCGCGGACAATTCTGGCCCGGTGACACGGCGCATTGTTATCCATAAAAATTCCGTCATTGGTTGGGAACATGAAGTCCATGAAGGGCTGAAAATGGTCTCTAAGTAGCTGAACGTAACCATTTCCAGTCAGTGACGGGTTCAGTTGAAGCATAGAACCCAGTCCATTCCATGTAAACAAAGCCCACACCATTATGTAGACACCATCAATTTGCACAGTGCCTTGTTAACATCTTGGATCCTTGACTTCGTGGTGTCTGAGCCTCACTCGAATCCTACCATCAGCTCTTACCAACCGAAATTGGTGCCCATATGACCAGGGCACGGTTTCCCATTCGTCTGGAATCCTGCCCATACGGTCACGATCCCAGGTGAGGCGGTGCAGCCGGCCGCGGTGGCGGTGCGGTTCTAGGCGCTGCAGTCCGGAACCGCGGGACTGCTACGGTCGCAGGTTCGAATCCTGCCTCGGGCATGGATGTGTGTGATGTCCTTAGGTTAGTTAGGTTTAAGTAGGTCTAAGTTCTAGGGGACTGATGACCTAAGATGTTAAGTCCCATAGTGCTCAGAACCATTTGAACTTTTTTTTTTTTGAGGCGGTGCAGGCGACGTCGTACTGCTAGCAAAGGCACTCGCACCAGTCGTCTGCTTTTATAGCCCATTAACGACAAGATCTGCCGCTCTGACCTAACGGATACGTTCGTCGTTCGTCTCACATTGATTTCAGTGTTTTTTTCAAGCAGCACTGCTTGTCTATTAACACTGATAACTCTCCGGAACCGCCGCTACTCTAGGTCACTAAGTGAAGGCCATCGGCCAATGCGTTGTCCGTGGTGAGAAGCAATGCCTGAAATTTGGCATTCTCGGTACACTGTTGACACTGTGGAGCTCGGAATATTGAATTCCCTAACGATTTCCCAAACGGAATGTCCCATGCGTCTTACTCCAACTACCATTCCGCGTTCCAAATGTGTTAATTCCCATCGTGGGGACATAATGACGTCAGAGACCTTTTCACATGAATCACCTGAGTACAAAAGACAACTCCGGCAACTCACTGCCCGCTTATACCTTGTGTACGCGACACTACCGTCATGTCTATAAGTGCGTATCGTTACCCCATGACTTGTCATATGGTGTTTAACTCCGTCATATGGTGTTTAACTCCTCGTTTCTTGGTTTCTTATTGTAGCGGACGTAGTATGAATATAAGCTGTTTCAAAGCAACAGTACATAAAATATGTCGTTTTTGATACCATTTCTTAGAGTAAAATGACGGGAAGCTATATATCGGTAGTTAAAGCTGGTGTATTTAATTATTTCGTATTAAAACTTGCGTGCTATAAAAGCACGCCGTTGAAATGGTACGATTTGTCATAGTTAATTATCAAATAATATCTGTGGTTTCAACCGTTAGATGTCTGTGATTACTGCATATCATGTACCGTAGATGCTCACTCTATGTTCAAACCATAGTGTAATCGATAGTGGGCGCGCTGTGAAGAAAAAGATGGCAGGTTTTTGTCTGGCTAGCAACAAATATTTTATTCACCATACGTTTCGTAAATGTTTCTGGACTTTCTTGTTTATTTAATAGAAGCATCGATAATATTAATTATAAATAATATAGTTTCTGCAGTTCTTGTTGCATAGGCCAGCGACAGTAATGTTTCCCCTGTCACCAGAAATCTTAACGTAACTGCCATTAATGTCGGAAAGTAAACACAAGTTACACACTGGAAGTTTTTGCTGTTATGAAACTTTGTGTAAGATGTACACCTCGGTTTTATGGACTGTCTCATGTTCGCATCTCGCCGGTAAATATATTTTCAGTGACGGTCATTAGCTTTGAAAAAAATGTCCTATTCCATTCGAATGAAACTACGAAACACATCACGACCGTGAAATCTAATTGATGAAATACTTTACTTCAGAGTGACGGAAATCAATACAACATAGAGAATATGAGTATAATGCACTCAAAGACTGACATTATACGCTGCGGTCGTTAATCGCGATGAAGAGCACGTTCCGTGAGATGTAGTAGGTCGTTTCAGAGCATGGGGCAACCACCACGAATGTGCTTCGCGATGAAGGACACGTCTCCTGTGAGGCTGCTTTCACACTGTGCACGGAACAGGCCTGGACAGGAAGTACTGGACTGACCAGCCACTAGCCACGTCTGGCCACTGTCCAGGCCGTTCACACCACGAACCAGCCCCGGACGGGGGAAGAGAAAATACACTTGTCCGCATTTTCACGCTGTTAAATATGCCACATTCACGAAATTATTGCGCGATCGCTACGGTCGCAGGTTCGAATCCTGTCTCGGGCATGGATGTGTGTGATATCCATAGGTTAGTTAGGTTTAAGTAGTTCTAAGTTATAGGGGACTGATGACCTCAGATGTTAAGTCCCATTGTGCTCAGAGCCATTTGAACCACGAAATTATTTTTTCTGTGAAAGCTTTACTTTCCTTTCGAAAAAAGAAAAACCTACTTATCACTTCGCGTGGAGTTTTGGTTCCTTAACTTTCCTCAGTCGATTTTGAAGAAAGTACGCGGTTAAACAACTTGAGTTTTCATACACGTGGTAGCGTAGCATCTTAGTAAACCGTTAAATAAAAATGTCGTGCGATGAGGGCCTCCCGTCGCATAGACCGTTCTCCGATTTGACGTTACTTCGGCGACTTGCGCGTCGATGGGGATGAAATGATGATGATTAAGACAACACAATACCCAGTCCCTGAGCGGAGAAAATCTCCGACGCAGCCGGGAATCGAACCCGGGCCCTTAGGATTCAGATTCTGTCGCGCTAACCACTCAGCTACCGGGGACGGAGAGTAAACTGTTTACCATTTACTTAACTAACAACAGTGAAATGACGCTATTTATCAAGCGCGTACTATCGACTTACAAATCTTGTACGTTTTAGACCATACATTACTGTGAGTGAAATATAGCTAAAACAAAAAATACGTTATGGAACTGGTAGTGCCAATGATATCTTGTCTTCTTTCAGAACTATATGCCAGTTACTGAACGACTTTAATCGTACTATCCTAAGCCAAGGAGTTGGCGAGGGTTTAGCGTAGTGTCAAACTTTGCAGGACAAAAAAGCGAATTACTACCCATCCCGTTGCGGGCCAGCCGCCAATGTGAAATCCGTAACGCAAAACAATGTGTTGATATCCAGGCGCCTAAACCTGCCGTTAATTACCCTTTAGAGATAAAATTATACTTTATGAGGAGTAAAATAAGAAGGTATGTATTATAATGTAGTCAAGACTTTATTAGTTGACAGAGATTACTTTTTTTAGTGGTTTGGAGTCTTTGCCAGTACATGAATGTTGGTGTTAGAGCAGAAAATTAAATAAGAATAAAAAATTCTTAACAGTCGGTAGACCGTCTGCTCGCGAAAGGCAAAGATCCCAGTACAGAGTCCCGGTTCGGCACACAGTTTCAGTCCGCTAGAAGTTTCAAATCAGACGGCTGCAGAGTGGAAATTCAATATGTAAACAATTCCCTAGGCTGCGGCTAGGCCATGTCTCCGCAGTGCCCTTTCTTCCAGGACTTCTAGTCACGGGAGAACTTCTGTGAAGTTTGTGACAAGGCCGAATGAAACATAATAGCAGTGAAAAGAAAAAAAGGCAAGGCCAAGGGAACGTGGAACGTCTAGGCAAAGTTCTGAGAAAACATCTTTCACCTTTTAGTAAGACGCTTTACTTAAACAAGAGCCAAGATTTTTCAATTAAAAACTTCCCACTGTTTCAAGAAAATAATTTAAATATCAACAAGCAACCTAACCCACACCCCAACTTAAGCGCTTTAGGAAGGTTCATAATTACCCAACTACACTCCTGGAAATGGAAAAAAGAACACATTGACACCGGTGTGTCAGACCCACCATACTTGCTCCGGACACTGCGAGAGGGCTGTACAAGCAATGATCACACGCACGGCACAGCGGACACACCAGGAACCGCGGTGTTGGCCTTCGAATGGCGCTAGCTGCGCAGCATTTGTGCACCGCCGCCGTCAGTGTCAGCCAGTTTGCCGTGGCATACGGAGCTCCATCGCAGTCTTTAACACTGGTAGCATGCCGCGACAGCGTGGACGTGAACCGTATGTGCAGTTGACGGACTTTGAGCGAGGGCGTATAGTGGGCATGCGGGAGGCCGGGTGGACGTACCGCCGAATTGCTCAACACGTGGGGCGTGAGGTCTCCACAGTACATCGATGTTGTCGCCAGTGGTCGGCGGAAGGTGCACGTGCCCGTCGACCTGGGACCGGACCGCAGCGACGCACGGATGCACGCCAAGACCGTAGGATCCTACGCAGTGCCGTAGGGGACCGCACCGCCACTTCCCAGCAAATTAGGGACACTGTTGCTCCTGGGGTATCGGCGAGGACCATTCGCAACCGTCTCCATGAAGCTGGGCTACGGTCCCGCACACCGTTAGGCCGTCTTCCGCTCACGCCCCAACATCGTGCAGCCCGCCTCCAGTGGTGTCGCGACAGGCGTGAATGGAGGGACGAATGGAGACGTGTCGTCTTCAGCGATGAGAGTCGCTTCTGCCTTGGTGCCAATGATGGTCGTATGCGTGTTTTTCGCCGTGCAGGTGAGCGCACAATCAGGACTGCATACGACCGAGGCACACAGGGCCAACACCCGGCATCATGGTGTGGGGAGCGTTCTCCTACACTGGCCGTACACCACTGGTGATCGTCGAGGGGACACTGAATAGTGCACGGTACATCCAAACCGTCATCGAACCCATCGTTCTACCATTCCTAGACCGGCAAGGGAACTTGCTGTTCCAACAAGACAATGCACGTCCGCATGTTTCCCGTGCCACCCAACGTGCTCTAGAAGGTGTAAGTCAACTACCCTGGCCAGCAAGATCTCCGGATCTGTCCCGAATTGAGCATGTTTGGGACTGGATGAAGCGTCGTCTCACGCGGTCTGCACGTCCAGCACGAACGCTGGTCCAACTGAGGCGCCACGTGGAAATGGCACGGCAAGCCGTTCCACAGGACTACATCCAGCATCTCTACGATCGTCTCCATGGGAGAATAGCAGCCTGCATTGCTGCGAAAGGTGGATATACACTGTACTAGTGCCGACATTGTGCATGCTCTGTTGCCTGTGTCTATGTGCCTGTGGTTCTGTCAGTGTGATCATGTGATTATCTGACCCCAGGAATGTGTCAATAAAGTTTCCCCTTCCTGGGACAATGAATTCACGGTGTTCTTATTTCAATTTCCAGGAGTGTATTAAGAGGAATGTTAATCTCAAATTTACATCTTTCTGCAATCTAAATGCAACAATTTTTCGTAAAAAAAAGGTTCCAACTATTTAAGAGAAAACAACCATGTTAGAGATCTGCCACATATACATTCAAGACAAGCTTCAAATTATGTATGATTGCTTTAAAATATTAATGTCTACACGATGCCACCATACTAAAACAAAATCTTACAACGTCTTTAAGTTAAACAACAAGATGGTAGAGAACGTGCCCGCAAAAGGCAAAGGTCCCGAGTTCGAATGTCGGTCCGGCACACATAATCTGCCAGGAAGTTTTATATCAGCGCACACTCCGCTGCAGAGTGAAAATCTTATTCTGGAAACATCCCCCGGGCTGTGGCTAAGCCATGTCTCCACAATATCCTTTCTTCCACGAGTGCTAGTTCGGCAAGGTTCGGAGGAGAGCTTCTGTGAAGTTTGGAAATTAGGAGACGAGGTACTGGCAGAAGTGAAACTGTGAGGACGAGGCGTGTGTCGTGCTTGGGTAGCTCAGATGGTAGAGCACTTGCCCCTGAAAGGCAATGGTCCCGAGTTCGAGTCTCGGTCCGGCACACAGTTTTAATCTGCCAGGAAGTTTCAACAAGAAAACTGTTAAATTCTTAATGATTTGAGAAAAGGAGGAAAAAATATATGAGAGCCCCGGTCGAGGTACACCTTCAAGGCAAGCTTTCAACTACGTATAATACCCCACGTAGCCCTTTACTCGGTGTGCCGTTTGCCGAGCCGCCGTCCCTCGGTTGTCGCAGGTGCGGCCGTCCTGCCTCCGCGACCGATCGGCGTCGTCTTCTATAAGGCGTGGCTCCCTCGCCGGCAAAACTAGAACACACTAGGGCGTGTGTTAAAGCCCGGTTCCATACCACCAATCGAGAACTAGTTTCAGTAAACACTTACGGAAGAGAAATACAAGTCCGGTGCGAAACAGCGTAGTGCGTCTGTAAAGCCATAGTCAGTATGGAAATGCCAAGCTACCAGGGCTCAAAGGCAACGGGCAGAAAGAAAGGACCGCAAGTCGACGTGGCCATATCGAACCAAAACACCACAGAGACGATACCGAAACCCAGAACGCCTCAAGAGGTTGCCGACAGATGCAAAGATTAAACCAAACAGTCCCCCAATTTAGATCAACTCAGAGGAGGCAGCAACTTATACAGCCCGTGGGTGGAGTTAGTGATACACACCCATTACCCCGAAGATGTCGTGAAGTATTCACAACGGTATACTGGGTGGGCCTTCAGATTATTTGGATACATGTAATAAAACCGCAAGCAAGGCGACACTACCCATGCGTATTCTTCCCGTAACACACATAATCAAACAGCTAAGGCATAAGTCGAGTTTGTAACTAGGGCCAAAATTTCGTGTCAGGGATCACAGCACTACGGCCACTCCACCAAGTAATGGAAGTCAAAGATGGTCGCTAAGTAGTGGAAACACGAGTAGTGCGGGCGATGATACCCTTGCACCGGACGCCAACTCCTGAAAAACGATGGGGCCGCCTCCTGTCTGTACTGGCGTTCGCGTCCTGTCTCCTCTTGCCACCTCCGTCCGGCCAGAGCTGCTCCACCCGACTATCAACCATCGATCTCTCCGTTCGCCGTACTGCGTCGCTGAAATTGAGCTGCCTCCGCGTGGCGAGCGCCCCCACCAGAACAAGAACATCTCAGAAACGAAGTAACAAAGGACAAACAAACCCCGTGAATTTGAAGGAAGCTGAGCCGAAGTGAAGTTGGGTTGGGTTGGGTTGCTTGAGGGAGGAGACCAAACAGCGAGGTCATCGGTCTCATCGGACTGGGGAAGGAAATCGGCTGTGTCCTTTCAAAGGAACCATCCTGGCATTTGCCTGGAGCGATTAAGGGAAATCACGGAAAACCTAAATCAGGATGGCCGGACGCGCGATTGAACCGTTGTCCTCCCGAAGGTGAGTACCGTGTCCTAACCACTGCGCCACCTCGCTCGGTGCGAAGCGAAGTAACAAAGGACAATTACGCCCCGTGAATTAGAAGGAAGCTGAGGCTCAACGTTCCCCGCCAAACCCAAAGAAACGTCCTGCCCTTTTGATGTGTTGAGTGTTCATGGAGGAGGTTAGTCTTCCTTAACCTGGGAGACATGAACCCTGGACACCTTACCCGATTCAACATTGCACACAAGAAAGTTGAGCGGACCAAATACTCGGATGATCTCAAAGGGACCCAAAAACCGGGGTACTAACTTACTAGAACAGCCCTTCCCCCTTTTCTGGTTAACAGTGGGGCTGCAGACAAAAACTCGGTCACCTACCTTACGCCTAAACTCCGTACGCCTCTTATTATATTGATCGACCAACCTCTGATGTGCCCGCTGAATACTTCGGCGCGCCTTCCTCCAATTCTTCTTTAGTGTTTTAGCGTCGATAGCACAACACAAAGGGAGCAGGGGCAGCCTTCAATGACTCATGTTGGGCCGTATTAAATACAAAATTCTGCCACCCAACGGAGCGGTCGCATTTACTCTGCGAATTATTATAGAAACAATAAGCTTAGCTTAATTCCTTTGGCCTCTATGGGGGCATAGGGCATCCAAGAGAACTCGCCATCCGTCTCTGTCTTTGGCCATTTGCCTCAATTCTGCCCAGGTCTTGCCAACTCTTTTTGCTTCCCCTTTCACTGTCCTCTTCCATATGCCCCTTGGTCTTCCTCTCTTCCTTGTTCCCTGGGGATACCATTCCAATGCTTTTTTCTTGATGGCTCCATCTGGTTTTCTCAAGGTGTACCGCAACTAGCCCCACTTTCTCTCTCGTATCTGGTCTTCTATAGGTATCTGGTTTGTTATTCGCCAGAGCTCCTCATTACATATTTTTTCTGGCCACCAGATATTCATGATGCGTCGAAGACATCTATTTATGAAGCATTGTAAATGGGCTGTTATCTTTTTATCCATTTTCCGGCTTTCACTGGCGTACAGAAGGACAGCCTTCACATTTGTATTAAAAATACGGATTTTTGTTTTGTACGTGATATTTCTATTTTTCCATATTGGATACAATTGTATGAAGGCAGCATTTGCCTTTTTAAAGCGGTTTTTCACGTCATCTCCAGCTCCACCATCTTCCGCCACTATACTACCCAGATACAGGAATCAGTTGACAGTCTCCACCCGCTGCTCACCTATTAACAGTGACACCTCCATGTTCCCTGAAATTACTCTCATTTCCTTTGTTTTGCCTTGAGGCCAGCAGTCTCTGCTTCTTCTTTCAACAAATTTAATTTAGCTTGCATATCAGTCAGCCTTGGAGCTAACAAAATTATGTCGTCTGCAAAATCCAAATCCTCCAGACGTTCATCGATCCCCCACTGGATTCCTCGTCTCCTGCCTGCTGTAACTCTTCTCATAACAGTCTAGAACAAGTAGAAAAAGTCTTGGTGAGAAAATGCAACCTTGCCGGACTCCAGTTGTTACTTTTATGGGCTCTGTCATATTTCCCTTGTGGAGTACGCAGCATTTGTAGCCATCATACAGATCTTTTATGATGTTTAAGATCTTCTGTGGTATGCCATACTTCCGCAACACCTGCCAGAACATTTTATGTTTCACGGAATCGAAGGCCTTTTGAAAATCAATGAATGCCAGGTACATGGTTGCTTGGAATTCTTTGCTTTGCTCTAAAATGATCCGAAGAGTGTTAATAAGATCAACACAACTGCGTTGTGCCCTAAAACCGGCCTGTTCTTTACGCAGTCGCTTTTCAAGGGATTCTTTAATTCTGTTTAAAATAATTCTGGTGAGGACCTTACTGGGCACTGACAACAATGTAATACCACGCCAGTTGTTACAGTCTGACAAATTTCCCTTTTTTGGGAGCTTTACCACCAAACCATTTTTCCACTCCTTTGGAGATTTCTCTTAAAGCCAAATATGCTTCAGCAAAGGATGGAGCGTTTTAACAGTGCTTTCAGTATCGGCTTTTAAGAGCTCCGGTGCTACGTTGTCTAGGTATGGAGCCTTTGTATTTTTTAGTGTTTTCAAGGCAATCCTGATTTCGTCCATTGTGGGGCACTGCAAATTTATATCTTGATCTTCTTCGACTTCCTCTGGAACATCTCTTACCTGTTCCTCTTGCTTGTCTTCACCATTTAACAGTTCCTTGCAGTGCTCTTACCATCTCTGCAGCTGTGCCTGTTGGGTTGTAAGCATCACCCCATCCTTGTTCTTAACTGGTCCTTCATGTCTGAAGTTCTTCATTGACAACCGTTTGGTAATATTGTAGAGCTCTTTCATATTTACTTGTCTTGCGCCTCTTCTGCTAATTTTGCTTGCTCATCTGTCCATTTCCTTTTATCTCGACGTAGCAATATTTTCACTTTTATGTTCACCTCCGTGTATTCTTTATGCGCTTCGCTCTTCTGCGCTCTTGTCATACAAATATTTAACTTAAGTTTTAGTTCTTTCCTGTGGCTGATTTCATTCCTTGTAGCATCGGAGATCCATTCCTTCCTTTGATGTGCCTTAAATCCTAAGATTTTTTCTCCCACATCTAAATAACTGTCTTTGATTTTTTGCCAGCATGTTTCATTTCCCTCTTCCATAAAGTTTTCTTCAGAGAGGACCTGGAATCTGTTGGTCTTTTAACCTTGCCACATCTATTTTCTTGCACCTGTGATTGAGCTTGGTTCTATTTGCCACTATCTTCAGTCTGAATTCCGCAAAAACTAGGTGGTGGTCACTTCCAATGTCTTCCCCTCTTCTATTTCTGACATCTAACAGAGAGTGTCGGAACTTGCGGCTTATGACTATGTGGGCTATTTGATTTTCGGTAACGTGGTCTGGAGAAACCCATGTTATCTTATGGCAGTTACGATGTGGAAACAGTGTGCCTCCAATGACTAGGTCATGTTCAGCTCATGTATCTATCAACAGTTCACCATTTACATTCCTGATCCCCATGCCATGCATGTCCATGATATGTTCAAGCCCTTCATTTTCTGAACCAACTTTTGCTTTCAAGTCACCCATTAAAATTTTTATGTCCCTAGAATTTATTTGTCTAAGGACCCCGTTAAGCTCTGTATAAAATGCATCTTTTAATTCTCCTTTATCTATTTCAGTAGGTGCATAGCATTGAATTACAGTGACATATCGCACATTTGTTTTAAAGCGTGCGGTTATTATCCGTTCTGAGACTGGCTTCCACTCCAGTAAGCTCTTCTTGCTGCTTTTAGATAGTAAGTGCCCTACACCATTCCTATGCATCACGTCCTCACCTGTCTGACCCACATACAGCAACACTCCACCATTTTGTGTTTGGAATTCCCTAGATTCTGGCCACCTTACTTCACTTAGTCCCAATATATCTAGTCGATAGTTCTCCATCTCTTTTTCAACCTGTCTTAGCCTCCCTGCCTCTCTCAATGTCCTTACATTCCAAAAACCGATAGCAATAAGAGCTCCTTTCAAATCGTTATAACCAAGCTCCGCAAAAGATGGTTGAGAATGATAAGGGTAGTTGTGCCGTGGTGGATAGCCTGCTCAAAACAAAACACCCTAAAGCTATTAGATTTAAAACTCGGGGCATTATCGCTGACCAAACACCTCCGCGGGCAAAGATGGAACTTATCCTCGAGAGCTGTCGAATATTAATAGGAGCCGTAACCCAGCGACTAGAGATTAACCAACAGAAGCGTGAAAAGGCGTCCACTGGTTACCATAGTGAGTGCGTGGCAAAAGACCATTATAATCGATGAAAACTCATCCATGGGATAAGTTTTCCTAGTGGATTGCAGAAGACCTTTACCGGTTTTTGCTCTTTTATAGATTTCACACTTAGTTACCATCCGCCGAACATCCTTGTATAAGGAAGGCCAAAACAAATGGCGCCAAATAATATCGATAGTTTCGTGGACACCTAGATGCCCTGGGATGAAAGTACCGGAACACAGACTGGGCAAACAGATCTGAAAAACACCTGACCGCACCGCACAACAACAAACTAGACGTTTATGGATGAGATGAACGGCCACCTGTTCCCCGTACAATACCGTATCTTTAATGGCCTTAAGCTTTGGATCATTGTCCTGTCTTTGTATGAGGTCCCCGGAAAGTTCTGGGACTTCGGTTGTATAGTGCCTACACAATCCTCCGGACTCGAATACTTCTCAGACTGCTGAACCCCAACCTTAAACATTCGACTCAAGGCGTCGGACACCTGATTGTCGGTGTCACGGATATGCTTCTCCTTGAACAGGAAAGCCGGAATTCGGACAGCCCAGCGAGCTATACGACCCGTCTTACGTGGGCGCGCCAACACGCTACTGAGGGCTTGATTTTCTAAAGCAAACAGCACCGCTAGCCTCTCCCATTCATAGACAGAATACTTAAGCTCTGCTAGGGACAACCTTCTAGACACATAGGCCACCGGTCTATGTTCCCCTTCCTCCTCTTGGAGGAGAACTACCGCTACCACACAATTAGAGGCGTCAGTTTGGACCACAAGGGGAACTCGAAGTTAAATATAGCCAAGATGGGCGGGTTACTAAGATCCTGCTTAACAGCTTGGAAGGATGCATGCTGAATTTGATCCCAACGGAAATTAACCCCTTTCCTGTGTAATTTATTAAGAGGGGAGGCCTATTGTGCCACGTCAGGCACATATCTGCGGAAATGGTTGGCCATCTCAATGAATCTGGCAACCTCCTTTTTATTTACAGGAAGTGGAAAGTTTTGGAGATCCTTCGTACGCTCCTGATCTATCTTGCTTCGCTAAACCTCTCTAACACTGCTTCTAAATGTCGCAAGTGTCCCTCAGATGTGGGGCTATAGATAACAACATTGCCTCGAGATGACTGGGAGTTTGTGTTATCCTCATCATTTTATCATCATTCATGAAAAATGGCGAGTTTGGACTGAGCGAAGGTTGGGAGTTTGTACGGGCACTGATAACCGCGCAGTTGAGCGCCCCAAGAACCAGACATCATCATCATAGATAACAACATAGTTATCTAAACATTTAAATTGTAAGTCGCCGAGCACCCGATCCAGTAACCTATACAAACAAGACGCTCCTGTCGATAGGCCGAGCGAAACTCTGTTCAATTCGAAGAGATTACAACCACTAAAGAACGCAGTAATGTGCTTGGAATCCTCTGACAGCAGAATTTGGTAATAGGGTTGGTTCGAGTCCAAAACGGGGAAATATTTTGCTTCAGAGAACCTTGTGAAACAATGATGAATATCAGGTAAAGACACCCACTGCAAATAGCCTTTTCATTAATTAATTTGTAATCAACTGTCGGTCGGAACTACCCTTTACTACACTTAGGAACCAAGAACATAGGTGACGCGTAGGGAGGAAGTACAAGCTCTTATGACCCCTTCACGCAACATACCGCCTATCAAGACACGCAGTGGGGGAGGGGGGGTGGATAACCTGTCGGGCGATTGACGAAGCGGAACAAGGTCAATCAACCTGATTTGGTACTGGATTTTATTAGTCATGCCAAGCCTACTGCTGGGGACCACCGGAAACTAATGCGGCCCTAGAGACAGTTGATTTCTTTGTTGTGGCTCAAAATGGCTTAGTTCATAATACCCAGTAGCATGCAGAACAGAACACACCGGCAATGAGATCGTATATGAGCATAAACCAATTCGTTCCCATGGACAGGATTTAAGATGAATATTGGGTTGTAGTGGTAAGAGAGAGAGATTTAGGAAGCAGACTGCAAATTGTAAGACATATCCTGGGACAGATGTTGACTCTGAGGACAATCTATTGGCTATGAACTGTAGAGTAAAACTGAAGAGACTCTAAAAAGGTGGGAATTTAAGGAGATGGGACCTGGATAAACTGAAAAAACCAGAGGTTGTACAGAGTTTCAGAGAGAGCATTAGGGAACGATTGACAGGAACAGGGGAAAGAAATAGAGTAGAAGAAGAATGGGTAGCTTTGAGAGATGAAATAGTGAAAGCGGTAGAGGATAAAGTAGGTAAAAAGACGAGGGCTAGTAGAAATCCTTGAGAAACAGAAGAGATATTGAATTTAATTGATGAAAGGAGAAAATATACAAATGCAGCAAATGAAGCAGGCAAAATGGAAAATAAAAGTCTCAAACATGAGATCGATAAGAAGATCAAAATGGCTAAGCAGAGATGGCTAGAGGACAAATTTAAGGATGTAGAGACATATATCACTAGAGGTAAGATAGATACTGCCTACAGTAGAATTAAAGGGACCTTTGGAGAAAAGAGAGCCACATGTATGAATATCAAAAGTTCAGATGGAAAACCAGTTCTAAGCAAAGAAGGGGAAGCAGAAAGGTGGAAGGAGTATATAGAGGGTCTGTACAAGGGCGATGTACTTGAGAACAATATTATGGAAATGGAAGAGGATGTAGATGAAGATGAAATGGGAGATACGATACTGCGTGAAGAGTTCGACAGAGCACCGAAAGACCTGAGTCGAAACAAGGCCCCAGGAGTAGACAACATTCCATTAAAACTACTGACAGTCTTGGGAGAGCCAGTCCTGACAAAACTCTACCATATGGTCAGCAAGATGTATAAGACAGGCGAAATACCTTCATACTTCAAGAAGAATATAATAATTCCAATCCCAAAGAAAGCAGGTGTTGACAGGTGTGAAAATTACCAAACTGTCAGTTTAATAAATCACGGCCGCAAAATACTGACACGCATTCTTTACAGACGAATGTAAAAACTGGTAGAAGCCGCCCTTGGGGAAGATCAGTTTGGATTCCGCAGAAATGTTGAAACTCGTGAGGCAATACTGACCCTACGACTTATCTTAGAAGATAAATTAAAGAATGGTAAACCAATATTTATAGCATTTGTAGACTTAGAAAAATATTTTGACAATGTTGACTGGAATACTCTCTTTCATATTCTGAAGGTGGCAGAGGTCAAATACGGGAGCGAAAGGCTATTTACAATTTGTACAGAAACCAGACGGCAGTTATGAAAGTCGAGGGGCATGAAAGGGAAGCAGTGGTTGGGAAGGAAGTGAGACAGGGTTGTAGTCTATCCCCGATGTTATTCACTCTATATATTGAGCAATCAGTGAAAGGAACAAAAAAAATTGGAATAGGAATTAAAATCCATGAACAAGAAATAAAAACTTTGAGGTTCGCCGATGACATTGTAATTCTGTCAGAGGTAGCAAAGAACCTGGAAGAGCAGTTGAATGGAGTGGACAGTGTCTTGAAAGGACGATATAAGATGAACATCAACATAAGCAAAACGAGTATAATGGAATGTAATCGAATTAAGTCAGGTGATGCTGAGGGAATTAGATTAGGATATGAGACACTTAAAGTAGTAAAGGAGTTTTGCTATTTGAGGAGCAAAATAACTGATGATGGTCGAAGTAGAGAGAATATAAAATGTAGACTGGCAATGGCAATAAAAGCGTTTCTGAAGAAGAGAAATTTTTTAACATCGAGTATAGATTTACCAGTGTCAGGAAATCATTTCTAAAAGTATTTGTATGGAGTGTAGCCATGTATGGATGTGAAACATGGACGATGAATAGTTTAGACAACAAGGAAATAGGAGCTTTCGAAATGTGGTGCTACAGAAGATTGCTGAAGATTAGATTGGTAGAGGAGGTACTGAATAGAATTGGGAAGAAGAGGAATTTGTGTCACAACTTAACTATAGTTCGATTGGTAGGACGTGATCTGATGCATCAAGGGATCACCAAGTTAGTATTGGAGGGCAGCGCGAAGGGTAAAAATCGTAAAGGGAGACTAAGGGATGAATACACTAAGCAGATTCAGAAGGATGTAGGGTGCAGTAGTTACTGGGAGATGAAGCGGCTTGGACAGGATAGAGTAGCATGGAGAGCTGCATGAAACCAGCCTCCGGACTGAAGACCACAACAACAACAATAACATCGCGTTGTCGACCATCTAACATTAATCCCGCGTAGTATATAAAATCACAGCCCAGGATCAAATTAACAAATCCTTAAGTACTAACAACTTAATCGGCCAGGGAGACTTTGTAATACTGAAACTAGCCACAAACACCCGCTAAAAGCAGCTGATGGCTGCGAACAGATCGACACTTCCGACGACAAGTTCGTAAGGGAACAAATTAACAAAGACCGATGCTCCAGGTATCAGCAGCGATTCTGAGCTCCCAGAATCAACAAGGGTGCCGAATGGCTCGTGATTCAACTGGGCACACACAAACGGTAAGGGCTCAAGCATTACGCTCCCAGTTCGAGGACAACGCCTAGCAAAGGATGGCATAGACTTCATTCCCGTCTTAAGATACCGACTACTATCTCCCCTTTTCACTGAAGCGGACAGACCTTAACTTGTTGTCGTGGGGCACTGTCGAATTTGCGTTGCACGTAACACATACTAGCTCCCTAACAAATCAAAGTCGTTGAACCCACTGATTATCAGCGTAACTAAGTTACTCAATTCTGGAAACCAAAGCGGTTAATTCATCAAAGGTGGCGGGTTTAGTAGCAAAGCCGATGCGAGATTGATCCTTGGGCCTCATCCCTTCCAATATCTTATCGACACTTTGACCCTCGGGAAGTTGCAATTCTAAGACCAAAACAGCGGTTCGGATCCGTTCTATATACACTCCTGGAAATGGAAAAAAGAACACATTGACACCGGTGTGTCAGACCCACCATACTTGCTCCGGACACTGCGAGAGGGCTGTACAAGCAATGATCACACGCACGGCACAGCGGACACACCAGGAACCGCGGTGTTGGCCGTCGAATGGCGCTAGCTGCGCAGCATTTGTGCACCGCCGCCGTCAGTGTCAGCCAGTTTGCCGTGGCATACGGAGCTCCATCGCAGTCTTTAACACTGGTAGCATGCCGCGACAGCGTGGACGTGAACCGTATGTGCAGTTGACGGACTTTGAGCGAGGGCGTATAGTGGGCATGCGGGAGGCCGGGTGGACGTACCGCTGAATTGCTCAACACGTGGGGCGTGAGGTCTTCACAGTGCATCGATGTTGTCGCCAGTGGTCGGCGGAAGGTGCACGTGCCCGTCGACATGGGACCGGACCGCAGCGACGCACGGATGCACGCCAAGACCGTAGGATCCTACGCAGTGCCGTAGGGGACCGCACCGCCACTTCCCAGCAAATTAGGGACACTGTTGCTCCTGGGGTATCGGCGAGGACCATTCGCAACCGTCTCCATGAAGCTGGGCTACGGTCCCGCACACCGTTAGGCCGTCTTCCGCTCACGCCCCAACATCGTGCAGCCCGCCACCAGTGGTGTCGCGACAGGCGTGAATGGAGGGACGAATGGAGACGTGTCGTCTTCAGCGATGAGAGTCGCTTCTGCCTTGGTGCCAATGATGGTCGTATGCGTGTTTGGCGCCGTGCAGGTGAGCGCCACAATCAGGACTGCATACGACCGAGGCACACAGGGCCAACACCCGGCATCATGGTGTGGGGAGCGATCTCCTACACTGGCCGTACACCACTGGTGATCATCGAGGGGACACTGAATAGTGCACGGTACATCCAAACCGTCATCGAACCCATCGTTCTACCATTCCTAGACCGGCAAGGGAACCTGCTGTTCCAACAGGACAATGCACGTCCGCATGTATCCCGTGCCACCCAACGTGCTCTAGAAGGTGTAAGTCAACTACCCTGGCCAGCAAGATCTCCGGATCTGTCCCCCATTGAGCATGTTTGGGACTGGATGAAGCGTCGTCTCACGCGGTCTGCACGTCCAGCACGAACGCTGGTCCAACTGAGGCGCCAGGTGGAAATGGCATGGCAAGCCGTTCCACAGGACTACATCCAGCATCTCTACGATCGTCTCCATGGGAGAATAGCAGCCTGCATTGCTGCGAAAGGTGGATATACACTGTACTAGTGCCGACATTGTGCATGCTCTGTTGCCTGTGTCTATGTGCCTGTGGTTCTGTCAGTGTGATCATGTGATGTATCTGACCCCAGGAATGTGTCAATAAAGTTTCCCCTTCCTGGGACAATGAATTCACGGTGTTCTTATTTCAATTTCCAGGAGTGTATTTAGTCAAGGGCTGATTACTTGATTGCACCCTCCAATAATGCCTACACTGCAACTCATTGTTCAAACAGGGTGGCAGTTCGAAATTGATCACTCGTTGACCAACCCTTTTCCCTCGCACAAAACATCAGCAAATATTTGACTCAATGTCGCACTAGTTAATGGGTACAATGACCGAAGGGCCTGATAATGAGGCAAATACAAAGCGTCCGCTTGACGCTTGTAAGTAGGCTGTTTAGGTTTTTTTATTGGTAACGCCATGTAACGCTCTGTATGAAAATCACTGGCTGTGCTGTGTGCAGTCTGTGGCTGGTTTGCATTGTTGTTTGCTATTGTAGTGTTGGGCAGCTGGATGTTAGCAGCGCGTAGCGTTGCACAGTTGGAGGTGAGCCGCCAGCAGTGGTGGATGTGGGGAGAGAGATGGCGGAGTTTTGAGAGCGGATGATCTGGATGTGTGTCCATCAGAGACAGTAAATTTGTAAGATTGGATGTCATGAACTGACATATATATATACACTTTTTTATGACTTTTGAACACTATTAAGGTAAATACTTTGTTTGTTATTTATCAAAAACTTTCATTTGCTAACTATGCCTATCAGTAGTTGGTGCCTTCAATAGTTAGAATCTTTTATTTAGCTGCCAGTATTGGCGCTCGCTGTATTGCAGTAGTTCGAGTAACGAAGATTTTTGTGAGGTAAGAATTCATGAAAGGTATAGGTTATTGTTAGTCAGGGCCATGCTTTTGTAGGGATTACTGAAAGTCAGATTGCGTTGCTCTAAAAATATTGTGTGTCACTTTAGTGAATGTCTGAGTACGTTCACTTCTGCTCAGCTGTTTGAAAATAAAATAAAATGTTTATCAGCACAGTAATTCATTAATTTTTCTAAGGGGACGTTACACGCTCAAATTCAACCGGAAGCCATAAAACCGCCCCGATGTCGCTCACGGACTCTATGGACAATTGATCAATTTCCGCCAGTAAAATTCCCATACGGCGTGGCAGTTTACTGAAATTATTCATACCAAAACACTCAGGCGAAGTAAGCGTCCGACCAGGCTTATTCAAACCAACTTGAGTATCAGAAACCCGGTCTCCACTCGAACTTGCTACATCCTCTGAAGCAAACCGATTTACAGCATCTAGTAATTTGGCAACCTGACCCTGCAGTTGTTGAATAACTTGTACTTGTTCGGTATCAGGCTTAAAATGGCCAAATCACTAATCCTACTTTCCCCAAGCAAAAGCTGAGCCTGAAGGCGAGCGAGTTGCTTACGAGTGGGAGGAGCGCCGTCAAGAAAATCAGTGTTCCATCCTAAACCGGCCAACGCAGCAGTATAATGTGGCAGCGCGACACCTACCTCGCCAACAATTCCCGCGGTGACGACGAGAGGCTTATCCAACGTCGCCCTCACCCGCGATGAGATCGGCAACGCTTCCCTCTCCAACTGGAGAGCGAATCTCCGCTTCGTGGACGATCTGCTGTGTCTTAACAAGTTTAGCCCCGGTCAACGCCGCACCTCCACAGTGAACTGTGGCCTGAAGATCGCAAATGTATAGGTAACAAAACTTTACGTAACTATTATATCACTAAATAAATAATCAAGGTGAAAGATGCTTAAACGTCTCCCCCCCCCCCCCGTAATAAAAACCACGCTCTGAGTAACCAGTTGACTAGGCAAAAAAAAGGTCCCTCCACCCACAATAATAAGAAAAACGCTATGAGTAACCATATGATTAGGTAAAAAATAAATAAATAAAAAATAAGAAAAAGTAATAGCAACTTAAAAACAAACATGGCCAAGGGAACGTCTGTGATGTTTGTGACAAGTCCAGACAAAACATGTAGCGTCTAGGCGAAGTTCACGGAAAACATCTTTCATCTTTTAGTGACATACTTTATTTAAACAAGAGCCAGAATTGTTCAATTAATAATTTTCCAATGTTTTAAGAAATATAATTTAAATAAAAAGAAATAACCTAACCCACACCCCAACTCAGGCGCTTGAGGAAGGTTCACAATTAACCATTTCTTAAGAGAAATGTTAACCATCAAATTTAAATCTTTCTGCCATTGAAAAGAAACAATTTTCTTTTAAAAATTCATTTAAGAGAAAACAACGATTTTAGAGACCTACCAGATATACATTCAAGTTATGCTTCAAATTATGTATGATTGCTTTAAAATATTAAATCTACATGATGCCACAATACTTAATAAAATGTTACAACTTCTTTCAGTTAAACAACAAGAAAACAGTTCAAATCTTTATGGTTTGAGAAAAGGAGGGAAAAAAATTGGGAGCCCCAGCCAAGGTTCTCCTTCAAGGCAAGCTTTCAACTACGTATAATGATTTACGTAACTAACCCTTTATTCGGTGTGCCGTTTGCCGAGCCGCGTTCCGTCGGTTTTTCCAGGTGCGGGCGTAGGTCCGCACCGACCGACCGGCGTCGTCTTCTACAAGGCGTGGCTCCCTCGCCGGCAAAACCAGATCACACTAAGGCGTGTGTTAACGGCCGGTTCCATACCACTAGTCGAGAACTAGTTTCAATAAACCCATACGAGAGAGAAATACAAGCCCGGTGCGAAACAACACTGCGCCTCTGTAAAGCGACAGTCAATATGGATATGCCATGCTACCAGGGGCTTTTCAAAGGCAACGGGCAGAAACCAAGGCCCGCAACTCGACTTGGCCATATCGAACCAAAACACCACAGAGATGTTCCTGAAACCCAGAACGCCTCAAGAGGTGGCCGACAGATGCAAAAGTTAAACCAGACAGTCGCCCAAAGCTGAAAGCTGGCTAAAGACGGAGCTTAAGTTCAGGCGAAATTTTTACAAAGGATCTGACGGTGGTCAGAAGGTAAAGGCTAAATACGTGTGATAGTGGTCGTGTATTTGCTACTGTTAGAACAGCCTAAGTCGTAACGATATTGAAGCAGATAGTTCATACGAGTTAATATCGGCAAAGGTTATATTTGACAGATTGAATAAATTAATAATTTGTTCCTTTTACCGACCTCCTGGCTCAGATGATAGAGTTGCTGAACAGTTTAGGAAAGACTTGAATCTCGTTTCAAATCGATACCACACTCATACAGCTGCACTTGGTGGTGACTTCAATCTACCCTCGGTAAGTTGGAGAAAAGAAATGTTTAAAGTCGGTGGTAGGCATAAAACATCGTCCGAAATCGTACTAAATGCTTTTTCTGAAAATTATTTTTAACAATTAGCTTAGGAGCCCACTCGAAGTGTAAATGGTTTCGAAAACATACTCGACCTCTTGCCAACAAATAATCTCGAGAAAATAAGGAGCATTAGGACGGATACAGGGATTAGTGATCACAAGGTCGCTGTAGCGAGAATGAATACAGTAACAGCCAAACCCAACAAAAATAAAAGCAAAGTACATCTGCATAAAAGAACAGATAAAAATTTCGTTTGACGCCTTCATAAGAGACAGCGTTGATTCCTTCCAGTCTATGTAAGTGTAGACTAGACTCACGTAAATTCAAAGAAACAGTATCTACAACAGTAAAGAAATTTATACGACATAAATTAATAAGAGACGGATATGACCCCCAATGGTACACAAAACAGGCCAGAACACTGTTGCAGAAGCAACGAAAGAAACATGCCAACTTTAAATTGAAATTCCCAAGATTGCCGAAGTTTTACACATACTCGAAATTTAGTGCAAACTTCAATGCGAGATGCTTTTAATAATTTTCACAGCGATACTTTCTGTAGAAATCTGGAAGAACATTGAAAGAGATTCTGGTCGTAAGTGAAATACACCAGCAGAAAGACACAGTCAATGCCTTCTCTGCGCAATACCAATCGAAATACTATCGACGACAGTACCATTAAAGCGGAGTTAGTAAATATTGTTTTCCAAAATTCCTTCACCATAGATGACAAAGTAAATATTCCAGAATTCGAATCAAGAACTACTGACAACATGAGTAACTTAGAACAACATATCCTCGATGTAGAAAAGCAGCTTAAATCACTTAATAAAGGTAAGGCCTCCGGTCTAGGTTGTATAGCAGCTAGATTCCTTTCAGAGTTTGTAAGCATAACAGCTCCATACTTAACGTTCATACACAAACGCTCGCTCACCGAAATTGCGTACCTAAAGACTGGAAAGTTGCGCAGTTGACACAAACCCATCTCACAAACGTTGATTTGCAGTAGGATTTTGGCACATATACAGCGTTTGGACTTCAGGAATCATCTCAAGGAAAATGATATGTTGACACACAGTCAGCACGGATTGTAAGCTAGAATTGTATCGTAGACTATCGATAGTCCCTCTGCCGAGTGCAGAACAACAGTGGGGAGTCGTGTCGTAACTTTCGTGGAGCGTAGGCGGAGTGTTGTGTTGATGCCGTGGCTGCAGCACGTATCTTACAAGTTATGATGAAGTAATTGAAAACGTTTGCCACACCAGTTTTGTGCTTAATTTCGGTGTTCACGACGCAGTATCATTGTTTATCCAAAAGGTGTCGGTTCTCGGTTTCGTGTGTCGAGTCGGAGAACAACATTCAACCGAGTCGCGACGGTTACGGAAAAATAATGTGGACTGGTATGATCCTAATTGCAACTTCTAAGTGAAAGAAACACATATCGTTCTGACTGGATGAATATCACGAGCGCAGGTACTTTCCCGTTCGTATATCGCGCCCGAAATATTATGGAGCGTCCGCGTCGCGATTCGGTCATGCGAACGCTCATGTCATAAGCTATTGAATTGTTTACTACTGTCGGAAGAACTGTGTCAATCGTCAACTAATAAAACATCCGCTGAACAGTGATTATTTTGTGTTGTATGCACAGTGTTTTTGCAGTGGATGCCATCATTTAGACAGCATCTTTTTCCGCCATAACGGACATGTACTTGGAGTACAAATACTGATCACGTCCATTGTGGAATAATGTTAATTGAGAACAGTGCAGCCCTACCCTGTTGGAGTGTTTAACAGAATACAGTGAATTCTACCAGATCAACTTGTTTGTGTGAGTGGCTCCTCGCCCTGCTGGACAATAGTTATTACAGGACACATCATAGCAGGCAGTGCAGAGAGCAGCAGACCAACCGCCGCGGGAAGGACCAGGTACGTGAGTTTAGAGGAGTTTAGGCAGCAAGTTATTACGAGATGACATTCGTTGCAAAAAGGCTCGCAGCCATCTAGTACGGTGACTGCAGGATAGCTTTTTTTTTTTTTTTTTTCCGTAGCACAGCTGACGCTGCCTGCCGTAAGAACTGCACAGCGTAACATTCGGTCGATACCTTACGAATCTAAATATTCCACATTAGTTATTATCTGATTTTGTTCAAAATTTAATGGAATGATGCTGTCAAAATTTCAGATTTTTATTTATTATGATTTTGGAGATAAAGAGAATTACATAAGACTTCTAAAACCTACGCTTGTTTTTTTAAAACCAAGTTAGCAACAATAACAGATGGACTTTCATTAACATTTGAAGCCATTCCAAAGTTATCAGTGCATAAAAATCAATTAATTAGAATTTTCTTTTTAAAAATTTAGTCACTGTGCCTTACGTAATACAAGAATCGGTCAAAATAATTATTTGATTATATTTTGCTATGTGAGTGCGTGAGAATGATTGAGAGAGTGTATGTGGGACATAGATTAAATTTTACACTACTGGCCATTAAAATTGCTACACCAAGAAGAAATGCAGATGATAAACGGGTATTCATTGGACAAATATATTATACTAGAACTGACATGTGATTACATTTTCACGCTATTTGGGTGCATAGTGTAAGTAGGCTGTTTAGGTTTTTATATTGGTAACGCCGCATAGCGCTCTGTATGAAAATCACTGGCTGTGCTATGTTCAGTCTGTGGCTGAGTGGCATTGTTGGAACAGTCGCTATTGTAGTGTTGGGCAGTTGGCTGTTAACAGCGCGTAGCGTTGCACAGTTGGAGGTGAGCAGCCAGCAGTGGTGGATGTGGGGAGAGAGATGGCGGTGTTTTGAGAGCGGATGATCTGGACGTGTGTCCATTAGAAAGAGTAAATTTGTATTATTGGATATCATGAACTGATACATATATATGATGTCCTTTGAACATTATTAAGGTAAATACATTGTTTGTTCTCTATCAAAATCTTTCATTTGCTAACTATGCCTATCAGTAGTTAGTGCTTTCAGTAGTTAGAATCTTTTATTTAGCTGGCAGGAGTGGCGCTCGCTCTATTGCAGTAGTTTGAGTAACGAAGATTTTTGTGAGGTAAGCAACAGCTTCAAATAATTACACGCTAGCAATAAACAATAGTTACACTAATTACACAAGCTACAAGAAAAAATCATAAGATTCCAGTGAGGTATCCTCGGCTAAGGGTCGACATATGAAACGTCCCCTTGAAAAAATTAGTGAATGACTGTGTTGATAAACCTCTTATATTATTTGATTTTCAAACAGCTGAGCAAAACTGAATGTACTCACACATTACTCTCTTTACTTATTCTGAACAACACTAAACTGACATACAATTTTTTAGCGCAACACAATCTGACTTTTAATAATCCCTACAAAAGAATGGCCCAGACTAACAATAACTTATACCTTTCATGAATCACTTACCTCACAAAAATCTTCGTTACTCAAATTACTGCAATACAGCTGGCGCAAATACTGCCAGCTAAATAAAAGATTCAAACTACTGAAGGCACTAACTACTGTTAGGCATAGTTAGCAAATGAACGATTTTGATAAAGAACCGACAATGTATTTACCTTAACAGTGTTCATAAGTCATAATATATATCAGTTCATGACATCCAATCTTACAAATTTACTGTCTTTGATGGACACACGTCCAGATCGTCCGCTCTCAAAACTCCGCCATCTCTCTCCCCACATCCACCACTGCTGGCAGCTCACCTCCAACTGCGCAACGCTACACGCTGTTAACAGCCAACAGCCCAACACTACAATAGCGAATATTACAACAATGCCACCCAGCCACAGACTGCACACAGCACAGCCAGTGATTTTCATACAGAGCGCTACGTGGCGTTACCTATATAAGAACCTAAACAGCCTACTTACAGCTGTATTGCAGTAGTTTGAGTAACAAAGATTTTTGTGAGGTAAGTGATTCATGAAAGGTATATGTTATTGTTAGTCAGGGCTATTCTTTTATAGAGATTTTTGAAAGTCAGATTGCGTTGCGCTAAAAATATTGTGAGTCAGTTTAAGCACAGTCATGTATAATTTTTCTAAGGGGACGTTTCAATAGACCCTGAGAAAACAGTATCCAGAACAACCACCTCTGGCCGTAATAACGGCCTTGATACACCTGGGCATTGAGTCAAACACAGCTTGGATGGTGTGTACAACACGATACCACAGTTCATTAAGAGTAGTGACTGGCGTAGTGTGACGAGCCAGTTGCTCGGCCACCATTGACCAGACGTTTTCAATTGGTCAGAGATCTGGAGAATGTGTTGGCCAGGGCAGCAATCAAACATTTTCTGTATCCAGAAAGGCCCGTACAGGACCTGCAACATGCGGTCGTGCATTATCCTGCAGAAATTTAGGGTTCCGCAGGGATCGAATGAAGGGTAGAGCCACGGGTCGTAACACATCTGAAATGTAACGTCCACTGTTCAAAGTGCGTCAGTGTGAACAAGAGGTGACCGAGACATGTAACCAATGGCACCCCATACCATCACGCCGGGTGATACGCCAGTATGGCGATGACGAATACACGCTTCCAATGTGCGTTCACCGCGATGTCGCCAAACACGAATGCGACCATCATGATGCTGTAAACAGGACTTGGCTTCATCCGAAAAAATGACGTTTTGCCATTCGTGCACCCAGGTTCGTCGTTGAATACACCATCGCAGGCGCTCCTGTTTCTGATGCAGCGTCAAGGGTAACCGCAGCCACGGTGTCCGAGCTGATAGTCCATGCTGCTGCAAACGTCGTCGAACTGTTCGTGCTGATGGTTGTTGTCTTGAAAACGTCCCCATCTGTTGACTCAGGTATCGAAACGTGGCTGCACGAACCGTTACAGCCATGCGGATAAGATGCCTGTCATCTCGACTGCTAGTGATACAAGGCCGTTGGGATCCAGCACGGCGTTCCGTATTACCCTCCTGAACACACCGATTCCATAACACTCATTGGATCTCGACCAACGCGAGCAGCAATGTCGCGATACGATAAACCGCAATCGTGATAGGTTACAATCCGTCCTTTATCAAAGTCGCAAACGTGATGGTACGCATTTCTCCTCCTTACACTAGGCATCACAACAACTTTCCACCAGGCAACGCCGGTCAACTGCTGTTTGTGTATGAGAAATCGGTTGGAAACTTTCCTCGTGTCAGCTCCGTGTAGGTGTCGCCACCGGCGCCAACATTGTGTGAATGCTCTGAAAAGCTAATCATTTGCATATCACAGCACCTTCATCCTGTCAGTTAAATTTCGCGTTTGTAGCACGTCATCTTCGTGGTGTAGCAATTTTAATGACCAGTAGTGTAATATTTTACCTTACGTAAAACCTTGTACAAACGAACTGTGGGAAAGTTATGTTGCAACCACGATTCAGATTATGTATGTCGGCGTGTGCTTGGTTTGGTGTAAAAATAGCCAAAATGGAATTTAGAGGTGGAATAAACTGATTTATTAATTTGAAGAATATTTCGCACTTCGTTTATTTTGATTAAACAAAATACAAGTAATAGAAGTTTTGCTGACATTACCAGCAGATTACTGATTGGATAAGGCATGATTTGACGCGAGAATGATTTGGAACGAACGTTGTAATCGGTCAATTAGATCAAAAATCAGAATTAAGCTGTTCCCGCCCGAAAAGAGGAGTGAGTGTATAGGAGAGTATCTTGAGAAGAGTCGCTTGCTAGCCGGTCTACGGATAACATGATGTTAGATCACTCCTTACAAATACTCTATAAGATGAGGAAATAGCGAGCTAATTCCGGTTCGAACATATCATGAATGAAGCGATTGGAATTAAGAACATTTTAATGAAAGTTTGATGTTTCTAAATTACATAGCTTGAGAGATACGAGCGTGTGGACTTTCTGGTCGTAGTAAGAACCCCGCGTGCCATATTTCGTGCTCTGCACGGAATATTTTGGCGAGCACTTGTCGCGAACAGTCGTGGATCTGTGACTGGTAGAAAGTGAAAATTAGTCGGGTCGGACTTACTAAAATTCTGGCTGTTTCTCGAGTGAATGTTTGTTATACAGACAGTGAACTTTGAATGATAATTTTTTACCACAATAAATACGGAATAGATAGCCATTTCATGTGTTTCAATATGAATAAAAATCAGAGTTAATCTAATTTTAAATGCTTTTCTGCAAGTAGAATGAAGATGCCGAACGCCCGATTTTTTAAGCATGAACTTTCAGGAACTGACTTTCAATTAGAGTTACGCGGCCTCTGTGTGGTAGGTATTAGGCGGCGGTTTCATCAACGCTGCTTTACACTGCCTAGCACGTATCTGCTATTAGAGTGAAGGGACGACGGCAAGAATCCTATCGAGGTAGGTAGACTGAACGATAGCGTTAACAACAACGCGGACGACCGACCCCGCCCCGCCTCAAAACTGTGTAAGTAGGCTGTTTAGGTTTTTATGTTGGTAACGCCATGTAGCGCTCTGTATGAAAATCACTGGGTGTGCTGTGTGCAGTCTGTGGCTGGTTAGCGTTGTTGTAATGTTCGCTATTGTAGTGTTGGGCAGTTGGCTGTTAACAGCGCGTAGCAGTGCGCAGTTGGAGGTGAGCCGCCAGCAGTGGTGGAAGTGAAGAGTGAGATGGCGGAATTTTGAGAGTGGACGATCTGGACGTGTGTCCATCAGAGACAGTAAATTTGTAAGACTGGATGTCATGAACTAACTATGTATATTATGACTTTTGAGCACTATTAAGGTAAATAAATTGTTTGTTCTCTATCAAAATCTTTCATTTGCTAAGTATGCCTATCAGTAGTTAGTGCCTTCAGTAGTTATAATCTTTTATTTAGCTGGCAGTAGTGGCGCTCGCTGTATTGCAGTAGTTCGAGTAACGAAACTTTTTGTGAGGTAAGTGATTTGTGAAAGGTATAGGTTAATGTAAGTCAGGGCCATTATTTTGTAGGGATTATTGAAAGTCAGATTGCGTTGCGTTAAAAATATTATGTGTCAGCTTAGTGTTGATCAGAATAGGTAAGGAGCGAAATGTCTGAGTACGTTCAGTTCTGCTCAGATGTTTGAAAATCAAATAATGTAAGAGGTTTATCAGCACAGTCATTCATTAATTTTTCTAAGGGGACGTTTCAAAGAGTTAATTGTGTTTCACAACAACTATATTTTCAGGAGTCTGTTACACAGCTTGAAGAAAAGGTGGTCGATTGCAGTACTATTAAAAGCTAGCCTTTAGCACTCGAGACTGTACATCACTCCCTAGAGACAGGAACGAGGCTGGATATTTAACGACAGTTGAAACGTCCCCTTAGAAAAATTTTACATGATTGTGCTTAAACTGACACACAGTACGTTTAGCGCAACGCAATCTGACATTCAAAAATCCCTAAAAAAGAATCGCCCTGACTAACAATAACCTATACCTTTCATGAATCACTTACCCCACAAAAATCTTCGTTACTCAAACTACTGCAATACAATGAGCGCCACTACTGCCAGCTAAATAAAAGATTCAAACTACTGAAGGCACTAACTACTGACAGGCATAGTTAGCAAATGAAAGATTTTGATAAAGAACCGACAATGTATTTACCTTAATAATGTTCAAAAGTCATTATATATATATATATATATATATATATATATATGTTAGTTCATGACGTCTAGTCTTACAAATTTACTGTCTCTGATGGACACACGTCCAGGTCGTCCGCTCTCAAAATTCCGCCATCTCACTCCTCACATCCACCACTGCTGGTGGCTCACCTCCAACTACGCAACGCTATGCGCTGTTAACAGCCAACTGCCCAACACTACAATACGGAATATTACAACAATGCTAACCAGCCACAGACTGCACACAGCACACCCAGTGATTTTCATACAGAGTGCTACGTGGCGTTACCAATATAAAAACCTAAACAGCCTACTTACATAGCCCCCATGCCCCCCCCACAAAAAATTTTACAAATTGTTTTGGGCAGTGGCCAATACAGATTTGAAAAAATTTTTCATAATTACAATAACAAAGAAATCAAATGCACACACTTATCGATACAATGTTGGTCAAAAGCTAAAATTTTCTCACAGTCCACAAAGACACTCCTGATCATTCATCACAGTAAAATTGCAGAGTTTTTCTCAAAGATTGAGCAGTAAAAGAAAATGCACACGGAAGTAGTAAATTTCCATGCAGTCTTGAAGAAGTAGTATTGTCCTTCCAACGGAAAGACAGTGCAGACTCTTGACCTGCAGACAGGTAATGGGCCACAACAGAGCAAACCCACTGCAGAGTCAGTCGAAGTTGAAGAATATTGGTAGGTAGGTCATCACAGAGCAGACCCACTGTAGTCCTGGTAGAGATTATGGTATTGGTGGGCCACCAGAGGTGCAGACCCACTGCAGTCCTTGTAGATGTAGAGAGAGCCAGCAGCCATCTGTTGCAACTGTGCAGGTGCACAATCGCTATTGAAGAGTCTTGCGGACAATATAGCAAGTCCATGAACCACCACTTGTGCACTTACAAAGTTTTTGGAATTGACCTTAGAACCAGTATTGCTGTTAACCAGTCCCTTGCTGAATTATCAAGACACGTGCAAATGCTAACTGTCCCCTTTTTTTTCTCGCATTTTGTGCATATACTATGACCAACAGAAATATGAGCAGTGAAATGAATGCTTACAAGTTACTTAATTTGATGGTGTCAATTTCAATTTTATAACATGAGAATACAATAACAAAGGTACAAAATACATCATTACAGAACATAACAATACAGATAACATTTGTGGTAATACGGGATTTACAAAAGAATCGAAATAACATATACATCAGTGTTACAGGAATTATGACATAAGTAAATACATAAAATGTCAGAATAACTTTCGAATCATCAACTTCACACGTGAGCATTAAAACAAAACAGAATAAATAATGTCTAAACATCTTTACAAAGTAAATAACATATTATTAATGCAAATTATATTTGAGGATAACAGTATTCCTCATCATAGTGAATGTAGCTTAGTACTAGAAAAATTCTACAACATAAATCTTATTAGCTAAACACATAAAGACAGGAAAACCACAAATACACAAGGGTACACAGACACATAGTGGAATAACACAAAAGGACAGAACAGGGTTTGTTTTCAGTGTGACATCTGGTACTGCAGTCCAACCCAGAACTTCATTTCATACATGTTTCCTCTTATTTCACTTTTTTTTAATACCTTGTCATTGCATCACTTCCATTTCACCTCAAATCATTCTCTTATATAGTCTACCCCCTCTTCAGCTAACTTAAATCTACTGAGCTCAGATGCTAAACTAAGGGATGAGGCAATGGAGCAGCACGAAACAACACAAACACAATGACAAAAAATGCATATTGTCAAAGCAAGCAGCAGTATATCTGAATAAGCAAAGCAAATGCAACATTAAACTAATATGAGCTAATGTGCAGCAACAAGAAAAATAAATCAGTAGTAAAACTGGCTTAACAGAGTAATACAAAGTGAAATTTAATATCATTATGCCTGGCAGGCAGCAGCAGCAAATGCAATAACTTATACCTAAACATGACAAAACTCAAGCAGAAAAAATATTACAGTAAAAATGGCCATGTTTAATACCTATGTCATATCTTAACACTAGAGTGATGCATCACGAGAACTTACTCTAGCAGACAAGTTACCAAATCGAAAAAAAAGTTATTTATGCAGTTCCTGTGAAGGGAAATGTCTATTTATGTTCCCTTGTGTTCTTGGAAGTATATCATAAAATTATTATTTACTGGATCTGTAGGCATAAAATAACTATATTAGTACATCTATTAAATTTTATTTTAACCAATGCTGCAGTGCAGCTAGAAACTAGATATTAAACAAAATGAGCAACCTCTCAACTACAAGGACAATAGATGTAAAATGTTTCTCATCATTTCATTAGGAATTTTAGTAAATATCATAAATTAAGAACTCCACAGTGTAATCATACATTTTCAAGTGTGAGCGTGTCGTATTTGCGATGCTTTCTACAAAGAAATGTCAATAGCGAGGGTAATGACCTCCTTTTTTCTCCTCCTGTGCCTCTGAAAGTCACACACTAATGACTTTTTTTCCAGGTGACTGTCGCTCGGATGGGCCTCCACAGCACATTAGGTAAAGGTCATCTACCTTCTTTACTGAAATATTCACGGCTGCAGTTTCCACTACTAGTATTCTAGTGTTCTAAGTATGTAAGCCTAATAATCGTTACGTAATCGTGCAACTAACAAGCAAGAATGTACACACACAATAACACTGTGTCATCTGTTCACTATAACAATGCTTTTTAAAAATGTTCCCTAGGTTCTAGACTGGATAGTTAACTTCAAAACATTGTTGCACGTTAACATGTTTCTCAGTGTGACAAATTGTACTAGTAGGGTGAAGTGAAAAATTTTATGGCAAAGACTAAGTTAAAAAGCAGATTATCTCTCAATAAACGGTTTTACATGTGAAATGTGGTGCAATCCTTTACTGTTCCAAGTACGCAGAGTTTCAACTTCAATGCAATTATCATGTGGTATACGTCAGATTCAGTAAGGTCCATTGTAAATCAGAAAGAATTTGTGACTCAAGGGTTTCTTCTTATGTGACAATGAATGAGCTTTAATGAGAACTTTCTGACCAATATATAATTTCTTTGCATTTGCTTTACCGTGTAGTTTTGTCCTTTTGTCTGCTGCAGATTTTATACTTTTAATAGCCAAATCAATTATGTCTTTGTGTCGAAGTTTACGTGTATTCGGAAAAGGTACAAGCTCTCTGATTCTGTTCAGTGGTTCCTCATTCTTCAGTACAAGAACAGGTGGTAAAGCAGTGGAGTCATGAGGCATTTCATTCAGCACGTTTTGAAATAAGTGTAAATTTCTGTCCCGATGCTGATGCTTTCTGTGACAATAAAGTCTGCAAAGCTTGTTGATTTCTTTCATAATCCGTTCAGACGGGTTACAATGTGGTGTGTACAATGAAATAAAAACAGCTTTGATTTTATGATTCCCAAGCATGTGTGACCAAACAGCAGATCTGAATTGCAGTCCATTACCTGAAATGACTTTATTGACGTGTCCAACTTCAGGTAAGAAATTTTTAACAAAGGCATTGGATACAGACGGCCCAGTGGCTTTACGTAATGGTGTGAAAGAAATTTTGAAGTAAGTTCAACAGCAACTAGAACGTATGAAAATCCATTAGATGTTTTGACAAGGGGTCCCAAGAGACCCACAGCAGCAAATTCTTTTAATTTAGAAGGAATAATAGGAAACAATGGGGCATGATGTGAGACAGTAGATGGTTTAGCCTTTTGACAAAGTTTACAAATAGACAAGACTCTTCAAATTCTCTTTTCCATATTGTTAAAATAACATGTCGTCCGAAGAATATGATAACATTTTCGTGGACCAAAATGTGCGTAGCTGAAATGAATGTACCAAATGAGCTTATTGACAAAATCGTCTGGAATGCAAAGTACCCATAGCTTGTCATCAACAGTGCAGCGTTTGAAGCGTATGTTGTTTCTAACCAGATACTAATGCCGAATCTGAGTGTGTGTCATTTCATGCCATTTACTTTTGATGTCTTTCCAAATCGGATCTTTATCTTGTTCATGAGCAATGTCCTTTAAAGATGTGGTGATGAAGTTTTCAAAAGCGACTTTCTGAATGTATAGAATACTGAAATTTTTCTCGAGGTTGCCTTCTGTGTTACTTTTCTCAAGCCCGGAGCAAGTGGCTGCCTGCGGTGCAAGTCATTGTCTCTCTCTTTGTTGGCGCGCGCCGTTATTGCGATTTGATGGTCTAACTTCTAGAAATTCACCTTGTTGAGATGGCCCTGCCCTGTTTGAATCCTGCCAGTTCTGATGCAATTCAGATCTGTCGTTACGATTATATCGTCTGTCGTCATGTCGGTAGATTCCATAGTTTCTTTCTTGTCAGTCACATGGTGGAGAATTTCTCCCGGAATCGTAACTGCACGGTGTACCATTGCGTCTGCAGTTATTCTGTCTCCCTTGATAATAATTGTTTTGGTTCCCATATTGTCTGTTTCTTTGGTTATCTCTGTCATATTCATTACTGCGGAAGTGTGATCTTTCTCTGTAACTATTATTCTGCCAACAGTTGTCATAAGGGTGGTGTCTGTTTTGGTCACAATTTGTGTTGTGAAAATAGCCTCCCTCGCGAAATTGTGACGGATGTGACCTGTAATTGTTGTGTTCCTGTTTTCGCGTCCCGCAATTGTCAGTGTTATTTCCAATTCTTGTAAGAGTCCCTGAAAAGCTTCAATGTCGTCTTTGCAACGTCCTGCCAAAATAATATGTTGTAAATGTTCAGGCAATTTGATTAAGCAAATGCGGATGAGTTCTGAGGGGCTGTATGGGTTTGACAGGTACTGATTCTTGTGCAACATGTCTTCAAAATATTTCACAAGACTGGAAAATTCAGATTTTTTGAAATGTTTCATCATTATGATGCTATGTTTTACTCGGTCTTGTGTGGCTTGAGACCAATATGCTGAGAGGAAGGCATGATAAAATTTTCCTTCACTGTGACAATCGTGAATGACCGATCGCATTCTTACAGCTGGTTCATTCTCTAAATAGCCACACATAAATTCTAATCTGTGCTCTAATGATCAACTGGGAGGAAAATAGTCAGAGAATTGATGAAGCCACGCTTGTGGATGAATGTCGTTGCCGGAATTCTTAAATGTTTTGCATTTACGTGTAGTAATAAACAGCTTATAGTCAAAATCATCATGTCAGCAAGTCGCATATCGGTCATTGTTACTTCGTTTCGGCGGTTCCATCTCAAAATTCGGTGTACCTTGCCAATTTCTTTCATAATTTCCAAAGTGCCTTGTGTTATTATTTTGTGGCTGTTCCGTATTTCTATGTGCCTTTTCCCGTATTGGAGCGCGAGTGTCCTCTGAAATATGTAATTCTTGTATTACCTGTGTCAACTTATCTTGTACTTCCTGGATTTCTCTTTTGTACTGTGTATTGATTTCATTTTGATTTTGTTTGTATTTTATAATTTGTTCATACCCTTCTGTGTCAGTGAAGGCTATGGGTCTTGTGTCATTCAGATCATCATCTACCTTTGTAGATAAGTTAGTGAACTGATCCGAAAGTTCGGGTATTTTCTCCAATAGCGAACAGATTACCTCAGTGTGTTTTTCTGAACCAAGTTTCAGAGTGTCCATTTGTGTTGAAATCGTATCTACTGTGTCCTTTAAGTTTTCCTGAGTTTTGCAAGTTGCGTAACCGAATTGGTAGATGCAACTGAGTCAATTTTAGCTTGCAAGGTGTCGTGATTTTCATGAGCAATAGTTTGCATTTCTTTTATGGCTGCTTCGTGATTCTGTAACGCGTTTTCATGACGCGAAAAAATACATTGAAAATGCTCACAAATTTGTGTTTTTACGTCATTATTGACTTTTTGACGTTTCAAATCGATTTTAAGTAACTCAGCAGTTAAACCTTCACGTGTTTGTTCAAGCGTTTGTTCCACTGAGTCTAACTTTTGAAGCTGTTGCTGTGTTTGTCTCTGATTTTGTTCCATCGTGTCGAACTGTTGCTGTGTTTGTTTCTGATTTTGTTCCATTGTGTCTAACTTTTGAAGATTTTGTCCCATTTGTTTCTGATTTTGTTCAAGCATTGTGTCCAACTTTTGTAGCCTTTGTCCCATTTGTTGCATTAATTGTAATAACAATGCACTGGTGTCTGAAACATGTTCCTCAGTGCTATTCGGCAGTGCATTTGAACCGGCAATATTCGCATTTTGAAAAGCAGAAAATGTGTCTTGACTTATTTGAGAAAACGTTGAGGACGCAAAACCTGAATCTACAGTATTTGCAAGATTGTGTCCTGTCATTTCGGATTCCTGAGGCGAGCTGTAGCCGACCGATCGATCGATAATGTTTCCCTGCTCACTAATTGTTTCACTGTCCACACCATTATTTGCAGCCCTCTCCATTTCCCAATGTACAGTTACCAAATTACTACTTTGAACATTAGTTAATTCATTACACGGTGGCGCTAACACACTGCTTTCGTCTTCACTGTCATTTCTCAGTTTACTTTGGAGCCTAGTATTACGTTTTCCACACACCATTATTGTCGCAACATTTCACACGATGACACAGAATTGCACAATTTGAAGAGCAAAATAAGAAAACACATTAACATAGCACTGAAAATAATATCTAGTTAATCGCATGTGCAGATGCGAAATACGTGATGCAAATCTACATGCATGCCACAACTCTTTTACTCTACAACAATGAAAACTGCAACTACAAAGGAGATTCTCTCTACAATTACGCGCTAGCAATAAACAAAAGCTACACTAATTACACAAACTACAAGAAAAAATCAGAAGATTTTTTACAAATTTTTTTGGGGAGTGGCCAATACAGATTTGAAAAAAAATTTCATAATTACAATAACAAAGAAATCAAATGCACACACTTATTGATACACTCCTGGTCAAAAGCTAAAATTTTCTCACAGTCCATAAAGACAGTCCTGATCATTCATCACAGTAAAATTGCAGTGGTTTTTTTTTTCTCAGAGTCTGAGCAGTAAAAGAAAATGCACGTGGAAGTAGTGAACTTCCATGCAGTCTTGAAGAAGTAGTGTTGTGCTTCCAACAGAAACACAATGCAGACTCGTGACATGCAGACAGGTAATGGGCCACAACAGAGCAAACCCACCACAGATTCAGTCGAAGGTTTGAAGAATATTGGTAGGTAGGTCATCACAGAGCAGACCCACTGTAGTCCTGGTAGAGATTACGGTATTGGTGGGCCACCAGAGGTGCAGACCACTGCAGTCCTTGTAGAGATTATGGTATTGGTGGGTCGTCAAAGGTGGAGACCCACTGCAGTCCTTGTAGAGACGGCCAGCAGCCATCTGTTGCGACTGTGCAGGTGCCCAATCACCATCGAAGAGTCTTGATGACAATATAGCAAGTTCATAACCACCACTTGTGCACTCACAAAGTTTTTTGGAATTGTCCTTAGAACCAGCAATGCTGTAAGCCAGTCCCTTGCTGAATTATTAACACACGTGCAAACACTAACAGTCCCAACTTCTCATCTATTGTGCATATACTATGACCAAACGAAATGTATGCAGTGAAATGTAACTTAATTTGAAGAACTGGTCTCTTTACAATTATAAATTTACAACATAAGAATACAATTACAAAGGTACAAAATACACCATTAAAGAACATAATAGTATAGATAACATTTGTAGTAATGCAGGCTTTACAAAACAATAGAAATAAACATATACATCAGTGTTACAGGAATTATGACATAAGTAAATAAATAAAATAGTGAGAATGGTTCTCGAAACATTAATTTCACACATGAGCATTGAAACAGAACAGAATTAATAATGTCTAAAGATCTTTACAAATTAAATAACACATTATTAGAAAAATTCTACAACATAACTCTTATCAGATAAATACATAGAGACAGGAAGAACACAAATACACAAGGGTACACAGACACATAGAGGAATAACACAAAAGGACAGGACAGGGTTTGTTTTCAGTGTGACATTTGGTACTGCAGTCCAACCCAAAACTTCATTTCATAGATGTTTCCTATTATTTCACTTTTGTTATAGCTTGTCAATGCATTTCTTCCAATTCATCACAACTCATTCTCTTATATATCCTACCCCATCTTAAGCTAACTTAAATCTACTGAGCTCAGCTGCTAAACTAAGGGATGAGGCAATACGGCAGCACACAACAAATTAACACAAACAGCAATGACAAAAAATACAAGTTGTGCAAAGCTAGCAACAGTAAATCTAAATTAGCAAAGCAATTGCAATGTTACAACTAATATAAGACACTGTGCAGCAAACAAGAAAAATAAATCAGTAGTAAAACCGGCTTAACATAGTAATACAAAGTGAAATTCACTAACACTATGCCTGGCAAACAGCAGCAGCAAATGCAATAACTTATATTTAAACATGACAAAGTTCAAGCAGAAAAAATAGTACTCTAAAGACAACAATGCAGATAAGGGAAATGTCTATTCACGACTTAATATCTATGTAATTAAAGTTGTGCACCACAACAAGTTACTCTACCAAAAAAAAAAAAAAAAAAAATAAATTACAAGTTTTGAAAAGAAAATTATGTATGCAGTTACTGTTATTAATCCTTTATTATTGTTCTTTCCTTTCCAAGTGCTCCTTTTTCGAGGAATGTGGATCATAAAATTATTATTTAATAGATCTGTTGACAGAAAGTGTTCACATTAGCAAATGCATTTAATTTTATTTTATAAAACCAATGCTGCAACACAGCTGGAAAACAGATATCAAATGAAATAAGCAACTATGCAAAGCAAACTATAAAAACATCATTAAATAGCCATGTGGCACTTCATAAATCACTAGAAATTCTTTCAACTCTCGTAGGAAGACACTTGTCATAATCAGGTGTGCAGATGTAAGAATATTTCCCATCAATTCATATACATTTCAGTAATTAGCACAAAGTACATGCTCCACAGTATAATCATATGTTTCCAAGTAATAACGTGTCATATTTGCGATGCTTTCTACAAACGAATGTCAATAGCGAGGTTAATGGCCTCTTTTTCTCTCCACCTAATGGCTTTTTCTCCAGGCAGGTGGCACAGCTGAGCACCCACGACGCATTACGTCAAGGTTACTTAACTTTCTTACTGAAATATTTACGACAGCAGTGACAGTCACATATAAAAAAATTTCACAGGTCGAAAAGTTACAGTAGAAATGTGCAGAAACAAAATCCTATAAATATAACAGTGTCCAAAAAGTTTTCACTGGCGTTGTGATACATTCACGCATTTACACACATTTCATAACTCTTAAAGTACGATTCTTGGTTTCCAACATCCTTTTTCTCAAATCAGAATCCCTAACCACTACTCATTATTCCTTACCTTATTACCCATATACATATTCCTCGACACTTCTTCAATATTTCATCATAATAAATATGTAGCATAATCAAATTCCTCATATAGCATCAGCTTATTGATCAGAAGCATACCTCAACAGCATAATACACATCGTCGTCGTAATAATAACATCATAACACCTGAGTCAAATCTCAAAATCGTCGTCGCTTCCTCCAATAATTTCAAAACCTAAAAAAAAGTTCTCTGCTCATTTCAATAGTGTCATCTAACTCAAACGTACTTTAAAAATCATGATCCCATACCAAATACATCATTCAAAGCTCTCATAGTATCACAATGGTTCCGAAAAAATATGAACAGTTCACAAAGTAGAGACAAGTAACAATTTCATAAGTGTGAAGTTATCCAACTGTGTAATTGCGTAAACATCTGTCACTGATGTAGTAAAAAATTTTGTCTCTCTCAGTTAAATGATCAGATAGCTGTGTAATTATGTGTTAGAGAAATATTGTACCGATGAATAAAGTTGTATAAACAAATACCATATTAGCTAGGCCTCCTTGTGCTTGCCAAACACATGGTACACAATGTAAGCGTGTACCCCCCTGAGGATTAATGTAATTATACCCTGAGGTGTTACCAATTACAGCAATGGAATGAAATGTATCACGGAAAACCTTTGTATCTTTGTATTTCAAAAACCTTTAAATATAAATGTTTCAAGTACAAAATTAATCACTCAAATATGTGTCCTGTAGCGTTAAATGTGCATCTTGCTGTAAGATAATTCTGTGGAAGTGTCGTAGTTATCGTCCTCCGAAAGCTAAGTTCTGGAGAAGTCAATGTACTTACCTCATCATAAACAAAAGTGAAATGCTATGCGTATAGATATCGTAGTTATTACGTACATTACCGTGATTAAGGAAGTGCTATACTGTAAAGTATTGTTGTGCTACAGAAAAGGCTGTCTCATTGTAGCTATACCACAAACGTTACTACTAAAACGTGTATTCCTTTCCAGAAGAATTCAGAAAAACTGTGCAGATATAAAACAGATACAGCCCAAAAGCAACAATGTAAATTGTGTCACACATTAGTAGCTTTGTGATATAATTGTGTAGCTGTCAAAGAAACCAAATACTAAGTCATCTTTAATCTCACAGAAAGTACCTTAAACAAAGAATGCCTTTTCAAGTAAACCAAAATGCTGCATTAAAATCTCATTAGCAGTATATGTTCTAAGTATGTAAGCCTTATAGTCGTTACATAATCGTGCAACTAACAAGCAAGAATGTACACACACAATAACACTGTGTCCACTGTTCACTATAACAATCCATTTGTAATTACTCGTCTAAATAAGTTCCCTAGGTTCTTGACTGGATAGTTAACTTTAAAACATAGTTGCATGTTGACAGCTTCTAAGTGTGACAAAGAGTACTAGTAACGTGAAGTGAAAAATTTTATAGTAAAGACTAAGTTAAAAAACATATTATCTCTCAATAAACTGTTTTACATGTGAAATGTGATGCAATCCTTTACTCTTCATAGTACTCAGAGTTTCAACGTGAACGCAATTATCATGCGGTATGTAACCTCCCCCTCACTTATCGACCTTAATGACAGTGAAAAATTAAACCGCGTGTACCTAATGGAAATTTGGGAAAAGCAATCGTCACCGAAGTAAAGAGGGAGGAAAGGGTTACATCTAAATGAAAGGAAAAATGCAAATGAAACTGGTGGAAATTAATTTTGAAAAGCGGTAAAGTTAATAAAGAAAGTAAATGTGCGGCCGTTACGTTAACAATTAACTAGCGGTAATTGGATATTTGAGATTTGGGGGAAATTATGGTCGCCAGTCCTAAGGACAATTACTGTAGTAACTGAAAAAGAAAGGTTATTACACATATAATTAGCACTAGAAGCATGGCAACTGAAGGTTGACACGTGTAGTGTGAAAACTGAAAGTTTGTCACAAGTAATAAATTTCGCTACACTCTGACTTAATTCAGCAAAAGAATTAATAAAACCGGAAAATCGAAAGTTAATTTAGTGACTGAAGTGAATAGTGAGCTTTCTTTCTGAAGCACATCGAAATTCAGTAAAATACGGTTAGTCTTGGGCTACCTCAACAATCATTTCAAAAGCTACTTGAATCTACGCAATTTAGAAATAAGAGATTTAACTTTGAACTTGAATTAAATGATTCTGAACAATTAACAATAGTAAAATTTAGTACGTACCAAGCTGAGCTGCAGTCACAGGTAAGCTAAAATACGGTAACAAAACTCGCACTCTTAATTCGTGCTTGTGTAATCTAAGTATTGTAGCCAGCTATGAATACCTCAACTGAACTTTGAAATTAAAGCAGTGAAATCGAATTATGCTGGCATTTGAATTTCAATGACACTCGGGCTCATTCCGGAAAAGGAAGGGACACTGCTTGGCAATGCAATTGGGACAATGAGCAACAAAGGTTCATGCTAAGTTGCTGTAATTTTGCGATGCAACAATTATAAAAGTTTGAAAAGCTGAGGTCTGCCATACAGTTCTAAAACTTTACGTGCTTCCAGTCTTCCTTGTTGGCTGATTGAAGGTTTGAAGCCGTCGATCGAGGAGGTGGCGACAGTCACTCATTGTTGGCCGTCGCTGTTGCAGGAGCTGGATGTTGGCGCGCATTCTTCTCGACACGGTCACCAGACGAAACGGGCTCTTGATGTGCGCCAGCTAATGCTTCCCGTCCGCGACACCATGTCAGAAACTATCATCGCAATTCAAGCGCAATTACATGCTGCCAAACCCCGAAAGCGCCGCAACTCGCGGGAGCTTCACACAACACCCCTGCTCCACTGCACCACCCCAGCCAGACTCCCCCTGCTCTGCCCGCACTCCACGCAGCTGAGTTAACACTACGAAAGATCCTAAACACTTTGCTTCTCCACACGACCTATCGATGTATTCGTTCGATAGCATAGTTTTCCCTAGGCCAGACCCAGCGTATAAATACAAATAATATTCACAAAAGAAACCAACACAAATGCATATATATATATATATATATGTGTGTGTGTGTGTGTGTGTGTGTGTGTGTGTACAAACAGAGTCGTGTGAAGTTAGCACCCTTTTTTTCAGAAATGTATATTTTTTTCAGAGTTCTTGATAGATATGAAATAGTTCTAGAGTTCTTTGTACAAAATTTCAATAGTTCTGCAGAATTTAGCGAAGAAAACAACAATACTCGAAAAAATTTTCGTACCGAAAACATTCTTTGTCAATTTCCGCAAAATGGAAATAAGTACGACAGTTCTCAGCACAGTTCTGAATAGAACTCCAAGAGTTCTATCGAAAATCCCAGAAACATTTTTTTGTGCAGCTAATAGTTTACGAGATAATTGCAATTTAAGGAGAAAATCTTTTCACTTACTGTGAAGTTGGCACCCTTTTTTTCAGAAATTTATATTTTTTCAGAGTTCTTGATAAATATGCCATAGTTCTAGAGTTCTTTGTACTAAATATCAATAGTTCTGCAGAATTTAGCGAAGAAAACAACAATACTCGAAAAAATTTTCGTATCGAAAACATTCATTGTCAATTTTCGCAAAAATTAAACTCGTACAACAGTTCTGAGGACGGTTCTGAACAGAACCCCAAGAGCTCTATCGAAAATCCCAATAACATTTTTCTATGGCTATAATAGTTTATGAGATAAATTGATTTAATGTGGGACACACGTTCTCTACAGTAAATATAAATATATTCGTACAACAGTTCTGATGACAGTTCTAGACACCACGTGAAGAGTTCTATCGAAAATCCTGGTAGTATTTTTTTGTGCAGGTAATAGTTTAAGAGGAAATTGCAACATAATTAAGAACTCTATAAGAGCTCCCACTGTGAAGCTGGCACCCTTTTTTACAGAAATATATATTTTTTTCAGAGTTCTTGATAGATAAGCCATAGTTCTAGAGTTCTTTGTACAAAATTTCAATAGTTCTGCAGAATTTAGCGAAGAAAACAACAGTACTCGTAAAAATTGTGGTATCGAAACGATTTTTTGTCGATTTTTGCAAAAAGTAAATTCGTACAACAGTTCTGAGGACAGTTCTCAACAGAGCCCCAATAGTTCTATAGAAAATACAAATACCATTTTTTTGTGCAGCTAATAGTTTGCGAGATAATTGCAATTTAAGGAGAAAGTCTTTTCATTTACTGTGAAGTTGGCACCCTTTTTTTCAGAAATGTATATTTTTTTCAGAGTTCTTGATAAATATGCCATAGTTCTAGAGTTCTTTGTACAAAATTTCAATAGTTCTGCAGAATTTAGCGAAGAAAACAACAATACTCGAAAAAATTTTCGTATAGCAAACATTATTTGTTAATTTTCGCGATAAGTAAATTCGTACAACAGTTCTGAGGACAGTTCTGAACAGAACCCCAATAGATCTACCGAATATCCTAATAACAGTTTTTTGTGCAGCTAATAGGTTACGAGATAATTGCAATTTAAGGAGGAAACCTCTTCACTTACTGTGAATTTGGCACCCTTTTTTTCAGAAATGTACATTTTTTTCAGAGTTCTTGATAGAAATGCCATAGTTCTAGAGTTATTTGTACAAAATTTGAATAGTCCTGCAGAATTTTGCGAAGAAAACAACAAAATTCAAATAAATTTTCGTATCGAAAACATTCTTTGTCAATTTTCGAAAAAAATAAATTCGTACTACAGTTCTGGACAGAACACCAAGAGCTCTATCGAAAATCCTAATAACATCTCTTTGTGGCGGTGATAGTTTATACGGTAACTGTTTTGATGGAAGACCTACTGTATCCACAGAAAAAAATTAAATCTTGCAACAGTTTTGATGAACAGTTCTGGATAACACCCCAAGACTTCTATCGATAATCATAATAACATTTTTTGTGGTTATAATAGTTTGTAAGATAATTGATTAATTGTGGGGATCACTTACTCTAAAAAAAATTATGTCTATTCGTATGTTATGATGACAGCTCTGGATAGCAATGTAAGAGTTCTATCGAAAATACTGGTAACATATTCTGTGCAAGTGTATTGTTTCCTTAGTGTATTGTTTAGTGTATCCTGAAGAAGAGTTGTTAACGGACCTGTACATCACAGCCTGTAGTTATTACTGGTACTTTGAAATTTAATAATGCAAGACTGTCAATAGATTCAGGAATGAAACTTTTATCAAAGAATTGGTATATTGTGAGCTCCAGGTGAAAAAAATTGTAAATCTGTGGAATACACTGTGCAGTGAATATTAATGTTTTCTTACATACTGAATTACACGTAAATGTTATTTTAGGTTCAATGTACTTAACGCTATTCCCAATTAAAGATAAAAAACAAATTTATTCTTTGAATTATTACATTGTTGAAACAGCAAACCAGTAATATTTACGTTTCATGTTTTGATTATTTTTAAAAAATGTATTTTAAGAGTAAATTATTTCTCCTAATGATTTAAGAACATAATATGAGATACTGCAGCTTAAAATACTTAATCCATTGTTGAATAATGTGATTCAGTGTGTAGGCAAGCACTATATTATTATTCATCCATAGCTTTGTTTATGTAGCTTTAATAGTGGATGAGATACCGGTAACAGTATCTCGGTATGCAAACACGTTGATTACAGAAAACTGAAACTAAAGATTTGTATCTTTTGTATCTTTGTATCTGCTTATCACTAGGCCGCTAATTTAGTCTAGTACTGAGTGATAAAGGAGCTCAGAGTGTTTGAATGACATTGTTTCTCAAGTATTGTACATTAATATAGCGGTGTATTGGTGTCCATCAAGTAAGTTGCATAGTAACCACGCCAACCGCACTCCACCAGAGCTCATTGTACCTCTGGTGCGCTTCTCGACAGGTGTGACACCACCTGGTTAGTGGCGCGTGTGAAGGTATCTGCCCTCTCAGCCATCTGTTTTGCACTGACGTGCCTTCTCTCTTTGAATCATCTAAGCGTGCACATCCCACGCTTCCACCTACAGTTACTACAATCAGTCTTAAGAAGGTGTACCGGAATTTGTACAGTGCTGAACATTTAGACTTTTTGTATTTAGTAGAATATATATCCGGATTTTCGGTTATCCGGATTACTTCCGGTCCCACATAGTCCGGATAAAAGAGCTTCTTCTGTAATGCACTGCACAAAGTAACATTGTTTATGTCTTACATAATTCCAAAATAAAGGTGAGAATTTACGATCCGTCCTCATAGCTGTACTTCTAGCAGTACCTCATCTCCTGCTTTCCCAATTTCGCAGAAGTTGTCCTACGAAAATTGCAGAAGTAGCACTCCTGGAAGAAAGGATACTGTGACGATGATCCTTCGTCACAGCCTGGGGTTAGAGACCTGGCCCAGTACACAGTTTTTATCTGCCAGTAAGTTTCACATCGGCGCACACCCACTGCAGAGTGAACACACAGTCTATTTCATAATCTATTGGCACGATAAAAATGTTATTAGGATTTTTAAAAGAACTCTTTCGGTGCTATCCAGATAGGGTTGTGCCAATTTATTATAATGTAGACCAAGTGGATCTCCCGTAAATGATATTATTAATTGTTGTCCGCACAAAAAACGTTATTACAGTTTTCGGTAGAACTCTTAGGGTCCTATTAAGAAATGCCATCAGACCTTTTTTTACGAATTTATTACTTTTACATGACAAAAGTGAGTCTCACATTAATTATCTCATATAATGTCATCGTCACGAAAAATGTTATTATAGTTTTTGGTAGAACTCTGTAGGTGCAATTTAGAACTGTCATCAGAACTATTCTACGAATTTTGTTTTCGTAGAGAAAGTATCAGATTAAAACAGTTATCGTATAAAATATTATCGCCACAAAATTGTTTTTATCAGTTTCAATACAACTCTTCGGGTGCTATCGAGAAATGCCAATAGAACTGTTATACAAATTTATTTTTTCCAAACTGACAAATAATTTTTTACTATACCAAAATTTTGCCCAGTTATTGTTTTCTACCTGAAAATCTGCAGAACTATTCGTGTTTTGAGCAGGGAAATCTAGAACTATTGCATACATATAAAGAACTATTAAAAAAATGTATATTTCTCGTAAAAGGGGTGCCAACTTCACGGGAAATGCTCATAAGCATTCCTTATTAAATGCAGTTACTACGTAAACAATACACTTGCACAGAATATGTTACCAGTATTTTCGATAGAACTCTTACATTGCTATCCAGAGCTGTCATCATAACATACGAATAGACATAATTTTTTTTAGAGTAAGTGATCCCCACAATTAATCAATTATCTTACAAACTATTATAACCACAAAAAATGTTATTATGATTATCGATAGAAGTCTTGGGGTGTTATCCAGAACTGTTCATCAAAACTGTTGCAAGATTTAATTTTTTTCTGTGGATACAGTAGGTCTTCCATCAAAACAGTTACCGTATAAACTATCACCGCCACAAAGAGATGTTATTAGGATTTTCGATAGAGCTCTTGGTGTTCTGTTCAGAACTGTAGTACGAATTTATTTTTTTCGAAAATTGACAAAGAATGTTTTCGATACGAAAATTTATTCGAATTTTGTTGTTTTCTTCGCAAAATTCTGCAGGACTATTCAAATTTTGTACAAATAACTCTAGAACTATGGCATTTCTATCAAGAACTCTGAAAAAAATGTACATTTCTGAAAAAAAGGGTGCCAAATTCACAGTAAGTGAAGAGGTTTCCTCCTTAAATTGCAATTATCTCATAACCTATTAGCTGCACAAAAAACTGTTATTAGGATATTCGGTAGACCTATTGGGGTTCTGTTCAGAACTGTCCTCAGAACTGTTGTACGAATTTACTTATCGCGAAAATTAACAAATAATGTTTGCTATACGAAAATTTTTTCGAGTATTGTTGTTTTCTTCGCTAAATTCTGCAGAATATTGAAATTTTGTACAAAGAACTCTAGAACTATGGCATATTTATCAAGAACTCTGAAAAAAATATACATTTCTGAAAAAAAGGGTGCCAACTTCACAGTAAGTGAAAAGACTTTCTCCTTAAATTGCAATTATCTCGCAAACTATTAGCTGCACAAAAAAATGTTACTGGGATTTTCGATAGAACTCTTGGAGCTCTATTCAGAACTGTGCTCAGAACTGTCATACTTATTTCCATTTTGCGGAAATTGACAAAGAATGTTTTCGATACGAAAATTTTTTGGAGTATTGTTGTTTTCTTCGCTAAATTCTGCAGAACTATTGAAATTTTGTACAAAGAACTCTAGAACTATTTCATATCTATCAAGAACTCTGAAAAAATATACATTTCTGAAAAAAAGGGTGCTAACTTCACACGACTTACAAACAGTAAAACAATTGCAATATACAAAGACACAGAAACGTCATACATTCAGGTAACAAAATATGGAAAAAATATTATAGTACAATAGATGGAAATAGGAGGATATGCATTTCCGGCGTTACAGGTATACGTGGGTAAAGAATACTGGAATTTTTCTCAAGGGTAGCGTCTATGTTATTTTTCTCTGAGCCAGCCAGCGCACGTGGCTGCCTGCGGTGCGACTCATTGTCTGGCTCTTTGTTGGCATACGTCGTTATTAGGATTAGGAGACCTAACTTCTACAAATTCACCTTGACAAGAAGGCCCTGCCCTGTTTGAATCTTGCCAGTTCTGATGAAATTCAGGTCTCTCGTTATGATTATATCGTCTGTCGTCATGTCGGTAATTTCTGTAATTAATTTCTTGTCGGTGACGTGGTGAAGAACTTCTCCCTGAGTCGTAACTGCGTGGGGGACCGATGTGTCTGAAGTTATTCTGTCTCCCTTGACAATAATTGTTTTGGTTCCCATATTGTCTGTTTCTCTGGTTGTCTCTGTCACATTCATTACTATGGAAATGCAATCTTTCTCTGTAATTATTACTACTCTGCCAACGGTTGTCATACGGGTGGTGTCTGTTTTGGTCACAATTTGCGTTGTAAGAATAGCCTTGTAGTGTCCAGTTATTATTTCTGTTATCGCGGAATTGTGACGGATGTGATCTGTAATTGTTGTTCTCCTGTTTTCGGGTTCCGCGATTGTCAGTGTCGATTTCCAATTGTTGTAAGAGTCCCTGGAAAGCTTCAATGTCGTCTTTGCAACGTCCTGTCAAAATAATATGTCGTAAATGTTCAGGCAATTTGATTAAGCAAATGCAGATAAGTGCTGAGGGGCTGTATGGGATTGACAGTTACTGATTCTTGCGCAACATGTCTTCAAAATATTTCACAAGACTGGAAAATTCAGATTGTTCGAAATGTTTCATCATTATGATGCTATGTTTTACTCGGTCTTGTGTGGCTTGAGACCAATATGCTGAGAGGAAGGCATGGTAAAATTCTCCTTCACTGTGACAGTCGTGAATGACCGATCGCATTCTTACAGCTGGTTCATTCTCTAAATAGCCACACATAAATTCTAATCTGTGCTCTAATGATCAGTTGGGAGGAAAATAGTCAGAGAATTGATGAAGCCACGCTTGTGGATGAATGTCGTTTCCGGAATTCTTAAATGTTTTGCATTTACGTGTAGTAATAAACACCTTGTAGTCAATATCATCATGTCGGTCATTGTTACATCGTTTCGGCGGTTCCATCTCAAAATTCGGTGTAACTTCCCAATTTCTTTCATTATTTCCGAAGTGCACTGTGTTTTTATTTTGTGGCTGTTCCATATTTCTATGTTCCTCTTCCTGTATTGGAGCGCGAGTGTCCTCTGAAATATGTAATTTTTGTATTACCTGTGTCAACTGATCTTGTACTTCCCGGATTTCTCTTTGGTGTTGCGCATTAATTTGATTCTGATTTTGTTTGAATTTCCTAATTTGTTCATTCTCTTTTGTGTCATTAAAGACTACCGGTCTTGTGTCATTCAGATTATCATCTACCTTCGTAGATAAATTATTTAGCTGATCCGTAAGTTCGACTAATTTCTCTGATAATGAACTAATTTCCTCCATGTGTCTTTCTGAACCAATTTTCAGAGTATCTACTGTGTCCTTTAAGTTTTCCTGAGTTTTTGCAAGTAGCGTAACTGAATCAGTAGATGCAACTGAGTCAATTTTAGCCCGCAAGGTTCGTGATTTTCATGAACAATAGTTTGCAGTTCTTTTATGGCTGCTTCGTGATTCTGCAATGCATTTTCATGCTGCCAAAAATAGGTTAAAATGCTCATAAATTTGTTTTTTACGTCATTACGGACTTTCTGACTTTTCGATTCGATGTTATGTAACTCAGTAGTTTAATCTTCACGTGTTTAATCAAGCATGGTGTCTAACTTTTGAAGATTTTATTCTATTGTGTCTCAATTTTGAAGCTTTTGCTGTGTTTGTCTTTGATTTTGTTCCATCGTGTCTATCTTTTGAAGATTTTGTCCCATTTGTTGTATTAATTGTAATAACAATGCACTGGTGTATGAAACATGTTCCTCAGTGCTTTTCGGCAGTGAATTTGCACCGGCAACATTCACATGTTAACAAGCAGAAAATGTGTCTTGACTTATTTGAGAAAACGGTGAGGACCCAAAACCTGAATCTGCAGTATTTTCGAGATTGTGTCCTGTCATTTCGGATTCCTGAGGCGACCTGTTGCCGACCGATCGATCAATCGATAACGCTTCCCTGTTTACTAATTGTTTCACTGTCTACACCATTGTTTACAGCCCCCTCCATTTCCCTATGCACAATTACCAAATTACTACTTTGAACATTAGTTAATTCATTACACGGTGGCGCTAACACACTGATTTCGTCTTCACTGTCATTTCTCAGTTTACTTTGGAGCCTAGTATTACGTTTTTTACACGCCATTATTATCACAATATTTTACACGATAACACAGAAAAGCACAAATTGAAGAGCAAATTAAGAAAACACATTAACATAGCATTGAAAATAATATCTCGTTAATTGCAAGCGCAGCTGCGAAATACTTGGTGCAAATCTACATGCATGCCACAACTCTTTTACTGTACAACAATGAAAAACTACAACTACAAAGGAAATTCTCTCTATAATTACGCGCTAGCAATAAACAATAGATACACTAATTACACAAACTACAAGAAAAAAATCAGAAGATTCCAGTGAGGTATCCTCGGCTAAGGGTCGACATATGAAACGTCCCCTTAGAAAAATTAATGAATGACTGTACTGATAAACCTCTTACATTATTTGAGAAAAATTAATGAATGACTGTACTGATAAACCTCTTACATTATTTGATTTTCAAACAGCTGAGCAGAACTGAACGTACTCAGACATTTTGCTGTTTACCTGTTCTGATCAACACTAAGCTAACACACAGTATTTTTAGGGCACACAATATTTTTAGCGAAACGCAATCTGACTTCCAATAATCCCTACAAAAGAATGGCCCTGACTAACACTAACCTATACCTTTCACAAGTCACTTACCTCACAAAAATCTTCGTTACTTGAACTACTGCAGTACACCGAGCGTCACTACTGCCAGCTAAATAAAAGATTCAAACTACTGAAGGCACTAACTACTGATAGGCATATTTATCAAATGAAAGATTTTGATAGAGAACAAACAATGTATTTACCTTAATAGTGGTCAAAAGTCATAATATATATAGCAGTTCATGTCATCCAGTCTTACAAATTTACTGTCTCTGATGGACACACGTCCAGATCATCCGCTCTCAAAACTCCGCCATTTCTGTCCCCACATCCACCACTGCTGGCGGCTCACCTCCAACTGCGCAGCGCTACGCGCTGTTAACATCCAACTGCCCAACACTACTACGGCAAATATTGCAACAATACCGACCAGCCTCAGACTGCACACAGTACAGTCAGTGATCTTCATACAGAGCGCTACGTGGCGTTACCAACATAAAAATCTAAACAGCCTACTTACACTCTTTATTCTCACGAAGTAATCACAGTTATTGACGAGTGACATCAGATTGATTCCTTATTTTTAGATTTCCAGAAGGCTTTTGATACCATTCCTCACAAGCGACTTCTAATTAAAGTATCAATTGTGTGACTGGATTCGGGATTTCCTGTCAGAAAGATCGCAGTTTGTTGTAATTGGCAGAAAAGTGATATTAGACCCTCCCCAAGGTAGTGTTATAGGCCCTCTGCTGTTCCTTATCTGTAGAAACAATTTAGGAGATAAACTGAGAAGTCCTCTCAAATTATTTTCAGAAGGTGCTGTCGTAAAGTCATCAGAAAATAAAAACTAATTACAAAATCATTTAGACAAAATACCTCTATGATGCGAAAAGTGGCAATTCACACTAAATAATAAAAAGTGTGAGGTCATCCACGTGAGTACTAAAAGGAATCCGCTAAATTTCGGTTACGCGATAAACCGTACAAATCTAAAGGCTGTCAGTTCAACAAGATACCTTGCAATTACAGCTACGAACAACAGGAATAGGAATGATCACATATGTAATTTTGCGGGAAAGGCAAACCATTGACTGAGTTTTATTGGCAGAACACTTTAGAAGACGCAACATTTCTACTGAAGAGGCTTGCTACACTACGCTTGTCCGTCTTCTGCTGCAGTACTGCTGTGCGCTATGGGATCCTTGCCAGATAGGATTGAAGAAGGGCATCTAAGTTCCCAGGTTCATCTAAAAAGTTCAAAGAAGAGCAGCTCGTTTTGTATTATCACGAAAAAGGGGAGAGTGTCAGAGATAGGATAGGCAAGTTGGCGAGACAATAGTTAAGACAAAGTTATTTTTCATTATAACAGGCCCTTCTCATTATATTTCAATGTTCAGCGGCTCCTCCGAATGCGAAAATATTTTATAGACCGCCACCTAGACAGGCAAAAAATGATCATTCTGATAAAATAGATTCAACTTTTTGTTTTCCCCGCTCGTAGTTAGAGAGTAGAAAGGTAGAGAATAGTGTGAAAGAGGTACAATGAATCCTCTGCCAGGCAAAACAGTGTGAATTGCAGAGTAGTCATGAAGCTGCAGATGTAGATGTATACTCAAACCCAACAGGAACGGCTGTTGTCAGTGAATGCTAGTCCACCTTGCGAACATGTGAAAGGAACTGCATGCAGTGGTCATTTGAAGTCGCATACCTCGCAAAAGGCTGTTGCTAAGAGCGGCCCATGAAACGGCACTTCTTCAATTGGCCAAGTAACGCAGATACTGTACGGCAGATGGCTGCAGGCGAGTAATGGTGCCTGACGAGGCGCAATTTTCACTTTCAAAAAATGGTTCAAATGGCTCTGAGCAGTATGGGACTCAACATCTATGGCCATCAGCCCCCTAGAACTTAGAACTACTTAAACCTAACTGACCTAAGGACATCACACAACACCCAGTCATTTTCACTTTCAAATAATGGAAGAAATCGAATGCACCCGAAGTTGTGAAGTGGATGCTTATTTCAACATCTTCGGTGACAAAGTGTCCCCTCTATCTTCTACATCTTCATCATGAGCTTGATGTTGACACTGTTGTCCCCCAAGATGACATCAGCCGTGTTCACAGGGCTCCAAATATGAGTTCGTCGTTTGACAGATACTCATGACCATTATCGCAGTTGACTGGCTCGCGATCCTAACCTGATAGAGCATGTCTGGAACTATTTGAAACAGCGGATGTAACATAGCAATCAACATGCCCGCAGTCTGATAGCTTTACACGATATAATCATCAATGAACGGCTTCATCTGGGTATCTCATATCAGATGGTATCACTGATTTCTTTCTCACCGAACTGACATGAGCCGTTATCAAGGCAGAACGCTGTACTTGCGCGACATCTCCTGGAGGTGACTAGTGTTTTGTCCGGTGTGCTTACGTGATGTCCTACTTGACGCTGAATATTTTTTCAAAAAATGAAGCAGAGCACAAAATAATTGATAAATGCAAATATTTGCTTTAAAACAGTCGTAGCAATTTCGGCAATTTAATTTAAGCTTTCAAAAATGTTAAAGCATCAACATCAATATAGCTTCCTTAGTTCTCTTTGCCGGAATATATGCAACTGCACTGAACTTGAGTTAGTTTTCTGTAATGAAGATATCAGCGACCAACATTGAATTGTAGTCAGACCACCAGTGATAAGTTACAGGTGTTGCTGATATTATCGCTAGTGAAACTGAGTTCAACTGTAAACAATAGTAACGGAACGTTAGCAGTCAACTTGCAAAATGTCTTCGTCATGTTATAAGAAGTGGTGATGGCTTGTTTGAAGTTTAATGTCTAGTAACCGAGAGTGAACCTGTCTATCCTTGTTCAGGCCAGCTCATCGTTGTCCAATGAATGAGATAAAGGTACTTCTTCCATATTCAAAGTGGGTTGGCGATGGAGAAGTTATGTACCCACCAGGGAAACGTTTACGGACGAACTTTCCGAGTTGATTGAAGAGGTTGCTGGCTGAGCACGCTTATTTTTTAAAAAGAAAGGCTGTTCTCGATGTTGCCAGCAAAAGCAGACCTACTACAGGCCACTATTGGGTAATTCAATTAATTCTCGCTGTTTATTGGACATAAGACACATGTTTATTTGAAGAGAATAATATAAGACAATTTACTGAAAGTAGTGTCCTTCCGGAACGACAAACTTTTGCCACTTTTCAGACAACAACTGGATTCCGCGATAAAAAATTCAGGTTCGTTGAGGTTGTCCACTCACGAAGCAAGCTTTCGAGATCATTAAAAGATGTGAAGTGTCGTTCAGCAAGGCTATGCTGCATGGACCGAATAAATGGTAATCTCAAGGGACGATGGCGGGTTTGGTAAGACATCCTATCGAAATCCCTCATGTTTGCCTCATGTGGTTTGGCCTTGTCATGACACCCAATGACTTCGTTCTACACCACACCGACCAGAACGCATTTTATCACTCACCTCAAAACCTTTGTCTTTGAAGCGTCGAAGCGAATCTCTGCACGTTGTTTCCGACGGAGCATGTTCTCCAGACGCTTCAACTAACAAACGGTGACTTTCTGCAGCTGATTTGTTGAGATGAAAGCAGAATAGTAACACTTCCCGCTAATGCACTTCTTTGGATACAAAACCCGACATGTTCAAGGTATTAAGTGGGTATGTTGTTTCCACCCCACTCGAAAGTCGCGTACAGATCTGAAAGCCTAATGTTTGTAAGGTTAAACACGTCTCGTGTCAATGTCCGCTATTCTGTACTACAACTACTGCCCTCCATTCTTCCAGAACGAGAATTAATCTACCCCTGTATGTACGTCTTGATGACGGAATTCTCTTGGCGCTATCGAGGAGTTTACGGAAAGGATGCTGTTGCACAGGTAAGCAAGAGATACCCTCCCAAAGAGCGCTTAGTAGGGACTGGGGAAGGCACAAGCCACAAGCCCAGTCAACTGCTGAGTCCCAGAGACATTAGGCTAGCAGAGCTCTAGTTTATCCTCACGTTGTTTCGAGGATTAAGCAAAGGAGCCGTGAAAACAGCCCAACATTCTTCCTGCGCTTTTTTACGGATGTACCGACATCTCTAAATTTTGGCAGGTAGCGGATTAGATAATCACTCCAGTTCTTTCTCTGTTAACTTAATCTATTTCTAAGACCGAATTTTCTTTGAATGTTTAGTTAGTTAGTTTCATGTTCCATGGATAATTTGCAAGACAAATCGTAACGGTGTGGAATTAATTTGTAAATATAGCCACATGCAGAACATTTGTATGTTTTTTATTAAATCTATAGATTTGATTGACTACATTCTGTATATTACAATAACAGAAATTCTACGAAATAGAAGGGGTTTACAAGGAGAAACTTCTTCAGTTTTTCAATCTTAGCTTGCTGCCTGTCAGACATTTTACAGTCAGTTCCACAAGAAAGTTTTAAGAGGGCTGTTTGGGTTTTTATGTTGGTAACGCCACGTAGTGCTCTGTATAAAAATCGCTGACTGCGCTGTGTGCAGTCTATGGCTGGTTGGATCCATTCATTGTTGGAATATTCGCTAGTGCAGCATTGGGCAGTTGGATGTGAACAGCGCGTAGTCTTGGGCATTGGAGGTGAGCCGCCAGCAGTGGTGGATGTGGAGAGAGAGAGAGGCCAGTTTTGAGACTGTGTCGTGTGTCCGTGTCGTGTGTCGTGGAAAGGAAATTTGTAAGACTGGATGTCATGAACTGATATATATAGATTATGACTTTTGAACACTATTAAGGTAAATACATTGTTTGTTCTCTATCAAAATCTTTCATTTGCTAACTATACCTGTCAGTAGTTAGTGCCTTCAGTAGTTAGAAACTTTTATTTAGCTGGCTGTTGTAATGGTACTTGAATTACGTAACCATTACGGCACCTCATCTCAACCTCTCGATACCAGCAATATTCTACTGTGTTTCTGTAAAATAGTTAACATATTTCTGTGACAACATTCAGATTTGATTTCATTATTGTAGAGGTACTTCGATACATCGATATGTATATATTGCAATGATATTATTCGTAAGTGTATTCTTTCTTTTGTCACTATGATCTTTGACGGACTTGTAACTCTGATTTTTGGGTGCGTAAGCGGTTATTAGAGAGTCAATCTTTGGTTGTCATGTTAAAAAGACGCAAATTGTAGTCAGTTTATGAAATGTGAACTTTAACAGTGAGGAAGATATTTTCAAGTATGTTTTATATTGTGAAGTGATGTTTTGGAACGAGTTACGTGATGTTGCAACAAAAGTAATAAAAAAGAAGTGTAACTCAAATTCGGAGTGCTGATTACTTTTTTACGTCATCATTGTCCTGACTTGCAAAAGTTTAATCTTCAAGAATGGTTTATAAAACACATCTATAAAACTTTTGGATATCGCAGAATAACGTCTAGGCCTCTTTGCATCCGAGCTTGGAATCATTACTACCTAGATTTTCGACGATTGAGCCATGAGTTGACAACGAGACCAGCGTGGGAAACACGAAAAGATGAGTGCCTAGTTTATCCATTATTTCAAGAAACGACTTTATTGATTGTTTTCTAATGACACCTGCCACATAATATAACTTTGTTGTTGCCCGAAAATGCAATACTTAGCAGCGTGAGCAACAATAAAGTCATAATTAATTTTTGACTTTTGCTGTGGTAGGGTTGTTAGACTGTATACTTGTTGCATTGGCACTGTCTGTATTGCAGTAGTTCGAGCAACGAAGATTTTTGTGAGGTAAATGATTCATGAAATGTGTAGGTTATTGTGTCAGAGCCATTCTTTTGTAGGGATTATTGAAAGTCAGATTGCGTTGCGCTAAAAATATTGTGTGTCAATTTAGTGATGATCAAAATAAGCAAAGAGAGAACTGTCTGAGTACGTTCAGTTTTGCTCAGCTGTTTGAAAATCAAATAATGTAAGAGGTTTTCCAGTACTGCCATTCTTTCCATTCAAAGGGGAAATTTTAAAGTGAACGTCGTTATCTGTATGAAATAAAAGAGACTATTATAAATATATGTTGACATGAAAACACACGTTATTACTAATTGCGAAATTACTTAATAGTTAATCAAATCGCCGCACATGATCGATTACAGCTTGGCATCTTTTTGCCATGCTTTTCACGAGATTTTCTGCCTATTCTCTCGGCGACGATCTCCATATCGTCCTGATTCAGTATGTCAGCTGCTTGAAAGTATATGTTCGCTTTCCTTTAAGCTTCATCTTAATATAAGACCAAACATTTTCGATCGGATTTTCATCCGGAAACATTGACGACCAATCCACCGTGGACACCCCATTGTCTTGTTTCCACGCTGTACAGAGACGGCTGCGATGTTTCGGATCATTATCCTCTTGAAGCATCCAATTTGCCTTATTCGAACCAAATATCTTTTTAACGGACCTCAAAAGGCATTTTTGATAAATATTGCACATTTTTTCTGCGTTTAAATTGGTTGCAAATAATTTCAAATAGCCAAAATTGCAACCGACAAAACAAAACATTCATCTCTCACACTGTTTATCTGTACACTGTGTAAAAGCGCATTGAGTACAGATTCGAGACCACTACCAGAGATGTTGCTGCGGACGTTACATTTAACATTATGGTGTACACTTTCATGTGGAACTTACTGTATATCACTAGGCAAGTTATCAAATTTTTTTGTTGCAGCATTGTGCACCCGTTTTTGTGCTAAAGACAATCTTAATGTGGCGTAATGAATGCAATTTTTCCTTTTGGTATTGTAATTACGCACATCATTGTTCGTTTAGAACCGTAATGAATTATTTACAACAAACTTCATGAAAGAATAAATATAGTGTAAAACATAGCGAGAATGACCAACTTCTTGAAGAGATATCTACAAAATGATCGTGGGAGACCACCACATATTACTCTTACAGTACGTTTTTCAGCAATGAAGACTTTCTTTCTTAAAGGTGAATTACCGCTGAACGTCAACCCATATGACATTATTGAATTGGATTATATAAAATATGTCAACTTATTGTTTGTATCTCCCCAAGATTTGCAATTATTCTTAGTGTAAATGTGACTGAAATATGTTGTTTTAGGAATCTCAAAACGTGCTTTTTCTAGTTTATATCCTCGACAGTATGGCCACCGACGAACTTTGAAGTTTCCACCCTATTTATTATTTCCTCACCATGTGTTACACTTATCAATTTTGTAGTACCCTAGGTGCGCAGAACTGAATATGTTGCGTCTTTTTAAAACTGAGGATGAGACGATTCGCAGAGAACCAGTTAATGATACTTTTCAGAATATTGTTTACCATTTCTTCTGTTTCTGTACGTGTGCTTGGACTGATTACAGTACGAGTGTCATCTGCAAAAAGAACTAGTTCTGCTTTTTGTATATTTGATGGAAAGTCGTCTACCTGTATGAGGAACAATAGCAGACCTAAGCTAGGCCTTGGGAACCCCAGACGTGATTTCTCACCGATCAGAATAATGTACCTTGATTAATAAGTACAATTTTCAGCATTTTTTTGTTAGATAGGACATTATGCATTGGTTGGCTATACCATCAAACCCATAAAACTTTATCTCGGAGAATTTTGTGGTTTATACAGTCAAATGCCTTAGATAGGTCGCAGAAAATGTGAAGTGGAGCTATTTTGTTATTTAATAATCACAAAATTTGGCGAGTGAACATGAAAATGGCTCATTCTCAATAGATCAACATTTCTGATACCCAAACTGTGATTGTTACTCGTATTTCATTGCACATATTGTTTCAAAAGGCTTAACCAGTTTTCACAAGCCCTATCTTCTGTTGGAATGGAAAGAGAAACTTCAGGTGCATTTCAACTTACGCATTAAACTAAAAATTTAGCTTGGCGCTATTGTAAATATTTGATTCATGTTGTTGCCGGCAGGGCTCTCTCTGGTGCAATTAGGTCGCTCACCCGTCCATTACCTAGTTTGGGTCGAACACCAAAAAAAGGTTTTACCTTCTGCATTTCAACAAATGTAAGTCAGCTACAGCTCTTGGACGTGATTTTCGTCGAAACTACGGCACTGCGTCTCCTGCAATGATATGGACCATAATGAGAGTGTACGATTCTTTTTGGTGGTGACGGTGAGGAGGAGTGTTGTGAAAAACTCCGTCTATGTGCCCCTCCTCCCCCCCCCTCCCCACACACACACACACACTCACATTTCTTGCAACAACTTCAGGCGATTGTGAAGCTGCATAGCAACAGCCATGAATGCAGCTAACCTCAAACATTCTTATAAAATTATTGGACGAGCATGACTATCTCCTAGTTGTTTGTCGTGTGTCCAGTGATGGGCAAATTAAACAGTTGTGCAAGGTAAATAAAAACTTTGGTCCTAAACGTAACTGTAAAAGGTAGTGCAAGGGTGTATGCGCATGCACGGGAAAAGTAAACTTGGAGAGTGGTATCGCTCTTTTGAAAATAGGTGAATTGTAGTCCTAACGGGAGTAGAATTCGTTACGAATAGGAAGGTAGGGCAGAGAGTGTGTTACTGTGAACAGTTAAGTGATAGGGTTGTTCTTATCAGAATCGACAGCAAACCAACCGCGAAAACGATAGTTCAGGTATACTTGCCGACGTTGCAAGCTGAAGATGAAGAGATAGAGAAAGTATATGATGATATTGAAAGGGTAATAAAGTATGGAAAGGTGGATGAAAATCTAATAGTCATGGGAGACTGGAATGCAGCTACAGGGGAAGGAATAGAAGAAAAGGTTACAAGAGTATGTGGGCTTGGGACAAGGAATGAGAGAGGGGAAAGACTTATTGAGTTCTGTAATAAATTTCAGCTAGTAATAGCGAACATTATGTTCAACAATCAAAAGAGGAGGAGGTATACTTGGAAAAGGTCAGGTGATACAGAAGATTTCAATTAGATTACGTAATGGCAAATCAGAGATTTCGAAATCATATACTGGATTGTAAGGCGTACTCGGGAGCAGATAGACTCAGATCACAATGTAGTAGTGATGAAGAGTAGGCTGAAGTTCAAAGAGGTTAGTCAGGGAGAATCAATAGGGAAGGAAGTGGGATACGTAAGTACTAAGTTCTGTAAGACTTAGATACAGCAACAAAGAATAGCTGAGCAGGTAGTAAAGTTGAAGGGGAATGGACATCTTTGAAAAGAGCGACCAGAGAAGCTCGAAAGAAAAACATAGGTACGCAAAAGATAACTGCGAAGAAACCATGGGGAACACAAGAAAAAGTTCAGTTGATTCATGAAAGAAGGATGCACAAAAGTGCACAGGGAAATTCAGGAATACAGAAATACAAGTCACTGAGGAATGAAATAAGCAGGAAGTGCAGGCAATCTAAGACGAAATGGCTGCATGAAAAATGTGAAGAAATCGAAAAAGAAGTGTCGGAAGGACTGACTCAGCATATAGGAAGGTCAAAATAGCCTTCAGTGAAATTAAAAACAAAGATGGTAACATTCAGAGTGCAACAGCAAGTCCACTGTAAAATGCAGAGGAAAGAGCGGATAGGTGAAAAGAGTACACTGAAAGCCTCTACCAGGGGGAAGATTTGTCTGATGTGGTAGAAGAAGAAACAGGACTCGATTTAGAACAGTGAGGGGATCCAGTACTAGGATCAGTATTTAAGAGAGCTTTGGAGAACTTAAGAGCAAATAAGACAGAAGGGATAGATAACATTCCATCAGAATTTCTAAAATCATTGGGGGAAATGGCAACAAAACGACTATTCACTTTGGTGTGTAGAATTTGTGAGTCTGGCTACGTACCACCTGACTTTCGGAAAAGTATCATCCACACAGTTCCGCAGACTGCAATAGCTGACAAGTGCGACAATTATCACACAATCAACTTAACATGTTATGCATCCATGCTGCATACAAGAATAATATACAGAACAATGGAAAAGAAAGTTGAGGATGTGTTAGATGTCGATCAGTTTCGCTTTAGGAAAGGTAAGGGCACAAGGGAGGCATTTCTGGCTTTGTGGTTGAAAATGGAAGCAAGACTAAAGAAAAATCAAGACACTTTCGTAGGATTTGTTGACCTGGAAAAAGGATTCGAGAATGTAAAATAGTGCAAGATGTTCGAAATTCTGAGAAAAATAAGGGTAAGCTATAGGGAGAGACGGGTAATATACAATATGTACAAGAGTCAAGAGGGAATAATAAGAGTGGACGACCAAGAATGAACGGCTCGGATTGAAAAGGGCGTTAAGTCAGGGATGCAGTCTTTCGCCCCTATTGTTCAATCAGTACATCGAAGAAGGAATGAAGGAATTAAAATTCATGATGAAAGGCTATCAATGATACGATTCGCTGATGACATTGCTATCCTGAGCCAAAGAGAAGAATTACACGACTGCTGAATGGAATGAACAGTGTAATGAGAACAGAATATGGATTGAGAGTAAATCGAAGAAAGACGAAGGTAATGAGAAGTAGCAGAAATGAGAATAGCGAGAAATTTAACATCAGGATTGATGGTCACGAAGCAGATGAAGCGAAGGAATTCTACTAACTAGGCAGAAAAATAATCAGTGTCAGACGGAGCAAGGAGGACATCAAAAGCTGCCTAGCGCTGGCAAAAAATGGGTATTCCTGGCCAGGAGAAGTCTATCTACTATTATTAAACACAGGCCTTAATTTGAGGAACAAATTCCTGAGAATTTATGTTTGGAGCACAGCATTGTATGGTAGCGAAAAATGGATTTTTTTTTTTGTAAGTTTCTTTTGGACCAAACTGATGGTGTCTACGCTCCCTAGGCTAACACATTACTTAATCTAACTTAAGCTAACTTAAGCTAAGGACAACACACACACCCATGCACGAAGGAGGACTCGAACCTCCGTCGGGGGCAGCCGCGCCAACCGTGGCAAAGCGCTTGAGACAGCGCGGCTACCCCGCGCGGAGAAACATGGACTGTGGGAAAGCCGAACAGAAGAGAATGGAAGCATTTGAGATGTGGTGCTATAGACGAGCGATGGAAATTATGTGGTCTGATAAGATAAACCTCAGGTTCTGCGCAGATTCGATGAGGAAACGAACATGTGTAAAACACTGACAAGAAGAAGGGACAGATGATAGGACATCTGTTGAGGCATCAGGTCATGACTTCCATGGTACTAGAGGGAGATGTAGAGGGCAAAAACTGTAGAGGAAGACGATCACTTAATTGAGGACATTGCACTCTGAGAACTATTTTCGTATTTTCGCTTCTGAATAGTCGAAGTTGGACAGTCATAGTTTTGTAGAAGTTTACACTTGTTTCATTTCTGCCTGCTCGCGAATTTTGTATTTTTCCAGTTAAGTGAGGCGGAGAAAGGAATGGGAAACTATGGTTTAAAGGCACCTCTAGAAGTTCGTTGCGACGGAGCAGAAATTCTTATTGGAGAAGGCTGCAAAGGAAATTGATCCCATCGTTCCGGAAAGAACTATTGAATTGTTTGACATATGCAATGTTGGGAATCCAAAAGCAGGATTCCTGCACGCTGTCTTTTAGCCCATTCCTCCCAAATATTCGTGGGAAATGTCATAGTGGTTGCGGTTGTCACACAGGAGTCATATTAAGGAAGAACAAGGATTCAAATCCCCAACTAGCAATACAAATTTATGTTTTCTGTGGTTTCTTTAAAACAAACTGTATCTGCTAAGGCGTTTCACTAATCTTTGGTGCGTGTCCACTTGACCTACAAATAGGAAAGGAAGCTGCTACGTACTGGTTGAAGACGAATTCTTACTATCACATTCAAAATCTCGTGGGAGAGGAGGCTACAGAACGAAAACAAGTAAGAAAACTAATCCTTCTCCTCTGCCAGGAACGCTGGGATAGTGACGAAAGAGGAAGACGAAACTACTACTTCCTTCTGGCGATCAAACACAGGCTCGGATTAGAATATCTGAACCCCTCAAGACGTTGACCCACTTTTTGACAGCCACGATACATGTGCCACGTACACTCATCTTCAGAAGAAAAAACAGAACACCTTCAACGATAGAGATATGACATTCATATTCACAGGATATGTACATTAGTAAGCTCTGCAGAAATGATTAGCATTTCAGTCACCTCGGTTCAGTATATGTCCTGTTGCCCAGTAGACGTAGGTTCCGCGGTGGGCCTTGATAACTTGTTTCATGATTGATGGCATAGATGCATATAAGGCACAAATGGCCTCCTGTGGCATAACCATCTGTGGTAGTTGGCACTGGATCACAATGCCACACCCGTCGTTTCACCACATCCCACACATTTTCGACTGGCGACAAGTCTGGTGATCTGGCGGGCCACCCTGTGACATCAAGAAGGCACATGTTCGTACAGCAAAATGTGGTCGTGTACTGTCTTGCTGAAAAATGGCGTCTGTGGTGTCACGCAGCAAGGGTATGGCTAGGGGTTGCAGAATGCCACTCGCGTAGGTGACACTGGTCACAGTGCCCTGGACATGCACCAACTGTGATATGCGATTGTACCCAATAGCACCCCACAACACTAGGTCTCGAGTTGGCGCTGTGTGACTGTGCGAATGCAGTAAATGAGATGCCACTCCCCCTGTCTGCGGCGAAACAAAATGCAGCCATCATTCTTAAGCAAACAGAACCTGATTTCATTCGAAAACACTATCTGATACGATTTCTGTCCTCAGTGATGTCGTTCCATGTTCCACTGCCGCCTAGCATCTTTCTGCAATTTGTTCCAAGGTAGGAGGAGAAGTGGACGACGCGCACGTAATCCATGCTGTAATAAATTGTGTACGATGTGTTCCACTGTTGCGACAGAGCCGAGGAGGACAGAGTTCTGTCCTGCAGTGCCACTCGGATGAGGTGTCGATGTTCTCTGGGGGTGGTCTGGGAGGTACGACCTGACCCGCCTCGTTGTCATTCTGCCAACACTCGTTACGTTGCCAAAACACTTGATCCTACAGAGCAGCAGTTTTCCGGATGGATGCATCAGATTCTCTCAAGCCAACAATGCGTCCTCTTTCAAACTCACTGATCTGACAGTAAGGTTCGCGCATGCGTCTGCGAGGCATCCTGCACGTGTGCTCAAGTCACACTGATCCATTACCTTCGGTTTATAGCAGCAACAAGAGCCGCAGTCACATTTTATAGGTGGGTGGTGTTGCGCCGTGATATCGATGTTGAACCTGAACCCGCTGGCCGAAGTGTTTCAAACACTAACCAATTCTGCAGAACATACGAATGTACATGTCCTGTGAATATGAACGTCCTATCTCTACTCGTTCAATATGTTCTGGTTTTTCTGAACATGAGCGTGCTTGCATCACTCAGAGGTAGTGAAACAAACAAATGTGGTTGCAGAGAAGAAGCCACTCCAAGCACGATATCTGGGAATGGCCTCTATATGCGGACATGATTAGTGTGAGCGGCAACAACAATTGTCTCAGCGTGTTTCATGATCCCTTGCATTGTACTCCTTTGGATGGACGATATGAGAATGGATTATGAATAAAATTCGAAACTAGTCATCATTAAGTAATAGAAAATTAACGAGAAGAGCTATTTTGAAACATTGGATGTTTGTCATAATGAAATTATTGTTTGTTGTTGTTGTTGTTGTTTGTTGTGGTCTTCAGTCCTGAGACTGGTTTGATGCAGCTCTCCATGCTACTCTATCCTGTGCAAGCTTCTTCATCTCCCAGTACCTACTGCAACCTACATCTTTCTGAATCTGCTTAGTGTATTCATCTCTTGGTCTCCCCCTACGATTTTTACCCTCCACGCTGCCCTCCAATACTAAATTGGTGATCCCTTGATGCCTCAGAACATGTCCTACCAACCGATCCCTTCTTCTGGTCAAGTTGTGCCACAAACTTCTCTTCTCCCCAATCTTATTCAATACTTCCTCATTAGTTATGTGATCTACCCATCTAATCTTAAGCATTCTTCTGTAGCACCACATTTCGAAAGCTTCTATTCTCTTCTTGTCCAAACTATTTACCGTCCATGTTTCACTTCCATACATGGCTACACTCCATACAAATACTGTCAGAAATGACTTCCTAACACTTAAATCTATACTCGATGTTAACAAATTTCTCTTCTTCAGAAACGCTTTCCTTGCCATTGCCAGTCTACATTTTATATCCTCTCTACTTCGACCATCATCAGTTATTTTGCTCCCCAAATAGCAAAACTCCTTTACTACTTTAAGTGTCTCATTTCCTAATCTAATACCCTCAACATCACCAGACTTAATTCGACTACATTCCATTATCCTCGTTTTGCTTTTGTTGATGTTCATCTTATATCCTCCCTTCAAGACACCATCCATTCCGTTCAACTGCTCTTCCAAGTCCTTTGCTGTCTCTGACAGAATTACAATGTCATCTGCGAACCTCAACGTTTTTATTTCTTCTCCATGGATTTTAATACCTACTCCGAATTTTTCTTTTGTTTCCTTTACTGATTGCTCAATATACAGATTGAATAGCATCGGGGAGAGGCTACAACCCTGTCTTACTCCCTTCCCAACCACTGCTTCTCTTTCATGCCCCTCGACTCTTATAACTGCCATCTGGTTTCCATACAAATTGTAAATAGCCTTTCGCTCCCTGTATTTTACCCCTGCCACCTTTAGAATTTGAAAGAGAGTATTCCAGTTAACATTGTCAAAAGCTTTCTCTAAGTCTACAAATGATAGGAACGTAGGTTTGCCTTTCCTTAATCTTTCTTCTAAGATAAGTCGTAAGGTCAGTATTGCCTCACGTGTTCCAGTATTTCTACGGAATCCAAACTGATCTTCCCCGAGGTCGGCTTCTACTAGTTTTTCCATTCGTCTGTAAAGAATTCGTGTTAGTATTTTGCAGCTGTGGCTTATTAAACTGATTGTTCGGTAATTTTCACATCTGTCCACACCTGCTTTCTTTGGGATTGGAATTATTATATTCTTCTTGAAGTCTGAGGGTATTTCGCCTGTTTCATACATCTTGCTCACCAGATGGTAGAGTTTTGTCAGGACTGGCTCTCCCAAGGCCGTCAGTAGTTCCAATGGAATGTTGTCTACTCCGGGGGCCTTGTTTCGACTCAGATCTTTCAGTGCTCTGTCAAACTCTTCACGCAGTATCGTATCTCCCATTTCATCTTCATCTACATCCTCTTCCATTTCCATAATACTGTCCCCAAGTGCATCGCTCTTGTATAGACCCTCTAGATACTCCTTCCATCTTTCTGCTTTCCCTTCTTTGCTTAGAACTGGGTTTCCATCTGAGCTCTTGATGTTCATACAAGTGGTTCTCTTATCTCCAAAGGTCTCTTTAATTTTCCTGTAGGCAGTATCTATCTTACCCCTAGTGAGATAAGCCTCCACATCCTTACATTTGTCCTCTAGCCATGCCTGCTTAGCCATTTTGCACTTCCTGTCGATCTCATTTTTGAGACGTTTGTATTCCTTTTTGCCTGCTTCACTTACTACATTTTTATATTTTCTCCTTTCATCAATTAAATTCAATATTTCTTCTGTTACCCAAGGATTTCTACTAGCCCTCTTCTTTTTACCTACTTGATAACAAATAAATTGTGGTCAGAGTCCACATCTGCCCCTGGAAATGTCTTACAATTTAAAACCTGGTTCCTAAATCTCTGTCTTACCATTATATAATCTATCTGATACCTTTTAGTATCTCCATGGTTCTTCCATGTATATAACCTTCTATCATGATTCTTAAACCAAGTGTTAGCTATGATTAAGTTGTGCTCTGTGCAAAATTCTACCAGGCGGCTCCCTCTTTCATTTCTTAGCCCCAATCCATATTCACCTACTACGTTTCCTTCTCTCCCTTTTCCTACACTCGAATTCCAGTCACCCATGACTATTAAATTTTCGTCTCCCTTCACTATCTGAATAATTTCTTTTATTTCATCATACATTTCTTCAATTTCTTCGTCATCTGCAGAGCTAGTTGGCATATAAACTTGTACTACTGTAGTAGGTGTGGGCTTCGTATCTATCTTGGCCACAATAATGCGTTCACTATGCTGTTTGTAGTAGCTTACCCGCATTCCTATTTTCCTATTCATTATTAAACCTACTCCTGCATTACCCCTATTTGACTTTGTGTTTATAACCCTGTAGTCACCTGACCAGAAGTCTTGTTCCTCCTGCCACCGAACTTCACTAACTCCCACTATATCTAACTTTAACCTATCCATTTCCCTTTTTAAATTTTCTAACCTACCTGCCCGATTAAGGGATCTGACATTCCACGCTCCGATCCGTAGAACGCCAGTTTTCTTTCTCCTGATAACGACATCCTCTTGAGTAGTCCCCGCCCGGAGATCCGAATGGGGGACTATTTTACCTCCGGAATATTTTACCCAAGAGGACGCCATCATCATTTAATCATACAGTAAAGCTGCATGCCCTCGGGAAAAATTACGGCCGTAGTTTCCCCTTGCTTTCAGCCGTTCGCAGTACCAGCACAGCAAGGCCAAAACGATTAGTGTTACAAGGCCAGATCAGTCAATCATCCAGACTGTTGCCCTTGCAACTACTGAAAAGGCTGCTGCCCCTCTTCAGGAACCACATGTTTGTCTGGCCTCTCAACAGATACCCCTCCGTTGTGGTTGTACCTACGGTTCGGCTATCTGTATCGCTGAGGCACACAAGCCTCCCCACCAACGGCAAGGTCCATGGTTCATGGGGGGGATGAAATTATTAAAAATTATATAAGACCCGCAATATTCACGTTGAGATTAATAAATCTAGCTATTTTGGCTCTCGAACAAAAGATGCAAATTGACACTGACGAATGTATTAATGAAATTGCTTTTCAAAAAACATGTATTATAAATTTTAATTTAAGAAAGACATTTTATTTGGAATACATTTGAAATAGTGAGAGAGCATGATGTATAAAACAAAAATGTAGCTTATGCTATACTGAATGTTAGTAGAGTATCATATAACAATGTGAAGTCAAACGATTATGAACTTTTCAAGATTTCTGCTAAAGCTTTTCCCCTTTATATAATAAGTATATATTTATATATTACATTTGTTTAAAAATTTGCAGCCGTTGAGTGTTCGAATGTTTATTAGAGCATCCTGAACAATTTTAAAATAGACTGATAAAGAACTTTTTGAGAATTTTTATATAGATATTTATACACCATATACATTTAAAAAGTATGTAGCCTATGTTTGTCTGAAAGTATATTTGCGTATAGTGTAAAAACAGGAAAAAAAATGGACAAGAACTTCTCGAGATATTCCGCTTTATGTATTACATATATATTTATGTACTTTGTATGTTAAAATATGTAGCCCATGTCCATTCGAATGTTTATTAGAGTATCGTGTAGAAATTTGAAGTAAATCGGTCAGAAACTTTTTGAGTTCTTGTTAACGTTTCTCCTTTATGTCATTTGTATACCACATTGTAAGGTGGCAGATTAAATGAATGTCAATTTCGCACCTTACCTAAGAGTTCTATACATCGTAACAGGAAGGTGAATATGACACCTAACTTACTTTGGCAGTAATGAGCAGATTTCCTTATAAGTATGTAATGCAAAAGGAACGGCACTCAATCGACGGTATTAACACACCGCTCCTATATAATCCACATCAATGAGCAGAGGGTGAAACGAGCAGCGAGAGGAAACGTTTTGTGAGGAAGCAGGCGTGGGCAGAAGCAGAGGCCGCAGCACGGGAGGCACCACGAAAAGCTCTTAGGGGCATCCCACAGCAGGAGTCAGCGCGCGGGGTAGGTGACGCGTACTGGAGAGCAAGTAACGGGCCACCAGAAGTAGGACAGAAAGAAGCTTTAGAAAACTGCGTTTCGGAATTTCAAGTGGATACGAACAAAGCTGGTGATGCAGTTGATCATGTGAACAGTGAGTGGTACACATGTGACATATGCATGTAACATTTACGCATCTGGAGTGGGCACAAAACGTCCGATTGGCGGAAACGAACTAGGAAGGAGTAAAGTGCCGAGATTTAGATGCAGTTTAATGGTAGGGCCCTCGTGATTGGCAGAGAGAGTTTCTAAAAAATAAGAGGAACGCTCCTATTCGTAAAAAAAAGCCGTGGTGTGGAGAATGAAAGAACCCGGGTGGGGACACAGTTCAGCTACGACAAAAACAAGAGCGAAAGTTTCAGGGACTCTTCTCTGAACTGGCGTCAAGTGCAGAACAGGGGACATAACGCTCTGTACGACACAGAGGATAAATTTGTGTCAATGCTGAGTTCACTGCAGTTGACATTAAGCTAGATATTAGCTGTAGCGTTGTTGAGCTCCAGCTTTGGAGGAAAGAAACCAGTCAGTTAGTTAATTATTCTTGCGACGACTGAGAGTGCATTTTAATATGCACGCTGCTCCAGCCACGCGCGTGCATATCGCCATATTCCAAGACTAGGTATGAGTACATGTTTGCTCGCATAACGAGAAACATAGCGAAGGGTCCTGCTGGAAAAACAGCAAAGGCTTAATTAGTTTTTATAGGAATTTCAGAGGACGAGAGCAGCCATGCAGACGACAGCTCATCGCAGCTAAGGTAAATACTGCGAGTAGAGATGTAAACTTGTTGGTTCACCAGCTTGCGTCCACTGTAAACTCGAGCGACCTTGGGTAATCTTTTGCTCAACTTGTCACAAAACTAACCATCCTCTGTAGACTTGATTGTCATCCTAAATAATACCAAACTTTGAACCGTAATCGAATGATTTATCGTAGTACTGGCCAACATCATGACGTAGTCGTAAGAATAATTTTGTAAAGAAACTTCTAGTTAAAATTTACTATTGTTGTGTAAAGGATTATTTCATTTTCTGAGGACGAGATGCGTTCTTTTGACAACTGTCGTAACATTGTCACATTGTAAACTGTGTAAACGCGTGTATTTCTGTGATAAGATTGCAACATTAAACCGAATATGCTTACAGCTTACACAGTTGTTGTTCTGTCCTCAAAACCTTTCAGAATGGCGAACCTGTCAGGATGGCAATTGGTCTGCCTGGATGGCAATTAGTCAAATTAGAAGGGGAAATTAAAATTTTTGAATTGAAAAAAAAAATTCTTTTTTGTTTTATTGTTTTTGTAACGAGGTTACCCAATGTATGTGTATGTTTAGTGGTCAGAATACAGTAAATGTGTCATCCAAAGTGTAGAAAAGTTGCATTAATAAATAAGCTAATGTTTATGTTGGTGTGAAAGTAGCTTGTGCATGACCTTGCTGGCGCGCGCCAAGTTATTCACGGCGTTGTTGAGTTGGTTTGAAATTCTACAAACAGTGAACAGCGTTGCTGTTGATGTGTACATAGTCTAAGAAACTTTCTATGATATTTTGGAAACGTGTAAGATCATATAACTTGATGCTGACGAGAGCTCAGGCTCGCGCAGTTCGAGAAAGACAGAGCTTAGTTAGACGATCGGAGATGACGGAAGAACGGAGATTATCGCAGATAGGGCTATCTGAAGATCTTGACAGGATAGAGATTGATGTACAACAAAAAGTATCGATTGCGAGTCACGGAACGGAACGTAGTGATAGCGCAGAGGGAATGGTGATAGTTTCACGACTGGTATCACAGTCTGAGAATGCACAAAAACAAACAAATGACGGATCTGGTGGGTCATAAGTGGGATCAGAAGACGAGAAACTTCACTACGTTGAACCAAATATAGTAATTCTATATCATACGGGCAGTTTCTAACAGAGAGAATGTGTGTAAGTGCGTCCGCACTATGTGTAGAAGTCGGTGAGACGCCACGTGAAAGATTCGAACGGCAAAATTTACATCAAACAGTGACAGGTGACGATGGTGAAGAGTCAGATAGTGTGTTCGCAATATTGAAGCGACTCACTATGGTCGTAAAGCAAACAAATGCAGGGTTAGCAAACATAAAACTTGAAACAAACTTGGTGTTAGCAGATTTAAAAACTGAAAGAAATGCAAGGTTAGCAGATTTAAAAACAGAGACAAATGCTGGCTTAAACAGTCTCAAATTTGAAACCTATGCTGGGTTCGAAAAAGTCTGCGAAGATTAGCAAAAACTACGAACGAAAGTTAATGAACAGTTTACTAAAATCCGGAGAGAGGCGAGAGACTTGCGGGAGCTTATACAATCGTTAACGGCTGACCAGAAAAAGATACATTCTGACATTGACCAGGTGCAGGATGCAGTGTCTAATGTTAATCAAAGAGTTGATAATTTAGCACGGAAGACCTCTGATAAGACGCAACAAATCGTGGAAGAGCTCAATGTTAGAAAACGTGTCACACGAGCAGCACTAAAAAGATTCGAAATCAAAAACAGTATGAACAGCTTCGTACAGAACTGAAACAGTGTATCGAGAACCGTACAGAAATCAGTAGTGAGGCAACGGAATCGGTAGTATCATCCGACATAGCGATGGACAGAAATCCAGAAGTAAACAAGTCAATTATGCAATCTTGCGTAGCAGTAGCGGAAACATAAAAAAGTCATGAGATTCCATTCGTATATCCACAAGAGGTTGCGTCAATAATTACCGAAACGAAACAGTCGCAAATGGGAAGAGAACAGTTAATATAGGTGAGTGAAGCAGGTAAGGTGCGGCCACAACAGACAATGGAGCGAAAAACGGTAATCGCGCGCATTCCAAGAGAGCGGCAGCCGACCCTCCGAATGTACACGAGAGACGCGAGACAGAGCAAGTTGCGACGACACATGTACCAATTTCCAAGTTATAATACAACAGCTTATATACCGCATGCCAATACGAATCAAATAGGAAGATAAAACACTGAGCCAGTAACGGGAAATTTTAACGAATCTTTCAGTCCGATACACTAGGAACGGTAAGGTTTAGATAACTGCACCCCACTGCGTAGTTACGACGCTAGATGGGACGTAAATCTGTCATCTCAGGACCCAAATATGGTAGAACGAATACAAGAAAACATGACACAGTTGAAGGGTACGGATAATGTTGTGAAAACACAAACGCCATATGGTGGAATAGAAAAATTTGACAATGATCACTTTTTTACAGTCAGAAAATTCCAACATTACAAAGAAAGCGGGAACGGCTTACACCCACGCATGTTTATAAATCAATTCCAGATCGGTTTACCAGAGCATTGGCCATTTTGACATAAACTTGACTTCATTTGTGGGCATATGGATGGTGCAAAAGTGGAAACCATGCAAAGAGTAGCTGCAAACTGTCAATCATATTAGCAATTGAAATCCGCATTCTTGGGACGGAAACCAAAAAGAGAATAAAATATGAATTGTTACAGAAAGAGTATTGGAAAATTCAGGAGAAAAGAAACCAATTAGATTTTTCGAAGAAATGACAAAAAAGGATCAGTGTTTAGATAGTCCATACAGTGATGGGGAACTGATATGTATGTGGACAATGAAGTTACCGTTACGTTATCAGCCGTCGTTGGTAGATAGGGCAGGAGATAATATACAAGCATTTAAAGGGATGTTAAGAGAACTTGAATTCATCTTCAGTGAAGATGACGCGGAGAAACAAAGAACAGTGAGAGAAAACAATGGTAGGGGGGATAATAGCAACCAATTAGACTTTTATAGTAGTTACAATGGCAATAATAACATACGAAGAGGTAATCGTTTTGGAAAGAATGTTAATCACCCATGGGATAACAATAATAACTATGGTTTTGGAAATTCACAGAGGTCGAATAATAATTACGGTTTTGGTGGGCCGCGGGATTACGATAGTGAATTTGGTCCTAGAAACTACGGTGGTAAATATGATCCGAGATATAATTACCGTGAAAACGAGGTATGAAGGCTTAGAGGTTTTCAACAACAAAATCGAAGTTACTCGGGTGGAAATGGAATGACCGGAACGCAGAAAGATTTGGAAAATCAAGCTTTAGCAGGACAAAACACGCGAAATGAACCGGTACAGGAAATCGAGTTGAGGCCACCAAACCCAGGTAAAAGACAGAACTGACGAGATGAACGGTACGAAGACCAATCACAAGTGATTCAATAGCAAAATGAAGTTATTTATATAATTAAATGTAAATAGACTTAGTTTTGATCAGCAAGATTCTGAAGTACGTTTATAGGGTAATCGGATACAAACACCAGCATTCAGTTGACTGGGAATCGACCGATGATGAGGAACAGGAGTTATTAACGGTGAATATAGACAGTAGTACAAAAACTGATGATCACCAAACTGTAAAAGATGAAGCTCATTTATACGAAACGGAGAGAGAAATAGTATGCCAAGAGGATAATGCACTGTTGACAATACCAATAGTGACACCCAAGTTAGAAGTGAAGTCCCACCAGTACCCAAAGTAAAACATCGACATCAAGTAAAATTAGCACCAAGCAATAGGAAGCCTACGGCGTCGATAATAATTTCTTTTCTATATTCCATGGCTCCATGGAAGTGAGTAAAGTAGCCCATGATAATGCAGTCGAACTGATTAATCCAAAAACAGGAAAATCATTGGGTTTGCACCCTGTGAGTCATTTGAAATTGTGTAAAGGGTAAACAAAAGAAGAAAGAGTAACACGACACGAGAATTTAGTTTTATTAGATGTCCAGAAATCAAAGAATATGAAAGATAACAAAATGCACGCTTCTCCAGCCATGTGCATGTATATCGCCATACTCCAAGACTAGGGATGAGTACATGTTTTATCGCATAATGAGAAACATAGGGAGAGGTCCTGCTCGAAAAATCGGCAAAGGGTTATTTAGTTTTTATAGGAATTTCAGAGGACGAGAGCAGCCATGCAGACAACAGCTCATCGCAGCTGAGGTAAATACCGCGAGCAGAGGCGTTAACTTGGTTCACCAGCTTGCGTCCACTGTATAAACTCGAGCGACCTTGAGTGATCTTTTGCTCAACTTGCCACAAAACTAACCATCCTCTGTAGACTTGATTGTCATCCTAAATAGTAACAAACTTTGACCGGAATCGGATGATTTATCGTAGTACTGGCCAACATCATGACGTAGTCGTAAGAATAATTTTGTAAAGAAACTTCTAGTTAAAATTTACTATTGTGTTTAGGATTATTTCATTTTCTGAGGACGAGATGCGTTCGTTTGACAACTGTCGTAATATTGTCGCATTGTAAACTGTGTAAACTCGTGTATTTCTGTGATAAGATTGCAACATTAAACCAAAAATTTTTAAAGCTTACATAGTTGTTGTTCTGTCCTCAAAACCTTACGACATATATTAAAGAAATATGTAGCCAAGGTCCATACGAAGTATATTAGAGTATCATGTAAAAATTTGAACTAAATCGGTCAAGAACTTATCGCGATTTTTGCTAACAGCGTTTTCTCTTTATGTATATATTTCTACACCAATACATTAAAAAATTTGTATCTGATGTCCGTCAGAGAATTTGTTAGAGTATTGTGTAAAAAGAACGTATCGACATGTTTACTAACAATGTTTCCTTCTATGTATTAGATACATATTTATTACATATTTATATATCACATATATTAAAAAAACATGTGGCTTATATATGCAGCCTGTGTCCATACAAATGTTTGTTGCAGCAACTTATGAAAATGTGAAATAAAATTCTCAAGAAACTTCCGAATTTTTTTTATATTAACATTATCCTCTATTACACACATACACGCACACAGTTTTATTTGAACATCGTGTGAAAATCTGAAACATATCAATTAAGTGCCACTCGAGATTTTTGATAACAGCGTTAAACTACAACTCTTAATATAGTAGTAGTATAGATGCAACAAACACAAATATGTAGTATAGATGCAACAAACACAAATATGTACTCATTTAACCCGACGCTCCCAATATTAAGGTGCGAGTAGAACGCAATCTGAATACGAACAACAAATTTACAATGCAGTTCAAAGAGTGCAATACACTAAGAAGTCTAATCAGAAGCAGAATGTGACAACACCAAATTCCTTAAACTACGAAACAAAAACAAACATGGAAGACTACAAATCACCCAAATAGAAAGCGAGATAATGGACTGATAAACTTACAGTGCTCTAAGTGGCTTGACAGCGAACCAAGGTCGTGTTACTGAAAGTACCTATATGAGATTCATTCCCGTGATGTAATGGCTTTGTTTACGATTTAAAGATTATAGAAAGCACTGAATCTGAAATCGTTGTAGGTACGAAAAAGCTGGCTAAAGCCGCAAATAAGTTCAGCCAAAATATTTACAAAGGAAATAACCGTGTTCAAAAAAATGGTTCAAATGGCTCTGAGCACTATGGGACTCAACATCTTAGGTCATAAGTCCCCTAGAACTTAGAACTACTTAAACCTAACTAACCTAAGGACATCACACACACCCATGCCCGAGGCAGGATTCGAACCTGCGACCGTAGCAAACCGTGTTCAGAAGTGATGTTAATTAATAGTCAGATTGTATTATCCTTGTATATTGTGGGTAAGTAATGAATAGAAAAAGTTTGAGCTGTATATGTCAGGGAAAATTCTGTAGGTCAGTGTTCAAACGATATAGACAAGCAAACTGACAGTACGTTCAGTTGCACTCAGCGGTTTTAGACGGTTCAGATGCCTTAAGCAATTTCTCTCAGCAGTTTCCGAATTAAATAAAGAAGTTTCACCAATACATCTCAGTATTTAATCTAACTGTGTTTCTAATCCTGGGTGGCTTGCCAATGCCATATGCATGAGGAGATGGTGTGAACGGGGCAATGGAGAAAATGGCTCATCGTTTATTTAGCACTACACGCACAGATCACACCTTGGTAACCGCAGAGTCCTCATTTCAACATGGCTGTTTTATTTTGGCGAATTTCTAGACGAAGATGATTAAGTAATCTTCATGTTGGCCACGGAAAGTTGTTTCCTGGGCTAGCTCTTCTTTTGGTGGTATCCAATACCGTTTAGCTCTGTCCTGGCAATGTTGAAGCCTCTCTCCTGCCTCTAATTTCATTACGGGGACAGTAATTGAGATAAGGCTTTTTCTTGTTGCGAAGACGTAGAACAACAAGTTCATGCCCATCAAGTGGGTGCCCGCCGTCAGTGTTGGCTTTAGTCCTTTCGGATTTGGTTGTTACTATCCGTCTGACGCTGAGTGTTGCTGTTCTGGCCAGGAATTGGATCTTCTCGATCGGAGTTGGTGTCAAGCATCCTGTCACATAATCGCAAATTTGGTGAAGAGCGATGTCAACCTATTCCGAGTGGCTAGAGCGATATCACACAAGGGGAAGCATATTCTCCTGCCGAGTGGCACAAGGCTAGAACCGGTGTCCGAAGGACATGTGGACTTGCTTGCCATCTTATGACAATGAGTTTTCTTAAAATATTGTTTCTTGCTGCGACCTTCATTCGGACTCTGTCTCATTGCTCCTTGAACGTCGGACCCCTGTTGCCAGACTCCTAACTTATCTAAGGGATACAGCTGTGACTGAAACGAGCTCCTAGCCATGACTTCCGATGATTATACACACCGGCCACATTCAAACTCGCCTTTTCTATTTAGCGAACACTCTACAAAAATTAACTGAATGGTTAGTTGACTGAGACAGGTAAGGAAACTAATTCTTTTGAAGTTTAATATCAGATAATAATTTTGACAAAAAAGGGGCTGATGAGAGAGAGAGAGAGGGAGAGAAAGAAAGAAAGAGAGAGAGAGAGAGAGAGAGAGTTTGCAATTTCCGGAAGAAGAAGTAACGGAGTGAGGTGGTTCTTGTGTCAGTGGAATGGAACAAGAAGAAAGAAATCTCGTCAGCTCTGTGGCAAAGACGGTGCGGCAAAAGGAAATGCCAGCCTTTAGCCGGCTACTTCTGTACAACTGCTTGTGAGAGCGGCACGTGATAAAGACGAGCAACCTGGATCAAAGTGGAGCCGACTCAGATTCTTGAGCCTTGCATGGTATTCCTTTTCTGCAACTTATGTCGTCTGCAACTGGAACGAATGTGTGAACACTCTAGGCTGCGAGCAACGCATGGGTAAAAATGGCAGGCGATATATGTGTTGCGAACATTCGGTCGATGACCTTTCTCAGTCGCAGCTGCCTGAGTCCCTCGGCGAAAAGGTCATTACATTTGGTTTGATGTTCGCATCTGCGCTAAGAGTGCCACTTTGGCGAAGATAATAGCTCTGAAATGGATACGCAACCTCACAAGAGCGTAATAATCTTTTGTGTGTTACACCACGTAGTTGTATAAAATTCATTGGACAGACGGGAAAGTCAATCTGTACTAGGCTTAAGGAACACCACAGAAGCTGGAGATTGAAGAAGCCTGATTCAGCCTTTGCAGAACATTGCCTGAACAATAACCAGAAATACCTAATACATGCACAAGTCCTATACACAGGGTAAAAGGGGGTTAAACTCGACCAATTAGAAATTTTAGAAATTAAAAGACAGATGTGTACATCCCCACACTTATTATTAAACGAGGAAACCCAATTCAATTATTCACCTCTTTTAGATGAGATCACGACCCCAAGATAGAAGTGAAATTTTGGACTCCAGTCCATCATAGTTAAAAAGTTCTTGGCTGATGCATAACTTTAGTCCTGTCATGTTAGTGTAGTTGCTGAATTGTGTAATAAAGTAAGTAATTGTTAAAAATGGTCATTGGCGTAATTTTGCATTAAGCTATAGATCGATATCTTAAGAAGTTGAGATGATTATCTTTGCCTTGTCATCATGTTTATCTGTGCGTTATGATCCTCAGCGCAAGGCCGTTGTAATATGGTTGAAACGTCGGTTTTAAATTTATAGTTAAAGCATTTTATGCAGTGACGCGGTACAACACCCAGAGTAATTTTAAACCATGACACCGGCCGCGGAAGCCTACGTAATTACTCTTATCATTTCATTGCTTGATTGCTACATAAATCCCTCTACAATGGAGGATATTAGATACCACAGTTTCAATTTCACAAAGTACAAATGGATAACTTAACTGAGAACAAACACACTACTTATATCAACTTTAAGCAAAGTCAGATGACTGTAGATGAATGAAACTCATAATAGTCGAAACGAGTACTGTAATTGTCTTTTGCTTGAGTCTGTGGTCACAAGAAAGTATTACGATATGAGACTTCAATTTGTGCTGTAGGCCTCTTATAAACTCTACTAAAAGTGCAACTAAATCTTGCAATACTTAATATGTAAAAATTTCCTGCTTTCCTTTAAGTTTAACATACGAGTAATAACAGATTCTATTTTTTGCCCCCTGCTTCTGTCTGCTGTGTGTCACGTGTCTGGTAGACCAATTTCTAAGACCATCGTAGTTGATTTCACAATGTGTGCTAACAGATGTAACTTATTTGACTGTCATAACTGAAACTAAATGAAAGATTAAGTTTATTTGTTTACCAGCTGGATATCAACAGTTGGTTCAGATTGAAGGTCATGTTATAACTTATTATGCAGTAGGAGTCTTTTGAGTAAGTAATTGGAAATTAATCTGCGTGTCAGTGATTGAATGCAATTGTAAAAAAGATAAAATACTGCATATCTACTCATAATAGTGACGTGAGTGAAAGAGGAATATTAAGACACTTCACTCACAGGGAGTGTTGTTAACAGTCCCAATTTGTAGAAAATCTAAACTTCGGAACTGGTGGTTAAATAATCGATACGGCAAGGCACTTGAAGTCAGGACAAAAAAAAAAAAAAAAAAAAAAAAAAAAAAAAATAGACAAATTGTCAATCATTATATAAGTATTTACTTATAATATATTGTTGGTAAACTGGTATAACATTAGTAAAAATTACTGTACAGTTGATCAAAAGTACCAAATTTAAGCTGGTAACAAAAAATTTCGGACTCTCTTTAGCACAACTTATCTTTGGATTACGTTCAGATTTCGTCGACTGGATTTGAACATACCAAAGTGTTTCCGCATTGTACACCAGAGGAAAAACTGCGGTCACGCTACACTATAAAGGGGTGCGATGGCGTTTAGTGGGGTTTCAGGCTGACGATGTCCTTCGGGAACGGATAAATCATCCGGCAGGTGTCAGCAGTGTCCAAGGTTGTCAAGAACTTCGTCCTACTGCGCACCGCACAGCGCATTGTCGTTTTCTGCCGCGACATGTGTGACAATCAATGTCCCAATGGAAGGGGTGGGTTCACTGTCACCCTTTATAACACCCTCTTGAGGCCTTTTAGCGTCAATTCTGAGCGGCGGTGTGTCTGATATACTCGTATTTCCCTCGGCCACTGCGTGATTTCAACGCTGAGAGTCGCGGTTCTGACCGCCGTCGGAGAGGCGTCAAAAGAAGGGGTGCAGCATGGGTAAGAGGGCGTGTGACGACCTTCCCATCGTGCGACAGGTCAAGACGATGTTGGACAGATTTTTGGTGAAATTTGGTGCCAAAGTGACATCATTCATCCACTCTCCACGTCACGTGAACTTCTGTATTCTGGAACTTTTCCCACATTTTTCACCTTGTTTGCAGCGTCGCCGAGTTCGAGGGTTACATTGCGGGGCGCTATGCTTTTTCACCATTACAAAAAGATAGTCGTAGGCTCTTCTGACCAAAGTACTGCGTCGCAATGGCAGACAGTTACGGGGTTTCGAAAAAGTGTCCCTTCAATTGTTTTGTGCAGTGTAGTTTATGCCCCATACTTTTTAATTTATATCTTTGCAGCAATAGTAGAAAGCAACTAACTCAAGATTTAAAAATTTAGTAAAGGAAACGGTGTAATTACTCGTAATTTTGTTTCCACGCAAATACTTGGAGACACTCTGTTTTCCCGTCACACTACCAGTGAGAAAGTTTATGAAGAGTACATTACAAATCTTAAAAGACTGCAGAAGCATATAATCTGAAAAGCTCTATAACTGAAATAAAAGTAACGCTCTTTACAGGGTCGTCACCAGCAAAATGTTAGCCATCCTTCGGTACCAGTGTAGCTTGTGCCAAACCCACTTGTATTTGCCTGATCATTCTGTAATCTAAGAGCTATTTGTTAAACCTAATTTTTAAAGTGTGGAGTTTGTGCATTTCATTATTAAAATATGAGTCTTATTATACATTTTGATTGCTATCCTCGTGAACAGGACCATTTGGTGGACAATGTGAAGATTGTCGAGGGATATATTTGTTGTGCAATTTGGCAGCGAGGCCGAGTGAAAAAAGGGTTAAGACGACGGTTTGGAGACAACTTTAGCGCCCTGGAGCCCCCTACTGGAGGGTACAAGAAAAGAACGTCTCGTCGACAACGTCGTCACTGGCTACAGAGCGCAAGCTAGGATTAAGGAAGGAACTCTCCGACATTTGCCGTAAGCAATTTAGCAAAACCACTGTAAACACAAATCACAATGGCCGGCCACGGACTTGAATCGAGTAGGGACGCGAGAAAGACGATAAATTCATTAAATGCTTTCATCAGGAGGGAACAGAGCGAAGAGGTATAAGGTTTCGTATTTTTATTTATTAAAATTAAACAGCACAATAAATTTCCTTCTAAGGAAGCAAGGAATTCCAGGAATATTAGTGCCATAAGATATGCAGGAGAGCTTCTATGAAGTTAGAAGGTAGGAGGTACTGCCAGAAGTAAAGCTGTGAGGGCGGTTCGTGACCCATGTTTGTACAACGCAGAGGGCATCCAGGCGCGGTAGCTCAGCACGTTCGGTCAGGAAACTGGCAACCCTCTTTAATAAAAAGTTGAGCGAAGTTTCCATCGAGAGACACTGAGAAGACGTCATGGGATGTCTGCACAGAACCGATCCCCCCAAAGAAGAAAGACAATAAAGGAACAGCAACTAAAAAAAAAAAAAAAAGGAAACAAAAACGCAATGGCCCCAGGTCCGACATACAAGTTTTAATCTGCCAGCAAGTTTCAGATCAATGCACAATCCTCTGTAGAGTAAAAATTAATTCTGAAAGTATGAACATATATCTATTATGCTGATTAAAAGACTGCAGAAGCATCTAATCTGAAAAGCTCTATAACTGAAATAAAAGTAACGCTCTTTACAGGGTCGTCACCAGCAAAATGTTAGCCATCCTTCGGTACCAGTACAGCTTGTGCCAAACCCACTTGTATTTGCCTGATGTAGATGTTCGAAATACCTAATCATATCCCTGCCTTGCATTCAAGATCACTGTAATTACGTCACGAATATACACTCCTGGAAATTGAAATAAGAACACCGTGAATTCATTGTCCCAGGAAGGGGAAACTTTATTGACACATTCCTGGGGTCAGATACATCACATGATCACACTGACAGAACCACAGGCACATAGACACAGGCAACAGAGCATGCACAATGTCGGCACTAGTACAGTGTATATCCACCTTTCGCAGCAATGCAGGCTGCTATTCTCCCATGGAGACGATCGTAGAGATGCTGGATGTAGTCCTGTGGAACGGCTTGCCATGCCATTTCCACCTGGCGCCTCAGTTGGACCAGCGTTCGTGCTGGTCGTGCAGACCGCGTGAGTCGACGCTTCATCCAGTCCCAAACATGCTCAATGGGGGACAGATCCGGAGATCTTGCTGGCCAGGGTAGTTGACTTACACCTTCTAGAGCACGTTGGGTGGCACGGGATACATGCGGACGTGCATTGTCCTGTTGGAACAGCAAGTTCCCTTGCCGGTGTAGGAATGGTAGAACGATGGGTTCGATGACGGTTTGGATGTACCGTGCACTATTCAGTGTCCCCTCGACGATCACCAGTGGTGTACGGCCAGTGTAGGAGATCGCTCCCCACACCACGATGCCGGGTGTTGGCCCTGTGTGCCTCGGTCGTATGCAGTCCTGATTCTGGCGCTCACCTGCACGGCGCCAAACACGCATACGACCATCATTGGCACCAAGGCAGAAGCGACTCTCATCGCTGAAGACGACACGTCTCCATTCGTCCCTCCATTCACGCCTGTCGCGACACCACTGGAGGCGGGGTGCACGATGTTGGGGCGTGAGCGGAAGACGGCCTAACGGTGTGCGGGACCGTAGCCCAGCTTCATGGAGACGGTTGCGAATGGTTCTCGCCGATACCCCAGGAGCAACAGTGTCCCTAATTTGCTGGGAAGTGGCGGTGCGGTCCCCTACGGCACTGCGTAGGATCCTACGGTCTTGGCGTGCATCCGTGCGTCGCTGCGGTCCGGTCCCAGGTCGACGGGCACGTGCACCTTCCGCCGACCACTGGCGACAACATCGATGTACTGTGGAGACCTCACGCCCCACGTGTTGAGCAATTCGGCGGTACGTCCACCCGGCCTCCCGCATGCCCACTATACGCCCTCGCTCAAAGTCCGTCAACTGCACATACGGTTCACGTCCACGCTGTCGCGGCATGCTACCAGTGTTAAAGACTGCGATGGAGCTCCGTATGCCACGGCAAACTGGCTGACACTGACGGCGGCGGTGCACAAATGCTGCGCAGCTAGCGCCATTCGACGGCCAACACCGCGGTTCCTGGTGTGTCCGCTGTGCCGTGCGTGTGATCATTGCTTGTACAGCCCTCTCGCAGTGTCCGGAGCAAGTATGGTGGGTCTGACACACCGGTGTCAATGTGTTCTTTTTTCCATTTCCAGGAGTGTATCACTCTTATTTTAGGAACTTTTGATGTAATAACTGAATAAATAAAAACCCTTTTTCCTGCGTTCACACTATCTATCCTGCAACAAATTATATAACGGATCTTACCTTGTATCCTAAGTAACAGTATTTTTTACACAATATCGATCGTAATTTATTTGACATTGTCTTCCGTACAAGTACTGTACTAAAAGCCTTGAAGCACTTCGCAAATGTCACTGCGGACATCAGGAACTATCTGAGATTAACTATAGTCCGATCCACGGACAATGGCGTTTCGCACTGCTCGAGAAACCGTTGCACTGTTGCCGGTTCAAAACTATTTTTGCGGTAAGGGCATATATGAGCTCTACCCTTGAAGAAAGCGTGTATGCTGCAAAAAATGTCCCTCACTTTCTTGTGCAGAATTTGTTGTTTACCACCACCATAAGCCGTGACAAGTCACAACAAATGAAACAGAGATTCTATAAATAAGTCGCCATAGTCACGTTTAATGCATGCATTGGCTGTGACATTCACAGCTGACCGCTGAGAACATTACTGAAGCTCATTGGCTGTCGTAGGATGCGTGACGTAGATGCGCAGAACAAGCCTAAACTCGACCGCCCCGGTTCGAGACTCCAACTATAGTTATTGAAATGCCAAACAGATACCAACCTAACTGTCTCCAGACCAGCTGATAAAAACCAGAGTGTAAATGCTTTCTTCATCAGATTATTTTACTCGTCGGACGCTACTGTTCAGCTTTTAATTTCCCCCTTAGATACGAAGAGGAGGTAGGGAGAAGTGTCAGGTGACGTAGGCCCATGGTTTTGTAACAGTGCTAAGGTGGTCAGGAGGGGCAATTCATTGTTAAACAGACTATCTCTACACGTATTACGTTCCGTAAATAAATCACCGACACCTAAATTTTCCGTAATAAGTCACCGACATCTAATTTTTTCATTTCTTGCCCAATTTTGCTTGTTTCGACAAGAATAGCGCGTTCACCAAGCATCCTGTCGACTATCACAGTCTTGCATTGCGGCTATAGGGTGTGTCTTTGCGGCAGCTTTGCTAATCATACATCCCCGGCATGGCACAGAGATGATGAAACAAATCCACTGTTCTTATTGGAGCATTTCAGTCGCATATGCCTACTCGACCCGTTGGTCGCTAGATCCGGTATGTAAAGCATTACTGTGTTTTGAACTGTTTCCAGTCTAAAAGTATCGCTTGCAAAAACAAAGCAGTATTGTTTGCTGAAACTCTTCTCGAACATACATAAATATTAAATATTAGATTCCAGTAGCAAAAGGCTGCAGCTCTCCCCCCCCCCCCCCCCCGTTATGTGTTCGCCTCTTCCGCCCTCTGTCCACTTCAATCTCACCACTTTCTCTTCATCTCCTCCTCCCCTCTCGGTGTTACCCTCTTACACCTGGTATCTGTCCACCTCACCCTTACCATTCTCTCTGCCCCTTCATCTCCTCCTCCCCATTCTTTGTCAATTTCCTCCACCCCCTCTCTAAAAAGTCTGTTCCTTCTGCATGTGTTCATCTCTTCTGCGCTCTATCTGTCCACCTCATCCTCATTATTTTCACCAGCTGCGACATTGTCGCGAATGTAAACAGTGATCCAGGTACTGTCAAATGATTTTATTCCAGTCTTTGACCACAATATAAAGTCCTTCGACGATGACCGGTTTCAGTCAGTAATGACCATCTTCAGATCTGTTCTACAACATGTCCTAATGTCAAAAAGTGGAATAAAACCATTTGATCCTCACTGTTCTCTCTGTTTCTTCATCTCCTCCTCCCCGTCTCTGTGTTCACCTCTTCTGTCTTCTGTCTGTCCACTTCATCCTCACCACTCTCTTTGTTCATTTCCTCCACCCCCTCTCTGACTGTACCCTCCTCCCCCCTCCCTCTGACAATATCCTCCTCCACCTTATCTCTTTCCATCTCTGTCTTCCCCTCTTCTTTTTCCACTTGCCCATTGCCCTTCTTCACCTTCCATCTGTTTCAAGCATCTATGGTCTCCTCTATCCATCTCTGCCTGCCCCAGCCAAACTCATCGGCATGTGTAACGCCTGTAACACCGTTCAGTAAAGCAGGCGGATACTACATGCACAGCATGGAGGGCGATCTACACATCAGGGGCTTGAAAATCATTTATTTACCACTGATGTATATGCAACCATGCAAAGCAGGTCGATAAAGCAGGCCAACATCACTCCATGCCTGTCGTCCAGGGCAGCCTACATGTTTTGTTTATCTGACATATAAGCTGTCCAGCAAAGCAAGTTGATTTGCGTTTCCCATACGACATTCCTATCAGTAGGGAACTTATAGGCCAGTGGTTGGTAAAACACATTTTTGCCTGTATGTTCGCTCCTATTGAAATTGGAGGTTACAAAATCCCACAGTACTGATACTAGTGAGGCTCACTGTTCGCGGTCGAAAGTTGGTTCAAATCGATACAGAGGTTTGGGACGAGACCCCCGTCATACACGTACACACTCTGCTTTGTACATATAACAGATATAACTAATATTGTGTTGTGTGAAACCTGTACGCCAATCATCGATTATTAGCACAAAGAAAAACAGTAACTCAGTGTTCTTAGGGTTGGTATGCTATGCTCGTTTTGTTGTGTTCTCCTCCACTCCCTCCAACGTAAATGCTTGTTTGCAGGTGCAAGTGAACGGTAGTGAACACTGGTGAATTGTCTGTGAATGCTCGTTTCCCTATGTTCACTACAATTCGCTCCAGTATAATCGAGACTTCGACTACACGCAGTGGCTTCCAAGAGGAATATTTCATAAAAGAACTAGGTAACATACATTAAGAAAAGTGTTCCAATGAGCATGCTGTGCGGCAGTGAAATACGATTAATAAAACAGGAGAACCAAAGCAGGATCTTACTAAGAAGTGAGAGTCTTGAAACATTCAACTGTCGCAAAAAGAGAAATATGGGAACGAAGTGGCAACGGAAAACACAGAGGTTAGAAGGCAATGTCTTGGGTTACAGAGAACAAAGATAGGACAATCGATTATCAGTGAAAGAGTGCCTAAAAATTCTCGATTATTCTCGAAGAGAAAAATAAATATTGCTAGACAAATAGAAGATTGATATAACTGTTGCAGAATGTGAGTCACAACAATTCATTTGAATTACTACTTGGTTGGAAATGACGGGCAGAGCTAGGGGAAGGAAGAGATAGGCAAAGAGAGCGGGTCGGAGGAGATGAACAGACAGAGTGAGGTGGAAATAGACAGAGAAGGGGAAGAGGGGGTGACGAACGGGGAGAGGGCGGATGAAGAGATGGACGGAGAGAGGGGGAGGAGGAGGTGGACAGAGAGTGGAGGTAAGAGGGGATGGACAGAGCTAGGGGAAGGAAGAGATAGGCAAAGAGAGCGGGTCGGAGGAGATGAACAGACAGAGTGAGGTGGAAATAGACAGAGAAGGGGAAGAGGGGGTGACGAACGGGGAGAGGGCGGATGAAGAGATGGACGGAGAGAGGGGGAAGAGGAGGTGGACAGAGAGTGGCGGTAAGAGGGGATGGACTAATAGAAGATTGAAATAAAGAAATACCAGGTCAACGTCGGGTTTCTCAGCTATTTACAAATAAAACAGCCTCTTGCTACAAAAATAGTTTTATAACATCTTCATTACATGATCGATTTCGTGATTGCCATCATCAGCTGCACCTTACGTGCATATCCAGTCGATATTACGTATTATTTTTCCGGATAACTGCTGGTTGTCAATAATTCGGTTGTAATGAAAGTGTAAATTTGCGTTAGCTTCCAATGATTTCAGTTTCAAAACGTATTTAAGTTGTAAGTGGTTTTTGATAATACTTGTGCTTTATTGAATTTCACCTACTGTTTATTGGTATGTGGTAGAATAAAAATGGTTCAAATGGCTCTGAGCACTATGGGACTTAACATCTATGGTCATCAGTCCCCTAGAACTTAGAACTACTTAAACCTAACTAACCTAAGGACATCACGTAACACCCAGTCATCACGAGGCAGGGAAAATCCCTGCCTCCGCCGGGAATCGAACCCGGGAACCTGGGCGCGGGAAGCGAGAACGCTACCGCACGACCACGAGCTGCGGACTGTGGTAGAATAATAAAGTAACAGACAGACGACTACATACAATACGGACAAGTTTTCCTCGATTGCAGCGCTTTTAAAATTCAGTAGAAAGTTTGTTTACATCGGCGTACACACACTGCAAGCCACGGTATGGTGCGTGGCGGAGGGTACCTTCTAACATTGCTACGTGTTTCCTTTCCTGTTACACTCGCTTATAGGACGAGGGAAAGACGACTGTCTACATGACTCCGTACGAACCACAATTTCTCTTACCTTGTCTTCGTGGTACTTATGCGAAATGTGCGTTCGTGGCAGTATAATCATTCTGCATTCAGTTTCAAATGCTCGTTCTCTAAATTTTCTCAATAATGTTTTGCGAAAAGGCTTCCCAATTGAGTTTACGAAGTATGTCCGCAGTACCTGCATGTTGATCGAACTTACCGGTAACATATCTAGCGGCTCACTTCCGCATTTCTTCGATATCTTCCTTCGGTCCGACCTGGTGGTGATCCCAAAAATTTGAATAGTACTCAAGAATATGCCGCACTCGTGTTTCATACGCGGTCTCCTTTATTGATAGCTGTGCTCTATAAAAATAAAAATTATCGGCATTTTCGGATCAATACTAAAAAAATATAAATTTTGGAAAACCAGATACACTTGCGCATAGGCGGCTAAATATAGTTTAGCGATTATTTCTCATTCATTACAGAGTTGCAAAGAATGTAAGTTTCGATTCTGGTTCCCTTCGCCTCATATAAATGTCCGGTCGTCTTATTGTCTGAACTGCTGAGTAGGCCAGATCAGTACCGACACCGCCCTATTGATGAATAAATATTCGACAGATTTTCCGCATCAACGATTGCTCTGTCATAGTCGATACAAAAGACACTCATCCACCAGACGATTTTCGCGAGCAGGCGCAAATGATATGTGAGAGTCTGACTACGACCGCTTGTGATCTTCCTGAGAAGACCCACAATGCGACCCAAGTGGCACCCATAGGACGCTGCAACAACAAGTAGCAATTTTCGAGGGATCTCGCCAAACGAAACTTGCTCTTCTTTCATAATATTGAACAGTTAAGGTATCAAGAGTAATTCCCGATACATTGCGGTAAGGTGTTCTTACGTACACGACGATGTTGCGCCTTGGAACATGTTTCTACCTTTGACGAACCTTAATTTTCCAGAATAATTTTTGTTATTCCAGAAAAAGACTGCAGCAGTGGGAATATACACGTAAGGTGTTCAAAAAAAGTGTCGAGTACTTTGAAAGGTGGTCGCACTCATCGAAAAAAGAAAAATAAGTTCCGTAAACATGGAACCGGAAATGCATAATTTCTGAGATACGTCCAGTAAACATAGATTATCACTTTCTGTGATAAGCTTGTGTTTATAGAAGGTGTTAAACATGGCGTCCATTCATGACAATGAACCCCTCTGCCCTCCGGCGTGAAGAATGACACACCCTTTGAAATTTATCCGATTGTTGCTGTATCTGCTGGCAAGTATTGAAGAAGCGAACTTGTAGTGCCCGCACATCGTTGATTGGCGTGGCGTAGACCAACTCCTTCAAATGGCCACTTAACGAAAAGTCTAGGAGATAGAGGTCTGGGGAACGAGAATGCCAAGGTGTGCCACCCCTCCCCCCTCCCCCTCCACCTGACTAATCAGTCGGTCCTGAAATGTGAAATGTCTGCGTCAGATGTTCGCGCACTTTACCATTTGCAATGAAAATGTGCTCGTGCACCATCATTCATGAACCACACTTGTATTCGTTGCTGCAATGGCACAGTCTCCAGCAATGTAGGCAATACAGTAATGAGAAAGTCCAAATAATGTGCCCCAGTTAACCTTTGTGGTAGCACGTATGTCCCTATTAATCTATCGCCAAGTACGCCTGCCCATACGTTGATTGAGAATCGGTGTTGACGCCCATTTTCCTGAATTGCTTGGGATTTACTTCTGCCATACATGCTGGTTATGGAAACTCAAAACACGACCTCTTGTGAACCCTGCCTCATAGGTAAATAAAATCTTGGATGTGAACAGTGGATCTGCAGCACACTTCTGCGACAGCCATTGACAGAACCGCCGTCTGCCGTGATGATCCTGTGGCCTTAGGGCCTGAACGCGCTGTAGATGATATTGGTACAGCAATTGTTCATGAAGACCCCCCAGATAAGAGAGTGAGATGCGCTTCTAGCTGCCGCCAACCGTCGCACACTGGTCGCAAGGGTTTCTTCTACGGAATGTGGCACACGCTCCTCCTTGTCAGGGATGCGGACTGTGCGATGTCTTCCACATTCAGTCTTCCGAGGTTCAAGGGTACCTGTGTCCCTCAGACGCTGGAGAAGTCTGCCGAAAAGCTTTGCAGAGGGCACTCTGCTCTGTGGATATTTTTCGGCATAGAAGGGACAGGCTCTCAGGCTACGCCCATTTAGTAAACCGTAGCAGAATATCATATCCGCCATTTCACTTGTCGAGTAGAAAGCTTCCACTGCTAACAAGTGGTGGAGGAGAGAAAATGTAAATGTACTATGCCATTTGTGCGTACAAACAGCACAATAACAGTAAACACCTAAGTGAATCCGCGTTTGGAAGAAGGTACCACACCATGGTAGGTGCTCAGGGTTCACAATACTGTACAATGAGGCACACGAACTCAACGAAAATTAACATAGCATACAACGTGACTCGAACCACACAACTGACTGCAGACCGCCTAATGGTAGGCAGAGTATTCCGAGTAAGACATGATAGTATCCTGCCGACACATTTGACGGAGCGCCAGTGCAACGACTGTGCTAATATCCGCAACCAAGTGTCGTGCAGCCCTTCTTATAAACACGAAAAGTGTGCGTCTCCGAATACATGTTTATTGGACTTATTTCTTTGTGTTTTTGTGACAACTACCACCTCTCACAGTATGCGACACTTTTTTTGAACACTCGGCTGAGGCGGAAATCTAGAAGTGGCCCAAGGTACAACACTCTCCCCAACCAAAAATAATGAAAAATAAGCTCGCACAAGGATGAAATTTTAATTACATGTCCCACAGGCATGTACACTACTGGCCATTAAAATTGCTACACCACGAACATGACGTGCCAGAGACGCGAAATTTAACCGACACGAAGAAGATGCTGTGATATGCTAATGATTAGCTTTTCAGAGCATTCACACAAGGTTGGCGCCGGTGGCGACACCTACAACGTGCTGACATGAGGAAAGTTTCCAACTGATTTCTCATACAGTAACAGCAGTTCACCGGCGTTGTCTGGTCAAACGTTGTTCTGATGCCTCGTGTAAGGAGGAGAAATGCGTACCATCACGTTTCCGACTTTGATAAAAGTCGGATTGTAGCCTATCGCTATTGCGGTTTATCGTGTCGCGACATTGCTCCTCGCGTTGGTCGACATCCAATGACTGTTAGCAGAATATGGAATCGGTGGGTTCAGAAGGGTAATACGGAACGCTTTGCTGGATCCCAACGGCCTCGTATCACTAGCAGTCGAGATGACAGGCATCTTATCCGCATGGCTGTAACGGATCGTGCAGCCACGTCTCGATACCTGAGTCAACAGATGGGGACGTTTCCAAGACAACAACCAACTGTACGAACAGTTCGACGACGTTTGCAGCAGCATGGACTATCAGCTCGGAGACCATGGTTGCGATTACCCTTGACGCTGCATCACAGACAGTAGCGCCTGCGATGGTGTACTCAACAACCAACCTGGGTGCACGAATGGCAAAACGTCATTTTTTCGGATGAATCCAAGTCCTGTTTACAGCATCATGATCGTCGCATCCGTGTTTGGCGACATCGCGGTGAACGCACATTGGAATCTTGTATTCGCCATCGCCATACTGGCGTATCACCCGGCGTGATCGTATGGGGTGCCATTTGTTAGATGACGGTGACCTCTTGTTCTCATTGACGGTACTTTGAACAGTGGACGTTACATTTCAGATGTGTTACGACCCGTGGCTCTACCCTTCATTCGATCTGTGCGGAACCCTACATTTCAGCAACATAATGCACGGCCGCCTGTTGCAGGTCCTGTACGGGCATTTCTGGATACAGAAAATGTTCGACTACTGCTCTGGCCAGCACATGCTCCAGATCTCTCACCAATTAAAAACGTCTGGTCAATGCTGACCGAGCAACTGGCTCGTCACAATACGCCAGCCACTACTCTTGATGAACTATGGTATCATGTTGAAGCTGCTTGGGCAGCTGTACCTGTACACGCCATCCAAGCTCTGTTTGACTCAATACCCAGGCGTATCAAGGCCGTTATTACGGCCAGAGGTGGTTGTTCTGGGTACTGATTTATCAGGGTCTATGCACCCAAATTGCGTGAAAATGTAATCACATGTCAGTTCTAGTATAATATATTTGTCCAATGAATACCCGTTTATGATATGCATTTCTTCTTGGTGTAGCAATTTTAATGGCCAGTAGTGTAGTAAGAGTTTGGTAGCTTTCGGTCAGGGACTTCGTGGTGTAAGCTTTTCCATTTCCGCCAGTGTGCTTGGCGTCTGCTCCCGTTGCCTGGTTACGCTCAACGTGCGGACACACGTGTACGACATTGGTAGTGGCGACACTGGAGAGCCCCAGCTAGCTTCCGCGCGCGGGCCGGAGGACACGGGACAGCGGCCGCTAGCGTGGGAAGCGCGGCCGGCACCTGTCGACTGCGCTCGAGTTACACGGCGCCTCGCGGTGCCGCGTCTAGCCGGAAGTTACGTTGCTCGGAAACCCTGCAGAAGGCGCATGCGCACTGCGGCTGCGGCGCGACGAGACGGTCCCGCGCTTCCGCTCCACCACAAGGCGGCCGAAAACGTAATAATATGTAATTGTCCATGCAGGCGCGGATCCGAGGAGCTGTGAATGGGTCGTGACCCACTGCTAGAGGCATTTTTCTAAGAGAGCTTCTCGGCTAATTAAGTACACTATCTGACCAAAAGTATCCGGAGACCTGTTAGTGGACATTAACAAGTAGTTCGTCCACTTTTCTCCTTTATGAAGGCTTGAAGTCTGCTAGGAACACTTTCAGTGTGGTGTCTGAATGTCTGTGGAGGGATGGCAGCCCATTTTTCCTCAAGAGACGAAACGAGAGAAGGCGGCTATGTTGGAAGCGAAGTTGACGTTCTAACTCACACGAAGGTGTTTCATTGGCTTCAGACCAATCGATTTCAGGGATGTCGTTTTCCACAAACCATTGCCTCATAGATGTTGCTTTATGATCGGGTGCTTCGCCACGCTGATATTAACAGTCATCGTCTCCGAAATGTTCGTCTACAGTAAAATGTGTTCATGTCCTTCTATGTGTAGCTTTTTGTAGTGGAAATGATGCAGTATTGTCGCAAGGAACTATTAAAACTGTACAGCAGTTTAAATACTTAGGATCGATTATACATTTCGAAGGAAGCTGTGAGGCAGATGTGGAACACATGATCCAGCAAGCAAGATGAACAATTAAAATGTTAAATAGATAACAGGACATAAAAAAGGAATCTGCAAAAAGTAGTATAAAGTGTACTAAAATATGGTGCAGAAGGGCGGAACTGAGTGGAGTGGCAGAGAACGAGGGTACAGGCAATAGAGATGGGTGGAATAAGGAGGGCAGCCAGGACGTCTAGAACAGAGAGGAGAAGCAGTGAAGAAATTAGCGAGAAAATTGGTATGGGACAACCAGTCGCGCTAAGAACTGAGAACAGAGCTCTTCAAAGGGGCGCTACATACGACGAATGGAGCGAGAACGATGCCCAACGGCAGTCCAGCAATGGTCGCCGCCCTGAAGGAGGAGGCGAGGATGGCCGAGATGAACATGGAGAGCGAGAGTAGTTGGAACGATGAGGGAGAGAGATCTGAAAGAGGAAGACTGCCACGATCGTGATAGCTGGCAAGAGTGAACACAGAGCAACTACTGAAGAGTGGAGAAGCCCTTAAAAGTAAAAATTAGTAGGTATGCGCTAAAAGGAGCCACACTTTAACCACGAGAACATACACTGAAACCCTCTCTTTTGTACTTCGCCGGCCGAAGTGGCCGAGCGGTTCTAGGCGCTTCAGTCTGGAACCGCGCGGCCGCTACGGTCGCAGGTTCGAATCCTGCCTCGGGTTCAAATGGTTCAAATGGTTCAAATGGCTCTGAGCACTATGGGACTTAACATCCATGGTCATCAGTCCCCTAGAACTTAGAACTACTTAAACCTAACGAACCTAAGGACAGCACACAACACCCAGTCATCACGAGGCAGAGAAAATCCCTAACCCCGCCGGGCCTGCCTCGGGCATGGATGTGTGTGATGTCCTTAGGTTAGTTAGGTTTAAGTAGTTCTAAGTTCTAGGAGACTGATGACCTCAGATGTTAAGTCCCATAGTGCTCAGAGCCATTTGAACCCTCTCTTTTGTACTTCAATATTGGCAAAACACACGAAGGCAAGTAACGTTCTCCAGGCATTCGCCACACCCAAACTCTTCCATCGGATTGCCACATGACATAGTCACTCTAAATCACTCGTGTCTAGTAATGCATTGTCTAGAGCCATCGCTCTGTCCTCCTCTTCAAGCGTCTCGCAGCACGAACTACAGAAATACGCAATGTGTGAAGAGCTGCTCGACCACTGCACCCCATTCTTTCTTTCAGCTCCCCACTACTGTCATTGCGCTAGATCGACTGCTGGTAACACTTTGCCAGCGTTAGGCTGATTTCACGTGCGAGATTTTATAACCACCCTCCACAATGTTCGGCGGTTCCTGTCCGTCTCTACATAAGGTCTGCCTGTTCTTGGTTTAGTTGTGGCTGTCCTTTTACGTTTCCACATCACAATCACATCATCAACAGTCGACTTGTGTGCCTAAAAAAGGGCTGAAATGCCGCAGATAGGTTTGTTACTTGGATGACGCCGAGTGACTAGTCCCTCTCACTGAGCGATCCATTCTGCTGTCGCTGCTTCTACCCTGACAGCACTGTACTCCCTGCCTTCTATTACATTGGCGGGTCCGGCTACACGACATCTAGTGATCAGTTCCAGAATACATACGGATTTACAGATATTGTGCATGCGATGGTGTGCAACGAAGGGTGTTGACGTGGTCTTCAGACCAGCAGATCAGAGACCGGTTTGATGCAGCTCTCCATGCTACTCTATCCTGTGTAAGCTTCTTCATCTCCCGGTACCTACTGTAACCTACATCCTTCTGAATCTGCTTAGTGTATTCATCTCTTGGGCTCCCTATTCGATTTTTAGCTTCCACGCTGCCCTCCAATACTAAATTGGTGATCCATTGATGCTGAAACTTTCCCGTCTCCTCTATATCTTTTTTTGTGTTACGCCAACTTTCCCTTCTACAATAACCTATGAAACCTTTCCTTAGGATTTCTTTCTCTTGCTTAATAATAACAAATGAAATCTTCCCTTTGAAATTTATTCTCTTTCTCTATCTTCGCATACAAATTTAATTGCTGCTTATTAAAACTGATTTTCTGATTATTTCGGCGGAACATAGAATGTGTCGTCGTCGTGGCCCTCAGTCGTTATCTGCAATAACCCAAAACTGTTCCTTACCTTTTTTACTGTTACTGGATCGCCATCTGACTGCAACATCGAACTGCGACATGAATATACTTACTCTGTTTTACTATACTCTATTAGCTGCTCGTGGGCTTTCATAATAAGTGGCTGTATTTATTACCAAAGCTGACGTTATTCTTTAATAGCAAAGCTGACGTTATTCTTTAATTAATTTGACTGAAGTTACGTAATTCATAGTTAAACTTTTTCTTGACAACAATAAAAATTTTGCAAAGTTTTATGTTGATGGTTTTTGGGATGGATTACTATTAGAAATGCAATGTTGCTGGCAAAAGTTAATTATATTCTGAATGAAATGATTTTACAAACGTTCAAATGAGACTTACTTTTTACTATAATCTTACAACTAGCATTGCGCAAATATACCTTCAGTAGTCTTGAGTTTCGCAACGATAACAATTCAATAATATTAGTTCCTCTTATGATAATAGTTAGCTGATGTCTCTGTACATCCGTTTATAATCTAGTGCTAGTGGCTGGCAGGCACACCGCTCCTCTCACTTCTCGCTTCAGACCTGCTACCGACTCGCTTCACTTCTCGCTTACTACTCACTTCCTACGAACGCTAAAGTGCCGTTTCTCCTGCCAACAATGCTTTCTGGTGCAGACAATCCCTGATACCATTACAAAATGTATCAATGCGCGGTCTTTCCCGCTCTTTTCTTAAAATGTATCCATACGTGGTCCCTCCCGCCCTTTTAAAAATTATATCAATTTGCGGTCTCTCTTGTCAACAATACTTTGGTGCTGACATTCCCTGCTACTACAATTATGTCCAACATGACAAATATTAATTATTCCTGCTTAATCCTATTAATAAAATATAAACATCTTACATAAATTGTGATTTGACAATAAACAATAGAAATATACACGTCTTACAATGCCTCAGAATATGTCCTACCAACCGATCCCTTCTTCTAGTCAAGTTGTACCACAAACTCCTCCCCAACTGTATTCAATACCTCCTCATTAGTTACGTGATCTACCCATCTAATCTTCAACATTCTTCTGTAGCACCACATTTCGAAAGCTTCTATTCTCTTCTTTTCTAAACTATTTATCGTCCACGTTTCACTTCCATACATGGCTACACTCCCTACAAATACTTTCAGAAACGACTTCCTGACACTTAAATCTATACTCGATGTTAACAAATTTATCTTTTTCAGAAACGCTTTCCTTGCCATTGCCAGTCTACATTTTATATCCTCTCTACTTGACCATCGTCAGTTATTTTGCTCCCCAAATAGCAAAACTCATTTACTACTTTAAGTGTCATTTCCTATTCCAATTCCCTCAGCATCACCCGATTTTATTCGACTACATTCCATTATCCACGTTTTGCTTTTGTTGATGTTCATCTTATAACCTCCTTTCAAGATAATGTCCATTCCGTTCAACTGCTCTTACCGGTCCTTTGCTGTCTCTGATAGAATTACAATGTCATCGGCGAACCTCAAAATTTTTATTTCTTCTCCATGGATTTTAATACCTACTCCGAATTTTTCTTTTGTTTCCTTCAATGCTTCCTCAATATACAGATTGAATAACATCGGGGAGAGGCTACAACCCTGTCTCACTCCCTTCCCAACCACTGCTTCCCTTTCGTGTCCCTCGACTCTTATAACTGACATCTGGTTTCTGTACAAATTGTAAATAGCCTTTCGCTACCTGTATTTTACTCCTGCCACCTTCAGAATTTTAGAGTATTCCAGTCAACATTGCCAAAATTTCTCTAAGTCTACAAATGCTAGAAACGTAGGTATGCCTTTCCTTAATCTATCTTCTAAGATAAGTCGTAGGGTCAGTATTTCCTCACATGTTCCAACATTTCTACGGAATCCAAACTGATCTTCCCCGACATCGGCTTCTACCAGTTTTTCCATTCGTCTGTAAGACTAAGACACTCGAGAAAGTAATTCCAGATATTACTAGCTATATTTAACAATACCTACTTTTCAGTTCCTTTTACACATGGATGGGTCCATATGGGCAATAACTGAAAAGTAGCTTGTGTAAAGTATCTGTAAATCCGTAAGTAATGTAATTCACGGGCGTACCGCACCAGCCACCAACAACTAATCAGACAAACTACAGCACAGTGACTGTGACACAGCGTTGAGAGTCAACAGCCGCAATCAGTTAAAAATGAAGTCGCAAATTGCTATTATGGTTCCGCATGAGTTGTAGAGTAAATCAGAACAAATGAAAATTTCTGCCAGACCGGAACTCGAACTCGAATTTCCCACCTGTCGCGAGCGGTGCGCTTAACTACTTGGCTTATCCGAGCGCGCTTCCAGGAGCGGCCCAAATCTCCGTCTGTCGTACTGTCTAATCTCCCTTGGGGTCTCACTACATTACCGCAATTCACTCACAGGGTAAGACTTCGCATTCCTACGGCATGAAATACTGCAGAGCGGTGCCTGACATACTACGTTGGCGATCAACAACCGTATTCACTTAAGAATGATCTAGAAAACTGCGACTAAGGTTCCGCATCAGCTGTAGAATAAATCAGGACAAATGAAAATTTGTGCTGGACAAGAAGTGGTTAAGGTGACGCTAGCTACAAGCGGGAAATCCGGTTTCTAATCCCAATCCGGCACAAATTTTGATTTGTTCTGAAATGTTCGACAGCTCCATAGGTAGATGCGGCAAAACGCAGTAAGCTGAGTGAAACAAGACAGAATGGGAAAGTGCTTTCATTAAGAAAAAATGAACGGAAGTAGTTCCCCTAAACTTCACACTGGCAGAGCCATAGTCTATAGAACAGTGTTTACAATTTTAGTGCTACAATCTGTAATTTCATTACGTTGAAGGCATCCTCCGATTTTATATTGTTCTCATTATGATGGTGTCAAAGTTGTGATCGATTGTTATAGTTTTTAAAGAAATTTCACTTGTGCTTTTAACCCTCGGGGAGCCTGTAACTCATAGAGGCCGTGGCCGCATGTGGCGGATAGCGCAATGCTTCCCAGATGTAGATGGCAGGAGGAAAACGAAATACCTTCCGTGGAGCAATAGGCAATGGAGAATCTCACTCGCAGCGAGCGGCTGCGAAATCCGTCTGTATCCCATGTTCGGAGCGGCCTTATTTTCCCTGCATAAGTCAGTCTCCTTTTATCATTCAAAAATATAGCTGCCTCTTACGTCAAATCCATATCCGGAGGTAAAATAGTCCCCCCTCTCGAATCACCGAAGGGAGAGGGGTGGGGGTGGATGGGAGGGGCGAAACTTGAAAGGAGACGCCACAGCAAAGCAAAGATTGATACTTCGAACGTCAGAACACTGTCTGACGCAGGAAAACTTTTTACTCTCAGAGTAGCGCTTGCAACCTACGTCCTCAATTGTTTGCTGGACATATTCCAACCTCTGTCTTCCTCTACTGTTTTTGCCCTCCACAGCTCCCTCTAGTACCGTCGAAGTCATTCCCTGATATCTTAACAGATGTTCTATCATCCTGTCTCTTCTACTTACCAGTGTTTTCCACATATTCCTTTCCTCTCCGATTATGTGTAGAACCTCCTTACTTCATCAGTTCACCTAATTTTGAACATTCGTTTCCTGCACCACACCTCAAATGCTTCGATTCTCTTGTGTACCGGTTTTCCCACAGTCCATGTTTCACTAACATACAATACTGTGCTCAAGATGTAAATTCTCAGAAATTTTTTCCTGAAATATTTGATACTAGTAGACTTCTCTTGTCCAGGAATGACATTTTTGCCAGAGCTAGTCTGCTTTTGATGTCCTCCTTGCTCGGACCATCATTGGTTATTTTGCTGCCTAGGTAGCAGAATCCCTTAACTTAATCTACTTCTTAACCATCAATCCTGATGTTAACTGCCGGCCGCGGTGGTCTAGCGGTTCTAGGCGCTCAGTCCGGAGCCACGCGACTGCTACGGTTGCAGGTTCGAATCCTGCCTCGGGTATGGATGTGTGTGATGTCCTTAGGTTAGTTAGGTTTAAGTAGTTCTAAGTTCTATGGGACTGATGACCATAGATGTTAAGTCCCATAGTGATCAGAGCCATTTGAACCTATTTGATGTTAACTTTCTCGTTGTTCTGATTTCCGCTACTTCTCAGTATTTCCGTCTTTCTTCGATTTACTCTCAAACCACATTCTGTACTCCTTGGCCGCTCGGGGTGGCCGAGCGGTTCTAGGCGCTGCAGTCTGGAACCGCGCGACCGCTACGGTCGCAGTTTCGAATCCTGCCTCGGGCATGGATGTGTGTGATGTCCTTAGGTTAGTTAAGTTTAACTAGTTCTAAGTTCAAGGGGACTCATGTCCTCAGCAGTTAAGTCCCATAGTGCTCAGGGCCATTATTTTGTACTCCTTACATTGTTCATTCCATTCAGCATATCATGTAATTCTTCTTCACTTTCAGCCAGGACATCAATGCCATGAGTGAATCGTACCATTGATATCCTTTCACCTTGAATTTTAATTCCGCTCCTGAACCTTTCTTTTAATTCACTCATTTCTTCGTCGATGTACAGATTGAACAGTAGAAGGAAAGATAACATCCCTGTCTTACTCCTTTTTAATCCGAAATCTTCGTTCATGGTCGTCCACTCTTATTATTCCCTCATGGCTCTTGTACATGTTGTATGTTACCCGTCTCTCCCTAGAGCTTACCCCTATTTTTATCAGAATTTCGAACATTTTGCACCATTTTACATTGTCGAACGCATTTTCCAGGTCTACAGATCCTATGAAAGTGTGTTGACTCTCTTTAGTCTTGCTTCCATTATCAACAGCAATGTCAGAATTGCCTCTATCGCGCCTTTACCTTTCCTAAAGCCAAACTGATCGTCATGTAACACATACTCAATTTTCTTTTCCATTCTTCTGTATATTATTTTATTCAGCAACTTTGGTGCATGAGCTGTTAAGCTGATTGTGCGATCATTCTCGCACTTGTCAGCTCTTGAGTCTTCACAATTGTGTCGATGCTATTTTTACGAAAGTCAGATGGTATGTCACCAGACTCATACATTCTACACACCAACGTGAACAATCGTTTTGTTGTCACTTTCTCCAATGATTTTAGAAATTCTGATGGACTGTTATCTGTCCCTTCTGCCTTATTTGATCTTAGGTTCTCCAAAACTCTCTTAAATTCTGATTCCAATAGTGGATCCCCTCTCTCTTCTAAATCGATTCCTGTTTCTTCTTCTATCCCATCAGACAAATTTTTCCCCTCAGAGGGGCCTTCAAAGCACTCTTTCCAATTATCCGCTCTCTCCTCTGGATTTAAAAGTGTAATTTCCATCGTACTTTTAATGTTACCACGCTTACTTTTAATGTTACCGATGGTTGTTATGACTGTTCTGTATGGTGGGCCAGTCCTTCCGAAAACTAGGAAAATGGAAAATCTTAAAAGAGAGATGGAAAAGGACAAAATGATCCTGACAGAAGTTGTTGAGGTAGAGTGGAATGCACGTGGAGAATTACAATGAGGCGAAAACGTAGTATACTACTCAGGGGGGAAATGAAAGAAAGGAATGGAATTGGGATGATTGCGACAAAGGAAATGGCTAAATATGTGGTAAATGTAGGCTACGCAAGTGTCAGTGTTATAGGTGTAAGGCTGAGAGGAAAAAAAGAATATGTGAAGATTATCTAGGTGGATAAGCTAACTTCAAAACATCATGACCAAATCATAGAAGAAACGTACACCTCCATACAGAAAATAATGGATGAGAATCAAGGACGCTACGAAACAGTAGTGAGCGATTTGAACGCCGTTGTGGGAGAAGGAAAGGAGGGATCCATAATAGGGAGCTATGATGTTGGAAGTAGGAATGACAGAGGTGAACAGCTTTTTCATTTCTGCATGGAAAAACAGCTGTTAGCGGCAAATACATGGTTCAGAAATCACAAGAGGAGGCTCTACACTTGGAAATCATCAGCGGATAGATACAGAAACCAAACTGATTTTGTACTTACGGAAGAAAGGCACAGAAGGGCTATCAAGAAGGTTCAGATATTAACAGCGACGACAATTTACTTATGGCAAATATAGAAATAAAAATGAAAAAGGCTGCTATGGTGAAAGACTGAGAACTAGAGAAGACGAGATCGGGGAGAGAACGAATGACGGAAATGCTATCGCTTTAACTTACTAACACATTACGAGACGAATTACCGCATGACAGTACACTGTATACATGGAAGAAGCCTGGAGATACTGACAGATTTCAGATAGATTATACAATGGTAAGACAGAGATTTAGGAACCAGGTTTTAAATTGTAAGACATTTCCTGGGGCAGATGTAGATTCTGACCACAATCTATTGGTTATGAACTGCAGATTGAAACTGAAGAAACTGCAAAAAGGTGGGAATTTAAGGAGATGGGACCTGGATAAACTGAAAGAACCAGAGGTTGTAGAGAGTTTCAGGGAGAGCATTAGGGAACAATTGACAGGAATGGGGGAAAGAAATACAGTAGAAGAAGAATGGGTAGCTCTGAGGGATGAAGTGGTGAAGGCAGCAGACGATCAAGTAGGTAAAAAGACGCGGGCTAATAGAAATCCTTGGGTAACAGAAGAAATATTGAATTTAATTGATGAAAGGAGAAAATATAAAAATGCAGTAAATGAAGCAGGCAAAAAGGAATACAAACGTCTCAAAAATGAAATCGACAGGAAGTGCAAAATGGCTAAGCAGGGATGGCTAGAGGACAAATGTAAGGATGTAGAGGCTTGTCTCACTAGAGGTAAGATAGATACTGCCTACAGGAAAATTAAAGAGACCTTTGGAGAGAAGAGAACCACTTGTATGAATATCAAGAGCTCAGATGGCAACTCAGTTCTAAGCAAAGAAGGGAAAGCAGAAAGGTGGAAGGAGTATATAGAGGGTTTATACAAGGGCGATGTACTTGAGGACAATATTATGGAAATGGAAGAGGATGTAGATGAAGATGAAATGGGAGATAAGATACTGCGTGAAGAGTTTGACAGAGCACTGAAAGACCTGAGTCAAAACAAGGCCCCGGGAGTAGACAACATTCCATTAGAACTACTGATGGCCTCAGGAGAGCCAGTCATGACAAAACTCTACCATCTGGTGAGCACGATGTATGAGACAGGCGAAATACCCTCAGACTTTAAGAAGAATATAATAATTCCAATCCCAAAGAAAGCAGGTGTTGACAGATGCGAAAGTTACCGAACTACCAGTTTAATAAGTCACAGCTGCAAAATACTAACGCGAATTCTTTACAGACGAATGGAAAAACTGGTAGAAGCCGATCTCGGGGAAGATCAGTTTTGATTCCGTAGAAATATTGGAACACGTGAGGCAATACTGACCTTACGACTTATCTTGGAAGAAAGATTAAGAAAAGGCAAACCTACGTTTCTAGCATTTGTAGACTTAGAGAAAGCTTTTGACAATGTTGACTGGAATACTCTCTTTCAAATTCTGAAGGTGGCAGGGGTAAAATACAGGGAGCGAAAGGCTATTTACAATTTGTACAGAAACCAGATGGCAGTTATAAGAGTCGAGGGGCATGAAAGGGAAGCAGTGGTTGGGAAAGGAGTGAGACAGGGTTGTAGCCTCTCCCCGATGTTATTCAATCTGTATATTGAGCAAGCAGTAAAGGAAACAAAAGAAAAATTCGGAGTGGGTATTAAAATTCATGGAGAAGAAGTAAAAACGTTGAGGTTCGCCGATGACATTGTAATTCTGTCAGAGACAGCAAAGGACTTGGAAGAGCAGTTGAACGGAATGGACAGTGTCTTGAAAGGAGGATATAAGATGAACATCAACAAAAGCAAAACGAGGGTAATGGAATGTAGTCAAATTAAGTCGGGTGATGCTAAGGGAATTAGATTAGGAAATGAGACACTTAAAGTAGTAAAGGAGTTTTGCTATTTAGGGAGTAAAATAACCGATGATGGTCGAAGTAGAGAGGATATAAAATGTAGACTGGCAATGGCAAGGAAAGCGTTTCTCAAGAAGAGAAATTTGTTAACATCGAATATAGATTTAGGTGTCAGGAAGTCGTTTCTGAAAGTATTTGTATGGAGTGTAGCCATGTATGGAAGTGAGACATGGACGATAACTAGTTTGGACAAGAAGAGAATAGAAGCTTTCGAAATGTGGTGCTACAGAAGAATGCTGAAGATAAGGTGGGTAGATCACGTAACTAATGAGGAGGTATTGAATAGGATTGGGGAGAAGAGAAGTTTGTGGCACAACTTGACTAGAAGAAGGGATCGGTTGGTAGGACATGTTCTGAGGCATCGAGGGATCACAAATTTAGCATTGGAGGGCAGCGTGGAGGGTAAAAATCGTAGAGGGAGACCAAGAGATCAATACACTAAGCAGATTCAGAAGGATGTAGGTTGCAGTAGGTACTGGGAGATGAAGAAGCTTGCACAGGATAGAGTAGCATGGAGAGCTGCATCAAACCAGTCTCAGGACTGAAGAGCACAACAACAATAGTACACTTATCAACCAGAATATGATGACCACCTGCCTAATAGCCGATACATTCACGTTGGGCACGGATAATACCAGCGATGTGTAGTGGGATGGAAGCAAAAAAAACTTGGTAGGTCACTGGAGGGAGCTGGCACCACGTCTGCACAAACAAGTCACCTATTTGTCATAAATTCCGAGGAGGGGGAGTGAAGAACTCTGACGACACGCTCAGTCATATCCTAGAAGTGTTCAGTCGGGTTCAGATCTTGCGAGTTGGGGGGACAGCACATCAACTAGAAACCGCCTCTGTGTTCCTCGAACCATTTCATCACACTCCTGACCTTGTGCCACGGCGCATTATCTTGTTGATAAATGCCACTGCTGTTGCGAAACTTGGTCGTTATGAAGGGTTGTACATGGTCTTCAACCAGAACACAATACTCCTTGGCCGTCATGGTGCCTCCCACGGGCTCCACTGGACCGATGGATGTTCCCCAGAGCATGGCGAAGCCGCCGCCTGCTTGTCTCCGTCCCGCAGTACAGCCGTTAAGGAGCTGTTCCCCTGGAAGACGACGGATTCGCGCCCTCCCATAGGCGTGACGAAGAAGGTATCAGGATTCATCGGACCATGCATCGCTCTGCCACTGCGCCAACGTCCAGTGCCGATGGTCACTTTCCCATTTCAGCAGTAGTTGCCGATGTCTTGGTGTTAACGATGGCACATGCATGGTTTGTCGTCTGTGGAGGCCTATTGCTAGGAGTGTTCGGTGCACTGAGTGTTCTGACACACTTGTACTCTGCCCAGCATTAACGTCTGATGTTAGTTCCACCACATTTCGCCGCCTATCCTGTTTTACCAGTCTGCCCAGCCTATGATGTTCATCTGTAATGAGGGGTAGCTACCCAACCTCACGAAACTGGACGTGGTTTCACCTTGGTTTCGCCACGTGTTGAAGACACTCACCACAGCACTCCTCGAACACCCGACAAGTCAGCAATATCCGAAATGCTCGTGCCGAGCCTCTGGGCCATCACAATATATCCTCGATCAAACAGACCGCGCGCCTTTCCCGTTGTGCACCCCGAGTGCACGCTCATTGATACTACATTCACCGTGCGTGTGTCTGACTAGTAATCATTACTAACCAGGTGATGCTACTATCATCTGGACGGGTTAATATCGATAGCAGGTCGGTGGTCATAATATTCTGGCCGATCACAGTATTAACGAGTTTTGGAATATGTTGAAATAAAGAATCATAAAAGCAGGGCAGATAAATATAGGATATATGAACGGGAAAAGGGCAAAAAAACTGTCGGTTACAACAGTAAATGATTTCGAAGATGGAGGAGAGAAGAAAATTCAAAAATAAAATAATGAAGATGCAAGAAAAACGTAAGATTGTTGAATAACTAAGTGCGTAAAAAAACAGAGCATGCCAGGAAAAAGTGACTGAAACAGGAGTGTGACTCATTTGAAGAACTGAAGAGGAAGGGAAGATATAATTTACTGTTCAACAGAGTAAAGATTTGAAGAACTGGAGAGGAAGGGAAGGTATAATTTACTGTACAACAGAGTAAAGATTACAACATGGTATCCAAACAGACGAGGAAGTGCTACAAAAATTCTCAGTAAAGAAGAAAATGTTGTGTACAAAAATCGTGAGGATATCCTACAGAAATACGAAGACTACTTAAAAGAGCGATATGACACAGTTCACAAACCAACAACTCTGCAGAGTAAATAATGACGAGGAGGGAACAACAATCATAACGGAAGAGGTAATGACTGTTATAGCTGCAATGAAAAATCGGAAAGCAATAGGTACAGGTAAAATACCAGGTGAAATAACAGAATGTCTGAACCAAGAAGGTATAAGAGAAATATAGATTATATAACAAAATATTTGACAGTGGTGAATGACCAGATGTCTTTTTGACAACAGTTACACCAGAGAAACAAGGAACCAAGAAATGCAGTGAGCGCAGGACAAATAGCCTCATTTCATACCCAGCGGAATTTATGTAAAGAACCATTAACAAAAGACTGGAAAAGGCAATGGTAGAGAATTTGGCTGAAGAACAGTTGGGTTTTAGACTGAATATAGGACTCTTCTGAATTCTGGGAGAGATTTATTAAAAAGAGAAGGCCTGGGAAAGGCTTTTGATAGTGTGGCTTAGGATTAGCTTGCAACCATAATGATGGAATAGAGAGTAGACTGGAAAACCAAACGACTTATAATCTCATTAAACTTAAAAAGCATCGGTGAAAGCGAAAGGAGAAAGTACGAACTTGATAGAACTAGGAAAAGAAGTAAGACAAGGCTGCTGCCTCTCTCATGCTCTTTTCAGTCAATACTCGCAAAATATGATTGACCGCTATCCACTACGTGACAAGGGGGTAAAAGTTGGAGGAAGAAGACTATTGCGTCTGAGGTTCGCAGACGACATGGTCCTCCCAGCAACAGGCCAAAAAGGATTACAGGATATAGTGGATACCATTGAAGCTAAAGGAAAGATTTATGGAATGAAAATAAATCAAAGAAAACAAAAGTAGTGGCACTGGGAGTAAATGAGAAGGTAAAGACAATGCTGAATGGAGAAGTGTTAGAACATGTGAAAAGCTTTAAATACCTCGGAAGCAGGATACAAACGGACTGGAAGAGCAGCATAGAAATTAAAACAAAGATTTAAGTAAAAGGCTAGTAAAAAGGTTTTGCATGAGTGTCCTCCTGTATGACGCTGAAACATGGATGCTGAGCAAGAAAAACAGTGCAATGATGGAGGCTATTGAAATGTGGACATTGCGAAGGATGGAAAGAATAAGTTGGATGGGTAGAGGAAAAATGAAGAGGTACTGAGAAAAATAGGAGACCAAATTGCTGGATGCAATAAAAAGTAGGAAAGTAACTGTAGGACGTATATTAATAATGTAGGAGTGATTAATAAAATCATTATTAGGATGGTATGTGGAAGGAAAGAGGAGGCGAGTGAGGAAGAGATTTCAGATCATGGATGATGTGGTGGACGATGGCGCATACAGCATCACTAAGAAGGAAGCAACGGATCGCGTGGAACGGAGACGCAAGGGAGCTGCTAAAACAGTAGGCATCCGATGATGAAGATGATGAGCCCTTCTCAAATTTTCGGACGAAGGTTTTGCAGGTGCGGTATTTTTCTAATTTGCAATTTCTTGGCCGGCCGCTGTGGCCGAGCGGTTCTAGGCGCTTCCGTCTGGAACCGCGCTGCTGCTACGGTCGCAGGTTTGAATCCTGCCTCGGGCATGGATGTGTGTGATGTCCTTAGGTTAGTCAGGTTTATGTAGTTCTAAGTCTAGGGGACTAATGACACCAGATGTTAAGTCCCATAGTGCTTAGAGCCATTTGAACCATTCTGCAATTTCTTGGAGGTTATTTTGGATCGACGCTATTATTATTGTTGTAGGTATCTGTGGTGCCTGAAAAGGGGAGGGATGTTGGCAAACTGTATGTGTGTGTGTGTGTGTGTGTGGGTGGGTGGGTGGTTTAGTGTAGGAAGGTGTGGGTGGCTGGATGAGGTGGGGGGGGGGGGAGTTAAGGCAACAAATTGTGATCATCCTACCGCCTCCCCCCCTCCCCCTCTCGCCCCTCCAACCCAGAATCGAAGCCAGGATCACGGCTGCAACACACTTGCAAAGAAAGTATCTTTCGCTCATCAGCAGGGATAGAATTTGGCACGACGTCCCTCAGGAGAACATCCAACAACTGCGGTTATCAACGCCAAGCCGAGTAACTGTTTGCACAAGGGCCACTGATGGACACATTATTGACTTGCTCAATCTGTGAAGCTGTTTCTCTTGAATAATTCATCCATTATTTCTGAAATTGTAACAATTTGTTTGTTTGTACCTGTGCATCACATCTACCAATTGCTGTGCCATTCCGATAATGCCTTCGTGGTGTGTATTTTTTTTGTCTTAAGTGTATTTATTCCCATCTCCTACTAGTCCATCTCCTCCTTCTACCTTCCTCTGTCCATCTTCACCTACTCTGTCTCACTGCTCATCTCCTCCTCTCCTCTGTCCATCTCCTCCTCTTAGCTTTCTCTGTCAGTTTCCCCTTCTCCCTTTCTTTGTTCATCTCCTCCTCACCTTCCATGAAGTTTGGAAGGTATGAGGTGAAGTACGGTCGGAAATAAAGCTGTGAGGACGGACTGTGAGTCGTGCTTCCATAGCTCAGTCGGTAGACCACTTGCCCACTACTAAAGGAAAAGGTCCCGTGTTCGAGCCTCAATTCGCCACACAATTTCAATGTGCTAGGAAGATTTATATGCAGAGTGCTGCAAAGTGAAAATTTCAATCTGATACATAAATATTCGCAGCTCACACAGGCAGTGGTATCAGCTACAATAATCATCGATGCACAGCTCCACGCCTTCAGAAGACACCACTGGATATCAACTACAGAATTGGTGGCCATTTACCGCCCAGCCCCGTCTCCCTCCCATCATATACCGCAACAGCCACTTGAACAGCAGAGCAGGGAACAAAACAACATTATATATTAATTTAGATTAAGACACTCTTAAGTAAGTTAGGCTGCTTGACGATTACTAAGGAACAGAGACTTCGCTGGAGAGGAATAATCATAGGCAATGATAGGCGACATGAACCAGAGGTTCAGTAATATATATATAATGGAAAGTGGTGCAGATTTCATCACATGGGCTATCAGGCTATCAGACGTAGATAACGTTCATGTTTGACACAGGTCTGACAGCGTAAAGGTGGATATCAGATTCTTGGTAGGGATTCTGCCCTCCTCGGGCACTAACGCGTATTTTGCATTTGTCATTCGTGATGGCTACCAAACTGTTGAGGAGTCTTTAGGTGATATTGTGCCACTCGTCTTTAAAAGCGGTTTTCAGTTCTTTCATTTCTTTCACGATTTGGAAAGAGCGTGTCTGTTAAGAAGCTGTCTGTGAAGAGCATCCCAGGCATACGCTGTAGGGTTTAGTTTCGATTTCTTCACTTTCCAGTCTGTGCGAGACCTCTGCGATCCAGCGTGGTCTGGCATTGTCGCCAGTAAATAGAAAGTCGGAGCCTACCACACCTTTATCAGTCGGGTTTGATTCAGAATAATCGCCCTGCAATACCGCTGTTCTGTAGCGGTACCTAGCGCAGATATATGCAGCGGTGTTCGGCCATTGTGCTTAATGCGTGTCCGCAGCCATAGCGCCTAGGCCACGCCGATGACATTCATGAACATTCTGTGGTGTTTCGCTCTCTCTCCACACTATTTGGTGGCCGGAATCGCCTGCCACAGTGAAGCGGGATTCGTCGGAAAACATCACTGTGGACCACTGTCGCTGACCCCAAAAATCATGCTCCCCGCACCATCGAACTCTTTCTCGCCGTTGACGTATTTGAAATGTGATGTATTTAATAGGCTTCCGAGCTTATAAACCAGCCTGATTTAATAGCCTCGAAAAGGTTCTCTCAGAGACACCTTTACCTGTAGCGATTACAAGGTCTGCAGCGATTTGTCTAGGAGTGAGATGCCTGTTGCTTTTCGCCAGTAGGGCTACGTATCGACTCTTTTGCTATGCAGTGGTCCATCAACGACCACCGGCATGCTTTCGTATATCATTTCCACGTTCTGCGGCGTTTTAATAGCGAGAAGACACTTTCAGACACACCCATTACTGTGGCCACATTAGTGACCCTTTGACCAGATTCATGCCGTCCAACTACTCGTCCACGCTCATAAGCGCCCAAATGAAATTTTGCAGACATGTTTCCACAGCACGCTGAATTGGTCCCACAGGAACCTTCGTCAAGCACCGTACTACATAAACTGTTGAACGCATGTGGAGCATTCGTGCACAAACTTCACTGCAGTTAACAGTTTCAGCCCTCTACATTTCCTTTTACTGTCTGTCGCTGGTCGGGTGTTCCGTAGCAATTGTTTGTTGTTCAGTAGGAATTGGCCATAGTTCCTGAGCAAGTGTCTGTTGTTCCTTAGCAGTTGTCAAGCAGTGTGTATCTGTATGCATAAGCGCCTCATGATGAGCAAAACATCCTTGAAACGCGTTGCATTGTGTTAAATGGCAAAATAAAAAAAGAAAAGGGGCTGGTAGCAAAAAAATAAAATAAATAAATAAATAATAAATGAATAAAATAAAATTTGACGAGTCTCTCTACTGCAGTAGTGGCTAAGACGGGATGTTGCACCGCGGCGCAGAGATGTACTAGGGAAAATTTTGTCGAATTACGTTGCAGAGGGACAGTAATTCGCAGGAATGAGACGGCGGTGCTGGAGTTTATCGCGGCCGCGCGAGTCGGCTGGAGTTGCAGATTGGTGGGAGCCGTTTGAGCGGCCGCTCCCAGAGCGCGCTATCGGCGAGTGCTTCCGGAAGGCGGCGGAAGCGCGGCTGTCAGATTAAAAGGTAGCCGCGATTGCCGTGCCCGTAGGCGGCCACGTCCGCACGCTCCACGCTCCACGCTCTCGCCACCAGCCGGACATTCCGCATCCGGCCTGGCACACGCGGCCAGCGGGCCTTGCCTAGCTGCTCGCAAAGCTTTGCTCACACGGGACGAGGCAGCTAATGTCGACATGGACGCGAACGGGACGTCCCACCACACGAGAGGCAGCGTCGTCGGCACAAGTGGCCGTTGTCGGCTTCGGCTCGCAAACCGCACAGTTTCTTTACGAAAACGGACGCGCGTAAGAAACATGCGTTAACTCTACAGAATGGTCCATTGATCGTGAGCGGGCCAAATGTCTCACGAAATAGGCGTCAAACGAAAAAACTATAAAGAACGAAACTTGTCTAGCTTGAACGGGGAAACCAGATGGCGCTATGGTTGGCCCGCTAGATGGCGCCGCCATATGTCAAACGGATATCAATTATGTTTTTTTTAAAAACAGGAACCCCCATTTTTATTACATATTCGTGTAGTACGTAAATAAATATGAATTTTTAGTTGGACCACTTTTTCGCTTTGTGATAGATGGCGCTGTAATAGTCACAAACATACGGCTCACAATTTTAGACGAAGAGTTGGTAACAGGTAGGTTTTTTAAATTAAAATACAGAACGTACGTACGTTTGAAAATTTTATTTCAGTTGTTCCAATGTGATACATGTACCTTTGTGAAATTATCATTTCTGAGAACGCATGCTGTTACAGCGTGATTACCTGTAAATACCACATTAATGCAATAAATGCTCAAAATGATGTCCGTCAACCCCAATGCATTTGGCAATACGAGTAACGACATTCCTCTCAACAGCGAGTAGTTCGCCTTCCGTAATGTTCGCACATGCATTGACAATGCGCTGACACATGTTGTCAGGCGTTGTCGGTGGATCACGATAGCAAATATACTTCAACGTTCCCCACGCAAAGAAATCCGGGGACGTCAGATCTGGCGACCAATCCCCCTGTCATGAAATATGATATTCAATACCGCTTCAACGGCACGCGAGCTATGTGCCGTACATCCATCATGTTGGAAGTACATCGCCATACTGTCATGCAGTGAAATACCTTGTAGTAATATCGGTAAAACATTACGTAGGAAATCAGCATACATTGCACCATTTAGATTGCCATCGATAAAATGGGGGCCAATTATCCTTCCTCCCATAATGTCGCACTATACATTAACCCGCCAAAGTCGCTGATGTTCCACTTGTCGCAGCCATCGTGTATTTTCCGTTGCCCAATAGTACATATTATTCAAAAAATGGCTCTGAGCACTATGGAACTTAACTGCTGTGGTCATCAGTCCCCTAGAACTTAGAACTACTTAAACCTAACCAACCTAAGCACATCACACACATCCATGCCCGAGGCAGGATTCGAACCTACGACCGTAGCAGTCCCGCGGTTCCGGACTGAGCACATATTATGCCGGTTTACGTTACCGCTGTTGCTGAATGACGCTTCGTCACTAAACAGAACGCGTGCAAAATGGTTCAAATGGGTCTGAGCACTATGCGACTTAACTTCTGAGGTCATCAGTCGCCTCGAACTTAGAACTAATTAAACCTAACTAACCTAAGGACATCACACACATCCATGCCCGAGGCAGGATTCGAACCTGCGACCGTAGCGGTCGCTCGGCTCCAGACTGTAGCGCCTAGAACCGCACGGCCACGTCATCGGCCCGCAGTTTCTATTATGCCCAGTGGCAGAATTGTACACGACGTTCCAAGTCGTCGCCATGCAATTCCTGGTGCATAGAAATATGGTACGGGTGCAATCGATGTTGATGCAGCATTCTCCACACTGACGTTTTTGAGATTCCCGATTCTCGCGCAATTTGTTTGCTACTGATGTGTGGATTAGCCGCGACAGCAGCTAAAACACCTACTTGGTCATCATCATTTGTTGCAGGTCGTGGTTGACGTTACACATGTGGCTGAACACTTCCTGCATCCTTAAATAACGTAACTATCCGGCGAACGGTCCGGACACTTGTATGATGTCGTCCAGGATACCGAGCAGCATACACAGCACACGCCCGTTTGGCATTTTGATCTCAATAGCCATACATCAACACGATATCGACCTTTTCCGCAATTGGTAAACTGTCCATTTTAACACTGGTGCCCGACCTAAGTGGCCGAGCGGTTCTAGGTGCTACAGTTTGGAACCGCGCGGCCGCTACGGTCGCAGGTTCGAATCCTGCCTCGGGCATGGATGTGTCTGATGTCCTTAGGTTAGTTAGGTTTAAGTAGTTCTAAGTTCTAGGGGACTGATGACCTCAGAAGTTAAGTCCCATAGTGCTCAGAGCCATTTGAACCATTTAACACGGGTAATGTATCACGAAGCAAATACCGTTCGCACTGGCGGAATGTTACGTGATACCACGTACTTATACGTTTGTGACTATTACAGCGCCATCTATCACAAAGCGAAAAAAGTGGTCCAACTAAAACATTCATATTTCTTTACGTACTACACGAATATGCAATAAAAAATTAGGGTTCCTATTTTTAAAGAACGCAGTTGATATCCGCTTGACCTATGGCAGCGCCATCTAGCGGGTCAACCATAGCGCCATCTGGTTTCCCCCTTCAAGCTAGACGAGTTTCGTTCTTTGTAGTTTTTTCGTTTGACGCTTATTTCGTGAGATATTTGCCTCGGTCACGATCAGTGGACCACCCTGTATAAGTGATTGTCCAAGAATAGCGGAGAAAATCGCAAAGAAGATTCTGGACTCATCGATGGCTTAAACAACGAATTTCTGGCAGAAGTACGCTATGTAATGCTGTAGAACGATTTGAGATACGTACTTCTAACTTCTAGCAGCAGTTTCGTTAACTGAGGTGAATTTCGATCCCATTTTCGGTTTTAAACTGAATCTTCGGTTTTAAACGGAACTGAATATTTCAAGGACGTGATATGTTTTGGAATTTCATTCGAATGAGAGAGCAGATTTTGTCGAAGCTGCTCACTATTACCAAAAAAGATATTTACTGGCAAGATACAAACATGAGGCAACCCACAAAACCAGGAGATAGGCACATGTATTAACAGAAAGTTTCATAATAGCACAAACTTTCATTGTGGAACTTGTGTTTATTTTCTGACATAAACTGGCAGTCACATTAAGCTTTCTAGCCACAGGGGAAACTTACCACTCGTTGCCCTTTGTAACAAGAGCTGCAGTAAATGCGTTATCTATAAAAGTAAGATCGACTTTAGAAATAATACTTCTGTTATATGAAAAAGAAAACTCAGAATTTTTTAGAAAACAAAAGGTAAGGAAACTTAGGAGGAGGGGAACGCGCACTTGTTACCTTTCTCGGCAGAACTCACGATCTCGCGACGCTATCAACTGCGCTACAGCTTCAACAGAATTGCCAACCTTCCATATACAGTATATCCTAACTTAAGACGACACTGATCAGCCAGAACATTATGATCACCGACCTACTATCGATATAAACCCGTCTCAGTGATAGCAGTGTAACATGGAAAGGAATGACTGCAAGTCAGACGCACGCGCGGTGCATGTACAGGGTGTTTCAAAAATGACCGGTATATTTGAAACGGCAATAAAAACTAAACGAGCAGCGATAGAAATACACCGTTTGTTGCAATATGCTTGGGACAACAGTACATTTTCAGGCGGACAAACTTTCGAAATTACAGTAGTTACAATTTTCAACAACAGATGGCGCTGCAAGTGATGTGAAAGATATAGAAGACAACGCAGTCTGTGGGTGCGCCATTCTGTACCTCATCTTTCTGCTGTAAGCGTGTGCTGTTCACAACGTGCAAGTGTGCTGTAGACAACATGGTTTATTCCTTAGAACAGAGGATTTTTCTGGTGTTGGAATTCCACCGCCTAGAACACAGTGTTGTTGCAACAAGACGAAGTTTTCAACTGAGGTTTAATGTAACCAAAGGACCGAAAAGCGATACAATAAAGGATCTGTTTGAAAAATTTCAACGGACTGGGAACGTGACGGATGAACGTGCTGGAAAGGTAGGGCGACCGCGTACGGCAACCACAGAGGGCAACGCGCAGCTAGTGCAGCAGGTGATCCAACAGCGGTCTCGGGTTTCCGTTCGCCGTGTTGCAGCTGCGGTCCAAATGACGCCAACGTCCACGTATCGTCTCATGCGCCAGAGTTTACACCTCTATCCATACAAAATTCAAACGCGGCAACCCCTCAGCGCCGCTACCATTGCTGCACGAGAGACATTCGCTAACGATATAGTGCACAGGATTGATGACGGCGATATGCATGTGGGCAGCATTTGGTTTACTGACGAAGCTTATTTTTACCTGGACGGCTTCGTCAATAAACAGAACTGGCGCATATGGGGAACCGAAAAGCCCCATGTTGCAGTCCCATCGTCCCTGCATCCTCAAAAAGTACTGGTCTGGGCCGCCATTTCTTCCAAAGGAATCATTGGCCCATTTTTCAGATCCGAAACGATTACTGCATCACGCTATCTGGACATTCTTCGTGAATTTGTGGCGGTACAAACTGCCTTAGACGACAATGCAAACACCTCGTGGTTTATGCAAGATGGTGCCCGGCCACATGGCACGGCCGACGTCTTTAATTTCATGAATGAATATTTCGATGATCGTGTGATTGCTTTGGGCTATCCGAAACATACAGGAGGCGGCGTGGATTGGCCTCCCTATTCGCCAGACATGAACCCCTGTGACTTCTTTCTGTGGGTACACTTGAAAGACCAGGTGTACCGCTAGAATCCAGAAACAATTGAACAGCTGAAGCAGTACATCTCATCTGCATGTGAAGCCATTCCGCCAGACACGTTGTCAAAGGTTTCGGGTAATTTCATTCAGAGACTACGCCATATTATTGCTACGCATGGTGGATATGTGGAAAATATCGAACTATAGAGTTTCCCAGACCGCAGCGCCATCTGTTGTTGAAAATTGTAACTACTGTAATTTCGAAAGTTTGTCCGCCTGAAAATGTACTGTTGTCCCAAGCATATTGCAACAAACGGTGTATTTCTATCGCTGCTCGTTTAGTTTTTATTGCCGTTTCAAATATACCGGTCATTTTTGAAACACCCTGTAGTATCAGTGAGCGTGTTGTTCGTGTGTAGAACGGGGAAGGCGCGTGGTCTAACTGAGTTTGACCGAGGGCAAATTGTGATGACCCGGAGACCCGGCACGAGCATTTCGGACACTGCTGACTTGTTGGCTGTTCAAAGAGTATTTTGGTGAGTGTCTTCAACACTCGACGAAACCAAGGCGAAGCCACGTCTAAATGTCGTGGGGTTGGGCGGCCACATCTCGTTACGGATGTCGGACGTCGTAGGCTGGGCAGGCTGGTAAAACAGGACAGGCAGCCAACTGTGGTAGACATAACATCAGACATCAATGCCAGACAGAGTACAAGTGCGTCTGTACCCACAGTGCTCTGAAGACTCCTAACGATAGGCCTCAGCAGCAAACGACCCATGCATGTGCATGTCAATAATAAGTCAACACTGTGACATCGGCAACTACTACTGAAATTGGCACGTGACCACTGCACTGGACGTTGGCGCAGTGGCAGAGAGTTGCATGGTCTGATGAGTCCCGATTCCTTCTTCATAACGTCGATGGGAGGGTGCGAATCTGTCTGCTTCCAGGGGAACAGCACCTTTTCACCTGTACTGCGGGAAGTAGACAAGCAGGCGGCGGCTCCATTATGTTCTGGGGAACATCATCCGTCCAGCGGAGCTTGTGCAAGGATCCATGACGGCCAAAGAATACCGTTCACTGGTTGAAAATCAGGCGCACCTCTTCATGACAACCATTTTCCCGACGGCAGTGGCATTTTTCAGCAAGATAATGCCTCCTGGCACAAGGCCAGGAGTGCGATGAAGTGGTTCGAGGAACACAGTAGTGAGTGCCAATTGAAGTGCTGCCCCCCCGCCCCCTCCCCGCCAACTCGTCACATCTTACCCGGATCGAAAATTTCTGGGATGTGACTGAAAGTGTCGTCAGAGCTCATCGACCCCTTCCCCGCAATTTATGGCAATTAGGTGACTTGCGTGTGCAGATGTGGTGCCAACTCCCACCAGCTACGTACCAAGACCTCATTGCTTCCATCCCACTACGCATCGCTGGTGTTATCCGTGCTGAAGGTGGACATACTAGATATTGGGAAAGATTTTGGAAATTTGTGGTAAGTTCCTACGGGACCAAACTGCTGAGGTCATCGGTCCATAGGTTTACAAACTACTTAATCTAAGTTAAACTAACTTACGCTAAGGACAACACAAACACCCATGCCCGAGGGAGGACTCGAACCTCCGACGGGAGGAGCCGCACGAACCGTGGCAAGGCGCCTAAGACCGCTCGGCTAACACCACGGCATGGATATTAGGTAGGTAAACATAATGTTCTGGCTGATCAGTGTTTATCTACAAATGTCATATATTAATGTGCAAATTGTACCAAAAAGACAAGCTTTTGATGGATAATCAGTCTGATGCAGCATCGAAACACTATACTATGTGTGTGTTGGGGCTTATGGGCGCTCAACATCGAGGTCATCAGCGCCCGAAACACTATACTTTCGTATCATACAAACGTAGCATTGAAACAGTATACTTTTGGTAGTGCACAAGTTATAACACTAAAAACATCAACTACGCGACGCCTTTACCTATCAGTACGTAGTTTCCTGTCATCTTGTTATAAAGAACTGTAGGTAAGACGACGCGTTTTCGAGAGATCCTAAATTGACTAATGCTTTAAAACAGCTTCTGTTCACACCAGGTACCCTATCAGAAGCAAACCTAACAAATGTGACGTTTAACTCCATACAATGTGGCGGCAGCTATGTCGTGCTTGTGGCTTACAACGATATCATATCTCATTGGCCCCATTCCTCTCCACGAGGCAAAAAATTGGACATTGCACCTTCTTTATTTCATGCTCTGTAGTGTAGTGAAAAGTGGAATTCCATGCTGTGAGGTCACCAGATCCTCGTCCATGTGCGTTTTCATGTCCCGTGAGAGAACGGCTTTAGAAAAGTGCTCACCTCTTGGAGACAAGTAAGGTGTCTCGCTGAAACCTCACATTCGAAACCTTATTTCTTCGGTCGTTGTGCGCCGAAGTTACTTTGTAGTTGACGGAGACATAGCATAAGAATAAGTTTCGGTATGTTGCGAAGACAGAATACGGCCTATCCTATCGTGATTGCCCGTATGGATGCTATTACATCGTAAACATTCTCTTTGGGTGACAAATCAAGAGACCAGACATGCCAGTCAAGGATATTTAAGGGGGCCTGCAATCGTTCAGCACTTATTGACAATACTAGTTTGTCAAATCATCAATATATTGAAGTGACCTCACACCATTAATAATTCAGAGTGTTTCAAAAGTCCGGGAATATTTTAAAAACTTCGTTGTAGCCGAATGAGCAGCATTACAAAGTAACAACATACATGATTTGAAAGAGTAAACTTGTAAGCTTTTTTTTCAACAACATTCACTTCACATACACTTCATGTGGGAACCGTGTGTGATCCTACAAAGGCCGACGCGATAATCGTACTGTTGCCGCACACGGGCCAACATGTCTTTCGAGACTGTGGCCGTTGCTTGTTCAATTCTTCTTTTCAAGTCCACAAAAATACCTGGAAGAGGAGATGCACATACAACTTCCTTTACATAACCCCTTAAAAAGAAGTCACAAGGGGTAATATCTAGAGACCTAGGAGAGCATTTCAGCACACGCTGTTCTTTTGCTCCACCACTACCTGTCTAACGATTGGGTAGCACTGTGTTCAGACGTACCCTAACATCACAGTGAAAATGTGAGGGTGCAGCATCTAACTGATGGACAAAGTTCTCTGATTATGTTTGCAACAACGGCATTAACCGGTTCTGCAACGTCTGAAAGATGGTCTCTCCAGTAACAGTGTCCACAAAATGGTTCAAATGGCTCTGAGCACTATGGGACTTAACATCTAAGGTCATCAGTCCCCTAGAACTTAGAACTACTTAAACCTATCTAACCTAAGGACATCACACACATCCATGCCCGAGGCAGGATTCGAACCTGCGACCGTAGTGGTCGCGTGGTTCCAGACTGAAGCGCCTAGAACAGTTCGGCCACACCGGCCGGCAACAGTGTCCACAGCTCGTGGTCTAGAGTTAGTTTTGCTGCCTCTGGATCTCGGGGTCCCGTGTTCGATTCCTGGCCGGGTTGGGAATTTTCTTCACCGGGGACTGGGAGTTTGTGCTGTCCTCATCGTTTCACCATTATTCGGGTTAATGGCGAGACTGGACTGTGAAAAGATTAGGAATTTGCACGGGGTCTAATAACCGCGTCGTTGAATGCCCCACACACCAAACACAATCATCATCCAGTAACAGTTTGTTCTTCTATGAAGAAAAGCCCATAAAGTTTATCGTGAGACATGGCAGAAAAACGGTGATCGGAGAATCACACTCGTGTTCAGCAATATTATGCGGATTTTCTGATCTCCAAATCCTACAATATGTAAGAAATGTTGCTTCGTCCGAAAAAAACTATCGAATTCACAAAGTCATTATCTCCAACCTGAAATGCACAGCAAAACTCCAATCGTTAGTCTTTGTCTTTAGCATATAACTTTTGCACTAACTGTAGTCTGTTTGGTTTCACGTTTAATTTTTTACGCGAAACTCTCGCCACACCTGTTGTTGATGTTTCCAACTCATGTGAAGATCTGCGTAGAGATTTTGTCGAACTCCTTCTGTAACCTTCTCCCACTCCTTGAATGTCATTCGTATTCACACCTGGCCGACCATTTCTCTTTCTGTCACACAAACATCCAGTTTCAACAACCTTTATATGGCAACTAAAGATTGCGTTTCCCGTACTCCATCCTATATTTTCGTTGGACGTCCATTGAACTCTTTCTTTTGTCAATCTCTAGCACGCAGAAGGTCTTCTCATCTCCATATAGCTACATCTGGATTATGATACCACCCAGCGACCATATATATAACTACACGTCACTCCTGCAGTGAGAAAAAACGTACTAGTTTACTCTTTCAAATTATGTATATTGTTACTTTGTAATGATACTCACCCAGCAATAATAAATTTTGTGAAGCGTTTCTGGACTTTTGAAAAAAAATTGTCAGTTGACAGCGTGGTTTTTCAAGATTGAGATATCGAACGATAAAAAGACAGCGTATGCTGCAGCTATATTGCCTATAGCTTGCAAGCAACAGCAAGCAGCGAAAAAGAGCGACTGGTCACAGGTTAATTTACTGATAAATCAAGACCATGCGCCCGAAAGAACTGATAAATTATTTTCGGACGAGCCCTGCATCGTACGACAAGTTATTAATGTTCACAGGAGATAAAACAGAGAAACAAAATACATTAACAAGAGAGGTAATTGCAGTCGATGAAAAGTAGGAACAAACTCGAGATTTCTGGCGACAGGCAAGGTCGCTCGAATGCTCGAACTTTTGTTCTGTAATGTCAACAAACACAATTAGTAAAATTCTATGTAAAGCAATGGAAGCATTTATATCTGCCTGGCAAGCAAATGTTCGGGCAACGAAAGAAAATCATCTTTTTTACGTTTTATAATAATTTTGTGAAATTAACATGCATTCTCAGACCCCATACTAGTCACTGCAGATAAATGAGTTATTTTTCGAAGTGGAAGCGTTTTTTCCAAACGGCCATGTGATTCACCAACCTATACTACACACATCAAAAAAAGTTTTGCATCGCCTCGCTTCCGAGAGTTCCGGAACCTGTACAGAAAATTGGAATAGAGATCAACATAAACATCAAAAAAATGTTTCAAATGGCTCTGAGCACTATGGGACTCAACTGCTGTGGTCATAAGTCCCCTAGAACTTAGAACTACTTAAACCTAACCAACCTAAGGACATCACACACATCCATGCCCGAGGCAAGATTCGAACCTGCGACCGTAGCGGTCGTGCGGTTCCAGCCTGTAGCGCCTTTAACGGCTCGGACACTCCGGCCGGCCATAAACATCATTTCCATGCTTTTTATTGCTCGTGAAAACCACACATTGCGTGTTGTACCACCATACAGCGAGACCTTCAGAGGTGGTGGTCTAGATTGCTGTACACACCGGTACCTCTAATACCAAGCAGCACGTCCTCTTGCTCTGGTTCATGCCTGTATTCGTCGTCGCATACTAGCCACAAGCTCATCAAGGCACTATTGGTCCAGATTGTACCACTCCTCAACGGCGAGTGGTTGGGGGTCACGTCGTCCGTCCATAAACAGCCCTTTTCAATCTATCCCAGGCATATTCGATAGAGTTCATGTCTGGGGAACATGCCAGCCATTCTAGTCTGGCGATTTCGTTATCTTGAAGGAACTCATTCACAAGATGTGCACGATGGGGTCGCGAATTGTTCTCCACGAAGACGAATCTCTACCCAATATGCTGCCGATATGGTTGCACTATCGGTCGGAGGACGGCATTCACGTATCGTACAGCCGTTACGGCGCCTTCCATGACCACCAGCGGCGTACGTCGGCCCCACATATTGTCACCCCAATACAGCAGGGAACCTTCACCTTGCTGCACTCGCTGGATAGTGTTTCCAAGGCGTTCAGCCTGACTGGCTGGCCTCCAAACACGTCTCCGACGATTTTCTGGCTGGAGGCATATGCGACACTCATCCTTGAAGAGAATGTGCTGCCAATCCTGAACGGTCCATTCGGCATGTTGTTGGGCTCATTTGTACCGCGTTGCATGATGTCGTGGCTCCAAAGATGGACCTCGCCATGGACGTCGGGAGTGAAGTTTCTCATCATGCAACCTATAGCGCACAGTTTGAGTCGTAACATAACGTCCTGTGGCTGCACGAAAAGCTTTATTTAACATGGTGGCCTTGCTGTCAGGGTTCCTCCGAGCCATAATCCGTAGGTAGCGGTCATCCACTGCAGTAGTAGTAGCCCTTTGGCGTCCGGAGTGAGGCATGTCATCGATAGTTCCTGTCTCTCTGTATCTCCTCCATATCCGAACAACATCGCTTTGATTCACTCCGAGGCGCCTGGACACTTCCCTTATTGAGAGCCCTTCCTGTCACAAAGTACACTGTGTGATCAAAAGTATGCGGACACTCCCAAAAACATACGTTTTTCATATTTGGTGCATTGTGCTGCGACCTACTGCCAGGTACTCAATATCAGTGACTTCAGTAGTCATTAGACATCGTGAGAGAGCAAAGTGGGGCGCTCCGCGGCAGTCACGGACTTCGAACGTGGTGAGGTGATTTGGTGCCACTTGTGTCATACGTCTGTAATCGAGAGTTCCACTCTCCTAAACATCCCCAGGTCCACTATTTCCGATGTGATAGTGAAGTGGAAACGTGAAGGGACACATACAGCACCAAAGCGTACACGCCGACGTCGTCTGTTGACTGACAGAGCCCGCCGACAGTTGAAGAGGGTCGTAATGTGTAATAGGAAGGCATCTATCCAGATCATCACACAGGAATTTCAAAGTGCATCAGAATCCACTGCAAGTACTATGACAGTTAGGCGGGAGGTGAGAAAACTTGGATTTCATGGTCGAGCGGCTGCTCATAAACCACACATCACGCCGGTAAATGGCAAGCGGTGTCTCTCTTGGTGTAAGGAGCGTAAACATTGGGCGACTGAACAGTGGAAAAACGTTGTGTGGAGTGACGAGTCAAGGTACACAATGTGGCGATCCGATGGCAGGGTGTGGGTATGGCGAATACCCGGTAAACGTCATCTGCCAGCGTGTGTAGTGCCAACAGTAAAATTCGGAGGCGGTGGTGTAATGGTGTGGTCGTGTCTTTCATTGAGGGGTCTTGCACCCCTTGTCGTTTTGCGTGGCACTATCACAGCACAGCCCTACATTGATGATTTAAACACCTTCTTGCTTCCCACTGTTGAAGAGCAATTCGGGGATGGCGATTGCATCTTTCAACACGATTGAGCACCTGTTCATAATGCACTGCCTGTGGCGGAGTGGTTACACGACAATAACATCCCTGTAATGGACTGGCCTGCACAGAGTCCTGACCTGAATCGTAGAGAACACCTTTGGGATGTTTTGGAACGCCGACTTTGTGCCAGGCCTCATTGACCGACATCGATACCTCTCCTCAGTGCAGCACTCCGTGAAGAATTGGCTGCTGTTTCCCAAGAAACCTTTCAGCACCTGACTGAACGTATGCCAGCGAGAGTGGAAGCTGTCATCAAGACTAAGGGTGGGCCAGCACCATTCTGAATTCCAGCATTACCGTAGCCTTTTTCAGCCAGGTGTCCGAATACTTTTGATCACATAATGTAGCAATGCGGACGCGATCGAAACGCGGTATTGACCATCTAGGCATGGTTGAACTACAGACAACACGAGTCGTGTACCTTCTTCCTACTGGAATGACTGGAACTGATCGGCTGTCGGAACGCCCCCCGTCTAATAGACACTGCTCATGGATGGGTGTTTACATCTTTGGGTGGGTTTAGTGACATCTTTGAACAGGCAAAGGGACTGTCTCTGTGATAAAATATCCACAGTCAAAGTCTATCTTCAGGAGTTCTGGGAACCAGGGTGATGCAAAACATATTTTGATGTGTGTATATTTTCAAATTAATAAAGTAAGCAGTGTCAGAGAACCCTCCGTTGACCATCCTAAAACGGCACCTGTAAAAAAGATTACCCTCACATAGGTGTGTTTAAATTGTTTTGTGTTAAAAGAGTACCGGTAGCTGAAAAATTGAATCTGAGGTGTGATATGCACAAAGGCGAATTGAAAGCATAGGCAGTGCACGCTAACTCCGTATGGCTGGTTCATCGAGCTCTGTCAGCTTCTGAATGGAGGATATTATCAAACTGTCAATAGTTGACCTCTCGAGTTCTCTTTGTATTGACAATACTGAGAATATTTTGAGGTCCATCAATATTGTTCATTAATGTTTGTAATATTAACATTAAGTCAATACGCGCCCGCGGGCGGTCAATATTTGACGTTTTGACAGTATTATTCAACGTGTGAGAGTCCCTTTATATCCCTTACGCCGTTCCTGGTGTGAATGTGTGGTTCTCACATTATTCTGCTGGAAAATTCCGCTTGCCACTCTGGTCAAGAAAGGTATCACAGCAGGGTTTAGCATTCTGTCACGGATCTGTGCCCACTTGAAGTGTAGTATTAAAACTTAGCTCACCTGACATAATATCATGTAACTTACTTTCCGAAGTATCTTAGTACGTTTTGACAAGGTGCACTGCTGGTGGATGGCGTATCCTATCGTAATTGCTTTACCCTTACAGCCACGATTAACACCCAACCAAGCCTTCACATCTTTGCCCTGTCGCACTATGGATGCGCCCTCGACACCGCATTAGGCAAGTACATCAACATCAGCAGGGAATAGGAAACAGGCCACAGTCACCACTGGGCTCCCAACACAGACTCAACTTACAATACATTTATTCAGCACCTATACTAAAGCTCATTATCTGCTGTTATCTATATTACTAAGCGGTAAACGTGGTTCATAGTGTATTGTCTCACTTTCCAGCTGCCTTTCTAACGCTTTCCATGGGCAACAAAAATTTGATTTGCAGTATTACATGTAATTATTGCTCTAATTTTAAAAATTTAAAATGCCGTCATAAGAGGTATAATCTTATGTTAAAAGTTTCAACATAGTGAGACAAGTATTATAGTTAGAAACTGTGTATGTTTCCTGAGACAGGGTAACTCACAGCAGGCAAATTATCCAGACTATTTTTTCCAGTATTAGAGAGTGAGAGCACTTAGCGACTTCCAGCAAATTTTACAAATAATTTCAAATCCTTGCGAAGCTTTTTCTAGCTGGCTACCCAACAAAATAATGAAAGAGGAAGAGTTTATCCCCTACTACATTTTCACTATTCATGCTGTAAAAGATCAGCACAAAGCGTGACTTTTTAACTTATTACTTCTTTATTACTTCCATATTTACTGTATAGGACATACACTAGTTAGATGAGGAACTGTGATTCGTGGATTCAGTTGTAACTCGTCGATGATAGACAGTGTAGCATCGTGTGACAAATATGGTCAAGTTCTATGCTATTTTCCTCTACACCAATTTCTTGCTCAAAGAATTCTTGTAATGAACTAACTGGCGAGGATATGGGAACGATGTTTTTCGCAACTAAATCCTTGAATAAAATTGTTCTCGGTCTTCGCAGCCCGTCTAATTTAAAACCCTCTGAAGTATGTTTTCTGAAAGATCAACTATGAGGCTCGAGACATAAGGTTAGCGCTTTCAAAGAAACGAAAATGTATGACGAGCAATATTAATTTAAAGTGCAAGGTCTGTTGAGAGCTTGCGAACTGGTCTTCAAACGCCAAGTTTGTCAGGTACTGAGTAAAGAAAGCTTACGACTTTGTTCCTTTTCGTTTTTCTACATTTCACTTTGTATTAGCTGTCAGTTGGTACGCGCATTAGCTTTTCAGGCGAATTTTTTTGGAATTCTTGCATATTTTGTGTCACAAACTAAAAAGATCAATCCGCTTAGGGTTAGTATTAATAATAATGAAAATAGGGCTCTGATGGGGGCCGTCGTATGTTAATGCTATGGTGGCGAACACCGACATTTTTGTTCCACAAGACACGATGTGTGGCAACGGGAGCGTGATGTGCCCACGCCGTGTCAGTTGTTTGTTTAACTACGAAGAAACGTGACAAAAACGTTTCTTAAGGAAATCGCAGTGAGAACTGTGTGCTTGAAAGGACGATGGGGACAGCAAGATAATTTCTTGATAGAGGAGCAATTGTGCTAAGCTAGTCTCGGAACAGAGTAGTCAAAGGATCGAGGAAGGGCTTTCGGTATGGTGAACTAAAAGAGAAGTTGTCACTTTCGTTCGAAGGGAATGTAACTATTCCTGAAGCGAGCTACTCCGATGCAAGGTAACATATTTGATGGCGCAGTGCAGTCGAATCTCTGAAGGATCAATACTCAGTTGAGCCTCGAAGGAGACGGACAACACAACGCCACTAAGCTGCCGCGAACGTCTTCCCGCTCACCTCTACCGCACATGTATCCACTATCCGGGAGTCGCGCCTGTGTACGACGAGAATGTTGACGAGACGGCCGCCAGATGGCAGAGGTGTGCATAACAGTGGCGGGTACCAGACCAAGACACTGCCTTTCGCTGCTGCCCTCTAGTGGACATCACTACCAAGGAGGAATATGTACACGGCGTGACACAGCTGCTTTCAGTTTGTGTCCTCTGAGTCGTACGACTGTTTTGTAAACATTCTCTTTTGTAAACAGTACTCAGTTTCTCATTCTCTTGCGAATGTCAGTTTCTTAGTCTCTTGTAAATGATCGAAGTTTACTATTCACTTTATCCACAACCGAAGCTTAGCGATCATTAGGAATTACAGTTTGGAAATCAAACGTTACGTACCAATTTTAATCGCATTATGAATAGATTCACTATCAGAATGAGATAATTAACGAAATTCGTAAGAGAAACTAACTGACGCCCTCTTAACGTACAATGAACCAGGTATGAGAAGACATGCGAAAAAACATTAATAAAGTTACTTGTTTTGTCCACCTGTATTTCACATTTGACCTGACTGAGTTTAAAATTGTACTGTTTAGTTTTATACTGCAATGGAAGTCTCTACAAAACGTGATCGTGTTTATGCTATTTAACAGCTTTTAATCAGAGCTGTTAAACACCTATTGCTACTGTCTGACCATTGTTAGACATTAAGTATAAAAGACGTTCAATAAATGCATTTGACACAGGAAAGTTCATTACATAAAGATACGCATTTTTCTAATCCTATTAATTCCTGTTGTCCTTCATGACTAATAAACACTGACAACCACTTGTTTGAGGTAATTTCTGTACTCTCGAAAATACTGGCTGGTATGTTCCCAATACGACAAAACTCTCCATACAGTTCCTCCATATCAATTACTTAAGTTATCTGGAATGAGTTCACTGCAGTTTCCAGGGAAGAAAGCTCTACGCTTTTGTTTAATGTAAAAAATTTTAGCTTTGCTGCAACATTCTCCTATGAGAAATTGTACGATTTTTGAAGGTAGTTTAAGCCGTCTTCATAGAACTGCATAAAACTTCCATCCAGTTTGGTTCTTTCTGTAAAAGAGACAGTTTCCGTGGCATTCTTAACTGCAATTCCGAAGAAATGATCTTCTTTCCTTTGTTCCACTTTTCTTTTCAGTAAGCACATTTCGTCATAATCTCTTAATGCATTGAACAAAACACATAGCTACACTGCTGAAGACTAGTAAATGGGTTTCTATCAATATAGTCTTAAGTTCATCTTCTGGATCAAAATACTTCTTCAGAACTTTCGAGTAGTCCTCTCCCAGTAATTTGAAGTGGTTTTGATGGTAGTGTAGTTGTGGATTAATCCTTCTGCTGCACATTCCAAAGAAAGCCAGCGAGTTTTAACGTGTCTCAATATCTCCATCCATTCAACATCTACAAACTCAGAATGTCTTCACAGTGCTTCTCAGACATGGAAAAATGTATTTTCACGAAAACATTTTCTATATCAAGACAATCGGGTGCAGTAGTCAGTATGGGCTGAGCAATTTGACTTCAAAATTCTGCAATGTGTATCACGAAGCAGCTTAGAACCAGGATTGTGCTTACTATAATTGACGTAAGTGTTGTCTGCATTGTAGGCAGTAATCTTGTCTACAGGCAGGAATTCCAGCAACTCGTTTTGTACACCAATTGTGGCTGTGAAATATCTTACACAGAGGGGAAGCATTTTACGATTACCTTTATTGGAGGCATCTGCAGCAATTAAAAAGAAACAGTTTTTAGAAACAAGTTCAGTCACAAAGCCTTTTAGAGACTTTGGAGCTCAGGCAACAGCCGCGCACTAAGACAGGGAACTAACAGATTTTGTGACTTTTACGAGTTCTTAACAAAGACCTAATTATATAGTTTCGTCTGTGTGCTTTGGTAGTTTAGTTTTTGAATTTCTGCCTGTTAATTTAATATTTAATAGACACAGTTCTCAAGTTTTCGCTCCTGCTGGAAAGCAAACAGATTTTATGACAGTTTGAGAGTTCCTAACCAGGAGCGAATTATTTACTCTCACCTGAGTGCTTCCATAGTTTCGTTCCTGAATCTTTGCGTGTTAATCTAATGTATTAGACGCAGTTCTTGCGTTTTCGTCAGTTTCTAGAGTTCTGCAGCATATGTCGATAGTCCTTTGTTTGTCTGTGTAGTGTAGTTTTCCAAGGACGTTAGTGTGGATAGGGACTGTGATTGCCGTGTGCAGATGCGAGTCGAGTTGGTGACACTTGACTCTCAGCTCCAGGCTGTGTTGGCTTCGGTTACGCAGATTTAGGCAGCAAAGAATATACATCACTGTTGTGGGTCGGCCGTGGGGATCCCAAGGACGTCCAGTATGACCCAAGAGTCCGCAAATCAATCTACACTGGTGACCAGCCCAGCACATTGAGGTTAACCCCTTACCCGTTATCGAGTGGGAGGTCATCTTGGGGTGTGGCAGGCTGTGAAAGATGCCCTGGGGGGGGGGGGGGGGCTGAACGTGAGCCCTCCCCGATTAGTCTGGCTAACAAGTTCCAGGTACTGTCCCCAACTGACACTGTCCTTCGGCCAGATGCATTCGCTTGTTCTGTTTCGGCCTGCAAGATCCTAGCAGTCACGGGTGATGGGATTATTGGCAGTTGGGAGCACCAATGTTAGGCGTGTTGAGGGGCTCATTAGGGACGTGGCTGCCAAGAAGGGGAATGAAGACAGTGTGCACTCAATGTGCATACCTGGTGGAGTTATTCCAGACGAGGAACGGGCCATTCCGGATGCCATGAAGAGCACAGGATACTGCCAATTGCAGGTGGTGGCTCACATCGGTACCAATGATGTGTGTCACTTTGGATCAGAAGAGATTATCCCTGGTTCGAGCGGCTATCAGAAGTGATAAAGTCTGCCAGTTCTGCTTGCAAGATAAAAGCAGAGCGCACCATTTGCAGCATAGTCGAAGGACCGATTGCAGACCTCTGGTACAGAGCCGAGTGGTGGGTCTGAATCAGAGGCTCAGATGGTTCTGTGGCCGTATAGGCTGCAGAGTCTTCGATCAGCGCTGCAGGGTGGTGGAATATTGGATCCCATTCAATAGTCGGTGTCCTCTAGGGAACAAATGAACGCCGACGGGGTCAGGGCACACAACAACATAGTGCTCACCACGTTTTGCGAAGAGAAAAATCGAAATTACACAAAGTACGTCGTTATTTGTGTGCAGTGCTCTCTGGGCACAAAGAGAGAAGGATCAGTCACAACAAAGCGTGAGTAATAAATAACAAATATACACGCAAAACATTTTGCCATACCAAAATCATGCTTTTTAAAAATCAAAGGATGTGTTAACTCGCTGACACATTTCACACTTACATAGTTTGGTTTGCAGACAAGCTATCAGTGCAGAACACCATGCACATGGTTCCGCAAAACCATATAACGTAAAATCACGGTAAGAACAAAAATGAAGGAAAACTGTCTCTAGGCCTCACTTTGTTAGATCAGTTACCGCTTACAATATGTTCACTTTTTACAGTTTTCAATAAACGAAACCCACTGATGGTGTTTGGGCAGAAAGAAAAAGCGATGTTTTTGCATAAAAGGCGGAACGTATATCCAATAATTTTAACTGCAAACACCGAAAAAATAAAAAAAATTGCAAATTCGGAAGATGACAATTACTCGTTTAACTTTCTTCGTAGTAGTTGTACTGACTGAATTTTAATCAGAATCTGAAATCTTAACACTAATGTCTTCGATGAACTCTGACATCTTCACAATTTACTTAGATTTAGTTGCAAACGACACGAGTAATCACGTTAGAAATCTTCACGAGGTTTGATTCTTCTGAGGCTACAAAGAGAAAAAAAATCATGGAACTAGTTTGAACTTCTAAGGCACTCAAATCAAATATTTCGAGATGGGACAGGTGACAACTCTAGCGATCATCTATATCTGTATATTAAGGTTTCATACCGTTCCATTCGGGTATGGATCGAAAGAAGAATGATAGCTTAAATGCCTCTGTGCGCATTCTCCATCCCTTCGAGAACTTTGCTTATGAGGTTGTAGTGTATTCCTAGATTCCTCACTTCATACCGTTTCTTGGAATATAGTTAAGCGTAGTGGATAGCTGACGACGTCTATTAATGTTTGCTCTCTGATGTACTGCTGAGTTGCTGTTTTTATGCACAACAGTTTGACAGCCAGCATAGTCTTCTACAGACGTCGCGTGCTGTGTTATAATGTGCACTCATTACCTGATTGAAGTCCAGGCAGACATGGTTGGAAGCCAAAATCGTGTGCATGAAATGTAAGCAAAAATATTGTGCATGAAATGTTATCAACGACTGGACTGTGCATCTCAAACCATGTCATTAATCAATCGCGCCGACAAACTCTGAGAGATCTATCGTCGCCCATCTTCGAGTGTCTACCAGTTTAATTTCTTCAAGCATCCCTGTGATACACTCTCGTGGTTCAGACAAATCTGTCACAATTCGTGCTGTCCTTCACTGTAGACGTTCAATATCCGTTGATAGTTATCTTTGGTATGGGACGTGCACACCTGAGCGATCTGGTAGGATATGTCGCACGAATGTTTCGTAAGAAATCTCCCTCCTTTCCTGACCCACTGCATTTTCCCAGTAACATACGAATGAATCGAGGTCTGCCACTAGTTTTAGCCACGACTGATCCTGTGTGATAATTCCAGTTTGTATCCTTACATATTGTCACACTCGGTTATTTATATGAGTTAAGTGATTCTATTTGTGACTCTCAGATATTGCATATACAGCAACTACGTTTTTAGAATCGTGGAATACAAAATTTACGTTTCTGAACAATGATATTACTTTATACCTAGACACAACGTTATCACAACCAGTGGTGTGTGCACATGGCAGTTAGTTGCATTCCAGGGAATATCGAATAACTCTTCTTCGACGAAACACGTTGACTAACCAGATTTACATATTTTTGACCGGTAAATTATTTTCCTGCGAAAAATTAAAATGCTGTAATTCCAGTCTCCCGGTTCAGGGAAAAGTTTCTGGGAGGTTTCCTTCGTTGTAATAAAAATCACAGATCTGGAAATTCCTTCCCAAATTGTCCCAGTTGGAAACCCTCCAGCACAAATCTAAGGTTGTCAGATTTTGGCTGAAAAGATTTGAACACTACAGTGCACTAAGGTCTCAAATAGCCGAACTAGTCCATTTGTTCAGTAATAAAATTGGTTCATTAATCCTGTACATATAAGGTACTACATTTTTTGTTTCGTAAAGTGCACCCCTAATTTCGTTTTCTTACGTAAAGGGGTAATTGCTCAGATTGCACCTGGTCATAGTTTTGTAAAAGTTGTAATAGGGCACAATGACAATTTAATCGGGGTCGGCTAAGTCTTAGCTAAATCTCGCTAGCAAAATTCTCTGTCTTTGACATATAACTCGAACATTACAGACCCTATTAACATATCATGGAATGCACCAGCAGTTTACTTCTGTTCCTGTGCAAAACTCACCATTTATTGTTATGTATTGTTTTCTGTCTAACGAGAATCTAGCCGCAAACTTCTCTAGATATCCCATAGAAACGTATGTCCTTTAGAAGGCTGAAGCAAAAACTTTTCGGAAGTCTAGAAGCATCGATCATTTGGTTATCCAGGTGATTCTTTCTGTGGATTGTTACACAGCAATTAGTAAGACGTGTAGGGTTTGATCCGCACTGCACTATATTATCGCTGTTCTTTAACCAGTACGTCGAAAAAAGAATAGAGAACGTGTTGTAAGATGGCAAGAACTATGCCCCTTACATGAAGTCATTAATGATCACCTAACTCACGTTGAGCGAACAGTAGGGCTGAACAAAAATGACTGACAAGGCACAATGCATCTTGTAGAGGGTATAGTACGGACGTATGGGAATAATTAATGTCGGGTGATGGTTTTAAAGTAATTCACACGACATGAAAACTTTGTGGAATGCGTCGATTTACTGGAGGCTAGTTTACCCCAGGGAAGTACTCAGAATTGACCGTGGCAGCCGGGGGAGCGGCTAAGGGAAGCAACAATAGGCAGCTTAGGGCGGCTCAAGCTCTGAGAAAGTGGCAACGGGGTGCGGCCTCCAGCTGCCTTAAGATGAGTGACAGTGAGTGGGTGGTTGACCAGGACTCCATGCAGGTGTACCGGGAAACAGACAGAGAACATGTACGCCTGTTGATAAATGTCCGTCGACCCATTTTCTGTGAAACATGCGAGAAAGCCGCGCAAAGCTACGGTGGAGCGGTCAACGGAGGTCAAAATATGTGTGTTCGTGACTATAGCAACTTCACGCTGAATTCACGGTCCGCAGAGTCTGAAGCAAATCAGGTGAAGAGCGACAGAATGAAATACGCCAGCCTCCGATGGGAATGTAGGACCAAGGAATTTGAAGTACTCTCCTGGGAGTCTGAATTCCGGAAAACTTGTTGTTTATGCAGACACTAACCTTGATGGGTGGCCTGGGAGGAGCTAAATAGCAGAAGTTGAGAGGAAGGGAAATTTTGTGGGAATTTGTTCACTTCCCAGAGCAGGCATTGGTCGGTGCTGGGAAGCAACGCATAATTAACGCGAATTGCGCTGCAATTGGCGTAATTGATTTTGATGGAGGGGAAACTGAGGAGAAGAGTGGACTGGGAGAAGTCTCCATAGAGCTCTTCTGTTCCCAGCTTGCCTAGAGTGCGGACGTGGCATTCTTTACTCAGCTTGCCTGAGAAAGAGTGAGCATCTCTGCAGTTTAGGACTTAGCAAATGGAACGATTGAGCTTGGAGATAGAAAGTTTTGATTCAGCTATGTACTGAGCAAGATAGATAAGAGTGAATAGATGAGCACAGCCTTGCAGCACCACGAGGTCGGCCGACGTCCACACAACGACGCCCCTCTGCCACGCTGTATTTGGTGATATTGCGCCCGCTCCGGCCACTGATTAATTTGTTGGATCAAGTCGGCAAATTTCCACGAGGGTTTCATGGGCCATGTACTACAGAATTCATCTCGCACTTCGCATTACGCCTGGGTCAGTCGATAGGAATTACTTTTGACTTATAGCACTTTACTCCACGCAAATGCAATTTATTACCACTGCCTGGTAGGAGAGTCATGTAATGTGAAGATTGAAGGTCGTGAGTTAAAATAAATTTGTGATAATCGACTGCATCTGTTTTCAATCAAGTAGTTGAAATCCCAAGTCACTTTCTTAATTAATTTTATGTTCAACGTTTGCATCTGGTGTTCAATAGCTGCATATAACATCAATGTGCATCCCTTTTTAATTAAAAGTGATCAATTCTGAATCAGTTAATGTCAACACTGCCACCGCAGTTCAATCAGGAGTCACAGGGCCTTATTACTTTCTTTGCGTTATCCGACATTGCGGCAGTTTTGCAGTCTCTGTTGATCTCTTAGTCAATTAGCTGGGGTGAACGCACGCCAAAACCAGATAAGTGACGGGTGGGGTGTTACAGTGTGATAGAATTTCAAAATCTGAATACGAGTGAAGTGCTGAAGTTCACAGATGACTCCGTCAATGTGTAAGAATTGCCTAGCAAAGCTATTGCTGCCCACTTAGCACAGAATTTGGAATAAGTAAAAGCAATGCTGAGGCGAAATCAATGTACAGCAGTAGAAAAATGAAACATATCAGCGCACACTCCGCTGCAGAGTGAAAATCTCATTCTGGAAGTAGAAAAATGAATGACAATTAGCTGAAAATAAAACTGGAAAAGGTGGAGAAAAATAAGTGACAGAATTCTGCAATGTAGGGAGAAAGATAACATAAAATGGATGTAGTAAGAGAGATGCTATAATCAGTTTTGAAGCTGCTGAAGGAAAAAAAATCTTTTGATATCTAACATTACATCACTAATTCAGCCCTGTGTGAAGAAATCGGAGAAGAGACTGGTGTGTTTGAAATGTGATACTATTGGACGTTATGAAATAGGTGGTATGGATGAAACATGAAATGATTAGATACGATATATTAGATTAAATTCTAAAGAACTGATTGAAAGTTGTCTGTTATATTTGCTAACTTTCATGTATTCGGTTTATTACGCGTAGACTATTTGGGAGCAACTTTTGTTGTTAAAATTAAAACGAAGGTCAGCGTTGGCCGTAATATTGATGTTCTATTGATAGCAGAATCGATTTTCGATCACGTAGTGATCATCATCAGCGCTGTACAAATTAAACTCAGGCACTGGTATCAAGTTATCAATAACCAAAACTGAGAAGCGATCACACCATTGAATCCGCCGGGCGGATTCGTGCCGGGTAGCAGGCGCTCCTTCCCGCCCGGAAAGTCGTGCATTAGACCGCACGGCCAACCGAGCGGGCTAAGTAGTTCTACGTTGTAAGGGACTGATGACCTCAGGTGCTAAGTCCCATAGTGCTCAGAGCCATTTGAACCATTTTTTTTTACCAAAGGAAATCATTTCCTACAGTCACTTAAGTAATGCAGATAAAAGTAAACCTCCCTCCTCTATGCAGTTCAGTAGACGACGCTATGTCTCCAATCGTGAACGGGACGAAGTGGCTTGGGTACAGTGTTCAGTCTGTCAACATGCTTCGGAGGGTGCACATTGCCACTTTACGGCAAGTAGGGTAATGACACGGAAAGTTATCCTTCGAAATTACGCACACTATAGCCATGTCATTCGAACATCCAGCTGCTATCCTGAGACACAAGACGTTGAAAACCTACCTCGCTGTGATCTTCCGCTGACAACACCAATATGCTGCTATTTTTAAGGCAACTGGTAAGTCTGCGTCAATGTAGACAATACGAAACCATCTCCATATGATCAATTTGGCTTTCAGCCATCCACTACCAACAATAAAAACCCCTACTAGCATCGTGCTTCGTGAAGAAAGTGAGCAACAGAACACCTGACTGGAGTGAAAAGTGGATCATTTGCGTCCCGTTCTCTTCGCCCTCGATTGCATGATCTACCTAACACCTAATTGTCTTTGTAGCAGGGCGTGGGGATGGTCACGTACCAATGCACTTCTCAGGCATACAGTTCCACAGGTTTAGCAGGGCTTTTGTTCTCATCAGTCATCTGACTGGTTTTATGCAACCCACCCAGGATTCCACTGCTCTGCTACACCTCTTTATAGCTCAGAACATCACTTACACAGCCGCCCGGAGTGGCCGAGCGGTTCTAGGCGCTACAGTCTGGAACCGCACGACCGCTACGTCGCAGGTTCGAATCCTGCCTCGGGCATGGATGTGTGTGACGTTCTTAGGTTAGTTAGGCTTAAGTAGTTCTAAGTTCTAGGGGACTGATGACTTCAGAAGTTAAGTCCCATAGTGCTCAGAGCCATTTGAACCATCACTTACACACGAAGTTCTTGTTTGTTGGATGTACTATATTCTATGTACTCCCGTACTGCTTTTGTCTTTTATGGCTACCTCTGCTACTCAAGAAACTATTCCCTGATGTCTTAACACACGTCTTACATTCCTGTCCCTTTTTCTTGTCAATATTTTCACGTGAACATGTCTTTGCTAATACTGTGGAGCACCTCCTCGTTTCTTATCAGACCACTTAATTTTCAATATCGTTCAGTAACATAACTTCTTTTCTGTTTTCCCACAGTCCATGATTCTCCATCCGAACAGGCTTGGGAAAGCCCAACGGTGCCGACCGACCGCCTTGTTTTCCTCAGCCCATAAGTGTCACTGGTTACGGATATGGTGGGGCATGTGGTCAGCACACATTCACCTAGGTTTTATCAGCTTTCGTGACTGGAACCGTTACTTTCTCTATCAAGTAGCTCCTCAACTGACCTCACAAGGTTGAGTGCATCCCCGATGGCAAGAGCGCTCGGCAGACCCAGCCCATCTAATGGTTGGTTGGTTGGTTTGGGGAAGGAGACCAGACAGCTTGGTCATCGGTCTCATCGGATTAGGGAAGGATTGGGAAGGAAGTCGGCCGTGCCCTTTCAGAGGAACCATCCCGGCATTTGCCTGGAGTGATTTAGGGAAATCACGGAAAACCTAAATCAGGATGGCCGGACGCGGGATTGAACCGTCGTCCTCCCGAATGCGAGCCCAGCCCATCTAAGTATTAGCCTAGCCCGACAATTCTTAACTTCGGTGATCTGATGGGGACCGGTGTGGCCACTGAGGCAAAGCCGTTGGTAAGTCCATAATACAATTCAGTACTCCAAAAGAACATTCTAAGGAATTTTCAAGTTATGACCAAAATTTGATATCAGTAGCTTCTTCTTTTAACGTAGATTTCCCGGTTTGCCTCTGCTAATCTCTTTCGTATATGTTACTTACCACATCCGTTATGTTTTACTTCGCTGCAGTATTCCACTTCGTCTATTGTGTGATCCCCAATCTTTGTAACACTTCATTACTTTCATCTTTCTTCAGTTTACTCTCAATCCACATTATGTGGCTCATTAAACTGTTTATTCCATTTAACAAGTCCTTCAGTTCTTTCACTGAGGATAGGAATGTCATCAGCCAATCTTGTACTGATATCTTTAACCAGGAATATTAATCCCACTCCGGATACATTCTTTTATTTCGGGCATTGCTTCTTCGATATACAGGTTGAACATTGGGGGGAGAAGGTCACACCGTGCCGTATACCCTTTTTAATCTGAGCTCTTCTCTCTTGATCTTCCTTATTGTTCCCTCTTGTTCTTGTACACATCGTATATTACACGTCTATCTCTATAGCTCACACATATTTTACTGAGACTTTTGAACGTGTTGTACCACTTTTCGTTGTCGAGTGCTTTTTCTAGGCTGACAACAGCTATGAAAGTGTCTTAATTTTTCTTACTTCTTATTAGTTACTAACAACTGTTTCTTTTTGTAGAATACCATTTGGCCTTGTAAAATCCTTGTTGCCATCTCTTTCCTGCACCCTCCTCCTTTTTCTATTCCATTTCTTAGATGATTCCGCCTATTCGTTAAGTTTAATGTTTGTCTTGCAGTGTGTCCACTTGCCATGCACACCAGTACCTTGGATTACACCCGTACCTCAGATTACCACCCGCGCCGTTTCGTTTAGCGCCACAGCATTCCTGTTCCATTTCGGGGAATACTGTTATGTCGTCAGTAACATAGTATATAGCAAATCGCCTGACTGCTCTACTGAGCTCACTAGGAGGTTAGCGTGTATGCTTCACGTTCGACAGATTTCATACGTCGAGTCGAGAGACGGTGTTTGAATGACTGATATTTTAGTAAGTTTCAGTGTGGTCTCTCTCTTCCCTCGCGTTCGTCTGTCTGGTTCATTATGATTAATTGAGTTCACGCTAGGAGTTGAATTAGCTAATATGTTTCGACATGTGTCGATTTCCACATTTTAATCAGTGAACAGTTCTGCGAGCAGACAGATGGGACTGCGATGGGTAGCCGTTTGTCACATATTGTTACCAGTATTTTTATGGAAGATTTTGGCGAACATGCCCTGTAATTGGATGCATTGAAACACGGTTGATTTATTTATATGTACAGGGCCCTTTTATTATTTGGCATTATGAGAATCAGAATTTGCACAAATTTTCGGAACTATTCAACTCAATCCACCCGAATATTCGCTTCACTGTGGAGGTGGAAAAGGATGGCCGCCTCCCCTTCCTCCATGGTCAAGAGGAAGGGTGACGGTACGTTAGGACTTGCCGTTTATAGGAAGCCAAATCAGAGTGATTTGTGTCTTCAGGCCCAAAGTTGTCATCATCAGGCTCGGTGCGAAGGGCACAATTCGTCTCAGGTCCTGAAAGTTTGTCAGCTGAGTTAGCCAGAATTAATATAGTGAGAACTAGACATAAATGTGAATAGGGTGAATGATGAGAATACTGAGGAGACTTCTAAGTCTACAGTTTTTTTGCAGTAGAGTTTGCACCCTGGTTTCCATAAGGTGAACATTGTATGCCTTGCAGTTGTGGCATATCTTATACCAGTCACACGAACAGGACTGTGGAGGACAGTTGTTTAGAGTTTAACTGTCAGACACGCTCACAACAGCCAGGCTAATCAGCGACTGGAGAATATTATTTGGATACTGGCCGTCCGATGGAATATACACACAGAGACTGCATTTACAGATACAGGGGGCTGTTGAGGAAGCTGTTTAGATTAAAGTAATAACTGACCTTATAAACAGAGATGGAAGATTTTGCTTAAAGTCTGTTTGGAGCGGGTCCGTGCCTACGAAACGCGTACCGCCATTCCATGAATCTAGTAAGGTTAAATGACATTCCGCGTAGGCTGGATTTGCCCCATGTGACTCTTCCCTCGAGATACAAGAGCAAAGACAGTGCAGCTCTGAAAATTGTATTTCCAAAGATGATACCATTCACTTTGGCTTATACTTGCTGGTCTGCTACCAAAAGGAGTGTTGACGTGCAAGGACGCATATTTGTGAGCGCTGTTTAGCTTTACCCACCATTTAAAACGTATTGGGAACTGTGGATTATTTTTGTATTTCCCAAAATGTGCAGGTAAACGCTAAATACAGTATTATCCGTATATCTTCTCATTTTTCTCATTTTCTGACGAGAATCTTCTCTATAAGGGTCAGTTTTTGTGAGTCGCGAATTCAAAGTACGTTTACATCCACAGTCTCGAAACTGAATTCTATCCCATGAAAAGTTGCAATGTGGAGTGCTAGTCTTATTATTACGATGTGATCAAACTGGAGAGTCATAGTGTACCTCACCTCCCTTTTAATGGCTAAGAGTTGCACCTAGCAAGCTAATTACTCTTTCTTTTTGTAATTTTATTGCCCCCCCCCCCCCCTACAGGCATTCACATATGAAAATCATAATGACATATATGTGGTGCAGATACCAAAGAAAAACTGATGGAACAACAATTTCAATACTGAGATTACACAAAGTTATTTGGTTTACGTGAGTTAGTTCATGTCTCTCTTTAGCTTCCGTTAGAAACGAATAGAGTCTTTATACGCTTCAGAGTCTGTGGTTGCTAGTGTTGTTGGCACAGATGTTGGCAACTGGTGTATCTTAATCACAACATTCCTTAGCATCTTTGATCTGAGGTCCCACCGTTTGATGCGTCCAAGAAAAATGTGATATATGTCTTCCACTTCGCCGCAGTCACAATCTGCACATGATACTATGCTGATGCGGTGTAGGCGCCGTGCAAATCGACGATTACTCTTTCGGTAGGTGAAATATTCCAGTTTACAACTACATCCATTGTCTGCGAGCCACTGCGAAGTGCACGGCAGAGGGCATGTCCCATTGTACCAGTTTTAAGGTTTCCTCCCGTTTCATTCACGTATAGAGCGCCGGAAGAATGACTGCTGTGCATGCTGTAATTAATGTAATCTTCTTTTCACGATCCATATGTGAACGATACGTAAAGGGTTTTAGTATATGTAGAAAAATCATTTAAAGCCGGTTCTGGAAACTTTATAAGTAACTTTCTAGGGATAGATTACGTCTGTCTTCAATAGTCTGCAAATTCATTTTCTTCAGCATCTCTGTGACACTCTCCTACGGGGCAAACAAACCTGTGACCAACCGTCCTTCCCTTCTCTGTTTCCCTTCACTGTCTTCTGTTAGTCCTGCTTGGTATGGGTTCCACACACTTGAGCAATATTCTAGAATCGGTCGCACTAGTGATTTGTAAGCAATTTCCTTCGTAGACTGATTGCATTTCCCCAGTATTCTACCACTGCACTTAAGTCTACCATCTGCGTTACCCACCATTGAGCCTATGTGATCATTCCATTTCGTATCCCTAGAAAGTGTTACACCTGTTTATCTGGGTGACTCATTGATATTATAGTCACAGGATATTAAGTTTTCCCGTTTTATGAAGTGCTTAGTTTTACATTTCTGAACTTTTAAAGAAAGTTGCCAATCTTTGCAGCACTTTGAAACTTTATCAAGATCTGACTTAATGCTTATGGAGCTTCATTCTGACAGTATTTCGTTATAGGTAACTGCATGTAACGTTACGAATATGTGGGCGAACTATTCGTCCACCTAGGGCTGATACTGAGGAGAACTGAATTTGTCTGCTTGGCTGGGGTGCGAGTCGGCTGCACGAGGACGTCACGCAACCGCCTCAGGCGAGCTCATGTGCAGAGACAATGTATGAGCGCGTCACTGGAAACAGGTAAATCCCAGAGCTGGGAATCTAGACGGCTGAGGCTCGGATTCCCTTTGTGTGCAGGATGCACCAGGAAATGGTCGAGTGTGAGACAGTCGTAAGGATGGCCAGCTATTGTTCTTTGAGATTCGACAATAACTCACATCATATATTAATGCAAATCTGAATACATGTGCGATCTCAGAAACACGAGGTGTATTAAAAAAAAAAAAAGGCTCTGGGCACTATGGGACTTAACATCTGAGGTCATGAGTCCCCTAGAATTTAGAACTACTTGAACCAAACTAACCTAAGAACATGACACTCATCCATGCCCGAGGCAGTATTCGAACCTGCGACCGTAGCAGTCGCGCGGTTCCGGACTGAAGCGCCTAGAACCGCTCGGCCACATCGGCCGGCGAGGTGCATTCAATGACACAATAACATTTCAATATCTTTGAAATAACAGACGTTAATATTTCACAGTAAATAAACGTTTAATCAATGAACATCTGAATTAACTACTTTTAATCGCTTCATACGATTTAAACAAACGGTATCTCTGATGACAGCATTCCGCTATAGCTGTCATCCTTGAAATCACTGTATCTGTCCCTATTTTATTTATTGGCTTACGATGTCGTTTCTACATTTTCATTATGCAAATGTTTGTCAGAACGTCATATTCTACACATTTACACAGCAAATGAATACAGCACACCGCGCGGACTGGCCGCGCGGTTAGAGGCGCAATGTCACTGATTGCGCGGCCACTCCCGCCGGAGTCCTCCCTGGGGCGTGGGTGTGTGTGTTGTTCTTAGTATAAGTTAGTTTAAGTAGTGTGTAAGTCTAGGGACCGATGACCTCAGCAGTTTGGTCCCTTAGAAATTCACATTTCAACATTTTGAATACAGCACGAATGCCTCCTATTTTGTCATAATTGTGAATTTATTTACTGAACAGTTTACTATTTTGTCAGTAACTTTATTTAAATGTTGATCACAAGTGCTATTAAAAATACTGTGTTACTTTCAAACTGGTCAATCGCATGTGTTATCGGACTCAACAACTGGAAAAAGAACCAAAAGACGCTTCTGTCACGAAGGCATAAATAACTGTTTCAATATTATTTAACAGCAATCTGTTGTCACTTATGCTGAGCACACTTCCCAAACAGTTCTGGTTTATTCGTTTTTGAACTATTACTTATATTCATTACAAATGATCTAGGTGTAATGGAACGTGTAACCTCCCCACAAAATTCTTTCTTTCACATTTGTAACCTCCCTACAAAATTCTTTGCCATTTTTACCTTCCCACAAAATTTCGTTACCATTTTAGTGTAACCTCAAAACAGAAAAATTCCTAAACCTCTCAATTAAATTGTCGCTCACTTATAACTTTTCAATAATTGACTGTCAATTTAACCTGGTAAATTTTGGACGTCAGCAGTGCTGCGTCATGGCCCTGAAAGATCATTCTGAATAAAATGAGAAAAATTGTTACCTCAATGAAGTCGCCGGATAACGCATATATATCTGCTCTTACAATAAATTTTTTTTAGCACAGCCCTGTGCAATGCTGGCCGATAGATTTGTCATTTGTGAAAGGAAGCAACTGATTTTTCTTTTGCAACAATCGGAATGATCATGGATTGGACAAATTAGTAAATTCTTTAAATTGAAATGAATGCTTGTTAAAAATTACTTTACATGAGAAAGATTATTATTAGGACATTTTTAAAACATTTACATGGGAGTTCAGATAACATTACTAGATATGCGCGAGGCTGCTTTTTACCTTATACCAGAATACTCAGGCTCCGGCATCGCTGCACCGCGACCGGGCCAGCCAACACGATACACTATACCAGACCAGAGCACACTGCAGACTAGCCACTAGCAACAACTTACTGCTACAGCTACACAGTTCCTACTCAGTCAACACTGCTCTCTGGTCAGCGATTCTCTTATACCTTACATATCGCAGGCAGCGCATGAGCAATTCATCGAAATTACATCTGCTCGGACCTCTTACAAACGTTTATGACACTTCTTTATTTAAATATTGTTGTAATATATTAGTTTATTCCGCAAAATGGCCAACGTGAGTCAAATCGTGTCTGTAGAGCTTTAGCACGATGTATTTTTGGTGGAGATGGCCTTAAGCCAAATGGAGAAGCAGGTAGTAGCAGAAGACTATGGGAGTCAAGTGGAGGCTGGGACTTTTCGAATGAGGAGGTCAAGCGAGCTGTTGTGGCACTTTATGTCGAGTGCTGGGGGAAGGAAGATCTGCCTGTGGTGACGTGTGTGATTCGATCATATAGGTGATTGATTCTGGGCGGTGAACGGCCGCCACAATGCTCTAACTTTTGAGTGGGGGTCTGAATGTGCTCCAGGGTAAAACTCTAAATTTTGTTGCTTGATTTACAGAACTGAGAATAGACAGAGTGTGATTGACTATTCTTTGCTCTGCGTGTGTTAACTTGTGACTCATCATGTTGTACTGTGAACTGTTTTGAGCTGGTGAATGTTCATGTATTATTATTAAGAAATTGACTTAATTTCTGAGTATATTTGATGACTATTTAGTTTGGGGTTTTGCTACCATTCTCATAACGCTATCAGCTTGTCTTTATTCCATTTGATAGGGGTATTTTCCCCCTGTGTTTTAACTGAGTGTCGTTGAACCACTTCCCGTTTATTTGAGGTGTTCCTTCCCGAGTAAACGTATGCAACATATTTCGCAGACATCTAAATCAATTACAGACGTTACAATAGACCCTTGTTATTAAATTAATAATATTTGTTTTATTTTATATTTCTGTGTATGTTAGAAATTCGCAATTCCAGCTAAAGCATCGACTATTTGAATGTAGGAGAACAGATGCAGGTTATTATCTGCAATGAATTAGCTGCAGGGCATGAAAGGTGTGTGGCTTGACCCTCTGACTACGTCAAGCTATTCTTTTTAAACGGAACTGTGCGTAGCCCAGACACCTGAATTACAAACAATTGTAGGTAAAGACACAAATGGTTTGCTTATGTGGTCCACTATTTAGAAAAGCAACTACTCAGCAGTAATGGTTAGTATAATACCAGTTCCAATTGAGGACACACAAACAGCGGGTGATATGTTGTTGCATTGCATCATATCCGGTGAGCAACCTTTCCAAAACACACTGACAAACACTGAGAAAGGTTCTAGGATCTCAGAACCCCACAGCCATATTAGCAACATGGGCCTCAGCTGAAAAGCAGTGGAATATAGTGAGAGAATGGGTTACGCATTTGGGCTCGTAGTGTCCCGACTCCCTCTGTCCCGGAGAACCACTGAAAATCGATTAAGGTCGCTCAGGGGAACCCTTCCACATAGACAATTGTGTTGCGTGATATAAAAATGGCAGTAACCCCTCACAGGCAATGACAGTACAATAAAACGGCAGAAACACAGAGGAACAACAGGAATCGAGCTCTCCCCTCCCTTCCCTTTGTGACAGCCTGAATCTAGTAGTCCAGGCCCCACTGTTATTTGAGGTCTGTACTTTATTGTGAGGGGACGATGAAGTGCCGACAGCACCAACAGGGCCCACTCAGCACCCTCAGGCATAAGAGGAATACGATTGGTAGAAAATATATAATAATAGTATAATTATTGTTACTGTCATTAATAAATTTTTATTCGAATATATACTTATGGACTGTTATTGTTCCAGCAGCGCAGCGCTTCCACTATCCAGTTGTAGTAGAACTGTTGGGTGTCCTCACCCACATAGTCCCGGCCACATTACCGCAGCAGCATGACTAGCCCAAGGATGGGCCTCCCATTTTATCGGACCTGATGTCTTTCAAGTATACTGTACCACCGCGTTCCTTTAAATATACTACGCCGCTGCAGCGACTGCTGTCTTTGCCGTTGGAGCTGCCGCTGCCCGCAGAACAACAGGCAAGACCCCCATCAAGAGTACTAATGTCCGCAAGCACTTATAACATTACTGCTTGTGGGTCTAAACGAGTAAATGTTGGTCTTGATCTGGGTAATGACTATGCTGCGATAACTGAAATTTAAAATGCACAACTCATTGATTCAACAGACCAATATTCATGTTATGAGTGGGAATATATGATCAGTATTATTGGTTATAAGAAGACTAAAATGACAAACAAGTTTGATCCTTCCTGTACTTCAGTTGACATTCAGATACTAGGTCGTAAAGTCACAATAGTTTATATATACGGTGAAACCACGTTAGATTTGAGAACTTTTAACATTGCAGCGCGTCAGCAATAGGGAATAATTTAATGATTATAAAGAATCCGCCTCAATTGCAAACTGAAAGCGGATGTTGACCTAGGTTTCGGCGCGGATAACCACGCCTTCTTCGGAACAAACTAAAACTACAAACTACCTAAAGAGACATGGTCCAACATTAATACAGAAAGCCCAAAATGGCAAAAGACTCAAATAAAATGTTGATTTAATGTTAGATTTAATTGCATGAGGCCTGACTATTTTAAGTATGTATTCAGGCCTCATGAAGCTATATTCATCAATTCCCGGTGATTCCCTGGGGGAGAGGGAGTGGGGTCCTCCATGAGGCCAAGAGCGTAATCTGACAGCAGTTGTGTAACCCGACACCGGATGTGATAAGATCGTTATGTGCTTTCATACTTTCACTATTAACCTACTACTTTATCAGCTGTGGCGTATCATGTCACAAGCCTGAATTGATAGCATGGCTGCAGACTACAGAGATCCTACAGCTTTTCTCGATGTCCGTCAATGTGTTTTGGAAAGGGTGCTCACTGGACGGGACGGGACATGACGCGCTGGAAGTGGTGCGTCGCCCAGTGATTACCTGTCTTCGTTCTGGTACTGGTATCCTACTTACACCATCTGTAAAAAGTCTGACGTTGCAGTTAATATTTTCCTCGAAGTCCTTAATATACAACACGAACAGCAATGGTCCCAGCACACTTTCCTGGGGCACACTCGAAGTTACTTCTATATCCGACGGTGATTCACCATCAACGATAATATGCTCCGCCTTCCCTACCGAAAAGCTCTCAATCCAGTTACAGGTTTCGCTCGATACTCCATGTGATCGTACTTTCTATTGTTTGCAGGGGCTCCCAAAGTGTGAAACGGTATTCGAGGGCCGAAGTACGCCGGCGCTAAATGGAATGCGCTTCTTGCCGCCAGAATGGCTGCGTCACGGCGAGGGGAGACGGAGCGGTCTGCGCAGCCTTCTCGGCGGTAAATGTTTTTGCGGCTGGTACGCCACTGACGGGCAGTTCACGCCGGTCGCACGTGTCCGCTGGGTCGGCTGCCCGCTGGCCCGTGGGTAGTCTGCAGTGCTGTTGCTGCTGCTGCTGCGGCGGCGGCGGCGGCGGCGGAGGTGCTTCGTTCCGGACGGCCGGGCAGGCTAATTTTTTTGTCCTTGTTCGCCTCGGAAGACGTTATGGGAAACTGACGAGGTAGAAAATACCGGGAACGCGGCGCGCGCGCTCGCTCGGCCCAGCTAAGCTGGAGGTGGAGAGGGGGACGGAGGAGGAGCGAAAGAGCGGCAGCACGAACGGGAAAAAGAGAGAAAATAAATATCAGGTGTGGCCGCGGAAGGCAGCAGACAGGCCCTCCACACACAAAAAAGCAGCGGCGGCGGAGGCTGGGCCGGCTCGCGCCGTGTAGGCGGAGGGCGATCCTCCTCCTCCTGCCTGCCTCCCTCCCCCTCCCCCTCCCCCCTCTCCGACCAAAGTACTAGCAGGGCAGAGTGCCGGTCGTGAGAACGCATCCACCTGCAGGGAGCCGGTCGAGGGCGCTCTCGTGGCACGCGATCGCTGCTGCCCGTGCCTTACTCGCTTGCTGGATACTTGCTATTCCAGTGATTCTCCAGAACATTTTTCTTGGAGTATTTACACGTCTAGAACTGGATTCCCTGACGTGATAATGAATATGGCTGCGCTCCATCAACTGTGCATGCGAGAGCTCCAATGACCTGGGAAAAACAGCCAACCAGTTGCAAAATTCAGGTTTATTTAAGTTTGACCAAGGTTTCGACAGTTTTAAAAGTGACTTCTTCAGAAGGTATTGTACGTAGACCACATTACCTATATCCACTGTGGGAGTCGTTGAGTCTGTCTTATCCATGTACGTGTCATCCACTTAATCAACATTTAAAAGACATGATCTGAAAATATACGTGGTACACTTATGCTTTGTAGGATGTGATGCTGCCACGTGTGTGTGTGTGTGTGTGTGTGTGTGTGTGTGTGTGAGAGAGAGAGAGAGAGAGAGAGAGACAGACAGAGAGGGAGAGAGAATGTGGCGTTCTACACGTTGTCGGATCTAATATCAACTGTGTGATAGTTTAAAAACTTTATGACAAAGCTCTACAGCAGAGAGCTACTATTTTCAAATCATGCGTTTTAAATCCTGTTTAAGTGGATTAGACGTACATGTACGACAGTCAACGACTCCGACATTGGATGTAGATAGTATGATTCTACGTCCAATGCCTTCTAAAAAGAGTTTTAACAACGTCTAAACCATGGTCAAGGTTTAATAAACCTGTGTTTCGCAATTGGTTTGCTGTTATTCACAATCCATTGTAGCTCACTGACGTGAAATTGATGGAATCGACGAGGACGAATTAAATGTAATGACATTGAATGATATAAGTGAAGTAAACTCAAAACAGAGTTGAGCCATAGCGACTTTCGTCGCTTCTATAAGTCGAACGGTAGTTGGCAGATAGATACCGTGGGTCAAGGTTCTAGCTTGATAGTTGTGTGCTCTGGTTCGGCTGCGGCTGAATTGTGTCAGCATCTTAGAGACCAAATTTATAGTCTTTATAAGTATTTTGGAAACAAAAAACTGCAAGAGAGGGGAAGAAAACTGTGCACTCCGTGTGCATACCGGGGGGAGTCATTCCAGATGTGGAAAGGCTCCTTCCGGATGCCATGAAGGGTACAGGGTGCACCCATCTGCAGGTGGTCGCTCATGTCGGCACCTATGATGTGTGTCGCTATGGATCGGAGGAAATCCTCTCTGGCTTCCGGCGGCTTCTCATTTGGTGAAGACTGCCAGTCTCGCTAGCGGGATGAAAGCAGAGCTCACCATCTACAGCATCGTCGACAGGACTGACTGCGGACCTTTGGTACAGAGCCGAATGGAGGGCCTGAATCAGAGGCTGAGACGGTTCTGCGACCGTGTGGTCTGCAGATTCCCCGACTTGCGCCATAGGGTGGTGGGGTTTCGGGTTCCGCTGGATAGGTCAGGAGTCCACTACACGCAGCAGGCGGCTACACGCGGGTAGCAGGGGTTGTGTGGCGTGGACTGGGCGGTTTTTTAGGTTAGATGGCCTTGGGCAAGTACAGAAAGGGCAACAGCCTCAAAGGGTGCGGGGCAAAGTCAGGACATGCGGGGACCAAGCAGCAGTCGGTATTGTAATTGTGAACTGTCAAAGCTGCATTGGTAAAGTACCGGAACTTCAAGCGCTGATAGAAAGTGAAGTGTTGGCAGAAGAGCCAACGCTGTGTTGCTATAGTAGGCCGAAATGCACGCGTTTAATTACACGATGACTGGCGTGAGGTCTGGAACAGTTAAGGGAATTAATAGTAGCAAATAAAGTACGTAGTTGATATAATACTTAACTTTAATCCACAATTGGAGTACATCGGTCTGACGGTACAGGCTTTAATATCTCAGTATAAACTGGTAATGGCGCCTTGCTAGGTCGTAGCAATTGACGTAGCTGAAGGCTATGCTAACTATCGTCTCGGCAAATGAGAGCGCTATGTGTCAGTTCCATCTCTAGCAAAGTCGGCTGTACAACTGGGGCGAGTGCTAGTTCGTCTCACTAGACCTGCCGCGTGGCGGCGCTCGGTCTGCCATCACTGACGGTGGCGACACGCGGGTCCGTCGTATACTAGCGGATCGCGGCCGATTTAAAAGCTACCACCTAGCAAGTGTGGTGTCTGGCGGTGACACCACAGAAAGCATCGAAGCCGAAATTGTTATAGGTGCGGAAAGTTGGCTGAAGCCAGAGGTAAATTCTGCCGAAATTTTTACAAAGGCACAGACGGTGTTTAGAAAGGATAGATTGCATGCAACCGGTGGTGGAGTGTTCGTCGCTGTTAGTAGTAGTTTATCCTGTAGTGAAGTAGAAGTGGATAGTTCCTGTGAATTATTATGGGTGGAGGTTACACTCAACAACCGATCTAGGTTAATAATTGGCTCCTTTTACCGACATCCCTACTCAGCAGCATTAGTGGCAGAACAACTGAGAAAAAATCTGGAATACATTTCACATAAATTTTCTCAGCATGTTGTAGTCTTATGTGGAGATTTCAATTTACCAGATATACACTCCTGGAAATGGAAAAAAGAACACATTGACACCGGTGTGTCAGACCCACCATACTTGCTCCGGACACTGCGAGAGGGCTGTACAAGCAATGATCACACGCACGGCACAGCGGACACACCAGGAACCGCGGTGTTGGCCGTCGAATGGCGCTAGCTGCGCAGCATTTGTGCACCGCCGCCGTCAGTGTCAGCCAGTTTGCCGTGGCATACGGAGCTCCATCGCAGTCTTTAACACTGGTAGCATGCCGCGACAGCGTGGACGTGAACCGTATGTGCAGTTGACGGACTTTGAGCGAGGACGTATAGTGGGCATGCGGGAGGCCGGGTGGACGTACCGCCGAATTGCTCAACACGTGGGGCGTGAGGTCTCCACAGTACATCGATGTTGTCGCCAGTGGTCGGCGGAAGGTGCACGTGCCCGTCGACCTGGGACCGGACCGCAGCGACGCACGGATGCACGCCAAGACCGTAGGATCCTACGCAGTGCCGTAGGGGACCGCACCGCCACTTCCCAGCAAATTAGGGACACTGTTGCTCCTGGGGTATCGGCGAGGACCATTCGCAACCGTCTCCATGAAGCTGGGCTACGGTCCTACACACCGTTAGGCCGTCTTCCGCTCACGCCCCAACATCGTGCAGCCCGCCTCCAGTGGTGTCGCGACAGGCGTGAATGGAGGGACGAATGGAGACGTGTCGTCTTCAGCGATGAGAGTCGCTTCTGCCTTGGTGCCAATGATGGTCGTATGCGTGTTTGGCGCCGTGCAGGTGAGCGCCACAATCAGGACTGCATACGAACGAGGCACACAGGGCCAACACCCGGCATCATGGTGTGGGGAGCGATCTCCTACACTGGCCGTACACCACTGGTGATCGTCGAGGGGACACTGAATAGTGCACGGTACATCCAAACCGTCATCGAACCCATCGTTCTACCATTCCTAGACCGGCAAGGGAACTTGCTGTTCCAACAGGACAATGCACGTCCGCATGTATCCCGTGCCACCCAACGTGCTCTAGAAGGTGTAAGTCAACTACCCTGGCCAGCAAGATCTCCGGATCTGTCCCCCAGTGAGCATGTTTGGGACTGGATGAAGCGTCGTCTCACGCGGTCTGCACGTCCAGCACGAACGCTGGTCCAGCTAAGGCGCCAGGTGGAAATGGCATGGCAAGCCGTTCCACAGGACTACATCCAGCATCTCTACGATCGTCTCCATGGGAGAATAGCAGCCTGCATTGCTGCGAAAGGTGGATATACACTGTACTAGTGCCGACATTGTGCATGCTCTGTTGCCTGTGTCTATGTGCCTGTGGTTCTGTCAGTGTGATCATGTGATGTATCTGACCCCAGGAATGTGTCAATAAAGTTTCCCCTTCCTGGGACAATGAATTCACGGTGTTCTTATTTCAATTTCCAGGAGTGTAGACTGGGACACTCAGATGTTTAGGACGGGTGGTAGGGACAGAGCATCGAGTGGCATTATACTCAGTGCACTATCCGAAAATTACCTCGAGCAATTAAACAGAGAACCGACTCGTGGAGATAACATCTTGGACCTACTGATAACAAACAGACCCGAACTTTTCGACTCTGTAAGCGCAGAACAGTGAATCAGTGATCATACGGCCGTTGCAGCATCCCTGAATATGGAAGTAAATAGGAATATAAAAAAAGGGAGGAAGGTTTATCTATTTAGCAAGAATAATAGAAGGCAGATTTCAGACTACCTAACAGATCAAAACGAAAATTTCTGTTCCGACACTGACAATGTTGAGTGTTTAATGGAAAAAGTTAAAAGCAATCGTAAAATGCGTTTTAGACAGATACGTGCCGAGTAAAACTGTGAGGGACGGGAAAAACCCACCGTGGTTCAACAACAAAGTTAGGAAACTACTGCGAAAGCAAGAGAGCTTCACTGCAAGTTTAAACGCAGCCAAAACCTCTCAGACAAACAGAAGTTAAACGATGTCAAAGTTAGCGAAAGGAGGGCTAACCGTGAAGCGTTCATTGAATTCGAAAGTAAAATTCTATGTACCGACTTGACAGAAAATTCTAGGAAGTTCTGGTCTTACGTTAAATCAGTAAGTGGCTCGAAACAGCATATCCAGACTCTCCGGGATGATGATGGCATTGAAACAGAGGTTGACACGCGTAAAGCTGAAATACTAAACACCTTTTTCCAAAGCTGTTTCACAGAGGAAGACCGCACTGCAGTTCCTTCTCTAGATCCTCGCACAAACGAAAAAATGGCTGACATCGAAATAAGTGTCCAAGGAATAGAAAAGCAACTGGAATCACTCAACAGAGGAAAGTCCACTGGACCTGACGGGATACCAATTCGATTCTACACAGAGTACGCGAAAGAACTTGCCCCCCCTTCTAACAGCCGTGTACCGCAAGTCTCTAGAGGAACGGAAGGTTCTAAATGATTGGAAAAGAGCACAGGTAGTCCCAGTCTTCAAGAAGAGTCGTCGTGCAGATGCGCAAAACTATAGACCTATATCTCTGACGTCGATCTGTTGTAGAATTTTAGAACATGTTTCTTGCTCGCGTATCATGTCGTTTCTGGAAACCCAGAATCTACTCTGTAGGAATCAACATGGATTCCGGAAAGAGCGATCGTGTGAGACTCAACTCGCTTTATTTGTTCATGAGACCCAGAAAATATTAGATACAGGCTCCCAGGTAGACGCTATTTTCCTTGACTTCCGGAAGGCGTTCGATACAGTTCCGCACTGTCACCTGATAAACAAAGTAAGAGCCTACGGAATACCAGACCAGCTGTGTGGCTGGATTGAAGAGTTTTTAGCAAACAGAACACAGCATGTTGTTCTCAATGGAGAGACGTCTACAGATGTTAAAGTAACCTCTGGCGTGCCACAGGGGAGTGTTATGGGACCATTGCTTTTCACAATATATATAAATGAACTAGGAGATAGTGTCGAAAATTCCATGCGGCTTTTCGCGGATGATGCTGTAGTATACAGAGAAGTTGCAGCATTAGAAAATTGTAGCGAAATGCAGGAAGATCTGCAGCGGATAGGCACTTGGTGCAGGGAGTTGCAACTGACCCTTAACATAAACAAATGTAATGTATTGCGAATACATAGAAAGAAGGATCCTTTATTGTATGATTATATGATAGCGGAACAAACACTGGTATCAGTTACTTCTGTAAAATATCTAGGAGTATGCGTGCGGAACGATTTGAAGTGGAATGATCATATAAAAGTAATTTGGTAAGGCGGGTACTTGGTTGAGATTCATTGGGAGAGTCCTTAGAAAATGTAGTCCATCAACAAAGGAGGTGGTTTACAAAACACTCGTTCGACCTATACTTGAGTATTGCTCATCAGTGTGGGATCCGTACCAGATCGGGTCGACGGAGGAGATAGAGAAGATCCAAAGAAGAGCGTCGCGTTTCGTCACAGGGTTATTTGGTAAGCGTGATAGCGTTACGGAGATGTTTAGCAAACTCAAGTGGCAGACTCTGCGAGAGAGGCGCTCTGCATCGCGGTGTAGCTTGCTGTCCTGGCTTCGAGAGGGTGCGTTTCTGGATGAGGTATGGAATATATTGCTTCCCCCTACTTATACCTCCCGAGGAGATCACGAATGTAAAATTAGAGAGATTCGAGCGCGCACGGATGCTTTCCGGCAGTCGTTCTTCCCGCGAACCATACGTGACTGGAACAGAAAAGGGAGGTAATGACAGTGGCACGTAAAGTGCCCTCCGCCACACTCCGTTGGGTGGCTTGCGGAGTATAAATGTAGATGTAGATGTATCGTCTGTAAATATTATAACTTATATTAATTATTAATTAATCATTTAAAATGTTTACTTATTAGTCTGAATGAAGGTGTGAATACTGAGTAATATAATATATTAACTGACTATACCTCAGCGTGAAATGTGTCGGCTTGCAGAGAGAATGAATCATGCTACATTGATGACTGCGATATCCCAGTACCACGAGTTCAGCTGCCTATGGGAAAGAGTATCCTTGCTCCATGCACATCGGCCCCTTTCCTTGCGCGTATATGAGAGTTGTGTCAATTGTACTATGTCTGAAAAAGTACCCTACAACTTCAACGTGTTATAGCATCCAAGCTAATGAAGATATTCATTCAGTGGCTTATGTGACAGACAAATTCACAATGTTTTATTTGTGTTGTCTCCAGCAAGATGGTGCACCGAAACATTGGGCTCAGAAAATGGCTCTGAGCACTATGGGACTTAACTTCTTAGGTCATCAGTCCCCTAGAACTTAGAACTACTTAAACCTAACTAACCTAAGGACATCACACACATCCATGCCCGAGGCAGGATTCGAACCTGCGACCGTAGCGATTGGGCTCAGACTGTGCGAGAATGTTCTAGACCAGGTGTTTGAGATCGCTGCATTGGCAGGGGTGGTCCAATTCCCTGACCTCCTAGGTCGTCGGACGTTACGTCGATGGACTTCTTCCTGTGGGGGTATGTCGACAGAGTCTAGCAATCGCCTCTTGACCACATCATTGATTTGAAGAACCGAATCGTTGCTGCCACTGTCTTAGTTTATGCGTACATGTTGCATCTAATGTCGTTAGCTGAACACAACAGGCTGGATTTTTGTGCCACCAAATGCGTGCATGTTGAAATTGACTGAATGGCATAAAAAGTCTGTGAGATAGTGTGTCATATAAACCAAACGTCGCATGAATATCTCAGTTAGCTTGGACACTGTAACACATTAATGTTGTACCTTACGTTTTGAGACAACGTGAGTGTGCATGAAATGTATGAGCAGTTGCGAATATGGACTACCATGTGCTGTATAATGGGATAATGACAATGAAGATTTGTGCTGGACCGGGACTCGAATCCAAATTTCCCCTCTTATCGCGAGCGGTCGCCTTACCATTGGGCTGCCCAAACATGACTCACGGGTAGACCAAAACACAAGGTTGATGACACATGGAAGTCTGTCTCTGGCCGTGAGACCTGTTTGGATACTCAACTAGTAAGGCGACCGCTCGCGATAAGCGGGAAATCCGGGTTCGAGTCCGGGTCCGGTACAAATTTTCACTGTCGTCATTCCTTTGTACAGCTGATGGTAGTTGCATTTTCGCAACTGCTGTAGTCGCCACAGTACCTGTTCCTTTGGACATGCATGCATGTCCGAAGGGTCAATACCTCGTAATTCGGAATAACGCAGACACTGAAATATCGTACTCTGTATACACTGAAGCGCCAAAGAAACTGGTATTCAAATACAGAGATGTGTAAACAGGCAGCTGCGGTCGGCAACGCCTATTAACACGACAAATGTCTGGCGCAGTTGTTCGGTCGGTTACTGCTGCTACAATGGAAGGTTATCAAGATTTAAGGAGTTTGAACGTGGTGTTATAGTCGGCGCAGGAGCGATGGGACACAGCATCTCCGAGGTAGCGATGAAGTGGGGATTTTCTCGTACGACCATTTCAAGAGTGTACCATGAATATCAGGACTCCGGTAAAACATCAAATCTCCGACATCGCTGCGGCCGGAAAAAGATCCTGCAAGAACGGGGCCAACGACTACTGAAGAGAATCGTTGAACGTGACAGAGTTGCAGCCCTTCCGCAAATTGCTGCAGATTTCAATGCTGGGCCATCAAAAAGTGTCAGCGTGTGATTCATTCAACGAAACATCATCGATACTGGCTTTCGAAGCCGAAGACCCACTCGTGCACCCTTTATGACTGCACGACACGAAGCTTTACGCCTCGTCTGATCCCGTCAACATCGGCGTAGGACTGTTGATGACTGGAAACATGTTGTCTGGTCGGACAATTGTATCGATCGGATGGAATTGGACTTCTGTGGAGACAACCTTATGATTCCATGGACCCTGCATGTCAGCAGGGGACTGTTCAAACTGGTGGAGGCTCTGTGATGGTGTGGGGCGGGTGCACTTGGACTGATATGGAACCCCTGATACGCCTAGATACGACTCTGACAGGTAACACATACGTAAGCATCCTGTCTGATCACCTGCACCCATTCATGTCCATTGTGTATCCCGACGCACTTGGACAATTCCAGCAGGACAACGTGGCGCCCCACACGTCCAGAATTGCTACAGAGTGGCTCCAGGAACACTCTTCTGAGTTTATACACTCCACAGACATGAACATTATTGAGCATATTTGGGATGCCTTGCAATGTGCTGTTCAGAAGAGATTTCCATCTCCTCGTACTCTTACGGAGTTATGGACAGCCCTGCAGGATTCTTGGTGTCAATTCCCTCCAGCACTGCTTCAGACATTAGTCGAATGCATGTCACTTCGTGCCGCGGCACTTCTGCGTGCTCGCGGCGGCCCCACACGATATTTGCTCTTCAGTGTACGTGTTGAGTGTGAGTGTAATGCACGTGTATATAGTGCGGTGTTATTTTTACGTTGTATGATGACAATGAGAGAAGTGAAAGGATGAAACCCAATGCCGTCGCATATTCTGCTCTTCTCGAATATCGCAAGGGAACCGCCGGGCTTAACGTCTCCTTCCGACAGACGGATCTACACACACAGTGTCATGCTCCCACTTGATGAGACACTGCAGAGAGGTTTGGAATGTAATCCGCGACATTCCTGCAAAGACTAGTTTTCAGGAACTTCATGCAGCCACCTCTAGTACGCTTTCCGGCCAAATACTAGCAGTGTAAATTTCATCTACAACCTGGGTTCTACCGGCGTACTTTCGAGTCGAGTGCCAAAATACAGGCGTGCGTTACAGTTTTCATTTTTTATTTATTTATTGAATAGTATACATGTATATAATAAATACGACAAACATGAGCATGACGCAGTTTAATATACGAAAACAGAAGAAATAGGGAAAGCACAACAGAAGTATTTCAATATTGGAATACATTGTACGATAAGCAGTCAGTAATGGTCACAGTCAGATTCAGGCTGGATGAGACAAGGTGGGCAGTAGTCGAATCCCAAGGCTCGCCACAATGCCTGCTGCACCCCCCTCCCCTCCCCTGCCCCTCCACCCCGTCCCCACCATCCACCCCGTCACTGGTCACTGAGCTGTTCCCTCACATGGATTTAATTTTAATTGTTTTTAAAATTTTCCAGAACGATACCAGTAGCGCAGAAGAAATAAATACAGAGGAAAAAGGAAGACGAGAAAAAAAAGCACAATGAGTGCAATAGCTGCTGCTGGGACTATCCAACGCCCTGTCATTGAAAGTTAAGATTCAGCATGTTGGCAAAGAGTACCTGAAATCGAGGCAGTTGCAAGCAGGACCAGTAAGCCGTAGGCAGAAAGCCAAATGGTGATAACCACCATCACCAGCAACGACAAATTGTACAAAGTGACCAACCAACCATTAGGTCGTATTTGTCCTCGGAAAAAAAAGAAGTAGCCAGCCGCAAAATTATATCAGTGGAGCATGCAGCTTTAACAGATCAAGTGAGGAAAGCCAACTGCTTCCTGAGCTAGGACTAGTTTTCTAGGTGACCATGACAAGTAAATCGATGCTGCAGCGTACCTAAGGACGCACACTTACTGCATTTATCTTCGTTACTAACCCGGATGCAATATAGACGCTCGTTGGTGGAAACGAAGTTGTTGACCGGCCTGTACCAGGAAGAGGCCGCTGCCGTTGATAGGCTGACGTTGGTTCACTCAGTTTTCCAGGATAGTCGCGGCGATAATTGTTAAACGGGACTGGGTCAGGGAATCCCTTCCCAGCAGGTCGACAAAAACTTAGTCGTGAGCACCGGCCATTGCAATATGTCAGCCTAAAATGGCTCACAGCTAAGTAAAACTCGAATGTGTCTCAATTTAAAAGCCGGCCGGTGTGGCCGTGCGGTTCTAAGCGCGTCAGTTTGGAACCGCGTGACCGCTACGGTCGCAGGTTCGAATCCTGCCTCGGGCATGGATGTGTGTGATGTCCTTAGGTTAGTTAGGTTTAAGTAGTTCTAAGTTCTAGGGGACTGATGACCTCAGTAGTTAAGTCCCATAGTGCTCAGAGCCATTTGAACCATCAATTTAAAATTCAGGCTACCAACGTAAGCAGGGCGATGAAGAGCCCTGGACGCACTAAGATGGTCGATAAGTAAAGATATACAATTTCCGAGAGATCGTCGAAAAGGTACTCCAAACGTATAAGACAGATGCCTTCCTCACAATGGTAGAAAGCCCCAATCCGCCGAGGGAACGTGTCTTCGTCACAATTTCGTATCGCAGCTTTAAGATCTGACGCTTCCATAACAAGCGAGCGGACAATTGTTTCGGTTCGTTAGCCGTCATGAAGGGAAGCGGGAAACGTTGTGGGGTGTAACATGCCTTGCACGACACATACTTAACCAAAATTCGTACCAACTGAAGAAAGGTAAGAGAGCGTCGTTCATGATCCATTATTGTCCTTTGGATTTTATCAGTAACCAATTTCCCACCGAAAGTCGCCATCTGGAGCGGAAAACGAGCAATAACAACTCTCAGTGACTTCTGTCGTTCTATAGTAGTCGCTCATCCCATTGCTGTTCCATCGAAACCTTGTAAATTAAGACGTTTACTTTTGCCCTCGCGCTCCCGAGACACGGCTAGAATCGTGGATGATCGCCTTATGGTCTGGAGTGCGATAAGCTACAAATTTTGATCACTTTTAGTATTTCTGGAGGAGACGCTAACTATGCTCTGTACGTGTAGAATGTTGTTAGACCCGTTTTTCTGCCGTTCATGCAACAGGAAGGTGATGTGTTGTTCCAACAGGATAATGCTCGCACTCACACTGCAAGTGAAACTCAACGTGCTCTGCAAGACGTGCAGCAATTACCCTGGCCAGCACAATCTTCTGATTTGTGTCCAATCGAGCACGTGAAGCGACGAGAAGTGGCTAATGTGAGTCATCAAGCAACAACTCTTACAAAACTACGTGAGGAGGTCGTGCAGGCGTGGCATACCCTATCCCGGGACAGTATTCACCATCTGTACGATCTACTGGGCGCCCCAGTTAGCCCATGCAGTGCCTACCACGAACTTATATGGGTGTTTCGGAATGGGTCGATACCTGGTACCTCAGAACCACTCGTGCTACTGATCTGTAAATGCAATCAGTTCATGACTACATATGCACTGTTGCAGCTATGAATCTTGAGTGAATTGCATACCTCTAAAAGGGGGTACTAATTTTTTCCACCATTGTGGATAATATAATTTGTAAAATTTACAACTATTTTCATATTTATAATCTAAGGTTGGAAAGACTCAGAGAATTCTGTGATTTTGTAGTTGTCAGTTCCCGTCAATTGCTAGGTTACGGCAGTTCAAGGTGGTTGGCATTGCTTCCTGTTCTTGAAGCAATTTTAAATTTACACCTTGCTTTAAAAGAAATTTTCCTATCTGAATTAGGTTGTCCTTTATCTTTGCATTTAGGTTTCTAAGAGCACGTAGAAGGTGCTGAGTTCGGGTGAACCGCATTCTGCATGGCCGAGTGTCCTCTTGGGTGTTAGTTGTGAGAGGTCGCTGAAATTCTACGTGGCTCTGAGTTTGTCGCTCCTAAATGAACCGAATGAATGTATTATTCGCGTGGCAGCGGTAGGACGCCAGATTTTTAAAAAAAAAAAAAATCCCCAGCTAACACAGGCGGCAGTATCACGGAATGATGAACCACATTCTCAATACGCAACGATCTCGCCACTGACGAATTTCGACTATGTCTATATTTGTCCTTCTTACACGAGGCGTAATACGATCTTCTTAGAAACAGACACACAAATGTGGTTCCCGATTATGAAATTCGCTGTGTAATATTTCGATATGAGAGGAATGTAGACTCATTTGCTCCTCCGTACTTGCAACTGCGCTGAAATACTGTTCAGTTGTGTATATAAGCACACAGTACACTTCATGGTACCTTGACGTTGGCCTTGATGCTACTGCATTTTAATGGTAAGCAGAGTCAATACTTACATAAAAAAGTTTTGCATCTTCCCTATATGTCGTGCACGTTTATTGTTATTGTGACTGTTCTCACACCGTTCTGAAGGTCATCCATGACGATGTTTGTAAATATACAAGTACATACAATTGTAACATGGTTACGTATTCTAGGATTGACAACAACTGTGTAAGGTGAAATGTCATGTTTAATGTCGCAATTTTTAGCACAAAAATACACGATTTTACACAGTTTTGAATTTGAAAACTTAAAAACAGTTGTCCGGATAACACATCTCGCCAGCATCAAACAGCGAAATAATCCTAAACACAACAATATTAAATATTAACTCTCAGAAAGAATATTAACCCTAAACACAACAATATTAAAGTTTAATGGCTGATACTGGCGGAGGTTCGAGCCCTCCCTCGGGCATGGGTGTGTGTGTTTGTCCTTAGGATAATTTAGGTTGAGTAGTGTGTAAGCTTAGGGACTGATGACCTTAGCAGTTAAGTCCCATAAGATTTCACACACATTTGAACATTTTGAATTAAAGTTTAACTAGAACTTTCTTCACAAAATTGTTCCTATACATACGTTATGATGTTGGTGAGTATTACGAAAATCGTCCGATTCCGATTCAAAGTTCGGTACTATTTAGGATGACAATCAAGTCTACGGTGGATGGTTAGTTATGTGACAAATTGAGCGAAAGATTACACAAGCCGCTCGAGCTGACAGTGGACGCAAGCTGGTGAACCAACAAAGCTTACGCCTCTGCACGCGATATTTACCTTAAGTTGCGACGAGATGCTGTCTGCTAGACCGCTCTCTCCCGCTGAAATTCCTACAGAACTAATCAGACTGCTGAACTTTCCAGCAGAAACTTTCCCTATGTTTCTCGTTATGCGAGAAAACATGTGCTCAGCCCTAGTCTTAGTATGTGGTGGTATACACGTGCATGGTTGGAGCAACATGCATATTATAGTGCCCTCTCAGTTCTCGCAAGAACAATTAACTAATTGGCTAGTTCGTTCCTCCACAGTTGGAGCTAAACGTTGGTATAGCTAATTTCTAGCTGGATTTCAGCCACTGTGAACGCAGCGTTCACACAAATTTATTCTCTGCGTCAAACAGAGCGTTAAGTGCTCCGTTCTGCACTTGAGGCCAGTTCAGAGAAGAGTCCACAAAAATTTCCCTCTTGTCTTACACATGGCTGCACTGCCTCCCCCACCTGGGTTCATTCCTTCTTCACATCACAGCCTTTTTCGACCAAAAGGAGTGTTCCTCTTATTTTGTGGAAACTCTCTCTACCAGTTGCAATGTCCCTTCTAGTAAACTGCGTCAAAGCTTCAGTATTTTTCTCCTTCCTAGTGCGTTTCCGCCAATCGGACATTTTGTGCTCTCTTCTAGACGTCTATAGTACATTGACCTTCACATGTGTCGTACTCACTGGACACGTGATTGAAATGCATCACTGGTTTCTGTTCGTATCCCTTTGGAATTCCGAAACACAGCTTTCTAAAGCTTTTTCTCTGTTCCTATGCAGATGTGCCACTACATGTGTTTCTCCTGCCTTAGACACCTGGTTGGGTCATTGACTTTCTGCCTGCCACCCCTTTAAGTAGTTTCTGTGGTAACCCCTGCGGCGTGCCGTCGCTTTTGGCCTTGTCCCTCTGGCTTTCAAACTAAATCGCCTCGCGCTGCTTGTTCCACCTTATGCTCAGAGACATGCATTATTTAGGAACGGTGTGTTCATTACCATCAATTGACTGTCATCCCTTTTTGCATTACATACTAATAGGCAAATTTGCTCATAACCGCCAAACTACGTTAGGTGTCATATTCACCTTCTCGTTGCGATGTATAAAGCTCTCATGTAAGGTGCGAATCTGACCTTCATTTATTCTACAAGCCTTACACAATTACCAAGAGCGCCACCTACATTTATAACGCTGCTCTCAAATGGACCGCAGCATCTGAGTTGAGAGTAAAGCACCATTAGGGATGCATTAGAGACGTCTGTGGAACAGCGAAAAAGCATTATGCCACAAAGGAAAATCGTGAGACAATCGCGACCAATGATCCGGCCCGCATCATCACACTATTCGCAGAAGGCTTGTCAAGTACGGAAATGCACCACAGTCCAAGTGATGTGGAGCGGACATGAAATCGGATCCAGTTGACAGGTGGTGTTGAGTACTTAGGCTGCGTAGGTGCACAGGATGATCCATACCTACGCCTTTTCAGTCCGAGGAATTGTGGGCTGAGTGCTCAAGAATTGAGTTTGGTCCTCGAAGAGGCCACAAGACGCCATATATCGCATCAACCTATTAATGAGCGGTTCCATAACGGAAATCCATGGCCGACGACCATGGCAAGAACAACATCATATTCCACAACACCATGGACTCGTTTATAGATGGACAAGAAATCATGAAGAATGGACACCACAAGACTGGCGTGGGTGTTGTTTACGGCCGAAACTCTGATCTGTTTGCACACTGGTAATAGCAGGCGATGTGTTTGTAGACAACCCGGTAATATAGAACGCCTCCAAGACTGTGTCCCTCATGTGCAACAAGGTGGAGGTGGAGAGACGTTCTTGAATGAAAATTACATGGCGCCCCTGGTTCACCTCTCGAGGGTATTGAGGGCAATCTCACTACTGTACGGTGCAGGGACGCTATTCTGCAACGAATAGTGGGACCATAAATACCTTAAATAATACGTAAATAATTTTTGGCCTGTACACTTACAAGCCTATGCAGCACAAAATTGCTGTCAAAATACCTCTACGCGGATTGCGCCACTTAACGATTCGCAAGATAGAGGTGAAGTGTAGGTCTGCAGTGTACATTATCAGAGTTAAATTCTGTACGGCATGAACTTCGAAATTCAAATTTCCTGAAATATGCTTCAAAATGACAGCCATTTGAAAACGTAGAGACTGAAAAGCGACCTATCTTGTTGCCTTCAAGTGTAAATAAAAAACACGATGAAAAATGTACCGTTTTTTGAGGTTCATGCCAAAATAAGTATCTATTTTATTAAATCGGAAGCGGCATCCAGTTTTACCGAGTTTCTTTCACGCTAATTAGTTTAAGAAACGTTGTCTCAAGAAATACGCATTTCAACTTTAGAGTTCTATGTCTTTCAATACAGCTCCAAAAATTTTCCGTTACCATTAATCTGCTATTCCGGGCCATAAACCTTCCTCTTCTTCGAAGATCTCATTTTCCAAAGCGCGAGTCTCTCTAGCCGCGATTCAGCCTCGACGCTGCTCTGGAACGAGTGCCGATCCGAAGGGTTTAGGCGTTTCTCATCCCTTCTGGTGTTGTATGAACAAGCCGTGATGCCCATAACGACTCACATGGCTTCCATATTACGCAGTACAACCTTAAATCGGTCATTAAAAATGACGCACTCCAGATTGTTAGCAATTTGGACGACTTTTACAGTTGAAGACATGTGTTTTGGAACTTAAGGCCAAATTAATGAATGGAGAGCTTCACTGTTGTTCTCCGTAGAAGCTCGTCAGACGTTTGCACACTTCTTAGCTACAATAACTTTAGTCCTCAGTGGTGGCTTATGATAAAAAGTATCCATTGTCATTGTTCCGTTCATTTCAGCCTGCGTTCATCTGCATCAACGTTGAGAACAGTAGTCGTGCTGCGGATTGTCATTCGTTGACCTTCTGTGATAAAGTGTCGCCGTGACCGCTTCTTTCACCTTATTCTTTGTCGAAAACTTATACCTTAGACATCTGGTAGACAAATACAACACTTATAATCATATTTCTAGAATGATACAATGGGTCTGCAGAGAAAGAGGTATCGAACGGAGTCGCAAACGGCTCAAGCCCCGAAAGGAGATCAATGAGAGAAGCGTTAAATGATTTCGAAAGTAAGACATTGAGTAAAAACCCTAAGAGATTTGGTCGTATGTAAAATCAGTAAGTGGGTCAAAATCATCTATTTATTCTCTCGACGATCACACCGGCACAGAAACGGAAGATAGCAGAGAGAAGGTCGAAATACTGAATTCGGTCTTCCGAAGTTGTGTCGCCGCGGAAGATCGTAACACTCTCCCTCCTTTCAATCGTCGTGCGAACGTCGAAATGGCAGATATTGAGATAACCGATCGCGGAACTGAAAAGCCGCTACCATCTCTTAATAGTGGAAAGGCTTCAGGACCAGATGAGATACCTGTAAGATTCTATAAAGATTATGCGAAAGAACATGCTCCCCTTCTAGCAGTAATTTATCGTAGATCGCTTGAGCAACTAAAGGTACCTAACGACTGGAAAAAAGCGCAGGTCATTCCCATTTTTTTACGCAAGGTCGTAAGACAGATCCACCTAACTATAGACCTATATTATTGACGTCAATCTGTTGTAGAATTGTGGTACATGTTTTATGCTCAAGAATTATGACGTTTTTGGAAAATGAACAGCTCCTCTACAAAAATCAACGTGAATTCCGCAAACAGAGATCCTGCGAAACTCAGCTCTCTCTGTTACTCCATGAGTTCCGCAGCGCAGTGGACAACGGCGCTCAGGCTGATGCCGTGTTCCTTGATTTCAGTAAAGCATTTGATACGGTGCCGCATTGCCGTTTAATGAAAAAACTACGAGCTTACAGAGTATCGGATCTGACCTGCGATTGAGTTCAAGACATTCTTGCAGATAGAACTCAGCACGTCTCTCTTAACGGAACTACACTCCTGGAAATGGAAAAAAGAACACATTGACACCGGTGTGTCAGACCCACCATACTTGCTCCGGACACTGCGAGAGGGCTGTACAAGCAATGATCACACGCACGGCACAGCGGACACACCAGGAACCGCGGTGTTGGCCGTCGAATGGCGCTAGCTGCGCAGCATTTGTGCACCGCCGCCGTCAGTGTCAGCCAGTTTGCCGTGGCATACGGTGCTCCATCGCAGTCTTTAACACTGGTAGCATACCGCGACAGCGTGGACGTGAACCGTATGTGCAGTTGACGGACTTTGAGCGAGGGCGTATAGTGGGCATGCGGGAGGCCGGGTGGACGTACCGCCGAATTGCTCAACACGTGGGGCGTGAGGTCTCCACAGTACATCGATGTTGTCGCCAGTGGTCGGCGGAAGGTGCACGTGCCCGTCGATCTGGGACCGGACCGCAGCGACGCACGGATGCACGCCAAGACCGTAGGATCCTACGCAGTGCCGTAGGGGACCGCACCGCCACTTCCCAGCAAATTAGGGACATTGTTGCTCCTGGGGTATCGGCGAGGACCATTCGCAACCGTCTCCATGAATCTAGGCTACGGTCCCGCACACCGTTAGGCCGTCTTCCGCTCACGCCCCAACATCGTGCAGCCCGCCTCCAGTGGTGTCGCGACAGGCGTGAATGGAGGGACGAATGGAGACGTGTCGTCTTCAGCGATGAGAGTCGCTTCTGCCTTGGTGCCAATGATGGTCGTATGCGTGTTTGGCGCCGTGCAGGTGAGCGCCACAATCAGGACTGCATACGACCGAGGCACACAGGGCCAACACCCGGCATCATGGTGTGGGGAGCGATCTCCTACACTGGCCGTACACCACTGGTGATCGTCGAGGGGACACTGAATAGTGCACGGTACATCCAAACCGTCATCGAACCCATCGTTCTACCATTCCTAGACCGGCAAGGGAACTTGCTGTTCCAACAGGACAATGCACGTCCGCATGTATCCCGTGCCACCCAACGTGCTCTAGAAGGTGTAAGTCAACTACCCTGGCCAGCAAGATCTCCGGATCTGTCCCCCATTGAGCATGTTTGGGACTGGATGAAGCGTCGTCTCACGCGGTCTGCACGTCCAGCACGAACGCTGGTCCAACTGAGGCGCCAGATGGAAATGGCATGGCAAGTCGTTCTACAGGACTACATCCAGCATCTCTACGATCGTCTCTATGGGAGAATAGCAGCCTGCATTGCTGCAAAAGGTGGATATACACTGTACTAGTGCCGACATTGTGCATGCTCTGTTGCCTGTGTCTATGTGCCTGTGGTTCTGTCAGTGTGATCATGTGATGTATCTGACCCCAGGAATGTGTCAATAAAGTTTCCCCTTCCTGGGACAGAGCATCGAGTGACATTATACTGAGTGCACTATCCGAAAATTACCTCGAGCAATTAAACAGAGAACCGACTCGTGGAGATAACATCTTGGACCTACTGATAACAAACAGACCCGAACTTTTCGACTCTGTAAGTGCAGAACAGGGAATCAGTGATCATAAGGCCGTTGCAGCATCCCTGAATATGGAAGTTAATAGGAATATAAAAAAAGGGAGGAAGGTTTATCTGTTTAGCAAGAGTAATAGAAGGCAGATTTCAGACTACCTAACAGATCAAAACGAAAATTTCTGTTCCGACACTGACAATGTTGAGTGTTTATGGAAAAAGTTCAAGGCAACCGTTAAATGCGTTTTAGACAGGTACGTGCCGAGCAAAACTGTGAGGGACGGGAAAAACCCACCGTGGTACAACAACAAAGTTAGGAAACTACTGCGAAAGCAAAGAGAGCTTCACTCCAAGTTTAAACGCAGCCAAAACCTCTCAGACAAACAGAAGCTAAACGATGTCAAAGTTAGCGTAAGGAGGGCTATGCGTGAAGCGTTCAGTGAATTCGAAAGTAAAATACTAGGTACCGACTTGACAGAAAATCCTAGGAAGTTCTGGTCTTACGTTAAATCAGTAAGTGGCTCGAAACATCATGTCCAGACACTCTGGGATGATGATGGCATTGAAACAGAGGATGACAAGCGTAAAGCTGAAATACTAAACACCTTTTTCCAAAGCTGTTTCACAGAGGAAGACCGCACTGCAGTTCCTTCTCTAAATCCTCGCACCAACGAAAAAATGGCTGACATTGAAATAAGTGTCCAAGGAATAGAAAAGCAACTGGAATCACTCAACAGAGGAAAGTCCACTGGACCTGACGGGATACCAATTCGATTCTACACAGAGTACGCGAAAGAACTTGCCCCCCTTCTAACAGCCGTGTACCGCAAGTCTCTAGAGGAACAGAAGGTTCCAAATGATTGGAAAAGAGCACAGGTAGTCCCAGTCTTCAAGAAGGGTCGTCGAGCAGATGCGCAAAACTATAGACCTATATCTCTGACGTCGATCTGTTGTAGAATTTTAGAACATGTTTCTTGCTCGCGTATCATGTCGTTTCTGGAAACCCAGAATCTACTCTGTAGGAATCAACATGGATTCCGGAAAGAGCGATCGTGTGAAACCCAACTCGCATTATTTGTTCATGAAACCCAGAAAATATTAGATACAGGCTCCCAGGTAGATGCCATTTTCCTTGACTTCCGGAAGGCGTTCGATACAGTTCCGCACTGTCGTCTGATAAACAAAGTAAGAGCCTACGGAATATCAGACCAGCTGTGTGGCTGGATTGAAGAGTTTTTAGCAAACAGAACACAGCATGTTGTTCTCAATGGAGAGACATCTACAGACGTTAAAGTAACCTCTGGCGTGCCACAGGGGAGTGTTATGGGACCATTGCTTTTCACAATATATATAAATGACCTAGTAGATAGTGTCGGAAGTTCCATGCGGCTTTTCGCGGATGATGCTGTAGTATACAGAGAAGTTGCAGCATTAGAAAATTGTAGCGAAATGCAGGAAGATCTGCAGCGGATAGGCACTTGGTGCAGGGAGTGGCAACTGACCCTTAACATAGACAAATGTAATGTATTGCGAATACATAGAAAGAAGGATCCTTTATTGTATGATTATATGATAGCGGAACAAACACTGGTAGCAGTTACTTCTGTAAAATATCTGGGAGTATGCGTGCGGAACGATTTGAAGTGGAATGATCATATAAAATTAATTGTTGGTAAGGCGGGTACCAGGTTGAGATTCATTGGGAGAGTCCTTAGAAAATGTAGTCCATCAACAAAGGAGGTGGCTTACAAAACACTCGTTCGACCTATACTTGAGTATTGCTCATCAGTGTGGGATCCGTACCAGATCGGGTTGACGGAGGAGATAGAGAAGATCCAAAGAAGAGCGGCGCGTTTCGTCACAGGGTTATTTGGTAACCGTGATAGCGTTACGGAGATGTTTAACAAACTCAAGTGGCAGACTCTGCAAGAGAGGCGCTCTGCATCGCGGTGTAGCTTGCTCGCCAGGTTTCGAGAGGGTGCGTTTCTGGGTGAGGTATCGAATATATTGCTTCCCCCTACTTATACCTCCCGAGGAGATCACGAATGTAAAATTAGAGAGATTAGAGCGCGCACAGAGGCTTTCAGACAGTCGTTCTTCCCGCGAACCATACGCGACTGGAACAGGAAAGGGAGATAATGACAGTGGCACGTAAAGTGCCCTCCGCCACACACCGTTGGGTGGCTTGCGGAGTATAAATGTAGATGTAGATGTAGATGTAGAATTCACGGTGTTCTTATTTCAATTTCCAGGAGTGTAAATCGACGGATGTAAAAGTAATATCCGGAGTAATACAGGGAAGTGTGATAGGACCATTGCTGTTCACAATATATGTTAATGATCTAGTAGAAAGCGGCGGATGCTCTTTAAGGCTGTGTGCAGATGACGCAGTTGTTTATAACAAAGTAGCAACGCCAGAAGATAGTAAGAATTTACATAACGACCTGCAGAGAATTAATGAATGGTGCAGACTCTCGCAGTTGACCCTGAACGTAAATAAATGTAACATATTGCGCATACATAGGAAAAGAAATCCACTACTGTACAGTTACACTGTTGACGACAAACAGCTGGAGACAGCGTCTGCCGTAGAATATCTAGGCGTAACTATCCAGAGCGACCTTAAGTGGAATGACCATATAGAACAGATAGTGGGAAAAGCAGACACAAGACTCAGATTCATCGGAAGAATCTTAAGGAAATGTAACTCATCCCCGAAAGAAGTGGCACGTACGGCGCTTGTTCGTCCGATTCTTGAGTATTGTTCATCTATCTGGGGTCCCTATCAGGTAGGGCTGATTCAGGAGATAGAGAAGATCCAACGAAGAGCGGGGCGTTTCGTCAGGGAATTGTTTAGCTAGCGAGCGAGCGTTACGGAGATGCTAAACAAACTCCAATGGCAGACGTTACAAGAGAGACGTTGTGCATCACAGAGAGATTTACAATTGAAATTTCGGGACAGCACTTTTCAGGAGGAGTCAAACATCAAATTACTTCCCCACACATACATCTCGCATATTGACCACGACGAGAAAATTCGAGAAATTAGAGCCAATACAGAGGTTTACCGACAATCATTCTTCCCACGCACTATTCGCGAGTGGAACAGGGTTTGAGGGATCAGATAGTGGTACCGAAAGTACCCTCAACCACACGGCATTAGGTGGCTTGCGGAGTGTGATGTAGATGTAGAAAGCGGCTAGAGTGGACGTACGCGCGTTTTCTATGAAACATTATTTTCAGCTATAAAGAATAATTTCCCTGCAAAATGCTTTATATTCGTAAGAGTATAAGCAGTGAAAATATGTTGAAATCCCGAGACCGGGAAACCCCTTTAACACGCTGTTAACGTGCCGAGCATAGGATCTGATTTGCGACTGAATTTGACTTCCTTGCAGATAGAACTCAACACGTTGCCCTTAACGGAACAAAATCGACGATGTAAAGGTAATTTCCAGAGCATCCTGTTTACAATGCATGTAAATGATCTAGTAGAAGGGATTGGAAGCTCTTTAAGACTGTTAGCAGATGATGCTTACACTACACTTGTCCGCCCTATTCTGGTGTATTGAGGTGCGATGTAGGACCACATCCGGTGGGACTGACGGATGACATCGAAAAAGTTCAAAGAAAGGTGGCTCATTTTGTATTATCGCGAAATAGGGGAGATATTGCCACAGACATGATACGTGAATTGGAGTGGTAATCATTAAAACAAAGGCGTTTTTCGTTGCGACGGGATCTTCTCATGAAATTTCAATCTCCAGATTCCTCCACAGATTGCGAAAACATTCTGTTGGCACCCACCTACATAGGGAAAAGGATCATCACAAAGGGCAGTATAGATCTGCAGATTTGCATAATGACCTGCATAGGATTGATGAATGGTGCAGGCTCTGAAAATTGATCCTGAACATAAATAAATGTAACATATTGTGCATAAATAGGAAAGAAATTCACTACTGGACAACTACGCTGTCGACGACAAACTGCTGAAAACGGTATCAACCGTAAAATGGCTAGGAGTAACCATCCAGAACGATCTCAAGTTGAATGAGCACATAAAGCAACTATTGGGAAAAGCAGATGCCACATTGAGATTCATAGGAAGAATCTTAAGATGTAACCCATCCACGAAGGAAGAGGCTTATAAGGCGCTTGCTCAACCAAACCTTTTCATTAGTATGGGATCCTTACCAGGTAGGAGTGATAGAAGAGAGAGAGAGAGAGACGATACAGTAACGAGCGGCACGTTTCGTCACTGTCTCATTTACACACCGCGAGATCGTTACAAAGATCGTGAACGAATTCCAGTGACAGGCGTTAAAAGAGGCGTTGTGCATCAAGGTGAGGTGTACCAATGAAATTTAGAGATAGAGCGCTTTCTGGCAAGAGTTGAACAGCATGCGAGGGACGTTCAATAAGTAATGTAACACATTTTTTTCTGAAAGCAGGTTGGTTTTATTCAGGATTCCAATAAACCATATTATCCCCCACCCTTTTGGCTTAAGAACCTTATTTTTAATGTAATCTCCGTTCAATGAGACGGCCTTACGCCATCTCACTGCGTGGGCCTGTGTGGCAGCATACAGGCCTGTATGCCAACGTCTTGCTGCATCAATAACCTCCCTATTATCCACGTACTGCTTCCCGCGGAGTACATCCTTCGTTGGGTTAAACAGACGAAAGTCGGAAGGAGCGAGATGCGGCTGTAGGGTGGATGTGGAAGAACAGCGCAGTGAAGTTTTGTGAGCTGCTCTCTGATGCGCAGACTTGTGTGAGGCCTTATATTGTCACGGAGAAGGAAAAGTTTGTTTGCATTTTTGCAGTGATAACACGCTGGAGTCGCTTTTTCAATTTTCTGAGGGTAGCACAAGAAACTTCAGAGCTGATCGTTGCACCGCGAGGGAGGCCATCAAACCCTTCAGAGACCGTCGTCGTGACTTTGCCGGCCAAGGGTGCGGCTCTGAATTTTTTCTTCGGAGGAGTGGTCGTTTGGCGCCACTCTATGGATTGTCGTTTTGTTTTCAGTTCGAAGTGATCAATCCATGTTTCAGCGCCTCTGACGGTGTTCGCCAAAAAATTATCACAATCAGCCTCGTAACGCGCAGACAAATCCGCACAGATGGTCCTCCGTTTCTCTTATGGTCTTCTGTTAGGCGACGAGAAACCATAACTGCTGGACGAGTGTTTCAGCACTACCGACAGAAACGTCCAGCTGAGCAGCGACATGTTTGATTGTGATCGGTCAATTACCTCGAATGAGTGCGCCCACTCGTTACAACATTGTAAGAGCCACAACTGTGAGCGGCAGCTCGTGGGAGAGAGTACATGGTTGCACTATCTTGTTGCAGTGATCACAGACGCCTCGCACAACGACTCACCGTGCTTTTGTTCACAGCCAGTGTACTGGAACGCCTACGAATATCTGCGATGATGCGGTTTTCCGCCAAAAGAAAGCTCTCTGCTTGGAACGCACCTCCGTTACAGACACCATTTTGAAGGCTATGTATAGCGCTGCCACCTACTGAAACTTCATGAAACTATAGGAGCGGACACGGTAATGTTTCACGATGTCTCGGAGGAAATTCCGCGTCTCTTCAACCGAAACTGGCCGAGAAAAAAAACTGCATTACTTATTGAATTGCCCTCGTGCTAGCTCCTCCCACGTACACCTCGCGAAATGACCAAGACGAGAAAACTCGAGAAGTTAGAGGTAATACAGAAGCATGCCGACAATCGTTGTTTCCACGCGCAAGAGAGTTAAGGGGTGGGAGGAGATTAGTTAGTGGTACCACGAGTGCTCTCTGTCACACGCCGTTAGGTGAGTTGCGGAGTATGATATAGATCTAGATGTAATTTTCCGTTGCGATCATCGATTTCGTAACAAGCCTTTGGCACGACGTGTGTGGGAAGCCAACGCTCGAGGACGGCAGAGGAGACGCGGCGGCAGCAACTAGAGGGCGACCGACGCTCAGGGTCGGAGAAGGCACGGGCGGCGCGTGTGGTCGCGTGCCGCCGCCGTGCGCCAACCCACTGGCCGGCCTTGAACGTTACCGCCGTCTGCGGCTGATACAGCACGCCGCCAAAAACACGCTCTGCGGCCTCCGCGAGGGGAAACCGGCCTCTCCGTCGAGTCCACGTATCGCCCTCCACTACGCGCTAACTATCAGCCGAGAGAGAGCGATTTCTAGAGAGCTTCGGTTCTACTGAATCCTAAGTCTGATCAGTGTTTTACAACATTCCCCTAGAAACAGGAAGCGGTGAACCGCCTAGAAACTGAGTGATATACACTGAAGAGCAAAAACACTGGTACACCTGCCTAGTATCGTGTAGGGCCCCCGCGAGCACGCACAGTGCCGCAACACGACGCAGCAAGGGCTCGACTAATGTCAAAAACGGTTAAAATGCCTCTGAGCACTACGGGGATTAACATCTGAGGTCATCGGTCCCCTAGAACTTAGAACTACTTAAGCCTAACTAGCCTAAGGACATGACATACATCCACGCACGAGTCAGGATTCGAACCTGCGACCGTAGCAGTCGCGCGGTTCCGGACTGAAGTGACTAGAACCGCTCGGCCACAGCGGCCTTTAAAGGCACATTTGCACGCTGAGCGGTTATTTAGGAAAAAGTCGTAGTTATAAGTTGAAAAATAAAGATACATAAAAAAAACCACAGATGAAATCCACGGCTATGCACGCATTGCCTGCAGCCGCTGGAAAACAGAGGAAGAATTACGATCGTCAGATGACGAAAGTATAGGTTACTTTTTGTTTGATAGGTCCTGTACAGATCGGACGTGTGTGGCACACAGCCATTAACATTGTATTACTTCAATATATTATTCACGAGTTGCAATCACCGGCACTCGTAGTCACATGATGTAAGTGTATTTTTAAACTATGTTTCTATTTCAGAATATAATTATTACTAATCCATGTATGTTTTATTTTGTGTCACTAGTTATTTGTAAGATTGTTGAGTGTCTTGGTTTGGCAAAGAAAGGATCCGTAAATTGAAAAGATAGTCGTCCAGCACGAACAATGGACGTCTTCGGATGATGATCTGAAATACGAAGTCCGATATAAAAAAAAAGGTGAATCTGGAAGAGCGTGGTCATAATAAACAGAACGGACAAAGATGCCTTGCCCAAGCACATAAAAAATCAAAGTTTGTAAAATATCAAACATAATTGATGATTCTGTGTGTGTAAAGTTCAGATACGAAATAGACCATTTATATTTATAGGCCGGCGACTAATGTCTGAAGTAGCGCTGGAGGGAATTCAAATCATGAATCCTGCAGGGCTGTCCATAAATACGTAAGAGTACGAGGGGGTGGAGACCTCTTCTGTACAGTACGTAGCAAGACATCTCAGATATGCCCAATAACGTTCATGTCTGGAGAGTTTGGTGGCCAGCGGAAGTGTTTAAACTCAGAAGAGTGTTCCTGGAGCCACTCTGTAGCAATTCTGGACGTGTGGGGCGTCGCACTGTCATGCTGGAATTGCCCAAGTCTGTCGGAATGCACAATAAACATGAATGGATGCAGGTGATCAGACAGGATGCGTACCTACGTGTTACCTGTCAGAGTCTTATCTAGACATATCAGGGGTCCCATATCACTCCAACTGCATATGCCCAACACCATTAAAGAGCCTCCACCAGCTTGAACAGTGCCCTGCTGACATGCAGAGTCCACGCATTTATGAGGTTGTCTCCATACCCGTACACGTTCATCCGGAATGGCCGAGCGGTTCTAGGCGCTACAGTCTGGAACCGCGCGACCGCTACGGTCGCAGGTTTGAATCCTGCGTCGGGCATGGATGTGTGTGATGTCCTTAGGTTAGTTAGGTTTAAGTAGTTCTAAGTTCTAGGGGACTGATGACCTCAGAAGTTAAGTCCCATAGTGCTCAGATCCATTTTTGAACGATTTGAAACGAGACTCGTCCGACCAGGGAACATGTTTATGTAATCAACAGTCCAGTGTCGGTGTTGACGAGCCCAGGCGAGGCGTAAAGCTTTGTGTCGTACAGTCATCAAGGGTACACGAGTGGGCCTTCGGCTCCGAAAGCCCATATCGATGGTGTTTCGTTGAATGGTTCGCACGTTGACACTTGTTGATGGCCCAGCATTGAAATCTGCAGCAATTTTCGGAAGGGTTGCACTTCTCTGACGTTGAAGATTCTTTTCAGTAGTGAAATGGTCGGATGCGTAGATCCCCACTTCATGGCTACCTCGGAGATGCTGTGTCCTATCAGTTGTGCGCCGACAATAACACCACCTTCAAACTCGCTTAAATCATGGAAGTCTGTCATTATAGCAACATTAACAGATGCAACAACTGCACCAGACACTTTTTGTCTTATATAGGCGTTGCCGACCTCAGCGCTCTATTCTGCCTGTTTACATATATCTGTGTTTGAGTACGAATGCCTATAATTGTTTCTTTGGCGTTTCACTGTAGTTATCCTCCTGTCTTTACTTGAAAATAAACAGTATTTATACAAAGTTGTAACTATAAGTGTTTCATTCAGGTTTCATTTGGAAATTGTTGATTTTTAACCAGAAACAGAGGGATGTTGAAGTAAAAAAGAAGTGCTAGAAAACGCAATTTCTTCAAAAAAGTAGAATAAATAAATGAAACGCTAAACACAAACATGTCATAATCACTTCTGCACTTTGTCGAGCTTATATAAAACATGTTTCTGTTACTACTAAACAACTTTTGCACTTATCAGTAAGAAACGGAAGCTCTTGCCTTTGATCGTGATGAATAATGTTCTATTGAATACAAAATAATAACTCTAATTATATAGATTTTTTATGTTTGTGCATTTCAACTGTACTCGCATCAAAGATAATCCTTTTATAACATAAATACCAGTAGTTACGCTAGCAGCTAGTTTTTATTATTTATAGAATGCAATTTATATTTTGTAAGGATGTACACTGAAGCGCCAAAGAAATTGGTATACATATTCAAATAAAGAGATACGTAAACCGACAGAATACGGCGCTGCGGTCGGCAACGTCAATGTAAGACAAGTGTCTGGCGCAGTTGCTAGATCCGTTACTGTTGCTACAATGGCAGGTTGTCAAGATTTAAGTGAGTTTGAACGTGGTGTTGTAGTTGGCGCACGGATGATAGGACGCAGCATCTCCGAGGTAGCGTTGAAGTTGGGATTTTCCTGTACAATCATTTCACGAGTGTACAGAGAATATCAGGAATCCGGTAAAACATCAAATCTCCGACATCGCTGCGGCCGGAAAAAGATCCTGCAAGAACGGGACCAATGACGACTTAATCGTTTAACGTGACAGAAGTGCAACCCTTCCGCAAATTGCTGCAGATTTCAATGCTGTGCCATCAACAAGTGTCAGCGTGCGAGCCATTCAATGACACATCATCGACATGGGCTTTTAGAGCCAGAGACCCACGCCTGTACACCTGATGATTGCACGCCACAGAGCTATACGCCACGCCTGCGCCTGTCAACAGCGACATTGGACTGTTGGACTGCTCGGACGAGTCTCATTTGAAATTGTATCGAGCGGATGGACGTGTACAGGTATGAAGGCAACTTCATGAAGCTATGGACCCTGCATGTCAGCAGGGGACAGTTCAAGCTGGTGGAGACTCTGTCATGATGTGGGACGTATGCAGTTGGAGTGATATGGGATTTCTTATACGTCTAGATACGACTCTGACAGATGTCACGTAATTAAGCATCCAGTCTGATCACCTGCATCCATTCTTGTCCGTTGTGTATTCCGACGGACTTGGGGAATCCCTGCAGGACAGTGCGACACCCTGCAACAACAACAACACTGTACTATTGTACATATAACAATTTTTTTCTTCTGATTTTCGATAAATTAGTGTAATCGATGTTCTGATTTCATTTCTTTTTTGTTTCGTGCCATTGTGTCAAAGAAACTGTAAACAATTTTAGATGTGAATATTAATGTTTATGTCAAATTTCAAGCAATGTTATAATAGAAGTGAAGTGTAACTAATGTTGAAACTAATGTAAGATGTTAAAGTTGTAATTGTGCGCCTGGTCCATACGTAGGCAATGTATTTAGGATATGTGGAATGCAAAATCTTTGGTGAATACCCTGTCTGTTGGGGAGCGGTAAAAGGTGGATGGCAGGCGAGCGCGGGAAAATGCACACGGGCGCGGCACGGCATAACGGGCTCAGCAGTAGTGGTAGTCGGAGTTGGGCATCGGTCTGAGAAATACGTCCTGGATCGAGGAGGCTCTCCTGGAAAACGTGATTGCGTTGAGCCTCGGATGAGCCATTTCCGACGCCTATACAGCATGGCAATATTCCATGGGCACTAAATGGAAAGTATTGCGGCGCTATGAAGAAGTGAAGTGCCGATACTTCAAGAGCCATTGCTGTGATTGTATGTGCGCTTTGTGCCTCGCCATCTCGCCGCATGCCGACCGCATCATCGATACGAACAGGTTGCAACTTTTAGTACTGTATTCGTGTGGACCAGTGTTACTTTTGTTCCATACTGTTCAATAACAACTTAAATTTTACCAGAACTGCCCTATCATTTAATTATCCTCACAACTAACCTAGACAGGGTCCTTTCCACATGTTGTGCAATCCGAGTATCCCGAAATGAAGATTTAAAGTTTATGTTAATAATAATTATCTGCAGACCTATCTATGTTAGAATGATGTTTAAAGAACTTTTTTTTGTTAATGAAAATATCGGTAAATAACAAAGGTCTGACAAAGTTGGAAGATACTGTTGAAATTGGTTTAGTAATGAAGCTTAATTAATTTGAGACGAAAATAATGGTAGTTAATTGAGCAGGAAATAAGGCAAAAAGAGTAGTAACGCATATATTGGAAATCTTGAATGCTTAATGCTTTCAATAATCAAACTTTCACTACAGTGATCATAACAGTTTCTGGGGCCTCCCCCCCCCCCCCCCCATTTTTTTTCTTTTCTGTTCATTTGAATTCTGAAGTGTACTGAACTGATTTGACCAGCAAAGTTAAAGTCAATATAAAACCTAAATTTATCAGTGTTTTACTCTTTTTTAAATTGACATTGTATGTGTGTTTCGAAAGTGCTATTTCTAGGGTAACCTATGCCCGATTTCAATCAGATCAATAGACAGTACGAAGTTTGTAGTAAACATTATACTGTATTGTTGTGTATTTATGGCGTGTCCATATTAGTACAGAAAGTGAGATTCTTAGTTCAGTAGATTTTCTGGTTCTAAAATTTACCAAATAATGCAGTGTTACTACGTATTGTTATGCATGAACGTACATCCACTTGTACAGGAAAGAAACTCAGTTAATGCCTAATTAGGCTGGCGACCGTATTATTAACATTTGGTAGCATCTGCTGTGTTGTTTCTTGTCCGTCCTAACGTGTAGTTGCACTTCAGACTTGCTTGACGTATCATTGTTGTTACTGAGTGGGTGTAAGTCTGATTTTGCCTCCATTCAGGTACACGCGGTCAACATATTTACTAAAATCCTTTCTTATAAGGTGAAGCCCGTCAACTTACCATAGTACAGGCTTTAAAGAGTTAACGTACGCCCGAGCGTAAGCGTTACAACCCCACACGTCCAGAATTGCTATAGAGTGGATCCATGAACACTCTTCTGAGTTTAAACACTTCCGCTGGCCACCAGACTCCCGAAACATGAATGTTACTCAGCATGCCTGGGATGCCTTGCAACGCGCTGTTCAGAGGAGATATCCAACTCTTCGTACTTCTACGTATTTATGGACAGCCCTGCAGGATTCATGGTGTCAGTTCCTTCCAGCACTACTTCAGACATTAGTCGAGTCCACGCCACGTCGTGTTGCGGCGCTTCTGCGTGCTCGCCAGGTCCCTATACGATATTAGGCAGGTGTATCGGTTTCTTTGGCTCTTTAGTGTAAAATCAACAATGGAATAATACTGAACGATATGCGGTTATAATTATGTGCAAAAGAAAAAAAAAACAAAAACAAAGAGAAGTTGTCGGCTCTCTGTTTCTCCTTCACACATTGCTTTACGTGTCTCTCCGTACCAATGCTGCCAACATAAGGAATCCTAGTGTTTATTACGTTATTCATGTACCGAAGGGTAGTTTTAGTAGAGCGTAACTCTGTTCAGAGCACATAGCTCCCACTGTCATCCCTGCCCTTCCTTCAACGAGTTTTATATCACAACAAATCAACCAGGTAGTCTTTCGCTCCTGTCTGGTATCTACGTCTGATGTATCTACTTCTGATACCCACAGATAAAACGTGACAGGGCCTGCTGGGTAATTATAATGGAAGTGCAGCTACTCACGGAGATCCAGAGTTGGCTGTAATTGTCGTATGGCAGTGAAACTTGGTTGACATGCTAATGCGTTAACGCCGACCCTTTTTACGCTGGAAAAAATAGGTGCAAATTTGGCACCGTAGAGCATCAAGTCGACGCCTTCCGATGCTCACATTGAACAAATTGTGCAAGAGGCGATTAATAATAACAACTTGTGTGACCTTTTCTGCCGATATCTTGTTCCTAATTTACTATATAGAGATACATTTGTGTGCGTCTTACTTGCATTCAAAGTGCCAGATTTGCAACTAGTGGCCAAGATTGAAGTACTTTTTTTCAAGCGTAAATCTGTTCCATATTAACGCATTAGAATATCTACCAAGTTTTGTTGTCATACGATAATTGCCGGCCGCTGTGGGCGAGCGGTTCTAGGCGCTTCAGTCCCGAATCGCGCGACTGCTACGGTCGCAGGTTCGAATCATGCCTCGAGCATGGATGTGTTGATGTCCTTAGGTTAGTTAGGTTTAAGTAGTTCTAAGTTCTAGGGGACTGATGACCTCAGATGTTAAGTCCCATAGTGCTCAGAGCCATTTCAACCATTTTTTTCATACAGTAATTAAGCCCACATTGCATTTTAATTATAACCACCCGGTAAGTGTGTTTATGTGTTCCACATCTCCACGTGAACCACTTTATAGATTCCAACCAAACTTGGTACACACATTACTTACTTTCTGGAAAGATAAGAGCCATCAACCTCCTGTGAGGCTGGGGGTGATAATGTGGACAGAGAAGGGGGAGCAGGAGATGGGCATACAGACAATGGGGAAGGAGAAGATGGACAGAGGGGTAGGGAGAAATGGACAGAGGAAGGAAAAAGGAGATCGACAGAGGAGGGGAGAAGAGGCGATGGACAGAGAAAAAAGGAGGAGCAGATGGGCAGAGAGAGGAGGGAGGAGGAGATTGGAAGAGAGAGAGAGAGAGAAAGAGAGAGAGAGAGAGAGAGAGAGAGAGAGAGAGAGAGAGAGAGAGAGAGAGAGAGAGAGAGAGAGGAGGAGGAGGAGATGACAGGAAAACGCAGAGCAGGAGATGGACAGAGGGAAGGGTTGGAGCGCATGGGCAAAGAGAGATGGAGGAACAGATGAATGGACGGAGAGTGAGGATTGGACGAGTTCGACAGGGAGACGGGGAGGGAAAGGTGGAATAATACATTGACGGAAAAAAGTCATAGCACCAAGAAATAGGTAATGTAGAGTAGCGAAATTTTGGGAATACATTTGTCATTCCCACTCAGGCTGCGGAGAGTTACGCATCGCTGCTGTCGCTGTTGCTACTCGAGATGTCGGGACGCGGAAGGGGACGCAAAGCTGCTGCCTTGGCGGAGGTGCTGCTCACGCTAGCAGGAACATCCGGCAAGAAGAAGAGGAAGACTGCAGCGCAGTGCTTTCGCTGCCAAAAGCTTGGCCACGTCGCCAAGCACTACAGCGGCGCAGTTGCGTGCTTGAAGTACCTGCGGCGGCGCACACGCGGCGAACGCCCGTTCCTGCGCCTACAAGAGGAACTGGCGCGGACCGAAGAAGAAGACGCAGAAGCAAGTGACCACCACACATGAAGAGGTGGTCTCTTGTACAGAAGACGTCGTTTCCAGGCGTCTAAAGGACGCTGTACATGAAGCCATGTCCGCCTTCAAATCCGCCATGGCGGAAGAGAGGGCGCCCATATTTGCGGAACTGGGCGAAGCTCGGCGTCAGATTGCTGTGCTGTAACGAAGAAGAACGCTGGTTCGCTTCGCGACGGTACATACCCCCGCCACGAAAACCCCTATCGTTTCGTCCCACTAAACCATCCAAAACCTCCACTGCCACATCAGCCATTTGGCTATTCAGAAGGCCTTGTTGGACTTTCCAGGGAGGATTTCAATCTGATTGGTTCCTACCCTATCTTCACAGCAATGCAGATGCGTTGTGTAATCATTTCTCTGGTTAACGGAGAATATGAGAAGGCAGAGTACGCTACGTATGAAGCCAACCCCGAGGAACAGACCTCGGCTACCAGTAAGAAGAAAAAGCGTCACATCGACAAGCACAAGAACTAGATCTTCGGCACTCCTTGCCAGTTCAGATACATCAAACAGTCCCAGGAAAAAGTTTCGTCAAGAATCTCAGGGGAGTAAAGGCCAACAAGCCACAAACTTCCATTCGAACTTCCTCACAGTGAGGAAAGTCAAAAAGGAGCTGCCAGCCTGACACCATTAAAGTCGTAAACTGCGGTGGCTTAGTGTCAGTGTAACGCGCGCCACAGGGCGTCTAGTTTGGAGCTGTCCTGGAAGCAACAAATTTGCAACAGTTCGTTGTGGCGCTGTGGCGGCAGCTGCTGATGCAACTGCTGCTGCAGATGCAATACGATGTGGCAGAGCTAAGCGCCGAACACTTTGTTCTTCCCTCTCGGAAGTGCCACGTGGCCGTCCCGGATCCCGGTCTTCTTGCGACCGACGCGAAAAATCATGTACAGAGACTTCATTCCTGTCAAGTCTACCTGCAGTATCGCAGAAAGAACTCACAGCCTCGTTCAAACTCAGTGAGATGTTGATAATGGTCTTAGTCGCCTTAAAAGCATCCATGTCCAGCTAACGCTCACGAGTGTTTCAGCGTGTATTTAAGGCAAACCTGATTTGCATACGCATGGTCGCACTACTAACACCACAGTTATACGAAATTTGAATGGACATCATCTTTGAGATGTATAAACACGTGTACCAACATTCGTTTACGTAGCACTACTCCTTCTTGGTGCTGTGATCTTTTTTTCCGTCAGTGAAGAAGATCAGAACAAATACACACCCGGGTAACGCCGGATACTCAGCTAGTTTTGTGAATAATACAATGTAGATCGCGTAATGTATTTCTTTCTTTATATCGACGTTTACGCTACTGCCATCATCGGTTAGAACTTTTCGGTGTCAGTATCAATAAAAACCTATGCCTTTGGGCCATAGGGAAAGATGGAGCACAAGAACTAAGTGGATAAAATGAGTGTTTGACAAAGAACTAAGTACTTGAATTAAAAAGGATTATGGCAGGAATGCAGTCTTTTGTCCCTGCTCTTCAATCTTCACATCAAATTAGCAATGAAGGAAATAAAAGAAAAGTTCAAGAGTGGAATTAAAATTGAGGGTGAAAGGACATCAATTATAAGATTCGCTGAAGACATTGCTATCGCCCTCAGTAAAAGCAAACAACTGCACGACTTGTTGATTGGAGCGAATAGATTTATGACCACGAAACATGGAGTGAGAGTACTTTAAACAAAGTAACAAAGTGATATCAGCGAATAATTTAAAATTAAAATTGGGGTTTACATAATAAACAAAGTGTATTTCTGCTACCTTGGAAGTAAAATAATACATGAAGGATGAGGGAATAGTATACTCGTACACGAAAGACGTTAGCATAGGCAAAGCGGGTGTTCCTCGCTAAAAAAAGCTACTGGTATCAAATACTGGCCGTAACTTGACGATTTCTGAGAATGTTCTTTTGGAGTAATGAATTGTATAGAGTGTACCTGAAAAGTGTTGAAAATTAGGTGGAATGATAAGGTAAGCAATGAGGAAGTTATCTGCCGAACTGGCGAAGAAAGAAAAGTATGGAAAACACTGACAGTAAGAAGGGACAAGATGATAGGACATGTGTTAACACATTCGAAATAGCCGCTATTGTACTATACGCAGCTGTAGCGGATAAAAAGTTTAGGTGAAAACGAATATTGGTATACGCCTAGCAAATAACTGAGGACGTAAGATGCTAGAGCTTCTTTGACAAGAAGAGGCCAGCCTAAGACAGCAATTCGTGGCAGGCTGCATCGAACCAGTCAGATCAGTGACGTAAGAAAAAGTTTTAGTGTGTCACATCCTAATCTAATTTCAACATTATTATCCGCTATAAGATCTACCCCACTGTGATCTCTTAGAAATCGTCGCTACTATACATGCACCAATTGAAATCGGGGCATCTTGTAGGGATGTCAGCTAGCGCCCCACTACATCGTGAACCGGCATCGGCCCTATCACCACACTAACAATGAGACGGCTCATGTTTGCCATTAGGACATCGCTACTCGTGTTGCACATGTACACATATCTGTTTACTCCTATCGTGCCCGTCGCAGCTCTTGACAGCGGGCAACACCCGGCGCGAGCTCTTTTCGCCTCAAAAACGGCGGTGGGGGTGGGGGTGGGGGTGGGGGGGGGATGGCGGGGGATGATAGTAACGCCATAACATTAAACATTTTTTGGAAATTTGTGGTAAGGACTATGGGACCAAACTGCTGAGGTCATCGGTCTCTATAACATTAAGCATTTGTTTGACATCAGAAATGTCAATTTCTTCCTAACGTAATTATGGGATATGACGTCTGGTTTTATGTATGTAAAGTAAAAGAATGTCATTGAAAATGACTTACGGTCGAAATTAATTATCCCTGCGTTTTGAATAAAGAATTACTACGTTACAGCCTGTTATGTATCCTGTTTTTTTTTTATATAAAGTGATGAGAGGTTTTCGAATTCCTTGCTTCTGGAGCTCCGTCCGTGTTGTTTCGGTACTGACAGAGTTCGTAAGTGCAACATTTATTTCTGCAGTGACTTTTGCAGCTGTCGTCATCTTATATTTCGTCACAATCCTCTTCGATGACCGTCCATCACGATCACCCAACACACTCAACACACATTTCCGTCCGCGTTGTGACTTAGCCGATGATGTGTTTCCGCTTTCGGTACATGCGGTATAATCTTCGATACGGTGCCTCTCGGAACACCAAACACTGCGGCTCCGTTGTTACGAAAGCACCCACCATGCGAGCACCAGCAATTTGCCCATGTTCGGAGTCTCTGAGCTCCGGCATAACGCGCTCACAACCACAAAGAATACTGTTCTGGCCGTGACTAACGCTTGCAACGTATTGACGACATCGCACAGGTGCCGTTTGCGGTCAAATACAACAGCGCAAGGATGCAGGCTCGGTTAGCACCTGTATTCATGTTGAAGTAACCATTCCTCGCGTTGTTTCCACAGTTTTGTCCCACGCCCTGTGTATGGTTTTCATATTGTAATGCACGTGTTAGAAGGTCATATTTTAACAGACTGTGTGGTCGAAGAGGAGTTATATTCCGTTGGCAGGACACCCCTGTATAGTTGGTGGGGAATGGAAAGGACAAAATAAAAGTGATATAAAAGCTGGCGAAACAGTCTAGTTCATACCTGGTCCAATGAATGTGGGTTAATGCACAGAAATGGCAGAATTACTCAGTATTCCTGAAGCAAATGAAAAGCGACATCGAGAACCGAGTGTTCGGCATCATCTTTCGCAAACGTACGCTCTGCCTCGAAGCAGGAGCCGGCCGCGAGCAGCGGCGCGTGCTGGCTGCAGCTGCAGCTGCTAGCTGCTGGCTGCAGGCGGGCAGCCTGGCAGGTACGCAATTAGCCGAGTGCGCGGCCGGCAGGGGGCGGGCCTGGCCCACGCTGCGTGGGCGGGCGGCCGCCACCGAGCCGCCCCGCGCCACGCCTGCAACCTGCGGCAGCTGCCGCGCCAGCGCCACGTCTCCTGTATACACTATTGGAAATAAAAAATGCTACACCAAGAAGAAATGCAGATGATAAACGGGTTTTCATTGGACAAATACACTCCTGGAAATTGAAATAAGAACACCGTGAATTCATTGTCCCAGGAAGGGGAAACTTTATTGACACATTCCTGGGGTCAGATACATCACATGATCACACTGACAGAACCACAGGCACATAGACACAGGCAACAGAGCATGCACAATGTCGGCACTAGTACAGTGTATATCCACCTTTCGCAGCAATGCAGGCTGCTATTCTCCCATGGAGACGATCGTAGAGATGCTGGATGTAGTCCTGTGGAACGGCTTGCCATGCCATTTCCACCTGGCGCCTCAGTTGGACCAGCGTTCGTGCTGGACGTGCAGACCGCGTGAGACGACGCTTCATCCAGTCCCAAACATGCTCAATGGGGGACAGATCCGGAGATCTTGCTGGCCAGGGTAGTTGACTTACACCTTCTAGAGCACGTTGGGTGGCACGGGATACATGCGAACGTGCATTGTCCTGTTGGAACAGCAAGTTCCCTTGCCGGTCTAGGAATGGTAGAACGATGGGTTCGATGACAGTTTGGATGTACCGTGCACTATTCAGTGTCCCCTCGACGATCACCAGTGGTGTACGGCCAGTGTAGGAGATCGCTCCCCACACTATGATGCCGGGTGTTGGCCCTGTGTGCCTCGGTCGTATGCAGTCCTGATTGTGGCGCTCACCTGCACGGCGCCAAACACGCATACGACCATCATTGGCACCAAGGCAGAAGCGACTCTCATCGCTGAAGACGACACGTCTCCATTCGTCCCTCCATTCACGCCTGTCGCGACACCACTGGAGGCGGGCTGCACGATGTTGGGGCGTGAGCGGAAGACGGCCTAACGGTGTGCGGGACCGTAGCCCAGCTTCATGGAGACGGTTGCGAATGGTCCTCGCCGATACCCCAGGAGCAACAGTGTCCCTAATTTGCTGGGAAGTGGCGGTGCGGTCCCCTGCGGCACTGCGTAGGATCCTACGGTCTTGGCGTGCATCCGTGCGTCGCTGCGGTCCGGTCCCAGGTCGACGGGCACGTGCACCTTCCGCCGACCACTGGTGACAACATCGATGTACTGTGGAGACCTCACGCCCCACGTGTTGAGCAATTCGGCCGTACGTCCACCCGGCCTCCCGCATGCCCACTATACGCCCTCGCTCAAAGTCCGTCAACTGCACATACGGTTCACGTCCACGCTGTCGCGGCATGCTACCAGTGTTAAAGACTGCGATGGAGCTCCGTATGCCACGGCAAACTGCCTGACACTGACGGCGGCGGTGCACAAATGCTGCGCAGCTAGCGCCATTCGACGGCCAACACCGCGGTTCCTGGTGTGTCCGCTGTGCCGTGCGTGTGATCATTGCTTGTACAGCCCTCTCGCAGTGCCCGGAGCAAGTATGGTGGGTCTGACACACCGGTGTCAATGTGTTCTTTTTTCCATTTCCAGGAGTGTATATTATACTAGAACTGACATGTGATTATATTTTCTCGCAATTTGGGTGCATGGATCCTATCCAGAACAACCACCTCTGGCGGTAATAACGGCCTTGATACGTCTGGGCATTGAGTCAAACAGAGATTGGATGGCGTGTACAGGTACAGCTGCCCATGCAGCTTCAACACGATACCACAGTTCATCAAGAGTAGTGACTGGCGTATTGTGACGAGCCAGTTGCTCGGCTACCACTGACCAGACGTTTTCAATTGGTGAGAGACTTGGAGAATGGGCTGGCCAGGGCAGCAGTCGAACATTTTCTGTATCCAGAAAGGCCCGTACAGGACCTGCAACATGCGGTCGTGCATTATCGTGCTGCAATGTAGGGTTTGGCAGGGATCGAATGAATGGTAAAGCCACGGGTCGTAACAAATATGAAATGTAACCACTGCTCAAAGTGCCGTCAATGCGAACAAGAGGTAACCGAGACGTGCAACGAATGGCACCCCATACCATCGCGCCGGGTGATACACCAGTATGGCGATGACGAATACACGCTTCCAATGTGCGTTCACCGCGATGCCGCCAAACACGGATGCGACCATCATGATGCTGTATACAGAACCTGTATTCATCCGAAAAAATTACGTTTTGCCATTCGTACACCCAGGTTCGTCGTTGAGTACACCATCGCAGGCGCTCCTGTCTGTGATACAGCGTCAAAGGTAACCGCAACCGTGGTCTCCGAGCTGACAGTCCATGCTGCTGCAAACGTCGAACTGTTCGTGCAGATGGTTGTTGTCTTGAAAACGTCCCCGTCTGTTGACTCAGGGATCGAGACGTGACTGCACGATCTGTTACAGCCATGCGGGTAATATGCCTGTCACCTCGACTGCTAGTGATACGAGACCGTAGGGATCCAGCACGGCGTTCAGTATTACCCTCCTGAACCCACCGATTCCATATTCTGCTAACAGCCATTGGATCTCTACCAACGCGAGCAGCAATGTCGCGATACGATAAACCGCAATCGCGATAGGCTACAATCCGACCTTTATCAAAGTCTGAAACGTGATCGTACGCATTTCTCCTCCTTACACGAGGCATCACAATAACGTTTCACCAGGAAACGCCGGTCACCTGCTGTTTGTGTATGAGAAATCGGTTGGAAACTTTCCTCATGTCAACACGTTGTAGGTGTCGCCACCGGCGCCAACCGTGTGTGAATGCTCTGAAAAGCTAATAATTTGCATATCACAGCATCTTCTTCCTGTCGGTTACATTTCGCGTCTTTAGCACGTCATCTTCGTGGTGTACCTGTTTTAATGGCAAATAGTGTAGCACACGGCGCCGATTGTTAATTGCGCTTTTGAGCTGCTGCTTAACGACATCTACAAAGTGGCGTTCAATAAGTAATGCACTATATTATTTTTTTCGGCCAATTGCGGTTGAAAAAACGAGGAATTTGTTGTGGGACAACGTGGAATATTCCAGTTTCAGCCCCTGTAGTTTCATGAGGTTCCGATATATGGCGGCGTTGCAGGTAGCCACCCAAATGGCGTCTGTGACGGTCCAAGCAGGGAGTTGTCATTGAGTTTCTTATGGTGGAAAACCAAAGAAAGCCAGATATTCGTAGGCGCTTGCAGAATGTCTACGGAGACTTGGCAGGGAACAAAAACACAGCGAGTCGTCAGGCTAAGCGTCTGTCATCATAGCAAAAGAGTCGCGCATATGTGTCCGATCCCGGCGTGGCGGTGGGGAGTACACAGCTGTGACTCGTGCAATAATGCGGACACACTCATACGAGGTGATCGACGGATCACAATCAAGCACCTCGCTGCGCCATTGGACCTCTCTATTGGTAGTGCCTGCTGGGTTCCCACCGCCTAACAGGGGAGCATAAAGAGCAACAAATTCTCTGCTGAATTGCTTGCGCGTTATGAGAATGATCATGACAACTTTTTGTCGAACATCGTCACAGGCGATGACAAATGGTTTCAACTTTTCGAACTGGAAACAAAACGGCAACCCATGATGTGGCGTCGCACCATCTCTCCTCTGAAGAAAAATTCAAATCCGCACCCTCGGCCGGTAAAGTCATGGCGACGGTCTTGTGGGACTCTGAGGGGGTTATTCTGTTTGATGTCCTTCCTCACAGTTCAACGGTCAAGTCTGAAGTGTTCTGTGCTATACTCAGCAAATTGAAGAAACGATTTCATGAAAACGAACTTCAGGAGAACGCAAGGCTTCATACAAGGCCGTCCACCTGAGAGGATCTGACAGAACGTCATTGGACTGTTCTTCCTGGTCCAACCTACAGCCTGAATGTCGTACCTTCCAACTTCAACCTGTTTGGGCTAATGTAAGACGCACTCCGCAGGAAGCTGTACGTGGTGGATGGGGAGATTATTAATACAAGAAGACAGTAGAGTGGTACCGTGTGAGCATACAAGACCTCCCAGTAAGGTGTTGAAAAATAGAGTTTAGTCAGGCAGCAGCAGCAGCCGGCCTAGATACAAACAGCAACAAGGGAAGTAACCGATTTTGTGAAATTTTACGAGTTTCTAACTGGGAGCGAATTATAAAGTTTCATCTGTGTTTTTTGGTAATTTAGGTTTTTGAATTTCTGTTTGTTAATTCAATATTTAATTGAAACACTTTTCATTTGTGTCGGAAAGTAAACTGATTTTGTGACATATTACAAGTTCCTAATCAGGAGCGTGTTATTTAGTCTCACCTTTGTATTTTGGTACTTTAGTTTTTGAATCTTTACTTTTTATCTAATTTATTAGATTTATTAGATACATTAGATATAGATGTATGTCGATAACCATTTGTTGGTCAGTGTAGGATAGTATTCCACATTCTTTAGTATGGATGGGGAGTGTGACTGCCGTGTGTGGATGAGAGCCAATTTGTGACACTTTAATTTCAGCTCCAGGCTGTGATGGCTTCGGTTACAAAGCTTGAGGTGCAGTAGATGGACATCACTGTTGCGCGCCGACCGTGGGGATCCAACGGACATCCAGCGCAGCTCACGAGTCGGCCTATCGGTCCAGCCCAGTTACTGCTCGCATTGGGGTTGACCCCTCATCCATCCTCGAACGAGAGGTCGCCTCTGGGCATGGTAGGTAGCGAAAGATTGCCGAACGTAAGGCCTCCCCGGTTAGTCTGAGAAACAGGTTCCAGATGCTGTCTGTGTCTGACACTGTTCTTCAGACAGATGCAGTCGCTTGTCCTGTTTCAGAGGAAACCTCTCAGCTTCCGAGATCCAGGCTAGGCACGTTATGAGGACACTTAGGGACATGGCTGCCAAGGAGCGGAAGAAAGCCAATGTGCACTCGGTGTGCATACCGGATGGAATCATTCCCTATGTGGAACAGGCCTCTCTGGATGCCATGAAGTGCGCAGGATGCAACCAAGTGCAGGTGGTGGCTCACGTCTGTAAAAATGATGTGTGTCACTTTGGATAGGAAAAGATACTCTCTGATTTTGAGTGACTATCAAAAGTGGTAATGACACTCGGCAGAACACTTATAAAATGTAACAGATCTACTAAGGAGACTGCCTACACTACGGTTGTCCGTCCTCTTTTAGAATAATGCTGCGCGGTGTGGCGTCTTTACCAGATAGTACTGACGGAGTAGATCCAAAAAGTTCAAAGAAGGGCAGCACGCTTTGTATTATCGCGAAATATGAGAGAGAGTCACTGAAATGATACAGGATTTGGGCTGGACATCATTAAAACAAAGACGTTTTTCGTTGCGACGAAATCTTCTCACGGAATTCCAATCACCTACTTTCTCTTCCGAATGCGAAAATATTTTGTTGACACAGACCTGCATAGGTAGAAACGATCACCACGATAAAACGAGGGAAATCAGAGCTCGTACGGAAAGATATAGGTGTTCGTTCTTTCTGCGCGCTGTACGAGATTGGAATAATAGAGAATTGTGAATGTGGTTCGATGCTCCCTCTGCCAAGCACTTAAATGTGATTTGCAGAGTATCCATGTAGATGTAGATGTGGTAAAGACAGCCAGTCTTTCTTGCGAGATGACAGGAGAGCTCACCATTTGCAGTATAGTCGAAAGGACCGATTGCGAACGTCTAGTACAGATTTAGGAGACTATCTGAGAAGTCTTCTTAGGTTGTTTGCAGATGGTGCTGTCGTTTATGGTCTAGTAAACTCATAAGTAAACCAAAACCAATTGAAAACGTTTTAGATAAGATATCTGTATGGTGCGAAAATTGAAAATTGTCTCTAACTTATGAAAAGCGTGAGGTCATCTTCATGAGTGCTAAAAGGAATCCGTAAAACTGGCCCGACACTTCACAGGGAGAAACTGTACACCCCCACGTTACAAGGGCCCGACGGACCAGCAGCATATTCTGCGGAAGAAAAAGCGGATCTGATGGACCTCACATTCGCAGCGTCATTCACACCGAACCTGGATCCCTCAGACCCAGCATTCACACTTGCTACGGACCAGGAGGTCACACGCATCTTGGCCCATCCAGCGCGCAACATCATCCGACAAGCTAGTACAGCTGAAGTCAAATGGGCCATCATGCATACCACCGCTAGGAAGGCCCCTGGTCACGATGGCATTCAAAACCGTGTCCTCCAGGAGTTCACGGACAAAGCTGTAGACTACCTAACACACATCACAAATGCCATACTCAAGCACCAACACTTCCCCGCCTTTTGGAAGACGGCCAAGGTCCTGATGTTCAGGAAGCCGGGGAAAGACCACTCCGTCCCACAAAATTACCGACCCATGAGTCTGCTGAGTGCGCTCAGCAAGATCGTTGAGAAGGTAATATTAAAACGACACACCAGGCACTGTATCACAAACGACACCCTGAGACCGGAGCAATTCGGTTTCAGGAATCACCACTCAACAACACAACAACTCTTCCGCTTCGTGGAATACATAACACACGGATACAACACAAACAAAGCAACTGGGGCGGTGTTCCTGGACATCGAAAAGGCTTTCGACCGTCTATGGCACAACGGCCTAAGACGCAAACTTAGCGACCCCAGATGTTCGACCAGCCGAAAAACAGGCAACCGCAGGGAAACCGTACTGTACACAGCACGCAAACCAGCCACAAACACCCCCTACACCGTCTGTAAGTCAATCTATGACTAATCTACAACGACCTTGAACTGTTGCAGGGACGCAGCAACTGCAGCAAGCGCCGCAACGAGCTCCAACAACGACAAAGGTAACGATGCACGATACCTCGAACTAACATAACCACACTTTGCATGCTCTGTCGCACATAGCAAGCCGCTACTGCCCTTACTATCCGTCCTACTGTCGCAGAGGTTTTTTTCCCTTGGCGCTTGCCTTGGCACTTTTTTTCCTCTGCCCTTACAACCGCTACCCTTCGATCGCTTTCGTCCACTTTCTATCTCCTGATGGACCATGTTAATGAGTAATCTTACTCAGACGCACGGATAACATCACAGCCCGCATCCTGTGACTCCTGATTCAAAAACTAACATGTTATACGGAGGTGACAGTAGAACTTTTGGTTTGGTCACCACGTTGGTGTGGGCGTGGAGGGGCCCCATCCTGCTTCGATTAAAGGATACATCAATCAAATATAAAGGCCATAAATTCAACTACATAATTAGGAATTACAATTACGAGGAACTTAAATTGGAAGGGACATATAGAAAATGTTGTGGAGAAGGCGAACCAAAGACTGCGTTTTATCTGTAGAACACTTAGATGCAACAGATCTACTAGAGAGACTGCCTATACTATGCCTGACTGTAATCTTTTAGAGTACTGCTGAGCGGTGTGGGGTTCTTACCAGACAGGATTAGCGGAGTACATCAAGAAAGTTCAAAGAAGAGCGCACATCGAGAAATAGGGGAGAGAGTGCGATTGACATGACACAGGACTGGGGGTAGATATCACTAAAACAAAGGCGTTTTCGTTGCGGTGGGATCTACTCACGAAATTTCTATCACCAACTTTCTCCTCTGAATGCGAAAATATTTTGTTGACACTGACCTACAGAGGGAGAAGCGATGAACATAATAAAATAAGAGAAATCAGAGCTCGCAAGGAAAGATATGGGTGTTCGCTTTTTCCTCGCGCTGTTAGAGAGTGGAGTAATAGAGAAATATTGTAAAGGTGGTTCGATGAATCCTCTGCCAGCGTGATTTGCAGAGTATTCATGTAGATGTAGCCAAAGGAGTGGAATCCCAATAACACCAACTTGTTTTCAGGAAAAAAATATGTTGTTTTAGTTATTGCATACCCCTCGTAGTTGCTACTTGTGACTTCTAGCTGTTATTCAAATCGCAGAGAGATACTACAAAGTTGCTATTGTGGTATCTATAATTTCTCAATTACTGCGATTAGTAACAGATACTCGATTTCTTCCCCACCCCCGTTGCTTTACTCGCTGTCTGACACAATGTCAGCATCAGACAAGCGTCGCGCACTGCCGGCTATTGAAATTGGCGCGCAACAAATGTCAAATTGGCGTGCTTGGATATGCAACCGATTAGTATCTCAACGCAGCCGCACACAGCAGCTAGCACTAACGTCATATATATTCTGTCTACATCTACATCTGCATGATTTCTCTGCAATTCACAATTAGGTGCCTGACAGAGAGTTCATCGAACCACCTACAAGATACTTTTCTATCGTTCCACTTTGAACAGCGCGTGGGAAAAAACGAACGTCTGAATCTTTCCGTGCTGTCTCTTATTTTATTATGACGATCATTTTCCCTGTGTAGTATGAGGAGAAAGTTTGTGGTCGAAATTTCATGCGCAGACCCTGAAGCAATGTAAAACGCCCTTGTTCTAATAGCACGCCAAATCACGAATCATATCTGTGGCACTCTCTTCCCTAATTCCCAGCAGTACAAAACGAACTGCCGTTCCTTGAACTTTCTCGATGTAGTCCTTCAATTGTAACTCATGTGGATCACACACCGCATAGCAATACTCCAGAAGAGGGCGGACAAGCGTAGTGAAGCAGTCTCTTTAGTAGACCTATGGCAATTCGTAAGTGTACTGCCAATAAATCGCAGTCTTTGGCTTGTTCTCCCCAAAACATTATCTAGTGATAGTTCCAATTTAAGTTATCCGCAATTGTAATCCCTAAGTATTTAGTTGGATTCACAGCCTTTAAATTTGTGTTATGTATCGTGTAACTGCAATTTAGCGGATTCCTTTTAGTACGCATGTGGATAAATTCACACTTTTAATTATTTAGAGTCGGCTGCCCCTTTTCGAGCAGTCATTACTTCGTGAAAAGAAGTAAGTAATTGTGTTTAACAAGAACAATATTCTCTGAATCCGTGTTGGCTGTATGTCAACAAATCGTTTTCATCAAGGTAACTCATAATATTGTGTAAGATGGCAAGAACTATGCCCCTTACATGAAGTCATTAAAGATCACCTAACTCACGTTGAGCGAACAGTAGGGCTGAACAAAAATGACTGACAAGACACAATTCATCTTGTAGAGGGTATAGTATGGACGTATTGGAATAATTAATGTCGGGTGATGGTTTCGAAGTAATTCACACGACATGAAAACTTTGTGGAAACGTGTCGATTTACTGGAGGCTAGTTTATCCCAGGGAAGTATTCAGAATTGACCCTGGCCGGCAGGGGAGCGGTGAAGGGAAGCGACAATAGGCTGCTTAGGGCGGCTCAAAGTCTGAGAAAGCAGTAACGATGCGCGGCCTCCAGCTGCCTTAAGATGAATGACAGTGAGTGGGTGGTTGACCCTATGCTGGTGTACCGGGAAGCAGACGGAGAACTTGCCCGCCTGTTGATAAATGTCTGTCATCCCATTTTCAGTGAAACATGCGAGAGAGCCGCGCATAGCTACAGTGGAGCGGTCAACAGAGGCCAAAATATGCGTGTTTGTGACTATAGTAACTTCACGCTGAATTCACGGTCCGCAGAGTCTGAAGTAAATCAGGTGAAGAGCGACAAAATGAAATACGCCGGCCTCCGATGGGAATGTAGGACCGAGGAATTTGAAGTACTCTCCTGGGAGTCAGAATTCCGGAAAAATTGGTGTTTTGTACAGACGCTAACCATGACGGGTGGCCTTGGAGGAGCTAAATAGCGGAAGTTGAGAGGAAGGGAAATTTTATGGGAATTTGTTCACTTCCCAGAACAGGCATTGGTCGGCGCTGGGAAGCGATGCATAATTAATGCAACTTGCAATGCAATTGGCGTAAGTGATTTTGCTGGAGGGGAAACCGAGGCAAAGAGGTCTTCCGTTCCCAGCTTGCCTAGAGTGCGGACGTGGCGTTCTTTACTCAGCTTGCCTGCGAAAGAGTGAGCATCTCTGCAGTTTAGGACTTAGCAAACGGAACGATTGAGCTTGGAGATAGAAAGTTTTCGTTCAGCTATGTTCTGAGCAAGATAGCTAGAAGTGAATAGATGAGCGCAGCCTTGCGGCACCATGAGGTCGGCCGACGTCTGCATAACGACACCGCCCCGCCACGCTGAATTCGGTGATACTGCGCCAGCTCCGGCCACTGATTAATTTGTTGGATCACGTCGGCAAAGTTTCCACGACGGTTTCATGGGCCTCATATTGTAGAATTCTTCTCGCACTTTGCGTTATGCCTGGGTCAGTCGATAGGAATTACTTTTGATTTATCGCGCTTTACTCCACGCAAACGCAATTTATTACCACTGACTGTTAGGAGAGTCATGTAATGTGATGATTGTAGGTCGTGAGTTAAAATAAATCAAGTAGTTGAAATCCCAAGTCACTTTCTTAATTAATTTGATGTTCAACATTTGCATCTGATGTTCAATAGCTGAATATAATATCAATGTGCACCCATTTTTAATTAAAAGTGATCAATTCTGAATCAATTAATGTCAACACTGCCACTGCAGTCCAATCAGTAGCCACAGGGCCTTATTACTTTCTTTGCGTTATCCGACACTGCGGCAGTTTTGCACTCTCTGTTGATCTGTTAGTCAATTACCTGGGGTGAACACACACCAAAACCAGATAAGTGATGGGTGGGGTGTTACAATTGGAGCAAAGTATATGTTCCGAAATCCTACTATAATGTCAATTAGCGTGTGGAACTGTAAATCAGAGCACTACTCCTACATCCTTTCTTGGGTATTGGTTTGACTTATGCAAAGTTCCAATGTTTAGGTATGGATCTTTCGACGAGGGAACGGTTGTATATGTTAGCATATTCTGAAAGCAACCTGAGTGGAATACAATCTGGACAGGAGGCCTTGCGTTTAATAAGTGTGTTTGCAATTGTTCTTGATGGGAATTCTGGAATATTTACTTCGTTTTGGTGAAGAAATTTCGGAAAACTGTGTTTTGTAACTTTGCTTTAGTGGTACTGTCATCGGTAACAGCACCGTTTTTATCGTGCAGTGAAGGTATTGTATGTAAGAAAAAATTACATAGTAAGTTTTTCATTTAGAAATAGTGTTTGAGTCTTGTTTGATTGTGAGAAGATCGATTAGAGAGAGAGAGAGGCTTATTGCAGCATGTGTCGGAATTGAACTACGGCAATATCGTGGCAAAGACTGCTGTTTATCGTTTTCGCGCTGTTGCTGCTCGCATTGGAAGGAATCCCACAGATATCATGTGGATATGGAAGCTATGGGTTTAGAGGGAGCATACTCAAATCCGTGCAGTGTATAGAGTTTTAAAACTATCGTAGGCTACTGTAGGCTATCACAAGTAAATGTAGACTGCTGTAGTTTTTCTAGTAGCTTTGGTCAGTTAAGGTCATACCAGCATTACCTATAGATTGTGTGTGTTGCATACTTATGAGTCACTACCTCATAACGATAGGTTTTCTTACAAACGCAATCGCAGTCTTATTACACACATCAAAAAAGGTTTTGCATCACTCTGTTTCCCAGAACTCCTGAAGATAGACGTTGACTGCGGATATTTTATAACAGACACAGTCCCTTTGACTGTTCAGAGATGTCAGTGCCTATCAGACGGAGGGGGTCCGACAGCCGAGCAGTTAAGTCATTGGCCGGCCGGAGTGGCCGAGCGGTTCTAGGTGCTTCAGTCTGGAACCGCGCGACCGCTACGGTCGCAGGTTCGAACCCTGTCTCGGGCATGGGTGTGTGTGATGCCCTTAGGTTAGTTAGGTTTAAGTAGTTCTAAGTTATAGGGGACTGATGACCTCAGAAATTAAGTCCCATAGTGCTCAGAGCCATTTGAACCATTTTGAAGTTAAGTCATTCCACCAGGAAGGACGTACACGGCTCGTGTTGTCTATAGTTCAATCGCGGTTCGATGGCGTCCGCGTTGTTACTTTGTGCCAGGAAGGGCTCTCAGCAAGGGAAGTATCTAGGGATCTCGGGGTTAATCAAAGCGATGTTGTCCGGACATGGAGGAGATACAGAGCGACATGAACTGTCGAGGAAATGCCTCGCTGAGGCCGCCCGAGGGCTGCTACTGCAGTGGATGACCGCTACCTACGGATTACGGACTCGGAGGAACCCTGACGCCAACGCCACCTTATTGAGTAATGATTTTAGTGGAGTCACAGGACGGCGTGTTACTAGTCAGACTATGTGCAATAGGCTGCATGGTGCGCAGCTTTACTCCCGACGTTCATGGCGAGTTCCATCTTTGGAACCATGACACCATGCAGCGCGGTACAGATGGGTTCAACAACATGCCGAATGCACCACTCAGGATTGGCTTCATGTTCTCTCGCATATGCCTTCAACCAGACAATCGTCGGAGACGCGTTTGGAGGCAACCCGGTAAGGCTGAACGCCTTAGACACACTGTCCAGCTACTGTAGCAAGGTGGAGGTTTCCTGGTGTTTTGGGGTAACCGAACACTGAACAAAATACGTGGTGACAGATGATGCTGATGGCTGGCAGGGTTATTAAACTGAAAGGGGGTCAAGCGAAAATGATGCCCTCTGATAGTAATAGCAACTAATTGTAGCAACACTTTCTGAATGCATGTAAGGTACTGACAGAGACTGTGAACTGCTAGCTGAATGCCAATAGGATGTAGGTTAGTTGAAATACAGGGCTGCAGTGAAGACTATGTCCTAAGGATTGCTAATACACCTGGGCTGCCGATATGCTCACCACTGAACTACCGAACGGGTGATATGGATACTGGCTGTAGGTGTGAAAATGCATACGCCATGAATGGCATACCCTCACGCCGTGATGTGCACAAAATCATGGCTGGAGCGCCGAAAAAACCAATACTGACCTCTGTGGCGGTTCTTCACCAATTTGCCAACTGTATAGCATATCTCAATCGAACTGCCCAAGTAAAGAGGCTACCTTCGTTCTATCGCACTCTCTGTTGTTGCCAGATGTATCCAAGATGGTGGCGATGACATCATCCATGATGGTGGTCTGTAGATATGGCAAAAACGCTTGACGTCATCCAAGATGGCGGCCGTGACGTCATCCAAGATGGCGGATTTTGGCGGCAAGATAGGTCAATTGGGCTACCTCCATTAACCTAACCCTCCTCCCCTCCCCACCCCCAAAAATGGACAGAGTTTCAAATTCCATCAGGACAATGCAACACACCTCTACTAACGTTAGACAATAGTCAACTGACCTACCTCCACAGACCTAAGTCTTCTGACTGCCACCTCTTCCTAGGAACTGGCAGGAAGTTTGGATGTTGGAGGGAAGATAGGTCAATTGGGCTATCTCTGCTAACCTAAGAAAATGGCAGGAAAGAAAGGGCAGTTGGGCTTCCTCCACTAACCTAAGTCATCCGACCACCACCTCCTCCTAAGAAATGGTGTGACGAGGACTCGACCTGTGCTGGATGTAAGTCTTTATTTTGCATGCACTATTTATTTAAACAATTAGAGGCAGTACCACAATCAAGTGTAGTCGCCATGGGGTCCAGATTCCAACTGACCTAGTTCACAGTTCTGCCACCAGAGTGGGCTGTCGTCCATTCCATGACGTAATCCAAGATGGCGGTATCGGGTGGGGGAAAATGGCGAGAAACAGTGTAGTTGCCATGGAGTCTGGAGTCCAACTGAACTAGTACACAGTACTGCCACCAGAGGGCGCTGTTATCCATTCCGTGATATAATCCGAGATGGTGGGGGAAATGGTGGGAAACAGTGTGATCGCCATGGGGTCTGGAGTCCAGCTGATCTAGTACACAGTACAGCCATCAGAGGGTGCTGTCGTCCAATCTGTGACATAACCCAAAATCGCTATCTGGAGGGGAAAATGACTCAGCCAGTGCTGGGCTGCTGGGAAGAGGAAGGAGTGCACTTTGTTTATTTTGGAACAATTTATTTAGGGTTGGATTTTAGATAGTATATTTATCATGGTGATACAAATCACATGGTCTGACATGCTTGGGGTCATGCAACATAGCCTACAGACCTGTAGACATCTCATAACTTAACGAAATAATGCTCAGCAGACATGCACACAACTCCGAAATTACCGAAATAATTTCAGTACACAGCACACAGACGTGCAAACACCTCCTAAATAATGCAATACACTGATGTGCATACACGAAATCAACTCGTAAACTGTCCAAATAACACACAGCCTACAGACCTGCTCGCAAAACAATGCAACAGACAAAATGCCAGCCACGGTGGTCTCGCAGTTCTAGGTGCGCAGTCCAGAACCGCGCGACTGCTACGGTCGCAGGTTCGAATCCTGCCTCGGGCATGGATGTGTGTGATGTCCTTAGGTTAGTTAGGTTTAAGTAGTTCTAAGTTCCAGGGGACTGATGACCACAGCTGTTAAGTCCCATAGTGCTCAGAGCCATTTGAACCATTTTTTTTTGAACGGACAAAATGGTTCAAATGGCTCTGAGCACTATGGGACTTAACTTCTGAGGCCATCAGTCCCCTAGAACTTAGAACTACTTAAACCTAACTAACCTAAGGACATCACACACATCCATACCCGAGGCAGGATGCAAACCTGTGACCATAGTGGTCGCGTGGTTCCAGACTGTAGTGCCTGTAACTGCTTGGCCACTCCTGCCAGCAATACAACAGACAAACAAACTACATGCACAGGCACTGCCTGTCCACTTGACCGCACAGGAGCCTACCTCACATGCCCTCAGCTGCCAAGTCATGCACAAGTGCCAGTTCGGGTCCCTCAAGCATGAGGGCATCCTTTTCATACTTGACATCTGAGATATTCCTCTCGAAATATATGATCACCTAGGCATCATTGCTGACGCGACTGGATGGTTGCAAAGACCTATTTGCTGAGCAAACATGCTCCAAGGGCGCACAAGTGTCGATGCCACCATGAGCCACCACCAGACGCAAGCCAGTGCGAGCCATCGCTCTCTTGCTGCTGCTGCTTACAGCAAGCAGGTGAAAGTTGGGTCTATTTTTGGGTATACAGTTAGAGTTCTTCGAGTGTTTTACCAACATCACACAACTCCAAGGTGCGCTCATATCAGTTCCACATGTGAGACACCTCTGGGCATCACGTGTGTTTGCCGTCGCTGACACGATACCTGTGTATACTGAAGTCACAGAATAGTACAGGGTGCACTGTTCCTAGCGATCCTAATGGGACATGCAAGCTGTTTCTAGCCATGCACGTGTACCCAGCGTGGCTGAGACATTGCACTAAGTGCTTGTCCTGCTATCAGTATACGTTTCAGAAACGTTAAACGTTCTCACCACTAAAAGCCTGGGCACAATCGCAACAACACCGTTTATCATAAAAGAATTCCTGTTGTTTGGAAAGAGACAGAGGGAAATCAGAACAATTACACAAACAGAATTCGAAGCACTGTCTTATAGAGGAGAAAAAATGGCCAGAATTTTCGGTATCCTACAGCTACAGTGGCGGATGAGTGACAGCATCCCTGCCAGAGATGGATGGTCTGCTACAACTTGTCTTTGAACACTTGCCTTCTCAGAACTTTCTGTACATATCTTGCCTACATCTTGTTCGAATCAGTTTGTAGACACTCCTATGTCCCAGCACATGTCTTGTAAATGAATAGAGCATTATGATTATGTTTTGCACAGATCACCATATTGAACTGACAATTAAACCCTGAAAAGTGGCCTACAGATCGTCAATTAAGGAAAGTCTCTTACTCAATTACACAGCTCTTCCACTGAGGACAGGAGCTTGAATATTAGAGCATGAAACAGATCTCTAACCCAGCAATATATCACCGTACACTGGTCGATGTAGTAAACATACAATTCGTATCCTGCACCATACAAAATCAGGCCTTTCACATCATTTGTACATATACCGCAAAGACAGACAGCACCGTATACACTCCTCGCAGCACTAGGTATTTTCCTGTGAGGTCGGCGGTCATCGACCCCCGACAGATGACCACAGCGCCCTCAGCAGACTGAAGTCACTCTCAGAACTGTTCTACAAATTTGGCTTGTTCCCCTCAGCACAAACACGTTTCTCTTTCTGGTCCAGATGCTTTTCGTTACTTTCTTTTCTACATCCATCTCCAGACTCTAGGATCACAAGAACACACATATTTTCGCATGATTTGCTATAATATTATACCATTTTCGCGGTACTTATCGATATCAAGCACGCAGCAGTATCCTACCGATCACTCGCGCAACATGATTCCAAAGATATAGAATGGATATTATTTCTCTGCAAACGCGAAACTTTAGCTAGATGGGGCGTGCTGTAAGCGACAGACTAACTAGAATCTTGTCACATCTGCGAAGACATTTACGCGGAAACTAAAAAAAAGAAATATAGAGAAAACTAATATTTCCACTTTTGAATACCGAGGTCAGTGATGTAGCAGATTCCAAATAGTCCCTATAATTTACAAGGTCAACTAAGGCGTTTCTCATGTCTAGAGAACCGGCAAACATGTCTTCCATATGCTAGATGCACGCACCACAATCGATCTTTTCACAACTAAATAAAGGAGCGAAATGTGCAGAAGCAGTCAACTGAACAATTTACATGGGAGGGAATAATGGTCCAGTGAAAAACACACCTTCTCAAATTTCCAAGCGATCACGAAAGCTATCCAACACATAATAAGTATTAGTTCGCTATTCGGTCGTCTAGAGGAGAACACGGTTAAGTCATCTACATTCCTACACTCCTACAGGCCTCTCTATTGGGACAGCTCCTACCGTTAACGGGAAACGTGAATCATCCCCGCACAGTTTACCAGCGCTGCATGACAAGCACGCACAATTAGAATCATCATCCTAAGAAATCGTCACAGATATATTTTATCCCTGTGCTTACAACTAAATGTTACGATTGCAGTCTCAGTTGAACGACATTCGACTTGACAAAGTATCGGAAATACACGATATTGACAGCTGTGGCTCTCTTCTCTTTGCTATGACAGTACTCGACGTCAAATCCATACCTTCCTTACAAATGGACATAGTCATTTCCTTTGCACATGTTGGAACACAAACAAATACTTTATAAGCCTGATGCTCAAGGCAAATCTATCACGCACACCCTGTTACTAAGTATAATACTTCGTCAGTAACTGATCGCTGGCGATATGAAATAATACTGACCGAAAATCAACGATGTTGCGAGTGCTACCATCGTGTCTTAGAAAGAGAGGTTTAATCGTCTTACAAATCGCCAGATGTAAAAATACCCTATCCCAAGAAAAACTGTATGTTATTGTCACAAGAGGTCTTGGTTCTACATGTGCACGCAAGTATCCATGTTCAAAGCTATACTGGCTTTGTAAATTCACGTATGGCATTTCCTACGAATCACGTGGTTTTTCCAGACAAATACCGAGATGGTGATCATACGAGTGTATATTATCAGACTAGCAGTCCGGTTACACGTAGCCCACGACGCAACCTCGTCATAAAATCGCTGAATTTTGAAAGTGATTCGGCTAAGGAACGTGGTATGAAACCGCTATTTGCAACCCCCTCAAGCCGCCGCCACTAGATATTTCTCCAGTATTTGTAACGTATTCCTTCTCGATACCATGTCAGAGGTTCTGCGATATATCCACTGAGTTATAGGCGATGACTGATTGAGAAGGATCACAAACTGTAGTAGATGATGTGCTGTTTGAGGTCGTAAGAAATGTATACTAGCTTTTCAGATCTCTAGTGATACGCTATCTGCTAGAAATGATGTCTATGATTTGGTAACAAGTCTTTCCATTCAACAACATACCTGCGTTGGATCCTATGGAGAATTTCGCTAATGATCACAGACACACGTGAATCATATATCTGGCACTTTCATATCTCGAAACGAGTCACCTTATTGCCAGAAGTGAATCATGTTTCTGGCACTCTCATATCTCGAAACGAGTCACCTTTCTCGAACCTGTCTGCTACAGTAAAATTCCAACGTGCTGTTAGTCACTCCCTATGCATCTTGTGACTGCTGCCAGTTTCGCAGCTTTGCGCATGTGATAGTTCCAATTTAAGACAGAACTGGGTAGAAGATGGAGAAAGCCATATCCACCACCTTCTGCAACCCATGTAGAAACAGAGCGACTTGAGTTAGTGCGACAGGACAGTGTTTTGACCATTTGGTGGAAATGGGCGCATTATGGTGCGACCCCAAACTACATACAGTTACTACAGTCTGAAGCGGATCCACGTCCCTCAGGTCCCATTCACGTCTATCAGCCCAACATGTTATCATCGATATTCTGTACGATCCAACAGAGAACAATTACGAAATATAAAAGCTCCACTAATTTCATCCGATATAGAACTCGGTAAGATCTTTAGCGGATCTCTCTCCCCCCACATATGGGGAAACTAATACCATCTGCATGCCAGCATCTAGCACATGCGACAATCCTATTAAATATACAGGTATTGATCAATCGCACAGACCAGTTTAAAGTTTCATCATCTGTACTGTAGGAGGATGACCATGTCCCACAGACTATACTGTAAGTCGCAAGAGATGCTCCCTGTGACTCTGTGTCATTGTTTGAAACATTGTTTTTTTTCCAGCTCTAACACGCTTTGTACACTGCCATACATTTTGATTTTGCGCCGTGACTTCGAGGTGCGTGTCAGGTTGTAAAGTGACATGAACACATTCTGATCCGTGGCCTCTTGCACAAAACTAGACCTCACACTGTGATGCAATTGATATCATTGAAGAGGGCTGCTGTGACGTCAGCTGATGACACGAGTAACGTTACCCAAGATGGCGGGAAGTGAAACACCATCCTGCCAAACCCCTCTAGGGGGAAGTTTAAATTTTGGGGGGAAGATAGTTCAACTGGGCTACCTCTACATTTAAACTCATCTGTCACAGTGACGGAATATCTGATAGCCCTGAGTTCCTGCCATTTTCTTAGGTTAATAGAGAGAGCCCAATTGACCTATCTTCCCAATTGACCTATCTTCCCAATTGACGTATCTTCCCTCCAAATTCAAACTTCCCGCCACTTCCTAGGAAGAGGTGGCGATCGGATGACCTAGGTTTGTGGAGATAGCCTAAGTGACCATTTTATTACGTTTGTAGAGGTTTGTTGCATTGTCCTGATGTGATTTGAACTTCCCACCATTTTCTGGGGGAGGGGTGGGGAGGGGAGGGGTGTTAGGTTAGTGGAGGTAGCCCCATTGACCTATACTCCCGCTAAAATCAGCCATCTTGGATGATGTCATGCACTGTTGCCAAGTCTACAGACTGCCATCTTGGATGACGTCTTCGCCGCCTTCTTGGATACATATGGCAACAATGGAGAGTGGGGTAGAACGAAGGTAGCCCCTCTACTTGCCCAGACCATTGTCTATTGTGGATACTCCCAGTCATCACGAGGCAGAGAAAATCCCTGACCCCGCCGGGAATCGAACCCGGGAACCCGGGCGTGGGAAGCAAGAACGCTACCGTAGGACCACGAGCTGCGGACCCCATTTAATGCCACGAAAATCTCTCTTCCCTTCCCTCAAGTCCACATGGAATCGCCAAAAATTGTCCCCTCCAATTGCCAAGCTGCCTGCTCAAATGGCACCAATGGCATACTTATAACATTGCTCTAGAACTCCTCCCTACACACAGCATAGAGAAAGTTTGCCGCAAAAATCTATGTCTACCCCTCTAAACTCAGTGCCTGCGAAACGTGCCTGCAGTGGACAATGCACTCGTTCTCACAGCAAATCATAAAGCTCAGTGACCCTCTATTGGTCGCATATCCGAGGTGGGCAATACTTCTCCGGAATGCAGGTATCTGGCCATTGTCCTGCTCAAGACCAGGCTGTGGCCGACTTTATGGCGGTATGCCACTGCCTGTGCTCACAAGCAAAGTGTCTAATGTTTTTGTAGAAGCTGGGCTGTTTTCCTGGAAGAGCCTACAGCAGTTTATTTGACTTTTGACGATCTGATCAATTCTCCCTGCCATCCTCACTGACACAGAAAAAATCTAGTGCTACATCTATTATTGTTACCAGCAAACTGTGCCATTCCCTACCATACCTACAATTACTCGTCCTGATAGCTTGCTACATAGCTGAGATGCCTCTGCAGGGACTACATAATTAATAAGGGGTGAAAGATGGTGTGCCCAAAGGGCTGCCACCTTTCAGCATCATCAACAAATATTTTCTGTCAGTATTTGAGCCAGCATTTTTGGTGACAGTTAGGGCTTCATGTTCTTCCACTGCGGATGAACAGAGAAACTTACGATTCTTTCTTAGAGCATACTGAACATATTGAACTTCTCATGGCCGGCCGCGGTGGTCGTGCGGTTCTAGGCGCTTCAGTCCGGAGCCGCCGGACTGCTACGGTCGCAGGTTCGAATCCTGCCTCGGGCATGGATGTGTGTGATGTCCTTAGGTTAGTTAGGTTTAAGTAGTTCTAAGTTCTAGGGGACTGATGACATGTTAAATCCCATAGTGCTCAGAGCCATTTAAACCATTTTTGAACTTCTCATGACAGAAAATATGCCTTTACGAATGCGACAAAATATGTACTTCTCGCAATATGAAGCTCCTCCTCATTTAAGTTTCAGTGTTCGCAGGCTTCTAGATAACAGATTCCATGACAGATGAATGACTCGAGATGGAACAATTCCTTGGCCTCCACTCTCTCCAGACCTAAATCCAGCAGACTTTACTAGTGGAGGCATTTGAAATCTTTTGTGTACAGAACTCCGGTACAAGATACACACAGTCTTTGTGCCCTTACTGTGGAAGGGTGTGAATCAGTACGCAGTTCTCCAGCAATACATCAGCTCATCAGGGATTCAATGCAATGGCGACTCGATGCATGTATTCTTTCTAACGGAGGTCATTTTGAACATTTTATTTATGAAAGTGTTTCACAATGTACTGATACAGGGTTTTCAGCGTAGGAGTCCCTGATTTCAGAATTAAATATGTCGAAAACTAAGATCGATGATGAATGCAACAAAAGGTACGTTTATCATCAAATCTGCAAGAATTTTATACTGAAGTTATACAGAAGTCTGGAAATTGCTCGTAAATCTGCCTACAGATGGCGCTGTGAACTGTGCAGATTGTAGCGTTACAGCGTGCATACTTACTCGTCCTCCGCAGGCAGTTCTTGCAATCGCGTCACAATCTTTTCGGAAAGTGCACCACTCGAAGTGCGGAGGAGGTGCAAATGAACAATGAAATTTGCCATCACAACCTGTACTGCCTCGAGGGAAATGGATTTAGATGCCACACAAATTGCTGATTCAAGCTCGTCCAGCGTGATGGGATGGTTCCAATAAAGAGCGTCTTTCAATGTGCTCCACAAAAAGCAGTCACAAGGAGTCGTATCGGGCGAATGTGAAGGCTAATCCATCTCTGCGACAGTAAATTTGCAATCAACCAACGCAGTGACTATATTTCAGATGTATTCAGAAAGAAAGCAAAATACCTGTTCCGTGCGATGTGGTTTGGCCCTATCTAGTATGAACCACTCACTGCCTGGTTGATTTTCCATCGCTATCTGTGTGGCGACAGACTGTTCCAAAATTTCAACGTAACTACTGATTGTTTCTCGCATGAAAGAAGGGCCAATAATGCCTCTACTGCATACTGCAGCCCAAACAATAGTTTTGGGAGAATATAGTGGTTTTGTTTCACACAAATGGGGATTTTCGTCAGTTTTACTCACGACTCCATTCAGATGCAAGTGTGATCTGGGAAACAGATGCAGCCAACATCAAACCTTCAATTATCAACCGTTGTGAGAATCTGGTTCGCAAAGTCAGCCCTCTGTCGCACAGCTCGTACAGGTATGATCTGGTGGCTTTCGATTTTGAATGGAAATATTTGTAGGCTCTGTTTCAGCACTTTTACGTGCTGGAACGCTTCAAACCAATCTCTGCTGTAACAGTTCGGACGGACTTCCTTGGATTCTGCTTAGTAATTCGAGAAAACGTCGCTACATTTTAAGGAGTGATTACAGTTTTCCTGGGGCCAACATATCCCGCTAAATCGTCAGCCTCGCTGCCTGTCCGTTGGAATTTGACGAAGAGCTTGTGAAAGGTTTTCGCATCGGGTTCTTTTAGAGCATTAAAACGTGTTTGAAAACTGCGCCTTGTTGCCGCAGGACTGTGTTGTAACCTGTGGTGTTCTAGCACAAGGAAAATACATTGTTGAATGGAATACATGATTCCTTCCGTACATCAGCTTTTTTCACCTTTCAACGGGGGAAGTGATCGCTTTCAGCAGAGGCGGACTATTTATAGGTACTACGGATTTAGAGAGCCTGTATAACGAGAGAGTGGCCAACCAGACGATACGGCGGCCATTTTTCTGTCAAACTGCGGGCGGGACTTCTGAACGGCCAGTAGTGGAAGAGTACACACTCACCGAATCAAAAGCACTAGACAATATGGAGAAATCATTCGTTAAATGCCTTTATTTACAGCTATAATATACTCATAGTAGCCTATTACATACAGCACAGGAAAATTTCATACAGTGGCTGTAAAAATTATTCGTTACTTGCATTTATCTCCTTTAAAGTTCGTTTACTAGACATATTGCAATGAAAGTAACGTAAATTAAAAAAATATAGTGTATAGCATTTGTTTTGTATCGGAAGTGCATAACGCTAAAGATTTAACGTACCTGTTTTACGTTAGATAAATGAAAGTCGTAAGCAGTTGTTTACTTGTGACATGCAAAACGTGTGAGACATATTTGTACTCCTTGTCACGTCTTCAAACTTTTTCCATGTCACAAGTAAACAACTGCTTACGACTTTCTTTCATATATATATATATATATATATATATATATATATATATACAGGGTGGTCCCGAATTCATGGTACAAACTTTAATGGTAGGTACAGGACATTGTAACAAGGATTTATTGTATAGGAATGTATAGCCGCAGGTGACGCGGTGAGGCGTAAACAGGGGAAAGAGAAATGGAGTGATCGGTTGGTGTCACTGCCGGTAGAGGGCAGTAGATGAACATGATGTATCGCAGTAGGGACAAGCGCCATTCACAATTGTGCTGCCGTAGACGATGGGTGACTTTACGTATGCAGAAAAAGCAGACATGCATTACATGTACGGCCGTGCAAATGGTAACGCCAGAGCTGCGTTACGAATGTATCGCGCGGAGTATCCTAATCGACGAATGCCGGATCATAGAATTTTTCAACGGTTACATCGTCAACTTTGTGAAACAGGTACGTTCGACGTCAACAGACATGACGCTGGTCGATTAAGAGCTGTACGCACTCCAAGACTGGAAGAACGCATCTTGAACATAGTGGCTGATAGACCCGAGTCAAGCACAAGAACTGTTGCGCGTGACGTACATGTGAGTCATCAGACTGTATGCAGAGTGTTAAATGAAAATCGCTTACACCCCTTCCATTTTCAAAAAGTACAAGCATTGAATCCGGCAGATTATCCTCTTCGCGTGAACTTCTGCCAGTGGTTGTTGCAGCAATGTGCGTTGCAGCCGGATTTCGTAGGTCATGTGCTATTTACAGATGAAGCGACATTTTCACGCGAGGGTGTCTTTAATGCGCACAATTCCCATGTGTGGGCAACAGATAATCCACATGCAACGCGTCCACATGCGTATCAACAACGTTTCGGTATTAATGTGTGGGCTGGTATTGTGAACGACTTTTTGATTGGGCCATACTTACTACCCACGCGACTCTGTGGCGAAAGCTATCTTATTTTTCTGCAAGAAGTGTTACCAGAACTGCTGCAAGATGTTCCGCTCGCCATTCGTAACCGCATGTGGTTTCAGCACGATGGAGCGCCAGCACACTTCAGCACTGCTGTACGGAATTACCTGAATGCCACGTTTGGTGCTAGATGGATTGGGCGTGGTGGACCAGTCCCTTGGCCACCCCGATCTCCTGATTTCTCTTGCCTCGATTACTTTTTATGGGGACATCTTAAGAGTCTTGTTTATGAGACTCCAGTTGACTCAGATGAGGATCTCGTTGCTCGCATATCTGTAGCTGCTGCAGGTGTGCGTGAAATACCAGGCATCTTTGAACGTGTACGCCAATCGCTGCACCGACGCTGTCAAGCATGTATCGCTCATGGTGGACGCAATTTTGAACACTTACTGTAAACATGACACTTGTCAACAACGATTTCAATAAAATCTTTCGTTTTCCTTTCGGCCGTTATTTCCCCTGTTTACGCCTCACCGCGTCACCTGGGACTATACATTCCTATACAATATATCCTTGTTACAATGTCCTGCACCTACCATTAAAGTTTGTACCATGAATTCGGGACCACCCTGTATATATACACTCCTGGAAATTGAAATAAGAACACCGTGAATTCATTGTCCCAGGAAGGGGAAACTTTATTGACACATTCCTGGGGTCAGATACATCACATGATCACACTGACAGAACCACAGGCACATAGACACAGGCAACAGAGCATGCACAATGTCGGCACTAGTACAGTGTATATCCACCTTTCGCAGCAATGCAGGCTGCTATTCTCCCATGGAGACGATCGTAGAGATGCTGCATGTAGTCCTGTGGAACGGCTTGCCATGCCATTTCCACCTGGCACCTCAGTTGGACCAGAGTTCGTGCTGGACGTGCAGACCGCGTGAGACGACGCTTCATCCAGTCCCAAACATGCTCAATGGGGGACAGATCCGGAGATCTTGCTGGCCAAGGCAGTTGACTTACACCTTCTAGAGCACGTTGGGTGGCACGGGATACATGCGGACGTGCATTGTCCTGTTGGAACAGCAAGTTCCCTTGCCGGTCTAGGAATGGTAGAACGATGGGTTCAATGACGGTTTGGATGTACCGTGCACTATTCAGTGTCCCCTCGACGATCACCAGTGGTGTACGGCCAGTGTAGGAGATCGCTCCCCACACCATGATGCCGGGTGTTGGCCCTGTGTGCCTCGGTCGTATGCAGTCCTGATTGTGGCGCTCACCTGCACGGCGCCAAACACGCATACGACCATCATTGGCACCAAGGCAGAAGCGACTCTCATCGCTGAAGACGACACGTCTCCATTCGTCCCTCCATTCACGCCTGTCGCGACACCACTGGAGGCGGGCGGCACGATGTTGGGGCGTGAGCGGAAGACGGCCTAACGGTGTGCGGGACCGTAGCCCAGCTTCATGGAGACGGTTGCGAATGGTCCTCGCCGATACCCCAGGAGCAACAGTGTCCCTAATTTGCTGGGAAGTGGCGGTGCGGTCCCCTACGGCACTGCGTAGGATCCTACGGTCTTGGCGTGCATCCGTGCGTCGCTGCGGTCCGGTCCCAGGTCGACGGGCACGTGCAACTTCCGCCGACCACTGGCGACAACATCGATGTACTGTGGAGACCTCACGCCCCACATGTTGAGCAATTCGGCGGTACGTCCACCCGGCCTCCCGCATGCCCACTATACGCCCTCGCTCAAAGTCCGTAAACTGCACATACGGTTCACGTCCACGCTGTCGCGGCATGCTACCAGTGTTAAAGACTGCGATGGAGCTCCGTATGCCACGGCAAACTGGCTGACACTGACGACGGCGGTGCACAAATGCTGCGCAGCTAGCGCCATTCGACGGCCAACACCGCGGTTCCTGGTGTGTCCGCTGTGCCGTGCGTGTGATCATTGCTTGTACAGCCCTCTCGCAGTGTCCGGAGCAAGTATGGTGGGTCTGACACACCGGTGTCAATGTGTTCTTTTTTCCATTTCCAGGAGTATATATATATATATATATATATATATATATATATATACTGAATACCTCTCGTAGATAACAAACGAAAAAGATTACAAAAATCACGTAATGTTAAATGTAGGCTACTGTAATAACGACCAAATATAACAAGAAAACTACCGTATCCCTTCTACCCCACAGTAAATAGGCCTATTAAAAACTGTCTTCAAGAGTACCTACAATTATTTACTACGAATAATGTTTCAGAAAGCACGACAACTGCGGAAAACGTGCTTACAACTTGCCTGCGTCAACAGTCAGGCAATAATACTGAAACCAAAGTAATGCCTAGTGTTCTGATTCGGAACAACCAAATTCAGCACAACGAATTACGGATGTCAAAAACAATATTGTACAATTACTAACGCGTTAGTTCAAACATGAAGGCCTACCGACTTCATCACAAAACGCTTCATTATTTCAACTCGTATTTCAGATCGCAAACGCTAATTACGTACTAAAAACGATATACAACTAAATCGAACATGCATGCACAACGCTTAACAAGTCTCTCAATAATTCAAATACCTTTTAATCGTTTCTAAAAGTCCTCTGAGCTTCAATTCAACTCAAAAGCACGGCGAACGTAAGAAGCGCGAGAGACGTTTGCCACTCTCTCCGTATACAGGCTCTCTATACGGATTGCGATTACGGCGCCATCACTTGGCAAGTTTTTGAATTATAACGAAACTTCTGTGTAACATCTGTATAATATTCTTACAGCTTTCACAATGAACATCCCATTTGTTGCACTCGTCTATCGATCTTAGATTTCGAGATATTAAATTTTGAAATCGGGGACTCCTCCGCTGGACACACTGTACGTTCCTCTCCAGTGTGTTTCCCATGTTTGATGTACAGAATTATTCAAATGATTTTAAAACATCTTTTTATTGAGATTAGACACTATATGATTAAGCGTATGGAAACAGTAATTCAAGAAGTTTTATGCGCCACGTTCACAAATTTTCAATGTGGGAACCGTTAGTCACACGACAAACGTCGAGTCTACAGTTCAATTCGGATCACACTCGTCCTAAAGTGTCCACCTAGACGTCGGTGACAGTTGCCCTGATACGTCATCATAAGCCAGCGAAGTTTTGGGAAGTTGAGATGTAAAAAAAGTGTCTTTGATGTAACCACACAGGTAAAACTCACACTGTTACAGGTGCGGAGGAAGTAAAGGTGATGCCATCAGCTGGAGATTGCGAGCTGATTCACAACCGTTTCATCCTTGGAGTATCCAAGAACTCACGAACATCTTTGTGGAAGTGCAGTGGAGTACCATCCTGCTGACAAATGAATTCAGTGCTAGATCTGTGATCGCACAGGGACCCCGTATAGGTACCTCTGAGAAAAATCAGAAGCGTAGATTTTGAATGTTGTACGATAGAACTATATTATTTACCAGTACAAATTTTATTCTCGCACTTTTAAAATCCGTAAGAAAAACGATAAAATAACGTTTCAGTAGTCTAAATTTCCAAACACTCCCTTCCCTACCAGAAGGTCACTGTACCGGAACCTCTTTATTTTTCTTAATCAAACACTGAATAAAATTATCACTGTCCTCTTGCAATTGCTGCAAGAACTAAGTAGAATGCATTTTCCTTTGGTCTGACAGTTGTTTCCATACATACATAATCATACGGTACCTTACCTCAATACAAACATTTTTACAATCACTTGAAAGTGTCATAATGTTGAATAACCTCGTAATTATCGAGAGAAGTAGAATATGAGCGCTAACAAGGAAATAAAGCGTTCATGGATTTATATCCATATAACATATTTTGTTCCTCTACGTGTGAGGAATGTTTCCTGAAATTTGGGTCATGGCTTTTGTCACACCCTGTGTTCATAAATTCATGGACAGCTCGTTCACAAGACATGTCTCACAGAAGGTTCCACAAAGCTCTTATTTCCACGACTGAACATGAGAGGTGGCATGAGGCCCCTCTCATATTTCTATCTTACGATTTTCCTCTCTAATTGCATGCAGTGAAAAGTTGCTATTCCTTCACACGCGGGCTTCCCACACAGCGTCTCTCATCACCCGGGTGGTCCGGTGACAGGCGGTCTACTGATCTTGAAAGGGTAAGCCGACAGGTGTGAGGGAGTCGAGTGAATGCTTTCCAGACGCCGACATTGTAGAATAGCGGCGGAGACACGCTCGGAGGGGCCTGAAGTAGCGGCTGGGCTAGAGGTCCCGTTACTTCGCAGAAACTTAGCGAAAACACTTTCTGGCGGGCTACTAGCGAGGCGTGGGAATGACTTGTGTACCCAGGCAGTTTTGGCGGGCAAATTCCCGCGCTTTCTGCAAATCGTAAATGTGATTGGCTTGCTCAGGGCATAGCTCTGTGACGTAGCAAAATCGGCGCAGAAATTGACGCCAAGAATCTCCATTGGTGGAATGGTAGTCGGCTCTCGCCTTTCAGTCGGAGTAGGTTACAACACAGAGCTCTCGCTGCTCTGGACAGCCTGCCTTATGTTGGCTGCCTAATATACTTTTATTTCGTTGTAACTCTTTAACAAAGTTGCTGAAGTTTTGACTTCAACGTAACTTTCCGAGTACAGTTGGCAATTGAGCGTTCTGCGTACAAGCGGCCTATGTTGTCTGTCTTGGGCAGTTTTGGCTAAAGTTGACTGTATCGTAGTTACTGTGTGACTCCGCTTGTGAAAATCAATCACTGTACTGTCAGTGATTGTGTGGCGAGCCTTCTTCGTCTCCCTCAGAGGCGCATTTGTATTGATAGGAAGTCTTTAGTCTGGAACAACCAGACCAGGACAATTTGTGTCGGGCTATACTCGCGACATTATCATCACCACGACGGGACGTCGAAGCAGCCAGCCATCGCTTCCAGTATGCCAGATCGTGTCCTTGCAGCTAAGAAGACAGCTTGGTAATGTACGTCCGCAGCACCGGCAAAGCAGGCATTTTTGCTAGGCGATAATCAGAGCTCAGCAGAGCGCGCCTGTTCGTCTTTTCTAACTTTGTTCTATCTTGGGTGTTCATTGTCTGAGTTCTCACTAATGTAGCAGCAATTAATGTTGGGTTAGCTGTGTGTCTCTCTTAAGATTTGAGTTGCAAGGAATTGGCTCCACATACCACTTCGTCATAAACGTCACAATCTAGTTTAGGGACAACTTCACCTTCACAGCGTTTATTTGAGTATCCAATTTGAGCCAATTTGATGTATTGTAAATTTTTCATGTGTTTTTGTTTATTATTTTGTGTTTAGTCTTAATAAATCATATTGTTATTTTGGACAGAACTTTCATTCTGTTAATCGGTAGACCAACCCTATCATTTCTCACTACGTTAATGAAACCTTCCTTTATTTAACTTATTTATCAAATTAAATTATTGCAGGTGCCAAACTCTTTTCTACTCCACTTGCAGGGTTGATTACAGTCAGTTCGCGTATCTTTTTAATCCATGTGCAACAGCAAAAGTCGGAGTTAGAATAGGGGGGGGGGGGCTTAGAGCATCATTTACATATGTAGATTCTAGAAGAATTTAGTGTTAAATACACTGCTAGCCCCGGCACCTCGCAAACATTACCATACAATAAGAAGTACAAAGATATCATTGGAGTCTGATGATCATGCACTGTGTATCATCAGCTCTCCTCTACTTAATGACGAAATATTGACTGTGAAAATTTCTTCCGTCACCATGACTCGTACCGGCTACCTCCGAATAAAGCGCCAATGCAGAAGTGACCTTTGCCTGCATCGGTCATGAAGGTGAGTAATCTCTGTTACGAATACTGATGAAGGTTGTTGGGTAAAATTTAAGGCACAACTAAGATACATGTATCATGACACACTGTATTAACAACACAAAGTATGGACATAAATAAAAAGATAATATCGTCGGGAGTATCTCACTGATCATAAAAAGAAAGATAGAGACAGCGAGATCATAGCCTTGCCTTGACACAATAATTAAGCAGTAGCTAGAATATTCCGCGGGGATTAATGCCTTGCCAGGTACATGCGTGTGATCGTTTCACAATACAACCATTTTAGATCGCAGCTGCAGCTTAAAAAGAAAAATTATCTCATTCGCGTAACTTTTTTATGGGTGTGGATGCGGGTTTGAATCGGCAGCATGAAAGCGAGTAGAAACTTTGTAAATGAGGTTGGAGACGCGGACAAACGAGGGATTGCCGAAAAGTAACGCCTCCGAATTTATAACGTGAAAACACTGGTGCTAGGAGGCTCCGAATTGTGGCGTGCCTTGGGTTCACCGTCATCGATCACCTCCGTACAGTCTCGACATGGCCCCTTCCGCTTGTCATTTGTTTCCAAAACTTAAAGAACACCCTCGAGGACTTCACTTCTATAGCGATGGAGCGGTGCTAATAGGAATGAGATTGTGCCTCCGTGAAGAAAATGAAACATTCTACAGTGACGGTAACAACAAAGTGGTCTCTCGATGGGAGAAATGTGTTCGGCGCGTAGGGAAATGATTATGCAGACATGAGCAATAACTATATAGAGTGTTACGAGGGGTGATCAACAATAATTTTTTCCTGTAGCTTCCGTGACAATTTCACAACTGTACCATGAATATTTGAAAAGAGCGTGGTCTTAAGTTTAATGACCACAGGCGGTAACTTTCTCGTATCGGTAGGTTGGTAGTAATGGTCTATTTTGTAGACGCTCTTTGCAATTCGTGTACCAAAAGACGGAGATGACACGAGACGAGCAATAAAGCGCAATTTTCGTATTCGTATTCTTTTTAACTAGTGGTCGTCAAACTGCGGCCCGAGTCAAATATTCGAGCGGCCTGCGGTTTTCAGCCACATTTTATAATGATTTGCGTCTAGAAACTAATGGACGATTCCAAAATCGTCAACTACTGTTAAAAGTTTCTAAAGAGCAAAGTTTTGCTCCTCAGTAACAAACAAAAGTAGTTACAGAGAAAGTAATGTTTGAAGATCTGCTTAATTCTAATTGAAGTTGGTGAATTCGTCCGTGAGGTTAGTGAAGTTGGCAAACTACCTAAGGGGCAGAAGGATAAGTAGGGCAGCCGCTATAGGGTTAGGGGATGTGAGAGGGGGAATGTTTTCTTGTTTGGTTTCCAGTGCTGACAACTCATTGGCGTACGTTTCTCATACCGATCAGTTGTGGTAGTATAAATCTCAAACGGGAGTGACATGGATTCGTGAATGTGCATTATCTTCAAATATTGTAGATATTTGTGGCAATAAATGTGAAATTAAGTTGAGGCTGTTGTAGGACAGCGCAGTGAGCAAAACGGAAATGATATTTAAAACATTTAGTTAACATTTGTAATTGTGTATCATACTGCGTAATACATTTGAATATAAGCACAGTTACTGATTGACAATCCCGTGAATTGACGAGAAGCAAAAATTTCGGCAGACTGCCGATCGCTACTTGTGACGAGGTGCAATGTCTCCCGCTTTTAAATACGAAAACACGTATGCTGATGGGCTCGATCGGTCTTCATTATGTTGCGAGGGATGAAACAACCGTTTGTTGTATGTATGAATGAAGTCAAGCAGCTGGAGAGCAGCAGACGTCACTCAGAAGGTAAAGAAACTAAAGACATGGTGTCACGTTGTCTTATGGACGATGAATTTTTGCGTGACTTCGAGCAAGATTGTTGAAAGTGACAGTGAGGACGACAATGTCGACGATTCATATGCTGAGCCTGACTTCGTGCAAGAAGAATTGTGTCCAACTTTAATGAATATTTCTCGTTTTGATATTGTAAAAAAGTGTTGAAACGTTGCGATCTATTCTTATGTTTCTTCTTTTTTTTATTTGGTATAGGTAAACAGGAAAGGCTGCAAGAAAACAGCGCATCGAGTGCACAGTAGAGCAAAAAGCCTTGTTTCAAAACATTGTACTATGTGAAACGAATATGTAATAATCTATACACGTAATCCAGAAGTAGTAGTTTCAGGTTTTGAGCTTAGCACCTCAGTTGAATGTTGGCTAGTGTTCTTAATAAAAATAAAATAAAAATGAAAAAACCATAGAAATGATCGGCATTCGAAGAAACGGTAAGCCGGCCAGGCACACTGTTGACCAATTATCATCCGCCCACTCAGAAAACACAGCAACACTACGTAAGACATTTACAGTGTCACAACTTTGGGATCGCAGAAAGTGGCAGCTATGTAAAACAGGATAGTCGAAGCAAAGCGTTCCGGATTTTGTCGACTATTAACTGTGAGTACTTGGGTGCCGGCGGGTCTGGGGTTTCGGCTTCTGCTGTCACTGAAGTTAACATCAACACAACTGTTGTAATTGTCCGTGAGGATTTACGGATAACATTATGTAACCTGAGTGGAGTGTGGAGAATTCTATATGGCAATGTCTTTAGCATTACGCTTGATTTTCTCCATATTACCCATGTTTGTGCCAGTTGGGTGCCCCGTCTGTTGACTCCCGAACAAAAGGCTGTGCGAATGGAGACAAGCCTTAAGGCGCCGCGTCTCTTTGCTGATGGAGGGGATGCGTTTCTGGAATAAATTGTAACCGGTCATGGCTGTATCATTACGACCCTCAGGGAAAATGATCCAGCCCAATGTCGAAATCGCCAGGTTCTCCAACACCAAAAAAGACAAAGTTGTTCCGTCTGCAGTGCAGGAAAAATAATGATCACATTTTTTGATTGTCTTAGAATGATTTACCAGCATGCAGTTTCCCCTCACTGTACTGTTACAACAGCATACTATACGTCAGCACTGGCTAAACTGGGGAAGCACATTGCAGAGAAACTACCAGAACTTTCTCGGGCTGGATGGCGACTTCATCATGACGTTACGTGGCCTCAGGTTGCAAATCAAGTCATGCATTTTCTGGCTCAATTCAACATACCTGTGTACTGCATCCACCTTATAGCCCCGATCTTGCAGCCTGTAATGTTTTTTTTTTTACTTCTATCACTAAAGCCTCAGGGCGTTCTATTGAGAACTCTGAAGCAGTGCTTAAGAAAAGTAACGCGATTCTCAAAAATCTGACAAAGAATTGCCTGCACCCTGTATTCCAGTACTGGCAGAGACGCTATAAAACGTGCTTTTGAGTAGGTGGGAAGTACTTTGAAAAAGATCATGTAAACAATGAAATGGAATAATCCAAATCTGTGACAAAAATCAGTCCCATTATTTGTTGATCAGTCCTCATAGAGTCCCCGTAGTCTACTTAAATGTCAACACATTCTTATAGTACATTTGAGCAGATTTTACAACGTATATTAAGTAAGGGGCCATCGAATGTGGCGTGAAATTAAAGAGTTTTTTGGAAAAGAGAAAAAACTAGGTCTAATTCATAGCAAAAGACGTAATCAACAGATAAGCTCTATTAACACAAATTTGCAAAATCGTTGAAGGGTTAACACCTCTGTAACGGCCTAAGAGAGCATTTTCTTGCAATTCTTTTTTTTTCTTTTTGGGGCTGAAAGAAAGTGATAGACAAATAATACTTGGGGTGGTTATTGAGCAAGTCTATTGCATAAGTTTTTTGCCGGGAAATATTACAAATTGGCGACACTGTAGCAATTCTCCCGAAGCATGTTGAATTTCAGACGATTTTCGGCACACACTATAACTGGTGCCAACTTGAATCTGGAAGAAAGAATAAAAATCTATGCATTCTATGTGAGTGTAGCTATTGAACCACATAGGGGATGTTAGAAATATTAATTTTTGTGTAATTGGCGAGTGAGTGAATAATGATGTCAATCAGAAAAGGACTGTCATTTGTTAACAAATATTGTTTAAATTAAATAATCGAAAATCCTATTTGAAATGAACAGATGACAAAATTCTCCTTTTAGAAAACTCTTATCATTAATCTGCTGTCCCGGGACTGGCCTGTCATCCTTTTGTAGTTGCGGTCGAAATCATTTCAAACACCGCTCGAGGCAATAACATGAGCGCAGAAAACTTTAAAATTCCGCTTAGTACTACCCAAAGCAGGCGCATTCCTAGGACGATTCGACGACTTACTGCTTCGTATAACAACTTCTGAGCAGTCTCGACAAGCAATAATTATTGTGAAGTCTGAGCCATGAGACCTTAGTTATAGCAACATTACGCCTGCACTGCACTTTTTACATTTCAGGTGTTCAGAAATAACAGAGAGAACGTCAGAAAATTTATAATCCTTTGCATCAAATCGTAGTTCACATGAAAATCCTCGTCACTGACTTTCAGTCCGTTAGCAGAGCTGCAGTGTCCTTCCGAACCACCCTCAACCTCATTATTTGAACGGTTTGATGACATACCGGTACTGCTTCAACGCAGCGTTGCATACGATGTTTTCGTATCTTTTCTGCCTGAGTGCACTTTCTTGCCACTCATTCTTACCTGAAAGACAAAGCTGTACTATAATATAACAAATAACCTATCAAAATTCAATACTACACACAAAAAAATCAAGATTCGGAGCGACGGAATTGTCTCTTTCGTGAAAGTGATGGTGCTTGCTGACGCCAAGGTAATGTATTATTGCTTTAAAAGCTTCTAACTTTACCCACACACTGCGGGGGTATCGAGGTGGCGCAGGAAGACCGTTTCGGGTCATCCGAGGCGCTAGAGGAGGAGTTCGGTGTTCCATAGAACAATTTTTTTATTTCAGGAATTAGACTTTTTGCCTCATAATTTAAAAGGTTCAAAGTATCTTATAAGCCAATAACAAATGATTTCTTGAAAATTCTACAGTGATGTTACTTAACTCTTAACCTGTAATCAGACGAGCAACCTGCATGTTACTGTCGTGGCCTTCACTGAGAAGACTGGTTTGATGCAACTCTCCAAGCCTCCATCGTTCCAAGTCTCTTCAATTTCTACATAAAAAGTGTAACCTACATCCATTTGAATGTTCCTGCTGTTGTCAAGTGGTAATTTCTCTCTACAATTTTTACCTTTTTACACTTCCCCCACGACCAAACTGACGACTTCTCCTTCTTCTAGTTGTGGCATAATTTCTTTTCGAAGCACTTCGATTCAATACCTCTTGCTTCTTTATCCGACCTACACATATAGTCTTCAGAATTCAACTATAGCACCCCCTAAAGCATCTGTTCTCTTCTTATCCATAGCGCTTAGGTCCACGATTCACTTCCGTACAAGACTACAGGCAAGACAAATCCATAAAATACGTCCTACATTTAAATTTGTGTTCTATGTTAACACATTCCTCTTTTTCAGAATAGCTTTCGTTGCTATTACTAGCCTGCATTTTATATCTTCTTTAGTTATGTCATTGTCAGTTTTGTTGCTATCCATTAATTCAGAAACTCGTTTACTACTTTTAGTTCTCGGTTTCTAATAATTCCTTCAGCATCGTGGGACTGAATAAGACCGTATTACATTTTCCCTGTCTTTCTTTGTGGGTGTTCATCTTATAACCTCTTTTCAAGACCTTATCTATTTATTTGAATTATTCTCCCACGTTTTTCACCGTCCAACAGAATTGCAACATCCCACGCAAATCGCTAAGTTTTATTTCTTCTCCCTGAACTTTAATTCCTTCTCCAAATTTCTCCTTGGTTTGATTTACTGATTGCTCAATGTACAGACATCTCATTACCTTCTCAAATACTATTTCTTTTTTCTGTCTTTCGACTCTACATGAAAAAAATGAAACTCTCCAAAGTGCAGCAATCCCAGTCTAACCGACTCGTATTGTTAACTATAGGAAACTACAATATAAACGCAGAAACGATGTCCAGTTTATGTGGTAGAAATGATGACACGGTAAAAACACTGGCCAGCATCTAATTCACCATGGGAGTGAACATAGCACCTTTAAAAAAACAAACCAAGAGAAGTGCGTGAGATTTACTCAGACGAACGCTGTTTACACAAGCGACAATATTTGCTTCAAAAATACATCCCTTAATAGCTTACGAAAATCGTTAGGTCGCTATAAACGTTAGTTCTTCTGGCTGTGAAAGTGTTTTTAGCACGCTTTTAGGTGCTTCAGTCCGGAGCCTCGCGTCTGCTACGGTCGCAGGTTCGAATCCTGCCTCAGGCATGGATGTGTGTGATGTCCTTAGGTTAGTTAGGTTTGAGAAGTTCTAAGTTCTAGGGGACTGATGACCTCAGATGTTAAGTACCATAGTGCTCAGAGCCATTTGAACCATTTGTTTTTAGCAAAGTATTAAACTACTGAGCTCTCTTGTGGCTACGTCGGCGTGTAGAATGTATGAGCCTGGGGATATACCATTTCATCGTCGGAAAAACATCCAAACAATTCTGAAGACTGCAAGAGCCGACAAATGCAAGAATTATCTCACAATCAGCTTAACAGCTCATGCATCCAAGTTACTGACGATAATTATACAGAAGAATGGAAAAGAAAATTGAGGATGTGTTAGATGACGATCAATTTGGCTTTAGTAAAGGTAAAGTCACCAGAGAGGCAATTTTGACGTTGCAGTTGACGATGGAAGCGGGACTGAAGAAAAATTAAGACAATTTAATTGGATTTGTCGATCTGGAAAGAGCGTTCGACAGTGTTAAAATGGTGCAAGATGCTCGAAATTCTGAGGAAAATTGGGGTAAGCTATATGGAGGGGTGGGTAATGTACAACATCTACAAGAGCCAAGAGGGAATAATGTGAGTGGAAGACAAGAGCGAAATGCTCTGATTAAAGACAATGTAGGATAGGGATGTAGTCTGTCGTCCCTACTGTACAATCTACACACCGAAGGAAATGAAAGGTTCAGAAGAGGAATTAAAATTCAAGGTGAAAGGATATCAATGATAAGATTCTCTTATGACATTGCTATCCTCAGTGAAAGTGAGAAAGAATTGCGGCATCTTGTAAGGTGTCAGGCAAATCCAACACCTTCCATGAAAACCCTGACATGATAGCAAATACAGCAGTATGTCACATAGCTCCGAATAAATCCTGACATTAAATTAACCAAAGTAATACAATCAACGAGTGAGCAAATGGAATACCACAGACTAACATAAGAATGCCTAAATGCATGTCATACCTTCCCACCGTGAAACGGACGCAGTTCCGAGGGAAGAGACGAGAACAGAAGCCGAGAGCAGAGTCGTGTAGGATAGGAGGCCCTACCATAAGGGACGGACTCCCACGTCGCCAGCCGACCGCCAAGACCACCCCCAGCCAATGTTAAAAGATAGAGCCCTCCAGGAGAACAGTATAGATCTTACGATAACACTAAAAGGGCCACACCAGCTGCAAGTTTTAGCGTGAGACTATACGCGTCTCTGTTACGTAGCAAACATTAAAAACATTGCCCCACCACGAAAAGTATAACGTTTCTCATTGGATAGACAGAATTTTTGTAGGCGGAGCTTAAGGTTAACATTGAGACCCTGATTGGTCAGTTGAAAACACAGCCAGATAGCTTTTCTTAAACCATCTTCGGTAAATTGTAGTAAGGAGAAGTTAGAAGGAGTTGCTTACGAGATGACGAGGTGTGTGGAGCTTCGCCGCCCGCCGCTCCCTGACGCTGCCTAACCAACAACAAGGTAATGAACGCACGCGATGCCGCATAAGAGTGCATAAGGCTTCACTCAGAACTGCAGAAGTCTCATCTGTTACACCCCCTTTTTGCGTAATACTAGTGTCGATTGTCAATTAAATCTCATGGTGTTCACATTTGCCACTTGAAGTAAAAATCTGAAATGTGATGATTTTTCTGTTATATAGTTATTGAGAAGCCACATCAGCCACTGCAATTTACGACAAGTTAGATAAGTAATTAAAGATAATTGAGGGTCACTGTAGACCATTTTGATAGTTTTCTCTTTTGTGAAACTTAATTTAAACCTAGATTATAGATGTGATATGGCATAGGTCATCCTTCGATCCATTGTAGAACTTGGAAACCTATTCAGGGAATATTCGTTCACATTTTTGTTGAACGCATTTGCTTTTTACCATCCTATATTAAAATATTTCCTTTTATCAATAGTGCAATTTATAAACAATGTTTTGTGAGTAGAATAAAAATTCCAATAGTAAACTTAACTACTTTCTCGACGTTATTTTACCAGCCAACTAAAAATAGGAAAGCCTTAAACCCCTTCCACTAAATTTAGTTAGTATTAAGATTCTTTTACAGGGAGTGCAGTGGAGCTGACGCTGAAATCATTAAGTATTTGATTATATCATCGCTAGTCTCACTGAACTCTTCTGAACTCTACATGTCATGTGTGGTCTGGCGTCTCCTTACCAGCAAAAGGTCCCAGGTTCAAACTAGTCAATTCCCTAAAAAACACGCTCAGAGCGTCGTTGCGCGAAAGTGGTAGGGAGACACGACTTAGAACAGACAGACACCACGCAGAATGTTAGAATCTACTGAATGGAATAAACTGAGTAATGAGTACAGAATATGGACTGAGAGTAAATTGAAGAAAGATGAAAGTAATGAGAAGTAGCAGAAACGAGAACAGCGAGAAACTTAACTCGAGGATTGATGATCACGAAGTAGATGAAGTTATTAAATTCTGCTACCTAGGTAGTAAAATAACCCATGACGGACGGTGCAAGGAGGACATGAAAAGCAGTCCAGCACTGGTATAAAGGATACTTCCGAGCAAGAGTAGTTTACTAATATCAAACGTAGGTCTTAAATTGAGGAAGAAATTTCTGAGAATGTACCTTTGGAGCAATGTTGAAAATTAGATGGATTCATTAGGTAGGGAATGATGAGGTTCCACGCAGAACACGCAGAATCGGCGAGAAAGGAATATGTGGAAAACACTGAAAAGAAGAAGGGACAGAAAGGTAGGACATAAGATATCAGGGAATACCTTCCATGGTATCAGAGGGAACTGTAGATGGTAAAAACTGCAGAGGGAGGCAGAGATTGGAATACTTCCAGTAAAGTAGGTTGCAAGTGCTATTCTGAGATGAAAAGGTTGGCAGAGGTGAGGAATTCGTGGCGGGCCACACGAAATCTGTAATTACGTATATATCACGGCAGAAAAAGGATTTAGCAATATTAAAAATCCAGTAAAAGACTTTCCTCTTTGCTGCTACTATCTGCCAAAAACTCGTTTCACTATCGTGAACTGTTTGTGAGATAGAGTGTATGTAGCTTGCTCAAGTATATGGAAGTGAATGCACTACATGCAGTTAATTTTATCTTGCCTAAATGAAAATCTCCACCCAAGTTTAAAGATTTAGTATGTTAGCTACATTGATTTTCGTATGGAGCTCAGTACGACCGAACGTGGAAGAATTATATACTCATAGCGACTTCTGTCTTTCATTGCAAACTATCTGAATTCATGTTGTGGGTTACTTTATTTTGAAATATCTTAATAGCTATGACCATTAGCATAATGACAGGTAATTTGTCTTGAAGCTGACGAATAAAGCTATGAGATGCAACAGAATCAACTTTTTTTACTGAACAGTTACTTTAAAGTTGTATGAGAAACATCCCAGAGCAGTCGGCGTACACGCACAGCCGTTCAGGCAGTGTAACGAATCTGCCCCCATGTTCGAAATATTACATCATTTGAGATCTTCGGCATGTGAGTCTGGTGTCCCTGTTCATGTCCCTGTTCCCTGTTAACCAACAATCAACAGTGCCACCTAGCAAACCTATGGCAAATTTTACTTTGTGTGATACTGGCTTTAGCAGTAATAAGGGTGTCTCAAACACACTGAATTATTTCCAGAAAATAAGTGATATGACTACCAATTTTATCGAAATTGTTCAAAGTTGTAACCAAAATTGTAGTGGTACAAACACACACACTCACTCACACATACACACACAGAAACATATGATTCAAGTTTCTGAGTTCCCATGCAGTTTTTTTTTTTTTTTTTTTTTTCGTGAAGTCTGTCGTCCAGTTCACTTTGCTCCTCTTTTTCTTGCAGTTTCCTTCTCTGACTGTACTTCTCATTTGTCAATTTTTCGTCTGTACTAGCTGTTGTGTGAAGCTCCTGAGGAATTTATCTGGGCTCTGTCTACACCTTTTTTGACTTGTCGGATACAGTATATAGTTTTCAAATGTTCCATGTATGTTAAAATTTTGAGGTTAGTCTTCTTGCTATGGATGTGTTTATCCTTCTTCGGATATCTGTCACGATGTAGTGCCTGGTTTGTGTTTGTGTGTGTTTCATTGTAGATGGAAGTTCTTCTGTCATCTTGCGTTTCTGTAGGCTAATTCTTTGTGCTTATTTTCTTTCTCTCCGTATAGATTCAATTATCTCGCGTAGTTACTGTACGAACTGGACTCTCCCATTTGGCAATACTTTGTAGACAGGTTTCGAATGAATGAATAAAGTTTTTCGGAAAGAAATTTGTAAGCCAACAGTTTTGGCGCATTCTTTAACAGTTTTTATATGGTTGATAGCAGTGGTTTCTCATTTGAAAATATGGCAGCTCTTCTACGAAGGATAGGGATACACTTTTGAAACTATCCTTCTGTCATTCTAGTTGTATGGGTCTCCAGTAGCTTTCAGTTCTTTACCCGACTGTCAGATGTCTTGTCCAGAATGATGTTAAACTTAGAACTCTTAAGGGGGGGGGGGGATGAGGGGAATCTTATATTGCTATTAAACCAACGAAATCGTTCAAAGGAAGTCACAATTTATAGGTTATCCATTAGTTAATTACAATTATATGATCTCCAGTGGTATGTTACATACCAAATTAAGTTGAAAATGTTCTGTTTTATACCCTACCGCAGTCGTAAATCTTACGAACCATGAACCATAGACCTTGCCGTTGGTGGGGAGGTTTGCGTGACTCAGCGACACAGCCGTACCGTAGGTGCTACCACGACGGAGGGGTATCTGTTGAGAGGCTAGCCAAACGTATGGATCCTGAAGAGGGGCAGCAGCCTTTTCAGTAGTTGCAGGGGCAACAGTCTGGATGATTGACTGATCTGGCCTTGTAACATTAACCAAAACGGCCTTGCCGTGCTGGTACTGCGAACGGCTGAAAGCAAGGGGAAACTACGGCCGTAATTTTTCCCGAGGGCATGCAGCTTTACTGTATGGATAAATGATGATGGCATCCTCTTGGGTAAAATATTCCGGAGGTAAAATAGTCCCCCATTCGGATCTCCGGGCGGGGACTACTCAGGAGGACGTCGTTATCAGGAGAAAGAAAACTGGCGTTCTACGGATCGGGGCGTGGAATGTCAGATCCCTTAATCGGGCAGGTAGATTAGAAAATTTAAAAAGGGAAATGGGTAGGTTAAAGTTAGATATAGTGGAAATTAGTGAAGTTCGGTGGCGGGAGGAACAAGACTTTTGGTCAGACGTATACAAGGTTATAAATACAAATCAAATAGGGATAATGCAGGAGTAGGTTTAATAATGAATAAAAAAATAGGAATGCGGGTAAGCTATTACAAACAACATAGTGAACGCTTTATTGTGGCCAAGATAGACACGAAGCCCACGCCTACAACAGTAGTACAAGTCTATATGCCAACTAGCTCTGCAGATGACGAAGAAATTGATGAAATGTATGATGAGATAAAAGAAATTATTCATGTGGTGAAGGGAGACGAAAATTTAATAGTCATGGGTGATTGGAATTCGAGAGTAGGAAAAGGGAGAGAAGGAAACGTAGTAGGTGAATATGGATTGGGGCTAAGAAATGAAAGAGGAAGCCGCCTGGTAGAATTTTGCACAGAGCATAACTTAATCATAGATAACACTTGGTTCAAGAATCATAAAAGAAGGTTGTATACATGGAAGGACCCTGGAGATAGTAGAAGATATCAGATAGATTATATAATGGTAAGACAGATTTAGGAACCAGGTTTTAAATTGTAAGACATTTCCAGGGGCAGATGTGGACTCTGACCACAATCTATTGGTTATGAACTGTAGATTAAAACTGAAGAAACTGCAAAAAGGTGGGAATTTAAGGAGATGGGATCTGGATAAACTAAAAGAGCCAGAGATTGTAGAGCGTTTCAGGAAGAGCATAAAGGAACAATTGACAAGAATGGGGGAAAGAAATACAGTAGAAGAAGAATGGATAGCTTTGAGGGATGAAGTAGTGAAGGCAGCAGAGGATCAAGTAGGTAAAAAGACGAGGGCTATTAGAAATCCTTGGGTGACAGAAGAAATAATGAATTTAATTGATGAAAGGAGAAAATATAAAAATGCAGTAAATGAAGCAGGCAAAAAGGAATATAAACGTCTCAAAAATGAGATCGACAGGAATTGCAAAATGGCTAAGCAAGCATGGCTAGAGGACAAATGTAAGGATGTAGAGGCTTACCTCACTAGAGGTAAGATAGATACTGCCTACAGGAAAATTAAAGAGACCTTTGGAGTAAAGGGAAGCACCTGTATGAATATCAAGGGCTCAGATGGAAACCCAGTTCTAAGCAAAGAAGGGAAAGCAGAAAGGTGGAAGGAGTATATAGAGGGACTATACAAGGGCGATGTTCTTGAGGACAATATTATGGAAATGGAAGAGGATGTAGATGAAGATGAAATGGGAGATATGATACTGCGTGAAGAATTTGATAGAGCACTGAAAGAGCTAAGTCGAAACAAAGCCCCAGGAGTAGACGACATTCCATTAGAACTACTGACAGCCTTGGGAGTCCTGAAAGAACTCTACCATCTGGTGAGCAAAATGTATGAGACAGGCGAAATACCCTCAGACTTCAAGGAGAATATAATAATTCCAATCCCAAAGAAAGCCGGCGTTGACAGATGTGAAAATTACCGAACTGTCAGTTTAATAAGTCACGGCTGCAAAATACTAACACGAATTCTGTACAGACGAATGGAAAAACTGGTAGAAGCCGACCTCGGGGAAGATCAGTTTGGATTCTTTAGAAATATGCGAACACGTGAAGCAATACTGACCCTACGACTTATCTTGGAAGCTAGATTAAGAAAAGGCAAACCTACGTTTCTAGCATTTGTAGACTTAGAGAAAGCTTTTGACAATGTTGACTGGAATACTCTCTTCCAAATTCTGAAGGTGGCAGGGGTCAAATACGGGGAGCGAAAGGCTATTTATAATTTGTACAGAAACCAGATGGCAGTTATAAGAGTCGAGGGACATGAAAGGGAAGCAATGGTTAGGAAGGGAGTGAGACAGGGTTGTAGCCTCTCCCCGATGTTATTCAGTCTGTATATTGAGCAAGCAGTAAAGGAAACAAAAGAAAAATTCAGAGTAGGTATTAAAATCCATGGAGAAGAAATAAAAACTTTGAGGTTCGCCGATGACATTGTAATCCTGTCAGAGACAGCAAAGGACTTGGAAGAGCAGTTGATCGGAATGGACAGTGTCTTGAAAGGAGGATATAAGATGAACATCAACAAAAGCAAAACGAGGATAATGGAATGTAGTCGAATTAAGTCGGGTGATGCTGAGGGAATTAGATTAGGAAATGAGACACTTAAAGTAATAAAGGAATTTTGCTATTTGGGGAGCAAAATAACTGATGATGGTCGAAGTAGAGAGGATATAAAATATAGACTGGCAATGGCAAGGAAAGCGTTTCTCAAGAAGAGAAATTTGTTAACATCGAGTATAGATATAAATGTCAGGAAGTCGTTTCTGAAAGTATTTGTATGGAGTGTAGCCATGTATGGAAGTGAAACATGGACGATAAATAGTTTGGAGAAGAAGAGAATAGAAGCCTTTGAAATGTGATGCTACAGAAGAATGCTGAAGATAAGATGGGTAGATCACGTAACTAATGAGGAAGTATTGAATAGGATTGGGGAGAAGAGGAGTTTGTGGCACAACTTGACAAGAGGAAGGGATCGGTTGGTAGGACATGTTCTGAGGCATCAAGGGATCACCAATTTAGTATTGGAGGGCAGCGTGGAGGGTAAAAATCGTAGAGGGAGACCAAAGGATGAATACACTAAACAGATTCAGAAGGATGTAGGCTGCAGCACGTATTGGGAGATGAAGAAGCTTGCACAGGATAGAGTAGCATGGAGAGCTGCATCAAACCAGTCTCAGGACTGAAGACCACAACAACAACAAGTACTCTAGGGCTACAGAGAATTGGGAATAGACTTGTCGGACGTTGGTTTTGATGCGAAAGGGGCAATATATTTCATCCATATTTTCCCTTTAGAGCTCGAGTTGGCGAGTGTTTTAGTTCGCTTCAGACGTTATGTATGAGTAACGGGCACTGTTGGTGGCATTTCGTCTTGGAAATGTCGTGGCCACAGCAGTTTGCACAATGATATCTCAACCGCACATGTCTTTCTTGCAACTAGTTGTGAAAAACAAATTGTTCAGTGTGTCCGGGAATGTCAAAAGTTCTTTATGCCCCGGTCTTTTTAAATGAACAGAGCTAAAATCGATTACCCGTCTTCTCTCGTGTGTTGGTAATGATTTATAGTATGTGAGGACTGAAACGTGCTGTGTTGTACGGAGTTTACAAATAGCGAGCAGGCGATAATTCTTAGAGCTGAAAGGCGGCAGGTGAGCGAGATTCGCCACGGGAGGTTCTCGGTCGTCCTGCATGACCTCGCGCTACCAGGCTGTGTGGCGACGCATGTTGGCAGGATGAAGGTCGGTTCTGCGTGCTGCTTTCTTTTACCGACGACGTAAGTGCACTTTCTTCCCACTAGATTAGGTCGGAACAGAGCTCGAAGGACGTATTGTGCTATAAAAAAGAGATACCTGAATGATCTACTTCAAAGTAAAATATCGCTGCAAACTTTCTATGACGCTACCTTTCTCGTTTGTATATTGGTGTAAGATGTTAATCCACATGATTTGTCTGTTGCTGCTGACGCTCGTTTATGTGATAATCTGCTTTCACTTTAAGCCATATAAATTGAAGGGAAAAGACATGGAACAACTGATACTATTTTCGGAGAAATTGCTTACTCATTTAAAAACCTCGTGAATAAATTTGATGTGCGAACATTTTACAGAATTCCTTGGCATGATATGTTTCATTAGTTCACAATTAATTGCATTATATATACGTCTGCTGACAAAACCACATGCCCTTCCTTTTTTAAAGAGTAATCTGAGAAAACATTATAAATCAAAATGGATCTCTCTAGATGCTTCGAAAACGTGTAAATTTGTAAGTCTTCTAAGATTGAAATTAGTTGTTTGGCTTATTAATTTCTAGAATAATTTACATCAGTGTTTACTATGGTTTGCAAATGTCTACGTAATGACTAACGCAAGCTTCTCTTTTCATCTTTTATGAAACATTCACTAGTAGTTCTTATGGAAAGTACTAAATGTGCACATGTACACTTTCGTAATTTCATGTTTTGAGATACACTGAAATTTGTGGCAATATTCTTACGATATCTTCTTCGTCATTTCTGAAACTTGAGTGTCCACTGCTTTTGTCTCTGTTTTCGCTAATTTTAATTCGCCGTAAAGACAGTCCAGAAGTTTTTCCAGTTTCGCCATGTCCAGCGTGAGCCACCAGTAGGTAATTACAACGCTCAGAGCTACCAAATTTCAAAGATGTTGACTGGTACTTTTCACTCACAACTTTAAATTGTCTCATACATTTTCTATGGCACTAACATCCAGTGATTTAGCTAGCCAGTCGATGTGCCGTAGGGTGCCTGAGTGACTGCCACACCAGAAACGTATGCATACACAGATCTACGAACGGGGGAGTTGTCATTTTGAAAGACGGGAGAATCCACAGTGTACTTGCCACGAATTTCTAGAAGAAGCCACATAGGATCAGAAAATGAACAGCCTGGTTCATGTTCACGGTAACACTATCGAAAATGAGTGCACCCAGGTCATGGTATGACAAATACTCCCAAAACACCATAGAACCACCTCCAGTCTGTGTGACGCCCTCCACATGCTGCGTATAAAGCGCGCCTCATTGGGCCGTTAGTACAATCTAAGCTTAATGTCGTCTGAGAAGGAAGAATCGCGACTTGTTGGAGCACACAACGCATCTCCATTAAATTACTGTGTAGTGTCTGCGCGGTTTGGCTCTCTGCGCCGTAGCAGACTTCAAATGTCCATAGTATGCTGTTCTCTTCGGAATGGACGTTCGGCAATTGATTGACATGGACATGTATTCATTGACAGGAGTAGTTCCTCTTGAGTTTGAATACGATTGTCACTGAGATGGCGTGACACTCTTCTACTGAACGTCTCTGCGAGGATCTTTCCACAGCCACTGTTCATACGCCGTGTTTCATATGGTTGCGAGTGGAGCATTTCCTTGCAGACACGTTAGCCAGTTGGCGTTGATACATCATGAAATCGGGCAACCTCATTCACAGTGTGGCTAAGAGCACGTCCAAACACGATGGTTCCTTTCTGCGATTCTGTCACATCTCAACATCGGTCCATCATCTTACTGTGCTGTTTCCATACCAAGCACAGCACTTCACTATCAAAAGCAACCAATGGCCTCTTTTAAGATAGTGATTAACATTTTATCAAAAATGGTTCAAATGGCTCTGAGCACTATGGGACTTAACTTCTGAGGTCATCAGTCCCCTAGAACTTAGAACTACTTAAACCTAACTAACCTAAGGTCATCACACACATCCAAGCCCGAGGCAGGATTCGAACCTGCGACCGTAGCGGTCACGCGGTTCCGGACTGTAGCGCCTAGAACCGCTCGGCCACTCCGGCCGGCCAACATCTTATCCAGTGAGCTTATTTATTTAGCAGTGATTCATGAGTAACATTTATCTGATCATTTATGGTATCCTTGTTTCCTTAATTCTGTCTGGAAGTAGTAATGTTGTTGAGATGTTCCTGCTCGCTTGTTTCTTGTAATTTTTGTTGTAATTTTCGATGTTTGCAGGTGTATGCTTAGGTAGCAGAGGGTATTCACCGTAATACTGCGAACATGTTCCAGACAGGGTGTCCCAGAAATGGTCAGTATTTAGGGATGCGACGGGAAAGCTCAAAAAAAAAAAAAAAAAAAAAAGATTCATATGGGCATACAGGCATATGTCCTATTCTGAATGTCACAGAATTTAATATCACTTCTGCATATTTTTCTCCAATAGCTCGGAAACCGCGGAGTCTAGTATAGTAGAAAATTAAACTACATTAAATTTCTTACAAAAAAAGTCGTGTTCATTTTTTCTCTAGGACTAGTAATTTGCTGGAAGAGAGGGGGGGAATAATGAAAATCTCACAGGATGCAGATGCATTGTGGCTTTGATAGTTTTTGTAGGCCAATTTGAACATCTAGATTTTATCTCGACGTTTCGATACTGCCATCATCATATACCAAAAAGTTTATAACATGTAAAAGTAGTTTTTGTGTCAGTACTAAAAACTATGCAAAATTAGGCATAATTTAGGATAGGGTTATAATGCCCAGTTAGGCATACTTCGTACCATTGACCAGAACCTTCTTTTGTAAGTCCTAAACACAAGCCGAAATGTCGTAATAAATAAAGAAATAGATGATCTAGACGATTTTATTGACAAAATGTTCACAATGATCACCGACTCATAGAGTAAACTCATTTCCTATATTAACAATTTCAGGTAGTTCTCTGTTTGAGAGACCGCAAGAGTCTCACATCAAATTACAAATGAAATGGTACAATTTCAGAGACTTTACTGATCTCATAGAGATGTGATTTATAGAGTGAAGCATTGAGTGAAAATTTGTACCAAGGCCGGGAATCAAAGCCGGGTCTCGCGGTTACTAGACAGGTGAGCCAACCACTAAGCCACTTTGGCACACGAGTGGCACAACGATGTCTTTTCAGACGTGTCACGGTTCTGCAGCACCATCTATGTGCAGGCTCAGAGGAGAACATATATTGTCAGGGGTTTCTTTCGTTTTCATTTCATCATTCGGGCCTAGCACCTGGCGTGATGTTATAGGTTTCGATTGGGTATAGCTACAACACGATCACTACTGCTTAGCATAACCGGCGATGTGAATGCCATACAATGAGTTTTTGACGTGTGAAGGCGGTAGCTGTCCTGTCTCACAAGTACCTGTGGCGTTGTGTTTCAACAAGATAACGCAAGACAGGATAGTGCCGCTATTGTTCTGACTCACCTCTGTACAGAGGGTGCTCAGTTGTTGCCCGGATCGTCAAGTTCTCCAGATCTTTCACACACAAAGAACTTCTGGTGACGGGATACTCAGAGTTTGGCACGCCACCATTCGCCAGCTACGATGGTTGAACTCTGGCAAAGAGCTGGAGCAGTATGAAATGACGTACCCGTATCCTTTATTGAAGGTCAGTTCGATTTAAAGCCCAATCACAAGCCGTGTACTACATTACGAACTTGGTATACCCTCCCCCTCCCCTCCCCCCCCGCCCCAGATCATCTACAAATGTAATCATGTATTCTTCCTATATATTGTATAGCCAGAATACGTAAAACTTGGTAACTTTCCTGGTGTTGCATTTTTAATGGTGAGTAGTGTACAATGGGTTAGCTCAATGTCGTATAACTATCCCGCGGCCGTGTGGTTCTAGGCGCTACAGTCTGGAACCGCGTGACCGCTACGGTAGCAGGTTCGAATCCTGCCTCGGGCATGGATGTGTGTGATGTCCTTAGGTTAGTTAGGTTTAAGTAGTTCTAGGTTCTAGGGGTCTGATGACCTCAGATGTTAAGTCCCATAGTGATCAGGGCCATTTGAACCATTTTTGAACTATCCCGCTGAACACAAGAGAAATGCTCGTAGTGGGAGTTACTATTCTGCATAGCAGGAAATAATAGTTTCACCCTTCAACTTGTTCTTTAAAAATATCTATCTAAGTGTAACGTTTTTTAATTATTTTAAATTATTCGTGTTTGGTAATAGATATATAAAGCGAAGTGTTTGTCTTAAGGAAAGTTACTATGTAATGCATTGTTGAGCAAATGGTGTGCTTAATCACTTTTACTGTAATCCAAAGAATAATTAAACATCTTAATCTGTAAAACCAGTATGTAATGCCTACAATGAAATCAATCCCTCTGAAATTTACTCAGTCTCGTGAGCAACGAGGTCTATGGCCCTGCGCAGTAAACTGATAAAATTCCCTATGCAAATAAACAATGAAAAACATTTTTTTAGCTCATGAGTCGCAACGGTTGTAATCTTGGTATTCTGTTGTCTCCATAGTACGCATACAAAATATTCAATCTGGCCTCAGCGAAGTGCAATGCCGGCCGTATTAAAGCTGTTACAAACATTAAAACTTTTCTGATTCTGGCACATTAAATTTTTTTGACTCTGATTAAAAATAATTTATTTTAAAAAAATCATTGGATTTAAATAAATACTATGTGGAAGAGGATCAGGTACTGGGAAGGGCATAGGCTAAGACATTTCTTTAGTTCAAAAATTGTATTCACAATAAAGTTTCTCCTTCACAAAATCTGGTTGGCTCGAATGGCTCTGAGCACTATGGGACTTAACATCTATGGTCATCAGTCCCCTAGAACTTAGAACTACTTAAACCTAACTAACCTAAGGACAGCACACAACACCCAGCCATCACGAGGCAGAGAAAATCCCTGACCCCGGTGGGAATCGAACCCGGGAACCCGGGCGTGGGAAGCGAGAACGCTACCACACGACCACGAGATGCGGGCACAAAATCTGGTATGAAACATTTTACTTTAACTTCAGAATCAGTGCACTTCTCAACTGTTCTACAATTCTCACTTACTTATGTAGCTAACAATACTTGGATAGTTACATGAGAAAAGGTCTTACATGTGTGACAAAATAGATTCCAGAATTTAACTTCGTTGTATCAAGTTTACAAAATACACAAAATATTACAAATCTGGTATACCTAATCAACCTATACATTAAATCTGATGGAAGATACTTGGTTTCTACATTCAAGGGACGGTACAGTTAGCATTAGCAGAATCCACATTGCATAATTAAAACTAAATATACAAAGTTTCATTACCTTACAAAACTGTATTATGCTGCGTCCATAGGTCAACAGCTAAATTCTCACATGTAGCCACTAGCCTTAAGTCTTACATCCGGCCTTTAACAGAGTGCAACGCTCCGTGCGCCCCTACTTAGAATCGATTCTCCCACTCAGGCAGCATCTTTAGTTCAGTGGTGTCAAAGATACAATCACTTCTACGTGTGATAACCATTAAATGTCATTTTCCACGAAATATATTACAAAATGGGGCTCCACGTACGAGTGGACCCCTCACAAACTTGCAAACTTATTCAGATCCGAAAGTGGTTCAAATGGTTCAAATGGCTCTGAGCACTATGGGACTTAACATCTGAGGTCATTCGTCCCCTAGAATTTATAACTACTTAAACGTAACTAACCTAAGGACACCACACACATCCATGCCCGAGACAGGATTCGAACCTGCGACCGTATCAGCAGTGCGGTTCCGGACTGAAGCGCTTAGAACCACTCGGTCACAGCGGCCGGCTATCCGAAAGTGCCAAAGTGGATGTCAATACAATGCTGTTATCATTATACTTGTAAAAAATCTAAAAAAAAGAAGGAGAAACCAAAACAAAAAACCTCCCCGTAGCGTTACAAGTGGACAGTGAGGCTGTCAGTGATCATAAACTAGTCCGCTGTTACAAGTTTATTTATTTATTTACACGTCAAGTTCCGTAGGACCAAATTGAGGAGCAAATCTCCAAGGTCGTGGAACGTGTCAGTACATGAACTTACAACATAAAATTAATAACATATAAAAATAAATGTTCATGAACCTGAAAGAAAATCAGTCCATAAGTTTAAGCAAACGCTATCAGCAATACAATGAGAATCAGCTTAATTTTTCAAGGAACTCCTCGACAGAATAGAAGGAGTGACCCATGAGGAAACACTTCATTTTCGATTTGAAAGCGCGTGGATTACTGCTAAGGTTTTTGAATTGGAGTGGCAGCTTATTGAAAATGGATGCAGCAGTATACTGCACACCTTTTTGCACTAGAGTTAAGGAAGTCCGATCCAAATGGAGGGTTGATTTCTGCCGAGTATTAACCGAGTGAAAGCTGCTTATTCTTGGGAATAAACTAATATTAGTAACAAGAAACGATAATAAGGAATATACATATTGACAGGCCAATGTCAAAATACCCAGACTCGTGAACAGAGGTCGACAAGAGGTTCGTAAACTCACACCACTTATTCTGAGCCAAAAATATCCTTCTAGAATGCTAAGAGTTACCCCAAAACATAATACCATACGACATAAGTGAATGAAAATAAGCAAAGTAGACCAATTTACTTGTCGAAGTATCACTCACTTTCGATACCGTTCGAATAGTGAAAATGGCAGTATTAAGTCTTTGAACAAGATCCTGAACGTGGGCTTTCCACGACAGCTTACTATCTATCTGAACACCTAGGAATTTGAACTGTTCAGTTTCGCTAATCATACGCCCGTTCTGTGAGATTAAAACGTCAGGTTTTGTTGAATTGTGTGTTAGAAACTGTAAAAACTGAGTCTTACTGTGATTTAACGTTAGTCTGTTTTCTACAAGCGATGAACTGAGGTCATGTACTGCACTACTTGAAACCGAGTCAATGTTGCACACAACATCCTTTACTACCAAGCTAGTGTCATCAGCAAACAGAAATATTTTAGAGTTACCCATAATACTGGAGGGCATATCATTTATATAAATAAGGAACAGGAGTGGCCCCAACACTGATCCCTGGGGCATCCCCCACTTGACAGTACCCCACTCAGATCCCACATCACACCCGTTATCAACATTGTGAATAATGACCTTTTGCTGCCTGTTGCTAAAGTAAGAGGTGAACCAATTGTGAGCTACTCCCCTTATTCCGTAATGGTCCAACTTCTGGAGCAATATTGTGAGATCAACACAGTCAAATGCCTTTGTTAAATCAGAAAATACGCCAAGCGTTCAAAACTTTTTGTTTAGCCCATCCAGTACCTCACAGAGAAAAGAGAATATAGCATTTTCAGTTGTCAGACGACTTCTAAAGCCGAACTGTACGTATGATAGCAAATCGTGTGATATAAAATGATCAATTAACCTTACATACACAGCCTTTTCGATAACTTTTGCAAACACTGATGGCATAGAAATAGGTCTAAAATTATCTACATTATCCCTTTCTCCCTTTTTATAAAGCGACTTTACTACTGAGTACTTTAATCGCTCAGGAAACTGACCATTCCTTAAGGAAAAATTACATATATGGCTAAATACAGGGCTAACATGTGCAGCATAGTAAATTAATATTCTACTAGACACTCCATCATAACCATGAGAGTCCTTAGTCTTCAGTGATTTAATTATTGACTCAATCTTCCTCTTGTCTGTATCACAGAGGAGTATTTCAGACGTCGATCTCGGAAAGGCATTTGCTAAGAAATTTATATGATTTCCTGTTGAAACTAAATTTTTATTTAATTCACCAGCAATGCTCAGAAAATGGTTGTTAAATACTGTACATATATCTGATTTATCAGTAACAGAAATATTATTACTGCGAACTGACTTTATATCATCAACCTTGTGCTGTTGACCAGACACTTCCTTTACAACTGACCATATGGCTTTAATTTTATCCTGTGAATTAGCTATTCTATTTGCATACCACATACTTTTTGCCCTGCTAATAACATTTTTAAGCATCTTACAATATTGTTTGTAATGGGCTACTGTAGCTTGATTGCGACTGCTTCTAACATTTTGATATAATTACCGCTTTGTTCTACATGATATCCTTATCCCACTAGTCAACCAACCGGGCTGTCCATTACTGCTACTACCCTGTTTAGAATGTTCTAATGGAGAGCTACTCTCAAAGAGCATGAGAAATGTGTTATGGAAAGCATTGTATTTATCATATATATTATCGGCACTATAAACATCTTGCCACTCTTGTTCCTTGACAAGTTTTGAAAAACTCTCTATTGCTGTTGGATTAACTTTCCTACGTAGTTTGTAATTAAATACGACATTGGTTTGAGTACAAAAACCGTTTAGTGTTAAAATTTGTGCATCATGGTCTGAAAGGCCATTCACCCTTCTACTAACAGAATGCCCATCTAGTAATGAAGAATGAATAAAAATATACTGTGCGAGGACACTGACCTTAGATAAGGACTTGCGAAAGCAGTGGCCAGCGGAACGTTATCCCGGACGCGCACACTAGTAGATCTAGGTGTGCGCGTCCCCGCAGGCGCGCCGCCAACGCCAAGCGATAAGAGTGTTTACATAACAAAACTGTTGCATCCTTGAGCCTCCGGTTCTAGATGTACCCCTGTCCGGTTAGTGGCTGACGCTACAGATCTTTATTTATGAGAATATAGAGTTGTTGATAAGTTTCATTTCGTGGTCCGGTAGGTAAGTTCAACACTGTAAGGCTTTAGAATAATCTTGTCAGCTGGTTATAGAAATGTTTGTGGAGCATTAACCTCGTATTAGACGATCTGGAAGAACAAAAATAAGTTCACAGAACACTGAGTTTACTCTGGTACATGCTCGCGAGTGATTGCTTTGTAGCCACTCCAGGATACTCAGGATATTCGTCAGCACATTGCGAGTCGATGTTGAGGCGCTGGTGGTGATGTCTGTTCTCTTTGTTGTGGTAACAAGACGGGCACAATGGCGCTGTCATGGTATGGGACAAAGTTACCAGCCAACACTGCGGAATCTGTTGCATTAACGTATTATTCGATTCTTAGTTGAGCCTAAAGACGGGGTCATTCGGTAGGTGGCATTGCTTTCTAGCCGTCTGCACTTTCGTGCCACCTGCAACTGGCGACATTGCACGTTACGTCTGATGCTTGTAACACTTTGTCTCCCCATCTTAGGAACATATTTTCTGTAGCCGTTAGTTACTCGAACAAGATTTAATTTTGCAGGATGTTTTAAATGCGTAAGATAGGCGAAAGAACCTCGGTAATAAAGGGTATTTCCGTAAGAGCGTTCAACAATTCAACAGCACATGGAGGATGCTCCACAGAACAATTTGAGATATGGAGCCCAGGGTCTGAGAAGCCAGCTTAAGGAGATAACAGGAGTAAAATCACATTACTGTGTACTTTTTTATCTACATTAGTTACAGTCAACAGCAAATTTCATGGCTGACACAATGAACGAACTATTTGTACTGATCTTACAAAATGTGCTGACAGCCATAAATCTCAATTCTAGGATGACATCGACGTACAAGATTCTAAAGCACCCTGACAAATATCGCTGGTGCGTTTCGAATCACATCACAGACAGATATAATTCTGGCAACTAATTGCATCTCCATATCCACTCTAGTCTCTTTTTTTTTTTTTTTTTTTTTTTTTGTCTCCAGTCTTTTGACTGGTCTGATGCGGCCCGTCACGAATTCCTCTCCTGTGCTAACCTCTTCGTCTCAGAGTAGCACTTGCAACCTACGTCCTCAATTATTTGCTGGATGTATTCCAATCTCTGTCCTGTTCTACAGGTTTTTCCCTCTACAACTCCCTTTAGTACCATGAAAGTCATTTCCTTATACCTTAACAGATGTCCTATCATCGTGTCCCTTCTCCTTACCAGTACTTTCCACATATTTCTTTCCTCTCCGATTCTGCGCAGCATCTCCTCATTCTTTACCTTATCAGTCCACCTAATTTTCAACATTCGTCTGTAGCACCACATCTCAAATGCTTCGAGTCTCTTCTGTTCCGGTTTTCCCACAGTCCATGTTTCATTACCATACAATGCTGTGCTCCAGATGTACATTCTCAGAAATTTATTCCTCAAATTGCGGTCGATATTTGATATTAGTAGACTTATCTTGGCCACGAATGCCCTTTCTACCATTGCTAGTCTGCTTTTGATGTCCTCCTTACTCCGTCCGTCACTGGTTATTTTACTACCTAGGTAGCAGAATTCCTTAACTTCATCTACTTCGTGAGCATCAGTCCTGATGATAAGTTTCTCCTCGTTCTCATTTCTATTACTTCTCATTACCTTCGTCTTTCTTCCATTTACTTTCAATCCATACTGTGTACTCATTAGACTGTTCATTCCGTTCAGCAGATCATGTAATTCTTCTTCACTTTCACTCAGGATACCAATGTCATCAACGAATCATATCATTGATATCCTTTCACCTTGAATTTTAATTCCACTCCTGAACGTTTCTTTTATTTCCGTCTTTGCTTCCTCGATGTACGGATTGAGCAGTAGGGGCGAAAGGCTACAGCCTTGGCTTACACCCTTTTTAATACGAGCCCTTCTTTCTTGGTCGTCCACTCTTATTATTCCCCCTTGGCTGTTGTACATATTGAATATGACCCGTCTCTCCCTGTAGCTTACCCCTACTTTTCTCAGAATTTCGAACATATTGCACCATTTTACATTCTCGAACGCTTTTTCCAGGTCGAAAAATCCTATGAAAGTGTCTTGATTTTTCTTTAGTCTTGCTTCCATTGTTAACCGCAACGTCAGAATTGCCTCTGTCGTGTCTTTACCTTTCATAAAGCCAAACTGATCGTCATCTAGCGCATCCTCAGTTTTCTTTCCCATTCTTCTGTGTATTATTCTCGTAAGCAGCTTCGATGCATGAGCTGTTAAGCTGATTGTGCGATAATTCTCGCACTTATTAGCTCTTGCCGTCTTCGGAATTGTGTGGATGATGCTTTTCCAAAAGTCAGATGGTATATCGCCAGACTCATATATTCTACACACCAACGTGAATAGTCGTTTTGTTGCCACTTCCCCCAATGATTTTAGAAATTCTGATGGAATGTTATCTATCCCTTCTGCCTTATTTGACCGTAAGTCCTCCAAAGCTCTTTTAAATTCCGATTCTAATACTGGATCCCCTATCTCTTCTAAATCGACTCCTGTTTCTTCTTCTATCACATCAAACAAATCTTCACCCTCATAGAGGCTTTCAATGTATTCTTTCCACCTATCTGCTCTCTCCTCTGCATTTAACAGTGGAATTCCCGTTGCACTCTTAATGTTACCATAGTTGCTTTTAATGTCACCAAAGGTTGTTTTGACTTTCCTGTATGCTGAGTCTGTCCTTCCGACAATCATATCTTTTTCGATGTCTTCACATTTTTCCTGCGGCCATTTCGTCTTAGCTTCCCTGCACTTCCTATTTATTTCATTCCTCAGCGACTTGTATTTCTGTATTCCTGATTTTCCCGGAACGTGTTTGCACTTCCTCCTTTCATCAATCAACTGAAGTATTTCTTCTGTTACCCATGGTTTCTTCGCAGCTACCTTCTTTGTACCTATGTTTTCCTTCCCAACTTCTGTGATGGCCCCATTTTAGAGATGTCCATTCCTCTTCAACTGTACTGCCTACTGCGCTATTCCTTATTGCTGTATCTATAGCGTTAGAGAACTTCAAACGTATCTCGTCATTCCTTAGTACTTCCGTATCCCCCTTCTTTGCGTATTGATTCTTCCTGACTAATGTCTTGAACTTCAGCCTACACTTCATCACTACTATATTGTGATCTGAGTCTATATCTCCTCCTGGGTACGCCTTACAATCCAGTATCTGATTTCGGAATCTCTGTCTGACCATGATGTAATCTAATTGAAATCTTCCCGTATCTCCCGGCCTTTTCCAAGTATACCTCCTCCTCTCGTGATTCTTGAACAGGGTATTCGCTATTACTAGCTGAAACTTGTTACAGAACTCAATTAGTCTTTCTCCTCTTTCATTCCTTGTCCCAAGCCCATATTCTCCTGTAACCTTTTCTTCTACTCCTTCCCCTACAACTGCATTCCAGTCGCCCATGACTATTAGATTTTCGTCCCCCTTTATATACTGCATTACCCTTTCAATATCCTCATACACTTTCTCTATCTGTTCATCTTCAGCTTGCGACGTCGGCATGTATACCTGAACTATCGTTGTCGGTGTTGGTCTGCTGTCGATTCTTATTAGAACAACCCGGTCACTGAACTGTTCACAGTAACACACCCACTGCCCTACCTTCCTATTCATAACGAATCCTACACCTGTTATACCATTTTCTGCTGCTGTTGATATTACGCGATACTCATCTGACCAGAAATCCTTGTCTTCCTTCCACTTCACTTCACTGACCCCTACTATATCTAGATTGAGCCTTTGCATTTCCCTTTTCAGATTTTCTAGTTTCCCTACCAAGTTCAAGCTTCTGACATTCCACGCCCCGACTCGTAGAACGTTATCCTTTCGTAGATTATTCAGTCTTTTTCTCATGGTAACCTCCCCCTTGGCAGTCCCCTCCCAGAGATCCGAATGGGGGACTATTCCAGAATCTTTTGCCAATGGAGAGATCATCAGGGCACTTCTTCAAATACAGGCCACATGTCCTGTGGATACACGTTACGTGTCTTTAATGCAGTGGTTTCCATTGCCTTCTGCACCCTCATGCCGTTGACCATTGCTGATTCTTCCACCTTCAGGGGCAGTTTCACACCCCTCGGATAAGAGAGTGCCCTGAACCTCTGTCCGCTCCTCCGCCCTCTTTGACAAGGCCGTTGGCAGAATGAGGAATGACTTCTTTAACCGGAAGTCTTCGGCTGCCAATGCTGATTATTAATCAAAATTCGAGCAGCGGCGGGATTCGAACGCAGTACAGAAGACGTTTTGATTATGAGAGAAAGACGCAACCACTAGACCACGGGTGCATACAGAAGAGGTTTCAGATATCCCCATAGGAAATAATCAACGGGATTCAGCTCACTTGATCTCGCAGGCCATGGAATAGGATCTCCCCTTCCAATCCCGCAGGAAATACAGCACTGAGATGATTGTACTGTATTGTATTGCACGTCTCTGAACAGTATTCATAGCGCGTTCCATCATGGGACAATGTAAATACGGTACATTAGGGCCACCTTATAGATAAATAAAGTAAACTAAACGTGCATCACGACTTCCTAGTATTCAAGCTCGTCCTCCTTGTTTCCTTGCAGAAAATAAAGAATGTACATGCAAATAAGCAGCATAGTACATGTAAACTTGTACGCATGTCATTCATAAATATGCTGGAAGACAGTAATGCTAGATGAAGCGGTAGACAAGTTTACTTCCATATCTCCTTAAGCTGGCTTCAGTGGAACATTTTCTATGTCCTGTTACATTTTTGGATGCTATTTCGGAAACATCCTGTATATCATACTCCGTCCTTGAGATCGCTGCTGGCTGAAGTATCCATCTGAATTGCAGACTCTGGAATGTCCTATTCAAACTTCACCCATTTCTTCTTCCAGGCAACTACAGCTATCTCATTACATCCTTTCTAATACACGCAGCAATAAACATATCCCACCCACACATGATCTAGGTTTTCTAAGGAAACGTCCTATCAAGATTCTTTAAAGGCACATTTGCAGGATGGCCGTGGATATATAGCAAAACGTAGATATAAGTTCAGAATATAAATAAAAAATTACATAAGATACTAATCAGCATAAGCGGTTGTATCGATTGTGGCGTACAACCAAAAAAAATGGGCTCTGAGCACTATGGGACTCAACATCTGAGGTCATCAGTCCCCTAGAACGTAGAACTACTTAAACCTAATTAACCTAAGGACATCACACACAGCCATGCCCGAGGCAGGATTCGAACCTGCGACCGCAGCGGTCGCGCGGTTCCAGATTGAAGCGCCTAGAACGGCTAGGCCACACCGGCCGGCGGCGTGCAACCACTGAAACATTAGAATAATTACGCAGTTCAGTTGTCTTGCCAAGAAGACGGCACCTTTTTTGTTCTGGAAGCCGTCCTGACCGGATGCATATCTGCCATCGCTGCAGATAATTATTTGGCACACCGTCATCATTCTATGAGACGCATAGGCGTATTCATAGTCGCACACAGCAACAGAATTAATGCAAGTGACTGTATTGTTCAATTTAGTATAATGTTTTGTGAATATAGTGCTATTATTTATAATCTTGTGTTTCGTTTATGTTACGAGCTATTGTTCCAATTAAACGGCGTCTTGGCAAGGCTAAAGGTCCCTTGTTACAAATTACATCGAAGGTCCAGTACGAACCAAAGCTTTGGAATTATTCAAACTACGACGTCCGACATTTTCAGAAAAATCACGGTCAATTCACAATGAACGGACCTTACACAAAAAGCCACTGTCAAGCGCGCAAAGTTAGTATAAACTGATCACAGACTATTGTCATTAATTAGTATTATTTGCTTACTTTTCGATATACTCAAACCAGACAGGAAAAGCCACGAAAAATCAAAACTCCTTTATCTCCTACACATAGCTGATGTCTCAAAACCATATCCTCTTGTGTACTTACTCCAATAAGCTGCCAACATAGCATTCCAGCCGAAAACTATATGAAAAAAGAAGAGTGGTGTCCAGCCCCGTGACCTCTACGTAGCTGCTCGCAACCGTCAAATTGACCTCACTAAAATGCTAGGATAAGGACTCGGCATCGTCTACTAACTACCAAAGGAAAGCCCACAACAGACTAAAACTGCTAATGAGCCAGATATAGGGACTAAATCCAACCGCCATTATTCATACATACTAGACATCCATCCTTCCTATTGTCAGCTATATGCTGATAATATGAACTCCACTCGTCCGATGTTTTATCAGTCCTACAACACATACTTTACGTCGCTTTCTGTAATAGATTATTTTCAGCTGCGTTCTGCACCAGCAGATAAATTTCCCACTCATGCTCAGACATCTAGAACGTCTTTGCCTATCCTGTAATGAGACGCTTTCTTCTAACTTGGCACTGTAACCAGTGATCAAGCAAATGGAAAACTGTCGCCTAAGTGTGACACAAGAAGCTGTAGAGGTCCGACGTGAAGGAATGCTCCACCCTTGCACTAGAGCAGGGCTAGTTACCACATGTCCAACCTCAAAACTCCTGCGAGCGCTGGAGTATAGTCAATACAACGAAGTATAGAGGGCAGTTTGTTGCAGGGGTGACCCGAATGACACCAAATCCGAGTCTGGTGCCACACCGCTCCCGAGGCCTACATCTGGAAGAATGATGTCAAATCATAACATAGGAGGAGCAATCCTTAATAATGCTCTAGCTACGCAGTCTCCGTCACCATCTACGCAGAGTCACTCCACGAAAGTCGTCTACATGATGTGCGTAACCAGGCTACTGCTACTAGATGCCGTCTCCTCTAGTTGCAGTTCCACAGCTTTCGGGAGCTGACTGGTTCCTTTAAGCTGCAGGGCCATCTGCTGACTGACTTCTACGGACTTCAAGGCGCCTACCTAGGAGCCCATTGCTCGCAACTGGGCCTGAGTTGCTGCTAAGCTGTCGACTGCCCTTTGCACAGACACTGCACTACTGCAGCCTTGCGTATATGAATATGTGAACCACTGTCACTGCATCCTACGCTGTGTACCTTGGTTCGCCTCCAAATATGCGTGTTTCTTTTACTGAGTCGCGCGTCGGATCCATATGGAATGTCTGACCTACTGTGAGGCTTGGTCACAGCGGACTGGACTCATTCGTATGTCTGATGTGACACTTCACTCACCAGGGTGCTGATACGGTAACTTCGCCATCGCTGTCGCCTGCCTAACGTGACAACTCTGGGCACTGGATGGCCACCAACGCTGTGCGCTGAGCTAAACACACACTCTACCCACCTGGAGTAGCTCGCGTCCCTGGGTGGTGACCGCAGCTAGACAATTTTTCGACTGCTTTACTGTATCCAATGAATAAACGACTATGTCTTTTACTGCTCCTACAGCTCTGTGATGGTTGTCCACCAGGCTCTACATACCTTCTGCCCCATCAACCAACCTACGTCGTCATCCCCACATTCAATGAAAAAATAAACTCTCCAACCATACTGAATCCGTTGCATCTACATCTAATATAAATGTATATCCAAACACCCCATTGTATCCCCTGTGCTCGAAAACCCTGGCATGCTGTCTGGCCCGTAAGAGAACAAGCTACTGTTTCTCTATCTACAAACACTCTTTGTCCTTTCCTGGTGAAATTTTAATCACCTCTTTCCAGACAGTAAAACAATTCAAGAGATCTTGTCCTCCTGTCACATAGAACCTACCCTACTCGTCATTTCCAGATGTACGAGGTGTGGCTAGAAAAAAACCGGACTAGTACTGGTGAAACAATAAAACGAATGCAATAAGGCTGAAAGTCGCGTGGCCTGTCACGTGACTCTCGCTCCGCCTACTGCTCGAGTTTCATCTGCCTCCTGCACTCAGTCTGCCCGTGGCGTCTGTTTTAAGTAGTTGACGTTTTGTCTGTGCATCGGAAAATGTTGAGTGTACAGAAAGAACAGCGTGTTAACATCAAATTTTGTTTCAAACTAGGAAAATCTGCAAGTGAAACGTTTGTAATGTTACAACAAGTGTATGGCGATGATTGTTTATCGCGAACACAAGTGTTTGAGTGGTTTAAACGATTTAAAGATGGCCGTGAAGACACCAGTGATGACACTCGCACTGGCAGACCATTGTCAGCAAAAACTGATGCAAACATTGAAAAAATCGGTAAACTTGTTCGACAAGATCGCCGTTTAACAATCAGAGCAGTGTCTGAGTTAACAGGAGTTGACAAGGAAAGTGTTAGGCAGATTCTTCATGAAAGTTTCAACATGAACAAAGTGTGTTCAAAAATGGTTCCAAAGTGTCTCACAATTGAACAAAAGGAACGCCGAAGAATGATTTGTTCTGACATCCTGGAAAACATTGAAAGTGATCCCACCTTCTTACAAAATGTTATTACTTGCGATGAATCGTGGTTTTTTACTTACGATCCCGAAACTAAACGCCAATCGATGCATTGGAAAACTCCTGGTTCTCCACGACAAAAAAAAGCACGAATGTCAAAATCGAAATTCAAGGCAATGATGATTGTTTTTTTTTGACATCAAAGGGATTGTGCACATTGATTGGGTACCAGAGGGACAAACAGTGAATCAGCATTACTACATTAGCGTCCTGGCTACCCTACGTGAGCGAGTATGGAGAAAACGGAACGATTTGTGGAGAAAAAAGTCATGGATCCTTCACCAAGACAATGCCCCAGCTCACAGTGCGTTGTCAGTGAAGACGTTTTTGGCAAAACACAACATTCCCATCTTAGATCATCCACCCTACTCACCTGATTTGGCCCCCTGTGACTTTTTTTTCCCTAAAGTCAAGTCAGCTTTGAAAGGAACTAGATTTGAGACTGTTGAAGCAGTAAAAGAAAAAGCGACGGAAGTAATGTATGGACTTACCGAAAATGATCTGCAGCATTGCTATGAACACTGGAAAATTCGTATGGAGCGGTGTAGAGATCGAGGAGGAGAGTACATTGAAGGAGATAACATGAAATTGTAAATAATTGTAAATAAATGTTTTTTCCAACATCAGTCCGGTTTTTTTCTAGCCGCACCTCGTACACTGCAGCTCACCTTGCTTATACCAACTCACTTTCTGACATCCTTTTACAACTTATTTGATCATTCACATCTCACATCCTTTTCTTGTGTAGTATTCCTTCAGTCCTGCACCATCACCAAGAGTCTTCACCACAACCATCACCATCAATTATAGAACTATCATCAAAATAATGATAAACTGATCCCACAAATACGTGAATTCTATTTTACAATGGTCAACAAGCGACAACTCGGCTGCTGCCATCTCACCACCAAGAGGAAAAATGTAAATAAATAATAAATAAAAATTAGCGTATCAACTTTCGGGCCACTCCAGGTTTAACCATGTTCAGTGGCCCGACATCATTATCAGACAGCGCATTCTCCTATTCTAGAATGACTCCATAGATTCCAGATTCCTACTGCAGAGGTTCATGGTACAACCTAACATGGTTTCCTATGAAGTCACCGGAATATTTTTCAAGAAGTAATACGTAAAATAATGGTTTGGAAATGTCTCATCAGTGGGTAGTACTAAAAACGGAATCTAATTTGTGGAATAGGCGGTGCCACCAATGATAATATTTGTGACTGTCGTAGAAATCAGTTAGTCCATGACCACTGACTGCATGCAAGGACAATTTTCAGAATTCCCGATTCCTTCTAAGGTTTTCGGGAGGTTTCCTCAGTTGTAAGCGAAATATCGGTATTGGTAATCTATTCCGATTTGTTTATTCTGAAAGGGAAACCTCTCTGCCCTACTGTAGATCATCTGGTATTCAGTTAAAAAGAACAGACCGTCTACAATGGGCCAGATTTAAAACACACGTCTGTGCTCTTAAGGAAAAAAAAAAAACCACGTGCAGAGGCCATCTTTAATACCGTCTTTTCTATCGACAGACGTTCTTATTTCTCAGTTGTAATTACGAACAAGTTCAGACCTTTCAATTGGACGCCAGCTCGACGACTTGAGTGTCCGTAATCTACCCTAGTAATCCTGCTGGGGAAAAACTCTGAGACGACAAAAGTAGTGGGATACCTCCTTATATAGCGTCGGACCTCCTTCTGCCCAGTGTAGTGCAGCAACTCGACGTGGTGTGGACTCTACAAGTCGTTGGAAGTCCCCTGCAGAAATACTGAGCCATGATGCCTCTATTGCCGTCCATAACTGCGAAAATGGTGCCGGTGCACGATTTGGTGCACGAACTGACCTCTCCATTATGTACCATAATGTTCGATGGAGTTCATGTAGAGCGGATCTGTGTGGCCAAATTATTCGCTGGAATTGTCTAGAACGTTCTTCAAACCAATCCTGAACAAGTGTGGCCCAGTGACCGGTTTAGGAACATAAAGCCAGTGAATGGCTGCAGATGGTCTCAGTTGATTGAGTTAGACTAGAGGACGTAGTCGATTCGATGTAAACAGAGCCCACACAATTTGAAGCCACCACCAGCTTGCACAGTGTCTTGTTGACAACATAGCTCCATGGGTTCGTGGGTCGGAGCCACATTCGAATCCTACATTGAGCTCCTATCAACTGAAATTAGGGCTGATCTGACCAGGCCGCAGTTTTCCCGTCGTCTTTCCAGTCGTCAAGGGTCCAACAGATACGGTCACGAGCCGAAGAGAAGTGCTGCAGGCTATGTCGTGCTGTTGGCAAACGCTCGCGCCTCAGTCGTCTGCTGCCATAGTCCATTTCCCAGCACTGTCATAACCGATAAGTTCGTCGTGTGTGACACATTGATTTCTGCCTTTATTTCAAGCAGTGTTACTTGTGTTGCTTGTCTGTTAACACTGACAGCTCCACGTCGACAGCTGTCGATTGGTAAGTGAAGGCCGTCGGCGACTGCATTGTCCATAGTGAGACGTAATGCATGAAATTTGGTATTCCTGGCGCACTGTCTGCGCTGTGGGTCCCGGAATATTGAATTTCCTAGCGTTCACGAAATGGAATGTCCCATGCGTCTAGCTTCAGCTACCATTTCGCGTCCAAGTCTGTTAATTCCCTTCGTGCGGCCAGAATCACGTCGGAAAGCTTTTCACACGAATCACCTGAGTACAAATGACAGCTCCGCCAATGCACCTGCACGCGACAATACTGCCATCTGTTTATACGCATATCGCCAACCCCTGGCTTTTGTCACCTCAGAGTAGTACCTACAGTCTGACGTGTCGTTCCTGTCGATTCTTCACATCAATGGAAGGCGAAGGCTAAATTGAAGGCAGAACAAAGTATTTCGTCGCTGAACGGGATTGAGTTACTGTGACGTTTCGGATCCAAAGGCAGGTGCTTTTCACCAAGCCATCAGGTCCTGCTATTTCTTAAGTAAGGATGTGGTCGAGGGGAACCGACAGAATGACAGTTTCAGTGAAAGGAGGGAGGCAGGGCATCAGGAATTCGATACTGGGACTGTTTCTCTTCCCTCAATGGCTAGTCCATGTGGAACAGTCAAATTGTACAATGGTTCTGAATACACGTTAAAATGCGAGCCCATTACTGACAACCTAAGCCAGTCCCCAGGGACGCAAGGGCGTATCACTGTGAATAGAACCATAGGTAGTAAAGCATCATTTTGATCAAACTGACATTCGATTTAATTCTCAGGCTAGAATCAGGTGGACTGAAAGAAATGAGGAAGTTCTTTGGAGACTATGCGAGGATAGAAATATATGGAAAAATTGACAAGGCGAAGTGACTGGATGATAGGGCACGTGTTAAGATATCAGGAAATAACCTGTGCGGTACCAGAGAGAGGAATATATCCAACAAATAACTGAGGACGTCAGCTGTAAGGTGGGTCTGACATGAAGAGGTTGGTACAGGGGAGGAAGTCGTGGCGAGCCGCATTAAATCACTTAATTAATTGATGACAAAAATAAAACTGTGATTTTCTGTGGCATGTCAGATAATAGTGTTTGTGAGACTACTGACTCTCTTGTATTCTACTCTTATCCTTTCTTGCCTGAGATACTAGGACCTCGTTCAGAACCAGTAGGTTGTTAAGTGGCTCGTAAAACAATATGTTTGAAAGGATAATCAACCATCAACGCGGTTCAAGCCAATGATTCAGCAGGAGACACCAAGTATTGCTACATTGTGGAGTTTTTGCAGTATGGGCAACTATTTAAGGAATGTAACAGTGAGTGTCTTCGATCTTTCTTCACCAATAAAATGTTTTCTTTTGTAAACGTGGTGTTGTTACTGGCGTGCGTCAAATAGAACTGACTTGGATGAGGACAGCGGATGTTGTGTAGCCACATAAAAGTCAAGAACATTTCATACAGTATTAGTCACAATTTCGTCTGGCGTCCTACCATATCACGATGCCGAAATTAGTGTATATTTGACCACTATAACCGCTATACGCGATATCTGCAGGAAAGATGCCATTTCGCACCTTGGATCATATGATAGCCACATTGCCCCCCACCCCTTTCCCCGCCCCCTTACGTCACCTGTTGAGCGAAACAGTTTTTCCATTTCGATGTAGTACACTGAAATAGAAGCATCATACATAAGTGTCATAGTGTTCATTCATCGAGTTTATGCATGTATGACTGATTTAATTGTTTCTACGAAATATAACTTGGCTTGTACATCAGTTTTAGCGAGAACAGGAGTGCTACGAATGTGCGGACAAGCCAGTACAAAACGTTGGAATTTAAATTAGCCACGTGAAAGATTTAAGCAAACTGGCTAACTACTGCTCGAAATTCACCGTGTGTCACCTGCCACTACATGCCAGTGTTCGACGAGTTAGGCGCCAGCATTGCTGCTTAATCACACTGAGACATATACTGCTCCATAAAACGCTAGTCGGGCCGGAGTTCAGGCCTTTACGTGAAAGAAGCCTCGCCATCGGCTTTATTATCTGCAGACGGAAGATTGTAGAAGGTAAAAGGAAGACAGAAGACAGAAAAGAGAAAAGACAAGACTGCGACAAGAAACAAGGACGAGCGCGCGCGCGCGCGTGTGTGTGTGTGTGTGTGTGTGTCTGTGTGTGGAAGGTTGGGTGGGTGAAGGGTGGAAGGTGAGCAGGATTACAGTCAGACGAATTACTTACTAAAATATTAGGACATGGGATGGCCAATGCATGCATGTATATCTTACAGACAGATAAAAATAGGGCGAAAAAAATTACATGTACTAAATTTTAGAGTGTTTGGAGGAGTTAAAAAGGAACATCTTATTGTGCAGCAAAAGTTTGACAAGTTCACCACGAAGTGAAAATTCTGACGCTAATGATGTTCAGTGACAGGCCAACGAAGTTAAGCGCTGTCGGGCTTGGCTAGCACTTTGATGGGTCACCGTCCACACCTGCCAAGTGCTGTTGACAAGCGGTGTGCAGTCAGCCCTTATGGGACCAATTGAGGAGCTACTTGACTGACAATTAGCGGCAACTTTAACGAAAACTGACAACGGCCGGGAGAGCGGTGTGCTGACCACATATCCCTCCGTACTCACATACGCTGACGCGTAAGAAATGAGGGTGACACGGCGGCCAGTCGGTACCATTGGGTCTTCAATGACTATTCGGACGGTGTATGTTTTTTTATGTTCAGTGACTGTGTTCAAACTGCCATGTGGCTAATATTGTTTTTACAGTGTTGCTGAAAATGTCGTCCGTTTACATTAATGCACAACTTGTATCTATGGGGAAACAGGTCGTCTAACTCTCCGGAAGGGTTGGTTGCCCCTTTGTCTTCAGATGCAGCCATTATTAATGAAAAACCTTGTTGTCTCGAGCCTTTTAGCCCGGTGTATGACTGAAAAATTTCCCTAAAAATTGTATCTGAGTATGAGGTGCCCAGATGCGTACCTGAGTTTTCGAGGGAGCTGCTACAGGGACAATAATTGCCTAATGTGGCACAAGCATCACTTCGTGCGCCCGCGATTGCGCGTTTGTGTGTGTGTGTGTGTGTGTGTGTGTGTGTGTGGTAGGGACGGGCACTTCTTATTGGCGTGTAAGTATGAATAATGGGGACGAGATTTACAAGATATTTGTGAACTGTTTAACTTTTTGTGTTTGTCAGTCAAACAAGACACAGCAACGTAGGACCAAGATCAGCGCTTACATGGTTACCTCCAGCGGCGCACGTGAAGGAAGATCTTGGATACGCATTTCAATTTGAATAATGGAGACGGGATTTATAGCATGTCTGTGAAATTACAGATTTCGGTGCTTTCCAGTCAAACAAGACCTAAATCCGAGGCCATGTATCCATTGGTTACCTCCAACGGTGCAGGTGAAAGAAATTCTTGGATGCGATCTCCAGCCGAGCAGGTACGTTCCTGCTGCCTCCAGATGGCCTGCGTGCCCTATAATTTAGCAGCCGCTGAGCACGCAACGTGGCTCATGTCATACATGGTGCATCCTTTGACCTAGACTCCCTCTGTACCTGTATTACAGTAAATTCTCTCTTTAATTTTGTTTGACTTTAGCGAACAGGGAGGCCATAATTGACTTTTGGCACTGATATCATCGCTCAAGCACCAAACGTTTAAGAGTGGAAAATGACTGGAAAATTTTCTGTGTGTGTTTTTTTTTTAATTTTTGTCCTTAAACAGAGCTTTGATGATATAAAAAACGAAAAGGAGGGGAACAAGGTGGCAGGGAGACACAAATATTGGCTGCAAGCTAACGGAAAAATCGTCATCGTGGAGAGGTGATCACTTGCCTGGTAGACAGTATGACGCACTATCCTTGATATAGTTTTTAATATTTTTCGTAGACATTGGTTGAACACAAAATAACTGTGTAGAAAAGTATTTGTAGGTCCAAGAGATAATGCATCAAGAAAATTCACTTATTTTGAGAAAGCTCAGTTTCTAGTTGCGAAAAGACGTTACGTAATATCCAATTTAAGGTCCAGTGTTTGAAGTGACCCGGGATGGAGATAATAGTTCTTTTCTTTCAGTAATTGTTTTATTCATCCTTCCACATACCACCTCACACATGTTTCCAACATACGACAGGTAAAACTTAGAGTTCATCAGTAATTCCAAAGAGTTTATCTAGGTGTTAACCCAAGCCAAGCTAAAAACGGTATATACGAGTCTGCAAACACTCTGGGCTCAACTCCCTCTCAATGTGCGTCGAACAAACTCAATATAAGTATTTCGTTGAAGAACATTCCAGAATATACCGTAAGTCAAAATAAAAGTAAGATAACTTCCATTTTTTAGATTATTTATCAGATTTAGTTTATTTAAAATTTCGTGAATATATTTATTTGTGTGAAGAGTTTTTAGTGATAATATCCGATAACAACAGTTACAAAATTTGCAGATATAAAAATTATAAACTTCCTGTTATATTGCGATATCAATTATATATCGATAGTAGACTAAAAAATAGAGATAGAAACTTATATTTTATATGCACTTGAAACTGAATGGTAAAAATAGTAAAAATTAATGTATTTTTAAAGCATTTGCTGTTAATTACTTGCCAGGGAATTTTTATAGGGTAAGATTGAATTTTGAGAATATGTCGACACATCAGAATAAAATTATATTTACGGAGAAATTGTGCCAAACAACCATAAAAAGTAGTAAATATCCACAGATATGGATTAAATACCAGAATGAGATTTTCACTCTGCAGCGGAGAGTGCGCTGATATGAAACTTCCTGGTAGATTAAAACTGTGTGCCGGACCGAGACTCGAACTCGGGTACTGGCAGAAGTAAAGCTGTGAGTACCGGGCGTGAGTCGTGCTTGGGTAGCTCAGTTGGCAGAGCACTTGCCCGCGAAAGGCAATGGTCCCGAGTTCGACTCTCGGACCTGCACACAGTTTTAATCTGCCAGGAAGTTTCATGGATTAAATAATTTAGAAATAATAACGTATTCAAATCTCGACAAAATGTAGGTGGTATCGCAGCTTTCTGTAAACGAGCAAGAGACCTGAAAGGACTGGATTCATTGTAACCGTACGCACAGAACGGAGATTTACGGTGATGACCAGATTGGGAAAAATGACTCGAAATCAAATTAAAGTATTTCAGTATTAGTAGTTGCAGCCAGTCTCCTTATGTTGCTACTTGCATCTGTTGACCTACTAAAGTGGTTCCTAACTTTCCTGAGACCATTTCCCCTGAATGTAATCAGGTATTAGCTATTAGCCCCTTTCCTCTTCCACCCCCATCCTCATGACCAGCAATATTAGCGCCTAACTAACTTTGGAATGAAATATTTCTTTGAATACTTTTGTTTTAAAATGACAAAAGGTAAGTGACATTTAGTTTTTGTAAATATCATATTAAACCATGAACTATTAAGTCAGTGAGACAACTAGTGCTGTCTATTTCTAACAACCTTTTTCTATAGAATGTCTATGTAGTTCTCAGTGCATCGCGAGTGGTACTTACTTCTCTTTTTCCGAAGAGAAGGCTAACTATCCATATTGAGGAAACACGCTTCCTCTGCACCACTCCTCTGCCTAGCGACACTTGCTTCACCCACAACCTACAGCCCCATTTAAAATCAACTTAGTTAAAATGTGTGCACTATACTTAATGTTGTAAATCACTCGATTGCTGGACTCCTTACTTTTGAATGACCTCAGACTGGAAGACTTCAGGCTGGCAATGCTTTTTGTCTCACCACTGCTACTACTAATCTACTACTACTACTACTTATAATAGTAATAATAACAATAATAATGATTGTGTAGGCCCTACACAAATGAGCAACCAATGCATAGGTACTGTTGTGTTGTGCTTCAGTTCCTTTACTTATTATTTCGAAGTGAATAATGAAGCAATTTCTGGTCCACTTCAGGAACTAACTCTTAGAAGAAATTTTCAAGAGATATTTAAGCGCATGTGATTTGTATGTTCCATTTTATTATCACAGATGCATTGTACAGAGCATACGTGTAATGGGTGGACTATGTGAAGAAGAGATTTTCATACATTGATTTCACAAGCTCTAACCTCATCACGTTGTGTTATACGTTAAAACTAATATTTGAAAAAAAATTTAATTATTGGTAAGTTATGTGACTAGTATCACAGCCTCATGAAACAGTGATAATAGTAACGACTTTTTAAAAATAATTTAGTGTTATGCCGAAACACAGTCGTACGCTTTTCTTTTTATCCAACAGAAAATTTCACTCTGCGCCTCGAAGGATAACTAACCTCAGCTTCGGGAGCAATAACCCACAAGATCAAGAATAAATATGACACACATTTTGCGAACGAATTTTTTATGCTGTTTTTACCAGAACATCTTTACGTAATTCTTTTAGTCATCTTTACTAGTCTACAGAGAAACAAAAGACACAGTAAAGAAAAGGTTTTAGAAATATAGCTACCAACCGCAAAATTTGTTAACTATTTAAATTATTTAACCGTCAACATATTTCGAGGTTAAACCTCATCGTCAGGCTACAGTGGTGGTACAAAAATATTTAACGGAAGTACATATAAATGTGAAAGTTTTTGTGTAGTCTTGCCCTGTGCTGTGGTCATTTTGCGGAGAAAGAGTACGATAATATAGGAAAAGGTGGTGTCTCTTTGTATGATGGTCTGCTGTCCATAGGGTTTAGTGCTGTGGTCATTTTGCGGAGAAAGAGTACGATAATATAGGAAAAGGTGGTGTCTCTTTGTATGATGGTCTGCTGTCCATAGGGTTTAGTTTTCCCATTTTTGGCCATAGATGAATATTACCATTTCCTCGGAGACGTCCATTCTCCAATTCTTTCCTAAAGTATGCAGTACTTTAAGATCGTTCACTATATCTCCTGTTTCGTCTACGTGTTTCGTTACAGCTCACTTGTTAGCACTGCCTAAAAATGGTAATTTCTCCAGGGCATACTGTATTGGCATTTTTTCTGGTACGATATGAGCAGTTTTCATTCTGGTATAAACATTGTCAACTTGTCAGACAAGCTGAGTAAAATTCCAATGAGCATTCACATTCCAAAGGTCAACCTAAAGAAAAGAACCAGAATATTTAGAAAACATGAGTTGTAAAAAATGTTTTCGGAAAGGGGGGGATGCGAACCTTAACCTTTTACTTCACAGCTCACAATGTTATCACATTATCTCCGCCTTCAATGTAACAACCAGATCTTTTGATTGTATCTACAAATGTCATTGTTCGCTATTTAACTGTATCAAATTGTATCAAAACGAAGCGCTTTTGATAGATCATCACTGTGCCGTAGCGTTCAAAAGACATAATTTCAAGCCTTTATCTATCGATATGTAGTTTCTTGTCATTTTATTATAACAAATCGTAGCTAGACTGATGCGGTTTCGAGAGATCCTCAATTCGCTCATGCTTTTAAACAGCTTATGTTCATGCCACATACTTTGTGATAAAGGAAAGAAAAGTAGTTTAACTCAGTACCATATGGTGGCTCATAAGTTCTGCTTGTATTACTATGAGGCATCTCATTGGCTACGTTCCTCTCCACGAGGGAAAAAATTGACATGCCAACTTCTTCGTTTCGCACCCCGCAGTGTAGCGGAATTTCGAATTCCAGCTGTGACGTCATCAGCTCCTCGTCCATGTGGGTATTCAAGTCCCGTGAGAGTACAGCTTAGAGCCGACAGCACACGGACCATGGATTCGAGTGTTAAGCGTTGAGCGTGCCAAGTTCAACGTGCTGCTGAACGCTCAGAAATGATGTGACTTGTGTTGAAGGTACTTGGTGTACGTGATGCAAGCACGCTTCGGCGGCAGTTGTCGGCTGTATCTGGCTTGCAAAGCACACTGTTTAGGAAACGGACGGCGCGAAATTCCTGCGTTACTTCTATTGAAACGCATGTTTCCTTCCTTGTTCAAATGCTACTCCTGTTGTTCTGACTGTCGTATACATAGATAAAAACTTCAGTGTTCATGGACATGTTAGAAGGCACAAAGGAAGGTACCATGTCCAGTCAATATTGACATTGGTTTGTAAAAGTTCGCTGGCCGCGGGGGTCTCTCGGTTCTAGGCGCTCAGTCCGGAACCGTGCGACTGCTACGGTCGCAGGTTCGAATCCTGCCTCGGGCATGAATGTGTGTGATGTCCTTAGGTTAGTCTAAGTAGTTCTAAGTTCTAGGGGACTGATGACTACAGATGTTAAGTCCCATAGTGCTCAGAGCCATTTGAACCATTTTTTGTAAAAGTTCCATTACAAATAGTGCGATACAGATTTATAATAGTTTCTCGCATAAGACAATAATTATTTCATCATTCTCACGTTTAGTAAACCCCTAAAGTCATTCTTATTTGTTCACTGTTCCCATGAAGTAGCAAAATCTTTACGACATGTGAAATACAAAACTCGAAACAAGTGCAAAATATCTTTCTGCAAGTAGTGCGAACTGTCTTGTGCTTGTAGATAAAACCAATCGAACGGACTTACTCTTCGGAAAGAGCGCACTTATATTTACGTAACTTCGAGTACTACAGAATAAATTTCTACTCAACTAATGAAGTATCAGAACCAATTAGAACTCGCGAAGGTTAGAAAAACGTTTAGATCCAGCACCGTGTCACCTGCTAACTACTCATTGTGCTACACTGACCCCGAATGATTTACGACCACACATTTTATGTAACCATCTCTATAAAGCGTTAATAGTAGATATGCTGTTAACTGACATTTAATTTAACAATCTGTACCAAGGGCAAGCGTGTATAATGGATCATCACTGTACCATTGCCTTGAAACGACATACTTCCATAATACGCACGTTACAATAATTCTGTTCAGATGGTTCAAATGGCTCTAAGCACTACGGAGCTTAACATCTGAGGTCATCAGTCCCCTAGACTTAGAACCACTTAAACCTAACTAACCTAAGGACATCACACACATCCATGAACGAGGTAGGATTCGAACCTCCGACCGTAGCAGCAGCTCGGCCACAGCGCCCGGCAATAATTTTGTAATCACCAATGTGACGTTCCCCGTCATTTCATTGTAACAAATCATAAATTATCGACTGGCTCTCGAGAGATCCTCAGTCTCCCGGTACGTAGAAACGGCATATACAGGGTGTTACAAAAACGTACGGCCAAACTTTCAGGAAACATTCCTCACACACAAATAAAGAAAAGGTGTTATGTGGACATGTGTCCGGAAACGCTTAATTTCCATGTTAGAGCACATTTTAGTTTCGTCAGTATGTACTGTACTTCCTCGATTCACCGCCAGTTGGCCCAGTTGAAGGAAGGTAATGTTGACTTCGGTGCTTGTGTTGACATGCGACTCATTGCTCCACAGTACTAGCATCAAGCACATCAGTACGTAGTATGAACAGGTTAGTGGTCATCACGAACGTGGTTTTGCAGTCAGTACAATGTTTACAAATGTGGAGTTGGCAGATGCCCATTTGATGTAAGGATTAGCACGGGGCAATAGCCGTGGCGCGGTACGTTTGTATCGATACAGATTTCCAGAACGAAGGTGTCCCGACAGGAAGACGTTCGAAGCAATTGATCGGCGTCTTAGGGAGCACGGAACATTCCAGCCTATGACTCGCGACTGGGGAAGACCTAGAACGACGAGGACACCTGCAATGGACGAGACAATTCTTCGTGCAGTGGATGATAACCCTAATGTCAGCGTCAGAGAAGTTGCTGCTGTACAAGGTAACGTTGACCACGTCACTGTATGGAGAGTGCTACGGGAGAACCAGTTGTTTCCGTACCATGAACAGCGCGTGCAGGCACTATGAGCAGCTAATTGGCCTCCGCGGGTAGACTTCTGCGAATGGTTCATCCAACAATGTGTCAATCCTCATTTCAGTACAAATGTTCTCTTTACGGATGAGGCTTCATTCCAACGTGATTAAATTTTAAATTTTTCACTATCAACATGTGTGGGATGACAAGAATCCGCACGCAATTGTGCGATCACGTCATCAACACAGATTTTCTGTGAACGTTTGGGCAGGCGTTGTTGGTGATGTCTTGATTGAGCCCCATGTTCTACCACCTACGCTCAATGGACCACGTTATCATGATTTCATACGGGATACTCTACCTGTGCTGCTAGAACATGTGCCTTTACAAGTACGACACAACATGCGGTTCATGCACGATGGAGCTCCTGCACATTTCAGTCGAAGTGTTCGTACGCTTCTCAACAACAGATTCGGTGACCGATGGATTGGTAGAGGCGGACCAATTCCATGGCCTCCACGCTCTCCTGACCTCAACTCTCTTGACTTTCATTTATGGGGGCATTTGAAAGCTCTTGTCTACGCAACCCCGGTACCAAATGTAGAGACTCTTCGTGCTCGTATTGTGGACGGCTGTGATACAATACGCCATTCTCCAGGGCTGCATCAGCGCATCAGGGATTCCATGCGACGGAGGGTGGATGCATGTATCCTCGCTAACGGAGGACATTTTGAACATTTCCTGTAACAAAGTGTTTGAACTCACGCTGGTACTGTAAATAGGCTGTTTAGGTTCTTATATTGGTAACGCCACCGCCACGTAGCACTCTGTATGAAAATCACTGGCTGTGCTGTGTGCAGTCTGTGGCTGGGTTGCATTGTTGTTGGCTATTGTAGTGTTGGGCAGTTGGCTGTTAACAGCACTTGCCCGCGAAAGGCAAAGGTCCCGAGTTCGAGTCTCGGTCGGGCACACAGTTTTAATCTGCCAGGAAGTTTCATATCAGCGCACACTCCGCTGCAGAGTGAAAATCTCATTCTGGAAACATCCCCCAGGCTGTGGCTAAGCCATGTCTCCGCAATATCCTTTCTTTCAGGAGTGCTAGTTCTGCAAGGTTCGCAGGAGAGCTTCTGTAAAGTTTGGAAGGTAGGAGACGAGGTACTGGCAGAAGTAAAGCTGTGAGTACCGGGCGTGAGTCGTGCTTCGGTAGCTCAGTTGGTAGAGCACTTGCCCGCGAAAGGCAAAGGTCCCGAGTTCGAGTCTCGGTTGGGCACACAGTTTTAATCTGCCAGGAAGTTTCATATCAGCGCACACTTCCCTGCAGAGTGAAAATCTCATTCTGGTATAGGTTATTGTCAGTCAGGGCCATTCTTTTGTAGGGATTATTGAAAGTCAGATTGCATTGCGCTATAAATATTGTGTGTCAGTTTAGTGTTGATCAGAATAAGTAAAGGGAGTAATGTCTGAGTACGTCCAGTTTTGGTCAGCTGTTTGAAAAGCAAATAATGTGAGAGGTTTATCAGCACAGTCATTCATAATTTTTCTAAGGGGACGTATCAGTACGTTCTGTTGCTGTGTGTTTCCATTCCATGATTAATGTGATTTGAAGTGAAGTAATAAAATGAGCTCTAACATGGAAAGTAAGCGTTTCCGGACACATGTCCACATAAGATATTTTCTTTCTTTGTGTGTGAGGAATGTTTCCTGAAAGTTTGGCCGTACCTTTTTGTAACACCCTCTATAGATATTGGCCTCAACTGAAACCTAGTAGCCGGTCGGTGTGGCCGTGCGGTTAAAGGCGATTCAATCTGGAACCGCGTGACCGCTACGGTCGCAGGTTCGAATCCTGCCTCGGGCATGGATATGTGTCATATCCTTAGGTTAGTTAGGTTTAAGTAGTTCTAAGTTCTCAGGGACTGATGACCGCCGAAGTTAAGTCCCATAGTGCTCAGAGCCATTTTTTTTTTTAACCTAGTATGGAGTCTTTCGACTCTGTACTGAAGAGATACAGCGTACATGTGACATAGGTGGCGTTCCTCCATCTCAGTGGCCTACTTTCTGCCGCACTTTCAGAATATCTGACATATTAGATCTTGTTCTGCACGTTCAGAAAGATTCCCCTACATGCTTTTCTCTGCTATGACGTCACAATCTCGGCGCCCTCAACGCTCTAATGCACGGTTCGCGTGGCGACGGCTTAGTCGAGGTAGTTTTCCACGGAGGTTTCTCGCGAATGCATACCCTGTAGTATTATTTACCCTCCACAGCAGAGAACAAGCAGTGAGAGAAAGGACTCGGCGGTGCAACCCCCCCCCCCCCACCCCCACCAGCACAGCTAGTGCACCCGCCCACAGACTGTCGTCGCGGAGCAGGTGGGCGTCGGGGATTTGTCGCGGGCGTCGCCTCGGCGACGAGCAGTTAGGCGGGGAGGCCGCTTCCCGGCTTCCCCTGATTTATGTCTGGCAGCAGGACGCCGAGCACCGCACACCGTGTGACCTGCTTTCTGGAGGCCGGACCACCCAGGTGGCGCACACCGCCGACAAAGGCCTCTGCCGCCGACACGCGTCGCTGTCCTCGTGGAAGCGGCGAATGCTCGCTGTTTACGAGGAGAGCGGGCGGCCCACAGGTCACCGTTATAAACGGCCGCGCTAGCTGGCTCGCTGATCCCACATTTCTCACGTCCTCCCGGATTTCTTCTCGGGCTCCTCGTGTTCCCGAGGTCCGTGTTTCTAGTGATGCAAGAATGGTACAGTAGCGATGGAAAAAACCGAACGGTTAAAATCGATACCGTTATTTTAGTTCCGAACAACCGGTATTTTTCGGTATTTGCTTGGTCTCGATTATAGTAAATTTTTTGTTTATTACAAATAACGGGTAAAAACCTTTATATCTATTTGCCATTGCAGCAGTGCTCAAATTTTTGACTTCTAAGTAAATCGTTTTTGAAGATACGAGTAACGCTTATTCGTAAAATTTCCATTGCTTAGAAATGTTGAGTTATAACAGAAAATTGGAAAATCAGTCAGTGCCATTTCGAAAATGACACCGACAATTAAAAATGAGCAAAAGGCACGTGACACAAAAATCGGTACAGCATTGCTGAGACGACAGTGACCGTACTGACTTGTAACATGGCCTGTTACGCGATGCCTGTGCATGTGTCATGTGGAAGACATACCCACACCTAGTTTAAAAGTAGATAAACATATTTGACTACAAAACAGGGTTTTCTTCGAAATGTTGCACGGAAGTTTATTATGAAAACAGAAAGTAGCCCTTCTTAGAGGAAAAATAAGTGGTGCCAATCTCAGTGTTCATGCTTTAGCACTGACCATTTGGGATACCCAAACAGTGGCACGATCCTCGATTACAACATGGTTTCTTAGCAGTTTCAAAAAATTAGAATCAATAAGAGAATACTGGTGACTGCATGTAATATTCTACCCAACCCAAATTTTCAAGAAAAGCAACGACTGGTCGATCAGCTAAGTTTTCTTTAATTTACTTATTTTATTTCATTTCTCATGCTGTCCACCCCCTGGTAGCTGAGTGGTCAGCGTGACAATGGTCATTCCTAAGGGCCAGGGTTCAATTCGCGGCTGTGTCGAAGATTTTCCCCGCTCAGGGACTGGGTGTTGTGTTGTCCTAATCATCATCATTTCATCCCCATCGCCGCACAAGTCGCCGAAGTGGCGTCATATCGAAAGACTTACACCTGGCGAACGGTCTACCTGACGGGAGGCCCTACTCACACGACATTTATATTTTTTATTTCTCATCCTATGTATCTTCAAATATGGAAAAGCATAAGTATGAGGGAGCGTTAGAGTTTTTCAGTCTTTCTTCAATGTCTACATTTATTTTGGAAATAATAGCAATAAAAAAACGAAAATCGGTTATTTCCGGAACCGGTTATTTTGAGCGGTTTTAGCAGTCAGGTTAAACGGGACGTAAAACAAACAATGGGTGTAGGATTAAACTGGTTGTTTTAGCGACAACCGCCATTCGTATAATACGGATATACTGTACTGTGTCATTGGGTACTTCAACACCTACAACATATTCTTAATTTAATGATTTCATCATAGTTCCGGGGGAAGCTGAGATTCTCTTCTCCTAACGGGCACGTCCTCAGGTGGCGTACAACTGAAGGCTCTGCAGATATTCAGGGCAGGTGGGAAATGAAATACCACACATGGAGCAACACAGAAATCAAAATCCAAAGGCGGCTGTCCTCAGACTGGGCGGCGTGTGGTCAGCTGCAGGCGGCTGAGAAAAAACTCCAGAGCTAACAACCGTGTTTGTAAAACAGTCGTTCTAACAAAAAGAGCCACCACATACGTAATATTACAAATTATGGAAGAATGTGATGGGACACAAATTGCCACAGGTGGACAATCCCACCGCATCAAAATGTGTAAGCAGACAATGGGATTCTGGGGAGCCCGCAGCATCACACACAGGCGAGAGGGAGCGCTTTAGGATCTGAAGGAAGATGAAGTATAGAAAACCCAGTTACCTAGCTACTTCCAAATTAAATTCTTTATAAAAAACTCTAAAATAATCTGTCTTATAGACCACCTCAAGAACCATAAAATTCTCGTATCGTCCCTACAAGAAACCACATTCACGGATGAAAACAGTTTTGGTTATGGGGGTTTCATAATGTACAAAGGAAATATAAGCATTTCAGAATATACAAATGAGAGAGAAGAGAAAAAAAAAAAAGAATTTCCAGCTTGCTGGAGTAATTGCAGGACAGCAACTTGTGTTAATCAATACAATGGAAAATCCGCCGAAATTGCAAATTTCACTTTTATTTATTTGGCGACTTGTTTCGGATCAGGATTCATTTTCAAATGTTCAGTTAGTCAAAATGGTAGTTCCCCAAATATAGGAATCATGTCAAGATAACAAATACACTCCTGGAAATTGAAATAAGAACACCGTGAATTCATTGTCCCAGGAAGGGGAAACTTTATTGACACATTCCTGGGGTCAGATACATCACATGATCACATTGACAGAACCACAGGCACATAGACACAGGCAAGAGAGCATGCACAATGTCGGCACTAGTACAGTGTATATCCACCTTTCGCAGCAATGCAGGCTGCTATTCTCTCATGGAGCCGATCGTAGAGATGCTGGATGTAGTCCTGTGGAACGGCTTGCCATGCCATTTCCACCTGGCGCCTCAGTTGGACCAGCGTTCGTGCTGGACGTGCAGACCGCGTGAGACGACGCTTCATCCAGTTCCAAACATGCTCAATGGGGGACAGATCCGGAGATCTTGCTGGCCAGGGTAGTTGACTTACACCTTCTAGAGCACGTTGGGTGGCACGGGATACATGCGGACGTGCACTGTCCTGTTGGAACAGCAAGTTCCCTTTCCGGTCTAGGAATGAACGATGGGTTCGATGACGGTTTGGATGTACCGTGCACTATTCAGTGTCCCCTCGACGATCACCAGTGGTGTACGGCCAGTGTAGGAGATCGCTCCCCACACCATGATGCCGGGTATTGGCCCTGTGTGCCTCGGTCGTATGCAGTCCTGATTGTGGCGCTCACCTGCACGGCGCCAAACACGCATACGACCATCATTGGCACCAAGGCAGAAGCGACTCTCATCGCTGAAGACGACACGTCTCCATTCGTCCCTCCATTCACGCCTGTCGCGACACCACTGGAGGCGGGCTGCACGATGTTGGGGCGTGAGCGGAAGACGGCCTAACGGTGTGCGGGACCGTAGCCCAGCTTCATGGAGACGGTTGCGAATGGTCCTCGCCGATACCCCAGGAGCAACAGTGTCCCTAATTTGCTGGGAAGTGGCGGTGCGGTCCCCTACGGCACTGCGTAGGATCCTACGGTCTTGGCGTGCATCCGTGCGTCGCTGCGGTCCGGTCCCAGGTCGACGGGCACGTGCACCTTCCGCCGACCACTGGCGACAACATCGATGTACTGTGGAGACCTCACGCCCCACGTGTTGAGCAATTCGGCGGTACGTCCACCCGGCCTCCCGCATGCCCACTATACGCCCTCGCTCAAAGTCCGTCAACTGCACATACGGTTCACGTCCACGCTGTCGCGGCATGCTACCAGTGTTAAAGACTGCGGTGGAGCTCCGTATGCCACGGCAAACTGGCTGACACTGACGGCGGCGGTGCACAAATGCTGCGCAGCTAGCGCCATTCGACGGCCAACACCGCGGTTCCTGGTGTGTCCGCTGTGCCGTGCGTGTGATCATTGCTTGTACAGCCCTCTCGCAGTGTCGGGAGCAAGTATGGTGGGTCTGACACACCGGTGTCAATGTGTTCTTTTTTCCATTTCCAGGAGTGTACATACCTATCACAAAGTGCAAATGAACAATTACAGTGCCTACAGATTTGTGCTTTATTGTTTGACATGATTTTTATATTTTAAGAAATATGATTCTGACTATATGGATTATTTGAAAATGGGTCCTGACCCGAAACTAGTAATCAAGTAAATAAAAGTGAAAGTTTCAACTTTGATTGTTTTTCCGTTGTATTGAAAAAATATTATGAAAAACACACTGTACCTTTTAACTAGCTTCATAACAGACAAAAATATTTTGGACTCCATTATAAAATTTGAATCACAGTCTCAAAGTCACTTCACACTTACTTCCGAATCCGCTAAAAATGAACACACCATCGCGAAAGCACATTCCCCTATAAAGAAAGTGGAAAGGACAAGGAAAAGGTGTAATCTTTTTGGGACCAACTACATGACGTTAAGCGAAAAAAATCCAGAAAAATACAACGTTCTGCCTATGGGAGACTTTAATGCCCTGATAGGAAAGGAGAAGAAAAAAAAATGTTGGAAATTACTCAGGACATAACAAAACTAACCAAAATGGCATTAGACTGATAGAAACTGGCCAAGCACGCAACATAATCCTAAGACCCATACCTTTAGAAAGCTGTCTAGAAAACGTGGGGTTCACCAAACCCACACCTAGGTGAATTTCAAGTCGATCACGTGGCAATCAAACTGAAGTTCTACATCTACATCTACATCCATACTCCGCAAGCCACCTGACGGTGTGTGGCGGAGGGTACCTTCAGTACCTCTATCGGTTCTCCCTTCTATTCCAGTCTCGTATTGTTCGTGGAAAGAAGGATTGTCGGTATGCCTCTGTGTGGGCTCTAATCTCTCTGATTTTATCCTCATGGTCTCTTCGCGAGATATACGTAGGAGGGAGCAATATACTGCTTGACTCTTCGGTGAAGGTATGTTCTCGAAACTTCAATAAAAGCCCGTACCGAGCTACTGAGCGTCTCTCCTGCAGAGTCTTCCACTGGAGTTTATCTGTCATCTCCGTAACGCTTTCGCGATTACTAAATGATCCTGTAACGAAGCGCGCTGCTCTCCGTTGGATCTTCTCTATCTCTTCTATCAACCCTATCTGGTACGGATCCCACACTGCTGAGCAGTATTCAAGCAGTGGGCGAACAATCGTACTGTAACCTACTTCCTTTGTTTTCGGATTGCATTTCCTTAGGATTCTTCCAATGAATCTCAGTCTGGCATCTGCTTTACCGACGATCAACATTATATGATCATTCCATTTTAAATCACTCCTAATGCGTACTCCCAGAGAATTTATGGTATTAACTGCTTCCAGTTGCTGACCTGCTATTTTGTAGCTAAATGATAAAGGATCTATCTTTCTGTATATTCGCAGCACATTACACTTGTCTACATTGAGATTCAATTGCCATTCCCTGCACCATGCGTCAATTCGCTGCAGATCCTCCTGCATTTCAGTACAATTTTCCATTGTTACAACCTCTCGGTACACCACAGCATCATCTGCAAAAAGCCTCAGTGAACTCCCGATGTCATCCACAAGGTCATTTATGTATATTGTGAATAGCAACGGTCCTATGACACTCCCCTGCGACACACCTGAAATCACTCTTACTTCGGAAGACTTCACTCCATTGAGAATAACATGCTGCGTCCTGTTATCTAGGAACTCCTCAATCCAATCACACAATTGGTCTGATAGTCCATATGCTCTTACTTTGTTCATTAAACGACTGTGGGGAACTGTATCGAACGCCTTGCGGAAGTCAAGAAACACGGCATCTACCTGTGAACCCGTGTCTATGGCCCTCTGAGTCTCGTGGACGAATAGCGCGAGCTGGGTTTCACATGACCGTCTTTTTCGAAACCATGCTGATTCCTACAGAGTAGATTTCTAGTCTCCAGAAAAGTCATTATACTCGAACACAGTACTGTTTGTATATATATATATATATATATATATATATATATATATATATATATATATATATATATATATATATATATGCATTTATGTTGGTTTGTTTTGTGAATATTACTTGTATTTATACGCTGGGTCTAGCCTAGGGAAAACTATGCTATCGAACGAATACATCGATAGGTCGTGTGGAGAACCAAAGTGTTTAGGATCTTTGGTAGTGTTAACTCTGTTGCGTGGAGCGCGGGCAGAAGGAGAGTCTGGCTGGAGTGGTGCAGTGGAGCAGGTGTGTTGTGTGACGCTCCCGCGAGTTGCCGTGCTTTCGGGGTTGGGCAGCATGTAATTGCGCTCGACTTGCTATGATAGTTTCTGACACGGTGTCGCGGACGGGAAGCATTAGCTGGCGCACATCAAGAGCCCGTTTCGCCTGGTGACCGTGTCGAGAAGAAGGCGCGCCAACATCCAGCTTCTACAACAGCGACGGCCGACAATGAGTGACTGTCGCCACCTCCTCGATCGACGGCTTCAAACCTTCAATCAACCAACAAGGAAGACTGGAAGCACGTAAAGTTTTAGAACTGTATGGCAGACCTCAGCTTTTCAAACTGTTCAATTTTCATAACTAAATTACAGCAACGTAGCATGAACCTTTGTTGCTCATTGTCCCAATTGCATTACCAAGCAGGGTCCCTTCCTTTTCCGGAATGAACCCGAGTGTCGTTGAAATTCAAACGCCAGCATCATTCGATTTCACTGCTTTAATTTCAAAGTTCAGTTAAGGTATTCATAGCTGGCTACAATATTTAGATTACACAAGCACAAATTAAGAGTGCGAGTTTTGTTACCGTATTTTAGCTTACCTGTGACTGCAGCACAGCTTGGTACGTACTAAATTTTATTATTGTTAATTGTTCAGAATCATTTAATTCAAGTTCAAAGTTAAATCTCTTATTTCTAAATTGCGTAGATTCAAGTAGCTTTTGAAATGATTGTTGAGGTAGTCCAAGACTAACCGTATTTTACTGAATTTCGATGTGCTTCAGAAAGAAAGCTCACTATTAACTTCAGTCACTAAATTACCTTTCGATTTTCCGGTTTTATTAATTCTTTTGCTAAATTAAGTCAGAGTGTAGCGAAATTTATTACTTCTGTCAAACTTTCAGTTTTCACACTACACGTGTCAACCTTCAGTTGCCACGCTTTTAGCGCTAATTGTATGTGTAATAACCTTTCTTTTTCAGTTATTATAGTAGTTGTCCATAGGATTGGCGACCATAATTTTCCCCAAATCTCAAATATCTAATTAGCGCCAATTAATTGTTAACGTGACGACCGCACATTTACTTTCTTTATTAATTTTACCCCTTTTCAAAATTAATTTCCACCAGTTTCATTTGCATTTTTCCTTTCATTTAGATGTAACCCTTTCCTCCCTCTTTACCGACAGATTAACTTCGGTGACGATTGCTTTTCTCAAATTTCCATTAGGTACACGCGGTTTAATTTTCACTGTCATTAAGGTCGATAAGTGGGATGGAGGTTACAATCATACAAAAATGAAACAATACTGGGATAATAGAAAGACACAGAACATTAAAAAGTGACGTAATGTGGTGGAAAAGTAGTAGTTGTAAAAATAATCCAATAGAGTTGCGCTCTATTAAAACGGTGGTTAGGTGGGTTTGGAACGCTATGTAAACTACGAAGTAAATGGTAGGATTAAAGGTAGAATTGGTAGCATTGGTAAGGAAAGAAATATAAATTAAGTGTAAGAGAGAAAGTGGGAGCCGATGATTTCTCTTTTTTTTTTTTTTTGTTTTGTTTGCACATAATTAGAATTGTACCTCATTCAGTGTTAGTCGATTGTGTATTTTATATCCTTACAGAATATAAATTCCATTTTATAAGTAATAAAAATTAGTCCATCGCATAAGTTCTGCGCTTTTACGTAACCAGAGCAATTACTTTTGATGCAAGTAAAGTTTATATGCACAAACATAAAAAATATATGTAACTGTTACTGTTATTTTGTGCTCAACAGAATGTACTTCATCAATACCAAATTATTAATTATTAATAAATTAATAAATTATTAATAAATGCGACAGTTGTTTATGAATAACAGAGACAGGTTTTATATAAGTTCGACGAACCATTGAAGCGGTGTTTTATATATTAACTTGTTGTTGTGGAATTGCGTTTTCTAATGCAGTATGATAACTTGTATTGTTTTCTTTGTTTTTACTACAACATCCTTCTGTTTCACGTTACAAATCAACAATAAAGACTGAATTAAACATTGACAAATTTTAACCAAACAAACACTGTTTTTAGCCTTGTTTCACAATTTATTGTTACTGTTATTCACAACCTAGGTTTTGGGTTATAAGCCCATTTTCAAATACATTACTGATTCCCAAAGATGATAATACATAGATAAACAAGGCAAAGATAATCTCAACTTCTTAGGTATAGATTCATAGCTTAATGTACACTTACATCAATGACCTGTACCGGGTTAAGGAACGCCACAGAAGCTGGAGATTGAGAATGCCTGACTCAGCCTTTGCAGAACATTGCCTGAACAATAATCACAAATACACAATAGATGTACAAGTCCTACACACAGAGGAAAAGGGGCCGAAACTCGACCAATTAGGAATATTAGAAATTAAAAAACAGATGTGTGTATCCCTACACCTATCATTAAACGAACAAACCCAATTCAATTATTCACCTCTTTTAGTTGAGATCACAACCCCAGAAAAGAAGCAAAACTTCGGACCCTAGTCCATCATAGTTAAAAATATCTTAGCTGATGCATAACTTTAGTCCGGTCATTGTAGTATAATTGGTGAATGTGTAATAATGGATGCAATTTGTTAAAAAAATGGTCATTGATGTAAGTGTACACTAAGCTGTGGATCGATACCTAAGAACTGGTCATTAGCTTTGCTTTGTCACCTTGTTTATCTATGTTTTATCATCTTCGGGGATCAGTAATGTACTTGAAAATGGGCTTATAACCCGAAACCTAGGTTGTGCAATAACAGTAATAATAAATTGTGAGACAAGGCTAAAAACAGTGTTTGTTTAGTTAATTTACAATGTTTCACCAAGAACCCACAGATGATTCAGTTAAAATGATTGACAAATTTTGGTACAAACACTGTTTATTTTCAAACAAAAAACAGGAGGATAACAATGTAGAACAAAAATGTTATGAAGGTTACGCGATGGTTTTTTCCAGCGTGTACAAACTCTAGGGACTGATCGATGAAAGAGTACGGAACAAAACACGTCAAATGAACTTATGTCCTAAAATGCATGTTTTCTATGCTAGATATCATTTACTCAATCGTATTTTGTTACAGAGACTGCCGTATAATATGCGCTGTACCATGCAACCACAAGTACAGAATGCATGGTTTCCTCTAGAGAATGGTACTGATCCTCAAACGTCATGTCCCAGCGCCCTGTCCTGCCATAGTCATTGGTAACGTTGTGTTCCATTTACCTTTCTTGCTGACTCACCTTGTAGTGGATGTGATACGGCGTTGTACACAATGGTTCCGTATTTGAATCGAGAACTTGCCGACATGGTGCTCATTTAGGGAAAGGCAAATGGTAAAGGGCGGCAGGCAGCAAGGTTGTATCAGGAGACCTGTACCCGTAGCCGACAACCACAGCATCCATTGTTTTGCAACAGTGTTTCCCCGTTTGTCTGAGACAGGGTCGTTTCAAGAAACACGACATCATGATGGACGTACCCGAAATGTTCGGTCACCTGACTTGGAGGAAAATGTTATTAACACTGTGAAAGGCGACTTCCGTGTCAGTACGAGGCAGTTGGGCTGGCAGTATAGGGTGTAAGTAGGCTGTTTAGGTTTTTATATTGGTAACGCCACGTAGCGCTCGGTATGAAAATCACTGGCTGTGCTGTGTGCAGTCTGTGGCTGGTTTGCATTGTTGTTTGCTATTGTAGTGTTGGGCAGCTGGATGTGAACATCGCGTAGCGTTGCGCAGTTGGAGGTGAGCCGCCAGCAGTGGTGGATGTGGGGAGAGAGATGGCAGAGTTTTAAGAGCGGATGATCTGGACGTGTATCCATCAGAGACAGTAAATTTGTAAGACTGGATGTCATGAACTGCTATATATATTATGACTTTTGAACACTATTAAGGTAAATACATTGTTTGTTCTCTATCAAAATCTTTCATTTGCTAACTATGCCTATCAGTAGTTAGTGCCTTCAGTAGTTTGAATCTTTTGTTTAGCTGGCAGTAGTGGCGCTCGCTGTATTGCAGTAATTCGGGTAACGAAGATTTTTGTGAGGTAAGTGATTTGTGAAAGGTATAGGTTAATGTTAGTCAGGCCATTCTTTTGTAGGGATTTTTGAAAGTCAGATTGCGTTGCGCTAAAAATATTGTGTGTCAGTTTAGTGTTGATCAGAATAACGAAATGTCTGAGTACGTTCAAATAACGTAAGGGGTTAACCAGCACAGTAATTCAATAATGTTTTCTAAGGGAACGTTTCAAGGGTAAGGCAGACAACCGTGTGGAACATTCTCAAAGACAATTGTTACTACCCTTATCACCTACAGCGTGTGAAGGGCTTAGTAGCGTCAGACTTTCCACATCGGGAGCAGTATTGTCACTGGTTTCTTCACCAGGCAACCGCGATTCCAAGATTTATGGCATCTATCCTCTTCACAGATGAGGCCACCTTTACGGGGAGAGGTATCTTTAACTTTCATAACATTCGTCTGTGGGATAGTATGCAGAACCCCCATGGTAAGGGGAATCATCAGCATCGGTGCAGCCTGAATGTATGGGCCGGGATAACTGGCGACCGTATTTTGGGACGAGCCTTCCTTCCACGTCGCCTAACAGGCCGGAAATATCGTCGTTTTTTGATGGTGCCTTTGCCTCTCCTCCTATGAGAAATGCCATTGATGATTTGAAGGGTTATGTGGCTGCTAAGTGACGGTGGTTCAGCCCACTTTGCCGTTAACGTCCGGACACATTTCAATCGTGTCTTCCTTGATCTATGGATCGGTCGAGGGAGTCTAGTTGCATGAACTTCTCGTTCACCGGATCTCAACCTGTGCGAGTTCTGGTTATGGGTTCGTCTCAAAAGTATCGTGTATGCAAAGCCCATTCGGATGTGGAGACATTGGAGTAGCGTATTCATGATGCCTTTGACACTGTTCGGATGCAGCCTGGCCAATGTGAACGTGTGAGACAGAACACGCTATGGCACGTACACGCATGCGTTGAGACACATGGAAACCATTTTCAGCACGTACTGTAATTGTGGCTGCATGGTACAGCTCGTCTAAGACCGCAATCTCTGTAATAATACACTCCTGGAAATTGAAATAAGAACACCGTGAATTCATTGTCCCAGGAAGGGGAAACTTTATTGACACATTCCTGGGGTCAGATACATCACATGATCACACTGACAGAACCACAGGCACATAGACACAGGCAACAGAGCATGCACAATGTCGGCACTAGTACAATGTATATCCACCTTTCGCAGCAATGCAGGCTGCTATTCTCCCATGGAGACGATCGTAGAGATGCTGGATGTAGTCCTGTGGAACGGCTTGCCATGCCATTTCCACCTGGCGCCTCAGTTGGACCAGCGTTCGTGCTGGACGTGCAGACCGCGTGAGACGACACTTCATCCAGTCCCAAACATGCTCAATGGGGGACAGATCCGGAGATCTTGCTGGCCAGGGTAGTTGACTTACACCTTCTAGAGCACGTTGGGTGGCACGGGATACATGCGGACGTGCATTGTCCTGTTGGAACAGCAAGTTCCCTTGCCGGTCTAGGAATGGTAGAACGATGGGTTCGATGACGGTTTGGATGTACCGTGCACTATTCAGTGTCCCCTCGACGATCACCAGTGGTGTACGGCCAGTGTAGGAGATCGCTCCCCACACCATGATGCCGGGTGTTGGCCCTGTGTGCCTCGGTCGTATGCAGTCCTGATTGTGGCGCTCACCTGCACGGCGCCAAACACGCATACGACCATCATTGGCACCAAGGCAGAAGCGACTCTCATCGCTGAAGACGACACGTCTCCATTCGTCCCTCCATTCACGCCTGTCGCGACACCACTGGAGGCGGGCTGCACATGTTGGGGCGTGAGCGGAAGACGGCCTAACGGTGTGCGGGACCGTAGCCCAGCTTCATGGAGACGGTTGCGAATGGTCCTCGCCGATACCCCAGGAGCAACAGTGTCCCTAATTTGCTGGGAAGTGGCGGTGCGGTCCCCTACGGCACTGCGTAGGATCCTACGGTCTTGGCGTGCATCCGTGCGTCGCTGCGGTCCGGTCCCAGGTCGACGGGCACGTGCACCTTCCGCCGACCACTGGCGACAACATCGATGTACTGTGGAGACCTCACGCCCCACGTGTTGAGCAATTCGGCGGTACGTCCACCCGGCCTCCCGCATGCCCACTATACGCCCTCGCTCAAAGTCCGTCAACTGCACATACGGTTCACGTCCACACTGTCGCGGCATGCTACCAGTGTTAAAGACTGCGATGGAGCTCCGTATGCCACGGCAAACTGGCTGACACTGACTGCGGCGGTGCACAAATGCTGCGAAGCTAGCGCCATTCGACGGGCAACACCGCGGTTCCTGGTGTGTCCGCTGTGCCATGCCTGTGATCATTGCTTGTACAGCCCTCTCGCAGTGTCCGGAGCAAGTATGGTGGGTCTGACACACCGGTGTCAATGTGTTCTTTTTTCCATTTCCAGGAGTGTATATGATTGAATAAATGATCTCTAGCATGAAACCATGCATTTACGGACATAACCTCACTAGACCTTTTTTGTTGCCCCTATCCTCTCATCGATCAGTCCCTAGAGTTCGTACACGCTGTATATCCTCTCTCAGTTTCTAGACGGTTTACCGCTTCCGGTTTTGGGGGGAATTTAGTAAGACACTGATCGCATACGTAAAGATAGTGATCGTTGGGTAACGTTCGATAAGTATTCAACACTCGTAATGTACAGGTAACGAGTTGTCGATCTTAACTGACCGAAGCTACTAGGAAAAGTACCGTAGTCCACGCTTACTTCATCTACGGTAGCCTATGGTAGTTACATAACTCTAATCCTAACCGATATGTACCGGAGACGAGCGTCACACCTTATCAGTGACATTCGATTTCAAACCCGACAAATTGCTTCTGTCTTCGAATGCAGGTCCCTCTAGACCAGTTTCCGAGCAAACTTTGCTAAAGGTAATGCATGCAATGAGCTCTGCAGTCGGATGCCCCGCACGAGGCCATTGCTCACAGCGGCACATTACGCTGCACGTCTTCGTAGGTCCAAACAACACAGAAACTGGACCTGAGCTGACTGGAGGTGTATAGTTCAGTCTGACAAATGGAGTTTTCCATCTTTGCAAAAAGTTCATCCAGATGGTGGTTATGTTTTTACTAAACCTCGTGGTGTATATAACGTACAGTTTGTGTATGTGTGGCTGTCTAATGCTGTCTCCTCAACAGAATTCTCATGTCTCCAAATGATCAAAATGACCCAGACATTGACAACATACGCCCAGGGATTTCCATAAAACGAAGTATGTGTTGTCGTTAACTTCAGTTTACCGCACCTGACCAATCATTTTTATCGGGGTGCTCCTAGATTGAATCGCAATGGTATACTGTAACTTCTTCACTCTCGACAAGAAACATGTAAGTGCAAAAAATTGTTCAAATACAGTATATCGGATCCTACACTACATATAATTTCGAGATTGGCAGAACATATGTTTGACTTGAGACCGTGAGCCCCGTCAATAGACGGACACAGAGGTGCCTAATGCTGCTTAGCGGTGAAAAACTGAAGACCCACACTCTGAATGGCAATTTCAGAAAAAGCTCAGTGGACAAGTACATGGTGCTCAAACATTTATTGTGTTTTCCTATGGACCGAACTGTAGTGCGCGTGATACCTATCGAAGCAAACGTAGTGTACCGATGAACTGCTCGTTGAGGCGATGGCCGATGTGCATGTGATGCACGTGGTGTACCTGCCATTCTTTGCCTTTTCAGTGGACGCAATATGCCGTCTGCAAACTCCTAGGACTGAAATTTCCTCAGTACGAGTCATTATAACTGTTTACTCACTAGCCAGGAACAGAAATTCGACTCACGTATTATTCCTTAAAGAAGCACTCCAGTGTGTGTCAGCCTCACAGAGAGCTAAAGAATCGTCACACGAGTAAACAGAATAGAAGCTCTGTCGCAGAGGAATGATTTTCCGTTCGCTGCACTTCTAGACAACCAGTTCCATCTTCTATGACTCCGGGCGAAGAAGTGCGTTTGCTATGGTTCTCAGCGAAGAAGCGCCTGATTTTTTCTCTCCTGATCCTTCTCTTGCAATTTTGGTCAATCTGAGACCGCGTAATTTATTTTGTCAATCCGAAACCTCCTAACCATTTCGTTCTGGATGTTTCGGCGTCGATTCCTTTGGAAGACTGCGAACGCCGACCTATCTGAACTACTCTATCCAGCAACTTGCCAATGTCGCCCTATGGCACATCGCCGTTCCCAGAGATTGCGAGTTCCGGCCTATCAGGTGACGTCTCGCTAAAAAAATTCCGTAACTTTTGTCTTCATAGTGTTTACGCTAAAGACGCCAGTGGCGCGTCGCCACTAGACAAAGGATTCGCTTTTGTTGGCGCCCCGTGGTTACTGCACAATTTTGTGTTGATATCGCACATGATATTCCATTTGCGTGGGTGGTCTGTCGTTTGGAGCAACCTCTGTATTCACATTCGCTAACCGCTTAGGACAGGGAGAGTTCGCTGAACTCAGCAGGCAAATGTATTCTTTCCCAAGCGTGACTAATTCTGTCAAAGGCGCCGCAGTGAATGCGCGTCCAGCCAGCCGCCTCGTCTGCTGAAGGCAGATGCACTTTAGAAGAGAAATTAAAGGAAATCCTCTACAATCGTCCTTCACTCTCACAGATAATACCTCTCTTTTGCATATGCATCGGAATTTATCGATTAATTACGGTATCTTATCGATGGATTAACTGTGCTGAGTAAAAAGTAGAATGAAACACGAGGCTGACTGCAGCCTGGGGCATTTCATAACTCAGTATCGACAAGATCCTCACTTCAACAAATGGGATTTTCTCAAAAGCCATGGGTCGGAACTGCGCACAGCATGCAGATTCCGAATCCAGCACTTCTGATGGCACGGCGGAACAGTAGTTTGTCAAACTGTAGTGTGGCACAGGTGGGGTGATGGGGGGGAGGCGGGGGGCGCAGGAGGTGGGTGGCTCATCTTGGCTCAGTTGTTGGCTATTGAGAGACAATTGTACTGGGAAATTGGTATTTGCTTTGGGAGGTGTCCCACATCCATCTTGCCGAATGCTTCCCTGGGTTACACTTTAACAAAGAACTTGAAAAACGTAGCTTTCCTGAACATTCACGTAATTTTAATTACGCCAGTCAAATTTAAAAACAGAAAGCGTGAAAATAATTGAACAAAATCGAAAGAGAAGTTTTATAAGCAAACATTGTTATAGGTGGCAAAAGTCGTATAAGCGTTTTTGACGTTAATTTCCGTTTCTTCAATTTCAGAGCTATTAGTCAGTGGTATTTTTACTGTTCATTTTTGTTGATGATCAACGGAAATTAGTCAAGTTTTCTGATATCAAAATGGCAATTTTAGAATTTTGTCCCCTCTTGAATAAATTTCTGTGGGCCCTCATATTCGTGTGTATACGTGTTCCTGACTTTAGACTGTTACTAACAGTGTCGGGGTCCCTCATTAAAGCTCGTAATAAACGTTTAACGAGGATAGACGTATTTTACGTTTTACTGTTGACTCAAGAAGGATATCATCCAACTGAGTGGGGGTTTGGAGAGAAGAGCACTGGGGCTTCATTAAGAGGACTGAACAATGGCGTTATCTTTCAAGAACATGGGAGGGTTACCTCCTAATGTTCCGAGAAACTACCTTACCTTGGCCGAGTAATTCAATTAAGTCTGATGTGGCTCATTTATGACAGCTAATAACGCGAGAATGACAGTGTCGCATGATTACTTTCAAAGTACTTTTCTCGAAATGTTGCACCAATCCCACATTTCCTAACAATGGAGGTTCTTCGACAGCACTTATGGAAGACTGGACCTCGGCGAGAGCCCTACTTCCGAATGCATAAGCGGTGAGATAATTAGGGGCCACGACTGGCAGCCTAAATTAGAAATAACCTTTTCCACGTGGCTGCTAATGGCGCCCGGTTGGGGAGGGGGGTGGGATGGGGGGGAGGTAACATCGCCGACGATACCGGGAGCCACGAACTCCAAGACGCGTGTTACTCAGAAATAATCCAGGAAATTAGTGGGCGCGCTCTTTTCTTTCCTCCCCCGTTTAATACGAGGCCTAACACTGCATAATAAAAATGCCTGTGATTTATAGTGTCCTTAAGTGCATGTTTCTTTTCGAAATTTAATATACGCCTCACCGCGCTGCTGTTAAAATCGGGGAATTAGTGAAGAGTGTTTCGACGCTCAGATCACGTCTGCTCCGGTTATGAGATCCATCCATCGTCGACCTCGGACGGCTGGGCGATTTGGAGCTATCGGAAATGCTTTAATGATACAGTTTATACTAAGAGGGAAGCGTATGGAACAAAACAACCAAGTTTACATAATACTGCTAGACACTGGTACAATTTGAGTTCGTCGGCGTTGTGGGAAAATTTGTCGTGGCAGCTGCAATGGTGTATGGTATTGTAATAAACAAATTTCTGTGTGTCTGCCACATTGCATGTCAAAACGTCAGATATTTGAATTATGACAGAGAACCCCAGAAACCAAAATTAAATGCAGCCACACAAAAAGTCAAAAACTTTCGTAATTTCAGAGGAATAATTAATTTATATGTAAACTGCGAATGATAATGTTTGCAATGTGCCAAATTGATGCGGACAAGGTGTGCACGAGAACTATGTGGTATCCGAAGGTTCTGTCGAGTGAACGTATCGTATGCCATGTAGAACACTACATATTATTTGAGCAAAGTGATTATAATAAGTTAATGTACAACTATACTGTTCATGATGTCAAGAAACAGCCTGATCGAGAGAGACAGCCATTTTAGTTGAGACGTCATATCTCGAGAATTACGAAGCCCCCAAGTACAGATGAAATCCGTATGAATGAAGTGGATCTACGAATTGGCATTATCCACTTTCTACTAGATGGCACTATTGTCGTTGGAACAAAGAACACATTTTTTAAAGGAACCCTATTACTCTCTGCCTGTTCGTGTTCTACGAGAGGAAATGACTATCTTTGTAATTATACATTTTAATTTTTCTTTTTATGTAATTAAAACTAATAATTTACAAGACCTGGAATTATTGTCCGAAAAGCAGTTACACTTGTGCATGTTCGAAGTTAAGACCTTTCATTTCGAAACAGTTATTGACCATTGACCATTCACGTAAAGGATTTGTAACGACTCTTGTCATTCTCTCATAATATTAATATCTATTACCAGTTGGAAAATGATAAACTATATATATAAAATGAAATACTTCAAATGCAATCTGAAGATAATGAACACATAATCTGAAATATTCGCTCTACACAGAGGTTTTGATGGTGATCATTACTGATGTGTCATTTCGTTATGCTAACGTATATACATATAATGAAACGCACTCATAATAATTTTCAGCGGCTTAGCTGACGTCCTGCAGAAATCCGTAAGAGCGTTCTTTAACATTTTAGCATCACATTGACAGAAAATATTAAGACAGATGCCTTTATCAGCGACTTCCTATGGCCTTGTTACAGGACAATACTCTCCACAGGCACTTACGAATCGATGGTAGTTCTCTTGTAGCACTTAGCTCTGAGACTTTATCCTGTTTTAAACAGCTTTTTACCCTTTTATCCAATCAGGTGATCCTGGGCGCGGTGATTGCGTCATCACTCATGGCTGGTCTCCATCATGACGCAGTAGCCCACCACGCCTTTTTCTTTAACAACTAGGGCTCTGTGTTTGTTTTTCAGCTCCGGTCATGTGATTTTCAGGGCTCCAAATTTCCCTTACTACCAGGCATTTTAAATTTTATTATAGGTACATGTAATAAAGGAACATACTAATAACCCTTTCATTTCCTGAATCGCGCATGCACAGTTGTTCAGACAGTTTGACTTTAATTAATGCTACCACTATAATAAATTAATCTTGCGGATCACTGCATTTCGATGCTAATTCTCATGAGTGTGTAATTATGTGTGAGTAATAGGTTTGCTGATATGAATGTATTAGTGAACGTGCTATGTTCATTTGAGCTTCAGTGTCTGTAATTAACCTGTATTGTGTCGATCATGCACCGTGAACACTGCCTTTAACCGTCATTGTTCTGATCTGTATGTGAATTAAATGCTGTAATAGGGTCACCCCACCACTGCAAAACTCAGGAAAGACTTGTTTAGGCTTTCAGAGTACCGTCGTGGGGGAACCTACCAAAGTAACTGTATTACTGTGATGTTGTCTTATTCACGTTGCTGTGTAGAATGTATGAAACTGGCGATATACCATCAGACTTTCGAGAAAAAAAAAGAATATCGTCCACACAGTTCCGAAGACAGCAAGCGCCGATAACTGCGAGCATTTTCACACAATCAGCTTAACAGCTCATGTGTCCAAGTTGCCGACAAGAATATTACACAGGAGAATGCAAAAGAAAACTGAGGCTCTGTTAGGTGACGATCCGTTTGGCTTTAGGAAAGGTACTGAAGGGAAATAAAGGCACGCTCATAGGATTTGTCGACCTGGGAAAAGCGTTCGACAGTGTAAAATGAAGCAAGATGTTCGAAATTCTGAGAAAAAAGGTAAGCTAAAGGGTAAGACGGGTAACATATAAGATGTACAATAAAAAAAGAATGAACAATAAGACTGGAAGATCAAGAACGAATAGCTCGGATTAAAAAGGGGTGCAGGACGGAGATGTAGCCATCCGTAACTACTGCTCAAACTGTACATCAGAGAATCAATGACAAAAACAAAAGAAAGGTTCAAGAGTGGGATTAAAATTCAGGGTGAAAGGATATCAGTGATAATATTCACTGATGACACTAGTATCCTAAGTGAAAGTGAAGAAGAGTTACAGGATCTGAATTGAATGAACAGTCTAATGAGTACAGAGTATGGCCTGAGAGTAAATCGAAGAAAGACGAAAGTAATGAGAAGTGTAGGAAATGAGAACAACGAGAAACTTAACACTAGAATTGGCGATCACGAAGTAGACGAAGTGAAAGAATTTCGCTACCTACGCAGCAAAATTACCCATGGTGGACGGAGGAAGGAGGACATCAAAAGCAGGCTACCAATGGCAAAAAGGGCATCCCGGGCCAAGAGGAGTCTGCTAATATCAAACATAGGCTTGAATTTGAGGAAGAAATTTCTGAAAATGTACGTTTGGAGAACAACATTGTATGCTAGTGAAAAATGGACAGTGGGAAAGCCGGAACAGAATCGTAGCATTTGAGATGTGCTCATACAGAAGAATGTTGAAAATTAGGTGGAATGATGAGAAGACACTCTGCAGAATCGGCGAGGAAAGCAATATTTAAAAAAAAAAAAAAAAGAGATAGACAGAGACAGGGACAGGATGATACATCTCTTAAGGCATGAGGGAATAGTTCCATGGAACTAGAGGGAACTTTAGAGGGCAAAAATTGTAGAGGAAGACAGAGATCGAAATGCATCATCCAGTAAATAATTGAGGACGTAGGTTGCATGTGCTACTATGAGATGAAAATGTTGGTAAAGGAAAGGAATTCTATCGGGCCGCAACCAACCAGTCAGAAGAATGATGACTCAAAAAGAAAAGAAGAAATAAATAAAAAAGTGTCGTCTGTCTCAGTCTAATTCTCGTTTCAGTAGCATCTTAGTTCAATTACCATCGCGGGGAGAGGAATAAAAGAGGTTCTGCAGTGCAGTTTGTACCAGATGGTCATGGTAAGAGCCGAAAAAAGTTGGCAGTAAGTTCAACTTACGAGTATCGTGGTGTGCGACTCTCGCCGCCAGTCGGAGACAACGCCATCTGTCTTTGAAGGTACAGGCGTAAATACCTGTTCCTTCTGTATCTTGATTTTTTTAAAAATGTCTTGCAGGGGTTCTGTTGGCTGTTGGCCTATGTGGGCGTATTTTTTCGGCTATGGCTAGCTACGATTAGGAGCTTATTCTGTTCCTCTTCTTTCCATTTACGGCGAATATTTTCAGATCTTCCCCTATGATTCATCTCTTCTTGTGTCTTTTTTCTGTGTTAACGTGTTTCTCGTGTTATCTGTTTTCCTAACGTTATTCTTATTGTTGTACATGTGTACGAATACGTACATAGATGGTCCGTTTGTTATCTATACCTCTCCAGCGAAACACGAGTATAATGCCATTGCCGAGGTATCGAAGTGTGTGAGTTGTTCTGTGGCTGATTTGTCTCAAAAGATCTTGTTCCTGATGAGTTTCTTTCCTATGAAAGCCGTGACCATAGACTTTCGCGTAGATGTTTACATATTTTCGATCTTGGATACTGCCTGCAATTTCAACATTACATTGTAATTTGTAAGTTGCATCCGTTGTTTGTCAAAATTAACTTTGCTGTATCATTAGCAGACAGCAGCCTATTGCGGCGTTTCCATTAATAGTCCTGCGTTCCAGCGACTCATGATTATGTGCATTATGAGCCGCTCCGTTGTAGTACTTGAAAAAGCCTTTACCAGTGTTACATTAATTGTGGAATGTGTGTAATAATACATTATGTAGGACACAGATTTCTGTAGCTGCTTCTTCCTGATTTCAGGTTCTTTACAAAATTTACTAAATACGTTTTTGACCTGAACTGAGAAAAGTCGAACTGCAATGAGATAAAACACAAAAGGCAGAAAAGAAAATACAAATAATTCTATTTGACTATTTCTATTATCATCGATCTTCAAGTAGCATTTCCACAATTACAACCAGACCGTAGTAAATAGGCAAAATAAAGATTCTGATGTTATAGTTTACTTGCGGTACAGCATCTAGAAATGTGGTTTTGGAACTACGGAAATTACCCTCTGGAGGCAGGATAAAATAACATTTTATGAGGTATAAAAAATAGTTCGATTGTACTCTACTAAAATTACATTTAAAATTATCACTATTTCGTTAGAATCTAATGTTCCGTACATCATCGTCGTCGTCGTCATCGTCATCGTCATCGTCATCGTCATCGTCATCGTCATCGTCATCGTCATCGTCATCATCATCATCATCATCATCATCATCATCATCATCATCATCATCGAATATTTGACATATACTATTAGATAAATGCGTACTCTAGACTTTACTTTACATCACGATCTTTAGCTATTACTTCCATGTTGTTCACTCGTATTATTTAGGTATTCAAACTTATATTTCTTTGTTGATTTGGTCTTGTCTTATATTTTGGCACATAGTAAAGAACTCGCTCGGCCCATTTGCCAACCATTTGCAAAATCACATATCTTGCGCGTATCAAAACTGATCTCTCGTTGAGAGAAATATTGTTGTCACCATTGTGACCATGTTGAGAAATAAATATATAGACAAGAAGAATGTAGATGTAGAATGTTAATAAAGTTTGTTTTATTTAGAAGCTTTAAAAGATTTCGCATAAAAATTTCGGAGGAGTCACTGTTCAGCACACTGTCGTAAAAAGTTGAACTTTTAGTGTGTCTGAAACAGTCAGGGTGTATTATCGGTTTTGACTTGTGACAGTGAGATATGGCTTCTTAATGATAAAACTGTGGGTTGCGCAACACCCAGCGCAGAGGCCCATATTGGGAATTACCAGGAGAGACAGCAAGACAAACGTATCTGGAGCGAAGAGACTGGATTAATTAATGACAAACTGAAAATGAAATTAAGATGCGTGAGACATTTAATTTGGCATAATCTGGCAGATGGATTAATTAATCCAGTCTTTCCCTGTCTCTCCTAATAATTCCCAATATGGATGTATCCGCTAGATGTTGAACAACCCTCAGTTTTCAGATAAAAACTCATATCCCATTGTCATCACAAGTCAAAACCGGTAGTAGACACTGACTGTTTCCGACACACTGAAAGTTTAGTTTTTTACGAGAGCGTGTTGAAAAGTAATATCTCAAAAATTTTTAAGTGAAAACTCTTAAAGCTTCTAAATAAAGCAAACTTAATTAAGAATCTGTATCTTTATTTTTCAGGTGTGCATATTTATTTCTCAACGTAGTCGCCCTGGCCATGAACACATTTCTCCTAAGAGACCAGTTTGTAGATACCGTCTAGTTCGTTGATACTATCACTGTAGAATGTTTGACTTTGTTGGTGGAGTGAGAAACTCACATCTGTTTGGACCGCTTCATTACTGTCAAAGTTAAATTCTCGAAAGCGTTTATGTTTTGGAAACAGATGAAAGTCGGCTGTGATAAAGTCGAGACCATAAATAGGATGATCGATGACAGTGAACCTAAGGCGTAGGATTGTTGCAGATGTCGCAACGCTTGCGTGTGGATCTAGTGTTGTCATACAGAAGGAGAGGGCGCTCCATGTGTGGACGGACTCTTTGAATCCGTGCTTGAAGTTTTCTGACGGTCTCTCACGCACATACATTGTTACGTTGCACACTGCCGCGTTACACGCTAAAAATTCGGAGCCCTCTAGCGGCAGAGGTTTGCAACTTGAATCAGCGAAGCGGGAAAGTCGACAGAGTAATGTGCATGACATTGAGCACCTAGGCCGATATTGAGAACAGAATAAAAAATTCGGAGGCATTATTTTCCAGCAAGCTCTCGTAGGTTACCATAAACATCTCAGGTCATTTTCAAACCAAACAATGGAAAATCCAGGATGAAATGTAACAATACTATGAAAAGGAAAGTTACCACTCACCACATAGCGGAGATACTCAGTCGCAGATAGCCACAACATAAAGACTGCCACAAATAAGCTTTCGGCCAGTAAGGCCTTCGACAAAAATAGACGACAGACAGACACACACACACAAACACACACACACACACACACAAATGCGACTCGCACACACGACGGCAGTCATGTGTACATGAGTTGCGTTTGTGTGAGTGTGGGCTCGTGTCTGTCGTCTATTTTTCACGAAGGCCTTACTGGCCAAAAGCTTATTTGTGGCAGTCTTTTTGTCGTGCCTATCTGCGACTCAGCATCAGGCCATTTTTATTGTTGTTCACTCGTTTTGCTGTGCGTCAAACAGTGCAAGTCAACGCTTGTAGAATAATTTTTTGATTTGAATAATCATCAGGTAAATTCCTGAATTGCAAGACAGTTTTCAGAAAATGAAGGAAAATTTTCTAATAGTGAAACTCGAGCCAAAATTCCATTACCTTTGCTCTACAAAGGCAAGACCCTGAAGATATTTTGTACGAAATAAAACTTGTAACATCTTTGGCGAAACGTGCGTGGCGAGTATTCATGGTTATTATAAAAAAGCCTGAAGAACATCGATTCAGTTCATGTGTGAAGGTAGATTTTTCGACAAATGAAGCAACGAAATCAAAATAAACTTGGAACCTGATTTAGCATGTACACTGGGCACAACCAAATCGAGTCCACAAAAAGAATGTTAGACGTAAGCAGTACCAACCGTATTATTGCTGTAGTGGTAAGCATAATCGAATTAGTACAATAGCATGTGAAGCGGCCCGGAGGTTAAGTCGTGAATTACTCTGTTAATAATTAAGTGAATTAGCCTCTGAACTTATAGTTGTGATATAGCTTATGATACAGAGATGTAATCTACATAGAACGCCAAAAGTGCACTACGTATGCGTATTCTGTCGTGGAAATTAGCATGTGCTTCTCACTACATATTGGTCCCGCAATATTGTTGTCACATAGCATAAAAGATGTATTTTTTTGCAGAACAAACCAAAGAGTTTGCATAAGAGAATCACAGCAAACAGAAGATTTGTTATACACGTAGTCTAATGTACATTTCTTTGCTATTGTGCCACAGTGACAGGGAGGATATTTATATACTTTTAATAACAGACGAAGTGATTGAACTGCTTCTGAGTGTCCCACACTTCCAGAAATTTCTGTGTAATTGAGTAATGTAAATAAAATTTAGCGAAGTAAATTATGAAGCTCATTCACTTGCTTCACTTAACTGTTGTAAAATAATTAAGTGAAACAAATGAAAAAGCTACATAATTTACGCCGCTGAATTTTATTTATATTATGCTATTATACAGAAATTTCTAAGAGTGGAAATGTGGGACATTCAGAAGTATTTTAATCACTTCGACTAATTTTAAAAATATATGAATATCCTCCTTCTCACTGTGCCACAATAGCACAAACAATGTACAAAGATCACATGTTTAACCAATCTTCTGTTTGCTGTGAGTCTCTTATGTAAATTCTTTGGTTTTAAACTTTTCGTCGAAAAAAAAAAATCTTTCATGCTACGTGGCAACAATATTTTGTGGATACTATATAGTGAGAAGCATATGCTAATTTCCGTGGCAGTGAATTTTTTGTGTTCAATGTACATTTGAGTCACAGCCTAGCCTCTCGGCCGCTTCATGTGGTGTACGAAATAAACAACCACTAGTCACAACCTTGTATAAGACGCCTTACATCTAATGACGACGGATGATTATCGAGACGAGTACTGGATAAAATAAAAATTCGTGAGTAAAGCAGCATTATATGCTTTTTCATTCCAATTAACAGACGCAGTTTTCACAACATAGTCCTTATTGGATCTAATTGATATATGTTTATTATTTTTTAATGTCACCTACATATTATCTGTCAATTGTCATTTTAAAGAGATATTTTTTAAACTTTACGTTTGCGTAAGATGCTAAACTTTCTTTTAAGTGCGAAACGATACGAGTAACTGATTTTATTCAGACTTAATTATCTCAGTAAGTTTGAGATCCACTGGTGCGGAATGTTCATTCCAAACTAGCTTCTAGGAGAATGTTGCACCTAGATTCTACAGGACAGTGTACCTAGGAACAGAATGCTTTTCGGACGGTTCTTCAGTACAGTGGGTAGTTTTAGAAGCAAATGAAAGAATGCGCACTAGAAACCGCTGCAAGCGCTTGCCTCCATTTTCTATAGTTTTGTTGTTTTTGGAGATGAGGCTGTGTTTTTCGCAGCATTTATAACTATTTCGTCTTCTACACATTTAAGTGCTGTATAATATATTAAAACTGTTGGAAAATATTGTTAATTCTTCAGTTATAGAATTTTGTGGCAAGTAAAATTCCGTGTATGTTATAACACTATTGTATAACGTGTGGACAATGAAGCTATACTTCGCCGGTCATGCACCACCTTGTAACTTGAAACAGAAGAAAGTCGTTTGGCATGAAACATCGGATATTCGCGAATTAACTGATATTATTTAATGTATTAACAATTGCACATGCTTGAAAATGGAAATTTGGGCTAGTTTCCAATAGCTTCAGTTTGGAAATGTATTTAAGTTGTAACGGGTTTTTGACAATACTCTTGCTTAATTTGATTTCACTTACTCATTATTGATGCTTAATACAAAGAAGCGAAATGGGATACCTCGTAATATCGTGTCGGACCTCCTTTTACCGGGTGTAATGCTGCAACTCGACATGGTATGGATTCAACAAGTCGTTAGAAATCGCCTGCAGAAGTGCTGAGCCATGAAGCCTCTGTAGTGGTGCATAATTGTGAAAGTGTTGCCGTTACAGGATTTTGTGCACGAACTGACCTCTCAGTTATGTTCCATAATTTCGAAGGGATACTAGGCGGGCGATCTGGGTGCCCAGATTATTCGCTCTAACTGTCCAGAGCGTCCTGCAAAACAAACGCGAACTATTATGGCCAGAATACATGGATCACCGTCACCCATAAAAATACCAACTTCGTTTGGAAACATGAAGTTCAAGAAAGGCTGTAAATGTTCTCCAAGTAGCTGAGCATAACCATTTCCAGTCAACGATTGGTTCAGTTGGACTATATAAAATAAATTAAAAATAATAATATATTAATTATTCTATCTGTATGATGGTGTTTGTAATTGTAATTGATATTTGCTTATCTGGAACGTGGACGTTTAATTATTCGGTATCAGACGCTTGACAATGGCTTTTTCGTAAAGGCAATGTTACTCGTAGTTGACCGTGAAATAAAACTGAAATAATCGGACTTCGTAAATAAATCGTTTCCAAAGACTGCTGCGGTAGATGCGGACTCAAATCTAAATCTCAATATTAGAATAATTTGCCAGCCATGTCAATACGTCGTACAGAGGTGTCTGTCTACTAAACATAAAAAAGTTACACAGTTAGTTAAATCAGATATATTCAATGAATAAGCCTACAGTTCATAATCCTACTTACTTTTATAAATATAAATTCTTTACAGAGTCGAGTGCCTAGTCTGGTTGCAACTCGCAGTATTCTTCTCTAACATGAAATATGGCGGTGTGCCAGACAATAAAATAAAATACGTGCTTCTTGCACCACTTCAACCAGAGCTCTCCTCTTTCTTAATTAAACATAAGAGTAACGTAATTGTGCTTTTGTTTTATCAGCGACACAGCGCTGCAGTTGTGTGCCATAGGCTTTATTTATTTGTCACTGATTATTTATTTAATTAATATTTCGCGTTTCCGCGGAAACTCACGCTCGGCATGCAAATGTGCCTTTATATTGCCCCCTGAATTGCGAGGCGAAAGGACACACCTGCAGGCGAGCAATTCACCTAAAGGCACAAGAAAATCTAAGTTATCTACAACTATTTACATGACCTACATTATACACATTATACACATTATATACAAAATTTGAATGACGCGGGTGCGCCCTAAAAGTTCTTATGTTGGCAGATAGAGTGCGCGCATGCGCAGAAGCGTCTGTGTGACTGCCGTTTGTCGTACAGTTAGATCACGCGGCACAGTATTGCAGTTCATATTGTTCGTGTGCGCGCGTTTCTCAGTCGTTGCACAAAGAAAATATTCAACCAAGATTACATATGAAGACTACATTCTATGACAGGTAACTTAGTTTTAAATTTACAATATTTATTATAACACAATACAACTTAGATTGTTGAATGTTCTTAGTTACATAGTATTGTTTTGAAATACTTCAAAGAAAAATGTCCGTATGTTTCAGGTGCGTTGACCTATACACATCATGTCATTATTACAGTTCATATTCATCCGCTGCACAATAATTTTTTACAGGTTAGTATCGTCGTGGTAAAGTTTTTTTTGATCACAGTAACATCATTGTATAACAATGTGATTAATACATAAGCGTGTCCATTTCTCATCTCCATTATAGTCGTTGTGATGCAGTTCGTTGTGACTAAAAGCATTGCTTATTACAGATCAGACGTGACCCGTCGAGTAATTGGTTCACGTGCAGTTCGTTTTTTTACATTCCGTGAAAGCTTGGTTGCAGAACCTCGGACGGCACATAGCTGGCGTCGATCCTTGGACAGTCCAGGTAAGAGTGTCCGTCACATTTCGAGAACATTTCATTCCCTGAAGTTCCAACCAAAATTCTTCCACCCGTCGTGTTGTTTTCTGGACAGGCACTATGTGTCCATTTAATCCAGTTAACATCTTGAAGTTAGGTACTGTAGTAATGTCACTAGACGATGCACGAATTATGCACTTCACATTTTCAGTTTTTTTTTTTTTTTTTGCTGAATATAGCTCACCTAAATGTTCGTAGTTATTAATCAAAGAAATCATTCACCGCGTTTACATAGATACGCTGCATAATGAATGGCATTAACCGTTTCTTTCACATAGGTTTCTGCGTAGTTGCAGAGTTAGTAATGTTCGTTAATGTCCGTGAACAGAGGCTCACTATGCAATGTCTTTTTGGCACTCGTTTTGTTCAAATTTTTTTTTTTATAGTAACAGTTACATGGTACATCAGTTAAAAAAATAAGTAATTATACATACACACGTCACATATTTTCTTAGCATAAACATAATACAGTTGCACATAAACATGTTTGCTCATCATTACATAGCTATAGGTTATTACATTGTGTCACGTGATGTCATCTGAAATTAAGATAGGTTAGACACAACATTCATTACATCAGTAGGCAAGACCAGGCGTTTTCACTACTCAATAATATTCAAAATAGTAAGAGAGAGAAAATGTTCGATTCCTCGCGTTTTGTGCGTGCGTATAGAGTGTCTGTGTGGCCTTGACTACTGATAGATGCTTTTCGTGTTGAGAGATGTGCGTCTAATCTATTTCTTAAAGTAAAAGATCGCTTTACAGGCGACGTCTGTCAGTTCGTCAGGTGTCACACCAAGTCAGTGGTACCTTCAGTAACAAATGTTCCGTGAAAAATTAATATGTCATCCACTGCTACGTAATCATAAATTTTACTTTAATATTCCGTCCTTCAGGTGGTGCCGTGCGTTGAAAGAAGAGTTCTTCTGTCTTCAACTGCGTCACTGGAACCGCTGAAATGAAAATTTCTATACTACTTATTATCTGTGCTGTAATAACAGAGTTTTTCGAGTTGCTTAGCAATATTTTGATGGGTATGACCTTGACATTATTCAGCATGAAATGCTCTAAGATCTCGGTGTGCGTATAGCCCAATAATTTTGTTAGTTCTAGGATGTTGTAACAGATACGCACCAGGATGCGGTATGTTAACAATTATATAACGTCCTTCATATAGCAGGCGCCACTTAGCGTTGCGTCGTTTGAGTGCTACAGATTTATGATGAGTACGAAGTAGTACAAGCATTCCTACCTCGAACTTTTGTTTTCTTTTTATTATGTTTCTGTGATGTTTGTTTCGTATTTGTGCGTGATGTGTCAATGTAGTCAATACTTCTTTTATTTTCTGTTCAGGTGTGATTTCCTTGTCTGACAACTTAGGTAATGGTTCTATCCACTGATCGTTCTGTTTGCAATTGAACATGTTCTCGTTAGGTGTGTAATTTGTATCGTAAATATTTAAGTTATTGTGTACGTCTTCGAAAAGACTTAGGTAGGACACCCAATTAGTATGTTTTGATGAAATATAGGTCCTCATGAATCGATTTAATTCTCGGAAAAGTCTCTCAGTCGCGTTACATTGTGGGCTAAACCTCGAAATAAATATACTTTTAATGTTATTGTCCTTCAAGAAATTTCTCCATTTGTACCCAGAGTAGTATGCTGCATTATCTGACAGAATTGCTTTAGGTTTTCCCACGTGCGTCAGGTAATCACTTGAGAATCTTCGTATTATAGCACTTGCAGTGGCGGATTTTAAAGCATAAAGTTTTACATGTTTAGAAAATATATCGTAAAAAGCTAAGATATATTTGACGCCTCCAGAGCTTGCTGGATGCGGTCCACTGATGTCAGTACACAGAATTTCCAGGGGTTTACTAGGTAAAATAGAATGTAAATCTGTTTTTGTGGATATATTCTGAGGTTTTGATTTTTGACATATGACACATGTTTTCAGTTCCCTGTAAATTTTTCTTCTCATATTGCTAAAATAACAGTATGTGCTGAGCTTCGCTAAACACTTTTTTGTCCCATAATGACCCCAAACTAAGTGTGTGTGCCAAATTAAATTACGTTCAGACTCTTTGGGAATGCATACACACCAGTTAGTAGCATTAGGATGTCGTCGATAAAATAGCACATCATTGTGTAACTTGTAATACTTAGTCAAAGGATGATTGTGTTTTTCTACCAGTAATGTTATTATCTTATACCAGTGAGGATCAGATTTTTGTAATTCAGCCATGTTTCTGCACATATCAATATAATATTGGTGATACTGCTTGTCTTGCATTAAGAGAATCCTGTAGTCATTTATATTTTCTAAGTCACTGTTGGTATCATTCATACCTTGTGGAAGTCTAGACAAAGTGTCTGCAATGGTGTTGTCCTTACCTCTTATGTACTTAATTTCAAAAGAGTAGTTCTGAAGTGTAACTGCCCATCGTGATAGTCTAGGATGTACAAGTTTACAAGTTAACAAAAATGTCAGGGCCTGGTGATCGGTGTAAATTACTGTATGTTTTCCAAATAAATAATAATTGAATTTCTTGAATGCCCATACAATGGAAAGTGTTTCTAACTCAGTAGTGGAGTATGTACGCTCACATTCAGTTAAAGTACGACTTGCAAACCCAACAATTCTTATCTGTTCCTTTTCTTTATTCTTTACAACTTGAAATAAGCAACATCCCAAGCCAGTTCGTGAAGCGTCACAAGTCATACAAAAATCTAAATTGAAATCTGGATGGCTCAATAAGTTTGCACCCACTAAAGCATGTTTAATTGTATTAAAGTCATCCTGGCACTGTTCCGACCAGATCCAAACTTGATTCTTTCTGAGTAGAGCAGATGTTTACTGTTCAAAAGTGGTTGTGGCAAAAAACGTCTAAAAAATGAACATAGCCCAAGGAATGATTTTAACTGCTTTTTAGTTCGAGGGCTAGGAAAGTTTCTGATAGCATCTAATTTACTGGGATCAGGACGTATGCCCTGTGAATTAATGATATGTCCTAAATATTTTATCTCACTGCAACCAAATTTTGATTTTCTTAGGTTGGCTGTGACTCCAGCTTGTGCAAATTTTTCTAAAATTCTTTGAAGTGTGTCAACGTGTTCATTCCAAGACTGTGTAGCTATCAGTATATCATCCACATAGTGTGTGACTGTCCCAACTAAATCGTCGCCAAGCATGGTATCCAGGGCTGTAATGAATACCCCAGAGCTGACATTCAGTCTGAAGGGTAGAACACAAAACTGATAGGTTCGCCCCCCGAACATAAATGCAGTATATTTCCGTGAATCAGGAGTGATACCCACCTGCCAAAACGAATTAGCGAGATCTATTGTGGAAAAATATTTTGCATCTAGAAATTTCTGTAATTGCTCTTCTAAATTTTCGGGTTTTGTGTGAACCGGTAAAATTATTTCATTAATTGCTCGTGCGTCTAACACAAACCTAATGCTTCCATTCGATTTTTTGACAACAAGTAGAGGACTACAATAAGGTGAGGTGGATGGTTCAATGACCTTCCAGTCTAACATTTGTTTTAATTCTTGCCACACAGCAGGTCGTTGAGATAACGGTACGTTATATGTCTTATGGTAGAAGATCTTGTGAGGCTTAACTTCAATCTTGTACACATACGTGTTGATAACACCCAATCGTTTGGTAAAAACTTGTAAATATTTGGATAACACTTCCTGTAGTTTTATACGTTCATGTACACTGAGAGCTGTAGCTTCACTTATCTTATGATCAAGCAATGTTTTCAAGTCCATTAGCTCTGTGTCAGATGAGTGTGTTTGCATGTCTTGAATGTCTTTGTCAAGTACTAACTGAACCTTGTACCCTGTACAGTGTTTGTCATGCTTTAGAGTTCTCCTGTCCAAATCAATAATAATTACCCTGCTTTTATCATTTAAAATACATTTACCTTTGGAGAAGTCTATAATGCAGTCCTTCTCGCTCATAATATCTATTCCTAATATGCAATTTGTCACAAGGTTTTGTACAACCAGGAATGGCCATTGTACGGTTCCATTACCTATTTTAACATTTACAAAAACTTGCTTCGTAACCCTACATGACTTATTACCTAGTGCAGTAGTTATTTTACAGTTTTGGGCAGGAAACTCAGGCACAGGTTCCAATTCACACATCTTTTTATAGAAATTAAAAGACAAAACGCTCACAGCTGCACCTGTATCTAGGATAATAGTAGTTGGAATCCCACCTACTACACCAGTAGTAGATGCTAAAACAATTTCATTTGTGTTTGAACGACATTGTGTACTGTCTTGCAAAAGTTCATCTGATATATTCTCATTGTGGTTGTATCTTATAAATAAAACAGGTAATTTTTGTTTAGAATTATTCGGCATATCATTATTCTGTTGTTCAAGTGTGGTGTCAAATAACTGATTAACATTGAAGTCGCCCCCCAAGAATTCTTCAGCCACGACCTGGGGCATAGTAGTGACTGTTTCTAGTTTGTTGGATTAGCATTTGTACTAGGTACTGACACAGATTGAGGTTGTGCATCAGGTGTCATTTCTATTATATTCACATTCGGATATTGCCTATTATGATCTCCAAACTTTTGCGGTTGTTGTTGCTGTTGCGCATTATAACTTACCTGTCGGTCGTAAGGTATGCTCCAATTTTGTCCTGGTGTCTGCTGTGGTAAAGCAGAGTTTGAATGAAAGTACTGATCGTTACGAGTCCAACCTTGATGCTGTCTTGGCTCGTAGTTGTTATTATTTCTATTTCTGTTTGTGTTTTTGTTGTTGCCTTTGTATCCGTTGTTACCGTTGTAGTTATTACCGCGGTGCCTTTTGTATGGATTGCCGCATGAAGTGTTATTACTGTTGTAACTATTGTTTGTATTGGAATACACGTGTTGATTTTGATTTCCGTACTGAGACGGCATGTGAGTTTGCTGTTTTTGTTGTACCGAGTATCCAACTGTGGACGCGCCAGAATTGTGTTGGCAAGCCTGCATGTTTTGCATACCACTAGTGTAAACATTGTGGCTGCTGTTTTGCCGCGCGAAGCGCTGGTCTTCAAGTAACATGTCAACCGAATCTAAAGCTGTTAAAAAATAATCTGAATCGTCATCCGGGATATGTAGGAGTTTTTCTTTAATGTTGAAAGGCAATTTGGCCTTCAACGCACGGAGTATATCACGCGTTGCGACTGGTTCGTCTAAAAAGTGTCCCATGTTCAAGTATTTTTCAAAATATCTGCGTAAGTTACCATTTTTACTGTTAAAAGTTTCAGGTTCTAAAATTTGTCTTCTGAGTCGCTCCTGGACGGATTGCGACCAGAATTTGTTCAGAAAAGCACGCTCAAACTCACTGTACGTGGTACATACGTCAGCTTGACTGTATGCCCAGACAGCTGCATCACCTTGGATGTAACCGACAATATATGAAATCTTTTTCCGGTCACTCCAAGTGCGTGGAAATGCGTTACTAAAGGATTTAAGAAAAATCACCGGATGAATGGTTCGTTTTTCTGGGATAAAAATCTGAAATTGCCTGTGTTTCATTAAGCTTTCTTCTTCCTTCGTATTGTGATATGGATTTATTCCACTGTAATTACTGGTATGTTCAGCTGGCGAGTAATTACGATAATGTTGCTGTGGTTTACCATGATAATAGCTTGTGTTTGTGTTTGCACATCGTGGTATGTGTTGTAGTCGTGGTGTGTTTTGTTCTTGTGTGTTTGTCGTGTGCGGTATGTGTGTGTCATACTCGAATGTATATTGGTTCCTGAACTGTGCATTTTGACTGATATTTTCGTTACATTCAGACTGTGGTCGATCGGTGAATTGTCTCATGGGTGCAGTGACGGATTGTACAGCGTCACTGATCAGCTGTTTGTTATTAGTAATGTATTGCGCTACGGAGTCGTGCACAATTGTTGGTAAATTTTCACGTAAGCATGTATCAAAATGTTTGTCTTTGTTCACTACCCAATCATTAAATTCCTTATTAATATTTTGAAAATGAGCTGTGGCATCAGATTGTAAGATGTCAGTCAGGTGTTGTTCAACATTGTCAAATTTATTCTGTACGTCAGTAATTCGTTTTTCAAGGTTGTCATGCACTGAAGGATATGTTTGAATTTGTTCAGTAAGAACTTCACACGTGACATTAAGGTTTTTTACTTGTGTCTGTAAAAGTGCTACGTCAGTTGTAGTCTTTTCTTGTCTCGTATTAAGCTGGGAAAATTTAGTACTGAGTTCAGTCATCTGTTTGGTCAGTGTGGCGTCTATAAGTTCCACACGTTTACATAAAGTGTCATTACCTGTCTTGAGTGCTATGAGGTCAGATTTAATTGCGTCATTTTGTGTCTTTAACTGTTCATTTTGTGTCTTTAAGGTTGCCATGTTTTCCGCGTTTTGTTTCATTAGCATTTGTAACATGTCGGCAATGTTTACCGTTTGCAAGGTCTCTGCCCCCGCCGCGTCATTAGATGTGACGTCATGCATTAACATGGGCTCTGATTGAGACTTTGAAATTTTTGTGGTGGACGGCCTATTGTCAAAATTTTCGTCAACACTTGCGTCAATGTTTGATGAATCGTCACTACCGGTTGCTGTCGTAAAGTCATTTTCTAACACTTGTCTCACGTCCGAGTCGGATTGCGTCTGAATAGTACGTCCTTGCTGTTCCATTTTTGCGTATTGTTTTCTAGTTATTACCATGCCACACGTGATATATGTTTCAAGAAAATTTTTGACACTGATTTTAAAATAAAATGTAGTTGAGCATGAATCGCTCGTAGCAACAATGGCTGTCTGTTAATTTAAAAATATAAACTGAATTTGAGATTATTGGTAATGGCTGCTGGCCATGTTACATGATATCGTACAGAAGTCGGCCATATTGTACACTCGTGTATTGGTATTGTTGCATACGTTATTGTTTAGGGAAAAGTACTGAGAACGAAATTTATCACTGAAACTGTTATGCGGAAAAGAAACACTACAGAATTTACTGGAAAGCTAATACACTGAATTATACGTCTGGTCAAGCCTGCTAATGCAAAGATGCTGCGTCTTACCTTATTTTGCTGGAAGCTTCTTTGCGTCTTCCGGCAAAATTTCAGAATTTGAAAATATCTTCCAATTTTGTTATCTCTCATACATTGACGTCCAGGTCCAGAAAGTTGATTTTTTACATGAAACAAAGAGAACAATGTAACAAATGACAAAATAACAAGTCCGACACGCAGTCGCCAATATAAAATAAATTAAAAATAATAATATATTAATTATTCTATCTGTATGATGGTGTTTGTAATTGTAATTGATATTTGCTTATCTGGAACGTGGACGTTTAATTATTCGGTATCAGACGCTTGACAATGGCTTTTTCGTAAAGGCAATGTTACTCGTAGTTGACCGTGAAATAAAACTGAAATAATCGGACTTCGTAAATAAATCGTTTCCAAAGACTGCTGCGGTAGGTGCGTACTCAAATCTAAATCTCAATATTAGAATAATTTGCCAGCCATGTCAATACGTCGTACAGAGGTGTCTGTCTACTAAACATAAAAAAGTTACACAGTTAGTTAAATCAGATATATTCAATGAATAAGCCTACAGTTCATAATCCTACTTACTTTTATAAATATAAATTCTTTACAGAGTCGAGTGCCTAGTCTGGTTGCAACTCGCAGTATTCTTCTCTAACATGAAATATGGCGGTGTGCCAGACAATAAAATAAAATACGTGCTTCTCGCACCACTTCAACCAGAGCTCTCCTCTTTCTTAATTAAACATAAGAGTAACGTAATTGTGCTTTTGTTTTATCAGCGACACAGCGCTGCAGTTGTGTGCCATAGGCTTTATTTATTTGTCACTGATTATTTATTTAATTAATATTTCGCGTTTCCGCGGAAACTCACGCTCGGCATGCAAATGTGCCTTTATAACTAGAGGACGCAGTTCGTTCCATGTAAACATAGCCCACATCATTATGGAACCACCACCACCATGCACAGTGCATTGTTGACACCCTGGGTCCCTGGTTTCGTGTGGGCTGCGCCACGCTCGAACCCCACCATCAGCTTTTACCAATGAAATCGGGAACCATTTGACCAGGTCACGATTTTCCAGTCGTCTAGGGTCCAATCGATATGCTCATGAGCACAGGAGAGGCGCTGCGAGCGATGCCACGCTATAAGCGAAGGCATTCACACAGGTCGTCTGCTGCCGTAGCCGATTAACGTTAAACTTCATCGCAGTGTCCTAATGGATATGTTCGTCGTGCGTCGCTCATTGATTTCTGCGGTTATTTCAAACAGTGCTGCTTCTCTGTTAGCGCTGACAACTCTTTGTAAACACCGATGCCCTCGGTCGTTATGGGAAGACCGTCGGGCACTGCGTTGTTCGTGGTGAGAGGTAATGGCTGAAATTTAGTATTTGCGGCGCAGTCTTGGCACTGTGGATCTCGGAATATTGAATTCCCTAACGATTTCCGAAATGGAATTACCATGCGCCTAACTACCATTCAGCGTCGCGCGGGGTAGCCGTGCGGTCTCAGGCCCCTTGTCACGGTTCACGCGGCTCCCCCCGTCGGAGGTTCGACTCCTCCCTTGGGCATGGGCGTGTGTGTTGTCCTTAACGTAAGTTAGTTTAATTAGTGTGTAAGCCTAGGAACCGATGGCCTCAGCAGTTTGGTCCCATAATCCTTCCACAATTATTATTATTATGTACCATTCAGCGTTCAAAGTATGTTAATTCTCGTCGCACGGTGTTAATCACGTCGGGAAACGTTTGACACCATCACCTGAAAACAAATGACAGATCCGCTAATGCACTGCCCTTTTACACCTTGTCTATGCGATTCTACCACCAATTGTATATGTGCATATCGCTGTTCCATGACTTTCGTCATCTCAGTGTATAACATGTGCACGGTAAAGTTTTACTTCGTCAGTCTTGTACCATCTTATACCTTGAAACGGAGGAAGATCCTTTTTGCCATGGAACACGGGAACTTTGCAAATTAACCGAGCTTTTTTAATATCTTAACAATTTTACATGTATTGAAAATGGAAATTAATGCTCATTTCTAATAGCTTTAGTTTTAAAATGTATTTAACTTGTAGCTGGTTGCCGCGTGGGATTAGCCGAGCGGTCTGAGGCGCTGCAGTCATCGACTGTGCGGCTGGTGCCGGCGGAGGTTCGAGTCCTCCCTCGGGCATGGGTGTGTCTGTTTGTCCTTAGGATAGTTTAGGTTAGGTAGTGTGTAAGCTTAGCGACTGATGACTTTAGCAGTTAAGTCCCATAAGATTCACACACATTTGAACATTTTGTAGTTGGTTCTTGATAATACTTCTACTTACTCTAATTTCACCTACTGAATATGGGTACGTAGCAGAGTAATGATATTACCGATAGATGACTATGTACAATACTGACAAGATTTTCTCCATTGCATCTCTATTAAATTTCAATAAACTGTTTGCTCCAAGATACATATGCATGTTGCACCTTCGAGCACGTTTTTACAATCCGAAAAAGCTTAATTTTCAGGAGTAATTTGTGTAATTTCGAAAAATGAAGGCAGCACAAAAAGAGTAAATGACATAATTTAAAAATGGAATAAGATAATATCTTAAATTTCTATTTCTGAACTGGCTAGAGGCAAAAGTCTGAAAAAGTTTTTAAGTAGAATGCGGTCCCCTGCTTCGTGCAGGGGGTGTTCAATAAATAATTCAACCCACTTTTTTCCTCGGCTACTTTCGGTTGAAAAAATGCGAAAATTATTGTGGGACATCGTGGAATATTCCCGCTTTAGCCTCTATAGTCTCATGAAGTTCTGGAAAGTTGCGGCGCTATATTTAGCCTTCTAAATGGCATCTGTAACGGAGGTGTATTCGAAGCAGAGAACTGTCACTGCCCATCTTTTGGCTGAAAACTAGAGTATCACAAATACGCCTGGCACTTGGAGAATGTCTAGGAGGCCTGGGGGTGAAAAAAAATCACGGTGGGTCTTTGGGCGAGGCGTCTGTCATCATCGTAACAACGTCGCGCAAACCTATCCCTCTATCGCGTGCCAGACGGACACACAGTCACACACAGCTGCGGCTGCTGCAATGTTGTTGGAACGTGCGGACACTCTCACCCGAGGTGATCGATGCTGCTCACCTGGACTTCTCTGTGAGCAGTGCTGACGCACTCGTCTTTCAGTCAGAGTGCTGAAAGATGTGTGCCCGCTGGGTTCCTCGTAGCCTGAGAGAAGACCAGAAAGAGCAACGAAGGATTATCTGTGTGGAATTGCTTGCGCGTTACGTGACTGATCGTGACAGTATTTTGTGAAACATCATCATAGACGATGCAACACGGGTTCGTCACTTCGAAGCGATCTCCCATCTTCCGACTTCCATCCGTGCCACATTGAAGAATGCACTCCGCGGGAATCGGTATGTGACTAATGGGAAGGTTGTTGATGCAGTAAGACAATGGCTCCGAGGTCGACCAGTAGAGTGGTACCATGCGGCTATATTGCTCCTTCCAGTAAGGTGGTGTAAGGCCGTTGCATTGTGGGGGTAATGCTGAAAAATAGGGTTTTGTAGCCAGAAGAGTGGGGAATAAAATGGTGCATGGGAATCCAAATAAGACAAAACTGTTTCAGAAAAAAACATGTTGCATTACTTAGTGAACGCCCCATATTGTGACAGGCCCCAGAAGTAGACAACATTCCATTAGAACTACTGACAGCCTTGGGAGAGCTAATCCTGGCAAAACTCTACCATCTGGTGAGCAATATGTATGAGACAGACGAAATTCCCTCAGACTTCAAGAAGAATATAATAATTCCAATCCCAAAGAGAGCAGGTGTCGACAGATGTGAAAATTACCGAACTATCAGTTTAATAAGTCACAGTTGCAAAATACTAACGCGAATTCTTTACAGACGAATGGAAAAACTGGTAGAAGCCGACCTCGGGGAAGATCAGTTTGGATTCCGTAGAAATATCGGAACACGTGAGGCAATACTGACCCTACGACGTATCTAAGAAGAAAGATTAAGGAGAGACAAACCTACGTTTCTAGCATTTGTAGACTTAGAGAAAGCTTTTGACAATGTTGACTGGAATACTCTCTTTCAAATTCTAAAGGTGGCAGGGGTAAAATACAGGGAGCGAAAGGCTATTTACAAGTTGTACAGAAACCAGATGGCAGGTATAAGAGTCGAGGGACATGAAAGGGAAGCAGTGCTTGGGAAGGGAGTGAGACAGGGTTGTAGCCTCTCTCCGATGTTATCCAATCTGTATATTGAGCGAGCAGTGAAGGAAAGAAAAGAAAAATTAGGAGTAGGTATTAAAATCCATGAAGCAGAAATAAAAACTTTGAGGTTCGCCGATGACATTGCAATTCTGTCAGAGACAGCGAAGGACTTGGAAGAGCAGTTGAACGGAATGGACAGTGTCTTGAAAGGACTATACAAGATGAACATCAACAGAACCAAAACGAGGATAATGGAATGCAGACGAATCAAGTCGAGTGATTCTGAGGGAATGAGATTAGGAAATGAGGCACTTAAAGTAGTAAAGGAGCTTTGCTATTTGGGGAGCAAAATAACTGATGATTGTCGAAGTAGAGAGGATATCAAATGTAGACTGGCGTTTCTGAAGAAGAGAAATTTGTTAACATCGAGTATAGATTTAGATGTCATGAAGTCGTTTCTGAAAGTATTTGTATGGAGTGTAGCCATGTATGGAAGTGACACGTGGACGATAAATAGTTTAGACAAGAAGAGAATAGAAGCTTTAGAAATGTGGTGCTCCAGAAGAATGCTGAAGATTAGATGAGTAGATCACATAACTAATGAGGAGGTATTGAACAGAATTGGGGAGAAGAGGAGTTTGTGGCACAACTTGACTAGAAGAAGGGACCGGTTGGCAGGACATGTTCTGAGGCATCAAGGCATCACCAATTTGGTATTGGAGGGCAGAGTGGAGGGTAAAAATCGTAGAGGGAGACCAAGAGATGAATACACTAAACAGATTCAGAAGGATGTAGGTTGCGGTAGGTAGAGGGAGATTAAGAAGCTAGCACAGGATAGGGTAGCATGGAGAGCTGCATCAAACCAATCTCAGGACTGAAACCCACAACAACAACATTGTGACAGAACGCTTTGCGAATGTCAGTTTGGGCGTTTTGCACGCTGAGCGACTAGTAGGACAGCGATCTCCCAGCAGCGAGCCACGTGTCTCCGACTACGCACCCTGACGCCCTTGTGCGTCAGTGACGGGGTAGTGGCAGCCGGGCATAAACTTCCCACGGCCGCCTACGTTGCCGGACGAGGCCGGGCCGTGGGAACCGCGCCGGCTCCGTATCGGGCGCCGCTCGTGCCAGCAGCCTCGCGAGGCGTCTTATCACTCGCGGAAACTGCCCGCCTCACGGCTCTGTATCACACGTACCACTCACGGCGCACCAGCGGCGGATGTGGTTACGGATCTTGACACATCAGGTCCCTTTCAACGGTAGCTCAATTACGCTGTTACGATAAGTGAAAGTGACCTCGCCTATCGCGAGCTGCTGTTGCAAGGTAGCTCTACTCGTATATTTTGAAATCAGGAAATGTACAGTATTTGTGCATGTATGCATTACAGCAGACGATTTTTGTTAGGCTGCTGCACGTAACAGACACATCTTTTCCATTATAGTTTGCTGAAAACGACTACCGCAGTGTATTTGACGCACCAAAACACAATGAGCACTACCCACCGCAAGCTGAATGCCGCCCGGTGGTGTAGCAGGCACTAGACGTGGCAAGAGAAATATACACTGAGGTCACAAAAGTCATGAGATACCTCCCAATATCGTATCGGACCTCCTTTCGCCCGGCGTCATGCAGAAACTCGACGTCGCATCGATTCAACAAGTAGTTGCTCCCGCGTGTTACCGGTGCAGGATTTTCTGCACGAACTGATCTTTCGATTATGTCCCGTAAACTTTCGATAGGAGCCATGTCGGGCGACCTGGCTGGCCAAGTCATTCGCTCAAATTGTCCAGAATGTTCGTCAAACCATAGCGAACAATTCTGGCCGGTTGACATGGCGCATTGTCATGCATAAAAATTCCATCGTTGGATGACTGCAAATTCTCTCCACGTAGCCGAACATTACCATTTCCAGTCAATAATCGGTTCAGCTGGACCCGAGGACCTAGTCCATTCCATGTTAACACAGCCCACACTATTGTGGAGCCACCGCCAGCCTGCAAAGTGCCTTGTTGACGACTTGGGTCCATGGCTTCGTGGTGTCTGCGCCACACTCGATCCCTACTATCAGCTCTTACCAAGTGAAATCGGGACTCATCTGACCAGCCGACAGTTTTACAGTCTTGTTAGGTCCAACAGATATGGACACGCGCTGCAAGCGATGTCGTTCTGCCATAGCCCATTAACGCTAAATTTCGACACACTGATCTAACGGATACGTCAGTCTCACGACCTACATTGATTTCTGCAGTTATTTCAAGCAGCGTCATTTGTCTGTTAGCACTGATAACTTCACCGAAACGCCGCTGCTCTCGGTCGGTAAATGAAGGCAATCAGCAATGTGTTGTCCGTTGTGACAGGTAATGGCTGAAATTTGGGGACACCGTGGATCTCGATGTATTGATTTATACGATTTCCGAAATGGAATACCCCATGCGTCTAGCTGCAGCTGCCATTCCGCGTTCGAAGTCTGGCAACTCCAGTTTGGCCGGCCGGAGTGGCCGGGAGGTTCTAGGCGCTACAGTCTGGAACCGTGCGACCGCTACTGTCGCAGGTTCGAATCCTTCCTCGAGCATGGTTGTGTGTGATGTCCTTAGGTTAGTTAGGTTTAAGTAGTTCTAAGTTCTGGGGGACTGATGACCTCAGAAGTTAAGTCCCATAGTGCTCAGAGCCAACTCCCGTTGTGCGGCCATAATCACGTCGGAAACCTTTTCATATGGATCACCTGAACACAGGTGACAGATCTGCCAATTTACTGCCCTTTTACATCTTGTGTATGCCATACTACCGTCACCTGTACATGTGTACATCGGTATTCCATGACTTTAGTCATCTGACTGTAAGGGTCAGTCAAATGAAAACGAGAGAGATGGAAGAAATTAGGATAAGTGCGAATGGGACTCACGCTCCGAGGATTCAGTACAAACTTAATTACGTATATGGATAGTTCATCAATCCCAGGAACGATAATATCGATGATATTTGCCTGTTATCGATATCAACATTGTTGGGATATCAAAATATGCGAGGTAAATGGCCGTCTCTTTTGATTGCATTAAGATAGAAACTTAATTTTTTTACACCGCAAAGGGACCATAGAGCTTAGTATGTGATCCAAATTTCGACTCCAAAGGGGCACCCGTCTATAAAAAACAGTCTTAACGAACGACAAAAAATATTTTTTTGTGTTATATAATTACAAATTAATAATGTTCGGATTTATTCCTTTACTTATACCGTGCAACTTCGCTTCTTGCCAAATTTCATTATTCAAAGTCAACAGGAAGTACTGAGTGAGTTTGCGACTGTCAAAATATCTGAAATAAATGGCCGTATCTTTTGACTGCATTGACTTAGAACCTTCAGTTTTTTTACATCGCCAAGCGACTATAAACTTTAGTATGTGGTATAAATTTAAACTTTATATGTTTAAGTGTTCCTGAGGAAAAGATTTTTAACAGCAGGGTAAAGAGATAGACAGACTCAGTGTGATCCTACACGGGTGTCATTTTTACCAACTGAAGTACGACACCCTAAAAAGTAACTAAACTGTGTAATATTTCAAAATTAATTGATACAGCGCTTATTAAATTTGTCCCACTCTGAGACAAGACCGTCATAATGGAAACACGTCTGCGGTTGCTACGGAACCATGATTGTACCCAGGCGCGCACCTATTCGTCCCAAGGAAAGCGACGGCTGGGAATGTCTCTTTTCAGGGCTCCAAAAATATGGAGGTCGTTGGGGGCGAGACCAGGACTGTATGGAAGATGTGGGTGCAATTCCCAGCGGAAATTATGCCTCGTAATCGAAACAATAGGCACAAGAGCTCCGGGGGAAAGTCATGAAGACCTTCTTCTTTGACTGCAAGGGACCGCTGCTCATCGACTTTCTGGAACACCGCGTCACAATTAACGCTCTGTGGTACGTGATGACTTTGCAAAAACTGGAGTGCGCTATCAAGTCCAGACGTCTAGGAATATTGACGGAAGACGTTATTCTGTTGCAGCATAATGGCCGCCCACATTTTGCCAAGGTTGTTTCCACTACACAGCGGAAGTTTCGTTGAGGAGCTCTTACACATCTTCCATTTAGTACCGATCTCTCCTGTGCGATTACGATCGTTCGGAGGCCTGAACAAAGGCGTTCCTCGCCGTCAATATTATTCTGACGAAGAAATGCTCCCCTAGGTACGTTGAAGGCAAAGACTGTCTTTGTGGCAGTGGAATAAATGTTTTAACAGTTATGGCGACCCCCTTTCAAACAATAAACAATTTGCAACGGTGCCTAATGGTTACTTCTGCTAAGATGTTCTTTTTAACAGCATTCCATACGTGCAAACCAGTTGTGTCTTTACTTGTGGTTACTCGTACTTGGCCGGCCGCTGTGGCCGCATGGTTCCAGGCGCGTCAGTCTGGAACCCCGCTGATGCTACGGTCGCAAGTTCAAATCCTGCCTCGGGCATGGATGTGCGTGATGTCCTTAGGTTAGTTAGGTTTTGTCCGTCCCCGGTAGCTGAGTGGTCAGCGCGACAGACTGTCAATCCAAAGGGCCCGGGTTCGATTCCCGGCTGGGTCGGAGATTTTCTCCGCTCAGGGACTGGGTGTTGTGTTGTCCTAATCATCATCATTTCATCCCCATCAACGCGCAAGTCGCAGAAGTGGCGTCAAATCGAAAGACTTGCACCAGGCGAACGGTCTACCCGACGGGAGGCCCTCGTCACACGACATTTCAGTTAGGTTTCAGTAGTTCTAAGTCTAGGGGACTGATGACCTCAGATGTTAAGTCCCATATTGCTTAGAGCCATTTCAACCATTTGAACTCGTACTTGAGGTACTCGAGGTAGCTCGATGTAGTCATAGGGTCGAGTCACCCATATCTGCTTTCATGCCCCACAGCTAACTCACTGCAAATGATAACCTGTAACTGTGACCCTGCAGTCATAGTGTCTATGCATTGGCTAGGTTTCGCGAATTAATAAATTACACAGAAATATTCAATGAATGATAAATTATTAACAACAAGGGTTCTATTCTAACGTCTGTAATTGATGTACACGATAAGTAATTATGTTGTATAATGTTTGTTCAAAAAAGGTCATCTCAAATAAACTGGCAGTGATCCTACGATATTTAATTAAAGTATTGACACATATTCTTCTAACACGCAATAAAGTTACGTTGAGTGCGTTACGAGAATGGTAACAAAATCTTCAAATTAAAAAAATAAATGTCGTGTGACTAGGGCCTCCCGTCGGGTAGACTGTTCGCCCGGCGCAAGCCTTTCGATTTGACCCCACTTCGGCGACTTGCGCGTTGATGGGGATGAAATGATGATGATTAAGACAACACAACACCCAGACCCTGAGCGGATAAAATTCTCCGACCCAGTCGGGAATCGAACCCGGGCCCTTAGGATTGACATTTGGTCGCGCTGACCACTTTTTTTTTCATTTTGTTCGTTATTGTTCGTTGTGTTTGGTCTGGGCGGACGTCACAAGACATCCGTTCAAGTTGATCGTTGATGCCTTGACTCAGTTTTTTTTATTACAGAGGGCGAGCAGCTCTCTGACCGAACACGCTGAGCTACCGTGCCGGCGTCAGCTACCGGGGGTGGACATTCTCAAACTAAACAGCCATCAAAGACTTGTGAAACCTAACTCCAGTTCGTGACCACAATACATTAAACAATAACCAGCTTAAAATAGTTCAGGGTTCAACATGATGATTCACAAATTAACACACGCTATGAAAAGAATAGTAACACATTCCGTCTGTTTTCATTTCCGTAAATAAAGTTGAAAAAGTTTGAGTCCTGGTATGGAGCACATTCAGACCTCTCGAAATATAAAGTCCCTACAGAAGAAATAATATGGTAACGGCCGTTCACAGCCCAGAATCACTCGCCTACACGACCAAATCACGTTACTCTAGGAAGGTCTGCCTTCTTCCAGAACTCGAGTTTAAAGTGTACAGAATCGCTCCCTTGAGTTCGTCACTCGAGAAGTCCCAGTTTCCACTTCACTCCCGTAGTGTTCCGCTACGTCTGCTTTTCCATTGTTCTAAAGTGCTATAGACATGATTTGACTGCCCGCATCTCGTGGTCGTGCGGTAGCGTTCTCGCTTCCCACGCCCGGGTTCCCGGGTTCGATTCCCGGCGGGGTCAGGGATTTTCTCTGCCTCGTGATGGCTGGGTGTTGTGTGCTGTCCTTAGGTTAGTTAGGTTTAAGTAGTTCTAAGTTCTAGGGGACTGATGACCATAGATGTTAAGTCCCATAGTGCTCAGAGCCAACGAGCCATGATTTGACTCTTCTTGACCAGCCCGCAGTAAACCAAACTATTACACGTTTCTGGAAGATCACTGCCAACAGACGTTATCAATGTACAAAATGCATATTTGAACCATCATCTGTTTTTATCTTGAACCCAAATTATATTGGTCTTGGATTATCTTCACGTATGAAGAGTTAAAATGGTTTATGCCACCGTATTGCATTAGCCATTACTTAAAATGTGTAGTGCATGCCATGAATGTAAATATATGAGACAAGACTAAAGGCAAATATCCGAATTCTAACTGTATACAGAGCGTCTCAGTATGAGTAACTTTATAATTTTAATTAATTTGTTTACACCTGTCTTGTTTTCAATTAAGTGCACCTCATCACCAGCGGGGCGCAAATGAGGATATCCACTGACATAAGCGACTCTGAGACAGGGCAGACTTTTATGGCCGGGTGCATGGAAACGTTCATCTCGCGAAGGACGAAGCTTGTTGGCTGCTCTCGCGCTATTGTCGAGAGCATCTGTGGAAAATTGTTGAAGGTGTGGGACGTCCAAACCTCGCCACAGAATGTGAGGGTCGGAGGCTTGCCTCCTCTGTAACGCAGGAAGCATAGTTGGGTGATCTGCGCAGACCAGAGCACAAAGCTGGCGCAGACAAGTGCTGCGGAGAGCACCGTTCGGTGCACATTGTTGAACACGAGCCTCTGCTGTAGACGACCCCTACGTGTTCCCATGTTGACCCAGCGACATCGCCAAATAAGAAGACAGTGGGCATGAGATCATCGAGACTGGACCGTGGATCAGCTAAACAGTGTAGCCTGGTCGGATGGATCACGTTTCTTGTTACATCACAACAGTGATCTTGTCCAGATATGCCGTTATCCAGGCAAACAGCCGCTAGAAACATGCTCCACACCATAGACACGAGTCAGTGGTGCCTTTACTACGCTACGGAGAAACTGACTTACGGTGGTAGTTGAATGTAACATGCTAACTTGGACTACATGAACGTTATTGTAGACCAACTGCATCCATTGATGTCTTCCATGATGGCGTTGGCTTCATCCAGTAGGATAAATGTATTTATCACAAGGTCAGAATCGCGTGACAAGGGTTGCAGGAGATTTATAGTAAACTCTGTACGTTCTCTTGGGCATCAAATTAGCTTGAGCTGAACATGATGGAACGTATCTGGGACGTTACTGGGGGCCAGTTCCACTCCCACAAACCACCAGCTGGTAATTTATGGGAGTTGCGTGGCATACGCGAAGACATCTGGCGTGACGTGCCTCCGGAAACCTATCAGCAACTTGTCGAATTCATGCTACTTAGAATTGCGAAAGGAGACGAACAAGCTTTTTGAAAGTCTCTTCGGGTTTGCTGCCGGATCCTAAAATCAACTTGACTCGATATTTCGGCGATACAACTGGTCGCCATCTTCAGGAAAATGCTGCTTCTGCTGATGAGTCCCGCTGAGAACTGACGCCAGGTTGCAAATCGACGTCCTATATAGGCCGACGTTCAGTACACGGCGCATGCGCCGCCCATCACGGTTTCTGCCTTCCAAAACAGGGAGGTGGCGCCGCCCTTAGTGAAACACTGCTGGCAACGATATATCGCAATCAAGGCCGCACCGAAGAACGTTCAGTTTTGATGCGAGATAATACAGGATTCCACGTTTTGCTAAGAGGAAACTCATTGTCTCTGTTGATTAAATTATCAGCCAGCCTAATTTCAATCGCCTCTTTATAGACACTGTTCCAAAAACTGGAAATGTTGGCAACCACAACAGTTTCCTCAAATTTCATTTTTGTCCCTCATTTAGGCAGTGTTCTGCTACTGCCGATTTTTCCGGCTGTTGTAGCCTCGTATGACGGCAATGTTGCACACACCTGTCATGCACTGTGCGAATAGAACGGCCAACGTAAGCTTTCCCACATTGACACGGAATTTTGTACATCCCGGGTTTCTTAAACCCCAAATCATCCTTCACAGAGCCAAGCAGAGCCCTAATCTTAAAAGGTGGACGGAACACACTCTTAATGTTAAAATTCCTTAAAATTCTTCCTTATGCTGGAGGCTTATCGTTTAAGATTGGCGTCAGTTCTCAGCGGGACTCATCAGCAGAAACAGCATTTTCCTGAAGATGGCGACCAGTTGGATCGCCGAAATATCGAGTCAAGTTGATTTCAGGATCCGGCAGCAAACCCTGAAAGGGTACCGTACCGTCCGACACTGAAAATAAGTACAACATACTTCATTATTTTTGTCAGAACAACACATTTTTTTGTAAAATAACTCAATTTCAATTAATACAGCGAAGCCGGATACCAGTGCAGGAAAGAATGACAATTTATTTATTTAATTTATCATATGTGCACTCCCACAAAATAAATCCCTACATCCAGTTTGGTGAGATCTGTGAAATGAATGAATGTATGGTCGTCTGCTAACTGCAGATAGTGAATGTGAATATATGATCATCTTTGAGACGATCCTTTGGCCACCTTTGGTGGGACCAAAGAGATGAAATTTACCTGAGCTTTGAGCGCCTGAAATGTGGCTGACCAATACGGTAGCAAGGTGCTCCCCCACTTCAGCAGAGGTGCGAGAGGACGGGAAGAACGGCCATGTCTCAGCACTCTGCCGCTGGATCTTGTGCTGTTAAGACCTGTCTTAGGTGAGCTCCGTAAAGACAAAAGAGTGGAGACATGGTATGCATGTGGAATATTTAAGAGTAGTTTGAAATAATAATTTCTCTATTTCAGGAACTTTTGTAGGGAGAATTAAATGTCAGGCAGGTAATATTAATGGGATTGTAGAAATCTTCGGAAGTGACCAATGGTCACAATGAAACCACGTGTAGCAATAAGTTGAAATGCTTCCATGTGCTTAAGTTAAGCTGAATTACTAGCGTGTGTACAATAAGTTGAAATATTTAGGAAATAGCATGTGTACCATAAGTTGAAATATTTAAGAAATGGCGTGTGCAGGACTTGAAATTAGAGACGAATACTTCCACGTGGTGAGTACTGTGTGAGTCTCAAACTGTGTATGAGACAAAAGATAAAGAGAAGTACTCGTCCATGGTATCAGTTGAGGACTCGCGTGTGTGATGAATATGTTCTTAATATTACTTTGCGTGATATGATTCCGTGTGACGCTAGATTCAAACTCTGGGAGAGAAGCAAGGTGAGTCGGCCGGCTATCCAGCAACGCCACTTGGCTTGCATTGCACAGGAAGACGTGCATATGTCTCCAGAGTTCATAGTAGGAAAGTAGAATTACGAAGTGAGGCAGTGTCGTGTGAAACTGGGATAAATACTAATTGAAGTGGGAAAGCTAAAAGTGATAATGTTGTGACTATTCCCTGTGTAGTATTTCATATTGTAGTGTGGTGTATGTCATGTAATTTGGGTATGTGTGGTTTGCATGGGAGAGTAGCGAGGTAGTTTCAAAAGATTAGTGGGTTATGCGTGTTCCTTTTGTACTGCTCGGTCTTGAGGAAAGTTTCGTGATGATGATTGCGAGAGTCGAAGTGTGAGAAATACTAAAAGATCCACCATCCTATCCAGAAAGTGCACCGTAGCGTTAAATAATTACGAGACCATAAGGTAGAGAATCACCAATGTTAAGCCATGCCCACTGGGCGGAATTTCTCATGTGTTATTGTTGTAGGTTATAGAATTTGTGTGTTTAGGTTATAGAATTTATCGGAATAAATAAGATAGCGAAAAGAAAAAGATTGGTGGCCTTTTCCTTCGAATTGTATGTTGTCATGATATCCAGAATTTATAATGTGTGCGCCACTCATATTCAGTGCGATGGCCACGTGCTGATAAAAGCCGTTAAATAAAAAGGAAAGAAAATGTGGTATTGCCAGTGCGTAGTGAACAGTCAGAGTTCTGTAAATTACTGATAGTCAGATGCGTGTTTCCGTTCCGTATTATTCATACAGGAGGATAATTTGTAACTAAATAGTGAGTACGAGAATTCATGTTACTCGATAAATAAGAATGAATCCACTCGCTTGGCAGACCACTCATCTTGCAGGCCTGACTGCTTGATGCCACAGTATGAGCAAGGGACGTGGGTGCCTCTCAACCCGAAGAGACTTTCAAGACTTATTACGCCGGGAAAGCCTACGTAATCACAGACGAACAAGCCAGTAGGCTAGTGATCATAATGTCCTGGCTCATTAGTGTACATACAGCTTGCAGCGGCTATAAGTGCAAATATTTCTGTTGGTGACTGAGGAATGTATGCTGAGCAACATTACATCAGTATTTACTTCATTGGAGGACCAGTAATTATAGCTGTTAGGAGTAATATGTTTTTATGTTGGTCAGTATCTCCTAGTACATGTGGGAAGAGCAAGCAATTAAGGCGTATTGTCCTCTGCGTAACAGGTCAGGGGTTGACTTATGCCGCATAGACACAACACAGTCTATACGAACAGGCGTAATCCACTTAGTGGTGCAGTTACGCTCATTGTGATTTCTTTGCGGGAAGACTGTTTGTTTCAGTGAAAAAATAACCAACACAGTGACGTGTGTATGTATCAAGGCACGAAATATAAAAATATCTAACTTACGCCCGTTAAGCCCTGTATATCTTCGCATAATTCATGGCCCCCTTGGAGGCAACTTTGTTAACAGAAAATGCTGCGACTAAGATACTGTTCCCGGTCGACCAAATGAAGCCATCTCACCGGAACTTCCGCTCCGAGCAAAGTGTTGAATGAAACGTACTGGTGAACTCCCATTGTTGGTGATCTACCGAGCGGCCCGGACGCAAGGGCACAGCACGCCATTAGCCCCAAAGTTGTTACCGTGAATTCACTTTGTGTTATTTAGTATCTCCTCATTACTTACACGATCTATCCATGCAATGTTCAACATTCTACTGTAACACCGCATTTCGAAAGCTTCTCTTCTCTTCATGCATAAATCTGACGTAATGGAGCGCCTGTAATAGCCTGCGATAGGAAATATTTCTGATGTTTTTTGTTTAGAATGTAGCCTTGTACAGAAGTGAAACATAGATGATAGTTCAGACGAGAGGAGAAAAGAAGTTTTTGGAATATAGTGCTTCAGAAAAATGTCGAAGATTAAATGGGTAGATAAAGCAGACATTTTAATGTGGACGTAGTGAATCGAATCGGGAGAAAAGGAAATGCGTGGCATAACGTTTCTAAAAGAGGGTTCTGTTGATAAGACACCAGGTTCAAATGAATCTAGGTCGCAGTAGTTCACAGAAATGAAGCGGCTTGCACAGGAGAGACTGGTGTGGAGAGCTGCATCAAACTAGTCTCTGGAGTGTAGTAGACATCAGCAACGACAACAACAACCTTTCTGAAAAATTAGTATGATTATCCTGAGCTCGCCTTCTTTTCCTCAAAATCCTAAAGATTTATATTTGTTGCGAGTTTCCAGAATGTGTCATTATGAGCCATTACCAGCTATTAGGTGACCTGCTCGTTCTCACACAGTTTTTAATCACCAGGTGCTCCGCTTATGTAATAAAAAGCTTACTGCATGATACACTTACAAAGGACCAGCAAGTAGTAATTATAGGATAAAACATGCGATCCATACGAAGCAACTACGCGGCGTAGTTACACCACTCGGCGTATCTAGTCCACTCTCTGTACGTTAATTAGGCCTACACTAGAGGTTGAATGCCTCTGAGATTCCAACTCTTGACTGCCCTGCAGCAATTTGAATGCAGTCAGATAAAGCCGCCACAGACTATAAATTGCATAACTGTTCAATCTCCAACTGGCTTTTTGCAACATACTCACTAATTTCAGCAACGAAAACTATTTCGCGATAACAGTTCAAATATGTGTAGATAAGAGTGTCACACCTAAACTGGACCGTCCTGCTAACTATTAGACGCTACGATTTATTCCAGCCTTACTGAACTTCGCGGGGCCAGTTTCTTCGATCACTAGCTGATCTAATAGAAAACGGCCACCGAATAATAACACCAGTTTGGGCCAAATGACTGACTGTGGGAGTCGCGTTGTGGTATTTCCATACTTGCTAACACTCCGACAGAGTGAAACTTCTTGGCAGATTAAAACTGTGTGCCGGACCGAGACTAGAACTCGGGAAGTTTGGAAGGTAGGAGATGAGGTACTGGCAGAACTGAAGCTGTGTGGACAGGTCGTGAGTCGCACTTGGGTAGCTCAGTTGGTAGAGCACTTGCCCGCGAAACGCAAAGGTCCCGAGTTCGAGTTTCGGTCCGGCACACAGTTTTAATCTGGTAGGAAGTTTCATATCAGCGCACATTCCGCTGCAGAGTGAAAATCTCATACTCCGACAGGGTGTAGTTTCAAGTAACAAGGGAGACGTTGATTCTTTAAATAACTGTAGTGTCCACTCCGAAATAGTAATGTGCACATCTCTCGCTACTACTGTTCTTCAGGTGGAACAATTAGATTGTATCACGAAGCTATAATGGCGTCTGTAGAAGGTTACGTTGAGATTTACGAGAAAAAATAAAATGAGCATTTCACAAACCGTCGATGAGTTGATTCGAGATGCAGTAGCAGCATATGTAAAGGGAAGGACGGGGGAGAAAATCGACTATGTACTTATCATAGGAAGCATCCTAGCACTTATCTTAACCTATTTAAGGGAACCACGGGTATCTGAACCACCTTCGTCCAGATAGTGCGTCCATTAACTTGTTGGATTATTAAAATCTACAGGCGCAGACAAGGCAACTTTTGGGGAAAGTATTTTTATAATATCATGAATATTACACAGAAGGAGCGACAGCGTGCTACGAAGAGGGAACATATGTTAAGTAAATAATGGATGTATACGGGCAAAGCGCAAATTCAAGGGAGAAAATGACTTCGTGCATAAAGAACGCAAGACTGTCAGGAGGACTGGGATGAAAAAACATAGAAAGACGCTTTTGTTGATTCTTTCTGAATGTCACGGAAATGCTTCGAGTGAAGTACATTGTATCGACGAAGAGTATGATCATTTCTTTACAAGACATCGGCCTCAGCCCAAACTTCTGAACAAAACAGCACGGCGACCAAACGGTAGCTATGACCGTGGAGAAAACGGAACGCCGGAGTAAGCTGTTCTGCGCCATGTTCGTTTCAGAGACGCCGTCGAACATCGAACGAGCTGAATAGAAGACTGCACAGTACACAAAATCGCACGGACGATTTAGTATGGCACAGTTTAGGCGAAATAGGCAGTAATATACGGGATAGAGCTGGATGGAACGGAAATTATGGTTTGGCGTCCCGTCGATGGTGATGTCTTTAGAGACATAAACCAAGCTCAGACTTTGGAAGGAAAACTGTGACTACATCTACATCTACATGGATACTCTGCAAATCACATTTAAGTGCCTGGCAGAGGGTTCATCGAACCACCTTCACAATTCTGTATTATTCCAATCTCGTATAGCGCGCAGAAAGAACGAACACCTATATCTTTCCGTACGAGCACTGATTTCCTTTATTTTATCGTGGTGATCTTTTCTCCCGATGTAGGTCGGTGTCAAAAAAAAATATATATTTTCGTATTTGGAGGAAAAAGTTAGTGATTGGAATTTCGCAACGAAGAACGCCTTTCTTTCAATGATGTCCAGTACAAATCCTGTATCATTTCAGTGACACTTTCTCCCATATTTTGCGATAATACAAAAAGTGCTGCCCTTCTTTGAACTTTTTCAATGTACTCCGTCAGTCCTATCTGATAAGGATCCCACACCGCGCAGCAGTATTCTAAAAGAGGACGGACAGGCGTAATGTAGGCAGTCTCTTTGGTTGATCTGTTACATTTTCTGAGAGTCCTGCCAATAAAACGCAGTTAGTCTTCCCCACAACATTTTCTATGTGTTCCTTCCAATTTAGGTTGTTCATAATTGTAATCACTACGTATTTAGTTCAGTTTACGGCCTTTGCATTAGACTGATTTATCGTGTAACCGAAGTTTAACGAGTTCCTTTAGCACTGATGTGGGTGACCTTACACTTTTCGTTATTTGGGGTCAACTCTCAATTTTCGCACCATTCAGATATCTTTTCTAAATCGTTTTGCAGTTTGTTTTGATCTTTTGATGACTTTATTAGTCGATAAACGACAGCGTCATCTGCAAACAAACGAAGACGGCTACTCAGATTGTCTCCCAAATCGTTTATATAGATAAGGAACAGCAAAGGGCCTAAAACACTACCTTGGGGAGCGCCAGAAATCACTTCTGTTTTACACGATGACTTTCCGTCAGTTACTACGAACTATGACCTCTCTGACAGGGAATCACAAATCCAGTCACATAACTGTGACGATATTACATAAGCACGCAATATCACTACAAGCCGCTTGTGTGGTACAGTGTCAAAAGCCTTCCGGAAATCCAAAAATACGGAATCGATCTCAAGTCCCTTATCAATAGCACTCAATACTTCATGTGAATAAAGAGCTAGTTGCGTTTCACAAGAACAATGTTTTCTAAACCCGTGTTGACTGTGTGGCTATAGACAGTTTTCTTCGAGGTAATTCGTAATGTTCAAACACAATACATATTCCAGAATCCTGCTGCATATCGACGTTAACGATATGGGATTATAATTAACTGGATTACTCCTACTACCTTTCTTGAATATTGGTGTGATCTGTGCAACTTTCCAGTCTTTGGACACGGATCTTTTGTCGAGCGAATGGTTGTATATGTTTGTTATGTATGGAGCTATTGCATCAGCATACTCCGAAAGGAACGTAATTGGTTTACAGTCTGGACCAGAAGACTAGCATTATTAAGTGATTTAAGTTGCTTCACTACTCCGAGGAAATTTACTTCTACGTTACTCATGTTGGCAGCTGTTCTTGATTCGAATTCTGGAATATTTACTTCGTCTTATTGTGTGAAGGCATTTCGGAAGGCTGTGTTTAGTAACTCTGCTTTGACAGCACTATCTTCGATAGTATCTCCATTGCTATCGCACAGAGAAAGCGGTTGATTGTTTCTTGCCGCTAACATACCTGAATCTCTTTGGATTTTCTGCCAGGTTTCGAGACAAAGTTTTGTTGTGGAAACTGTTAAAAGCATCTCGAATTGAAGTCCGCGCTTAATTTCGAGCTTCTGTAAAAGATCACGAATCTTGGGGATTTTGCGTCTGTTTAAATTTGGCATGTTTGTTTCGTTGTTTCTGCAACACTGTTCTGACCCGTTTTGTGTACTAAGGAGAATCAGTCCGTCGTTTGTTAATTTATTTGGTATAAATCCGTCAATTGCTGCCTATACTGTTATTCTGAATTCAAGCCACATATGGTCTACATTTACATTGTTAAGTTTAAAGGAGTGGAGATTGTCTCTCAGGAAGGCGTCAAGTGAATTTTTATCTGCTTTTTTGAATTGGTATATTTTTCTTTTATTTTTTAGAAGATTTGGGGGTTACAATATTCAATCTCGCTACGACAACCCTGTGTTCACTAATCCCTGTATCGGTTTTGATGCTCGTTATTAACTCAGGATTATTTGTTGCTAAGAGGTCAAGTGTGTTTTCACAACCGTTTACTATTCGCGTGTGATCATGAACTAACTGCTCGAAATAATTTTCAGGGAATACGTTTAATGCAATTTCGGAAGATGTTTTATGTGTACCTCCGGTATTAAACATGTATTTTTGCTAACATATCGAGCGTAAATTAAAGTCACCACTAAGTATAATCGTATGCGTCAGGTACGTGTTTGAAATCAAACTCAAGTTTTCTTTGAACCTTTCAGCAACTGTATCATCTGAATTGGGAAGTCGGTAAAAGGATCCAATTATTATTTTATCCTGGTTGCCAACAATGGCCCCTGCCCATACTAACTCACAGGAAGTATCTACTTCAATTTCGTGACAAGATAAACTACTTCTAACAGCAACAAACACGCCACCGTCAACCGTGTTTAGCCAATCTTTTCTGAACACCGTCAGGTTCTTCGCAAAATTTTCGGCTTAGCTTGTCACCAGATTTAGCCAGCTTTCAGTGCCTATAACTATTTGACCATCAATGCTTTGTATTAGCGCTTGGAGCTTTGGTACTTCCCCAACACAGCTACGACAGTTTACAACTGTTACACCGTTGGTTCCTGTATCTACGTTCTCTCTGTGTTCGGCCTTCACCCTTTGTGACTGAAGCCCTTCTTGTGTTTTCCCGAGACCCTCTAACCTAAAAAACCTCCCAGTCCACGCCACACAGCCACTACCCGTGTAGCCGCCTCTTGCTATAGTGGATACCAGACCTATTTAGCGGAACCCGAAACCCAATCATCCTTTGTCGCAAGGCGAGGAATCTGCAGCCTACACGGTCGCAAAACCGTCTTAGCCTCTGATTCCGGCCCTCCACTCGGCTCTGTACCACGGGTCCGTAATTGCTCCTGTCGACCATGCTGCAAATTTTACAGTTATACCTGTACATACGGGGGGGGGGGGGGGGGCTAACGGTGTGACGGTGTGAACTGAGTAGTGGGTTAGCTTAGTGCTGCACCCTTTACAGTTGAACATAGTTTGAAAAATACTGTAAATCTTTTACAGAAGATCTAAATTAATAAAATTTATTAAAACAGTGTTACATTCTAGGTACATCTTCATCTACATCTACATTTATACTCCGCAAGCCACCCAACGGTGTGTGGCGGAGGGCACTTTACGTGCCACTGTCATTATCTCCCTTTCCTGTTCCAGTCGCGTATGGTTCGCGGGAAGAACGACTGTCTGAAAGCCTCTGTGCGCGCTCTAATCTCTCTAATTTTACATTCGTGATCTCCTCGGGAGGTATAAGTAGGGGGAAGCAATATATTCGATACCTCATCCAGAAACGCACCCTCTCGAAACCTGGCGAGCAAGCTACACCGCGATGCAGAGCGCCTCTCTTGCAGAGTCTGCCACTTGAGTTTGTTAAACATCTCCGTAACGCTATCACGGTTACCAAATAACCCTGTGACGAAACGCGCCGCTCTTCTTTGGATCTTCTCTATCTCCTCCGTCAACCCGATCTGGTACGGATCCCACACTGATGAGCAATACTCAAGTATAGGTCGAACGAGTGTTTTGTAAGCCACCTCCTTTGTTGATGGACTACATTTTCTAAGGACTCTCCCAATGAATCTCAACCTGGTACCCGCCTTACCAACAATTAATTTTATATGATCACTCCACTTCAAATCGTTCCGCACGCATACTCCCAGATATTTTACAGAAGTAACTGCTACCAGTGTTTGTTCCGCTATCATATAATCATACAATAAAGGATCCTTCTTTCTATGTATTCGCAATACATTACATTTGTCTATGTTAAGGGTCAGTTTCCACTCCCTGCACCAAGTGCCTATTCGCTGCAGATCTTCCTGCATTTCGCTACAATTTTCTAATGCTGCAACTTCTCTGTATACTACAGCATCATCCGCGAAAAGCCGCATGGAACTTCCGACACTATCTACTAGGTCATTTATATATATTGTGAAAAGCAATGGTCCCATAACACTCCCCTGTGGCACGCCAGAGGTTACTTTAATGTCTGTAGACGTCTCTCCGTTGATAACAACATGCTGTGTTCTGTTTGCTAAAAACTCTTCAATCCAGCCACACAGCTGGTCTGATATTCCGTAGGCTCTTACTTTGTTTATCAGGCGACAGTGCGGAACTGTATCGAACGCCTTCCGGAAGTCAAGAAAAATAGCATCTACCTGGGAGCCTGTATCCAATATACAGTTGAAGAAATTAAAACACACAAGAATGGTGTCATAAGCTGCCGTACCATCAGTGTTATGTCAAGAGGACCCAAAATCTTTCTGTTAAAATGTCCTCTCACATAGGTTTCGCATAAAAATTCAATATGATTTAGACAGTTTGGTGTTAAAAGTAATAAACTTTCAGTTACAGCATGTAATGCCAACGGCCTTGCCTCAGTGGTAACACCTGTCCCCGTCAGATGACCATCCGGTCTGCGAGCGCTGTTGGCAAGCGGGGTGCATTCAGCCCTTGTGAGGCAAACTAAGGAGCTGCTTGATTGAGAAGTAGCGGCTGCGATCTCGTAAACTGGCATACAGCCGGGAGAGCGGTGTGCTGACCACATGCCTCTCCATATCCGCATTCCGTGACGCCTGTGGGCTGAGGATGAGGCGGCGGACTGTCGGTACCGTTCGGCTTTCCAAGGTCTGTTCGGACGGAGTTTCTTTTTACAGCATGTAACAATGTGGGGAAATACATTACTTTTGTCTCCAGAAACTAAGCACTCATATATTACCTAGAAGGAGCACAATCATAGATACGTCAATGCCTCTGTTGGGTTAGGCCCACAGTGGCCGACTCCAAATGATTTAAAAAATAATTTCCAAAACTGGGAGCTTCTCACACTTGTTAAGCAGTGTCCTACCAGGCAATGGCTGTGACTAAAAAATTTCAAGCTTCTCTAACTAGTCCATTAGTATACATTTTTCACAGGGATGGTGCATGTTCATATGTGGTAACAAATCTTGTGCACTATGCCCCCTTTCAAGAAGGTGAGCAGACAAATTAGATTTTTCTGGCGCATTTTTAGGAGGTCTGGACAGTGGATGACTGCAAATTAGGGATTTGGAGTGAAGAATCACGCTGTACCCCGTGGCAATATGATTGAAGGATTTGGGTTAGGCGAATGCCTAGAGAACTTTACCAGCCAATTTAGTGCCGACAGTGATGCATGGAGGAAGGGGTCTTGCGTAAGGACGTCTTGTTCGTGGTTAGGGTGAGGCCCTGTTATTGCCCATAAGAAAACGCTAAGTGTGCAAGGATAAGAACATATTTCACATTGCTGTGCACTTCTTACAGTGGAGAAAGAGTTCAGAGACGATGACTGTATCAGCATGACAGTGAACCCTAAACATCATCTTTGAGATAACGGTTCCTAAACTATAACATTCCTGAAATACCACTGGGCTGCCCATACTCCCGACGTGAAGCGATTGGAGCTCCTTGGTGATGAGTTATGGTCCCGACTTCACCGCAGATTTTAGCATCCAACATCACTACATAGCATGTTCTCTCGTTTCGACTCTGGAGAAAGAATTCGTTGTCATTACTCTACAGACATGCAGACATTTAACTGAAAGTGTACCCAGTAATGTTCAGGCCATCATAAAATCTAAGGGTGAATCACTCCTTATTAAACTTCCTGGCAGATTAAAACTGTGTGCCCGACCGAGACTCGAACTCGGGACCTTTGCATTTCGCGGGCAAGTGCTCTACCAGCTGAGCTACCGAAGCACGACTCACGCCTGGTACTCACAGCTTTACTTCTGCCAGTATGTCGTCTCCTACCTTCCAAACTATACAGAAGCTCTCCTGCGAACCATGCTGAACTAGCACTCCTGAAAGAAAGGATACTGCGGAGACATGGCTTAGCCACATCAGCGCACACTCCGCTGCAGAGTGAAAATCTCATTCTGGAATCACTCCTTATTAATGCACACTAACATTAGCCATTTACTTTTGATCAAATAGTGTATTTGGGCACTGAAACTTGCTGAACCTCATTTAAATGCTGTTTTGTAAATGTTGAAAGGTCTCTGTTGGATTCCTTTCATGTTAATTTCTTAAATCTGTCGTCATTTACGGCATAAATTCCTCTTCTAAATTTACTGTGGCGTTTCTGAATATCTGGGAGGAGACTGAGTAATGGAACATGTTACTTTTACACATAAACAAGAACGATCTGTAACACTACTACACTTTAAAACACAGTTTATATGTAACTCATGTCACACAGTCTCATACGGAACCTACATCCGCTTTCTTTTATATACTGTATATGATAAGATACTGTCATCCCCCTTCCCTTCTGTGTGAGAGGATGAATGAGCAAATGTATTTCTAGTTGCATGCCTCAGGGTAGCAGACAAGCCTGTCTGCTAGAGAACAGTAGGACCAATGTCGGAACAGGTAGCTACGCTTTCTAAAAGCAAAGAGGTTTTTATCCTTAGTATGGTCCTGTCCGTCGCTTGTCATGTTGGTATAGGAAGCTGCCCCTCTGGCCACTTCCGTTTGTATTTGTGAGCCCCCCTCAGGAAGGGACCAGGTCAGTCTGTCCGTGGCGAGAGTCTGAAGTGGTAAGATCTCCGGCTAAGCGCGTGTCTGCTAAGTCCATAGGACAATGGATTTCTTAAGTTCAGCCTAACTGAAAATTTAATCACCTTTATTTCAGGTTTAGCTCTAAAATATCTAATGTTATCTTAAATTGCAGCGCAGTGTAATTCTCGTGTGAAGTTCCGGTAGTTGCTTTGTCACTACTTTGTGAGTAAAGTGGAACCACGTGTTGATCAGTAATTCTAACTAAGTTCATCAATCTTATATAAGGTCTCGTCTTGACAATATTTTTCAATATAGCAACTTTCCTTTACGTTCAACCCACGTGGGGTCTACTTTGTGAAACCAGTACCACGTGCTTATACAATTGTTTGACCCATCAGGTTAATAGTAAGACTATAGTAACCAGTTTGAGGTTTTTCTTTTGTAAACTGCTTTTCGATCTAATTTATTTTAATTATCAAAATTATTGTGGAGTTACACTCTTTGTGTAAACCAAGTTGACCATGTGAAGCATGTGGTGTAATCATCAAAGTAGCCCTCAGCTATTCTTTTCGCGAAGATTTCACAAAGAGTTAATATGAATTTAGTATACCAGTGTGTGGTAATTACATGACGGACAGGATTGTGCTATGAACGTAACTTCTTTGGGTGAAAATTGAATCGGTTGGTAGCGGTTAATTTTGTCTTGCATATGTTTCAACGTTCTTTGTGTGTTGTTTTATGAATGCAGTGTTGTATGCAGTCTTCCAATCTTGGCTCCATATTTGATGTGTTTCATAAGATTACAATCTCACATTTTCACAATCCTAAATAAGGCACCAGTTTAGTTAGGAATCAAGTTTAATATGCCGAAATTTCAATGATCAATGTTAAAATAAATTTCCAAATATAAATTGATTTATTTCTTTTTATTTAAATTATTTTATATATATATATATACATATACATATATATATATATATATATATATATATATATATATATATATCACCAGTTGTCATATGACTATTAAAAGATTATAATTAATGTTAGTCTGGTTGGGAATTTGGTAAGGTAGACTGGATACCTGGTGAAACAGTTGCTCAGTAATGCAAGGTTAACTTCCCCAGACAGCTCACAGCTTGTAACCCGCTTTTATTGTCTATCAGTTCAGCTTACATAGCAAATTAAAGCAACAACGTTACACATGGCGACCCTGTTCTGCGATTCCGCTAGACTCTGGAATCTCTGAAACGTTAGATTGCGAGCGTTGTATAATCTTAATTTTTTTCCCTACAGCGCTCAAACAACTTCTGCGTTGTTACTGAGCAGACTTTCAAAAGATTCACGGCATTGTTGAGCGGCGTTGTGTTGTTTGCCTTGTGTTGTTTTCTATATTTGTTTGTTTTATATGTATGTGTTTTTTTTTCGCTTGTAAATTGCCTTTACTTCGATCAAAGATATAAATTTGTTTTGCATGTGAAAAAGTGCCTACAATGTTGGGTACCTTTCGTGAGACTGTCATAATTTTTGGGGGATGCGTTTGTTCTGATTAGTGTGTTGTGTACCGGATATAAATTGAACTAATGCAGACATGTAACCAAGCTAAAAGTAGGCGGTCCAACAACTTAAGCAACATGGACCAAGGGGGTAATTTGATTTCGAATATTAACGCGCCAGACGGTTCCGAAAATGCATTGGGGAATACTTCAGAGGAAATGAAAAACAGGATGAACGGGCTCACATCAGAGCCAGAAATTAATTTGCCTCCAACTAACCAAATTGATTTGGCAGAACTCATGAAAGCCTTATTGCAACAAAATAAAGAAAACGCAGAGAAATCAGAAAAATCGTTCCAAGAACAAAAAGAATCATTCGAAAAATCGATCCGCGAGCTAGGCGAACAAATGACGCAGAAATCAGAAAAATCGATCCGAGAGCTAGGCGAACAAATAGACGAAAAACTAATCCAGCAGACAAATAAAATTGACAAGTCGATGCAGAGAGTGTCCGATGATATCTCACAAAGAATAAACAATTTGGCAAGTGAAATAAAAAGTGATATTATGAAAGAATTAGGCCGTACATCTGAAGTATCGATGACCGTCTGCAAGCCTTAGAACAGGGCAAGCGGAGTCGCGATGCGAAATCTAAACAGAGCAAAGAACAGCTACTTAGGAATTTCCAAGTGCTGAGAGAAGAATGCCAAAGAGAACACCAGCAGGTACTCTCGAGGGTCCAAGAGGCGGAAACGCATTGTCCCACGTCCATTAGCAATACAGTAGCGGACAACAGTCAAGCGATTCACGCACTGGAACAGCAAGTAGAACAATTGAAGCAGACTGGGGCGGAGGACAACAGACAAATACATGATAAGATTACGGCATTAGCGAACATCGTAGGCACGATGAAGGTGATGGAAAGCGAGAACAATACTACACCGGTAGCGGTCGCAGAGACCGAAGAAGTGCGTTTGCTTTTTAGATTTCAGAAGGGACAGTTCGATGTGAACAGGCGGCACAAAGCTGTAACAGGCAAATTACAAGAACGCGTGGCGCATCTGGAAAACCGCATGGCGTGTGATTCCGAACTCGCCAATAGCACTAAAAATAATCGTACGAACAGTGCAGAGAGGGACTCTGGCCACGAGGGAGATTTTGAAGACAGGGAGGAATGTATTTTGAGGGGCAGACATGGGAAAAATAGAAACATTCAAGGGCCTCGCCGGGACGAAATGCGGGGATTTGATTTCAAACATTTCCTTACGGTGAGAAAGTTTGAGATATTTCGAAATTCGCAAAAAGGAATACATCCACGAGCATGGCTCGAGCAATTTGAGTTTTGTCTTCCCCCCGACTGGGCAAGTTCACATAAGATAGAATATATGTGTGGCTATTTGGAAGGCGAACCGGCGATTCGCATGAGGTCAGCAGCGCGTCACTGCAACTCCACTCGGGAGTTTCGACAAGCCTTTCTATCCGCCTATTGGTCGGAAGCGGCACAAGATAGGGTCAAACATGGCATAATTATGCTGCCAAATTTGAACCAGTCTGGTTTCGGCAGCCCAGCACGCCTATTCGACCACATGCTGCAGGCAAATCAATTTTTTACGACCCATACGGGCCTGCGGAACTAATTAGGATATGCATCGCCAAATTGCCGATGCACTTGCGCCACGTCATTCTTGCGGGACGATGCAAAGAGGACGTGGAAACGTTTAAGACGCTTCTCCAAGAGTTGGAATACAATACAGGATAATGCCCGCCTAATCAGGCACAAAGTTATTACGGGGCACAGCAGCGCGATCGCAGTCGTGGCCGTAGTACTAATCAACGGCGTGACTGGTCGTCGCGACGCGAACGGAACAATAATCGGGACCGGCCGTATAGAAACTGGGGTAACAGTCGCGAACACAGGTGGAACAACGGAAATGATCGAGGACGTGGACAGAATCGTGAACGCAACAGTTACGGCAACCAGAATCGATACTACGGTGAACACGGTGGGAATAGGACTATAGGCGGAGCACCTCATGATGTTGAAATTCGGCCAGCTAACCCTAGACATAATCCAGCAAATGGAAATGAACAAAACCGGCAATGACAAACGATCAGCGCAAAAGGCGCCCAATCGGAACAAATGAGCGACATGGAAAATGAGTAGAAAAGACAGTGAGAAGTAGAGAGGACGGTGAGGAGAATGAAGTGATTAGTTTAAATTTGTGACGTATGCATTTTGAATAATATATTGGTAAAAATAAGGATAAAGATGTTTCTATGTGATTGATTGAAGTGATGTTTTTAAATTTTCTTTCTTTCTTTGTGCAATTAGGATTTAGGTTGGTTCAAAGGTGAAGATAAAAGGTTTCTTTGTGAACGAGTGAAATGCTGTTTATGTTTTTTTTTTTTTTGTGTGTAAATTGAAACGAGTTGGTCCTGAGAGAAGCAAGATCTGTGATTAACTCAGGGGAATATCCGATCTGTGGGTATTATGGGACTGGCAAACCCAGGTCCCCAGCTGTTAGTAGCCTTGTTTCCGAATTTCTGCTTTCAGTGCTACTATCTATCTATTACTATTCTATATATGTCAGTATAAATGAGGATCTCTTACTATAGTATGCGTGTTGCACAAATATTTTAAGATAGGAAACTCTGAGAAAGGAATGAGTAAGTTTAGAATCTTGAAAACAGGTTGCGATAATACGATTGTTTTTACCAATGGCTTCCCAATATGCGCTAATATGTTAATATTGATGATATATCTTTTTTGTTCTTTATAGCTGAGTACGTAAAGTGCTGTCTTTGGATTTCGTAAGTATATTGATTCCCTTCAAGGTGAAAGAAGAATTGTGGTTTGTGTAATTTATGTGGCCCTGAAATATTATTGTGGTAGTAAATACGAGCAGTTTTTCAGCAAATGGAGAATGGAACGGAATTATGGATCCTTTTTGTAGTCTTGACTGATGTTGAGCCAGAGCCTGAAAAAATTATTCTGCGTTAATACTTGTCCTAGAAAAGTGACGTTCATGTGTTTTGCTGATGCTGTGAGCATTACAGCTTACTGTTTTCGCTGGTGCGGGATGCACTGCAGCCTATATGATTTGTACTGAGGAAATTTCCCTCTTGAAGGTAGAGGAAGATTAAATAATTTTGATTATGGGACCGAAGGAAAGCTTGGTTTAAGGTAATAAGAATGAAGCAAAACATTAGTCATTTAAACTACAGGAGGATTCTAATCTTTTGTGTCTATTGTAAATTCAATACGTTAAGATGAAACTGTTTTACAGAATAGAGGTGACCACAATCTTGCCATTCATGAGAAATGAATCCAGAATAACCACCACAGGCGAAATAACTGATTTAGAAGCAAAAGGTAACTTAAAGAAGGAACGAAATTGGAGCAAAATGAGTAAGAAAATGTAATACAACCTGTAGGAAAAAAAAATTACCCTTCTCAGAGTCATCTGTGTGATTAATTCTTGTGATAACGTAATTTTAGATGAAATTTTCTTACTGTTTTATGTGTAAACATGTGGGTATGATAAATGTATAATTGCGAGTCTCTTATCAGGTGTGTCAACTGGTATAAATGTTTTGATGTGCAGATAACCATCGTTCTTTCTACTATGTATGTTTAAGGATCGTTTCTCCATGTTTATCATGAGACAAGACGTATGCCGCGAGTGTCAAGAAGAGGACGAATTAGAACAATGTTGTAGTGGTATAAACACAGTGTTGAAGTAACATTGAAGTAGCTTGTTGGCTTAACTAGTAGTGAATTGAAGTAGAATTTTGAGTAATACATGTTTATGGGTAGTTAGTTTGTAGTATAGACAACAGGTGTGCATGTGTGTATGTGTAAATAACATGTGAACCCTATGCTGTCCTGACCTATACTTCCACAAGGCATAATCCTTTTCATTTTAGTGAATTAATAAGTAGCATTTGATTTTTTAAAACTCAGGTGAACCACATTAGTGATGTGGATATAGATATTACATTGTCAGTTCATTTAATTTTAATTTTTATATTGTCAAGTCATTTCACTTTTATTTTTTTTTAATATTGTCAAGTCATTTAACTTTTATTTTTTATATTGTCGATTCATGTAATTTCTTAATTTAAAAAAAAGAATAAGTCTCACTTTTGTTCTTAAAAAATTGTGAAAGACAATACTAAGCGGTATTATGTATGACATTTTGTAATGACATAAGTATGATGAACAATTTCTGTGAATGCAGTTGAGAACGTGAAAGCGAACCGGCTAAACTCTTACGAGACAGCAAGTGCAGCAAGGAGGAGGGCTAGTTATAAAATAGCGGGTTTCCCAGCAGGACACGTTGTCAATCGGGCCACTTCAGGAAAGCGGGCGACAACAAAAGAAGGGCACGCGACAAACACTTTCCCTTGCACCTGGAGCCCCGTGCGACCCTTCCTGGAGGCGATGACCTGAGATGGGCGAGCGGTCCACCGCATGGAAATCCATCTGCTGGCAATGCACCACACGCACACGACCGTGGCGAGACGGGCGCGGTTAAACGACCGAAGACAGGGGATAAAGGGACGTGGAGCCTTTTGACACGTACTGTCCAGAGAAATTGGCAGAATTCAACGACGCCTATCAACATTTCCTGACGGATGCCCACTGTCAAGCAACAGTAAATCATGGTTCGATGTTCTATGGTCGCTAAGGGTGGCACAAATAAGAGCCATTAAGTGTCATCCTTGCCCAGGAATATCAAACCGGCGAGCCATTTGAGGATAACTCAAGAATGTAACGACACAAGGGGTGTGGAGCCTTTTGACACGCACTGTCCAGAGAAACTGGCAGACTTCAACGACTCCTATCAACATTTCCTGGCGGATGCCCACTGTCAAGCGACAGTAAATCATAGTTCGATGTTTTCTGGTAGCTAAGGGTGGCACAAAGAAGAGCCATTAAGTGTCATCCTTGCCCAGGAATATCAACCTGGCGTGTCAATAGAGGATACCGCACGAATTTGACAACACAAACATGGAACCAAATCGAGATGTATGTGACACGGGCCACCAAGAGAAACTTCATGAGAGGGCAGAGACGGCGGAATTGCATGCAACAGATGGACAAAAATCCCTACTGACAGCTGCGGCGACGAACCCCCCCCCCCCCGCCCTTCCCCTTATATTGTGCCTCGGAACAGTGGAACTACTGAGTGTGTCAATGAGCAGTGATTATACGGTTCTTAGTTCAATGCATATACGTGTGTTTCTGTCAGAGAAACTTTGACTCGTGTGTTTTGCAGGGGTTCGATTTATTGGTGTTTATTAGACTGACTCTTGTATTTTGCAGGTGTTCTATTTATTGTGTTTTTTACACTTTGAGTCTTGTATTTTGCAGGTGTTTTATTTATTGGTGTTTTTTTTTAAGATGTTGACTATTGAACTGTTTTATTGATCAATGTTTGTTCTTGTGTGATGTATTAGATTTGTGATATTTTGTTTCGTAAATTCATTCAAGTGGCATTGCTTCGTTTATCAGTCAGATAGCTATTCATTCTCATTGGACTGTGATCGATTAGCCTTTGCATGGGGCATATTTATTGTGAGGAACCCCTTAAGGGTAACAATCACATAATTAATTGTGGTTTCAGTATAATGACACAGTGATCATTGTTTGCTAATTAACTGAAATATAGTAGAGTGATTAAATTAGTGCCACAAAGTTATTTTAATTCTACAAATTATTAGTTTTATAAGATATAGAAGTTTTTTGTGATAACCAATTTGTAAAACATGTTTTTTTCTCTTATCACTTTTTTGCTTTTGCGGATTGTGCATTGTAATGTTCTGCTTTATAATGCCGATGTTATTTTCATGTTCTTTTCTAATTGCTGGGGCACCTTTGCTATTTTCATAAATTTTACTTGTTAATAAAGAGTCATAAATTTTCCTGTGATCAGTTGGCTCTTGCAATGAGCAAATACTGGTGAACTCCATAAGGGTAACAACCAGAAATTGTTTTCATATTAATGACGCAGAAACCATGGTTTTTACTTGCTGACCGAATTAGGTCTACAATATCTTTTAAATAGGTGTCAGAGATTGTTTTTTTTTCCCCTCCTTGAAATTAGTAGATTCTAAAGATGTGTTGAAATTATTGTGTTTTAGCAAGTAGCTGGTGACCTTTTGCCTTTTCTTTACATTTTTGGTTTAAGTTGGGTTTGAGAAGCCTGCTTGGGAATGTCCTAGCATGGCCAGAAAATTCCCTGCACAGTCTTTTCCCGGAGCGTTGGGGTTATGAAAGGTCTCTGTTGGATTCCTTTCATGTTAATTTCTTAAATCTGTTGTCATTTACGGCATAAGTTCCTCTTCTAAATTTACTGTGGCGTTTCTGACTATCTGGGAGGAGACTGAGTAGTGGAACGTGTTACTTTTACACATAAACAAAAACGATATGTCACACTACTACACTTTAAAACACAGTTTATATGTAATTCATGTCACACAGTCTCATACGGAACCTACATCCGCATTCTTTTATATACTGTGTGAGGTGCCGGGGCTAGTAGTGTATATAACACTAAATTCTTCTAGAATCTACAAAGGTAAATGATGCTCTAAGCCCCCTCTATTCTAACTCCGACTTTTACTGTTGCACATAGATTAAAAAATATATGCGAACTGACTGTAATCAACCCTGCAAGTGGAGTAGAAAAGAGTTTGGCACCTGCAATAATTTAATTTTATAAATAAGTTAAATAAAGGAAGGTTTCATTAACGTAGTGAGAAATGATAGGGTTGCTCAACCGATTAACAGAATGAAAGTTCTGTCCAAAATAACAATATGATTTATTAAGACTAAACACAAAATAATAAACAAAAGCACATGAAACATTTATAATACATCAAATTGGCTCAAATTGGATACTCAAACAAACGCTGTGAAGGTGAATTTGTCCCTAAACTAGATTGTGAGGTTTATGACAAAGTGGTATGTGGAGCCAATTCCTTGCCACTCAAATCTTAAGAGAGACACACAGCTAAGCCAACATTAATTGCTGCTACTCAAGACAGAACAAAGTTAGAAAAAGACGAACAGGCGCGCTCTGCTGAGCTCTGATTATCACCAAGGAAAATCCCTATCTGCCGGTGCTGTGGCATACATTACCAAACTGCCTTCTTAAGTGCCAGAACACGTTCTGGCGTACCGGAGGCGATGGCTGGTTGCTTCGTCGTCCTTGACCGAAAGGCGAGAGACGACTACCTCGAGCACCCGTACAGGCCGAACACACAACATTCCCGCCCCCACGACAGTGGCCGTGGTTAAACGTTCCAATCAGCAACTCGAAAACCGGCGGAAAATTCCACTGTATTGCCGGAGCACTACCATTCCACCAATGGAGATTATTGGCGCCAATTTCTGCGCTGATTTTGCTACGTCACGGAGCTATGCCCTGAGCAAGCCAATCACAGTTACTATTTTGCAGAAAGCGCGGGAATTTTCCCGCCACAACTACCTGGGTAAACAAGTCATTCCGACGCCTCGCTGGTAGCCCACCAGAAAGTGTTTTCGCTAAGTTTCTGCGAAGTAACGGAACCTCTAGCCCAGCCGCTACTTCAGACCCCTCCGGGCGTGTCTTTTGACAATGTCAGCGTCTGCAAAGCATTCACTCGAATTCCTCACACCCGTCAGCTTAACATTTTCCAGATCAGCAGAGCCCGTCTGTCACCGGAGCACGCGGGTGACGAGAGACGCTGCGTGGGAAGTCCGCGTGTGAAGGAATAGCGACTTTTCACTGCATGCAATTAGAGAGGAAAATCGTAAGATAGAAATATGAGAGGGGGCTCATGCCACCTCTCATAGCCCCTACGCCATTTTAGATTGTAATTGGTGAGCGGTTGGCTCACTTAGGAGCAAGGTAGTGAGTCAATCGCCCAAGAACAATCTCGCAAACTGGCTGCACATGCCGCACTCTATAAGGAAAATCACTGCAACTGAAAAATGTAGCTCACAGCGGGAGGATTGTTTATGATGTAGTCAACTTCACCTTCTTAATATGGAACACTAACACTCACATCAAACATCCATACCCATGGAGCCCCTTCCAAACCACGATTCACGCAGACATTCTCTCTCTAAATATGGCCGAGGCATGTGAGCCAAATATGAAGCAATTTATTCTTTACAATCAGAGTTGGAGTGCTCCGCAATTAAATGCCCAAGATGTTACAACAATTGTAATCATTAAACTAACCTGAACTCACTCGCACATGATACTATTTAAGTTAAGAATCTCTTTGTGAGCTTTCAGAATCTAATTACAACCTCCAATTCATTCTGTCTCCCTGCAGCAAGAATAACCTTTACAAACTGTTCCCTGTACTGATGGTCCATTCACAATGACAGTGGTGGTGTCTTCTTCAGTTTATGGGGACTTCAGGCACACTGTTTGCATACACACAACAATAAATACAAAATACAAAAAAAAGCATGGTGTGGAGAACAATATAGTAATTTGTAATAAGAATTACAGTGTAAAACACAAACACATACAAAGTATAACATACATTACAAAAACAACACTAAAGAAAGAAATTTAAGAAAAAAAAGCAAGGTTCATGGGGCGTCAAGTTGTGCGTGCACATTGCATAAAGTTCACGACTGTGCTGAGAATGAGGCACTAAATCACATTGTTAGAAATATTCAAAGCACTTCACAAATTCCACAGTATTGACATCACATAGGGCTAAACGTCAGGTGTTGCTGCTACATTGTTGCAACGGCAATAGGATGTGCTGGAGCATCTGCAGTACTCTATTGAGATTGCACCAAGACCTACGCATATGATCATGGCAGTTCGGTAGGAAGACACAGTGATAGGCTCTCCTCATGTCGATTAATTGTATCTGAGGTCTACTTGTTGGGATGCATCACTAGTCTAGGTCTCTTCTCTCGCTGGACAGTACTTTACGATTCCCAATACTGCAGTTCGACGAGGGATGATGGCACGTGGAGTGACTCCATAAGTGTGTGAGGTCATCCATACAGGATCGAACTTGGAGCGACGATTGCTAAAACTGCTCTCTAATAGAGAGGAGAAGTTAGAAATGAGACCATACATTTGTTAGTGTGGCACGATACTGCTTTGTGTATGCAGATCGGCCAATGCTAGTGAGTTGTAAAAACCCAAACAGGTGAGTATACAGCGTCCCTTTCTGTCCTGAGGCACATGAGGCGCAGGTTCTGACACGATATGTGATCTTCTTCGTGTACTCACGACAACGTGGTCTGCCGCAGGGAATCCCTCCAAACGGCTGCCGCGTCTGGAGAGCTAGCAGGCTGTCGTGCATGGGTCGCGTGTCAGTGTCAACGGCCAACCTCTCTTTCGCTTGTGGCCCGGCGAGGATCCCTCCTAATCCCTCAGGTAAACGGCCCAGTGACTGGCAGCTTGCAGGACCGGACGCTGCCCTTCTTGCAGGTAGCCGAAGACCTCTTGTTTTTGCTCTGGCTGGCCTCTGCATTGCCACGATACCCGTCATCTGCACAGTTCTGACAAAAATCTTATGCCTAACTTTTTCCCTTGACCTTCTATGTTATAATAAATTTATATAATGACACATTGATGGTCTGTCATTTCAGACACTCTTATTTTACTTTTATAGTTATTACTCTATGGCTATCATTATAACAAAATCTTGGTGTATGGAAATAATTTATCTTGATATTTGTGTAGAGACCAATCTCACTACTGTACATGGTGTGTGACGCTATACTGGATGGACAACTAAATTGTGCGGGGCTGCACCAATATTACTATTACTTATATAGATCGACAGTAGACATGCTCAAGAATTAACTACCATATGCCGACGACCTACATTCTATGTCTTCCGAATAAATTATGTTATTATGCAGGCTGAAGTTTTACTGAGCTATAAAGAACATGCAACTATTCTACGTTCGCTCGCCGGTCGTCCCTCCATCTCGGGTCTGTGATTTGATGACCTGAAAAATAACATCCTAACATGCGCGTGCCAAACACTTATGGTAGAAAACCCCCACAATATTAATCTAGTTATTGTTAAATCCTACAGTTTAACTTATCCTAGTATATCGTACCTTTTTTTTACGTTATACAATACTCTTACATAATTCCTGTTACGCAGAGATGTCTCGCTGCTCGCCACTATTGACGACGACAGAGATGTGCGCGCCGTACGACATGGCCTCCGAGTTCTCACTACGCCTCACTGAAACTTCACAGACTGGGTTAGCCATGGCTATACAAGACAATAAATTTATAGTTGCAACTTCCTTCTCTATGTGATGCGGTTTTCGCGATCAAAGCACACCTTTCCAGAGGCAATGTAATATGACCAAGCCAGGACTGGTCGCTGTTGAGGATTCCGCCGCCCACCACACACCAGCTACACAGTATGTCACGAATCTCCAAGTATAATTCCTTGGTTATTCATCTGTGACAGTCACAAGCAGCACGCTAAATCCCCAACCAGCACATTGGCATGGTAGGCTTTATGCCCGCATTTCTACAGTCTAGGCCCTAGGGCACCACTGGAGTCAAGCGCTCACAGGTTCACCCCGACTTGCAAGACAACGATGCTGGCGCATCACTGTAAAAACTATACTGCCCATGGTCATCCTCGAAATCACGCAATATACCACAATCTTGCAGTGCACTGGCGCGTGCCTGCAAGCATTGGTATGAACGTCTCACGAACTGGTTGTGGCCGCTATGGAGCGTATCACGACTTCCCAGAACGCTTCTAAGAGCACGTTTTTGTATGCGCCCGTTTATGCGACATCTCCTCGCTCATCATTATCCCTCAACATGGACACCAGACAGGAAAGGACTAAAACATTGCTCATGGAAAGGTAGTGTCTCCTACTCCATCGACATTGGAAGTCGCGAACATAAACAAAACAAAAAGTTAGAAGCAGTAAATTCTTATGCGAGAAAACGCAGCGTGTTAATACTGTAACAATCTTAATCTATTAATGCAACGATTATTGTTCCCCGAAGAAAGGTTCATATATTTGCCTATTCTATTATGTACACCACTTAAACTACTATTATTCCACGAACTTCTTTGTGTGAGAGATGTGGTGGAGTCCTATGGACTAGCGCCAATCCCTTGTCAGACTCCCCCTCCTCTGACGTGCATTAGGATTTGGAGGTCTAATTTCAATCTCCTGGTTCTCCTGTTGTCCTTGGTTTCGGTCTCTCCATTTACGGTCGCTTTGCCGTTAGTTATTCCTTCTGTCCCAGATTCCTTGTCTAGATTGACCCTGTTCCCTGACGTTCTGGTTCCGTGTCTCTGGTTTCCATAACCTTGAATAGCGTAACGTTGATTTCCGTAACCCTGGTTTCCTAACTGACCAGTGCGATTATGCGATCTGTTGTCGTCTTCCCTTGCTGGCCCGTGGTATTTGTTATATTGTGCCTTCTTCCTGTCGTTTGCGTCTTGTTTATCGAAGACTACTTCGAGTTCGCGCAATAGACTCTTGAATGCTTCTATGTCAGATCCACACTTCCCGACAAGTGTCTGTTGATACCTATCTGGCAATTTGGAAAAGCAAAATTTAATGATTTCTCCGTTGCTATATGGACTATCTAAAAACTGATTCTTCTTGAGTAAATCATCAAAAAATTTTGTTGCGCTCCTATGCCCGGATACTTCCAGTTCAACACAAAATATTATTTCCCCTTTAATCCTGTCTTGCGTTTCCTTTGACCAGTAGGTCCGCAGGAAAGCACCAACAAATTCCTGATAAGTCCGACACGTCGCTGCTACACCCCGCATCTTTTCCGCGGCTTGGCCTTCGATGTGTCCACACATGAATTCTAATTTTGCCAGGATTGGCCATGACGTTGGTAATGAATTTGTAAACTGCATCACCCAGCTCTTCGGATGCATCGACCTTCCATTATCTTTGAACTTCTGGAATTTTAGTATCGACAGGAAGTGGTTCTGATCAAAATCCTGTCCGATCCTCGCACTGGTGTTGTCACTCATTTCCGATACTTGCACGTCTGCTGAGTGTCCTGATCTATCTTGCTGATAACTGTGATGTGCTACCTCTGTATCACAGTGGACGTGGCATCCAGCATTCACTCTTCTAAGTGGGCTGCAATTATTGGAGCTATTACTCTCTGTTTCTGCGTGTGCATTGTTAGTTCCGCACTCTGTCACTGGGCTAGAGCACGGCGGGCTTTTCCTCGGAGACACAATTCTGTGTACTCCATCATTGGTATCCGAACGCGCAGTGCTCGTGTGCCCGTTTCGCTCTAGTTTTGCTATCCGACTCTCTACTTCTTTCATTCGTTTCGTGATGTTCGTAACCACAATATTACCTTGAGTCTTTAAGACTGCTAGGGATTTTGAGTGGGCTTGTGTCGCACGTCGCAAGTGCCCTGCGAGTTGAGAAGTTGCTCTTGCGATTTTCATTGCCCCTGTTGCTGCAGTTTTGGCTAGGCCTACTACTTTTTGTGCTACCTTTGACATTTGTTTTGCTTCTCCACATTCTTTCTTTATTGTTAATAATTCCCCACGAATTTCCCCTACATGCCAAATTATTGCCTCAGTGTCCTTCTTACGCTGTTCGTCAGCTTCTTCTTTCTACTTCTTCCGTTGTTTCTCAGCTTCTTCCTTCTCATTCTTACGCTGTTCGTCAGCTTCTTCTTTCATTGATCGTAGGAAGCTCAGTATTGGGTTTAAGTCATCTTTTTGATCCTTTTCAAACATGGGCGATGTAACTCTGGACACCTGGGCGCTAGAGCTTTGACGTGGCCGAGCTGGCCCCTGTCTGCTCTCGTTCGTTTGATTATAAATTTCTGCTACCGTCTCGGCCTGTGTGCCTGTCTCTGTTTCATCCTCTACCTCACTATCATAATCACGGCCGCGACGCTGCTCTATGATCGCGTCCAAATCACCCTCCTCATCAATGAGTCTGTCGTCCTGATCTGCTATCGCCGTCAGTAAACTGCCCCTTATCCATTATGCTATCCTCTTTCGTTTTAGCTACGCTCGATAATAGTCGTGCCTTCCTTCTCGTGAACAAATTTTTCTAAAAATGCACAACGAAAATAATCTACTCCCAATATTTTTACACATAAACATAAAATTTCAAAAACGTCGTTCCAACTCTATAATTACATGCACGATTTGTTGTGGTACAGAAACCGCACACAAACCCGACAAAGTGCGATGTGGTACGGACACCACATAAAAGAAACACAAAAAAAGCAATGAACAAACAAAAATATATATACACTGAAAACAAAAACTGTAGTCATGCGCCGCTAATAAAAACTAATCGCGGAACAATAAGAAAAAGAACTTGGGTACTAATAATAAAAATAGTAGAGAAAAAAAATTGAATGTTCCTACTAAGAATACTGTTTGTTAATCAGTGATTCACAGGAAAGATCCGAGGCAAAGGGTCGCCATTTTATGTGAGGTGCCGGGGCTAGTAGTGTATCTAACACTAAATTCTTCTAGAATCTACATATGTAAATGATGCTCTAAGCCCCCCCTATTTTAACTCCGACTTTTGCTGTTGCACATGGATTAAAAAATATACGCGAACTGACTGTAATCAACCCTGCAAGTGGAGTAGAAAAGAGTTTGGCACCTGCAATAATTTAATTTTATAAATAAGTTAAATAAAGGAAGGTTTCATTAACGTAGTGAGAAATGATAGGGTTGCTCAACCGATTAACAGAATGAAAGTTCTGTCCAAAATAACAATATGATTTATTAAGACTAAACACAAAATAATAAACAAAAGCACATGAAACATTTATAATACATCAAATTGGCTCAAATTGGATACTCAAACAAACGCTGTGAAGGTGAATTTGTCCCTAAACTAGATTGTGAGGTTTATGACGAAGTGATATGTGGAGCCAATTCCTTGCCACTCAAATCTTAAGAGAGACACACAGCTAACCCAACATTAATTGCTGCTACTCAAGACAGAACAAAGTTAGAAAAAGACGAACAGGCGCGCTCTGCTGAGCTCTGATTACCACCTAGGAAAATCCCTATCTGCCGGTACTGCGGACATACATTACCAAACTGTCTTCTTAACTGCCAGAACACGATCTGGCGTACCGGAGGCGATGGCTGGTTGCTTCGACGTCCTCGACCGAAAGGCGAGAGCCGACTACCTAGAGCACCCGTACAGGCCGAACACACAACATTCCCGCCCCCTCAACAGTGACCGTGGTTAAACGTTCCAATCAGCAACTCGAAAACCGGCGGAAAATTCCACTGTATTGCCGGAGCACTACCATTCCACCAATGGAGATTATTGGCGCCAATTTCTGCGCTGATTTAGCTACGTCATGGAGCTATGCCCTGAGCAAGCCAATCACAGTTACTATTTTGCAGAAAGCGCGGGAATTTTCCCGCCACAACTACCTGGGTACACAAGTCATTCCCACGCCTCGCTGGTAGCCTGCCAGAAAGTGTTTTCGCTAAGTTTCTGCGAAGTAATGGAACCTCTAGCCCAGCCGCTACTTCAGACCCCTCCGGGCGTGTCTTTTGACAATGTCGGCGTCTGCAAGGCATTCACTCGACTTCCTCACACCCGTCGGCTTAACCCTTTCCAGATCAGCAGAGCCCGCCTGTCACCGGAGCATGCGGGTGACGAGAGACGCTGGGTGGGAAGTCCACGTGTGAAGGAATAGCGACTTTTCACTGCATGCAATTAGAGAGGAAAATCGTAAGATAGAAATATGAGAGGGGGCTCATGCCACCTCTCAACTGTTTATGATAAGATACTGTCATCCCCCTTCCCTTCTGTATGAGAGGATGAATGAGCAAATGTATTTCTAGTTGCATGCCTCAGGGTAGCAGACAAGCCTGTCTGCTAGAGAACAGTAGGACCAACGTCAGAACAGGTAGCTACGCTTTCTAAAAGCAAAGAGGTTTCTATCCTTAGTATGGTCCTGTCCGTCGCTTGTCATGTTGGTATAGGAAGCTGCCCCTCTGGCCACTTCCGTTTGTATTTGTGAGCCCCCCTCAGGAAGGGACCAGGTCAGTCTGTCCGTGGCGAGCGTCTGAAGTGGTAAGATCTCCGGCTAAGCGCGTGTCTGCTAAGTCCGTAGGACAATGGATTTCTTAAGTTCAGCCTAACTGAAAATTTAATCACCTTTATTTCAGGTTTAGCTCTAAAATATCTAATGTTATCTTAAATTGCAGCGCAGTGTAATTCTCGTGTGAAGTTCCGGTAGTTGCTTTGTCACTACTTTGTGAGTAAAGTGGAACCATGTGTTGATCAGTAATTCTAACTAAGTTCATCAATCTTATATAAGGTCTCGTCTTGACAATATTTTTCAATATAGCAACTTTTCTTTATGTTCAACCCACGTGGGGTCTACTTTGTGAAACCAGTACCACGTGCTTATACAATTGTTTGACCCATCAGGTTAATAGTAAGACGATAGTAACCAGTTTGAGGTTTTTCTTTTGTAAATTGCTTTTCGATCTAATTTATTTTTATTATCAAAATTATTGTGGAGTTACACTCTTTGTGTAAACCAAGTTGACCATGTGAAGCATGTGGTGTAATCATCAAAGTAGCCCTCAGCTATTCTTTTTGCGAAGATTTCACAAAGAGTTAATATGAATTTAGTATACCAGTGTGTGGTAATTACATGACGGACAGGATTGTGCTATGAACGTAACTTATATAGGCGAAAATTGAATCATTTGGTAGTGGTTAATTTTCTCTTGCGTATGTTTCAACGTTCTTTGTGTGTTGTTTTATGAATACAGTGTTGTATGCAGTCTCCCAATCTTGGCTCCATATTTGATGTGTTCCGTAAGATTACAATCTCACATTTTCACAATCCTAAATAAGGCACCTGTTTAGTTAGGAATCAAGTTTAATATGCTGAAATTTCAATGATCAATGATAAAATAAATTTCCAAATATAAATTGATTGATTTCTTTTTATTTAAATTATCTTATATATATATATATATATATATATATATATATATATATATATATATATATATATATATATATATATATATATATATATATTGAAATGGCCTGGGAGTCGGGACAGGTTCCATCAGACTGGACAAAAGCAGTAATCACACCAATCTTTAAACATGGAAACAGAAAAGATTGTAACAAATAGAGAGGTATCTCTTTAATCAGCATTGTGGGTAAAATTTTCTCAGGTATTGTTGAAAGGAAAGTGCGAGTATTAGTTGAGGACCAATTGGATGAAAATCAGTGTGGGTTTAGGCCTCTTAGAGGTTGTCAGGACCAGATCTTTAGCTTACGGCAAATAATGGAGAAGTGTTACGAGTGGAACAGGGAATTGTATCTATGCTTTATAGATCTAGAAAAGGCATATGACCGGGTTCCTAGGAGGAAGTTATTGTCTGTTCTACAAGATTATGGAATAGGAGGCAAACTTTTGCAAGCAATTAAAGGTCTTTACATGGATAGTCAGGCAGCATTTAGAGTTGACGGTAAATTGAGTTCATGGTTCAGAATAGTTTCAGGGGTAAGACAAGGCTGCAACCTGTCTCCACTGTTGTTCTTATTATTTATGGATCATATGTTGAAAACAATAGACTGGCTGGGTGAAATTAAGATATGTGAACACAAAATAAGCAGTCTTGCATATGCGGATGACTTAGTTGTGATGGCAGATTCGATTGAAAGTTTGCAAAGTAATATTTCAGAGCTAGATCAGAAATGTAAGGACTATGGTATGAAGATTAGCATCTCCAAAACGAAAGTAATGTCAGTGGGAAAGAAATATAAACGGATTGAGTGCCAAATAGGAGGAACAAAGTTAGAACAGGTGGACGGTTTCAAGTACTTAGGATGCATATTCTCACAGGATGGCTACATAGTGAAAGAAGTGGAAGCGAGGTGTTGCAAAGCTAATGCAGTGAGCGCTCAGCTACGATCTACTCTCTTCTGCAAGAAGGAAGTCAGTACCAAGACTAAGTTATCTGTGCACCGTTCGATCTTTCGACCAACTTTGTTGTATGGGAGCGAAAGCTGGGTGGATTCAGGTTACCTTATCAACAAGGTTGAGGTTACGGATATGAAAGTAGCTAGGATGATTGCAGGTACTAGTAGATGGGAACAATGGCAGGAGGGTGTCCACAATGAGGATATCAAAGAAAAACTGGGAATGAACTCTATAGATGTAGCAGTCAGGGCGAACAGGCTTAGATGGTGGGGTCATGTTACACGCATGGGAGAAGCAAGGTTACCCAAAAGACTCATGGATTCAGCAGTAGAGGGTAGGAGGAGTCGGGGCAGACAGAGGAGAAGGTACCTGGATTCGGTTAAGAATGATTTTGAAGTAATAGGTTTAACATCAGAAGAGGCACCAATGTTAGCACTGAGTAGGGGATCATGGAGGAACTGTATAAGGGGGGCTATGCTCCAGACTGAACGCTGAAAGGCATAATCAGTCTTAAATGATGATGATATATATATATATATATATATATATATATATATATATATATATATATATATATATCACCGGTTGTCGTATGACTATTAAAAGATTATAATTAATGTTAGTCTGGTTGGGAATTTGGTAAGCTAGACTGGATACCTGGTGAAACAGTTGCTCAGTAATGCAAGGTTAAATTCCCCAGACAGCTCACAGCTTTTAACCCGCTTTTATTGTCTATCAGTTCAGCTTACATAGCAAATTAAAGCAACAACGTTACAATGTTGTGTAGCATTTTTAAGGTAGCGCTATGAACTTCGACGCGACAGGCAGTTTTTGTTATAAAACATAAACGTGTTTTACATACCTCACTCATTCACGTTTCGTACGGTCTGAAATAACCTCCCATTGGTTTCTGATCTCAAATACACTATAAAAAATAAAAGACGACGCACTACGACGGAGTTATCCAAATTGGACGGAAATCGGTAAACGTGATGTAAATGTACTGGCAAACATATGGTTACAGTTTCAGAGAAAATCGGATGGTTTATTCAAGTGAAACAGTTTCACAAATTGAGCAATTCAGAAACGCTCTCGTCTACGTCTGGCCCTTGTGCAAGCAGTTATTCCACTTGGAATTTGTTGACATCGTTGTTGGGTGTCCTTCTGATGGATAACGTGCCAAATTCTGTCCAACTGGCGCGTTAGATTGTCCAAAATCCGAGCTGGTTGGAGGGTCCAGCCCATAATGCTCCAAACTTTCTCCATTGGGGAATGATTCCGTGACCTTGCAGGCCAATATAGGGTTTGGCGGGCACAAAGACAAGCATCAGAAACTCTCGCCGTGTGCGGGCGGGCATTATCTTGCAGAAATATAAGCCCGTGTGGCTTGCCATGAAGGGCAACAAAACGGGCCGTAGAATATCGTCGACGTACCAATGTGCTCTAATGGTGCCGCGGATGACATCCAAAGGGGTTCTGCACAGAAATGAAATGACGCTCCAGGTCATCAGAGCTGGTTGTCGGACCGTATGGCAGGCGGCAGTCAGATTGTTATACCACCGCCTCCTGGGCTTCTCCAGACACTTCTTCCCTGGTCATCGGTAGTCTATTCCAGTCAAAGAGATTCCAGGCCGGATGTGGCCGATATCACTGCAAACGGGGTTGTTGGCTTACAGGGGTCCGTCGTGACTACGGAAGGGGCGCCATCAGCTCAGGCCCCTTCCAGTGCGCCACTTATCAATGATCTTTGCGGCCACCGAAGCACCAGATGCACGGCGATCGATGAAAATGGTTGATCCGGAGCTCTGAGTGCTTCTCTGACGATTGGCCTTTCGTCACGTTCTGCCGTCTCTCTAGGTCGACCGCTTTTTACTAGACTCTGTGTTCGGCCGCGGTTAACTCATTCGTAGCAACATCGACGAACAGTGGAATCGCTTCTCTGCAAATGTCAAGCTATTAGCCGACTACTCAAACCGTTTTTTTTTAGCCCAACTACACGTTGTTTCTCGAATGCTTACATCGGTGTATACTGTTCACGTAACTGTCTCCGGGGCATAGTTACTGTCCAACTAGCAAAGATTTTGTGCCGTGTTATCTACATACCTCCCCTATACTATCCTTGCCAGCTGCGCAATGAAATTGTGCTGCAGCGTCAGACATTCACCCATCGGTCGCCAAAGTTTACAATTTTGCATTTTCCGCCGATACCAGTATGAATATAAATTTCTGACAAATTTACATAGCTACTTCGTGGTGTGACGTTTTTACGTCTTAAAGTGGACTCCTCTACAACTTATATAATTTGGAACCATAGCCCTGGGTAACCCTGGAGAGACTAATAGCTGCCTCCATCGCTAAGGTAAGTTTCTGAGGTCGAGACTGTTTCTCGCATGCAGCTGCCGAGAGCAGCCCCTTTGCACGGGAAATGGCATCGTAAAAATTCCTGGGCGGACAACGGGCTTTTGGCAATCAGCGTTAAAGCTATAGGGTGGCGTCAGGGGCCGACCTGGCCCGGGCTGACCCTCCTCCTCCCCCCGCCCCACCTAATGGAAGTCCTGACTGGTAATTTACGTACCGTACCGCGGAAGTCACTGTCCAGATAGGCTGTCAATTACCCATTAGCGAGCGCGCGCGTTTAGCATACTGTAATTAGACGCTCGCGTGGTCCAATTGTTGACGAAGGCTCACGCAACACCTGCCCACTTCTCATGGCTCTAGTTTCTTACTCCCCGTAACTGAAAGTGCGTAAAGATTGCTCTGAGTGTCAAAACAATGGACAAATAAGATTACATAGAAGAGGCCAACAAGACTATTGAAATACGTAAAGAAAACGTGCTAGTTTCCATTTGTTCAAGATAGCTTTCACTTCAAACTTTCCTAATTAGTATGCTGCATTGTACTGGTCACGCAATGCGATAGTTATTTAATAAGATTATCACTACTGAAGGAGCTGAAAGAAAATACAAAGCAGCTACATAATATTTTATATAAAACTTAATGACTTAGTAGCAAATGTACGTGATAAATGGAGGAGATTGGAGTATTTACCAAAGAAAAATCACCAAACCGCTGTAGGTTTTGAGAAGTTATTTTTTTTAATTTTTTTTTACACCATCAGTTTCGGCGTCTCAGTAATGCCACCTTCAGGCACCTATGCTCTCCATGTATAGATAATCAGGTACATCGATACATGCATAACCGGAGCAATCAATATCTGGATTCCGCGACACACTCCACAAAAAAATGGTGGAATCCAGGTACTGATGGCTCAAGTTAGGCATCTGTCAATGTATCTGTTCCTCTATACAAGGAGTGTATAGGGGAATGAAGATGGGAGTAATGAGATGCCGGAAATGGCGATGTAAATAAAATAACAACTTCTGAAAATATACGGCTTTGGTAAATATCTGACCGGCCGCTGTCCCGTATTCACGTTGGATCAACAGACGTTGAACATTGGCGTAGGTACCACACTACTTACTTAACAACACGTCTCCCATAGATTTCTGAATTGATGTTCGATTGAAAGTTATTTTCTTTTTTGCATCAAAGAAAATAAAGCAATGATGGATTCGAAGATTGATTAGAATGCCACTGCAATTTTTCCAGGTAATTTAGGTCTAGGAGTGTACTTTCACATCGGATTTATATTGAGCGCGATTGTTTTATTCTGGTATCATTTCCTGACTGACGATCTCTGAATTACTCCACGGCGTCTCTCTGCTTGTATCTCGAAATTCTACTGAACTTAACAGAAGACAACCTTCACTCCAATTTTTTTTCCCAAGCATCTCACTAATTTTGAGGGAAAGTTGTCTAATCCAGCAACCTTGGGTTGTTTTATAAATAACTTTTCTGCTACCAGTCACGACTTTTTTTAGTTCATATTTTACACTACGCGTTTCGGGAGATGATTCCTATTTTCAAGTATATATTTCTTTGTCTACGACTTTTTAAGTAATGTTGCCTTAATTTGTTGACTTTTAGTGCAATATATAAAAAATGCGCAATTTTTAGTTGGTTATCGATTTTTATACGTAGTAGTGGCGAAATTTGGTATAACTTGTACTTACAGGTTTCTTATGGTCCGTTTGTGCAGAGTCTCACACGCGTTAAACATCACTCACGACTTTCAGTGCACAGTACACATCGAGAATAACTTGCATGAACAGTTACACAGATCTCAATTACATCTGAAAACATCTATGTAAATGTTTGTCTATGTGAGTTATTCTCGATGTGTCCTGTGCATTGAACGTTGAGATCATGTTTAACGAGTGTGAGACTCTGCACAAATGGACCATAAGTAAACTGTAACTACTAGTTCTTCCAAATTTCGCCACTACTATATATAAAAATCGATAAATAACTAGAAATTGCGTTTTTTTATGTATTGCAGTATGTAAACAAAACAAAGCAGACCCTCACATATCGAAAACATTACTTAAAAATGGTATAGTACAAACAAATACGACACCTGAAAATGGGAATAATTTACCGAAATGCGTCGTCTAAAATATGAATAAAAGAAAATCGTGACTGGTCGCAGGAAAGTTATTTATAAAAAAATCCATTGCATCACAGTCGCAGGCTTTCAAGAACAACCATTTATAATGGGCAAAATCAGATTTCCAGCAACCTTGTTCTCACAGTATCATGTATCTATTGCAGCCTAATTTACTTTCTCTTACCATTCTACGACACTGTGTTCAAGTTTGCAGATATTGTGTGGCCCTTCTACATATTCCTTCCCCCTTCCACCCTTCGTTTCTTTGCTTAGTACTGGCTCCGTATTTTAGCTCTTAATACAGTATAGCCACAGGTGCTACTCTTCTCTCCAAAGGTCCAATCAATTTTTATTTAGACGACGTTTGTGCTTCTCGTAATCATGTATGCTTTTGCAGCTTTGCATCTCCTTTCTATCCTATCTGCTTTACCGTTTTGCATGTTGTGTCAGTCTCACTTTTTGAACACCTATTTTCCCTTTCGTCTGCCTCATTTCAGCATTTCTATATGTCCCTCTTTTCCAAACCTTGTTTAGTATCCAAGGATTTGTACAGGACCTATATTTTCCTATTTGATCCTCTGCTGCCTTCACTATATCATCTCTTAAAGCTATCCATTCATCTTCTGTTGTATTCCTATCTTCTGTTTCAGTAAGTCGTTTCGTAATGTTCCCCCAGAAACACTCTTCAGTACCTGGATCTTCCAGTATATCCACCTCCCATCTCCTATATTTCCCACAGTTCCGCAATTTCTTCAGTTTTATTATGCAGTTCGTAACCAATAAATTAGTGTGTCTCGGTGGCTGAGTGACGAGTCGGCATGATAGATCAGTGTGTTCGGTCACAGGAATGGTGACCCTCAGTAATTAAAAAAAATAAAAAAACTAAATGAAGTTCTTGCGGGTGGAATTTGAGAGATGCCATGCGACATTGCCGCCCCCCTCCCAAATAAAATGACGAAAATGCGACGACGAAATAGATCGAAAGAAATATGCAACAAAAAAGGTAAAATGCCAGACTACAAACCAAAACGCCTCAACTTGATTCCTGGACAGTCGTAGAATTTTTATGTATCACTTACCACGTTTTTCACATCCGGCAATGTCTGTCGATGTGAAAGATAAAGAGTTGCACCGTGGTTCGGAATTTACGTTAAACTGTAGTTCCCCCTCTAACTGGCTGGGTAAGTCAGTTCAAAGGTCGGAGGAAGACAATGAGATACCACCTCCAACAGGACCATGCACAGTAAAGAACTGTTCTATTCAAAACTATCTTCGAACTGAAAACTGATTTACTTAACCAGTAAATCATGGCCTGTGTTCATATCCTCCCCTGGAAATGTCTTACAGTTTGAAATGTGGTTTCAAAATCATCTTCGGAACTGGTACTGCTGTAATGAGTTTTTGTCTGTCCTGGCCATCGTAATGTGTTCACTATGCTGTTCGTAGTAGCTTACCTGCACTCTTATTTTCTTGTTCGTTATCGGATCTGTTTCTGCATTACATCCATTTGATTTTGTGTTGAAAACCTATTTTCACCCGACCTGTTAATACTGCCACCTCACTTTACTAATTGCCACTGTATCTAACTTCAAACTGTTCACAAATAAACCAATGCATCGTACCTGTTAACGAAAGCATGAAAGCCCTCTGACGATGAACTGTATAAATTCGAAATTGGTAGCAGCACTTTTTGAATAGCGTAACCTAAAACCATCTTGTGGCTGCTTGCGGTACGCCATCAACAATTTATTCGAAGCTTTTGTTTGTAAGAAAAGGATACCATAAAAACACTGAAGTTCAAAGCAAAGATCGAAAGGATGTAGCAAGGAAAAAACAAAATTTCTCAACCTAAAGTAACCTTCTGGAAAACAAATCATGGCATAATAGTACCCGAAATGAAGAAGGCGTAAAGAATCGTGCTACTATGAAGTATGTCGAGAGCATGTGGCTTTAGATATACGGCTATGCATGACGTGCAAGGAATGAGTTCACGAAAAAGCTGTGGACTTATATTCCAAAAATATTGAATCTCTTATTTGTGTTGGTTGCGAGGATGACCTGTAATGTGCCAACTAAACATTTCACTACGTTTGACTGAAATTTTCACACTTCATTGTACATTGTTTTGTTTCCTTAAATTTTGCTGTTTGTAAATGTCAACTGCTATTTTTTAAAATTTCATGAGTACTACTACTTTTTTCTGAAATGAGTCCTTTGCCATTACATTGCTTTGTTGCTACCACATAACAACCTTTAATCTGAAGGTGTATTATTTTAATTTCTACTTCTATAATAATTTAAGAGCTTGAGCCTTATTAAGTACCCCTACTAGGCCTTATTTAGGACCCATGACTCTAATACTGGCCAGTTGGTGACTGATGCAGGCAACAAGCGGTTGTGTCTTACGAGGACACCACCAACAGGTCGTAGCAAAATGCTGAAAAAGCGGACGTTGTACAACACGGGAGAAATGCTAGGGAAAAAAAGAAGACAGTAGCAGAGGAATGAATGACAAGCCGGCCGGTGTGACCGAGCGGTTCTAGGCCCTTCAATCTGGAACTGCGCGACCGCTACGGTCGCAGGTTCGAATCCTGCCTCGGCATGGATGTGTGTGGTGTTCTTAGGTTAGTTAGGTTTAAGTAGCTCTAAGTTCTAGGGGACTGATTACCCCAAATGTTAAGTCCCGTAGTGCTCAGAGCCATTTGAACCAATGAATCACTCTTCCTGCCTCAATGGATAACTAATGACGTGTCTCTTTGAAACGACAATATCTGCTCTTGTTTCGAATGAATTCTTTGTTACCTTACTTCTACTTTGTATCCTCCTGTCACATCTGACCTTTTTCCCTTTCTCTTCTCTCAATTTCCCTTACTGACAAGAATTTGAGAGCTAGGGCGAAAGCGTGGTGGGAAGTGTGTTTCGTAGAAGGGGGAGAAGCGGAGATACCAAAACACGATTTCTTACAAAATAAAACTCAGGACGCCTTAAGTATTGCTACACCACGAAGATGACGTGCTACAGACGCGAAATTTAACCGACAGGATGAAGATGCTGTGGTGAAACGTTGTTGTGATTCCTCGAGTAAGGAGGAGAAATGCGTACCATCACGTTTCAGACTTTGATAAAGGTCGGATTGTAGCCTATCGCGATTGCGGTTTATCGTATCGCAACATTGCTGCTCGCGTTGGGCAAGATCCAATGGCTGTTAGCAGAATATGGAATCGGTGGGTTCAGGAGGATAATACGGAACGCCGTGCTGGATCCCAACGGCCTCATATCACTAGCAGTCGAGATGACAGGCATCTTATCCGCATGGCTGTAACGGATCGTGCAGCCACGTCTCGATCCCTGAGTCAACAGATGGGGACGTTTGCAAGACAACAACCATCTGCACGAACAGTTCGACGACGTTTACAGCAGCATGGGCTATCAGCTCGGAGACCGTGGCTGCGGTTACCCTTGACGCTGCATCACAGGCAGGAGCACCTGCGATGGTGTACTCCAGTACGAACCTGGGTGCACGAATGGCAAAACGTCATTTTTTCGGATGAATCCAGGTTCTGTTTACAGCATCATGATGGTCGCATTCGTGTTTGGTGACATCGCGGGGAACGCACATTGGAAGCGTGCATTCGTCATCGCGATACTGGCGTATCACCCGGCGTGATGGTATGGGTTGCCATTGGGTACACGTCTCGGTCACCTCTTGTCCGGATTGACGGCATTTTGAACAGTGGACGTTACATTTCAGATGTGTTACGACCCGTGGTTCTACCCTCCATTCGATCCCTGCGAAACCCTACATTTCAGCAGAATAATGCACGAGTGCATGTTGCAGGTCCTGTACGGGCCTTTCTGGATACAAAAAATGTTCGACTGCTGCCCTGGCCAGCACATTCTCCAGGTCTCTCACCAATTGAAAACGTCTGGTCTATGGTGGCCGAGCAACTGGCTCGTCACAATACGCCAGTCACTACTCTTGATGAACTGTGGTATCGTGTTGAAGCTGCATGGGCAGCTGTACCTGTACGCTCCATCCAAGCTGTGTTTGACTCAATGCCCAGGCGTATCAAGGCCGTTATTACGGCCAGAGGTGGTTGTTCTGGGTACTGATTTCTCAGGATCTATGCACCCAAACTGCGTGAAAACGTAATCACATGCCAGTTCTAGCATAACATATTTGTCCAATGAATACCCGTTCATCATCTGCATTTCTTCTTGGTGCAGAAATTTTAATGGCCAGTAGTGTACCTACTGTGACACGTCCTGATTAGCCAGTCAGATGATAACGTTTTCTGCGACCCTTCGGAAGACGCCGTTTCTCTCCATTTCATGGGCGTCTGCAACTCCCGGGATTTATGCGGTCCGGTAATTGAGCGCTGGGCAGCGATGGGCAGGTAGGGGCGCCTGGCACGATGCACGGTCGTCGCACAGAGTCGGCAGCGGCTGCCGGCCTTCTAATGAGCCGACTGGCTCCTTTGTTTGGCGCGGCCGCTGCTGTATAAATTCCGGCTGCCGGCGGGCATTCCGGGTAATTTATGCCCGCGGCGGGGCGGCCCGCCATTATCCGATCTGATTGGAAGCAAGCGCGGTGGCTCGCCACCTGTTGTCGCCTCCAGCGCGCCTATCAGGCTCCTTCAGGGAAATCGGGAGCTTTGGGCTTCTGTTTCGTGCTTCTAAACCGGTGCTAGATCGACGCGGTAACTTTGCATTTTTTATGATTTTACTAGTGTCGCTTCTGCTGTGGTTGTCTCGCCCCTATCGGAGAAGGTGTTGCTGACCTGGCATGCAAAAGAGTATGAATTGGTTTCGTTATATTGATACATGCTGATCTGCGGAATGATTTATTTACAGACTATTCAGAGTAGTTGTGTTGTGCTTTTTTCGCCCAAATGGATACAGAGAAATCCTGCGTAAACATAAAATTCGTTTTGGCAAATTTATCTTCAAGAGAATTCATCTACCAACTGATCAAGTTTCACAAGAACTTTGCTGCTGCGTTTCGAATTGAATTCGAACCTTATCACATTTCTGCACCTACAGCTCTGGAACACACCATACGGTGCATGGCGGAGGGGCTGCCTTGTACCACTCAAAGTCACTCCTGTTACACTCAGCCGGCCGTTGTGGTAGAGCGGTTCTAGGCGCTACAGTCTGGAACGGCGCGACGGCTATGGTCGCAGGTTCGAATCCTGCCTCGGGCATGGATGTGTGTGATGTCCTTAGGTCAGGTAGGTTTAAGTAGTTCTAAGTTGTAGGGGACTGATGACCTCAGATGTTAAGTCCCATAGTGCTCAGAGCAATTTGTTACACTCACAAATGGATCGAGGGAAGAACTGCTATACGCTCCAGTACGAGCTCTGATTTACAGGTTCCAGCCATGTTAATGTGACCACTGGCCATGTTCGTCGTCAACGTGCAATAATCACTCACAGACGGCAGGTGGCAGCACTAACACTCGAGGGTATGTACAGCGTTTCGGGGGACGTGGAAAACACTGCAGTCGTTCTTGTAACGCGGAAACGGAGCGATTTATTTGACGTCCGATAGGGCATCATCATTGGATTTCGGGACAAGAGTGGAATAATTTCCGAAACGGCTAAGCTTGTAAACTGTTCGCTTGCAGGCGTGGTTAAAGTGTGCTGTGCAGGCAAAATGGCGCGGTCCAGAACTGGCAGCGAGGCAACTGTGGTGCCCCACGGACCATAGAGGAGTGAATGATGACTGCGAAAATGTGTGCGGATGAACGGAGGCGTAACTGTTGAGCAACTAACCACCCAGGTTCAGGGGCTACTAACAGTGTTCCTCAACGACCGTTCAGCGAACGTTAATGCGTATAGACCGCTGTAGATGGCGCCTGGTTCAGGCACCCGTACTGACAGCTGTCCATCTCCGACAAAGGCTGGAATTCTCACGCCAATACCGCAACTGGACGTCCACTGACTGGCGAAAAGGCGCCTTTCAGATGAATTACGTTTTATACTCCATCGGACGGATGGCCGATGGCGCGTACGGCCCTGCAACAATCGTCGGTAAGGTCCTGGACGGAGGAGGGAGCTTTATGACCTAGGGGAATGTTTTCGTGCCATTCCCTGAATAATCTCTTCATTCTGAAAGGTACAATATACCAACACAAGTATCCAACCATCCTTGGGGATCATGTCAGCTCCTACATGCAGTTTGTTTTTCCTCGGCGCCATGGCACCTATCACAAAGTGTCACATAGCTCGCAGTGCACGTATGTGGATCGAAGACCGCCAGGATGAGCTCACCGTATTCCCCTTGCCACCAAACTCCCCGGTTTTAAACTCAACTGGGGATATGTGGGATCACTTCGATCGAGCGGTTCGCGCCATGAATCCTCAACCGCGAAACGTAGCGCAGCTGGCCACGGAACTGGAGTCGGCATGGCTCCAAATCTCTGGCGGTATCTTCCAGAACCTCACTGACTCTCCCTGCACGGCTCGCAGCGATTCGCGCTGCAAAAGGTGTTTATTCAGGCTTTTAACAGGTGGTTACACTAATGTGACTGGACAGTGTATCTATTCCTCGCGGTTCTTACAAGAATTTATGCTGATGGCAGCAGGATCGCTCAGCAGTCTGTCGCAAATGTAGGGTGCTGAATAAGAAGAACTTGTGTTTGCTCAAGGCAGAAACCTTCCCCCAAAATTGTATAGAGCGTGACTTCTTTCATAATGGTAGTGAGAGGAGCTTTATAAATGTAAAAAGTGCGGGATTTGAAGCACGAATTGTACGGAACAACCATCATTATCACGAAAAGTGATAGCCACTGCCTTCCACTCATTCTTGTTGCAGCAGAGTGTATTGAGTTCAGTGTAGACGAAGTTGTAGATAGCTTGGAACACATATGTGTGTTACAATTTGTGTTTAGTTTCGTCAGTATGTACTGTACTTCCTCGATTCACCGCCATGATTTCATACGGGATACTTACTCTACCTGTGCTGCTAGAACATGTGCCTTTACAAGTACGACACAACATGTGGTTCATGCACGATGGAGCTCCTGCACATTTCAGTCGAAGTGTTCGTACGCTTCTCAACAACAGATTCGGTGACCGATGGATTGCCAGAGGCGGACCAATTCCATGGCCTCCACGCTCTCCTGACCTCAACCCTCTTGACTTTCACTTATGGGGGCATTTGAAAGCTCCCCGGTACCAAATGTAGAGACTCTTCGTGTTCGTATTGTGGACGGCTGTGATACAATACGCCATTCTCCAGGGCTGCATCAGCGCATCAGGGATTCCATGCGACGGAGGGTGGATGTATGTGTCCTCGCTGAAGGAGGACATTTTGATCATTTCCTGTAACAAAGTGTTTGAAGTCACGCTGGTACGTTCTGTTACTGTGTGTTTCCATTCCATGATTAATGTGATTTGAAGAGAAGTAATAAAATGAGCTCTAACATGGAAAGTAAGCGTTTCCGGACACATGTCCACATAACATATTTTCTTTCTTTGTGTGTGAGGAATGTTTCCTGAAAGTTTGGCCGTACCTTTTTGTAACACCCTGTATATATACCTCGAGAAAGTCTAGCCGTAGGGGATTGGACCTATTTCAATTCTTGCCTGGAACAATGTCGTCTATTTTGCTAACTAAATATTAAAATGCATATTTGTTACTTTTTTATGCCAATGGCTGAGGCAATGCAGCTGCGGCTGAAAACAGCAGCTCTGAGCGCTTCTCTCGCGAGTTTAGGTCTAAGATGTGCGAAATGTCAGTACTATCAGTGTTAGCGTGAATGTCATGGTGGTGGTGTAACTACTCTCGTTAATTTTTCCCTCGAATTTATAAGCTGTTATGTTGAGAGGAGTTCGGTGAAATAGGAGGAACGTAATGCCCTATTGTCAGTGCGTTCATTAGAGACGAAGTAGGCCTACTAATGCAGATAGAAGTCTGAGTTCAGGAATCGGATGTGTTCTTCTCAAAGAAAATACCCTGGCACTCGGTTTGAGTGATTTATGGAAACGGACATAATGTAATGGCGTTGGAAGAACTCAGTTTGAACCCTGCTCCTTGTGTGAACTCCTCCGTCTCGCTTGATGTGTAAGAAGGTGCAAACAACGTTTCTTGTACTAGGTTGATGAACAAATTGGCAGGTCTTTTGTTTTACATGTTGGTATTCCGATTGCTATAGGTTTGTTTATCGACTTTCAGTTTTTATTTATAGTTCACTGTTGCTTTTTGAGTTCATATATTCTCATTTTGTAATTTGGAGATAGTGAGTCGAGCTGTGGACGCTAGAAAATGGAGTGCCAAGAGGAGAAAGCGGAACATTTCCGACATGTGCTTCCGTTTTTAGTTCAATAGTGGGGTGACAGCTGCGGACGCAGCCAGAAACATTTGCGCCCTGTAGGGGGATATGGCCACTGGACAGAACATGGCAAGAAAATGTCTCCTCGTTTTAAGGAGCATGCTTTTGACATTAGTGACGTCCAGGAAGACATTCGGATTTTAAATGCATTAATCAACAATGATCCTCGTCAGTGTATTCGAGAACTGGCAAATGTAATGAACTGTGATCATTCCACCATCGTGCGACATTTTCATGCAACAGGGATAGTTGAAAAATCGGATGCATGGGTTCCGCATACTCTAAGCCAAAATATCTAAAATCGGTGGATGGCCATATGTGCAACTCTGCTTGCTCGTCATCAATTGGCCGGCCGTTGTGGCCGAGCGGTTCTAGGTGCTTCAGTCCGGAACCGCGCTGCTGCTACGGTCGCAGGTTCGAATCCTGCCTCGGGCATGGATGTGTGTGATGGCCTTAGGTTAGTTAAGTTTAAGTAGTTCTAAGTCTAGGGGACTAATGACTTCAGATGTTAAGTCCCATAGTGCTTAGAGCCATTTGAAACATTTTTCGTCATCAATAGGCTCGTGAACGACACCGATAATTCCTATCCTGTATCGTTACTGGTGACGAGAAGTGGAGCCTTTGTGCTAACATGAGGAAAAGAAAGAAATGATTGAGCCGAAACAAAGGAGCAACTCCCCATACAAAGACTGCGATTGTCCACAAAAGATAATGTCATGCCCCCGGTGGAAAAGCGACGGTGCCGTGTGCTACGATTTGCCTCTACGAAGAATAACGACCACTGCTGACACTTATTGTCAATAACTCAGGCGACTTGCAGACGCAATCCAAGAACAACGACTAGGAAGACTGCGTAAATGATGCTAGTCCACGACAACGCTCGCCCGCATTCCGCTAGGCTGACAAAAAACTCTATACAGGAGTTGGGGTGGGAAGTCATTCCGCACCGATCTTTTTCACCTGAAATTGCGCCCTCAGATTTTGACCTTATCCTCTCTTTGTCGATGATCTTGAAGGAACTTATTTTCCGGGTTAAAATGCGCTCCGAACATGGCTCGACGACGTTTCCGCCTCAAAACCACGTGATTTCTACAGTCGTGCAATCGAAATGTTAACCCAGCGTTGCCAAATGACGTAAATAGTGAAGGTGTATATATAATTGATGACTGAAGTCTCTGTCATGTATATATGTTGTGTTTATTAAACTTATGGAAAAAGCTACGAAATTATGCACCAACTCAAATACTACGCTCCATCTTTCTTGCCGTATCTTCACTGCAGCAGTTCTGCAATGCTGTGGGTGGTTAGTAATGCAGTCTTCATCTCTGGTATTGTTCCTCTGACACATTGCTCCTTTAATCGTACGGGTATTTCTATATACTCGGTTTTCAGACCTGAACGCCTGCTACGTTGCATGTGATGAAAACTTAGCACCAGTTTCAATGCGTGAACAGTAACATGGCCAATTGCACAGCATTCTATAGAATTGTAGACTCTCTCGCATTCAAGTTGATCCAGATAACGATTCAAGGCAATATACAGGGTGGTCCATTGATAGTGACCGGGCCAAATATCTCACGAAATAAGCGTCAAACGAAAAAACTATAAAGAACGAAACTTGTCTAGCTTGAAGGGGGAAACCTGATGGTGCTATGCGTGGCGCGCCAGATGGCACTGCCATAGGTCAAACGGATATCAACTGCGTTTTTTAAAATAGGAACCCACATTTTTTATTACATATTCGTGTAGTACGGAAAGAAATATGAATGTTTTAGTTGGACCACTTTTTTCGCTTTGAGATGGATGGCGGTGTAATAGTCACAAACGTATAAGTACGTGGTATTACGTAACATTCCGCCAGTGCGGACGGATACATTACCCATGTTAAAATGGACCGTTTACCAATTGCGGAAAAGGTCGATATCGTGTTGATGTATGGCTATTCCGATCAAAATGTCCAATGGGCGTGTGCTATGTATGCTGCTCGGTATCCTGGACGACATCATCCAAGTGTCCGGACCGTTCGCCGGATAGTTACGTTATTTAAGGAAACCGGAAGTGTTGAGCCACATGTGAAACGTCAACCACGACCTGCAACAAATGATGATGCCCAAGTAGGTGTTTTAGCTGCTGTCGCGGCTAATCCGCACATCAGTAGCAGACAAATTGCGCGAGAATCGCGAATCTCAAAAACTTCGTCGTTGAGAATGCTACATCAACATCGATTGCGCCCGTACCATATTTCTATGCACCAGGAATTGCATGGCGACGACTCTGAACGTCATGTACATTTCTGCCACTGGGCACAAGAGAAATTGCGGGACGATGACGAAGCGTAATTCAACAACAGCGGTAACGTAAACCGGCATAATATGCGCTATTGGGCAACGGAAAATCCACGATGGCTGCGACAAGTGGAACATCAGCGACCTTTGCGGGTTAATGTATGGTGCAGCATTATGGGAGGAAGGATAATTGGCCCCCATTTTATCGATGGCAATCTAAATGGTGCAATGTATGCTGATTTTCTACGTAATGTTCTACCGATGTTACTACAAGATGTTTCACTGCATGACAGGATGGCGATGTACTTCCAACATGATGGTTGTACGGTACATAGCTCGCGTGCGGTTGAAGCGGTTTTGAATAGCATATTTCATGACAGGTGGATTGGTCGTCGAAGTACCATACCATGGCCCGCACGTTCACCGGATCTGACGTCCTCGGATTTCTTTCTGTGAGGAACGTTGAAGGATATTTGCTATCGTGATCCATCGACAACGCCTGACAACATGCGTCAGTGCATTGTCAACGCATGTGCGAACATTACGGAAGGCCAACTACTCGCTGATGAGAAGAATGTCGTTACACGTATTGCCAAATGCATTGAGGTTGCCGGACATCATTTTTAGTATTTATTGCATTAATGAGGTATTTACAGGTAATCACGCTGTAACAGCATGCGTTCTCAGAAATGATAAGTTCACAATGATACATGTATCACATTGGAACAACCGAATTAAAAATGTTCTAACGTACTACCAACTGTTCGTCTAAAATTATGAGCCATATATTTGTGACTATTACAGCACCATGTATCACGAAGCGAAACAGTGGTCCAACTAAAACAGTCATATTTCTTTACGTACTACACGAATATGTAATAAAAAACGTGGGTTCCTATTTAAATAAACGCAGTTGATATACGTTTGACCTATGGCAGCGCCGTCTAGCGGGCCAATCATAGCGCCATCTGGTTTCACCATTCAAGCTAGACAAGTTTCGTTCTTTGTAATTTTTTCGTTTGATGTTTATTTCGTGAGATATTTGGCCCGGTAACGATCAATGGATCACCCTGTATTATCGTAGGGGTCGTTATCTTCTCCCAACCCTCCGCAGAGATCATTTTACTAAGGAAAGGAGAGAATACCCCACGATCAGGCCGTGGAGACCACGCCACAGTCGACCGACCGCTATATCATCCTCAGCATTCATCGCTGGATGTGGTATGGAGGGGTTTGTGGTCACCACAACGCACTCCCGGCCGTTGTCGACGCTTCTACCTTAGAGCCGCTATCTCTCAGTCAGGTAGCGTCACGAGGCTCAGTGTACCCCGATCCAGTCCTCAGACGAAGGAAAAACCCCTGGCAGTACCGCGATTCGAACCCGGGTCCCCCGCACGAGGGTCTGTCTTGTCGACCACTCGGCTCTGGAGGCGGTCTCATTTTACTAAAAGTATTCATATTTCATATGCACCTGTCTCCAAATCTGTCAATGGTAGTCACTGGGCGCAAGATCGGGGCTGTACGCAGGATGATCTAGAGTTTCCCATCGAAAAGATGTGATGAGATCTTTGGTCTGATTCGCCACATGCGGACGGGCATTGTCTTGCAGCAAAACGATGCCCTTGCTCAACTTGCCACTTCTTTTGTTCTGAACTGAACGAAACAGATTGTGCAGTGTCTTACAGTAAGCTGCTCCATTGATTGTCTCATTATGAGCGGGAGTTCCACAAGCAATACTCCTTTTCTGTCCCAAAAAACTGTGCACATGATTTTCCGGGCAGAAATTGTTTGCTTAAACTTGGTTTTTCTGGGTGAATCTCAATGCCGCCATTGTATGGACTGTTGTTTTGATTCTGGTGTGACGTATGCCACTCATGTTTCACCGCCCGTAACAATTTGGTTTAAGAAATCGTCGCCATCGTTGTGGTACCGCTCAAGGAAAGTCAATGCACTGTCTAAACGTTAGGTTTTGTGCACATCCGTCAACATTTTCCGTACACAACGTGCGCAAAATTTTCTGTAATTCAAGTGCTCGGTCACAATGCCATAAAAACACTACGAGAAACATTAGGAAAGTCATCCCGCAAGGAGGAAATCGTAAAGCGTCGGTTTTCTCTCACCTTATTGTCCACTTCCTGCACCGAACTTTCATTAACGACCGAAGGACGCCCACTCCGTTTTTCATCATGCACATTTGTGCGGCCATCTTTAAATGCTCCCGCCCACTTTCTTACCATTCCATCACCCATAATGTTTTCTCCGTAAACTGCACAGATCTCAAGATGAATATCGACCGCTTTTAGGCTTTTAGCACTAAGAAATCTTGGGACTCACGATTATCGGAGGCATCTTAAACTCTCAGTACACGACGTAAACAAGGAAGAATCAGACTGTAATGGCGTCAGTGCGTAGTTTAAGGCACAGGCTTTGATGTAAAAATAAAATTATTGAGATATCTTAGCACTTTTTTTAGTTCAAAACGGTACTTACTTAAAAACATGCCTCGTATTTAATACTAAATACTTTGCTAGTATGAAGGCCTGCATATGTGTATGCGCTCGCGGCCTGACTTCCTGCAGAAGACATTCCAGCCAAGGAAAGGCGCCGATACACATCTGCTGCCAACAACACATCCGACCCGGCTTGTGAGTTCACAGGTGGAACAGGCAGACCACGAGAGGCTGACGAGTAAGGCAATACACAAAGGGAACGACCCTTCATTAAGAAAAATATACCACAAAGAGTGCCTTTCACGAACGATGGGGAAACGACTGAAATACGAACAGTATTCCTCCCTGCTTACACGTTCGCGTAGCTATAGTCTGCAGACCTGTGTTCACAATCGTGGTGCTAAGTGAAATATACAGGGTGAACCAGAACTCTACCGATAGATTTTCGGTGGTGATAGTATGGACCAAAACAAGGAAAGAAAGTCTAGGTAACATGCTCGTACTCAAAAAATGCATACCGAACGAGTTATGAGCAGTTAATCTTTGCTACTGTGAGACGTGTATTGAGAGCTCTTTGGTTTCCATATTTTGGGAAGTGGAAGTATGAATCAAAACAAGAAATAAAGTGCATTCCTTAATAGCTATGAGTACTGTTCATATTCGATACTGTGAAACACATCTCTTCAGATCTTCTGCTGTAAGCTCTTTGTTTCCTATATTTTCGGAAGATGTAGTATGGACCATAACAATAAAAAATATAGTCTCTTAATTGCATACATTAAGAGATCAATTGTTCATCTTTAACTGTGAAAAACATCTCTTCTAACAAGTCACGGTATCGAAGATGAACACCTGCTTATAGTTCTTAAGGTATACAGTTCAGAGCGCACATGTTTACTTTTTTTGGTCCCTACTACCTCCTCCCAAAATATGGAAAACAAAGAGCCTTCACTAGAGGAGATATAGGACGAGGAAATCCGCTAAATGCAAGTCACCTTTTCAGTTGTGTCTTGCATAAGACGGACTCCCTCGTCCTCTGTTCACAGCAAGAGCAGACATAAGAAGAACTGCAACACCACGAGATGATTAGAAGAGATATGTTTCACAGTACCGCAGTGGTTACTTTGACCATTCAAACACCAAAACACCAAAAGTTTTACAGCATTCTGCTGGCTCTCAGTCGGGTGTTTGGTGATAAATTTCTGTCAATATACTCTAAATGGCGCCACGTAGTGCCGGTTTTCTCGCGCAACTGTTAGCGAACCTGTTGCGACCTACAGTTGTATGCGAAAAAGTGTTTAAAATCAGGTTGTCCAAAATCCACCGGTACCATTTAACTGCAAAGCGATCGGTGTTTTCAACTATATTACGTAATTCTCAAAACAGACCACTAATTAGTTTTTTGTTCATGTGTACGTATCTGCCAGTATCTTAAGATTTCTGAGATCATGTGCATGATGTCTCCGTTTCGGGGTTATTTCGACCACTGTATCCCAGGGGTACAGATACACAATTCATTAAACAATGTAGATACCAATGACAGTATGAAACTTATAAATACATATAAGGGGCGTTCAAAAACGACGAGCCGGAGTCTGGAATGCGCAAACCGGTAACAGGAGGGTAACATCGTGGCGTGGGAACCAGAGCGTGGAAGTTCACAGCCCGTCGCTAGAGGGCACGCGTGCGAGCTAGCAGCAGCATGAATCAATCGTCCAACGCTGCCAGTCGTATTGCAAACAGTGACATGGAGGCGTCAAAAGAAGAGCAAAGTGGTGTTGTTCGTTTTCTGACAGAGGAAGGAATGAGAGGAACGGACATTCATCCACAAGTGTCACAACTGTACGGCGAACACTACATGTCCCTTGCAAGGGTCAAAACGTGGCACAAGCGCTTCAGGGAAGGAAGTGTGTCGTTAGCCGATGATGCCCGGTCTGGGGCACCACACTGCATTACCGATGACATCACCCAGCTGGTGGACGCACTCATTATCCATGACCGCCGAGTGACAGTGAAAGCCATAGCAGCCGTGGTCGAATTGAGCGTCGGAAGTGTTCACACCATCATGAAGGAATGACTGCACATGCGCAAAGTGTGTGCCCAGTGGGTGCCCCACAGTCTTCAACCACACCAGGAAGCGTGCCAATGGCCTGCTATCTTGCTCATCTGCAGCTCTATGCTCGGGAAGGGAATGCGTTCCTGGCACTAGTGGTGGCTGGAGATGTGTCATGGTGTCGTCACTTCGAACCAGACTCAGAACGACAGAGTCTCCAGTGGAAGCATCCAGAGTCACCACCACCAAAAAAGGCCAAGGCCATCCACACGAGTGCAGCAAAGGTTATGCTGACGTTCTTCTTTGACCAAGACGACCCGCTTCTGATTTACTTCCTGCAGCAGTAAATACCCAGCGCTACTCGCAAACCTTGACCACCCTTCGCCAAGCGATCAAATCAAAACTACCAGGCAATCTCACCTGTGGGGTCTTTCTGCTTCATGACAATACAAAGGCTCATAAGGCCAACACAGTCGGGTACTCCTGCAAAAATTCCAATGGGAGTTTCTGGTCACCCTGATAGGGTACAGTACCGCCCGACATTGAAAATAGGTACAACATACTTCATTATTCTTGTCAAAACAACATATTTTTTCTAATAATAACTCAATTTCAATTAATACAGCGAAGCCGGATACCAGTGTGGGAAAGAATGACAATTTATTTATTTAATTGATCACATGTACACTCCCACAAAATAAATCCCTACATCCAGTTTGGTGAGATCTGGGAAATGAATGAATGTATGGTCGTCTGCTAACCGCAGGTAGTGAATGTGGATATATGATCATCTTCGAGACGATCCTTTGGCCACCATTGGTGGAACCAAAGAGATGAAACTTACCGGAGCTTTGAGCGCCTGAAATGTGGCTGACCAGTATGGTAGTATGGTCTTCCCCCACCTCGACAGAGGTGCGAGATGACCTGAAGAACGGCCAGTTTCGGCACTCTGCCACTGGATCTAGTGTTGGTAAGACCTGCCTTAGGCGTGCTCCGTAAGGACAAAAGAGTGGAGACATGGTATGCATGTGAAATACATAAGAGTAGTTTAGAATAATAATTTCTCTATTTCAGGAACTTTTGTGGGGAGAATTAAATGTCAGGCAGGTAATATTAATGGGATCGTAGTAATCTTCGGAAGTGACCAACGGTCACAATGAAACCACGTGTAGCAATAAGTTGAAATACTTCCGAGTGCTTAAGTTAAGCTGAATTACTAGCGTGTGTACTATAAGTTGGAAATATTTAAGAAATGGCGTGTGCAGGACTTGAAATTAGAGACGAGTACTTCCACGTGGTGAGTACTGTGTGAGTCTTAATCTGTGTATGAGACAAAGGATAAAGAGAAGTACTCGTCCATGGTATCAGTTGAGGACTCGCGTATGTGATGAATATGTTCTTAATATTACTTTGCATGTTATGTTTCCGTGTGACGCTTGATTCAAACTATAATACTCTGAGAGAGAAGCAAGGTGAGTCAGCCGTCTATCCAGCAACGCCACTTGGCTTGCATTGCACAGGAAGACGTGCATATAACGTCCAGAGTTCGTAGTAGGAAAGAAAAGTTACGAAGTGGGGCAGTGTCGTGTGGAACTGGGATGAATACTAATTGAAGTGGGAAAGCTGAAAGTGATGTGATTATAATGTTGTGACTATTCCTTATGTCGTATTCCATGTTGCAGTGTGGTGTATGTCATGTAATTTAAGTATGTGTGGTTCGCATGGGAGAGTAGCAAGGTAGTTTTAGAGGTAGTGGGTTATGCATGTTCCTTTTGTACCGCTCGGTCTGGAGGAAAGTTTCGTGATGATGGTTGTGAGAGTCGAAGTGTGAGATATAAAAAACGATCCACCATCCTATCCAGAAAGTGCACTGTAGCATTAAATAATTACGAGACCATAAGATAGAGAATCAGCAATGTAAAGCCATGCCCACTGGGCGGAATTTCTCATGTGTTTTTGTTGTAAGTTATAGAATTTGTGTGTTTAGGTTATAGAATTTATCGGAATAAATAGGATAGCGAAAAGAAAAAGATTGGTGGCCTTTTCCTTCGAATTGTATGTTGTCATGATATCCATAATTTATAATGTGTGCGCCATTCATATTCAGTGCGATGGCCACGTGTTGATAAAAGCCGTTAAATAAGAAAGAAAATGTGGTATTGCCAGTGCGTAGTGAACAGTCAGTGTTGTGTAAATTACTAATAGTCAGATGTGCGTTTCCGTTGCGTTATATCCAAGCAGGAGAATAGCTTTTAACTTAATTGTGAGTACTGGAGTTCATGTTACTTGATAAATAAAAAATGAATCCACTCGCTTGGCAGACCACTCATCTTGCAGGCCTGACTGCTTGATGCCACAGTATGAGCAAGGTATGTGAGTGCCTCTCAACCCTCCATACAGTCCGGACCTCTCTCACTGTGATTATGCCATTTTTGGTCCCCTTAAAAGGGCTCTGGGGGCAAACGATTCACATCGTGTCACAGCTGTACTTGCAGAACTGGTTAACATCGCAGCCCTGGGAATTTTATGAGACAGCCATTCACCGCCTTGTGTCAAAGTGGGACAAGTGTCTCAACAGCCAGGGTCAATATTTCTAACATACAGGTACTGGTTTCTGTAATTATGCCTCCGGCTCGTTTCTTTTTGAAGGCCCCTTGTACATTAACCATTGGTAAAGGCCCTTTAATCGAAGGCTAGTTTGTAATTGTTAATGTGCCTACAACTAAGAAAAAGAAATGTCACTCATATTTTGTTCAAGTTGCAAGCTGCCGTGGTTCAGGCAGTGATTCAGGTACAACATATAATGTCAAATATCTCCTGAAACAAGAAATGAAATTTATTTGACCACGAGTGCTTGATATTCTCTTGATATATGGAAGAACAAATAATAATACTAACTGCTATGAGTGTTTTGAAACAATGCTTTAGGTTTAAGGTGGATGAAAATAAAGGTATTATGCTCATCTACATTTGGGGCTATGTGTGCGGTACTCAATCATAATACCATTCATTATATTTATAATTTTGATGATGCATCAGGCTTTTGATGTACGTAGAGTACTGAGTTTTTTTCTTTTGTGAGGCTTCATAAATCACACACGAAAACTTCACATTAATCTCTTCAGTTTCACAGTGTGTTCAGAATACCACCACAAATGGAATGGTAGCTGATATTTATAGTGGAAGTATAGGTTGATAAACGTATCCCCAAATGCCTGCCAAGTTCGATGATCTCCATTTTTTTCCGTTACTCCCTTTGAGTTTTAGAAAATGCGTTGTATTAATTACTATGTAATCGTTTCATAAAAGACCCTAACTTAACTAACATAACTAACATCATAGAAGTTAAATCAGTCATGATAATTAGATTCGAATCTGAAAGTCGGTCAGTGGATATCCGGTTTCCAGTATCGAAGATGAACAAGTGCTCGTACCTCTTAAGATATGCATTTTCAGCCCATATTTTGTCTTGTTTTGGTCCATACTATCTTCTCCTAAAATACGGAAAACAAAGGACTTGCAGTAGAAAAGACATGTTTCACAGTATCGAAGATGAACAAGTGCTTGTAGTTCTTTAGGTATGCATTTTAGAACCCAAGTTGACATTTTTCTTCTTTTGTTCATTCTATCACCTCTGACAGTTTGTCAGAGGAGTTCTGGTTATGATATCCCCTTTTTTGTGACCTGTTTTCCAAAGTATTTAATTTCGTGTTTGATTCTGTGTGTAAAGAAACTGTGAGTACTGTTGAAAATGTGAAAACATTAAGATTTACCTAACGATAACCTGCGTGACAGCGTGCAGCCAGAGATAAAATACCACGTACTTTTGCAACAGAGCGTTTTGCTTTCTGCAAATTGGAGAAGACTTACTCTTCGTAATTTATTCATAGTAAGAAGGAGAGAACTGTAATGAATTGGGACTAATACGGTCTGAGATTTTGTGGAGATATTGAATGCAATTGGCAGAACATACTATTGTGGACGGACACCTTGAAAAATTTGTAACTCACAGAATTACGTCAAATTGTGGATGAGTTTTGAACTGTGATTGTGACTAACAATTGTTAACGCTTGTTACAACTGATGTTAAGAGTATATGGTATTAAACTTCAGATGTGTGTCCAGCGTTCTTCTTGCAGTTGCCAGAATATCAGTTTTCATGTTTAAAGACTTGTTTCTAGGCAAGTTGTGGGTATGTGTGAAGGATGACGGGTCAAACAGAGCCTGCAGCACGGTCGTTGCCTTTTGAGCTATTCATTTGGTTACGTAATTTCATTTTGGAAGTACAACTGATCAATAACCAGTTCATTCTCCGCGCAGAGCGCCGCAAAGGCACAAGTGCAGACTCCCTGTTACTAACAATCACGACACAGAACAGAAGAGTGAATGTTAGCGCATTTTAGCTCCGATACTTCGCTCTGATAGCTTCGTTGAACACATGAAATTACACTCACTTTGTGAAGATATTCAAACTGGATCTCAATTGACCGAACAAGGTTTCACTGATAATTTATTGAACTGAAGTGATAAAAATCCTAGGACAAAGCATTCATTGGTTCAAATGGTTCAAACGGCTCTGAGAACTATTGGACTCAACATCTGAGGTCATCAGTCCCCTAGAACTTAGAACTACTTTAACTAACCTAAGGACATCACACACGTCCATACCCGAGGCAGGATTCGAACCTGCGACCGTAGCGGTCGCGCGATTCCAGACTGAAGCGCCTAGAACCGCTCGGCCACCCCGGCCGGCTTGAAACCACTATTTTACATATTAATTCTTGAAAAATATTCCGGTGACTTCATAGGAAAGCATTCATCCAATCACAATATTTCACATAAGTTAAAGACTTTCAGAGTTCCATTTTCAATTACATACACCGTTAGAAAACATCTGCGTCACGTTACATAAATTATTATTGTAGAAATATGTTATGGTTTGTCCTGTAGATAATGGTAAGTGTACACTTCGATTTTATACTGTGTGAATTATGACTGTTGTGTACATAGTTCCGCATAGTCAGCACGTATTAATATGTAACGCAGCCAATGAGATTGCTGCTAATGTAGAAACTTTTCTCCTCGCGGATCACACTCGCGCAGCGATACATGAACGCACGAGGTATTATAACGAGTGAACAGACCACCGATTAGTCAGTCTACATTTGTCTGCACCAGTCTGTACCAGTCTGCATTAGTCTGTACCAGTCTGTACGAGTTCTACATTTGTCGGTACCCGTCTGTAGTCAAGTTTCAGTCTGCGCCTAATAAGATTACCATATTCCTGTACATAGCCATGAAGATAAATGTATAGACACTTTTGTCAAATATCAGACATGTATGTGAGAATAAGATTAACGTACCAATACCAAGAGAACTTCAGATTGTCAATTGTAAATAGCATCCAGAACCAAGTTAAGTAATTTTTTTGCTTGTTATTATTTTAATAAATGTGTGTGAAAATTAATCAAGTTCTGTTTAAAGTTGGTCACCGCCAATCTGCTACTATAAGCGTGCAAGTGGCATTTCTATCGTCTGACCTAATGGCGGAAGATAAACACGCCACGATAAGACCACGAGACATATTGCTGACACTCGCCTCCTTCGTTAGAGCGACAAGTCAAATAATCTGATGGTGTATGTACAGAAGGTCTTGCAGTACGCACACCACAATGACCTTGTCAAAGTTGTTCAAGACTGTTGGTACCAAATAGCTATTAAATGATCTTCTGATGCATTAAATTCTCAGATCTTTGGACTACCGCTTTTCAAGTACTGTACTCTGAAGTTCATTGTCTATGAAGCTTACCAGAGTGATTTACTAAGCAATGACAAATTATTATTGCTATATTACAGGATTTTATAGATTTTACTGTTACTGCGAGCTCGTAGGCATCTAAGTTACGAAAAACATAGGCTGACGGCAAGTTAGCCTTTAATTTTTTTTTTGGGGGGGGGGGGGGACGGAGGCAGACACGGTAACAAGGTGCCCCCCTCCCTTCCCTTTCACGAGAACTGAACCCCGGATCCTCGGCCGAGTCGATCAGCTTTCCCACAGCTTCTCACTGACAACTTCGAGAGGAAAGAATCCGAGCAGAGCAGATCAAGACCCGAGCGGAAGCAGTCCCTTGCCAGGAGTTTTTCCCTTCGTTTCCACGTTCCCGTGGCGCCGCCGCGTTCTGTATTGCTCGGCGGCACTGACGTATTGCGAGGCGGTTTTCGTCGCTTGTTCCGCTCCCGATCCGCCCCTTATCGAGATGGTGGCGCGCTACCAGCGCCCCTGGCGGCAGGTTTACGAGCGACCCGGAGCGGCCGACATCCGTCAGCTGACTGCTTCTAAGCCCCGGGAAAGCAGCAGGGGGGAGACCGCCGGATTTATGCTGCGTCGTTAGCGCCGCGGGCGGGGAGCGGCGCGGCGGAGCCGTACAAAAAGCAAACTACCGTCCGCGCAGGGGTGCGCCGCCGATAGCTACGTTCGGCCCTATCGATCTCTCCACACTTGCTCGTTTTTGAATCCTTTTCCGATGCTGATAACCATTAAATTATTCGATATTTTATATTTATCTTTGATTTTGCTGTCCGTTTTTTATCGCTCTGTTGGATGTGGCGCCCACGGGGACGTCGCTAGTTTCCACCTCTATTTGTTATGCGACCTGTGGCTATGAATGGCTGCCGTGTGTGCTTGTTTTGATCGTATTAGTAGCCCTCGCCGGAGGCCGTTAGAGCCCTGAGCGGACGCCGTCTCCTACGGGCTACAACAGACCGGATGTTGTTCAAGCGGAGTCAAGCCCTCACAGAGAGCAGATCACTCCAACCATCTTTTAAAAAAATACTTTGGATTTGGTTATTTCTACGTCTGCGGTGCGCATTTATAAACAGTTTCACTTACAAGGCGTGATACAGTAAGTTCCTGCATCACGCATGACGTGTGTTAAAGCAGGAAAGGGCAGTCTCTTTCTCCTCATTACCTTTTTTGTACTTCGGTATGTAATCAATGTTCTCGACGAATATTCACATTTTATCTCTGCCTTTTCATACGCTTTTCTTGACAGAGAACGTCTTCAGTGATGTACTTCTGTAATTTCCTAAGCTCCATTTCCTGCACCTATAACAATCTCTCGACAAAGACTGTGTTTCGAATTTATTAGTTTTTTTCGTCTCAGCCGTCCGTGTAGAGCTAGTCTCTTTCTCGATTGTCACATTCATTATTTCTCTCACTTAAGTGTAAGGTGAATTTGCTATTGTGTGCCCTTATATTATTCTACGTGCTCGATCTAGAGTAAACCAACGGTCCACGCGAGTGTGCACTAAGTTCTGTCACCAACTCGGGTCAGGCATCACACGAGAGGGTCTTAAATGAAATATCCTGATAATCCCTATGATTTGCCCAGCTTAACCCGCAGGACAGGACAGGTAGTTTAAATTGTGGGAAAGGGCCAAAATAAGGGGCTGTCACCTACACTCGAACATACAACTTTATTATTTCATCAAACATTACAAGAGCCCCCCCCCCCCCCCCCCCGAAAATTTTTTTAACACACAGCTTTAATGCTTGGGACTTAATTAGCGGCTGAAAGCCACTTTATTTTAAAAACAGCTGAAGGCCAATAACGTAAAACACAAGCATAATCAGAAATTTAAAAGGCAAGCCTTATCCTACAACAGTTCTTAATTTAGGCTGAAGGCCCAAAGAATCTGAGATTTTCAGAGCAAACAGTTTGAATTCAAAAATCGGCTGAAAGGCCAACACTTAAGGCTAAACAAGATTAAATATTTTTTTAAATAAAACAAAGACCTTACGTAAAAAAGTTTTTAATTAGGTAAAACTCAACCGAAACAGAATGGTTCAAATGGCTCTGAGCACTATGGGACTTAACTACTGTGGTCATCAGTCCCCTAGAACTTAGAACTACTTAAACCTAACTAACCTAAGGACATCACACACATCCATGCCCGAGGCAGGATTCGAACCTGCGACCGTAGCAGTCGCACGGTTCCGGACTGAGCGCCTTAACCGCGAGACAACCGAAACAGAAAATTAAAAGCGAAAGCCTCATCTTAAAACAGTTCTTTAGTTGGGCTGAAGGCCCAAAGAATCAGACACTTCAAGAGGAAACAAGTTAAATTCAAATTGGCTGGAGGCCTAACACTTAAAACTCCATAACTTTAATTGTTTTTTAATACCAAAGGCCTTACGTGAAACAGTTCTTTAAATTAGGCTGAAGGCCTAAAGAATCTTACGCCTTAAGGGGATAACCACCTTAATTTAAAAAATAAAGTTGCCTAGAAGCCATAAAAGTACAAACAACAAGAACAAATTTAAAAAAATAGGTAGTACACCCAATGGCTCTCAGATGTTCGAGGGTCGGCCTGGAATTCAAACACTGACGCTCGCTTAAGTGAGACAGGCAGTCGGGCCAACCATTGACAATTCGACGACAACCCAACCGCCCGACAGTCAAAGGACACCGGCAGCGTCTCCGGCCAGAGTACGCGCGACGTAGACTTCCTCGCTGCTCCACGCCTACAGACCGACTGCACGGGCCCGGACACGGTGAAAGGACCACATAGTCGTCGGCCGATGAGACGACAAACCGAACGACCAACCAACTGTCGTCCCCTCCAATCTCCCTCCGTCTGACAGTGCATGTGTGTCGCCAGCGGTCGGCGAGCACTGGCTGTCGGCGCCTCGCCGGCGCTCCGTCCCTGGCTTCACTGCTGCTGCGTCCCGACTGCACTGCTGGTCCGTCTCCAACTGACTGCCAGACACACGACAACGCGGAATTTTTTTTTTCTTTATTGTGATTTTGAAACCCGTAGAACAGGTAGGCTGGCAGCAGCACAATACGCCGCTCTTCAGACAAAGATAGTACAACGATAAAAACAAAGAAGATACATGACTTGGAACAAAACGGCGGGAAAAAACAGTAGACACATGAACATAAAGAAACATGATGCCGTTCACACTCGGTGACAATCCACACTACAAACTGTTGACACGAAACACAAACACGGAAGATGACGATGGCACTGGTGAACGATGGAGTGTGACGGTGAACACTGAACACTAAACACGACGGCACACACGAGACACTGATGGCGATGATCTCCGGCGCGCGAATGACGACCCGGAATTTTTTTTTTTTTTTTTTTTTTTTTCCTTTATTGAATTTCAATTCCCCCCGAAGGGGGCGGGCTGGCAGCAGCTTAGGACGCCGCTCTGCAGCCTACAGATTTTCTGACAAAGAACAGGAGAATAAATAATAATAAAAAACAGGCGATAAAATTGGGGACTTAGTAAGTAACAAGGTGAAAAGAAACTGGGGAAATTAAAACAAGCAACAGAGGGATAATGAAGCGAATAAAAATACATATGGAGCAGACAGGGAAAACAATAGACAATTAAAAAACACGGCGACAGTCTGGATTCTGTTCGCAAAATATATAAAATGCACACCCAGCGACAGCACGGTTTCTGTTCGCAACACAACACTGAATAGTCACTAGAACACAGCACGAAAAAGGCGGTAAAGGTGACACCACAGTCGAGAGCAGGTGGGGGGAAACTGGACAGGAGATGGGAAAACAAAAAGGGGGGGAAAGGAGAGTAAAAGCGAAGGGGGGGGGGGAACCGGGAAAGGAGCGGATGGAGGATGAGGACCCATAAGAGGGGTGGGGGGCAGACGCGACAGGGAGGGGGGTGGGCAGAGGAGGGGAATACAAAAGGACTGGGGGGGGAGAAGGGAGGTAGGGAGAGGTGTAGTGGGGAGGAAACAGGACGGAAGGGGGGGGGAAGAGGGAGCCCAGGGAAAGGACAGAGGAAAGGAGGGGGAGGGAGGATCAGAGTTGATAGGAAGGATAAATGGAGGGAGAGAGGGCATCATCCGGGAGGGGGAGTTGACGGAAGCCACCTTGGGAAAGGAGATGGAGGGTGTAGAGATGGAGGGTAGGGGGGACACAACGGTGAAGACGGGGCAGGGGGCGAGGATGGGAGAGGAGAGGAGCAACCAGGGGGTGAGGGGGTTCAAGACGGCGGGAGGTGTAGAGGATGCGGATATGTTCGAGGAAGAGGAGCAGATGGGGGAAAGGAATGAGATCATAGAGGATCCGCGTGGGGGACGGGAGGCGGATACGGAAGGCGAGGCGGAGTGCATGACGCTCAAGGATCTGGAGGGACTGATAGAATTTGGGGGGGGCAGATATCCAGGCAGGACTGGCATAACAGAGGATGGGACGGTTTAAGGATTTGTAGGTGTGGAGGATGGTAGAGGGGTGCAACCCCCATGTCCGGCCAGAGAGGAGTTTGAGGAGGCGGAGGCGGTTGTGGGCTTTGGATTGGATGGATCGGAGATGAGGGATCCAGGTGAGGTGACGGTCAATGGTGAGGCCAAGGTAGGTGAGGGTGGGGGTGAGACGGACAGGACGTGCGCAGACAGTAAGGGAGAAATCCAGGAGCCGGAAGGAGCGAGTGGTACGACCTACGATGATTGCCTGGGTCTTGGAAGGATTGAGTTTCAGGAGCCATTGGTTACACCATGCAGCAAAAAGGTGACGACCCGGAAATACGAGGCGTGTATTTTAAGTAAGTACCATTTTGCCACACCGCGGCCGCAGCGCTGTGGTCGGCGTTCTGTGCATGCGCACTGGGTGCCTACATCTGTTGTCTACGCACTGACGCCATTACAGTCTGATTCTTCCTTGTTTACATTGTGTACTGAGTGTCTAAGTTGCCTCCGATAATCGTGAGTCCCCCCGACTGTGAGGTACGGGCTGTTATAAGCTTTATTAGTGCTAAAGGCCTAAAAGCGATCGATATTCATCGTGAGATCTGCACAGTTTGCGGAGAAAACATTATGAGTGATGGAATGGTAAGAAAGTGGGTGAGAGCATTTAAATGTGGTCGCACAAATGTGCATGATGAACAACGGAGTAGGCGTTCAAAAATGGTTCAAATGGCTCTGAGCACTATCGGACTTAACATCTATGGTCATCAGTCCCCTAGAACTTAGAACTACATAAACCTAACTAACCTAAGGACATCACCCAGTCATCACGAGGCAGAGAAAATCGCTGACCCCGCCGGCAATCGAACCCAGGAACCCGGGCGCGGAAAGCGAGAACGCTAACGCACGACCACGAGAAGCGGACGGAGTGGGCGTCCTTCGGTCGTTAATGAAAGTTTGGTGCAGGAAGTCGACAATAAAGTGAGAGAAAACCGACGCTTTACGATTTCCTCCTTGCGGAATGACTTTCCTAATGTTTCTCGCAGTGTTTTGTATGGCATTGTGACCGAGCACTTGAATTACAGAAAATTCTGCGCACGTTGGGTACGGACAATGTTGACGGATGTGCACAAAACCTAACGTTTAGACAGTGCATTGACTTCCCTTGATCGGTACCACAACGACGGCGACGATTTCTTAAACCAAATTGTTACGAGCGGTGAAACATGAGTGGCATACGTCACACCAGAATCAAAGCAAAAGTCCATGCAATGGCGGTCGGCCGGTGTGGCCGTGCGGTTCTAGACGCTTCAGTCTGGAACCGTGTGACCGCTACGGTCGCAGGTTCGAATCCTGCCTCGGGCATGGATGTGTGTGACGTCTTTAGGTTAGTTAGGTTTAAGTAGTTCTAAGTTATAGGGGACTGATGACCACAGATGTTAAGTCCCTTAGTGCTCAGGGCCATTTGAACTATTTTTGCAATGGCGAAATTGAGATTCACCCAGAAAGGCCAAGTTTAAGCAAACAATTTCTGCACGGAAAATCATGTGCACAGTACTTCTTGTGGAATTCCCGCTCATAATGAGACAATCAATGGAGCAGCTTGCTGTAAGACACTGCACAATCTGTGTCGTTCAGTTCAGAACAAAAGACGTGGCAAGTTGAGTAAGGGTATCGTTTTGCTGCAAGACAATGCCCGACCGCATGTGGTGAATCAGAACAAAGATCTTATCACATCTTTTCGATGGGAAACTCTAGATCATCCTCTGTACAGCCCCGATCTTGCGCCCAGTGACTACCATCTGTTCCTGCACTTGAAGAAACACCTGGGCGGTCAGCGTCTTCAAGACGATGACAAAGTCAAAACAGTGGTGATGCAGTGGTTAACAAGTCAGGCGGCAGACTTCTATGAGGAGGGTATTCAAAGACTGGTACAACGTTATGACAAGTTCCTGAATATTGACGGAAATTATGTAAAAAGTTGATTAAGGTACAGGCTTTCATGTAAAAATAAAACTATTGAGATATCTTAGCATGTCTTTTTTAAATTTCAAAATCGTACTTACTTAAAAAAACACGCCTTGTACTATCGGTCGCTCCAGAGATGATATGACAGTGCACTTACCGATACGCGCTGCTGCTGCCGCTCAGGGGCAAATTAGGCAGGAAGGTAGTGACGCCAGAAGATGGAATAAGAAAACGAGGTGGCAGTACCTTAATAGAAGATGACAAACAAAAAATGGGATAAACGTGAGCCGTGAACGGCTCACCCTATATTAATAGCTAATTAGCCCTGAAATGTTTGCCGGCCGCGGTGGTGTAGCGGTTCTAGGCGCTCAGTCCGGATCACTGTTTTTCTGCCATGCCTCTCGATAAACTTTATGGGCTTTTCTTCATAGAAGAACAAACTGTTACTGGATGATGATTGTGTTTAGTGTGTGGGGCATTCAACGACGCGGTTATTAGACCCCGTACAAATTCCTAATCTTTTCACAGTCCAGTCTCCCCAACCCGGCCAGGAATCGAACACGGGACCCCGAGATCCAGAGGCAGCAAAACTAACTCTAGATCACGAGCTGTGGACACTGTTGCCGGCCGGTGTGGCCGAACTGTTCTAGGCGCTTCAGTCTGGAACCACGCGACCACTACGGTCGCAGGTTCGAATCCTGCCTCGGGCATGGATGTGTGTGATGTCCTTAGGTTAGTTAGGTTTAAGTAGTTCTAAGTTCTAGGGGACTGATGACCATAGATGTTAAGTCCCATAGTGCTCAGAGCCATTTTTGAGCCTGAAATGTTTCAGTTTGTTTCACTTCGTAAGATCAGTGTAGAGAGAAGTCGTGATTACCGCGAGATAAAATTACAACTTCAAGGACCTTGCAGCTTTTCCAAGGAATAAACTGTTTGTCACCCTCATGTAAATACGCTTACACTGAGTTAAAAATGAAACTTCTGAGGACATTTTGTGTGGGTAAATCCGGGAGAGGCGCCGCATGCGACATAGACTGCGCCCCCTTCTAGATTCGACAAACACGGAGGTGCGCGTATCGGCACAGCGCTTGCTCAGTGGACGCCGGCCATAATAAAAGTGTTCACGTTTTGATCGAGTAAGTTTTACATAAGCTCTGGGGGAATAATTTAGGTAAGTGCATAAATAACCCTTTAACACGTGTTCAGCTTCACGATTAGTTCATTATCGATGCTGGATAGTGGAATATTTCCAAATGGTTGAGTAAATGTGTTACAAGTAAGTTCTATCGAGCTTGGTTTGATTTTGGTACGGCCATCTTGGCTATAAAGGTCACGAATTTATGTTTTGTTTTTATTTTTGTTCAACCTTCTAGCGTGTTCACACAGTCTCTTGAAGATCAGTGCACAATATGTTATTCAATATTCTCGAATATATACACTGTGGTGACAAAAATGATGGGGTAGCGATACGCATGTAAGCAGACGGCGGTGGTATCGCGTTCACAGGGTATAAAAGGGCAGTGGATTGGCAAAGTTGTCATTTGTACTGGGTTTATTCATGTGAAGAGCTTTCCGATGGGATTATGGCCGCACCCATGCCGTTACCTCCCTCCTGCGTTTTCGCGTTATGCGTCAGTGAGAAGAGGAGTGGCTGGCCGTCGGTGAAAATAAGTTGCGTCTGGTCAAAGCCACCACGCGGCCATGGCGTACGTACTATCAGGCATGCAGGCGGGATGAGGTTCTCCTCACTCGCCTCCGCATCGGGCACAGTCCCTTAACGCATGGTTTTTTACTCCGGCGGGAGGATCCCCCAATTTGCAATGCTTGTGGCGTCCAGATTACTGTCCTCCACATTTTACTTGACTGTCTTTTATTCTCTGACCAGAGGGCGGTGGTTTCTTTGCCACCGGATTTGCCCTCTATTTTGCAAGATGACGCAACGACTGTAGTTAAGGTCTTACGGTTTTGTGTCCTGTCCAATTTGTTGCCTCGGATTTTAGGGAGAGGGTTTTAATGTGCTGCTGGGGACTGGCTCACCCAGGTTTTAGGTAAGAGGTCAGCCAGTCACGATTACCTCCTTGTTTCCCTTCGGTTTCTGTTCTCTTTTCCTTCTGTTTCCTTTCCTTTTTAGTGTGTTCCTTCTCCTCTTGTTTTGCCTCTGTATATAAGGATTTGGAACTGCGTCAGGTCTGTGTCTTTTAGCCGTTCTCCTTGTTCGCTGTTTGTCTTAGTCCCTTCACTGCATGTGTTCTTGTTTTTATGCGTTTGGGCGCTGATGACCACGCTGTTTAGCGCCCGTAAACTTCAAACACACACACACACACACACACACACACAGTGTGAATTAAAAGTTTGGGTATTCAGTATTACGAGAGCCACACTGTCAGAGGGTGCCGACAATACGAAAATTGAGGCTTTATCTTTCACCTCGGACGACGGAGTCGACGACGGCCGTCACTTACCGGCCGAGAGCAGCGGTGTTTGTGTGGAGTTGTCAGTGCTGTCAGACAAGCAATACTGCGAGAAATAAATGCAGAAATCCTTGTGGGACGTACTACGAACATATCCGTTAGGACAGTGCGACGGAATTTAGTGTTAATGGCCTATGGCAGCAGTAGACCGACGCGAGTGTCTCAGCTAACAGCACGACATCGGCTGCAGCGCCTCCCCTGGGCTCGTTACCATTCGGTTGCAACCTAGACTTTTGCTGTAAATAGTCCACTGCACTTCATCAGGAACAATGCTGTACATAATTACAATACCAAATGCAAAACTGACATTCATTAAGCTACATTAAGTTTGTCTGTAAAACAAACAGGGGTTCACAACGCTGCAACCAAAAGTTTTGTCGCTAGCCCAATGATTTAAGATGCCTGATAGACACAAAAGCAAAATTTTAAACTAAGCAGAAAACATTTTTCTGTGGCAATTCCTCCTGTTCCGCAGATAACTATCTGTTATTGCTATGTGGCGATGCTGAAGGGGACGCGTTATTGACTAGCATTTGTCTGTCTTTAATTAAAAAACACAAAAATATGTTAATATGACATGACTCGTTCCACAGCATTATGATTTATCCTGAAAATGATAATTGCAACATGAAATTAACTAACTATACTATCATAAAGCATGTTACAGACTTATATACTATGAACACCTCAAAAAGAAATTCAAAAGTAAAATGAAGCAGATGATCGAAGTAGACGTACATTCGAATTGTGACACCTTTGGTAATTTCTCAAAAACTGACAGAGTTACTGGCGAGAAAAATTCCGGGAAAAGAAGCAAATAGGCGACTGTTGGAATGATGGACCTATGTGTTTCACAGGTTAGGCTATTATTACTAAAAATGACGCAAATGTTAATGCAAAATATACAATTTACGAGGTTTAAGCGTATATCATCCCTTTAACAACATTTATGATGCTGCACAGTCCTGGGAGGTGTTTAAAAAATATAAATTGCTACTATTGGCCACACACTGAATGACGAATAACAGGTAAGATTTCAGACTACGAAAATGCGTAAACTACATTGAAACTAAGGCACTGACAATCTAATAAAACAAGAACTCTAATCTAAATGAGGCTGTACCTGTATGCTGTTCTATTTCTTAGACATTTCAGTAATCGTTCACTTTGTTGATATGCACAAGATATGATAGTATGTCTTGCTTACTTCCTCACTGTACACGTTTATGGGCTGGCAAAGAACATGCGGGTGAGTATGTTTTTTGTGAACGTGAACGTTAAAAATGTTGAGCATACGAGTTCAAAGCTGAAAAGGTAACGAACAGGAAGCAACACCAGTAAGCAAACAAGCATTGGTTTCAGAGTTCCAGCTTCATTTGCTATCGATGCAACAAAAGTGGGATTAAATCTATTACGAAAGCATGCTTTTCACGTCACATCCTTTTCTTCTTGGTTTTTCGAAATACATCAGCAAAAAACAAGTTACATTAAGGAAGCTAAATGTGTCTTATTACTAGGGAAAATACGCATTCAAGAATAGAAGAACTTCGAAGCTGCCTTCCTGAAACTATGTTAGTCACGTAAGGACTGTAACATTTAAAACAACTGTTGCGTGCATACGACAGGACTAACCAACAAGAAGCAATTGTAAACAATAGTCTGCTAATGTTTTGCGCTATTTAAGATGGCGGCAGACTCGACCACTCTGGCTTCAAAATGGAACCGCGCGACCTCTACGGTCGCAGGTTCGAATCCTGCCCCGGGTATGGATGTATGTGATGTCCTTAGGTTAGTTAGGTTTAAGTAGTTATAAGTTCTAGGGGCCTGATGACCTCAGAAGTTAAGTCCCATAGTGGTCAGAGCCATTTGAACCATTTTTTTTTTGCTTCAAAACAACGTACAGCTTAAGTCTATAGCGCCATCTCCCACACACACACACACACAGACACAGATTTGAACAAACAATACAGTAACCGTCCAACATGGCTGGAAAACCGGTGAACAAGCAGGTTGAAAGACCCAACTCGAAATTTAAAAATAACTTGTATCACAAAAATAGCGAGAAAGAAATGTTTAGTTCAATTTATAATTGAATGCAAACGAATACATAGGTTTAAACACAGGCAGTACCGAAACTCGCCTACGAGAACAGACTACAATAACTGTATCCAGCGGTGTCATATGGACATGCAAATAATAAGTAAAATTAGTAATAACTAAGAAAATAAGGCTACCGAAATTTGTAAATAACACCAAAAGTTAAAAATATGTTCAGTTATAAAATAAGTATATACACACATATAGATACAACACACACAGAGAAAAAAGTATAACAGCAGCAAAGATCAATATCTACATAACAGCAGTGATAAACAGAACTGCCTGTAATAATAAATACCGCTGAATTAAGCTGTAATGAAAATACTTACATAAAGAATATAATCAGACAACTACATAAAGTAATAAGTCTAATAAGGTCTTAACCAACCATTATTACTCCAACAACACCAAAGGAAACGGAATTAACAAGCACAGGCAGAGGCAGGACCATCAAAATCGCGTGACTGTCAAAACAGTCACACGTTTGTAGAAATACATAATAATAGTGAAAACTGTTTAGTAATTACATATAAAATTAGAAATAATGTACCAAAATTGTATGCTACTACTTACAGATAACTGGATGATGGTAATTCAGCTGAAATACGCCTATTGTAAAAATAAAAGCTGTCATACTTAATGCAGCGTCTGCAGCGAAGTACGCACCAACCAGCATTGTTAATGTGTTCAGTGGTGCAGTGTTGTGTGTGTGGTCTGTACATCATAAAACTACTATACTAGCTGCCACCCTGCTAGTAAGGGCATGGTCGAGATATAGCGCCGTGCCCTGGAGGCAGCGTGTTATGGCGTAAAGTTAAGCGCTGGCACGCCTGTCGGGAACTATAGAGCAGAGAAGGCTGTGACAAAACGTCAGTCAATTGCACGCTGCCTGATCCCTCTCCAGCACGACAACGCTACAGCAGCTGCCTCTATGTGAAGAGAACATAAGCGCTGCGCCCGACTGGTCGCGGTCCAGTTCTTCAGAAGCTTCACGACTAGCGACCTGAATAGAAAAGTCAGCTGTATTTTTTACTTGTATTAGAAATAGTGTATACTGTGGAGATTATCCAACGATCTGAGAGGGTAGGCTTCGTGGACCGCACATATTTGACGTCAAGACAAGATTCAACATATGGCGATGAGTATTAAGAAGAACACATTGCTTGGCTGTCTCGGATTTTATTTTTTGTTTTGCTGACACCTTAATTCTACGTATTTCTTTGCTTTAAAGCATCTTTTATAGTGTTTTTGCTATTCAGTGTTTTCAGGTGGGCATCGCAGAAATTTTCTTTGCTTGTGTGCTTATTCTTATTGCAAATGTGGTGGCAGATAGGTACCAATTCTTTCTTTGCAAGAAAAGGTCAGAACAAACTTATCGCGAGTAGGTATCAGATTTGCAGGTATGACATGGAAATATAAATTCAAATGTTTTTGTGGTGCTTTATAATCAGAGATTATGTTGCGTGATGCGATCGTGTACAATGTAACTGATGTTAAATTTGGAGAACAGATTTTGAAACTATCCAATCCATCGTTTCAGCATGTAGTGCAAATAATAAATCAGTGCGACTCAAGTGCTATGTCGACTGATAAATTTGAGCAGCAACCAATTTGTCGGGTTGATCCCTCCCTTGCTTACGATCAGCCCATTAGGCAGCGACAGCGTGCGCGCGCCACGCCACGTAATCAGTTCTCCACATCACGTAAAGAGCTCTCTACACGGGCTAGCGGAATTACGTCATGGCCTCGGTGCTATTCACGGCACAAACGCAAAGACTGCCCGTGAAGACAAGCTTGTGGCAAGAAAGGTCATATACAGTCCGTATGTTTGCAATGGAACAAACATAATGAGAGGCACCCACATGCCTTGCTCATACTGTGGCATCAAGCAGTCAGGCCTGCAAGATGAGTGGTCTGCCAAGCGAGTGGATTCATTCTTAGTTATCGAGTAATATGAGCTCTAGTACTCACACTTAAGTTACAAGTTATCCTCCTACATGATTACTACGCAACGGAAACGCATATCTGACTATCAGTGATTTACAGAACTCTGACTGTACACTACGCACTGGCAGTACCACATTTTCTTTTTGTCTTTTATTTGACGGCTTTTATTAACACGTGGCCATCCCACTGAATATGAATGGCGCACACATTATAAATTCGGGACATTATGACAACATACAGTTTGAAGGAATAGTCTACCAATCTCTTTCTTTTCACTATCTGATTTATTCCGATAAATTCTCTAACCTAAACACACAAATTCTATAACCTACAACAATAACATATGAGAAATTCCGCCCAGTGGGCATGGCTTTACATTAGTGAATCTCTATATTATGGTCTCGTAATTTATTTAACGCTACAGTGCACTTTCTGGATAGGATGGTGGATCTTTTATTATCTCTCACACTTCGACTCTCACAATCATCATCACGAAACTTTCCTCCAGACCGAGCGGTACAGAAGGAACAAGCATAACCCACTAATCTTTTGAAACTACTTCGCTACACACCCATGGAAACCACACATACCCAAATTACATGACATACACCACACAACAATATGAAATACTACACAGAGAATGGTTACAACATTATCACTTTCAGCTTTCCCACTTCAATTAATATTGATCCCAGTTTCACACGACACTGCCCTACTTTGTAATTCTACTTTCCTACTGTGAACTCTGGAGGTAAATGCACGTCTTCCTGTGCAATGCAAGCCATGTGGCGTTGCTGGATAGACGGCCGACTCACCTTGCTCCTCTCTCAGAGTTTGAATCTAGCGTCACACGCAAAGTAATATTAATGTATTCATCACACACGCGAGTCCTCAACTGATACCATGGACGAGTACTTCTCTTTATCCTTTGTCTCATACACAGATTGAGACTCACACAGTACTCACCACGTGGAAGTACTCGTCTCTAATTTCAAGTCCTGCACACGCCATTTCTTAAATATTTCAACTTATGGTAGACACGCTATTTCTTAAATATTTCAACTTATTGTACACACGCTAGTAATTCAGCTTAGCTTAAGCACACGGAAGTATTTCAACTTATTGCTACACGTGGTTTCTTTGTGACCGTTGGTCACTTCCGAAGATTACTACAATCCCATTAATATTACCTGCCTGACCCCCACAAAAGTTCCTGAAATAGAGACATTATTATTTCAAACTACTCTTAAATATTCCACATGCATACCATGCCTCCACTCTTTCGTCATTACGGAGCACATCTAAAACAGGTGTTAACAGCACAGGATCCAGCGGCAGAGAGCCGAAACATGGCCGTATTCGAGGTCCTCTCCACCTCTGCTGAAGTGGGGGAGCACCTTACTACCCTATTGGCCAGCTACATTTCAGGCGCTCAAAGCTCTGGTAAATTTCATCTCTTTGGTTCCACCAAAGGTGGCCAAAGGATCGACTCAAAGATGATCATATATTCACATTCACTATCTGTGGTTAGCAGACGACCATACATTCATTCATTTCAAAAGATCTCACCAAACTGGATGTAGGGATTTATTTTGTGGGAGTGCACATATGATAAATTAAATAAATAAATTGTCATTCTTTCCCACACTGGTATCCGGCTTCGCTGTATTAATTGAAATTGAGTTATAAAAAAAAAAGTGTTGTTCTGACAAAAATAATGAAGTATGTTGTACCTATTTTCAATGTCGGGCGGTACTGTACCCTTTCAATAAGAATTCTTCCCACTCGCATAAATGTAGTCACAAGGCCCATGTAATCAATGCAGTGTATTCAAAGCCTGCTGCAGGCATTAGAAAACTAGCAAGCAAATAGTTTCTTCAGTGCCATGCATGTCCAAAAAACTTCTTTTTCATTTGCATATTAGTGGCAAACGTGTGAAATTTCAATTGGACACGGTTGCTCCTGTTACATTGCTGAATCGTAGCACATATGAACTGTTGGGCTCCCCTCGCCTGTCTAAAACCATGCACCTGATGGCTTATAATGGACAAGACATTCCCATTCTCGGAAAATGTACGTTGCCTGTCATGTATTGCTCGCATAATCAGTGACTTTCACTGTGCTACAACCACGCGATTGTTAGAACATACAGTATTGGCCATTAAAATTGCTACACCAAAAAGAATTGCAGATGATAAACGGGTATTCATTGGACAAACATATTATACCAGAACTGACATGTGATTACATTTTCACGCAATTTGGGTGCATAGATCCTGAGAAATCAGTACCCAGAACAAGAACCTCTGGCCTTAATCCAGAAAGGCCCGTACAGGAACTGCAACACGAGGTCGTGCATTAGACTGCGGAAATGTAGGGTTTCGCAGGGATCGAATTAAGGATAGAGCCACGGATCGTAAAACATCTGAAATGTAACGTGCACTGTTCAAAGTGCCGTCAATGCGAACAAGACGTGACCGAGACGTGTAACCAATGGCACCCCATACCATCACGCCGGGTGATACGCCAGTATGGCGATGACGAATACACCCTTCCAATGTGCGTTCACCGCGATGTCGCCAAACACGGATGCGACCATCACGATACTGTAAACAGAACCTGGATTCATCCGAAAAAATGACGTTTTGCCATTCGTGCACCCAGGTTCGTCGTTGAGTACACCATCATAGGCGCTCCTGTCTGTGATGCAGCATCAAGGGTAACCACAGCCTTGGTCTCCGAGCTGATAGTCCATGCTGCTGCAAACGTCGCCGAACTGTTCGTGCAGTTGATTGTTGTCTTGCAAACGTCCCCATCTGTTGACTCAGGTATCGAGACGTGGCTGCACGGCCCGTTACAGCCATGCGGATAAGATGCCTGTCAACTTGACTGCTAGTGATACGAGAACGTTGGGATCCAGCACTGCGTTCCGTATTACCCTCCTGAACCCACCGATTCCATATTCTGCTAACAGTCATTGGATCTCGACCAACGCGAGCAGGAAAGTCACGATACGAGAAATCGCAATCGCGATAGGTTACAATCTGACCTTTATCAAAGTCGGAAACGTGATGGTACGCATTTCTCCTCCTTACACGAGGCATCACAACAACGTTTCACCAGGCATCGCCAGTCAACTGCTGTTTGTGTATGAGAAATCGGTTGGAAACTTTCCTCATGTCAGCACGTTGTAGGTGTCGCCACCGGCTCCAAATTTATGTGAATACTCTGAAAAGCTAATCATTTGCAAATCACAGCATCTTCTTCCTGTCGGTTAAATTTCACCTCTGTAGCACGTCATCTTTTTGGTGTAGCAATTTTAAATGCCAGTAGTGTATTTGGTCTTGATTAGTTTCATTTGTTTGACTTTCAAATTCAGGACAATGTGTTGTCTGTGACTGCTTTCAATGTTAAGGACAGTTTCACTAGCTTGCTGAAAGAATTCCCTGAACTTTTTCCTGAAGGTTCAGGCAAGGCTAAAAATTTTGTTGTACATATTAGTATGCAAGACAATGCCCAGGCGAAATTTTTCCGGGCTAGAACTGCTCCCATTGCATTACGGGACAAAGCAGCTGCTGAAATTAAAGAATTGCAAGAAGCAGAGCTGTTGCGCCCATAAACGCTACTCAGTGGGGAAGTCCACTGGTTATGCTCCCCAAACCTTCAGGTCACATTCGCCTCTGTGTTGACTTAGTCTACAGTCGACCCACAAAATGTGACTGATACTTATTCATTGCCATTCCCAGAGGATCTCATGGACAAATCAGACGCTGATCGTTGTTTTCCAAAAATTGACTTGCACGACGCATATCTTCAATGAATCTCAAAAAGTGAACACTCACTTGGGATTGTTTAAATATTTGCGTTTGCCTTTTGGAAGCGCTTCCGCACCCGCAATTTTCCAACGGTATTTTCAACAGCTGACTGATCAAGTACCAAACTATTCGAACTATCTGGACGATATTGTGTTGTCGTAGCAGGTCGTACATCTGAATAACACATTACAAATTTGCATAGTTTGTTTCGTATGCTGTCTGATGCAAGACTAAAGCGTAGACTAATCAAGTGTGGTTCTTTTAAACCTGAGTTGCAGTATCTTGGTCATGTCATAAACAGTCAAGGTGTACACTCTCTTCAGTCACATTTGATAGCCGAACGACACTTGCCAGTTCCTCGCAATATCACAGAATTGCAGACAGTTTTAGGGAAAATGAACTATTGTATTCGGCTCATACCGCATGCTGCACAAATCGCACCTCCATTGCATCGCTTGCGTCGCAAGAACGTCCCCTTTTGTTTCGACAGGTGAGTGCCAAGAAGCTCTTCAAAAACTGAAAGATGCAGTGCTCAATGATCGATGCATGGTTCACTGTGATCCCGACAAACCAGCTGTGTTACAAGTTGATGCTTCATCTTGCGGAATCGACGCAGTGCCTTCGCACGGAATTGGTGATACAGACAGGCCTACTGCTTTCAAGTCCAAAGCTCAGTGTAGCTATTCACAAATAGAGAAGAAGTCATTCGCTACTGTGTATGGTGTCACCAAATTCCACCACTATTTTTATGGCAGAAAATTCAATTTAGTAACGAGTCTCAGGCCATTGCAGCCCTGTTTCTTCCGACGAAGTCGGTTCCTGTAAGAACTGCCTAAAAATTTCAAAGATGGGCTTTGTTGTTGTCTCAGTACCAGTATGAGCTTGTGTATCGTCCGACAGCTCAACATGGTAATGCTGACGCACTTTCACGTGTTCCTATTGGCCCTGATACAGACTTCGACGCTTCCGCTGCATCTTGTTGTCACATCGACGTTCATGATTATGAACTGCTTCAATCCTTTCCTCTGAACTATAGGAAAATTGCACAGGCCACGGAATCTGATACGAATTTTAAACATCTTGCTAAAATACATTGGCACATATTGGCCTCGCATACTGCACAACATAAAGAAATCTGTAGTGCGCCGATACTTTGCACGTCGGCATAGCTTCGCTATACGGAAAGGTGTGATTCTTGCTCAAAATGACAGTGGACAGTTACTTGTGTTGATACGCAAAGCTTCGCAAAAATAAATGTTGCAAGGAAATTGGGGGATTGTTCGTACGAAACAGTTAGAGCGTTGACACTGGCTGGTATGGATACCCAAATAGAACAGATGTCGTTACAGTGTCACGCATAGGTGGAAAATCAGTCCGCTCCATCACAAAAATTCTCTGTTTGCCTCAAGTCGCAACCACCATGGCAACGTGTGCACATCGAATTTGCGGGTTCCTTTTGGAACACTAGTTGGTTGATTGTGGTAAACTCTTACAGTAAGTTTGCTGTGCCAATGAACGCGACAACGTCATGTAGCACAATTCAGGCATTGTCCTCCATTTTTTGCCTAGAAAGTTTGCCTGAAGTCGTAGCGTCTGACAACGTCCCTCAGTTCACGTCAAATGAATTTGAAACATTCTGTGAACGCAATGAAGTAGGGCATCTAACTAGTGCGGAACGTTTTGCCAGAACCTCCAAGCAGCAGATGGTCAAACTTCGCACCCCACACACCAGAGATCAAGAATTGCAACTGTTTCTCGCCTCCTATCGTTCGGCCGGCCGCGGTGGTCTAGCGGTTCTGGCGCTGCAGTCCGGAACCGCGGGACTGCTACGGTCGCAGGTTCGAATCCTGCCTCGGGCATGGGTGTGTGTGATGTCCTTAGGTTAGTTAGGTTTAAGTAGTTCTAAGTTCTAGGGGACTTATGACCTAAGATGTTGAGTCCCATAGTGCTCAGAGCCATTTGAACCATTTTTTCCTATCGTTCGCATCTACGAGATGGACCATCGCCGGCGGAAAATCTTCAGGGGCGCCGCCAGCGGACACTGCTCCACCTGCTCCACCCTCCTGAGAATCCGGCTCCGAAGGAAGGCCGCAAGCATCGCTTCGCACCACATAATATTGTCACTTTCAGGGTTTTTAGAGACAGCAGTCGGTGAGCGCGAGACGAGATCTTTCGTCGAATTAGTGCCAGCACGTATCTCAATTCAGACCCAGACAGACTGCAGCGCCGAAATCACAATCAAATTCGCCACTATCATATGCACGGCAAACCTTCTGTATCTCTTCCCCCAGATTGACGGATCCCAAGGACAGCGCGGCCACAGCAGATGCCAGAGGGTGTCATCACGACACCGTGGGAAGACGCCATAGAGACGGAAGCCTCGCCCCCTCCGACTCCTCTCGTCCTACCGATGGAGCCGGACCTGCCCACTTCGCAGCAGCCGACGCATTCTACATCCTGTTATGGGCCTAAGGAAGTGGACGCTAGTAGTAGAACAAGAGCGCTGTTACCCAACCCTCCACTGTTGTCAGATGTATCCAATATGGCGGCGATCACATCATACACGATGGCGGCGTGTAGAATTGGCAACAGCACATGATATCATCCAAGATGCCGGATTTTGGCGGGAAGTTTGAATTTTGGTGGCAAGAATGTCAATTGGGCTACCTTCACTAACATAACACTCCTCCCCTCCACTCCTCCAGAAAAACGGCAGGAAGTTCAAATTCCAACAGGATAATGCATCACACCACAGTTATTTCTACTAACCCAAGAAAAATCGCTGGAAGATAGGTCACTTGGGCTACCTCCACTAACCTAATTCACCTGACCACTACCAAGTCCTAGGAACTGGTGCCAAGTTTGAATTTTGGCAGCAAAGAAAGGTCACTTGGGGTTTCTCTACCAATCTAAGGAAATTGCTGGAATCAAAGCTCACCTCCACTAACCCTGTCACCTGACCACCACCTCTTCCTAGGGATTGGTGGGAAAAGGACTCAGCCTGCACTGGGGTGGTGGACAGAGGAAGGAGTGCACGTTATTTACTTTGGAGCAATTTATTTAGGGATGGAATATACACTCCTGGAAATGGAAAAAAGAACACATTGACACCGGTGTGTCAGGCCCACCATACTTGCTCCGGACACTGCGAGAGGGCTGTACAAGCAATGATCACACGCACGGCACAGTGGACACACCAGGAACCGCGGTGTTGGCCGTCGAATGGCGCTAGCTGCGCAGCATTTGTGCACCGCCGCCGTCAGTGTCAGCCAGTTTGCCGTGGCATACGGAGCTCCATCGCAGTCTTTAACACTGGTAGCATGCCGCGACAGCGTGGACGTGAACCGTATGTGCAGTTGACGGACTTTGAGCGAGGGCATATAGTGGGCATGCGGCAGGCCGGGTGGACGTACCGCCGAATTGCTCAACACGTGGGGCGTGAGGTCTCCACAGTACACCGATGTTGTCGCCAGTGGTCGGCGGAAGGTGCACGTGCCCGTCGACCTGGGACCGGACCGCAGCGACGCACGGATGCACGCCAAGACCGTAGGATCCTACGCAGTGCCGTAGGGGACCACACCGCCACTTCCCAGCAAATTAGGGACACTGTTGCTCCTGGGGTATCGGCGAGGACCATTCGCAACCGTCTCCATGAAGCTGGGCTACGGTCCCGCACACCATTAGGCCGTCTTCTGCTCACGCCCCAACATCGTGCAGCCCGCCTCCAGTGGAGTCGCGACAGGCGTGAATGGAGGGACGAATGGAGACGTGTCGTCTTCAGCGATGAGAGTCGCTTCTGCCTTGGTGCCAATGATGGTCGTATGCGTGTTTGGCGCCGTGCAGGTGAGCGCCACAATCAGGACTGCATACGACCGAGGCACACAGGGCCAACACCCGGCATCATGGTGTGGGGAGCGATCTCCTACACTGGCCGTACACCACTGGTGATCGTCGAGGGGACACTGAAGAGTGCTCGGTACATCCAAACCGTCATCGAACCCAACGTTCTACCATTCCTAGACCGGCAAGGGAACTTGCTGTTCCAACAGGACAATGCACGTCCGCATGTATCCCGTGCCACCCAACGTGCTCTAGAAGGTGTAAGTCAACTACCCTGGCCAGCAAGATCTCCGGATCTGTCCCCCATTGAGCATGTTTGGGACTGGATGAAGCATCGTCTCACGCGGTCTGCACGTCCAGCACGAACGCTGGTCCAACTGAGGCGCCAGGTGGAAATGGCATGGCAAGCCGTTCCACAGGACTACATCCAGCATCTCTACGATCGTCTCCATGGGAGAATAGCAGCCTGCATTGACACTTAAACCCGCAAAGTTGTCTACAAATCATCAAATACGCACGAGACTCACAAGGATATTGCAAGGTGGATATACACTGCACTAGTGCCGACATTGTGCATGCTCTGTTGCCTGTGTCTATGTGCCTGTGGTTCTGTCAGTGTGATCATGTGATGTATCTGACCCCAGGAATGTGTCAATAAAGTTTCCCCTTCCTGGGACAATGAATTCACGGTGTTCTTATTTCAATTTCCAGGAGTGCAGATTCGGAATTATTTGTATACAAACCCAAAACTTTAGCTAGGTAGAGCGTTCTCTAGACCACTGAGTAACTAGAAACAAACAGACGAAAAATGATATTTCCACCCGTGAATACCGGTCTTGGTGATGTAACAGATTTGCAATCATCCCTATAATTTACAAGGTCAAATAAAGTGTTTCTCATGTCTAGAGAACCGGCAAATGTGTCTTCCACATGCTAGATGCCCACCCTACAATCGATCTTCTCTCAACTAAATAAAGGTGCGAAATGTTCAGAAGCAGTGAACCAAACAATTACATGGGAGGGAATAATGGTCCACTGCAAACGCAACCTCCATATTCATTGTCGAATTTCCACCCAATCACGAAAGCGATCCAGCGGATCTGTATACTGTATTACATGTCAGCGCGTGTGTTCTGTATCACTGTGATGAATATATTTCATCCCTAAATAAATTGTTCCAAAATAAATAAAGTGCACTCCTTCCTCTGTCCACCACCCCAGTGCAGGCTGAGTCCTTTTCCCATCAATTCCTCGGAAGAGGTTGCGGTCAGGTGACTTAGGTTAGTGGAGGAGAGGTCTGTTTCCTGCAATTTTCTTAGGTTGGTAGAGACACCCAAGTGACCTTTCTTTGCTGCCAAGATTCAAACTGGGCACCAGGTCCTAGGACGAGGTGGCGGTTGGGTGACTTAGGTTAGTGGAGGTAGTCCAAGTGTCCTGTCTTTCACACTATTTTCTTAGGTTAGTAGAGAAACCCCAAGTGACCATTTTTTACCACCAAAATTCAAACTTGGCACCAGTTCCTAGGAAGAGGTGGCAGTCAGATGACTTAGGTGAGTGGAGCTAGCCAAAGTGCCCTATCTTCCAGCGATTTTTCTTAAGTAAGTAGAGATAACTGGTGCATCATCCTGTTGGAATTTGAACCTCTCGCCATTTTTCTGGGGGACTGGAGGGAGGGGGTCAGGTTAGTGGAGGTAGCCCAATTGACGTTCTTCCCGCCAAAATTCATACTTCCCACCAAAGTCCGCCATCTTGAATGATACAGCTGTGATCTTGGATGACGTCATCCGATGTTGCCAAGTCTACACGTCGCCATCTTGGATGACGTCATCGCTACTATCTTGGATACATATGGCAACAATGGAGTGTGGGGTGACGCCACTCTTGTTCCATTATTGATGCCTATTCTTCTGGTCTTTTTACAGGGGGATGTTTCCACCAGAGCGATGGCTGGATGGTGGGGTACGAATGGAGGTCATCCATCTCATGCAGCTACAGGTGTTTAGTTTATCACAGCATCCACGCTTCTGCCTCCCCTACCGTTGTCGTGCTCCCTATACGACGCTTTGGGGGCGAGGAATATTACGGCGTAAAGTCAAGCGCATGCACACCAGTCAGGAACGATAGACTAGAGAGGGCTGTGACAAGACTGTAGCCAATTGCACGCTGACCGACCTCTCTCCATGTCGACAACGCGATAGCAGCGTCCTCTATGCGAAGAGAACATAAGCGCCACACCCGGCTGGTCACGGCCCAGTTCTACAGAAGCTTCACTGCTAGCGACCTGAATAGAAGAGTCAACTGTCTACACTGAATGGATTTCTTATTTGCATGTCGCCCTTCGCTTGCGACACGTCTGTGTTATTGTCTGATTTAAGTATTGTCATTGTTCATTTCGTAATAAAACTCATTAATACGATTTGTGTTAATATTGTCTAGCGATATGAGAAGGCAGGCTTCCTAGAGTCCACATATTTAACGTCAAGGCAGGATTCAACATAGCGTGTGGTACATCCTGGACTCCCACTCCTCCTGTTGTTCTCCTGGGCCTAAGAACGACATATAAGCAAGATTTGGACTCCCCAATGCAAAATTGGTTTATGGTGAGCCAATGCATCTTCTGGGGAACTTGTTGCGACCATCTTACTATAGTTACAACTCAAAGTCACTCGTAATTCCTTCAGCAATTAAGACACTGCGTTGCATACAGACGGCGTTAAATGCATATGACTCCTTCCCTCCCCCCCCCCCCCCCCCCCGTACCCTCCCCATATATGTTACACCAACCACTTAGGTGCCTTGCGACTTGGAAAACTGCAGCACGTCATGGTTCGAACGGATAAGCGGTAGAGCAAGCGGACTTTGGAAAGCGTGGTAGGGGAAAGTCTACGACCATTGCTATTAATCGCGTCAAACGTGCATACATGTTCAAGGAGCAGCCAACACCTGCAGCCTGTAGTTTCTGCACCATAATCACCGAGCGAGGTGGCGCAGTGGTTAGCACACATGACTCGCGTTCGGTAGGATGACAGTTCAATCCCGCGTCCGGCCATCCTGATTCAGGTTTTCTGTGATTTCCCTACATCACTCCAGGCAAATGTCGGGATGGTTCCTTTGAAAGGGTACAGCCGACTTCCTTCCCCATCCTTCCCTAATCCGATGACCTCGCAGTTTGGTCTCTTCCCCCAAACAACCCAACCCAACTTTGATTGAACTTCATTTTGTACGTACCGTGATACTATGTCCTCTTGCTATGTACTTACTCGAAGATACTGTGTCAATGGCTCTTCTTCCCTTGTTACATGCACGTTTGGAATGTTTCACTTGCGAGTTAAATGTTCGGATTCATACTCAACATACAGAGCAACAGCTTGTCCAATCTGTTCAACGGGCACTGTTACAACAATAATGAATTTTTTCCATTGAAACCACCAGAAAGTTTTGTTCTGGTAAGCAAAGGTGGGTTAGCACAAATCATGCTTTCCTACTGGTAGCAGCGTACTTAGAATTATAATTATACAATGTTCTTAAAAGACATGTACACTCTACAGCCAAAAAAAGTGGATCACCCCTGAATTCCAACGTGTAGGCTGCACCTGAATGTATGCAACCAACATAGCAAATCTGTGTTGCACATAGTCGCAACCCACCACAGTACAGTCGTTGTAAGATACACAATGGGTACTGCTAGAGACTACTAGAGAACATCAGTCTTTATGACAGTCCGTCCAGATGTAAAGTAACACCACGATAGTACAGAAGAGATCAGACAGTCCTTAACGTTTGTAAACTAAACTTAATTACAGTAAGTGACATTTAAAATTTATGGGACAACTAGTTTTGTCACATAAATCGTTCAGTAATCCTTAGGCACAATTAAATATTTGAGACAGTTTATGGATTTATAAAGTTGTATGGTAATTGGAAACACGTTCTTTGCTGTCTAAAAGGTTTACCCAACACATGCTGAACGTCGTTCAACGTTCAACGGGGAGTGGTTTCGCATCAACTTTATGTAATACTAAGCAGTTAAAAGAAAACGTGATTAACGGAGGCAACCACTCTATGGAAATCCCAACATTAACAGCGAATCCTAAGTAATTTCATTGTTCACATTACTCATCAACAGTTACTTGTACACGAAGTTGTACTTTAAATTACATGACCAACGTCTTCGTTCTGGATCCGGATGCGAACTCAGAACGTAAAGCCATTTTTAACCAAGCAAAGCTTTGTGCCTTATCGAGACTCGATCACTAGGCAGAAAGAGACGTCAAATATTGACGTTTGCACCAGTATCAGTTATCAATTCTCAACTTGAACGTAAATGACGATAATGTCTGTACGAAAGCAGGAACCCTAACATGACAATTACCTTCTTGGATATTAACCTCGAAAGGCGTTGTATAGTGTTGCATTGTAAAGGAATAAAGGGAGCACATGTTTAAAATTGAAATGCCATCATGTAATGCTGGGGACAAGGATGCGAACCCAGCACCTAATCGGATTGTTAAATAAGTACGTAAAATCAGAATGTAGATATCACAGTTTGTTACCAGTAGTGGGGTTGGAACCTTAAATGACGACTGAAGTTGTATTGCCTGACCGGGATTCGAACCCGGCGCCTACCGCCGTCGTTGTCTAACCAGGAACAGACGAGAAATGTCCAATGTTGGTCCACCATCAGCGAGATGTGCACACGTGTAACTAGAAATAAGGTGACGAAAACGTCTATGCTGACTGAGAGTCGAACGCCGCACACATGGTTATGAAGACACGTTAATAATCAACTTCATATTCGGTAGTAGCTAGGAGTAGCATGTTTAGTTGCAAACCTTAAGGCCTTACTCATCCCTAGTAACGTGTTGCCTTACATCTGCGATATCATGATGTTAATTTACAAGTGGATTGACTGCCGTAAAGAGCAATGTTCTCTGGTAGTCGTGTATCATTGAGACGTAAATGAAGTGCCTCAGCAGAAAGTAATTTCCGTCGTGCAGCACGTATTGTTTCAGAGACACTGAGCACATGTTATAAGTGCACAAAACGTGTATCATATACCAAGTATATACTATTATTTGGAGAAGCTGCCGCCAAACCTGTTTACTTTCACATTCCGCTTAGCTGTCGTGGTTGAATACAGGTTTTCTTAAGGTTACATTTAATGCACAGCGCTTACAAGAAAGAATAGATTCCTGCGTCATGTTATTGCTAGCTAGGTGAAATATTTTGTGGTAGCTATGTTTAAAATGAATGTATTTTTGAAAGTATTGTTCGTCAAATATTTGAATAAATCGTCAACTGTAGGTGTGCCTGCACATGTTATAGCATAATAGCTGTAGTTGCGTTAGTTTGTACTACAGACTTGGGTAGGTTAGGTGAAACTTTTGATCCTTCAAGGGGTGATCGTGGCCAGGCGGCCCGGGTCTGCACTAGCCGCGGCTCGCGAGCTACGGGCCAGCCAGGCTGGCCGAGGCGAGACGCAAGTGAGCGAGCTGGCGGTAGCGTTGGTGGGCCAACAGCCCGGGACGAGCCAGCACGGCTGCGCTGCATGCCTCTGCTTCTGCCGCTGCAAGCAGAAATACACATCAGGCTGTCTGCCGCAATGGCTCACTGGGAGAGGTCTATTTGAGGTGTTGTTGTTGTGGTCTTCAGTCCTGAGACTGGTTTGATGCAGCTCTCCATGCTACTCTATCCTGTGCAAGCTTCTTCATCTCCCAGTATCTACTGCAACCTACATCCTTCTGAATCTGCTTAGTGTATTCATCTCTTGGTCTCCCTCTACGATTTTTACCCTCCACACTGCCCTCCAATGCTAAATTTGTGATCCCTTGATGCCTCAAAACATGTCCTACCAACCGATCCCTTCTTCTAGTCAAGTTGTGCCACAAACTTCTCTTCTCCCCAATCCTATTCAATACTTCCTCATTAGTTACGTGATCTACCCACCTTATCTTCAGCATTCTTCTGTAGCACCACATTTCGAAAGCTTCTATTCTCTTCTTGTCCAAACTAGTTATCGTTCATGTTTCACTTCCAGACATGGCTACACTCCACACAAATACTTTCAGAAACGACTTCCTGACACTTAAATCTATACTCGATGTTAACAAATTCCTCTTCTTGAGAAACGCTTTCCTTGCCATTGCCAGTCTACATTTTATATCCTCTCTACTTCGACCATCATCGGTTATTTTACTCCCTAAATAGCAAAACTCCTTTACTACTTTGTCTCATTTCCTAATCTAATTCCCTCAGCATCACCCGACTTAATTTGACTACATTCCATTATCCTCGTTTTGCTTTTGTTGATGTTGATCTTATATCCTCCTTTCAAGACACTGTCCATTCCGTTCAACTGCTCTTCCAAGTCCTTTGCTGTCTCTGACAGAATTACAATGTCATCGACGAACCTCAAAGTTTTTACTTCTTCTCCATGAATTTTAATACCTACTCCGAATTTTTCTTTTGTTTCCTTTACTGCTCGCTCACTATACAGATTGAATAACATCGGGGAGAGGCTACAACCCTGTCTTACTCCTTTCCCAACCACTGCTTCCCTTTCATGCCCCTCGACTCTTATAACTGCCATCTGGTTTCTGTACAAACTGTAAATAGCCTTTCGCTCCCTGTATTTCACCCCTGCCACCTTCAGAATTTGGAAGAGAGTATTCCAGTTACCATTGTCAAAAGCTTTCTCTAAGTCTACAAATGCTAGAAACGTAGGTTTGCCTTTTCTTAATCTTTCTTCTAAGATAAGTCGTAAGGTCAGTATTGCCTCACGTGTTCCAACATTTCTACGGAATCCAAACTGATCTTCCCCGAGGTCGGCTTCTACCAGTTTTTCCATTCGTCTGTAAAGAATTCGCGTTAGTATTTTGCAGCTGTGACTTATTAAACTGATAGTTCGGTAATTTTCACATCTGTCAACACTTGCTTTTTTTGGGACTGGAATTATTATATTCTTCTTGAAGTCAGAGGGTATTTCGCCTGTCTCATACATCGTGCTCACCAGATGGTAGAGTTTTGTCAGGACTGGCTCTCCCGATGCCATCAGTAGTTCAAATGGAATGTTGTCTACTCCCGGGGCCTTGTTTCGACTCAAGTCTTTCAGAGCTCTGTCAAACTCTTCACGCAGTATCTTATCTCCCATTTCGTCTTCATCTACATCCCCTTCCATTTCCATAATATTGTCCTCAAGTACATCGCCCTTGTATAAACCCTCTATATACTCCTTCCACCTTTCTGCCTTCCCTTCTTTGCTTAGAACTGGGTTGCCATCTGAGCTCTTGATATTCATACAAGTGGTTCTCTTCTCTCCAAAGGTCTCTTTAATTTTCCTGTAGGCAGTATCTATCTTACCCCTAGTGAGACAAGCCTCTACATACTTACATTTGTCCTCTAGCCATCCCTGCTTAGCCATTTTGCACTTCCTGTCGATCTCGTTTTTGAGACGTTTGTATTCCTTTTTGCCTGCTTCATTTACTGCATTTTTATATTTTCTCCTTTCATCAATTAAATTCAGTATCTCTTCTGTTACCCAAGGATTTCTACTAGCCCTCGTCTTTTTACCTACTTGATCCTCTGCTGCCTTCACTACTTCATCCCTCAGAGCTACCCATTCTTCTTCTACTGTATTTCTTTCCCCCATTCCTGTCAATTGTTCCCTTATGCTCTCCCTGAAACTCTCTACAACCTCTGGTTCTTTCAGTTTATCCAGGTCCCATCTCCTTAAATTCCCACCTTTTTGCAGTTTCTTCAGTTTCAATCTGCAGTTCATAACCAATAGATTGTGGTCAGAATCCACATCTGCCCCTGGAAATGTCTTACAATTTAAAACCTGGTTCCTAAATCTCTGTCTTACCATTATATAATCTATCTGATACCTTTTAGTATCTCCAGGATTCTTCCAGATATACAACCTTCTTTTATGATTCTTGAACCAAGTGTTGGCTATGATTAAGTTATGCTCTGTGCAAAATTCTACAAGGCGGCTTCCTCTTTCATTCCTTCCCCCCAATCCGTATTCACCTACTATGTTTCCTTCTCTCCCTTTTCCTACTGACGAATTCCAGTCACCCATGACTATTAAATTTTCGTCTCCCTTCACTACCTGAATAATTTCTTTTATCTCGTCATACATTTCATCTATTTCTTCATCATCTGCAGAGGTAGTTGGCATATAAACTTGTACTACTGTAGTAGGCATGGGCTTTGTGTCTGTCTTGGCCACAATAATGCGTTCACTATGCTGTTTGTAGTAGTTAACCCGCACTCCTATTTTTTTATTCATTATTAAACCTACTCCTGCATTATCCCTATTTGATTTTGTATTTATAACCCTGTAATCACCTGACCAAAAGTCTTGTTCCTCCTGCCACCGAACTGCACTAATTCCCACTATATCTAACTTTAACCTATCCATTTCCCTTTTTAAATTTTCTAACCTACCTGCCCGATTAAGGGATCTGACGTTCCAAGCCCCGATCCGTAGAACGCCAGTTTTCTTTCTCCTGATAACGACGTCCTCCTGAGTAGTCCCCGCCCGGAGATCCGAATGGGGGACTATTTTAACTCCGGAATATTTTACCCAAGAGGACGCCATCATCATTTAATCATACAGTAGAGCTGCATGTCCTCGGGAAAAATTACGTCTGTAGTTTCCCCTTGCTTTCAGCCGTTAGCAGTACCAGCACAGCAAGGCCGTTTTGGTTAATGTTACAAGGCCAGATCAGTCAATCATCCAGACTGTTGCCCCTGCAACTACTGAAAAGGCTGCTGCCCCTCTTCAGGAACCACATGTTTGTCTGGCCTCTCAACAGATACCCCTCCGTTGTGGTTGCACCTACGGTACGGCCATCTGTATCGCTGAGGCACGCAAGCCTCCCCACCAACGGCAAGGTCCATGGTTCATGGAGGGGCTATTTGAGGTAGAGTCAAAAAAATGGTTCAAATGGCTCTGAGCACTATGGGACTTAACATCTGAGGTCATCAGTCCCCTAGAACTTAGAACTACTTAAACCTAACTAACCTAAGGACATCACACACATCCATGCCCGAGGCAAGATTCGAACCTGCGACCGTAGCGGTCGCGCGGTTCCAGACTGAACCGCCTAGAACCGCTCGGCCACTTCGGCCGGCCGAGGTAGAGTCGTCGCTCTCATTGAGGAAGGAGGATGTTCCATCAGAGAAGCTGGCAGAAGGTATGGCGTACCACATACCAGTGCAACGAGATGGTGGAGGATCTGCCTTGAAAGAGGCACCTCCAACAGGGCTTCTGGCTGAGGCAGGAAGAGAGTGATCCCACAGCAGGAAAACAGGGACCTAGTGTCTAGGAGCAGAGAAAATCCCTTTCTGACGCGAAGCAGTTGCGGCGGGAGACCAACTTCCCCGGCTCCAGTGACACGATTCGCCGAAGGCTGAGGGACGCTGGACTGCATGCACGACGATCCGCCATGAAACAAGAGCTCAGCGAAGACAACGTTTTATACCGACTAGCATTTGCGGAGCTCCATCTGAGGGCGTCGTGCGACAAGATCATTTTCACTGATGAGAAGGTGTTTTCCACCAATAACGACGTTCCACGAATCGTTTACAGGACGCAAGGGACTCGCCATCGATGCGAATATGTAATCACGACGAGAAGAAGTGGCCGGCTATCTGTTACCTGCTGGGGTTGGAATTCTGCGAGAGGGGCGGGAATTCTTCACAGGATAGAAGGAACTCTGGACAGCGCACAGTGTGCCCACATATTGGAAAATGTGATGCTTCCGTCAGTGCGGATGCTGTACGCAGAAGGGGACGTCACATTGGAAGAGGACCATTCTCCCATTTACAAGTCTGCATTTGTTCAGCAGCGGCTCTCCACGATTGGTGTCAACGTCATGGACTGGCCGCCACGGGCGGCTGATATGAACTCCATGGAAAACATGTGGGCTGAGGTCGCCAGAACATTAACAGAGAACTGGCCACGAAACCAGCCAACTACTGCGGACGCTCTTTGGGACTGCGTCCTGGAAGCCTGGGAGGAAGTTGCTTCTTCAGGTTGTTACGTCCGACGGCTTATACATTCTATGCCAAGACGCGTGATAGAAGTACAAAATAATGAAGGATTCTGGATAAAATATTAGAGTTCTTAAAATGTTTTGTTATGTCTTCTTTTTCGTCATTCTTCCTCATTGGGAGCTAGTGGAAGATAGCGTGGCAACAGAAAAGATACAATATGTGTTAGCTTTGCTTTGAGTTGCCCTTTTAATTCAAGTGGATTTCTTTGGACTATACAGTTTGTTAAGTATTCTGTTTTGATTTCATTTATACCCTGTCTACATACTTACAAACTAATCAGCGTAGATGGACTCTGTCACAGTAGTTTATGTTATTTCAAATACGTCCCTCTCTTCCCCTCTATCCATGAACACACCCTCCGTCCTCCACACAATACGCCAACGATTTCATATTATGTTTACTCGCCGCGCGGTCTAAGGTGCAGCAGTAATGGACTGTGAGGCTGGTCCCGGCGGAGGTTCGAGACCTCCCTCGGGCATGGGTGTGTATGTTTGTCCTTAGGATAATTTAGGTTAAGTAGTGTGTAAGATTAGGGACTGATGACCTTAGCAGTTAAGTCCCATAAGATTTCACACACATTTGAACATTTATGTTTACTCGTTGTTAATATCTCTTCTATTCTCTCTCACACTCTCTCTCTCTCTCTCTCTGACATTATCGCCGCAAGTGCTCTTCTATTACACTCCCCCCAAACTTTGCAAACAAATCTAGCGGTTTCCAATGACGCTACATTTTCTCTTTTAATTGCTGCTGTCTTTACTCTCTATCATTCCTCTCACCACCTATAAACCGTATTCTTTGATCTCCCCTTCCCTATAACCTATTCTTCTTTCTGAGAACAGTCCTTCCTTATCTCTCGGTCCTAAGATAAAACGAACTGTGGCACACATCTAAGTAAGCAATACTTTGCAAGCATTTCACGCTTATATTTTGCACTTCTGCATTTCTATCCATTCCCAGATCCCGCCCTCCTTCCTGTTACGCGTCTCTTGACATCTGCATCTACATCTAAACGAATACTCTGCAATTCATAATTATGTGCTTGGCAGGGGATCCTGTGGTCTGGTGGATTAATCTTGTATTGATGTATAAAACTTGTAGGTTCGCATCTCACGTCAGGCGTAGATTTAACACACACAAGTAGGTCTCCTTCACCCCTAGTAACGCCAAGTGAAGAACGCCAGTAAGCTCCGAGTTTCAATATCCGCAGTAATGATAACATCCCTTCGTTGCCGACTGGGCATTCGTTTGAGCTGTGACAGATGGAGAAACCTCGTAAGGCAAAGACTCTGTCACCAGCAAGCCGCCGTAAACTAGAAACCGTATTTCATTTAATGAACCAATGGCCATTTAAGTTCACAAGGCTCTTACATTATTTGAAACTGAGACGTTGAAAATTGTGGTACTGGGCTGGGATTGGAATTCGACTTCACTGTGTTCTGCAAACTCTTCTAGGCGTCCTCGAAAGGCACTCCGAACTACTGCTGAAAAATAGTTGCATTTTCAACGTCTCTTCGAGCGATGTCAGCTGTAACGTGTTCGTTTCAACTCACAGCCACATGATGAGCATATTATCACTACATTACAAGTTCAAACATTCCTCTCCATCCTACTGGTGACAACGGATTTGGGTTTGACGTTGTGTTCTTTGTGATCACCAACGACGACATGTTGTGGATTCAACTTCTAGCCAGCAGAGTATTTTCCATCACATCATTGAAAGTACAAACTTGCCATTCCTAGCTATTATTGGAAAAGAATTTGATAGTTTAAGTTTCTTCATAACCACGTGTACGGGGTTTGAATTCCATTCAGCACAAAACTATTCGTCGCCTGATGTCTAGCTAAACATGCGCCCATCTCGCTACTGGTGAACCAACAATAGCTATTTATCGTCTGTTCCTGGCTAGAAAACGACGGTGCTAGATGCTGGGTTCGAATCCCAGTCAGGCAAAAACAATTCTATCGTCAATTAAGGTTACAGCATTTCGCTATTGGTGAAAACATTTGATATTTAACTTCTGATTTTATGTACAGTCGTGCTCAAAAGTATCCGAACGACGTGAATTGCATTTCACCTGATTCCCATGCGACCTACATAACGCATCTGTCTAGCAGGTCCTCTAATCGCTCCTTGATACAGTCGTTAGACTATTGAAAATGGTTCCAACAAATCACCACTACGAAACACTGCTCTGTATCGCAATAACTCAAGATGTAAAGTAATACCACGATACCAAAAATATCACGGAACATCTCATCACAGATAAGACTGCCCTTAAGGCTTGTAAGCTCACATTCATTGCAATAAATGACATACCTGAAATGTTAGCACTCTCATTATTACGTCAGACAGGTAATGCACGTAGTAAGTTCGTCGTATTCATGATTTCCTCTTCAGAGTAACATACCATACTTGTTATTTAACACAAAATGTCATTAAAAATGTATGTTATTCACGAGCAACTAGTTGAGAATGTGTATGAACTTCAAATGACACGACGAACCGCCTCGTTCTGCATATGGATTCAAACCCAGGTCATGCAGGCTAGGCCGTGGTGGCCGTGCGGTTCTAGGCACTTCAGTCCGGAACCGCATGACTGCTACGGTCGCAGGTTCGAATCCTGCCTCGGGCATGGATGTGTGTGATGTCCATAGGTTAGGTAGGTCTAAGTAGTTCTGGGTTCTAGGGGACCGATGACCTCAGATGTTGAGTCCCATAGTGCTCAGAGCCATTTGAACCAACCATGCAGGCTAAGATTTCGTGGCTGACGCAAATTAACAGTAATTCCTGACTAGGCATAAAAAGAGTGATATACCTCAATTTTAGACAGTATCACTTAACAAATATCAACTTTAAATTACATAACGTAAACATTTTTAACGGTCGCGAATTCCTACCCAACATCTATTGTCCCTGTTAACGAACTACGAGAGATGTTAAATACTGCTTCTTCATAAGTAACTTACTTGAACTGCAGTGAGGTAAAATTTTGTGTTGGACAGGGATTCGAACCCAGAACCTAATCGGATTGTTATCGAAGCACAATCAACTTTGACATATCGGATTTTCTCGGCAGTTGCTAGATGTATTAACTGAAATGACGAGACGAAACATTAATTTTTTCCTTCCCAGGACTCCAACCCGGCACATATCGCTGTTATATTCTAGAGAAAAGGAACGTTAAGTATGGGTTTGTTACACCAGCAGCGACATCTGAGCATGTTTGAACTAGAAATAATATGACAAAGAGTTCAGTGCTGACTAGGAATCGAACCCCACACATATCGTTTTTGACTACACACAAAGAGACGTGAGCTACCGAATTTTTCTCCACCAGCAGCTCGGAATAGCATCCTTGAACTTACAGTGACCTCGCAAATAGTTCTGTGCCTCACTGGGAGTCAAAAACGTCAGATATCGTTAGTGTTGACAACGAATGAAAATGCTTAAAAATAAAAATTATTATCCACCAGCAGAGAGGTGTTCTCATGATAGAGCTTGATAATACATAGTGAAAAGTTTAGTGCTGGGCCAGGATTCCAACCCATTCATGCGCAATATGTGGAGATTTTGAGGAATCTGCAGTTTTGAACAAACAACAAGTTGTAGTCGAGCTATATTGTCACGAAGGGATCAAATTCCACGTTAAGGGCGGTCTGAGTTGCGTTCCCAGTTCAGAACCAATTTTATCGACATACAGAAGCTCAAATAAGAGACGGAATAAGTGTCCCCCCATGAACCATGGACCTTGCCGTTGGTGGGGAGGCTTGCGTGCCTCAGCGATACAGATAGCCGGACCGTAGGTACAACCACAACGGAGGGGTATCTGTTGAGAGGCCAGACAAACGTGTGGTTCCTGAAGAGGGGCAGCAGCCTTTTCAGTAGTTGCAAGGGAACACGTCTGGGTGATTGACTGATCTGGTCTTGTAACAATAACCAAAACGGCCTTGCTGTGCTGGTACTGCGAACGGCTGAAAGCAAGGGGAAACTACGGCCGTAATTTTTCCCGAGGGCATGCAGCTCTTCTGTATGATTAAATGATGATGGCGTCCTCTTGGGTAAAATATTCCGGAGGTAAAATAGTCCCCCATTCGGATCTCTGGGCGGGGACTACTCAAGAGGACGTCGTTATCAGGAGAAAGAAAACTGGCACTCTACGGATCGGAGCGTGGAATGTCAGATCCCTTAATCGGGCAGGTAGGTTAGAAAATTTAAAAAGGGAAATGGATAGGTTAAAGTTAGATATAGTGGGAATTAGTGAAGTTGGGTGGCAGGAGGAACAAGACTTATGGTCAGGTGACTACAGGGTTATAAACACAAAGTCAAATAGGGGTAATGCAGGAGTAGGTTTAATAATGAATAGGAAAATAGGAATGCGGGTAAGCTACTGCAAACAGCATAGTGAACGCATTATTGTGGCCAAGATAGGTACGAAGCCCACACCTACTACAGTAGTACAAGTTTATATGCCAACTAGCTCTGCAGATGACGAAGGAATTGAAGAAATGTATGATGAAATAAAAGAAATTATTCAGATAGTGAAGGGAGATGAAAATTTAATGGTCATGGGTGACTGGAATTCGAGTGTAGGAAAAGGGAGAGAAGGAAACATAGTAGGTGAATATGGATTGGGGCTAAGAAATGAAAGAGGAAGCCGCCTGGTAGAATTTTGCACAGAGCACAACTTAATAATAGCTAACACTTGGTTTAAGAATCATGATAGAAGGTTGTATACATGGAAGAACCCTGGAGATACTAAAAGGTATCAGATAGATTATATAATGGTAAAACAGAGATTTAGGAACCAGGTTCTAAACTGTAAGACATTTCCAGGGGCAGATGTGGACTCTGACCACAATCTATTGGTTATGACCTGTAGATTAAAACTGAAGAAACTGCAAAAAGGTGGGAATTTAAGGAGATGGGACCTGGATAAACTGAAAGAACCAGAGGTAGTACAGAGTTTCAGGGAGAGCATAAGGGAACAATTGACAGGAATGGGGGAAAGAAATACAGTAGAAGAAGAATGGGTAGCTTTGAGGGATGAAGTAGTGAAGGCAGCAGAGGACCAAGTAGGTAAAAAGACGAGGGCTAGTAGAAATTCTTGGGTAACAGATGAAATATTGAATTTAATTGATGAAAGGGGAAAATATAAAAATGCAGTAAATGAAGCAGGCAAAATGGAATACAAACGTCTCAAAAATGAGATCGACAGGAAGTGCAAAATGGCTAAGCAGGGATGGTTAGAGGACAAATGCAAGGATGTAGAGGCTTATCTCACTAGGGGTAAGATAGATGCTGCCTACAGGAAAATTAAAGAGACTTTTCGAGATAAGAGAACCACTTGTATGAACATCAAGAGCTCTGATGGAAACCCAGTTCTAAGCAAAGAAGGGAAAGCAGAAAGGTGGAAGGAGTATATAGAGGTTCTATACAAGGGTGATGTACTTGAGGAAAATATTATGGAAATGGAAGAGGATGTAGATGAAGATGAAATGGGAGATACGATACTGCGTGAAGAGTTTGACAGAGCACTGAAAGACCTGAGTCGAAACAAGGCCCCCGGAGTAGACAACATTCCATTGGAACTACTGACGGCCTTGGGAGAGCCAGTCCTGACAAAACTCTACCATCTGGTGAGCAAGATGTATGAAACAGGCGAAATACCCTCAGACTTCAAGAAGAATATAATAATTCAAATCCCAAAGAAAGCAGGTGTTGACAGATGTGAAAATTACCGAACAATCAGTTTAATAAGCCACAGTTGCAAAATACTAACACGAATTCTTTACAGACGAGTGGAAAAACTAGTAGAAGCCAATCTCGGGGAAGATCAGTTTGGATTCCGTAGAAATACTGGAACACGTGAGGCAATACTGACCTTACGACTTATCTTAGAAGAAAGATTAAGGAAAGGCAAACCTACGTTTCTAGCATTTGTAGACTTAGAGAAAGCTTTTGACAATGTTGACTGGAATACTCTCTTTCAAATTCTAAAGGTGGCAGGGGTAAAATACAAGGAGCGAAAAGCTATTTACAATTTGTACAGAAACCAGATGGCAGTTATAAGAGTCGAGGGGCATGAAAGGGAAGCAGTGGTTGGGAAGGGAGTAAGACAGGGTTGTAGCCTCTCCCCGGTGCTATTCAATCTGTATATTGAGCAAGCAGTAAAGGAAACAAAAGAAAAATTCGGAGTAGGTATTAAAATCCATGGAGAAGAAATAAAAACTTTGAGGTTCGCCGATGACATTGTAATTCTGTCAGAGACAGCAAAGGACTTGGAAGAACAGTTGAATGGAATGGACAGTGTCTTTAATGGAGGATATAAGATGAACATCAACAAAAGCAAAACGAGGATAATGGAATGTAGCAGAATTAAGTCGGGTGATGCTGAGGGAATTAGATTAGGAAATGAGACACTTAAAGTAGTAAAGGAGTTTTGCTATTTGGGGAGCAAAATAACTGCTGATGGTCGAAGTAAAGAGGATATAAAATGTAGACTGGCAGTGGCAAGGAAAGCGTTTCTGAAGAAGAGAAATTTGTTAACATCGAGTATAGATTTAAGTGTCAGGAAGTCATTTCTGAAAGTATTTGTGTGGAGTGTAGCCTTGTATGGAAGTGAAACATGGACGGTAAATAGTTTGGACAAGAAGAGAATAGAAGCTTTCGAAATGTGGTGCTACAGAAGAATGCTGAAGATTACATGGGTAGATCACATAACTAATGAGGAAGTATTAAATAGGATTGGGGAGAAGAGAAGTTTGTGGCACAACTTGACCAGAAGAAGGGATCGGTTGGTAGGACATGTTCTGAGGCATCAAGGGATCACCAATTTAGTATTGGAGGGCAGCGTGGAGGGTAAAAATCGCAGGGAGAGACCAAGAGATGAATACACTAAGCAGATTCAGAAGGATGTAGGTTGCAGTAGGTACTGGGAGATGAAGAAGCTTGCACAGGATAGAGTAGCATGGAGAGCTGCATCAAACCAGTCTCAGGACTGAAGACCACAACAACAACAAGTGTCCTGTGACCTTACACAGGGTTTGTTTCGTCACTAGAAATAAATAACTAGTATAAGAAAGGTTACTGGTGATATAGTTTAAATAACGTAACTGCCACCTACACAGAACTGCCAACAGTGTAAGACGCAGAAATTTAAATAGGAAGTGTTCCTTTCCATTTGAGCTACTCTATTGCGCTATCTGTTTGTTGGAACCATCGTGCAATGCAAAAGAAATGCTGTAACTGTCTCTCAGAAGTCTATATCCGGCTATATGCATTATCTCTCAGCACTGTGGAATGCCGAAGTTCTGGAGGAACTGTTGTTCACTTCAAGTGGTGCTGGAGCTACGTCACAGCTAGTAGTGTAACGGTAAGCATCGCGCACTGCTGATAAGACGTCGCGTGTTCTATTACATTCGCTACTACATTTTTTTAAAACGCAATTCTGCTGTTAGCTGAAGTTATCAATTTAATGGAACTTAGAACATAATTCTCTTCACTTCTCAACCCAAAATAGTCGCATGTGGAAAAAAGTCTAACTTCTGCGTCATTTTAGTCTTTTCAGGTTTAATAGACGGCCAGGCAGCAGATGCGCCCGAAGCTTTTGTATTATGTATGGAGAGAGCGCATCGTGCCAAAATAGTCAGAAAAGTATTTTCTACATTAGCTGTTGTCTGGTAGTGGAATTTTATTCTTCTTCAAACCTTGTTTGACAGCTTTAACTCAAAACAAGTTTTCTACAAGCATGTAATTAATAAACTGCATGTGCATTGTCTGACTGTTATAGATAACATCAGAGAATTCGCATATATCGTTGATGATTAATTTATCGCTCATGTTTAGTATTGTTTTAAAACACTAAAAGAAACCTTACGAAAACTGTGCACTGTGTTGTAAGAAATGAAATAAAACTACCCACTATAACCTTACGACGAAAGTCTGTTTTAACAAAACTGAGTATTTGTACACAAGCGTGCCTCTATCTGCACGAATTAGTAAAACACTATTCACTTAGATTTCGATTGGGTCTGTGTTATATGGTATGCTGTGTCATACTCAACAGGTATGCAAATGTGGCATTTCATAAATAAAGTTACGTATTCCTAGAAACCCAAAATTTGCTTGTCAGTAGCGGAAAGAGGCGTTACCTGTTGTGCAGCATTGCACTTTGAGCTGAAAGTATTTTCTTGAGATTTGCTAATCAATTTATTTCCTTCATACGTATCACCCTGGCATGGGAGTCTTAAGTGAAGAACATTATTGAATTTCGTATCGTTGACGGTCGATTCGAATTTCTTCAGAGACGCTTGTGTTGTATGGCAGCTTGGCAGTCAGAAAGCCGAGATCTACGACCATTAACACAACTTACTGAGTCTTGCTGCCAAGAGGATTTGATGTGTAAAGGTTATCTTCTGATTTTGTTACAGAATTTTTTCTGGGAATTCGCAGCTGCATGAAATAATACACAAAAAGCTCGCACGCGCTGTTCATACCGCGGTTGGAACGACGATTTTCTTAACTCTTGGAACACGAGACACGGGCGGTACCACGGGGCTACGGACACATTGCTGCCAGCACGACACTCTCGTCATGGTATTGGTCGCTCAGCCTCATAACTCATCGTGAAGGATATTAAAACTTGTTACTTATGTGAAGAATAGCATTTCTTTAGCCAAAAAACTGAAATTCTGTCTCAGTGTCTTAGTTTACGTGAGGATTATATACCACGAGTCATTCAAATGGAAAGGGAATATCAAATGAATTTAGCGAGTCAGTTCAGTACCATACGCGGAAGTGATTGCACTGTCACAGTGTTGCCAAATGTTTGTGACGATGTTGCCAATTCTCAGCTGTGCTAGGAACAGCTCTGTAGCGTTATAAGAGGAGAATCCTGTGCTTGTGTCAAAGGATACGGAGAGGAGGCGCGGGGTTTGGTTAATATGCAGCGTTTTCTCCTACCACCTGTATCAAACATTTAGGTGTGTAATCTTCCATCACGATTACAGTTTCCCACACAATATTTACGAGTAAAACACTTACCTTGTTACTTTGTGACAAAAGATTATTTCAGGATAATAGAAGTCTTTGGAAATCAACTTTGCCCAACTGTCACGAAAAGTAAGATAACAAACACTTTGCACCTCGAAATCGATTGCATCTATGTGCAGTCTTCTGATCATACAAGTACGAGTAGAATTTCATGAATTGCACGAGAATGTAGAAAAATGTTGGTGCGAATGGAAGCTGTAAGGAACACAGTTGCCTAATTATTCTGTACCACGTAATAATCAATTCATTTGATAATTCAGAAGAGAAGAAACTAAAAATTATGCCCATTAAGACAGAAAAAAAGGTGGAGATGCGGGCACTGTGCAGATATGCGCTTTTTTATCTTCAGATCTATACAAATAATGTATACTAACCAGCGTATTCATTGCTTTCGTAATGTTTTCCTCTTGTTTATTCTTCTTTGACGAACTGGATCCACACCCATGAGTCTGATTTTTTCTTTGTATCCTTCCATCTACTGTCTTTGTGTGTTATTGTTCGGTGTTCAAAAAGCAAAATATTATGCCTGCTCCCACGAGGTATTAAAATGAGGTCGCAAAAAGGCTAACGAATTATAATCAAAATACAGTGAGACGCCAATTTCTGTCGTCATGGTGTTAGGTGGACAGAAATAGTTGGCTGTTACTGTCGTCTTTTCTTGTTGAGATTTTCATATTACCCTGACACAAGACGCCGAGATAAATGTGAATATTCTCCGTGACGAAACATCCCACATTCCATTCATCCTGATCCATTCGTTACGTGCATCGCCGGCAATGAGTGATAGGAAAGCTGTTGTGGGGTGACGAATAACAATAACAATGGTAGCAGTTACAAATCAATAATCAAGGATGTTTACTGCATTACAGACTATTAACAAAATAACCAAGAATGGCTGAGTGTTTAATTGGCCCACTGAGTAGATGTTCTTACCACTTTGTTACTGAATTCTGTTCTAGTTGTTCGCAGAAAGAAAACAAAGAACCCTGTAGCCATACATATCGCTAGTACAACGAGATATTACCTATCAACTATCCTTGCTTTACATCACGAGACGAACATGGCGTTACTGAGCTGATATTTGAAATACATTTCTGTTTTCTCTCTCTGTCTCTCTGTCTCTTTTTATTTATATTTTAATTTTTTGAGGAAAGCATCGAGAAGCGCGATAATAAGCAAGTAGGGATGTAACCTGTTTACAGTTATTTTCATCGGGATACATAAAGCAAAGATACAACTTTTAAGTGTGTTACTGCGTATTTCCAGTTATTGACAGTCTATTCGTGAGCTTGCTCGCATTCAGTGGGGTGAAACCTATCACAGAAGCAAGAAAAATACAAATATTTCTTGCACCGTGCGCAACACATAAACGAAATCTCGCTGCACTGACGTGTTGGCCGATATATTGCACGGAAAACATATCTGATTCATGTTGCTAAGAAATTTCCTCAATAATTGAAAATTTAAAAATGGCTTCAAATCGAGGCTATGACGCCTAGAAGAGTCCTTACATCCTGCTGACATGAGAATAGCATAATCTCCACGTCAGAAGCTTGCTTCTACTTAACCATTTAATAGACTCGCGTTTTTTTTTCCACCGTGACTAGTTTAGTAAGCTAAGCACATAATCCATTACAGCACACTCCTGGGGCTGGGAAATGTGGCCACAATGGTCTGGTGGAACGAACTATCACAAGTGCAATGCGTGGGTTCAGGAATTTACTTTTAAGAGGCACAAACAGATTTACTTTACCTCTGGTAACCTCAAGAGAAAGCTCTTATAATCCAAAATCCGCATTAAACATCACGTTCCTTCATTCCAAACTGGGCAGAGCCGGTTTACGTTGGAAAATGACATAGGTGGAGGTGAGGGTAAACAGAAATACTGTCACCAGTACACTTACTTACATTAGAAAATTTTATTTTATTTGATGAACTGAAAGCCGTCTAAAGGAACAGGGCTCTTATTTTACTTGTACTTGATTGAACTACAGACGTTGAAAAATTTGATGCTGGACTGTGATTCGAATTCGCATTTCCTCTGTCGAGGATCTGAATCTCTCGGAACAGTATAATTCAATCATTTCATTCCTTTTCCCAAGACTGCAGTCTTCTCTAGGTCTCCTCGAAAGGTAAATATGTGGGTCCGAATCCTTATCAAGTATAAAAATATTCATAATTTCATTTCAAGCCCTATCACGTGCACACCGGCCTGCTAGTGAAAATTAACGTGCATTTTTAATGTCTGTTCATGTTGCCAACAATTTCTGGACAAACACGCACACATCTTACTGTTGGTGAGTAAGCAATTGATAATTAAGCAATATTCGTGGAAAATAAAGAAGAACGATAGGAGTGCGGTTCGATTGTCGCTCAGGCACAAAAATTTGTGTCCTTATTTTAGATTAAACACCTAGCAGCTGGCAAGAAAAACCGATACGTAACATTTGATTTTACTTATCTAACAATCCGATTACGTCTTGGGTTCGTATCTCCGTCGCAGAACTTCACATCATGCGCTTCATCTTTAAATTCATACACACTTCGTTACTTCTGAATTGAGGTATATCAGACATCTTTCATGGTTAGTTAACAGGGATGAAAGGGTCTTGATAGGAGTCCCGGTTTATTACAAAAACTGTCGTCTTTTATTTTCAAGTTTAGATTTGGTTACTGATATAGGCGAAAATTTCTGTACTTCATGACTCTTCATGGATAGTCAGCAATATGATATGATTAGATTAGATTAGATTAATCCTTGTTCCATAGATCATGAATACGACATTTCGTAATGATGTGGAACGACTCATTTTAATGAAAGATTTCTTTACATACCAGTATTCAATTTCTTTACAACAATTTTTTACCCTCTCTCTTACTCTCCCTCTCTCCCTCCCTCTCTCTCTCTCTCTATCTCTCTCTCTCTCTCTCTCTCTCTCTCTCTCTCTCTCTCTCACACACACACACACACACATTCTCTTTTTATTTTTATTTGTTTGTTGTGCTCGACTATCGGCGAGGCACGAAAACGTCCGTGAATGAGTTTCTTAGTTTTGAGTAAAGTTACGAAAGAAATATAAAAACAACTATGAGAGTTACTGATTTATGATGCTTAGTAGCAGTCAGTTGTGAGTATTATTAGCAACTAAGCCCCAGTCCCTACACCTAGTTACAGAAATGCGAATCAGACGCATTACGTATTCCAGGCCGTAGCAGCCGCGTCTTTGAGGCGCCAGCTATGGTCACTTCCCAGCCCACTGTAGGATCACATCGGGTCGTCTTCTTCCTGCTGGTAATGTAACTGAAATTTGGCAACAACGCAAGGTATGTTTGGCAGCTCTGTGATCGACGAGTTACTTCCTTGTGTGAACGGAATTAAGCCTCAAAGTTCACTTAATTTCTCGTGTCATTTCCATTGAATAACCTGAGTTGTTATCGCTTGAGGTGTAACAGAAGATTGTAAATTTACGGTTTTCAGCCCAGCAAAGTCATTGAACGTGGCAATCGCAACCAATCTCGTCCTGTAAATAGCGGTTTACGAGTTCTAGCCACTATTGGCCTCGTAACAGGAACGCGCAAACCATATCTATCTGCTAGCCCTGTGTTGACGTGCAGACCTGTGGAAAAGCGACTGATATGGTTCGCGATTCCAGCCTCGCTGAATATAACGTTTTTATCCTTTCAGTGTAAGAGCTGCAAGCAGTCAGATCAAACATCGATAAGCAAATCGCAAGAAAATACTTTCGACTCAAAGTGCAATGCTGCACAACAGGTAACGCCTCTTTCCGCTACTGACAAGCAAGTTTTGGGTTTCTAGGAATACGTAACTTTATTTATAAAATGCCACGTTTGCATACCTGTTGAGTATGACACAGCATACCATTTAAACACAGACCCAATCGAAATCTAAGTGAATAGTATTTTACTAATTCGTGCAGATAGAGGCACGCTTGTGTACAGATACTCAGTTTTGTTAAAACAGACTTTCGTCGTAAGGTTATCGTGGGTAGTTTTATTTCATTTCTTACAACACAGTGCACAGTTTTCGTAAGGTTTCTTTTAGTGTTGTTAAAACAATACTAAACATGAGAGAGAAATTAATCATCAACGATATATGCGAATTCTCTGATGTTATCTATAACAGTCAGATAATGCACATGCAGTTTATTGATTACATGCATGTAGAAAACTTGTTCTGAGTTAAAGTGCGCGATGCTTCAGAACTTTGGCATTCCACAGTGCTGTGAGATAATGCATATGGCCGGATATAGACTTCTGAGAGACAGACAGCTACAGCATTTCTTTTGCACTGCACGATGGTTTCAACAAACAGATAGCGCAATAGAGTAGCTCAAATGGAAAGGAACACTTCCTATTTAAATTTCTGCATCCTACACTGTTGGCAGTTCTATGTAGGTGGCAGTTACATTATTTTATTTCGGTGACTACAAAATAGAGTCGAATGTATGCACTGGGTAGTCAAGGCAGCTAGTTCATGGCGATTCGGTCAACCAAGTAAATGAATGTACTGAACATCATGCAAACCACTACAGGGAGCATGTGTCGGAATTCTCATCTTGTGTGCCGCAACGGTGTTATGATAGAGAAATGAGTCGTAAAGAACAGGATTTGGTGGTCTGTTGGACTGATGGTAGTTTCACATGATGTGGTCTCGGTTCGATTCCAACGTCTACCTATGCTTTTGATAGGGAGAGGCAGATTCTAATCTCTTCTGGCTACGCCAAGTGAAGAAGGTATAATGGCACTGTGGTCTGAAAATCACATTAAACATGATATTCCTTCTCTGCCAAGTAGACATTAGGTGGAACCACAGTTAAGTAAGGAGTGGCGACATGTAGAAACTCTATCACCAGTAACCTTTCTTATACTAGTTATTTATTTCTAGTGACGAAACAGACCCTGTGTATGGTCACAGGACACTTATTCCATCTTTTATTCGAGCTTCTGTATGTCGATAAAATTGGTTCTGAACTGGGAATACAACTCAGACCGCCCTTAACGTGGAATTTGATCCCTTCGTGACAATACAGCCTGACTACAACTTGTTGTTTGTTCAAAACTGCAGATTCCTCAAAATCTCCACATATTGCGCATGAATGGGTTGGAATCCTGGCCGAGCACTAAACTTTTCACTATGTATTATCAAGCTCTATCATGAGAACACCTCTCTGCTGGTGGATAATAATTTTTATTTTTAAGCATTTTCATTCGTTGTCAACACTAACGATATCTGACGTTTTTGACTCCCAGTGAGGCACAGAACTATTTGCGAGGTCACTGTAAGTTCAAGGATGCTATTCCGAGCTGCTGGTGGAGAAAAATTCGGTAGCTCACGTCTCTCTGTGTGTAGTCAAAAACGATATGTGTGGGGTTCGATTCCTAGTCAGCACTGAACTCTTTGTCATATTATTTCTAGTTCAAACATGCTCAGATGTCGCTGCTGGTGTAACAAACCCGTACTTAACGTTCCTTTTCTCTAGAATATAACAGCGATATGTGCCGGGTTGGAGTCCTGGGAAGGAAAAAATTAATGTTTCGTCTCGTCATTTCAGTTAATACATCTAGCTACTGCCGAGAAAATCCGATATGTCAAAGTTGATTGTGCTTCGATAACAATCCGATTAGGTTCTGGGTTCGAATCCCTGTCCAACACAATATTTTACCTCACTGCAGTTCAAGTAAGTTACTTGTGAAGAAGCAGTATTTAACATCTCTCGTAGTTCGTGAACATGGACAATAGATGCTGGGTAGGAATTCGCGACCGTTAAAAATGTTTACGTTAATGTAATTTAAAGTTGATATTTGTTAACTGATACTCTCTAAAATCGAGGTATATCACTCTTTCTATGCCTAGTCAGGAATGACTATTAATTTGCGTCAGCCACGAAATCTTAGCCTGCATGATTGGTTCAAATGGCTCTGAGCACTATGGGACTCAACATCTGAGGTCATCGGTCCCCTAGAACCCAGAACTACTTAGACCTACCTAACCTATGGACGTCACACACATCCATGCCCGAGGCCGGATTCGAACCTGCGACCGTAGCAGTCATGCGGTTCCGGACTGAAGTGTCTAGAACCGCACGGCCACCGCGGCCTAGCCTGCATGACCTGAGTTTGAATCCATATGCAGAACGAGGCGGTTCGTCGTGTCATTTGAAGTTCATACATATTCTCAACTAGTTGCTCGTGAATAACGTAAATTTTTAATGACATTTTGTGTTAAATAACAAGTATGGTATGTTACTCTGAAGAGGAAATCACGAATACGACGAACTTACTACGTGCATTACCTATCTGACGTAATAATGAGAGTGCTAACATTTCAGGTATGTCATTTATTGCAATAAATGTGTGCTTACAAGGCTTAAGGACAGTCTTATCTGTGATGAGATGTTCCGTGATATTTTTAGTATCGTGGTATTACTTTACATCTTGAGTTATTGCGATACAGAGCAGTGTTTTGTAGTGGTGATTTGTTGGAACCATTTCCAATAGTCTAACGACTGTATCAAGGAGCGATTAGAGGACCTGCTAGACAGCTGCGTTATGTGGGTTGCATGGGAATCAGGCGAAATGCAAACCAGGTCGTTCGGATACTTTTGATCATGACTGTACTTCGTTAACAATCCGATTAGGTGCTGGGTTCGCATTCCTGTCACAAGCTTTATATGATGGCATTTCAATTTTAAACTTTAGCATACCTTGTTACTTGTGAATGACACCATATTAAACGCCGTTGGGGGTAGTTCCCAGGACGGTAACTGTTATGACAGGATTCCCAGTTCAGTACAAACATTTTGGTCATTTATATTCAGGATTTGAATTGATAACTGATACTGGTGCAAACGTCTATACTTCACGTCTCTTTATGCCTAGTGATCCGGTCTCAATAAGGCACAAACAAAGCTTAGCTTAGTTAGCAATGGCTATAGTTGCTGGGATTGAATCCAGGTCCAGAACGACGTCATTGGTCATGTCATTTAAAGTTCAGATTTGTGTACACATAGCTGTTGATGTGTTAAGAGAACAATGATATTACTGGTGATTCGCTGTTAATGTTGAGATTTCCTTAGAGTGCTTGTGCCGTTAATCGCGTTTTTCTACTGGTTCGTCCAATATCCAGTTTCCAGAGCCACTCGCCGTTGAGCGACCTTCAGCACATGGATGGAAAACCTTTTAGAGAGCGAAAAACTTTTTTCCAATTGCCGTACAGCTTTGTAACTCCATATATTGTCTCAAGTATTTACTTTTGAGTAAGGATTACTGTACGACATATGTAAAATAATCCGTTTTCTCAGAACATCTGGAATGTCACTTGTTGTAATTAAGGTTAGTTTATGAGTGTTATGGGGTGTCTAATCGCTAAGAACCTGTTTTCTAATATGTTTTGTATGACAATATTAGTTGACACTTAGACTGACTGCCATAAAGACCTTTGGTCTCTTAGTAGTCTCTTGCGGTACCCATTGTGTGCAGTCAAACGACTCTACCACATGGGGTTTAGGTGTTTAGAGGACCTGCAACACAGCTACGTTATGTTGGTTGTATTCGGCAGTGACCCACTTTTTTTGCTGTCAAGTGTACCTACCACTCAGCGGGCCCAGAACAACATAAAAATGAAACTGATCAACTTGGAGATTTAATCCAGCCAACCTAATCACAGATACACTCTGATCAAGTCAAACTACAAATCCCAAGTAGCAACAATGCTGAATCTCAAAGACATACACTATGTCATCAAAAGTATCCGGATACCCCCCAAAACATACGTTTTTCATATTAGGTACATTGTGCTGCCACCTACTGCCAGGTTCTCCATATCAGCGACCCAGTTAGTCATTAGACATGGTGAGGGAGCAGAATGGGGCACTCCGCGGAACTCAAGGACTTCGAACATGGTCAGGTGATTGGGTGTCACTTGGGTCATACGTCTGTACGTGAGATTTCCACAACCCTAAACGTCCCTAAGTCCGCTGTTTCCGGTGTTATAGTGAAGTGGAAACGTGAAGGGACACGTACAGCACAAAAGCGTGCAGGCCGACCTCGTCTGTTGACTGACAGAGACCGCCGACAGTTGAAGAGGGTAGTAATATGTAATACCTCTATCCAGACCATCACACAGGAATTTCAAACTGCATCAGGATCCACTGCAAGTACTATGACTGTTAGGCGGGAGATGAGAAAACTTGTATTTCATGGTCGAGCGGCTGCTCATAAGTCACACACGACGTCGGTAAATGCCAAACGGCGCTTCGCTTGGTGTAAGGAGCGTAAACACTGCACGATTGAACAGTGGAAAAACGTTGTGTGGAGTGACGAATCACGGTACACAGTGTGGCGATCCAATGATAGGGTGTGGGAATGGCGAATGCCCGGTGAACGTCATCTGCCAGCGTGTGTAGTGCCAACAGTAAGATTCGGAGGCGGTGGTGTTATGGTATGGTCGTGTTTTTCATGGAGGGGGCTTGCACCCCTCGTTTTGCGTGGCGCTATCACAGCACAGGCCTACATGGATGTTTTAAGCACCTTCTTGCTTCCCACTGTTAAATAGCAATTCGTGGATGGCGACTGCAACTTTCAACACGATCGACCACCTGTTCATAATTCACGGCCTGTGGCGGTGTGGTCACACGACAATAACATCCCTGCAATGGAATTGGCCTGCACAGAGTCCTGTCCTGAATCCTATAGAAGACCTTTGGGACATTTTGGAACGCCGACTTCGTGCCAGGCTTCACCGACCGACATCGATACCTCTCCTCAGTGCAGCACTCCGTAAAGAATTGGCTGCCATTCTTCTAGGACCTGATTGAACGTATGCCTGCGAGAGTGGAAGCTGTTATCAAGGCTAAGGGTGCGCCAACGCCATACTGAATTCCAGTATTAGCGATGGAGAGAGTCACGAACTTGTAAGTCATTTTGAGCCAGGTGTCCGGATACTTTTGATCACATTGTGAATCCGCGAAAAAAAGGCGAAGAACCAATGATCATTGGCAGGGTGATACTGACAAGGGAAGTGCGAACGTCCAGACCGCACGAAACTGGGCTTAGAATATAAACCGCTCATTCCAAAAACAGCAGTATGAGCCATTCGCAACTCGAAGCGTGCCTTCCACCGGAGACATTTGAATGATAACCTATTCAAGGTCTAGGGGAGGTACTTTAGTAATACGACGGAACAAAATACCGACAGGAGCAAAAACACACATATTTCAGTGTTGTGACTTACTGCTTTATTCCATACTTCTTGAAATAATTACCACATCTGAACAAGGAATTTTTCTTACCAACCGGTCAGAGCTATTCAATCTTAAAAGTGCAGGTGCGAGATGTCAATGAAGTTGCCAAAGCAAAAAGAGGCAGATCAATGTGCGCATCTGACGAAAGCCACTCTCTCACATTCAACATCATTCAACATCACTTCTGCATTCAAGCAGTCCAGTAACAAACGCCACACTAATTACATTTTCAAATGACGTCACTGTGTGAGAATTTGCCATTTGGCAGGCATTTTGTAATGTAGAATTGTACTTCGGCATCGAAAATTTATTGTACGGCACAGAGTGAAGTCTAATGGTGAAATGACGATCCTGTGACATTGCTTTTGTTTCACATTTTACTCTTCAAAAATCAATGATCCCTCTCACTTAGAGCTTATATTTGCCTAAATCAGTACACATGGAGGAGTTTGCAACATTTTCTTGTCTTGGAGTGGTTTTGGTTTTATTATACCGATATTTTGTTTCTTCACTTTACCAGAATCCTTTCTTAGATCTCGGATAGGTGATAATTGAAATGTCTCTCGGGGTGAGATACGCAGTTTTTCATGCTTTTGGGATGAGCTGTTAACGTTCCAAATACATTTTGTGGGGTTTGAGCGATCAAGATTTTTTTTTCAGTTGATCGCAAGAGCATATGAGCGATAACTGCTGGCGGTGCTAGGGGAACCTGTGAAGACGAAGGGACGCGGGGGAAGCTATCCTAAGGGATAGTTATGCTCTGTGATGTACTCCGTTGAAAAAGAATGGAATGAATGTGTAATGAAGTGATTGAATTTAAACTCTTCCGCAAGTGAGACACATCACAGTGACCACAGCAAGATACCATTAAAACCGTGAATAATTGGAATCTCAGTATTAGATTGTATATGTTACCTACCTAGCTAAGACGACTCCTTTACCTGCATTTTTTGGTTTCCTTTTACTGTCAGGTGCAGTGTCCTCTTTGGGGAACAGAAAAGCTTGATGACGGTGGATCGTGACAATATAGAATAGGCCTATAAAGGGCCCAAGTGATTTGTATAACACAGAAACAGTAATAGGACTTCGGAATGGAAAATATGTGTATGACGCCACGCGGATGGCGCGAAATCGACACATTACCAAATAAATCGCTTCCCAACGTAATCAAGGAGCTGAAAGATAAATTCTGAATACATCATTAGTAAGTTTTTTTACCAAATGTCTGCGAAATCAATGATGACTAACCCTCGCATAGCAAGACACCGTATGGCGCAGGCGAAGGGTACGCTGTACCACCACCAGCCATTTTCTTTTCTGCTCCATTCATAAACAGAGCGAGGAGAAGAAGACTATACTACACTCCTGGAAATTGAAATAAGAACACCGTGAATTCATTGTCCCAGGAAGGGGAAACTTTATTGACACATTCCTGGGGTCAGATACATCACATGATCACACTGACAGAACCACAGGCACATAGACACAGGCAACAGAGCATGCACAATGTCGGCACTAGTACAGTGTATATCCACCTTTCGCAGCAATGCAGGCTGCTATTCTCCCATGGAGACGATCGTAGAGATGCTGGATGTAGTCCTGTGGAACGGCTTGCCATGCCATTTCCACCTGGCGCCTCAGTTGGACCAGCGTTCGTGCTGGACGTGCAGACCGCGTGAGACGACGCTTCATCCAGTCCCAAACATGCTCAATGGGGGACAGATCCGGAGATCTTGCTGGCCAGGGTAGTTGACTTACACCTTCTAGAGCACGTTGGGTGGCACGGGATACATGCGGACGTACATTGTCCTGTTGGAACAGCAAGTTCCCTTGCCGGTCTAGGAATGGTAGAACGATGGGTTCGATGACGGTTTGGATGTACCGTGCACTATTCAGTGTCCCCTCGACGATCACCAGTGGTGTACGGCCAGTGTAGGAGATCGCTCCCCACACCATGATGCCGGGTGTTGGCCCTGTGTGCCTCGGTCGTATGCAGTCCTGATTGTGGCGCTCACCTGCACGGTGCCAAACACGCATACGACCATCATTGGCACCAAGGCAGAAGCGACTCTCATCGCTGAAGACGACACGTCTCCATTCGTCCCTCCATTCACGCCTGTCGCGACACCACTGGAGGCGGGCTGCACGATGTTGGGGCGTGAGCGGAAGACGGCCTAACGGTGTGCGGGACCGTAGCCCAGCTTCATGGAGACGGTTGCGAATGGTCCTCGCCGATACCCCAGGAGCAACAGTGTCCCTAATTTGCTGGGAAGTGGCGTTGCGGTCCCCTACGGCACTGCGTAGGATCCTACGGTCTTGGCGTGCATCCGTGCGTCGCTGCGGTCCGGTCCCACGTCGACGGGCACGTGCACCTTCCGCCGACCACTGGCGACAACATCGATGTACTGTGGAGACCTCACGCCCCACGTGTTGAGCAATTCGGCGGTACGTCCACCCGGCCTCCCGCATGCCCACTATACGCCCTCGCTCAAAGTCCGTCAACTGCACATACGGTTCACGTCCACGCTGTCGCGGCATGGTACCAGTGTTAAAGACTGCGATGGAGCTCCGTATGCCACGGCAAACTGGCTGACACTGACGGCGGCGGTGCACAAATGTTGCGCAGCTAGCGCCATTCGACGGCCAACACCGCGGTTCCTGGTGTGTCCGCTGTGCCGTGCGTGTGATCATTGCTTGTACAGCCCTCTCGCAGTGTCCGGAGCAAGTATGGTGGGTCTGACACACCGGTGTCAATGTGTTCTTTTTTCCATTTCCAGTAGTGTATTAAAGCTACGAGTAACAAGGAAATGCGTTCTTACATGAAGAGGGAGCAAAGACAAAAAGCAATAGCGGGGAACCTTTTAGTGCCTCAGTTATTTTAAAATATTGAAACAGGAAGTTTTGTCAAAGAGTCCTAAACATTAGTGGAGACGCAGAGTGTAATTTGATCTTTGACAGTTCCTCGACAGCGCCGTAGCCGATTCTGTGCAGAAAATCTGCACAGATGCTTATATTTTGCGCTGTCAGATGGTGCCTCCTACCCCCTATTCCCTCGTCCGTATTCTCCTGACATGTGACATACAGTGGTTTTTTCCTCTTTCCACTGAAGAAGAAACCATTTTATGGTAGGTATTTCTAGAATTACGACGAAATGATTTTAAAGATGAACCGCTGCCTCGACGGGAAAAATGCTGATTACCATAAACACAATCTCCGCCATGTCGTCAATCGTTGAGAAAAAAGTGTCGCGCTGGGCGATGAATATACAGAGTGATTCAAAAAGAATACCACAACTTTAAAAATGTGTATTTAATGAAAGAAACGTAATATAACCTTCTGTTATACATCATTACAAAGAGTATTTAAAAAAGTTTTTTTCACTCAAAAACAAGTTCAGAGATGTTCAATATGGCCCCCTCCAGACACTCGAGCAATATCAACCCGATACTACAACTCGTTCCACACTCTCTGTAGCATATCAGGCGTAACAGTTTGGATAGCTGCTGTTATTTCTCGTTGCAAATCACCAATGGTGGCTGGGAGAGGTGGCCGAAACACCATATCCTTAACATACCCCCATAAGAAAAAATCGCAGAGGGTAAGATCAGGGCTTCTTGGAGGCCAGTGATGCAGTGCTCTGTCACGGGCTGCCTGGCGGCCGATCCATCGCCTCGGATAGTTGACGTTCAGGTAGTTACGGACAGATAAGTGCCAATGTGGTGGCGCTCCATCCTGCTGAAATATGAATTGTTGTGCTTCTTGTTCGAGCTGAGGGAACAGCCAATTCTCTAACATCTCCCGATACTGTAGTCCAGTTACAGTAGCACCTTCGAAGAAAAAGGGACCAAAAACTTTATTGGCTGAAATGGCACAGAAAACGTTCACCTTAGGTGAGTCACGTTCATACTGAGTTGTTTCCCGCGGATTCTCGTCGATTCACTTCTGCCGTACTCAATAACACAAAAAGCTTTCTGTTGAGCGGTCGCCATCTTAGCATCAACTGACGCTGACGCCTAGTCAACAGCGCCTCAAGCGAACAAATGTACAACTAAATGAAACTTTATAGCTCCATTAATTCGCCGACAGATAGTGCTTAGCTCTGCCTTTTGTCGTTGCAGAGTTTTAAAATCCTAAAGTTGTGGTATTCTTTTTGAATCACCCTGTATAGAGAAAGACTGAATTTCAGGTTGCAGCTCGATTCTTTTGAGATGACAGTTCAAACTTTCTGATTACATGTGGTAGATATGGCCTTTATCGAGCTTTATAGACAGCGACAAAACGTTTCCACCGCGTTCAGTGTATTTTTTGAAACTGCCCATTCCTTGCAGGAGTATAGCAGACCAGTCACAGACCTCGTGTGTGGAGGAAAGACGAACACCTGCGGACGTCGTCGTTCTGCGAAATTCTTTTTCTAGTATCCTCTGCAGCTAGCCCGCGGGCATGTGGGACACGTTGGCAAACACAGCCGGCCGCGATCTGTCCGAGCTGAAAACACAGCACCAGATGCCCCGTCCTCTGGCTGTGCGGGTCCGATCTGGACGCAAACAGCGGCCTTTGTGGGTGGCGCGTGGCGAATCTGCCCCGGTAGCGGACGCCCACGCCGCCTTTGAAAACGGACTTCCGCGGACCGGACTCGGCAGTACAGCGCCGGGCTAGCGGCAGTGATGCGGACGGACGCGTGGAACGACCCGACGCAAAGATTCATTCATCACGGATCGGAGCCCGTCTCCTGCCCGGTATGATAGATTACCTTGTTTTGCTACAGAACGTGGAAATTCCTGTGTTGTGGGTAGAAAAAAAGCATGGGAACTGTACGCTGCGTCTGCCGCAAAAGGCAGGTTGTCGAGACCATTAGCAGCTGGGCAGGCAGACGGCCGATAAAGCGGAAAACGCCGTAGTGAGGCGTACGTCCGCACCTCGCTCCTTGCTGGCCACAATGGGGGGTGGGAGCCGCCTTGCATTCACCATATTTTACGCTTTCAGAGAAAAAAGAGGGAGCCGAGTCGGCCACGGCTGTTGCTGTATCATGTGATTCAATACCCCCACGCCCCCTGTCTGAATGCGACATTAATATCTCATACCGTATTGGATTTATTTCCAGAAGAACGGAAAAAAAGTAGTAAAAGCCGGCCACTGTGAAGATCAGTTTGGCTTCCGGAGAGATGTAGGAACATGCGAGGCAATGCTGACCTTACGTTTATCGTAGAAGTTAGGGGGAAGAAAGGCAAGCTTGCACTTGTTGTTTGAGACAAGGCTTTTACAATACTGACTGGAATACAATCTTTGAAATTCTGAAGGTAACAGGGTCAAATTAAAGCGAGAGAAAAGTTTACTACAACTCGCAAAGCAAACAGTTTTCAGTTTCAGGAGTCGAAGGACATGAAAGGGAAACAGAAGTTGAGAAGAAAGTGAAACAGAGTTGCAGCCTATGCCCGATGTTATTCACCTTTTACGTTCAGCAAGCAACGAAGGAAACCAAGGAGAAATTTTGAAAGGGAGTTAAGATCGGGAAAGAAAAAATAAAATATTTCGGGCTGCCTATTGCATTGTAATTTTATCACAGGCAGCAAAGAATTTGGAAGAGCTGTAAGTAGGCTGTTTAGGTTTTTATGTTGGTAACTCCACGTAACGCTCTATATGAAAATCACTGACTGTGCTGTGTGAAGTCTGTGGCTGGTTTCCATTGTTGGAATATTTGCTATTGTAGTGTTGGGCAGATGGATGTGAACAGTGCGTAGCGTTGCGCAGTTGGAGGTGAGCCGCCAGCAGTGGTGGATGTGGGGAGAGAGATGGCAGAGTTTTGAGAGCGGATGATCTGGACGTGTATCCATCAGAGACAGTAAATTTGTAATACTGGATGTCATGAACTGATATATATATATATATATATATATATATATATATATATATATATAATGACTTTTCAACACTATTAAGGTAAAGACATTGATTATTCTCTATCAAAATCTTTCATTTGCTAACTATGCCTATCAGTAGTTAGTGCCTTCAGTAGTTAGAATCTTTTACTTAGCTGGCAGTAGTGGCGCTCGCTGTATTGCAGTAGTTCGAGTAACGAAGATTGTTGCGAGGTAAGTGATTTGTGAAAGGTACAGGTTATTGTTAGTCAGGGCCATTCTTTTGTAGAGATTATTGAAAGTCAGATTGCGTTGCGCTAAGAAATATTGTGTGTCAGTTTATTGATGATCTAAGTAAGTAAAGAGAGAAATGTCTGTGCACGTTCAGTTTTCCTCAGCTGTTTGAAAATCAAATAAAGTAAGGAGTTTATCAGCACAGTAATTCACTAAGTTTTCTAAGGGGACGTTTCATATGTCGACCCTTAGCCGAGGATACGTCACTGGAATCTTCTGATTTTTTCTTGTAGTTTGTGTAATTAGTGTAGCTATTGTTTATTGCTAGCGCGTAATTATAGAGAGAATTTCCTTTGTAGTTGTAGTTTTTCATTGCTGTACAGTAAAACAGTTGTGGCATGCATGTAGATTTGCACCAAGTATTTCGCAGCTGCGCTTGCAATTAACTAGATATTATTTTCAGTGCTATGCCAATGTGTTTTCTTGTTTTTGCTCTTTAAATTGTACTTTTCTTGTTATCGTGTGAAATACGTGATAATTATGGCGTGTGAAAAACGTAACACTAGGCTCCAAAGTAAATTGAGAAATGGTAGTGACAACGAGCGTAGCTTATCAGCACCACAGTGTAATGATTTAACAGACATTCAAAGTAATAATTTGGTAACTGTGCGTAGGGAAATGGGGAGGGCGGCAAATAATGGTGTAGACAGTGAAACAATTAGTGAAAAGGGAAGCATTATCGATCGATCGGTCGGCAACAGCTCGCCTCAGGAATCCGAAATGACAGGACACAATCTTGCAAATACTGTAGATTCAGGTTTTGGGTCCTCACCGTATTCTCAAATAAGTCAAGACACATTTTCTGCTTGTCAAAATGTGAATGTTGCCGGTGCAAATGCACTGCCGAAAAGCATAGACGAACTGATTCCAGACACTAATACATTATTATTGCAATTAATGCAACAAATGAAACAAAATCAGAGACAAACACGGCAACAGTTAGACACAATGGAACAAAATCTTCAAAAGTTTGACACAGTGGAACAACACCATAGACAAACACAGCAACAGTTAGACGCAATGGAACCTAATCAAAAACAAACACAGCAACAGCTTCAAAAGTTAGACTCAATGGAACAAACGCTTGAACAAACACGTGAAGGTTTAACTGCTGAGTTACTTAAAATCGAATCGCAATGTCAAAAAGTATGTAATGACGTAAAAACACAAATTTGTGAGTATGTTCAACCTATTTTTTCGCGTCATGAAAATGCATTACAGAATCACGAAGCAGCCATAAAAGAACTGCAAACTATTGTTCATGAAAATCACGAGACCTTGCGGGCTAAAATTGACTCCAGTGCATCTACCGATTCGGTTACGCAACTTGCAAAAACTCAGGAAAACTTAAAGGACACAGTAGATACTCTGAAAATTGGTTCAGAAAGACAGATGGAGGAAATTAGTTCATTATCAGAGAAAGTAGTCGAACTTTCGGATCAGCTAAATAATTTATCTACGAAGGTAGATGATACTCTGAATGACACAAGACCGGTAGTCTTTAATGACACAGGAGTGCGAACAAATTAGAAAATTCAAACAAAATCAGAATTAAATCAATACACAGTACCAAAGAGAAATCCGGGAAGTACAAGATCAGTTGACACAGGTAATACAAGAATTACATATTTCAGAGGACACTCGCGCTCCAATACGGGAAGAGGGAGATAGAAATACGGGACAGCCACAAAATAATAACACAGGGAACTTCGGAAATTATGAAAGAAATTGGCAAGGTACACCGAATTTTGAGATGGAACCGCCGAAACGACGTAACAATGACCGACATGCGACTCGCCGACATGATGATTTTGACTATAAGCTGTTTATTACTACACGTAAATTCAAAACATTTAAGAATTCTGGCAACGACATTCATCCACAAGCATGGCTTCATCAATTCTCTAATTGTTTTCCTCCAACTGGTCATTAGAGCACAGATTAGAATTTATGTATGGCTATTTAGAGAATGAACCAGCTATAAGAATGCAATCAGTCATTCACGATTGTCACAGTGAAGGAGAATTTTATCATGCCTTCCTCTCAGCATATTGGTCTGAAGCTACATAAGACCGAGTAAAACATAGCATCATAATGATGAAACATTTCGAACAATCTGAATTTTCCAGTCTTGTGAAATATTTTGAAGACGTGTTGCACAAGAATCAGTACCTGTCAAACCCATACAGCCCCTCAGAACACATCCGCATTTGCTTAATCAAGTTGCCTGAATATTTACGACATATTATTTTGGCAGGGCGTTGCAAAGACGACATTGAAGCTTTTCAGGGACTGTTACAAGAATTGGAAATTGATACTGAGAATCGCGGAACGCGAAAACAGGAACACAACAATTACAGGTCACATCCGTTACAATTCCGCAATGACAGAAATAACAACTGGACACGACAAGGCTATTCTTACAACGGAAATCGTGACCAAAACAGACACTACTCATATGACAAATATGACAAACGTTGGCAGAGTAGCAATAGTTACAGAGAACGATCGCATTTCCATAGTAATGACTATTTGATCAATGCATTCTTCCTGTGATGACGTACGGATGCGAGACATGGACACAGAACTCATTCACAAAAGGGAAACTTGGGACAGCACAGAGAGCTATGGAGAGATCAATGCTGGGCTATACAAGAAAGGACAGGAAAAGGGCAGATGACATCCGGTCTGTGACGAAGGTTAATGACATCTTAGAGAGAGTAGGTTCCTTGAAATGGCAGTGGGCTGGCCACATCGCAAGAAGAAAAGACAACAGATGGACGAAGCTAGTACTGGAGTGGAGTCCGAGAGAGCACCGGAGGCCTAGAGGAAGACCACCAGACAGATGGAACAAAGACATCAAGAAGATCGTTGGTAACACCTGGCAGAGAACTGCCCAAGACCGTCCCACTTGGAGAAGACCTCTGAAAGCCTACCTGAATCCACGACTCGAAGAGGCCACATCATCTAATGATTGAATTGGCTGATGATGATGATGATGACTATGGCAGAGACGCTCAGAGAAACAGACAATATGGGAACCAAAATAATTATTATCAAGGGAGACAGAATAACTTCAGACGCAAAGGACCACCGCGCAGTTACGATTCCGGGAGAAATTCTCCACCACATGACTATGTAAACTACCGACAAAACGACAGACCCGAATTTCATCAGAACTGGCGGGATTCAAACAGGGCCCTCTCGACAAAGTGAATTTGTAGAAGCTAGGTCTCCTAATCCTAATAACGATGCGCGCCAACAAAGAGACAGACAATGACTCGCACCGCAGGCAGCCACGTGCGCCGGCTGGCTCAGAGAAAAATAACATAGACGCTAACCTTGAGAAAAATTCCAGTATTCTTTATCGACGTATATCGCATGATAATTGCGTTCAGGTTGAAACTCTGCATACTAGGAAGAGTAAAGGATTGCACCACATTTCACATGTAAAACCGTTTATTGAAAGATAATCTGCTTTTTAACTTAGTCTTTAGGCAAGGGCTGAGTGCACCCCACTTGCCAACAGCGCTCGGCAGACCATTTGGTCACCCATCCAAATGCTAGCCCACCCTGACAGCCCTTAACTTCGGTGATCTGAAGGGAACTGGTGTTACCACTGCGGCAAGGCCGTTGGCACACAACTGGAGCTCATCCACATTGAACTATTACTCCAAAAGTCTTATCGTTGTTCACAAGCGCTTTGCTATTTTATTAAAAAAATCGCTTATCATAAGAGATATTTCCTCGGTAGTCATCTTGGTTTGTTATCAGGTAATTATACGTCTCCACTTTATTAAAAATCACAGCAAAATCTTGCATTTATGCTGATCCACTTTCTGCCCTTAGGTGGCCACCTCCAGTTCCAAGTAGCCTGATCCATCGCACGGCATTGCAGACTCACAGTATCGCATTGTACTACCCTTTATGTACAGTGGCATATCGATGGAACCAGGTGAGACCTTCCAAAATTCCCAGATCTTCTCCTCTAGAAGAAGTGTACCGAATGAGCTGCCATCCACTGAGGGCTCTCACAAACTTCACGGCGCCAGTTGAGTGACTGTCTTAGAGCGAAAAAAAAAAAAAGCGCCACAGGAGGATAAAAGGTAGAAATTGCTAAACAAGCTATTTGAACCTGATGAAAGAATTAATCTTATGACAACAAGGACTGGTGAGGACAAGAAATTGCTAAAAGCAAGAACAAGGACATGCCTACTTCAGATATCATTAGCGTTCTACTCAAAAGCAGGTTTTCACGGGGTAACGCTCCATGCTCTCTTGTCTTCAGCCACCCACTTTAGATCCGCGTAATGTCCGCTTCCCTTCTTGTTGTCTATCACATTGTATCACCTCCTTTTCTAAATCTCCTCTCAAAACTTCTACTTACAAATCGTCTGTTATCAAGCATTCCTGTCTCAACAAATGTCCCACCCAGTACTTCTTCCTTTTTCTTACAAGCTGCAGCAGCCTGAGGAGAATGATGAAAACTGTCTTTGCATGAACTAATAGAAACGATAGAACTAATCAAAAAGAAATCAAGAGTGGTTCCAGCACCTTGTTCATAAAAGATCGGCCCATGACAGTTGTGCCACAGAAATCATTATTTTTTGCGCGTAAACTGCAACTTGGATACTGATGATGAATAGGTCTTTAATTAACATTCAGACTTCTGTGTAGCCCATGTTACGCTAACAGGTAGAAGTTCGCCAAAAAATTATTTACTGCCAATAAAGTTTTTGGGTTTTACCGTGTTAACTGATGCAGCGATGTAATTTTACTTACTGTCAATAAAACATATTTTGAAAATGTTAGTACTTTATCTTGTTTACTCATTATTGTGGCCCATGATATGTGTAATGGTGCCCTAATAGGTGTGTAAACTTGCCCCAACCCAGTGCACATTTATGCACTCGACGTGAGACTACATAAAAATTATTTTGCACTCACAAAAGTAATGTTGAGTTAGAATTATATACACGAAGTTATACTTAAATAACAATGTCATAAGACTAAACAATTTTAAAGACAAATCTAATCAATAAAATTTAAAAAAATTCCGAAAAGAAATCTACGTAAATGTGCCTTGGTCTCCGCTGCCTGAGAGGAAGGCTCCAATCACCATACACCCTGTGCTCTGATCATTGAGCTCTGGGAAATAGTGTAATGGCTATAGTCGAACTAAGAGCAGCTTTCTACAAACAGAAAAGACAATTTAGATGTAGAAATAACATTTTGATGCTTAATTTGAGGTCCTATTGCGCCTTTTGCGCCTTGCTGCAAGTGGGGAGCATAGATCGGAATACAGTCGCCTTTGGATGCCACGTGGGGATGCAGCGAACAAGATGGCCGGCTCTGATTGGGAGAGTAAAACGTGTGTGTGTGTGTGTGTGTGTGTGTGTGTGTGTGTGTGTTGGCTTAGAAGCTCTCTTACTGGCCTACACTCCTGGAAATTGAAATAAGAACACCGTGAATTCATTGTCCCAGGAAGGGGAAACTTTATTGACACATTCCTGGGGTCAGATACATCACATGAACACACTGACCGAACCACAGGCACATAGTCACAGGCAACAGAGCATGCACAATGTCGGCACTAGTACAGTGTATATCCACCTTTCGCAGCAATGCAGGCTGCTATTCTCCCATGGAGACGATCGTTGAGATGCTGGATGTAGTCCTGTGGAACGGCTTGCCATGCCATTTCCACCTGGCGCCTCAGTTGGACCAGCGTTCGTGCTGGACGTGCAGACCGCGTGAGACGACGCTTCATCCAGTCCCGAACATGCTCAATGGGGGACAGATCCGGAGATCTTGCTGGCCAGGGTAGTTGACTTACACCTTCTAGAGCACGTTGGGTGGCACGGGATACATGCGGACGTGCATTGTCCTGTTGGAACAGCAAGTTCCCTTGCCGGTCTAGGAATGGTAGAACGATGGGTTCGATGACGGTTTGGATGTACCGTGCACGATTCAGTGTCCCCTCGACGATCACCAGTGGTGTACGGCCAGTGTAGGAGATCGCTCCCCACACCATGATGCCGGGTGTTGGCCCTGTGTGCCTCGGTCGTATGCAGTCCTGATTGTGGCGCTCACCTGCACGGCGCCAAACACGCATACGACCATCATTGGCACCAAGGCAGAAGCGACTCTCATCGCTGAAGACGACACGTCTCCATTCGTCCCTCCATTCACGCCTGTCGCGACACCACTGGAGGCGGTCTGCACGATGTTGGGGCGTGAGCGGAAGACGGCCTAACGGTGTGCGGGACCGTAGCCCAGCTTCATGGAGACGGTTGCGAATGGTCCTCGCCGATACCCCAGGAGCAACAGTGTCCCTAATTTGCTGGGAAGTGGCGGTGCGGTCCCCTACGGCACTGCGTAGGATCCTACGGTCTTGGCGTGCATCCGTGCGTCGCTGCGGTCCGGTCCCAGGTCGACGGGCACGTGCACCTTCCGCCGACCACTGGCGACAACATCGATGTACTGTGGATACCTCACGCCCCACGTGTTGAGCAATTCGGCGGTACGTCCACCCGGCCTCCCGCATGCCCACTATACGCCCTCGCTCAAAGTCCGTCAACTGCACATACGGTTCACGTCCACGCTGTCGCGGCATGCGACCAGTGTTAAAGACTGCGATGGAGCTCCGTATGCCACGGCAAACTGGCTGATACTGACGGCGGCGGTGCACAAATGCTGCGCAGCTAGCGCCATTCGACGGCCAACACCGCGGTTCCTGGTGTGTCCGCTGTGCCGTGCGTGTGATCATTGCTTGTACAGCCCTCTCGCAGTGCCCGGAGCAAGTATGGTGGGTCTGACACACCGGTGTCAATGTGTTCTTTTTTCCATTTCCAGGAGTGTATTTCCAAGAAAGACGTGTGGCCGAGAGATCCACCCAACCAGCTCCTACATGTATGCAACCTGCGTGGTTGATTCCACTAGAACGTCTACAATGGTCTATAAAGAAATACTGCTCAGATATATTAGTTTATCCACCTTTACCTGCCTATACCTACGCTTTCCTTTCCTATTTTTCAAATATTTATTTTTTCTTTGAAATGACATCACCAGATTACGTTTTCTTTGCACCAGTAAAATGGCGATGTTGTCAAACAACTACTGAAGATTCATCTGTACATTTTACTAGCCGGCCGCGGTGACCGAGCGGTTCTAGGCGCTTCAGTCCGGAACCACGCGATTGCTACGGTTGCAGGTTCGAATCCTGCCTCGGACATGGATATGTGTGATGTCCTTAGGTTAGTTAGGTTTAGTTCTAGGGGACTGATGACCTCAGATGTTAAGTCCCATAGTGCTCAGAGCCATTTGAACCATTTTTTTACTAAAACAGAAAAAACGAGGGAGATGACTCATACAATTAAAGAATACAGAAGGTGGTTTTTATATTAAGAATTCGTTTTTAAGGAGTAAAGTTTGATTTCAAAGCATGGGTATCGGTGTCGATAAAATATACAAGATATCCCAGGAGGAATGGTAAGTTTTTTTGGATATGACAGGAACAATAATTAGAACCAAAGAAGTACAGTAAACGTGGGCTTTTAACCGCACGCCTTAACAGTTATAAGCACATCTTTGTGTTCGATACTGTGAACAAATCTCTTCTACTGCAAGCTCTTGGCTTTTCATATTCTGAGAGGTGGTAGTATTCACTAAAATAAGAAAAAAATGCAGTAAACTTGGGCTCTAAAGTGAATACCTTAATAGCTGTGAGCATTGGCATTTGCTACTAGAAACACGTCTCTTCTACTGAAAAAAGTGCTCATATCTCTTAAGATACGCGTTTCAGAGTCCATATTTATCAGACTATTTTTTTCTTGGTTTGAATCATACTACCTCCTCCCAAAATATGGATATCTAAGAGACTGGAGTAGAAGAGATTTGTTTCCCAGTGTCGGAGACGAAAAAGTACTCATAGCTCTTAAGGTATAGACTCTAGAGCTCGTCCTTACTAGAATTTTTTTGCTTCGACTGATCGCTCCTGTCATATTCCTGAATATTGACTATTCGTTCTGGGGCACCCTATATAACGCGTCTTTCTTGTATGGTGTACAGCTGTCTACCTTCCATCAGACAAGAAGCAAACGATTGCAGGTATATAACTGCTCTAAGATAACATCCTCCACGAAAAATATCTTCATGAAACAACACAATCTTCCACGAAACTGAACAGAAAGAATACTGTCGTTCAAGGGGATGTGTATACTCTTATATCAAAAGATGACTACTAGGATCTGGAGGGAGGGGGAGAAGCACTTAATTATATGTTAATGTCACTGAAGGGACCCACCAACGTAGATCTCAATATTCAATGCAGACGTACATCTCAAAATGCTGTTATTACCCACTAGGTAATAATCTTAATACTATCGATTATTATGTGGGAAACCGGTACGGATGGGCTGTTAACGAACGTGCACTGCAGACAGCGTGGTGAGTCAATATCTACTATCCTCTGGAACAAATGACTGATATGAAAATGACAATGTTGACAAGAGGTTACCCACTGGCACGTTCTCGACGCACGATGTGATATGTTTTATTCCAGGCTCAGAGAGTTAGAAGCTGAGACTCCAGTAGGGGTCATTCTGACAAGGCTTAATAGTGTTCAGATGTGTCGCTAAACTCGTCAGTCCATAGAAGGCTAATACAGAGTGTCTAGGACAGCCAACGCCCTACCGACTCGAGCTCGTTGCTGGGATCTATTCCTATCCGGCTGGGAGAATAATGGGCCTAGCAGACTAAAGGATCTCAGTCCGTGGGTTTAAGCCATGGCCACTCCTAACTGTTCCTGCGACTGCACATACCTGCTTGAAATTTGGTGAAACGTATAGCAACATATCTTAAGAACCAAGTTTTACTACTATATGTTTAGATTGCAGATCTTCAGCATCCGGTGACGGGTTAGTAGATTTATACAAAAGGTTTAAAATCATAAATTGAAACACAGAAAAAAATGAACGACGCACCACAAAGGAATTGTCCAAGGGGACGCAGATCGATAGATGTGATGTTCATGTGCATACATACAAATGATTACAATTACAGGCCGGCCGGTGTGGCCGCGCGGTTAAAGGCGCTGCAGTCTGGAACCGCACGACCGCTACGGTCGCAGGTTCGAATCCTGCCTCGGGCATGGATGTGTGTGATGTCCTTAGGTTAGTTAGGTTTAAGTAGTTCTAAGTTCTAGGGGACTTATGACCACAGCAGTTGAGTCCCATAGTGCTCAGAGCCATTACAATTACAGAAAAAAAATTGATCATTTCTTCAAGAGAAAGATTTTCACAAACTAAAGAAGTCAGTAACGCGTTGGTCCGTCTCTGGTTCTTATAAAAGTGATCATTCGGCCTCACACTGATTGATAAAGCTGTTGGGTGACTTTCTGAGGGGCGTCGCGCCAAATTCTGTCCAACTGACGCGTTGGATCGTCAGAATCCCGAGCTGGGTGGATGGGCACTTCCCATAGTGCTCCAAACTTTCCCTACTGGGGAGAGACCCTGTGATGTTGATGGTACAGGTAGAATCTGGCAAGCACGATTAGAAGCAGCAGAAACTCTCGCCGTGTGCGGGCATTAACTTGCTAAAAAGTAAGCTCATGATGCCTAGTCATGAAGGGCAACGAAACGGGTGTCTCGTACTGATGTGCTGTATGGGTGCCACAAATGGCAGCCAAAGAGGTCCTGCCATGAAAAAAAACGTCACTCCAGATCATCATTCCTGGTTTCGGGTCGTATAGCTAGCGACAATTAGGTTGATAACCCACCGCTGTCCGAGACGTCGCCAGACATGTCTTCGGTCTGGAATCTCATTGACTGGAGTAGAATTTTCAGTGCTGAGTCCTGCTTCAAATTCAACCCCGATGACACTCGAAGATTAGGCTGGAGGCTGAAAAGGTTACTGTTCTGCCAAGGCTTGTTGGGTACATACTCGCCTGTGGGTAGCCCACGGATGGTGGAATTTGACATATTTAAGGTGCAAATTTTCGGTCGCTTCATTATTTATTTTGGAATCAGGGTTAATCATATCAGTTAGGGTGGGAATAAATTTCGTGTGAAGCTTTAATTACATTTTTTGAGTTTTGGTAAGAATACCGCGTGCATGAATAAGGTATGCTCCACGATTGAGGTAGAACAAAAGAGGCTTGGTTTCCCGGACCGGTATGGTAGTGGATTCATTCTAAATATGCATATCAAATTTATTAAGCGGAATTTCAAGAACCGTGAGTTAGATTTTCAGTTATTTCATGAGTTTGGAACTTGTCAGCAGCTTTGTACAGCCACACTGGCACGTGGTTAATAGAGGGATCTAAACCCATTCTTAGGTAACTCATAATAAATATACGCACCTTCAGTGTGTGAGTACTGTATGAAATGCATTTTTAAATATTATTAAATTTTACCTAGTAAATAGATACCTTTTCATTGTGGGATTCATGGTTTCAGCCACGTGTGAGAGTACAGGGTAAAAATGTACTGTATTATTCAATCAATAGGTTATACAGAATATACTTGTTTAGGCAAATCATTTGGATTTTCTGAAATTGACCACCTTCAAGTATTTCCGCGAATTGTGGCACTTGATCTTATTTAAATCATCCTCTCATGAAATTTATGGCAAATGTGCACGCCTTCAGCGTTCTTTGAATCATTTGTGTGCTTGACATCTTTTTGCAAACTTTGACGAAGGCATAACCGTGGTTTTCTTTGGAAACCTTGTGCCTTACGCGTCCACGCGTCGATCATTTCACATTCTGTCTCTCAGACTTAGCCCAGATACTCTCTGCTGATTAGCCATTGGATTCTGTGATAGTTCCAGCAGTAATAGTACTATATTTTTTCGGTTTCATATGGAATGAGTAAGTGTAAGAACGTGCCTATCGTTTTTCGAATCCCTCTATCCTTTGACCATTGTATCCACCCCGCAACAGTGTCTACATTTGATCCATCAAGATAATTCGTTAAATGTTCTTGTAATGTAGAGGATCACATCAATGTACTAATGCCTTTGTCTTGTCTGGTCTTAGTCCACAAATAATCAAATAACTGATAAACTTTGTTGATCATATATTGGAGTATTTCATGGCTTTAAATTTGCAATCCCACTCCCCATCGTGAATGTGTTTGTGGTAGAGCCAGTTGAAAAGTTCATTGATGAAATTAGACCTATTATATTCCCTTGATTAGTATGCTAAATATGAAAGACAGTTACCCTTTGCACGTTTCTTTAAATGAGGATCAGATGCAAATAGTGATTAGGGCCTAAGGAAAAGTTGAGATTAAATGACAGTTAAATGGAGAGTAAAGTCAACGCTTAAAGGAAAGGGACTGAGGTACGTATATGATATCCTCCATTCCACTAGTAAAAAGAATCCTCCACGCCACTACACATTAAACGTTTCAGTTTCAAAGTTAAAGTTGAAAGGAAAAGTTGAGATTAAATGACAGTTAAATGGAGAGTAAAGTCAACGCTTAAAGGAAAAGGACTGAGGTACGTATATGATATCCTCCATTCCACTAGTAAAAAGAATCCTCCACGCCACTACACATTAAACGTTTCAGTTTCAAAGTAAGGACCTCCGTGCGTAGAAATTTTCATAAACAAGAAAATTAAAAACAATATTATAGATTTGAAGGAATCTCAAACTGAGTAGCAAACGTTATTTGAAAACTTCAGAATCCTACGAAAATCATTCAATCTGTTCATCAATATACGCACTGACTGACGTGGGTATAGAAAATCTACAAGGGCTACAAGAACTGATAAATGACGGAAGATTTCTTACAAGATCTCAATGGCGAATTTCAATGAAATAGTACGACAAAAATCTGATTAGAAATACGCCGTAAATAAAATGCAGGTGGTCAAAACTTAACACTGTGTCTGCCTAGAAGAACAGTGGGTTTCTCGTTAGACACTCTTCCAAAAAAGAACAAGTAGATATTACGGTAAATAAGGATCAGATGGAAATAAAGATGAAAATTTATCTCATGTTAGATTAAACTGATTAATATTAGATTAAATTTAGTAGATTAAGTTCAGTAACACGTTTAGCAAATTAGAAAATTATGATTATCCATACGTAGACAGATGGGGCATTTGATTAACAAAGATCAATGTGAAAATAGAAAAATACGTTGCAGTTATAAAGAAAGCCAAAGCAATGTAAATTCCGAATGGAATGTGGCAGCTATCAAAGACTAGGCGAGAATTTCTAGCAAACGACAATAATAATATAATAGAATATCCTGACTAGCACAAAATTATTTCTTAAAAGCCTTAGAAGTGAGAAGAAAAGTACACAAACAAAATTTTACAAAAGAAGCTAGTCCAAACAATAGAGCAGCAAGGAAACCATACAGAATCTCAAGTTGTATAGCCATTACATTTCGTCACGTAATATAATAAATTACACAATAAGTAATAACAGAGAGAAATTATACATGCATCCAAGATTTGTTTAAATGTAGAGTGTAAGAGATGGATCAGAAACACAGTTAATTCTAAATTTTACCTGGTGGTACACAGTCGAATTAGTTTACGGAAACGTTACTGTATGATTCTTCCCAGACGCATCCTTGTAAATTATCCAAGCACAGATAATTAGTAAGGATAATACTGACATTTAGGAAGTAACGATAGATGATGTGCATGAGCTATTATAGATTCTGTATAAAGATGTAAATGTCCAAGGAGATGAAGGTGTTTCGATAGAAATGGTTAAAGGTAGAGGGAAAGTAACATAAAAGAAACTGGTAGCTTTTTTGCAGAATGTATGCAGAAAAATTACAGCGAATCACAGGAAAGGCGACACAAAAGGCATAAAAAACTGAAGACCTATCAGCGTCTTCTCCTTAATGAGCAAAATATCCATAAAAATTATCGCCAGCCACATCGAGAAACTACTATATCGTAATCAGGCAAAGAAGCAAGCTGGCTTTGGAACTGGATATAGAACGATCTACCAGGAGTGAAGGAGAGTACAGAACGGAGCAACGAATATAAGTTTCCGCTCTATGTATGGTTAATTGATTTTGGGAATGCATTTGATGCAGTTTCAACATAATTATCCCTATAGACACAAGGGATCAATTAAACCTACAACGCCCACTAGACGACATCAAGAAGAGTTGGGCAAAGACATTCCATGCCATCAAAACTAATCTCATCTGTTCTTGTGTAGGTTTTTAGATTCCTAAAAACAGGAAACGGTTAAATATACGCGCGAATGTAATAAGCTATTTCTGTGTCTTCGTTTCGTAAAACTATTATTTTGCTGTATTGAATATAAGCGTCAACAACGAATGGAAGAAAGAGCAAGTTGGAAAGACGACCTTAACATCAATTACAGTAAGAAAAGAAAGAAAGACCCGTTAACGGTAAAGCGTCATCTTACGGATCCAAATGTTTAGAGTTCGATACCCAGTCAGTTCTAGGATTTCTATCTGTCACTTTTCGCTTCTTTCACCTACAGCAATGTTTTTAAACACGATAAAGATTGACATGCACCATGGTACAGAATCAACACTAATGTTTAGGTCCTCCTAGAACTCGGTGGGTTACACAGCTCAAAGGTCTGAGGGAGGCATCGACATGTCATCTCCACCGGGATCTTGCCTAGTAAAGCACTGTGATGTCAAACCAAACATCTGGTTCATGACATCTTCACCTTTTTTTGTTTTTGTTTTTTAAAAAAAACTTTCACAGTGAACACGTTGAAAAGAAAATCGAAGAAACTGTTACTGAAGTGAGAATTAGTTGGCTAATTCCTGTACGTTGCGCAGTTGAAGACTGAATGGCATGTAAAAGAAATAAAAAGAACAGTAAAATTAGCCAATAACTATTCTGGTAAACTGAAAAGGGTTTTCGGGGATAAACTTCCGATGTCCCTGCGAACAGAAGTTTACAGTCAGTGTGTGTTTGTGCAGTTTCGACAAATGACAGTTAGGCATTCACCTGTACTGACTGGGACACAATCTCATACTTAGATCAGTGGTGGTTCATAACCATACGTTCACAGTTATCTCACGAACTGCTCGTTTTCTGACCTATGTTCGCGGGAACTTTTTGCTTCTATTACCGTATACAGTCACCTGTGCCAGTTTCCGCTGATAAGTATAATATAATACATTCAGAAAAACAGTCTAGATAGCACAAACCACTTTTATTGGTGACCGGTTTCAGTCCAAAGGCGGACCGTCTTCAGACTGTACTCCACGGTTGATGTGTGGAGACAGATCCACGGACCAGGCACTGCAGAAGCCTCCAGAGGCTGTCAAATGCTCTGGGACTTGAACTGAAACCTGTCACCGATAAACTTGATTTGTGCGATCTGGACTGTTTCAATAAGTACAATTGTGAAAATAGATCGCTGTTTCTCCCGAAATGTATTCGAAGGTATGCAACTGTGGTATAGCCTGCATACTAAACTAAGTGTGTAGCTAAGAATGGATGGAATAAGGCAGAAAGTAGGTAATTTTGGTTAATGGTAGAATCTTCGTTAAGGCGTGTGTGCACGAGTAAGTAAATTCCCGCAAGTCGCTTGTAGAAGCTGATTCTGCAATTTGTTTAATGTGGAAACACCTCCACCAAGTCAACTTCTAGGAGCAGCTTTCACGAGTTACTGGAAACAGTTTCTTGCGTTTTGTTTCGTTTGCTTGGCGAAAATGGCAGCAGCAAGACAGGTGGACCGAAATAAATGCAACACTGGACTCCCATTGGCCATCGGTAGCCAAGGAAGTGCAAAACGAATTTACCGGTTACTTTCGTTCGCCAGAAACAGAGTAGCATGGTAAAACAGGCATTTTTAAATTTTAGCTGTGTTTTTCATGTTACGTTAAACATGAAAGCGTTACATTTCTAATAACAGTAGTACAAATCGAAGAGTAATTGCAAGCCGATCTCGTGGTCTGTTTTCGAAACTTGAGCATATGATAAGCATGTGTTCAGAACAAATATGATATTCTCCGAAAGTTTTCAATCTGAGTGAAGCCCTCAGATTTTAGTTCATTCAACACTGTTTCTGGAAATGCTCAATATTTGCATCTCTGTATCCATATGAACATGCAAACACTCCTTTCTTTCACAATTTTACGCAATTTGATAAAAATAATAATACAACGATAGTGAGAGGTGCTTTGGTTTTTAAGCACAGCGTTGTAAACTTCCACTTGCTTATGCCACTATGCGGCTCTAGTGGAAACACTATTGAAGGTACTTGCAGCAAAACATCTTGCCGAGAACCGAGAAAATTTTCATCCTACGTATAATCACTAAGTGGGTCGAAGGCTCCTATCCAGTCACTCGTTGGCCAGTCTGGTGTGACGGCAGTGGGCAGCAAAAGGAAAGCTGAAGTTTTAAATTTCGCTTTCAAGGACTCTCTCAAGCAGAAGGATGGTACGACTATACCGTCGTTTGACAGTCGCACAGACACTCACATGTAGAACGTAGTAATAGGCATGCCTCGCGCACTGAAGGTACTGGAGTCATCAGGTGAGGAGGGAATGCTAATTCGGTTTTACAGATAGTACCCAACGACACTGGAGCATTAGCTAGCTTAATTACGGTATATAAGAAGGGTGAAAAAACGGATCTGCAAATTTACAGGCGAATATCCTTAACATTCGGAGGAAGGCAATGGCAAACCCACCTACCTTGTCTAGTAAAGCGGTGCGGGTCTCCCGCATCGTTCCCCTACGCTCTGTAAAGAAACATGGGACTTCATTTCATTTTTTACATCCTTAACATTGGTTTGTTGAAGAATTCTTGATTGTATTCTCACTTCTAATACAATAAATTTCGTTGAGACGGGAAAGCCGGACAAGGTGGCCGAGCGGTTCTAGGCGCTACAGTCTGGAACCGCGCGACCGCTACGGTAGCAGGTTCGAATCCTGTCTCGGGCATGGATGTGTGTGACGTCCTTAGGTTAGTTAAGTTTAAGTAATTCTGAATTCTAGGGGACTGGTGACCTCAGAAGTTAAGTCCCATAGTGCTCAGAGCCATTTATTGAGACGGGAAAGTATCTGTCCAAAAAACACCACTGATATAGAAAGTACGCCTCGTGCAAAATTCAGGTCGCTCTTTTCTCACATGGTATCTTGCGAACTACATTCCTACATTCAAGGAAAGCGTTTGAAACAGTAGCTCACCACAGGCTGTTAACGAAGATAGGAGCATACGGAATGGGTTGCCAGGTATGTGAGCGGCTCAAAGACTTCTTAGGTAATAGCACTCAGTATGTTGTCTTCGACGGCGAGTGTTCGTCAGAGACAAGAATGTCGTCAGGAGTATCCCAGGGAAGTGTGACAGCGCCACTCTTATTCTCTAACTACATGAGTGATCTGACGGATACAGTGAGCAGCAGTCTGTCACCGTTTGTTGATAATGGTGTCTTGTACAGAAAGGTGTCGCCGTTGAGTGGCTGTAGGAGGACACAAAATGAGTTTCACAAAATTTCTACTTTGTACGACGAATGACATCTTGTTCTAAATACAGAAAGATGTTTTTTAATGTAGATGAGTAGGAAAAACAATCCTGTAATGTTCGAAAACAGCATCTGTCGTGTGCTGCTTGACACAGTCAGGTCGATTAAATATCTAGACGTAACGTTGAATAGCGATGTGAAATTAATCGAACATGTAAGGATGGTAGCAGGGAATCTGAATGACTGACTTAGCTTTATTGAGAGAATTATAGGAATGTGCGGTTCATATGTAAAGGACACCGCATATAGCACACTAGTGCGACCCATTCTTGAGTACTGCTCAAGTGTTTGGGACCCCACCAAGGCGGATTACAGGAAAACAGAGAAGCAATTCAGAAGGATGTTGTCAGATTTGTTATCGTTAAGTTCGATCATCACGTAAGTGTCACAGAGACGCTTCGTGAAATCAAATGGGAATCCCTGGAGAGAAGACGGCTTACTTTTCACGGAAAGCTACTCAGAAAATTTAGAGAACCAGCATTTGAAGCTGACTATAGAGCGATTCTACGGACGCCAACTTAAATTTCGCATAAGGTTCAGAAAGATAAGATTAGAGAGATTATGACTCGTGCGATCAACACTACTGGTCATAAAAATTGCCACATCACGAAGATGATGTGCTACAGACGCGAAATTTAACCGACAGGAAGAAGATGCTGTGATAGGCAAATGATTAGCTTTACAGAGCATTCACACTAGGTTGGCGCCGGTGGCGACACCTACAACGTGCTGACATGAGGAAAGTTTCCAACCGATTTCTGATACACAAGCAGCAGTTGACCGGCGTTTCCTGGTGAAACGTTGTTGTGATGCCTCGTGTAAAGAGGAGAAATGCTTACCATCACGTTTCCGACTTTGATAAAGGTCGGATTGTAGCCTATCGCGATAGCGGTTTATCGTATCGCGACATTGCTGCTCGCGTTGGTCGAGATCCAATGACTGTTAGCAGAATATGGAATCGGTGGGTTCAGGAGGGTAATACGGTGCGCCGTGCTGGATCCCAACGGCCTCGTATCACAAGCAGTCGAGATGACAGGCATCATATCCTCATGGCTGTAACGGATAGTGCAGCCACGTCTCGATCCCTGAGTCAAAAGATGGCGACGTTTGCAAGAAAAAATGGTTCAAATGGCTCTGAGCACTATGGGACTCAACATCTTAGGTCATAAGTCCCCTAGAACTTAGAACTACTTAAACCTAACTAACCTAAGGACACACACCCATGTCCGAGGCAGGATTCGAACCTGCGACCGTAGCAGTCCCGCGGTTCCGGACTGCAGCGCCAGAACCGCTAGACCACCGCGGCCGGCGTTTGCAAGACAACAACCATCTGCACGAACAGTTCGACAACGTTTGCAGCAGCATGGACTATCAGGTCGGAGACCATGGCTGCGGTTACCCTTGACGTTGCATCACAGACAGGAGCGCCTGCGATGTTTTACTCAACGACGAACCTGGGTGCACGAATGGCAAAACGTCATTTTTTCGGATGAATCCAGGTTCTGTTTACAGCGTCATGATGGTCGCATCCGTGTTTGGCGACATCGCGGCGAACGCACATTGGAAGTGTGTATTCGTCATCGCCATACTGGCGTATCACCCGGCGTGATGGTATGGGGTGCCATTGGTTACACGTCTCGGTCACCTCTTGTTGGCATTGACGACACTTTGAACAGTGCACGTTGCATTTCAGATGTGTTACCCGTGGCTCTACCCTTCATTCGATCCCTGCGGAACCCAACATTTCAGTAGGATAATGCATGGCCGCATGTTGGAGGCCCTGTACGGGCTTTTCTGGATACAGAAAATGTTCGACTGCTGCCCTCACCAGCACATTCTCCGGATCTCTCACCAATTGAAAACGTCTGGTCAATTGTGGCCGAGCAACTGGCTCGTCACAATACGCCAGTCACTACTCTTGATGAACTGTGGTATCGTGTTGAAGCTGCATGGGCAGCTGTACCTGTACGCGCCATCCAAGCTGTGTTTGACTCAATGCCCAGGCGTATCAAGGCCGTTATTACGTGCAGAGGTGGTTGTTCTGGATACTGATTTCTCAGGATCTATGCACCCAAATTGCGTGAAAATGTAATTACATGTTATTATAATTGCGTAGGCTTCCACGGCCAGAGACAGTCGACATAAAAGTTTTCTGGGTTTGGTACCGCGTAATAATGTAAAAACTACTGCTGCTATAGAAAAGCCAACGTTTCGGCCACGATTGTAGCGGCCTTCTTCTGGGTTGTGGCCGAAACGTTGGCTTTTCTATAGCAGCAGTTGTTTTTACATTATGACTCGGTACCAAACCCAGAAAACTTTAATGTCGACTAATCACATGTTAGTTCTAGTATAATATATTTGTCCAATGAATACCCGTTTATGATCTGCATTTCTTCTTGGTGTAGCAACTTTAATGGCCAGTAGTGTAGATAGTTATTTTCCCTCTCGCTCGTTTGCGAATGGAACAGGGAAGGGAAGGACATGGTGCCCGACGTGAAACACCGTAAAGTGGCTTGCGGTGTAGGTGTGAAGGCGTAGGCGTAGATATACGAATTTCTGAAATTAACGTGCCCAAGCAACTTACAGAAGTAAACTTGTCCAAGTTTCGTTCTAATGCAGACACGTCAACAAGTAAACGGAATGGGTATTCAATAAGTAATGGAACACATTCTTTTTCTCGGACAGTTTCGGTTAAAATACTCTTGATGAACTGTGGTATCGTGTTGAAGCTGCATGGGCAGCTGTACCTGTACGCGCCATCCAAGCTGTGTTTGACTCAATGCCCAGGCGTATCAAGGCCGTTATTACGTGCAGAGGTGGTTGTTCTGGATACTGATTTCTCAGGATCTATGCACCCAAATTGCGTGAAAATGTAATAGATGTTATTATAATTGCGTAGGCTTCCACGGCCAGAGACAGTCGACATAAAAGTTTTCTGGGTTTGGTACCGCGTCATAATGTAAAAACTACTGCTGCTATAGAAAAGCCAACGTTTCGGCCACGATTGTAGCGGCCTTCTTCTGGGTTGTGGCCGAAACGTTGGCTTTTCTATAGCAGCAGTTGTTTTTACATTATGACGCGGTACCAAACCCAGAAAACTTTAATGTCGACTAATCACATGTTAGTTCTAGTATAATATATTTGTCCAATGAATACCCGTTTATGATCTGCATTTCTTCTTGGTGTAGCAACTTTAATGGCCAGTAGTGTAGATAGTTATTTTCCCTCTCGCTCGTTTGCGAATGGAACAGGGAAGGGAAGGACATGGTGCCCGACGTGAAACACCGTAAAGTGGCTTGCGGTGTAGGTGTGAAGGCGTAGGCGTAGATATACGAATTTCTGAAATTAACGTGCCCAAGCAACTTACAGAAGTAAACTTGTCCAAGTTCCGTTCTAATGCAGACACGTCAACAAGTAAACGGAATGGGTATTCAATAAGTAATGGAACACATTATTTTTCTCGGACAGTTTCGGTTAAAATAATGTGGAATTTCTTGTAGCACATTGTGATTTATTCTCGTTTCAGCTACCACAGTTCCAAGAAATTCCAATAGTTGGTGGCGCTAAACGTAGCCTTCAAAATGGTGTCAGTAACGGAGGTGCATTCCAAGCAAACAGCTGTCATGGATTTTTTTTTTTTTTGCCTGATAAGCAGTACATCGAAGATATTCACAGGCTCTTGTAGAATGTCTACGGAGACCTGGCAGCGAACAAAAGCACGGCAAGTCGCTGGGCGAGCTCACAAAATTTCATTGGACTGTTCTTCCTGACCCACCCTACAGCCGGAGTCTTGCACCTATTGACTTGCATCTGTTTTCTCCAATGATGGACGTACTCCGCGGGAAGCAGTACATAGACGGTGAGGAGGTTATTGGTGGAGCGAGACGTTGGCTCCGACGTCGACCAGTAGAGTGGCTCCACGCGGGCATACAGGTCCTCACAGTAAGGTGGCGCAATGCAGTCGCATTGAACGGAGATTATGTTGAAAAATTGACCAGATGCGAGTAGAATTAGTGCACAGAGGGTTCCGTACAAACTTAATTATATGTATAGGTAGTTCATCCATTCCGGGAAACGAGAATCTCGACCATTTTTGCCTGTTATCGACACTTATAGTAGCAAAATATCGGTCCGAGGGATTCCAAGACTTTCGAGAATGTTTTAAATTCAATAATACACACATCAAAAAAAGTACAGCATCATCTCGGTTCCGAGAGTTCCGGAACCTGCACAGAAAATTGGAATAGAAATCAAGATAAACATTATTTCCGACCTTTTCATTGCTCATGAAAACCACACATTGCATGCTGTACCACCATACAGCGAGACCTTCAGAGGTGGTGGTCCAGATTGCTGTACACACCGGTACCTCTAATACCCAGTAGCACGTCCTCTTACATTGATGCATGCCAGTATTCGTCTTGGCATACTATCCACAAGTACATCAAGGCACTGTTGGTCCAGATTGTCCCACTCCTCAACGGCGATTCAGTGTACATCCCTCAGAGTGGTTGGTGGATGACGTCATCCACAAAATGCGCTTTTCAACCAATCCCTGGCAATATTGATAGGGTTCATGTCTGGAGAACAATCTGGCTACTCTTGTCGTGCGACGTCGTTATCCTGAAGGAAGTCATTCACAAGATGTGCACGATGGGGGCGCGAATTTTCCTTCCTGAAGACGAATGCCTCGCCAATATGCTGCCGATATGATTACACTGTCGGTCGGAGGATGGCATTCACGTATCGTACAGCCGTTACGGCGCCTTCCATGACCACTAGCTGCTTACATCGGGCCCACATAATGGCACCCTAAAAAACAGCAGGGAACCTCCACCTTGCTGCACTCGCTGGACAGTGTGTCTAAGGAGTTCCGCCTGACCGGGTTGCCTCCAAACACAACGTGATCCCAATCCTGAGCGGTCCATTCGGCATGTTGTTGGGCTCATCTGTAACGCGTTGCATTGTGTCGTGGTTGCAAAGATGGACCACTTCATGGACGTCGGGAGAGAAGTTGGGGATCATGCAGCTTACTGCGCACAATTTGAGTTGTAACACATGGTGGCGCTGCCGTCAGAGTTTCTGCGAGCCATAATCCGTAGTTTGCGGTCATCCACTGCAGTAGTAGCCCTTGCGTGGCCTGAGCGAGGCAGGTCATCGAGACTTCCTGTCTCTCTGTATCTTCTCCATGTCCGAACAACCTCGCTTCGGTTCACTCCGAGACGCCCGGACACTTCCCTTGTTGAGAGCCCTTCCTGTCACAAAGTAACAACGCGGACGCGATCGAATCGCGTTATTGACCGTCTAGGCATGGTTGAAGTAGAGGCAACACTAGCCGTGTATCTCCTTCTTGGTGGAATGACTGGAACTGATCGGCTGTCGAACCCCTTCCGTCTAATACGCGCTGGTCATGCACGGTTGTTTACATCTTTGGGTGGCTTTAGTGACATCTCTGAACAGTGAAGGGGCCTGTGTCTCTGATAGAATATCCACAGTCAACCTCCAACTTCAGCAGTTCTGGGAACTGGGGTGAGGCAAAACTTTTTTGATGTGTGTTTAAAAGTGTCGTACAATCATGCAAGAGGAAGGCGACCATTATTATAATAATCAGCAGTTCTGCATTCAGGCTGACTGGATCCCAATGGTAAAAGTCAAGCATCAGGCGAGGAATGACTTTGTTGCTCTTATGAGACCTTTGGAAATTTATCCATCATCAGATACCCGGGAGCGATTAATGCACGTAGATGTGGCGTTTCCAGTCGTAAGTAAAGGAAACATTCGCAGAGTAGTCTGCGAAACGCCACATCTACGTGCAGTAATCGCCTGAATGCAGAACTGTTGACTGTTTTAATTTCGAGTTTCACACCGGAAAATCAAATGAGGAAAGAAATATTAATTTCGTAAGGTATGGTTAAAGTTTTCGGATTTTCTCCTTTACTTGTACTGCGAAACCTTGCTTCTTTCCGAATTTCATGATTCTAGGCCAATAGTAAGTATACTATTGGTTTTGATGAGTGAGATTGCGAGTATCAAAATTTGAGCCATATCTTTTGATTACATTGACCTGCGAGCTTGAACGTATTGCACCGCCAAGGGACGATAGACTTCAGTACGTTAAATTTCAACTTGATACGTCTACGGATTACTGAGAAAAAAGGGTTCTTAACAGTCAGGCAGACAGACGAACAGAAAAGTGTTCCTACAAGGGTTCCGTTTTTACGGACTGACGCACATAAGCTTAGCAATAGGGCCTTGTGGCAAGAATAGTGGAGAATAATATGGTGTTCTGGGAACCCCAATTAAACTAAAGTGTTTTCGGAAAAAAAGAAGTGTTGAATTACTTATTGAACGCCCCTCGTACTTGCTAGTGGACATACGCTTTTAAAGGTCACAGCACCGGGTCCGTGTCCGCCAGGGCCGCACCTTTATACAGCGGCAGCCGCGCCGTGTGAAGAGGGCAGTGCCGGTACGGCGCCACACCTGCCCAGCCAAACAGGTTCGGCCCGGGCCAGTGGAGTGTTGGCGCCGCCAGCATCTCGATACGGGGCGGCTACCGGCGGCGATACGTCACACCGCCGTAATGAGCGCCGCGAGCCAACACCTGCCCACCGCAACGCATTCTGACGCCTCCCAGCTATCCCCCTCCCCCCCCCCCCCTTTCACCAGATCGAACTGCCTACTCTATCTGTTCTTCGCGGCGGCTGCTGGGTGCGCGCGCCGGAGACTGTACATCACTAACTCTCTTCCACAGCCATAACTCCCACCGACTTGCCCACTCTGGTCATTACAGTGACTCTGTCCACTCCCTTCCATCAGTCTCTGCTCACGAGCTCTCCAATTTCCTGAAGTTTCACCTTGCCACGCCGCAACTGCGAGTGTCATCCCGAAACGAGAACCGCCTATTTCGTGTGTTGGCTTTGAGTGTCCGAGCCAGATTGTGTTGTTGTGGTATTAACTTTTTATTTTCCTACTCGTTACCCTGCTACAGATAGCAGCAGAAGGAGGACGTTACAAATCGAGGACCGTTTTAACAAAACTCAACAAGCACTTTTTTTTTCGAAATGCTTTTTTTAACAGATTCTGGTCCTTCAGTACGAGTCTCCCACAGTGGCTACAAGAAAATAAACAAAAGTGCATATTTGCCGTTGTAAAATGCCCCTGAATATAGCAAATTTTCGCAAAACTCGACATCTCTATTTTTCAAGGTTCCACAAAACTGAACTATTCCTTCTTTTATACTGCTCGGTTGAAACAAAGAACATAAAATTTAAAAGTTAATTTTAGCAGCCTTTACACTCGCATGTGTTTACCGTCAGGCATTCGCACAACATCTTACTAGATAAACCAACTGTTTGCTAAGCGTTTGTTGGACAAGATTGCATATTGTTCCACTGCATTCTCTGCCACATTTAGGCCCTGTTTTACTACAAGATTAGTAAGTGTTGTAGTGCGCTCTTGTTGGAACATCGTTATTAAGATGTCATAAAATTTAGAATATTCTGAAATAGTTCAGGGGGTGAAAAGTGTAAGATAAAGGAGGAGTCGTCAACGTCACAAGAATGAGAAGTGCAAGATTGCATCTTCAGATGAAGATCTGAATGTAGACTGTAACCATATTGCAACAACACGCAAAATAGGATGTTTATGTTTCAATGATCTTATTTGTTTAAGTGATAGCCTGTATATGAATAGAACTAAAGTTGAACAGGATGATTTCTTACTGCGATTAGTGTACACACATTAGACTTGTGCTGGCAAATAAATATACACAAGCGTCAAACAATTTCAATAAACGTAAGCATCCCAAATAGGAGTTATATGAGTTTGCGTCGTTTCTAACTCGAAAATGAAACATCCTACAAAAAATTTCCAAAACAAAAGAAAGAAGAGCTTAAAATTTGGCGTAGAATGACATACGTAATAGTTAAAGTCGGTTCAGCAGTTATGCGATGATCTATCGTTAAAGATCGGCAATTCAACTACTTGACAGCTGTAGGCTGTAGCTTTAGGAAATTATTTTACCCATTTGGCGGAAAAGTGAGTTATACTCATGTTCCAACGCCAGTAACTCAATAACGTCTACTCGAAATATTTAGTGTCGTGCATCAAAATTGTAGAGTATCACTTTCTGTGTAAAAAAGAGTTTCTGAATTAAATTTTTGGAAGTGTTTATAACGCTAAAGAACAAACACAATTGAAAACATGGTAATGTTGAGTTTTGTAAAAATTTGTAATTTCTCTTTTTTTTCTCAATATATGAGATTAGTGATGAACTACAGTTATTCCTTCGTCAGTCCTTATCGACATACATGAACAGTACTATGTGTTTGAAATTTTTTGACTCAACGATATTGAGTACAACTAAAAATTACTTCTCCTCTAAAATATTGTAAGTGGCGTTTGTTGAGTTTTGTTAAAACGGTCCACAAGTGGCGTCTGACATCGTGGTGTATATAACAGAGATATGCGTCATTCAGATCCTCACTGCTGAACAAATTGCCTCAATGAAATCCATCGACGCCAACGGCCTTGCCACAATGGTAACACCGGTTTCCGTCAGATCACCGAAGTTCACCGTTGTCAGGCACTAAGCCGTTGTGAGGCAAACTGAGGTGCTACTTGACTGAGAAGTAGCGGCTCCGATCTCTTAAACTGACATACGGCCGTGAGGGCGGTATGCTGATCACATGCCACTCCATATCCGCATCCAATGACGCCTGTGGCCTGATGATGACACGGCGGCCGGTCGGTATCGTTGGGCCTTCATGGCCAATTCGGGCGGAGTTTAGTTTTCGAAATCTATCGACTCTCGCTGCAGGCCTATGGAGACGGTACAGTAAGAGGCGAGTAATGTGAGGCGGTGGGTACTGTGTTCCGGTTGTAGTGAAGAAGATGTGCGCCACTCGTCATATGTTGTCACACGTTATCGATACCACACCGGCCATTCCACGTCGAGAAATTGGCAGTACCTCATGTGACTGGCCAGCCAATCCACGGCTGGCCCCAGGCACGCCTTCTGCAGCAGGGGTAGCCAGCACCACCACGGAGCTGACGTAAAAAGTCGCCGCACAAACGCCAACCCAGTATGTTCGTGGAGTTCTCTCGGTGCATTCGAAGCCTTACTAGTTAGCCTCCGTAGTTACTGTATATGACGAATTTACCTGACTCAATTAATTGTTTGGCCTGTATTTGGACTTGCTGAACCCAAATAAACCAGAGATACGTATATATTATGCGTACTTCTAATTATGTTTGCTCTATGTCTCAGCTCCCACTCGTTCTATGGCACCCACTTCTGGGCCCATCCAGGAAATGTAACAGCAATTACCAGTCTAGTGAAATATCCACACCTGCCACTCCTGTGTTAACTCTCGTGCCCTACGAGCCGACGCGTACTATCCACCTTGCAGAAAAAGCAGTTTATTCAGGAAAAGGGCTTCTGGCCGACAAGTTTTCCGGCGCGGCGTCTGACCAACCAATGAAATGTGTGGGAATAAAATCATGTGCGGGCCACAGGGATGCGACCAGAGTGTGGTTCCATATGGGGTCGCTCTCTCTGATCTCGGCATTCGAGGCAGCAAGACTTCTGCTTCCCTCCTCTATCATGATGATTTTTCAAACTCTGTAGCGTCACCGATTGGCCGTTGTAGCCGCACTGATTGACTGGTGGTTTGCTCATATACACTAGGCCGCTCCCATTGTACTCCGTATTTAAGAATACAAAACGTTAGTACCTCTGGAGCCCCTTGTTTTTCTTATTGACATCCCTGGACGTCCGCACCCTAATTCCCCACCTGACATCGGTTACAAAAGTTTTTGGAAAGCTGCTGGAGAATATGAGACCGAAAGTGGCAATTTTCTTAACAGTATCATCACGAGGTGTCACCACTGCAAGCCGGAATCCAAAAGACAGTTCTTGGACGGGCGACATGCGTGTTGGCGTCTGCTACGGGAGAGCACACCGCAACAGTAAAACAGCCACTCACTGCACAACGGCGGGGCGTGGAGGGCCGTGGTGTCAAACCAAATCCGGTGTACGGGGCTGAACCAGCGACATGAACCTGGCGCCAGCGCCAGGGGTGGTGGACAGCGACGGGATGAATCTTCGTGGTCAGCGCTTGACCATGCATGGCGTGCTGGTCGAGCTTTTTTATGTCCCGAGGTGGCTGAACCAGTGAGTTGTCTGTGATAGCAATCCCGTGTATGCAGGATGGGGTCTCCACAGTCGTCATGAGAGGCGAGCCTCTGAGAGTATCGAGATGGCCAGCTAGAAAGCAATAGAGCTGGCATCTTGCTGAGAGAGCAGCTAGATGGATCTGGTGAAGCAGGAAGTCGTGGAGCAAAGCAGCAGTGCAGCCTGGTGGACTCGCAGTGGGGACTGGCGTTGGTTTACTGTAAACACAGAACATCGTTCTGTTCTCGAGCAAGGGACAATGCTAGGCTTAGAGGATCCAGGGAACGCAGCGCCGCCAGTAGTCGAATGTTGTTAGCTGCGGTGTGTTTCAGTTACAACAGTTACAGAAAAACTGTTTCGGTTATGATCAGAGCAGTTGGTAGTGCAAATGAGAGTGTCTGGAATGGCCAACTTGAATTACCAAGAGATTACAATTTTGAACTACAGAGCCCGCATCTCGTGGTCGAACGGTAGCGTTCTCGCTTCCCACGCCCGGGTTCCCGGGTTCGATTCCCGGCGGGGTCAGGGATTTTCTCTGCCTCGTGATGGCTGGGTGTTGTGTGCTGTCCTTAGGTTAGTTAGGTTTAAGTAGTTCTAAGTTATAGGGGACTGATGACTATAGAAGTTAAGTCCCATAGTGCTCAGAGCCATTTAAACCATTTTTTGAACTACAGCGAGCCGCCGTAGCCCTCGTGTATTAAAGTTCGAAATTTGTATTTTCATGTTATTGTTGTAATTGTCTTCAGCAAAATTTTAATCTGTTCTTATTGCTGGTATTCACTGTTTTGTTGTTCTCATTTCCTGTGCCCAGCAGCGGGTGACTTGGGGTACTGTATTCTACTGCTGATATTTGCTACTTTGCCAATTGCTCTTTTAGTGTTATGGTGTCCGCATTTGGTTGGGTATATTTCAGACTGCAGTACTCTGGGTTAAGAATGTTTACTGTGTGTATTCTTTCCTTTCCTTTCACTGCTGTGTTATTATTTTTAGTACTTCTTTACTTTTAGATACTTCTTGCTCTGCGTATTGTAAAGTTTGTGAAACTCAAAGGGGCATTTTATTTTATCATCTGTCCAATCGTGTTAGATATTAATTTTGTATTTTGGCAACTTGAGTGCTGAAAACTTTACTTGTGTCATCTTGTGTATGGGCTAGGAGTTGTTGAAATTTATTAGTGAACACATTTAAACATCGTTACAGATTTACGTCCACATAACCTCCTGCCACTTTCTAACTTCACAGTTGCCTGCGCCACAGATCCTGGGGCAGTAGCCATTAATTAACGAAGTGGTACAGTGCCAGCGTGACATGTTGTCTATTTAACACAACTGTAAGAACTATATTCACTCACAAACATCTTACTTCGTTACTCGAAACATCACTTCGGAATCTGCATACCGCTGTTTTGTTGTTCTCATTTCCTGTGCTCAGCAGCGGGTGACTTGGGGTACTGTATTCTATTGATGATGTTTGCTATCTTGCCCTCCAGTGCAACATCTTTCCATCGGCATCTTGCTCCTCCGCCTCATCATTATCCTTCTGAAATCCACTGTTGTTGCTGATGGGTAAAGGACTCTTCCAGGTGATTATTTCTTTACTTTAGATGCGGAGTCATACAGAATTGTTTAAATAACAACATAATCGCAAAAAGGACTGAATTATTTATTGTTCCACTAAGGGCAATTTCAGCTTTATGATATATGACGTCAATATACGAAAACCTTAAGAGTTCAAAAAATTCATAAAAACTTTAGTATATGTTAGAAAATTTCTTGGTAGTAGCTATCCCTGTCTTTCAACAAATTAGCGACAGTTGGCAATATTTAGTTGTTCATAATTTCAGAGACTTTACTGGTCTCATACAGTTATGATTTTCTATATACAATCTGAAGCGACGAGTCAAGGGGGAATTTAAAGTTGACTGGGGCGGCAGCGGGAATTTGGAACGAGGAGGGAGGCATCTGAAGGTAATTCATGCTACATCTACATCTACATCCATACTCCGCAAGCCACCTGACGGTGTGTGGCGGAGGCTGTTGTGCGAACTGCTATGCCAAGGTGGCTTAGTGGCTAAAGCACCTGCCTGGTTAGCTGGAGACCTGGGTTCGATTCCCGGCTTTGGTACAAATTTTCACTCGCCATGTCAGTCTATATGCATGAAAAGTATTTAGTTGAACTCACAGCCTTTATATTTGCGTGATTTTAGCCGAAATTTAGAGGATTCGTTTTATTACTCATGTGAATGACTTTACACTTTTCATTATTTGGACCCATTGCCACCTATCGCACTGTGCTCATAAAATGTCCATACACCATCTGGAAACTAGGGGCCATGGTGAACATTAAGGGAAGAATGTGTGAAAAATAATTAAATTTGGACGCTAGGTAAGTGCCGACGTAACGCGTCCGGAGAATCATAGCCATGCGGTGGAATTTGCTGTCACAGAGCAATGGAAGGATCCATTGTAGCAGCCGTCACATTTCGGCGAACTGTACTAGAGAACTGCAATGCAAATGCGTTCAGTGTGGGAACCTTCTGAAAGGGGATCGCCTCTTTCGACAGTCATGTAAGTCGTGTTGCGCATGTTGATGACGCTGCCTGATACCGCGTCGTTGTGACAAAATCACTGAAGCGTCGGTTGGGTTTCCTCGCCCGATCGCGCCAAGAGTACCACGTCGGCAGCAAAGATACTATATCGGAAGGTCACGTCGCGATGCAGATGTCTTCAGTCACTGGCGAAGGCAGTGTAGCACGGCTTCGAGGGCCACCGCGACTAAGTCTCCTGACGAAGGACACACGTGTCGTCCCGGCCGTTCACGAGTGATGTATTCGGGCTGGTGGCCGTTGACCATAACCCAGGAAAGTGCCCCGTGGACTAAACGTGGGATCACCCATGATGACCCCTGCGAGAGGCCTATGCAATGAAGCACGCGCAAAGAAAACCGTAGTCGATACGATCGAAGGCGTGATCAAGGTCGACGACAGAAAGGGCGTCTCGGAGGCGGCAGGTCGCCGCCAGCGCTGTGACAACATGTTTGGCCAGGATGGATCGTGTGTCTGACTGTGGCCTAGAGATGTGTGCGAACGATATGGGCGAAAAGTTTGTAATCCACTTTTAGGAGCGTACGAGGACGGTGTGAAATGCTTGGTTTTGTAACCAGTGCATGATGTCTTCGAGGAAATCCGTGGGGACGGTAAAATCGTCGCGGAGGACGTCTTGAAACATCTGAATCCACTGAGCGCCCATCAGGAATTCGTTCGGTAAGCCGTCCAGTCCCAGGAGATTTATTCGGGGCGCTACGTGCCAAGGCCGCTGTTAAGGCTTCAGCAGTTATGGGAGCCATCAGGGCGTCGTCCTGGGTCGCTACTCTGAGGACGGGTGTATCACACAGGACGCCTTCTTAGTCGCGGACAGTCCGCGGGTGCTCGGCGTAAAACGTCCTCTAATGCTGAACAAACACTGGGGCAATGGCAAACTGCGCGTCGACGCGTCCACTCGCTGCTGTGTCTACTGATATTATAAGGTGGCGCTTACGGCTGCATCTCTCTCGGATGACTTGATATATGGAAGCCAGTTCGCTGGGGGATTCTATCCTGCACTCTCGCCCGGACTCGGGCTCCATCAAGCTATTATGCAGTGAGACGAAATATTTTTTCATTGGTGGCGGCAGGAATTTGTAGAAGGAGAATTAAGAAGATACCAGGGACAGAGCGTTCCAATATGCACAAGAAGTGAACTTAAGTGTGCCGGCCGGAGTGGGCGAGCGGTTATAGGCGCTACAGTCTGGAACCGCACGACTGCTACGGTCGCAGGTTCGAATCCTTCCTCGGGCATGGATGTGTGTGATGTCCTTAGGTTAGTTAGGTTTAAGTAGCTCTAAGGAGGGGGACTGATGACCTCAGCAGTTAAGTCCCATAGTGCTCAGAGCCATTTTGAACTTAAGTGACCGACGACCTGCAACCGCAACTCAGCAGAGAATAGTGGTCACTATGAGGTCCTAATAGCGGCCTCTGCCCAGAACCGCGCCCGCTTGCTCTCCCGTCGTCATTTCGACGGGCTGCTGAGGCACGGCGGAACAATTTGTCGGCCAGTCGGACAACCATGAGCTGGGTCAGTGTACAATATGGCTAACTAGCCCAGCCTGAACCAGGTAAAACACAAGAATAATTCACCACTTGAGCCTTCTGCAAATTTGTTCCCTTTCTTTTTTTTTTTTTTTTAAAAAAAGACATAGATTTAAATAAGATTATAACACCAAGCCCACAAAATAATCAAAGATAACTGCAATAAACTATTTTTTGACCCCACACAAGATTAATACAAGATAACTACAACAAGTTGCCTCCACACTTCTCACGTTGTATTAAGATTGACTGCCCATTAAAAAAATTCACTAGACACCAATACTACACCTTACCAATATAGGCGATTCATCAAACACCTTACCAATATAGGCGATTCATCAACAGTCCACGGTGCCTGCTACATGACAGCTATCCCCCTTGTCAGCCAGGGCTTACAAATACCCTGTTGAAGGCCAATGTAATTCTAAAACACAGTTTAAAAAAGAAATTTAATAATTCGGCGCAGTAAATGGCCTATTTCTCCCAGTAGGACTCCTATTATATTGGACCTCTTCACAGATCTAACAAAAAACAATATCACAAGCAACTCAAACAATACTAGAAGCAGTCGATCTGCAGTAACAGGGACGAAATGCAAGTAATCAGGGGCACACAAATCCAGAAGTGGCCAATCAGCCAATAAATGTCACCCACTGAGATGACCAACAGACGAATCAACAGTCCTTCCTGATGAAATCACAGGCAAGGGCAAAGGTTGCAAGTGAATCGCCAGCTGACAGCTTGTTTCGAAGAAGACACTTCAATGGGTGGCAACACAATGGGCGTTGGCCGCAACACACTTTTAGTGGAAAATCTGTAGCCATCAGCTTCTCGCAGAATGGAGTCTTTGGTCACTTCCCGCACAATTGGCCAACCGTTGTCCCGAGTGCTTGAGCTCGGAGCCCCAACTTCTTCCAGCGTTGTCCAAATGAGAACTGCCCTCTCCAGAAATTCAACCTACCAGCTGCATCGTGACGGCAGCACCACTGGATGAACAGAGAAGAAACCAAGCAGAGGAAGTTGCTCAGAAAAGAGATATGAGCTGAAATGGCTCCATGAACTAGGTCAGCTTTCAGATGGCTAACCACTGTCTGACTGCCTTGTGAACGGTGGCTGTGTCATTAGTTCCTTCAGCTTTGTATAATAAAATTCCGACGGCACCCGACGCCAGAACGCCCTATCGCAGGCACATCCCATGAACGTCCACCTGAGGGCTGGCTTGATGTAGTAAAGTCACCAATATAAGGTGGAAGTTTGTTCATGGAGACTCCACAGGCATGGGTCCCACATAGCGCTGATCTCCCAACGACATGCAGCCTTGTACAGATAGGAAATATTCAGCATCCATGGACTGTAGCTTTGGGGTGTGAGGTGTTGGGGAATGTGACCGAACAGATGTATGCCAAATGGTGAAGGCTGTTGGCCACAGTTCCACAACCATTTTTGTGACTTGGAGTCCACAGGAGACGTATATCCAGTCAACGCAGCTGGCAGAGTGGTCAGTGAAATACACTCCTGGAAATGGAAAAAAGAACACATTGACACCGGTGTGTCAGACCCACCATACTTGCTCCGGACACTGCGAGAGGGCTGTACAAGCAATGATCACACGCACGGCACAGCGGACACACCAGGAACCGCGGTGTTGGCCGTCGAATGGCGCTAGCTGCGCAGCATTTGTGCACCGCCGCCGTCAGTGTCAGCCAGTTTGCCGTGGCATACGGAGCTCCATCGCAGTCTTTAACACTGGTAGCATGCCGCGACAGCGTGGACGTGAACCGTATGTGCAGTTGACGGACTTTGAGCGAGGGCGTATAGTGGGCATGCGGGAGGCCGGGTGGACGTACCGCCGAATTGCTCAACACGTGGGGCGTGAGGTCTCCACAGTACATCGATGTTGTCGCCAGTGGTCGGCGGAAGGTGCACGTGCCCGTCGACGTGGGACCGGACCGCAGCGACGCACGGATGCACGCCAAGACCGTAGGATCCTACGCAGTGCCGTAGGGGACCGCACCGCCACTTCCCAGCAAATTAGGGACACTGTTGCTCCTGGGGTATCGGCGAGGACCATTCGCAACCGTCTCCATGAAGCTGGGCTACGGTCCCGCACACCGTTAGGCCGTCTTCCGCTCACGCCCCAACATCGTGCAGCCCGCCTCCAGTGGCGTCGCGACAGGCGTCAATGGAGGGACGAATGGAGACGTGTCGTCTTCAGCGATGAGAGTCGCTTCTGCCTTGGTGCCAATGATGGTCGTATGCGTGTTTGGCGCCGTGCAGGTGAGCGCCACAATCAGGACTGCATACGACCGAGGCACACAGGGCCAACACCCGGCATCATGGTGTGGGGAGCGATCTCCTACACTGGCCGTACACCACTGGTGATCGTCGAGGGGACACTGAATAGTGCACGGTACATCCAAACCGTCATCGAACCCATCGTTCTACCATTCCTAGACCGGCAAGGGAACTTGCTGTTCCAACAGGACAATGCACGTCCGCATGTATCCCGTGCCACCCAACGTGCTCTAGAAGGTGTAAGTCAACTACCCTGGCCAGCAAGATCTCCGGATCTGTCCCCCATTGAGCATGTTTGGGACTGGATGAAGCGTCGTCTCACGCGGTCTGCACGTCCAGCACGAACGCTGGTCCAGCTGAGGCGCCAGGTGGAAATGGCATGGCAAGCCGTTCCACAGGACTACATCCAGCATCTCTACGATCGTCTCCATGGGAGAATAGCAGCCTGCATTGCTGCGAAAGGTGGATATACACTGTACTAGTGCCGACATTGTGCATGCTCTGTTGCCTGTGTCTATGTGCCTGTGGTTCTGTCAGTGTGATCATGTGATGTATCTGACCCCAGGAATGTGTCAATAAAGTTTCCCCTTCCTGGGACAATGAATTCACGGTGTTCTTATTTCAATTTCCAGGAGTGTATTTATAGTCATGGCAGTCCCTGTAAAGGAAAAGCCTCATGCCTTGGAGTGCCAGATCCTGCATAATTGTTTGTAGTGCTGGGCAGGTAGAGTAGCACCGTGTTTGGTCCATGGGACTCAGGACACTATTAAAATCGCCACCTATGACATAGTGGTCTGTATTTCCATGCAGGAGCAGAGCAATTTCGTTGAAATAAAAGGTGATCTGTTCACCATGGCGAGATATCCCAGATGGTGCATATACACAGACAGTACAGGCTGTCCCCACCGTAATGGCCAGGCCTCATGCAGATGGCAGATACGTGACATCCAATATATTGATGTGGTCACATAAGAGTATGGCAGCTTCACCAGCGCCATGACTAAATCGAATGCTGTAGGCTGTGTACCAGTAAATGTCCAATTGCAGCTCTGGGCGGATTTCTTGAATGAGGGTGATATTCAGGTCCACCACCCAGAGCGTGACATGGAACATGCACATTTTGATTACAGAGTGTATACCATTGATGTTCACCACACCCACAAGGTAGGATTGGGACATATAAAGGCAGAATGTATAGGAGCAAGTGCCAGCCCCTCACTGGTAATGGGGCCATTTGGCTACCCAGCCTTGTGGCAGGTGTGTTTAACCCAGCCCTTCTGTGGGTGTCAGACTCCCCACGAGTGGAGTGCCAGCCCCCCACCTGGTGTTCATTCTGAGGAGTATTTGATGGGCAGGGCCAAGAGGCAGAATTTGTTAAGGAGATTCGGCGACCATTGTTTTCAGCATCATGTGACCACCCCTGTTGAAAGGCTGGAGTCAGTATCTTTGGCTATGAGACTGACATCTGGAACCAATGTCCCTGGTACAATGACATTGTGGTGGTAGCAGGTGATGTGCCCTTCAGGGCTGTCTCTTTATGTTGTGTCATCATCATGGTGCCATCGGTGGCTGAGCACATGCTCACATGAGGCTGCAAAATGGAGTGGCATTTATGCAGACCAGCAGCACTGCTTTCGTGTATGTAAGTGGTAACATGGTCAGCACCACTGTCTGTACTGGTTCTGCATTTGGCTCCTGGACAACACAGTTCCATAGGCAGTCTGATCAGATGTGGCTTTCCTGTCCATAGCCAGAACATGTCTCTGGTTGTCTGTCATAAAAATGGAGGCCTGGCAAACATTGATGAACACATAAGATGGCATATGCTTCTGGAATTCGATGTGTACTTGTCGGATGACGATGAGAACGTGATGCATTTCAAACGTGTTCCACTTCTCTTCCACATAGCTTAAGACCATGTCATATGGTCGTAACACATCAGTGGAAAGTGTGGCTGGGTCTTCGACTGGCAGTTAGAATATGTGCAGCATACCCATCCCATAACTGTGTGGTTCACAGTTACTATGCTGATGCTACTGTCACCACAGTGAAAAAGGTAGCCGTTGGTGGAACATTGGACTAGGCTGACACACACATCGTCATTCTTCATGTTGAGGTATACTGTACTGGAAATGATGTACAGACAGATGCCTGTCAGCTCGTGGATGTCATCTCTGCCGGCCGGAGTGGCCGTGCGGTTCTAGGCGCTGCAGTCTGGAGCCGAGCGACCGCTATGGTCGCAGGTTCGAATCCTGCCTCGGGCATGGATGTGTGTCATGTCCTTAGGTTAGTTAGGTTTAATTAGTCCTAACTTCTAGGCGACTGATGACCTCAGAAGTTAAGTCACATAGTGCTCAGAGCTATTTGAACCATTTGATGTCATCTCTCAAAAACTGTTCGATTTAAAAACCTTTGGATGTGCATATTATTTGTTGAACTTGAGTTTAGCTGTCACCTGGCAGTAAGGGACGCCATATCTAGTCAGAGCTCTGAATCACAACGACTATCACAGTACTTCCTGCAAGTGAGCACTGGTCGGTGCACCATGTATCCAAGCCATGTCACACCTGAAGGTTCACTGTCGTACTATTAGGCAAGTCACAGCCAGGCCCAAACTTCCGTATGTCACTAACTATGTGTCTACAACCTGTACTCATCATCTATTAATTAAATTCTCATAGAGGCGAGACATCTTACTTGAATGTCGCTTGCCTGGTGTCTGAGGATAAATATGACACTCAGGTGCATGTGTTACTGTATTCTGAATTACAATTCATTGTTCCTTTGGACATATAAGCATTACTTGGTGTGATAAGAGTGTCTCAGGTTATGCAACAGCTATAACGTGGTTGGTGTGTGCAGCTCATGGTAGGTGTGAGGAGGCACAAATCTGTCTATATTCCAAACTGTATTACATGGTATAAATAAAGACACAGTTTTTCGTACTACAAAACACACAGTTTTCAAGTAAGCTCAAAAAACATGTTTAAACTATAGTGTCAGAAAATCAGTTGTTTAAACTTACGGGAAAATGGGGTTACGACTTTATGATTTAAATAAAACAGTGCTTTATCACATATGTGTCATCCAAAATAAAGCACTGTTTAAATAGTGATATCAGTGGGGATCACAATGGAATTTTATGTGACCCGACTGCTATAAATAGCCATGCACGTAACGGTGAGAAGACTGTGTAATAGTGTTCTGCGACGTGTCCAGTGGTTTACAAGAAGATCTTAGTGTCAATATAGAAGATGAAAAGCATGTTAAAAATATGGAACTTCCCCATCATATGTGTTTGCCGCATTTTGATGTTTTCCTTTCGACTTGTAAGTTGGTACAAGCTTGTTTCATTCTCAGAGGTGTCTTATGCAATGCATGGCATCATATAAGAACAGATGTGAGACCTGGGAGAGAACGGCGCCCTGTTCCTGAGAAAATTATTGACTACGTTGCTGTTGCTGTAACAGACCATGCAGTACATGCCGTGAGTAGTGCTAGTGCTCCTGCAGTGTCACGAGAATTGTCCATCCCACAGATAACAGTATGGAAAGTTTTGTGGTCTACTTTACACTGAAACCCGTACATGATACAGATGGTGCAGCAACTGAAACCTCATGTTCCGCAGCAACGTTCTGAATTTTCCCATCGGTTTCTGGAAATGAACGAAGTAGATGGCATGTGGCCAGTGAAACTGCTCGATGCATAGCTGAATGAACATAATGTTAGAAAGATTTATGGCACGTTCATTACATAGGATGTGATTCTGAAACCCATCTGTAGCACACCAAATTTATGAGTGACAGTATTCAGAGGTTGTGTTCTGTCTTTCTTACAAATTGCAGTACACACATCCTTTTAGTAACTGCTCACATATTTATTCACACAGCTGAGTTCTAAAGAACAAAATGACGTTAGTTGAGAGTTACCTGACACTGGAATTTGCGTTCGCCTTTCACAGTCGCAATACACACTCAAATCACTTTTTATAGTTACTAGCACGTGCCGCTAATCAATTTGCTACTAGTAAATGGGCAACATAGAAAATTTTCCAGGCATCATCACATCCATGGAGATTCATTGCGCTGCATGGGTTGAAAAAAACGTTTTGTGAGTCTGATGTAAACTATCCAATTCTGCTTTGTCTAATCAATTTATAATGAAACTATAGTAGTTCATATACTTTTCCAAAACAGATTTCCTTCACTAAGCTTAACAAAGAGTTTCCTATCTAAGTTGCTATCTCTTAGGCAAAACAACCACAAAAAACTTATCCTACTAGAAGAACAACTTCTACAAAGCAATTAACAAAAATGAACAAGCAACTTCTTCTGCAACTCTTCACCAATAAAGTGGTTTAGGTCTTTATGTTACTATATTATTAGCCATCCTGTAGTAGGCTTTAACAACCGCAAATGCAAAAAACTAGCTACGGTACATATATCACTCAAAGAACTTCTTGAGACCTTTGTGGGGTACAAGCCACTTTTTCGTCTTATTTCTGGGTACAATGCCAGAAACTACCCTCATGGGGTGTACTGACAATTGTATGCGGATCCATGTACATCGTTTGCCACTTTTTGTTTTGCTTCGTCAACACTAAGGACTCAGGGTGAACTCGAAGCAGTACCTTTTCACCCATGTGGTATTTAGTGACTTTACCTAAGTTCCTGTCACATTTTATGTTATTCTGTTGTGTGCTCCATTTTAGCTTTTCTAATGCTAATTTTAATTTTTCTTCTTGATTGATGCTCTGATCAGTTAACTTTGGAAGAGGGCCTGTCCATTCACTTGACTCTTTCTCATTTAGCAGCCCTTCTGCCGGTGTATAATCGGTCGAAGAATGGGACAAGTGATTAAAAATATTCGTTTAGTCTGCTGTCTTGTGGCATTTGATCTTACGAACCGATTAACTTCACGAAATATCCTTACCACAGGACTTGCTTCCAGGTGGAATTTGACTATTGAATTTTTTTTTATTCCTTGTATTCTCAAAAATTCTTTCCACTTCCGTCTAGTAAAGTACGAAGCATTACGTAAAAAAATTGTATTTGGTTTTTCCAACTTAGTAATATAATCCTGCTCGAATTCCCGAACAAGAGTCACCACTCTTGCAGCTCGAGTGGGATATAACTTACGATATTTATTGAACAAATGTCATACAGAAAATATGTGTTTCATTCCACCTCTAACAGTGTGGAGTGGTCCAATACCATCACAAGAGACTAACTGGAGTGGTTTTGTTGGTACTATTGGATGTAAGTCAGTTTTACTTCACCTACTGATCGATTTAGCCTTCTGACATAGCATACCGATATTCAAGAACGTTTTTACTTTTCTTTTCATATTGGGGAAGTGAGAATGCTACGTTATCTTGTTCATGCATTTGTCAATACGGAAATGGTCCCAGAGGTAATGGAGAGACCATATAAAATTCATGTTACATTGAAACAGGACACAATGGTGTTAAATATTGTGGTTGTTGTAATACATTGGGATTACTACTCCTATGATTGGATGTATCTGAAACTGGTATTGGTATGGATGGCTGCATACATGATTGAACCGGAGGTTGTGAGCAGTTACTGTGGTTAGATTGCATCAAGGGAGATCCTAAAGGCTGGGCATTAGGCAGTTGATTAGTGTCATTATATTTCCTTTTTCTATTACATTGATTTTAATGTATATTATTATTATCCCTGCACCTTTGTTACAAGGACTACTGGATCTTTCTCGCGCCTGTGAGCGGGGAGGATATCCCCAGATTTCTTGCATGTAATTAATTTGATTAGGGTTTTTTTCCTCAATTGCCATTATTAGGTTGATAATGCTTTACATTACCTGTCATCCAGAATCAGCATTTCTTTTACTGTAGTTTAGCGCCCTACTGTTTACGTTTTGTCCTTTGCAATTGGCACACATCTGATTTGGGTGAACATTGTTCCTGTTTAAGTGATTTAGATCTTCGTGGATCAAATCAATATACTCTATCACTGATAGGAAGTATTCTAGATTAGTATCTGGAATGTACACAAATTTCTCTTGAATGGGCATTGGCAGCTGTGCTTTTAGAATATGCACTACTTCTTGGTGTGAGATCGGTTCATCTCAATATCGCGTTTTATTAATGTATCGTTTTAAATACTTCTTCAAACCGCTTTTCTTAGGACTGTAATATTCTGGGCTGTACCTGCTTGCTCAGTCGCTATTGTTTGCTTGGATACCAATATTTTACGATTAATTATTATTCAAATTCTACTAAGGTATTACAAAATGCTGCTGCTTCGCTCGCGCCCAACGCAGGATCTCGGTCTATGTGCGACACGATTTTGTGTCTCTCTGTCCACGATTGTGGAAATATGTACCGGAAGCTTTTAATAAGGACAATCGGATGTAGACAGTCTTTTTCTTCTGAATGTGACTGAAATTTCCTGTTCTTTGTAATACTTTGCTCAATTTTAATCGTTGACAATGATGAGGTGTGTCTTCCTATTTCACCGTAAGGACGATTCTCTCGTTTTCATCTTTGGGAGCATTCAGAGAAGAATAGTTCAACGGGCTTTCTGAACCTGCCGTTCGAGCAGAAAAACTTGGTTTTAATTTATATTCATTCGGTACACCGTTTTCTAGCGTTCTTAACCGATTACTTATTTCCTTTAGCCACTTCGGTATTTCAGAAATCACTTTATCTTTGGTTTGTAGGAATTCCTCCTTGAATTTTTCCGTATCCTCACTAGTTAGTGAACCGGAATCTTTGCTAATGGGTTGTATCGCTGTGTTAATTTCTGATTCGACTCGTGTGTTAATACCAGTGGACTTTACTTCCATCCACTCTGACATTTTCTCTTCCCAATTTGTCGTCTTTTTTAGTGGATATTCATCTATCTGTTTTTTGTTTTCAAGTTCCAAATCTTCTACTTTATTTGTCAAATCCTCTATCACGTATTCTATCTGGAAGTGGCCATTTTTGGTGACAGCTACGTCTTCCTTTAGCTGATCTACCAATTCAGGATGCCCCTCCATACAGTGTATGGGCACCAGCTGATGAGGTGTTCAAACATTTCACGTCTCTTTCAGCGAGTCTAACATTTAACTCTTTCAGGAGTTATTTACTACTGTCCTCTAACCCCCTATTGCGCCTTGCTAGCTCTTTGGCAAAAGCAGCATCTCGTTCAGCTTGTTTCCTGGGCAGACCAGCAACGCGTTAGGATTGTTTTTTAGCTAAATCAACATTGTGTTCGGCTTGTTTGTTTAGGCAAATCATAATCGTTTCAGCTTGTTTCTTTTCGAAGCTTTCAATACGGTTGAGCAGAACCTGAAAGGAGACAGTGGCCAGGCATGCGATTCGTGCATTTTCTACCGTCCCTGGTGTCTCATCGACCTTCTCAGTCTCCTTCACCACTTTGAAATTCCTCTCGACTAGACTAGAGGCCACCTGAACATTACTTTCGTCAGGGTTACTTAATTCAGATATGGAATAGTACGACAAATTATCGCCAGAACACTTACTAAATCGACGTCTTCTTCATCGTGCAAATTCTCCTACGATCCGAACTTCATCAATTGTTCCGTTTCTAAGCTTCCGCATCTAGGGCAATTAACTATTTTAAATTTATTAAGATGTTAACAGTCCTTTTCAGTTTTAAAAAGAAAAAAAAAACCTTTAAACTTCAATCGCTTTGTAGGATGTAAGGTCTACCAGCCATGCAAATCACCGTTTTTTCCAAGTTTCCAAACATATTTCAGCACCACTGTACCATCATTAGTGGTTTTCCGTTTTGTTTCATTTGCAATGTGTATATTTTTACTAAATGATTACAAAATTATGTGGACATTTTGTTCAAACAGTAGTTCGTTGTTTTTGTTAACACCTTTACACTTGGCGTGCATGATTTTCCAGGACTACTTGTGTATTATTTATTACAGGTAGCTTGTCACAACCAAACGATGTCGATGACAAACTTTTTTTGGGAAGTTAACTTATCATCTAAACGTAATTTAGTTTGTCGCGATATTTCACTTCTAGACTCCATTTTTCTTACGTTTCTGCGTGGCAAGCCCATTTATTCTCAGCATCATGCTGAGGTGTTGTGAAGCACACGTAAATATAACACGTATTTTCACGAATAAAGTCGTAGAAGCACTTTGCACTTCACCAAAACGCAGTGTAATCGTGGTTGTTGCGTATCACAGCCCAGTCAGTTTTCATTTGTAAACCACTGAGTTAGGCGCTGAATTTGAAATTTGTTTACATTTTATCTTCGCGTGTGCGTTTTCTAAACGTTTCCGAGCTGTTTGTTTGTCTTTTACATCGTGTTTGTGTGTGTTTGTTTGTTTGTTTGTTTGTGTGTGTGTGTGTGTGTGTGTGTGTGTGTGTGTGTGTGTGTGGGTAGACTTTATCTGTTTGTGTTGTCTTTTTTGTAAAGTTCCTTTAATGTGTTAAATAGTGTGCCCATCCAGAGTGTAGTGAATCATTTATGACCTGTTTACTTTCTGCTATTGCCTTCTCTGTATGGAAGTTTTCCTCAATGGTCAGTTTGCTGTATAGGCTGTGGCTGGCTTTTAGTATTCTTAAGTCTGTTTCTATTTTAGTTGGGTAGTTATTGTGGGCTATACGGTAGTCAGCAAGTCTCTTATGGAAGCTGTTGGTCTTTAAAGCTCTGCGATGTTCTGAATATCTTGTTTTGAAGTTTCTGCATTTTTGTCTTATGTACACTGACTGACAAGTGTTGCATGTGAGTTCACGTATTCCTGAGCTGCTAAATTTATCTGTGGGTGTTTCTTGTGTCCTGATCTTTTTCTGTGTTGTGTTCTCTGTCCTGTATCCTATTTGGAGTCCCTGTTTATTTAATATGTTGCCTGTTCTGTGAAAAACCTTGTTATTGTAGGTGAGTAAATGTCATTTCGTTTCTTGTGTGTGTGTTGTTACTCTGTTGTGTCTTGTGTGTGGTCATTGTTTATGTTTTGTGTTGTTCTGTGTTGGATGAGGATTTGTGTGTGTGTGGTATATTTATTTTTGTACTGTTTACATATTTTTTGATTTAAATTGCCTACAATATGGGTATCATAACCATTTCCTACTGCTATTTGTTTTATTGTGTTTAGTTCTTCTGTGTAGTTGTGTTTGTTCATGGGTGTTCTGTTTAAACTGTGGAGCATGAGTCTGAAGTTTGCTTGCTTATGTTTCAGTGGGTGGTTCGATAGATTGTGAATGGTGGTGCTTGTGGTTGTCGGTTTCCTGAATATTGTGTAATTGTGTCTATTGTTTGTCTTATGTATGGTGAGATCTAGAAAATGCAGTGTGTTGTTAGTTTCTGTTTCTAATGTGAAGATAATTTTTGGCTGTAAGTTATTTATTTCATAGTCTAGCTGTTCTATGTGTGTATGTGGTTCGTCAATCATGCATATTATGTCATCGGCATAATGGTACCAGTATATAACTTTGTAGTTGTTTGGTTTTATTATGTGTCTGAAGACCATGTTCTCCAGGTTGTTCATAAATATGTTAGCTAGGAGGCCAGTAATTGGTGATCCCATTGGCAGTTCTTCATGTTGAGAAATAATTCTTTGTTGAACACAAAATAATTTTATGATGTTATGGGCTTGAATATGGTTGTTATTTCATTGAAGTGTGTGTCCAGTGTGTTTCCTTGTTGTTTTAATCTTCGTATGATGATGCTGATTGTTTCATTTATTGGAACACAAGTGTACATTGATGTGATGTCAAATGATATAAGTGAATGTTATTGATTCTGTCGATTCATTCTTTTGTTTTTTCCAGGTGCATGTTGTTATAAAAAGTGTACAATTTTTTTAGTAGTGTGTGTGCATCTGTTGGGCTAGGTGGTAGGATGGAGCATTTTGGAAATTGATGACTCGCATTAATGACATATTACACTTGTGAACCCTTGGTAGGGACTTTAGGGTGGGTGCCTTCAGATTTTTCTGTGTCATTATTTTTACCTGGCCCTTTGAGAATGTATTTTTGATGTTTTCAGTGTTTTTTGAATGTTTTTCTGTTACCTTGCTGTCGGTCCACTGGTCGGTTTTGTGATGTTGTATTTGAGAAAATCTAGTGGTTATTCTATGTATTCTTTTTTATCCATAATTACCATAATATTCCCTTTGTCTGCTCTTATATCTATGGCATTGTTCTGTTATAATTTTTGTTTTAGGTTGTTGGCTGTGATCTCCTGTGATGTTCTATGATTCTGATTCTGTTATGAGGTTTTCTGTTGTTTAGTGTGATATTTTTGTGTTAATGTTGTGCTTTGGTCCCTTTTTCTAGTTGGGTCTGTTCTTGTTTGGTAAGATTTATGTCAGTTAGGTTAATGATTCTGTCATAGAATTTATTTTTTTGGTTGTGATTGTTTCCAATGGGTGTGTTTGTGCTGTTAATTATTCTGTTGAGTATTCTGTTTTGTTTCTCCTGTTTTTCTTGCATTGTACTTTCTGTATATATGCCATTTCTCTATATGTTATTTCCTCAAAATTAGCTGGTATTCTAAATTTGATGGTTAATTCTAAATGTGTTTGGTAACGTTCAGTGTTGAGCGATTGCTTTTTAGAATATAATTCCCTAAATTCTTGCTTTAGCCACAAAATCTACACTTCCTTTTGCACTTTCTTTGGTTCAGAGGACATGCTATTCACAGAGTTTTTTTTATATAGTCTGGAATTACATTACAGGCTAGGCAATTTTCATTGAGCTGTATACTGAGGATTGTCTTCTGAAACTTTATTAAGATGTTCCTGTATTTGTTGTAGAGCTTTCTGGGGAGTGCCTGGCTGGACGACGAGGTACTTATCATTGGGTTTGCAGCTCCTTGTGTTTACCATGTTTGCAGTTACTTGCAGCTCCGTCTGTTTACCGCGTTTGCAGTTAAAATTGTAGGATGTAAGGTCCACCAGTTATGCAAAACGTCGTTTTTTTCAAGTTCCCAAGCATGTTTCAGCACCACTGTGCTATCATTAAAGGGTTTCTGTTTAATTTAATCTGTAATATGAACATTTTTACTAAATGATTACAAAATTAGATTGATATGTAAGTCAAACGATAATTCGTTTCTTTTTGTTAATACTTTTACACTTGGCGTGCATGATTTTCCAGGACCACTTGTGTATTATTTATTACAGGTAGCTTGACATCTGCAACGATGTTGGTGAGAAAGTTTTTAGTTTGTCGCAATAATTCACGTCTATATTCGTTTTTACTTACGTTTTCGTGTGCCAAGTCCTTTTATTCTCAGCATCATAGTGAGGTGTTGTGAAGCACACGTAAATATAGCAAGTAGTTTCATAAATAAGAAAAGCACTTTGCACTTCACCAACACACAGTGTAAAGACTCACCACTTCACACACGAAGGGAACATAATGTAAAAGGCAACACAAACAGCTAAGAAGTGTACAGAAAACACACACACACACACACATACACACGAAGATAAAATGTAAACAGAACTCAGGTTTGGTGCCGAACTCACTGGTGAACAAACGAACACTGACTGGGCTGGGACATACAACAAGCACAATTGCCCTAAATTCGCTACCAAAGGTTCACAGGGATAATATGCCATTAAAGCGAATCATCAACTTCCGAAATTATACCACCTAGCCCAACAGATGCACACACACTACTAAAAAAAATTGTACATTTTCGATAACAGCAGGAACGTGGAAAACGCAAAGGAATTAATCAACAGATTTAAGAACATACACATACCAGACACGGCAACCCTCATATCATTTGACATCACATCAATGTGCACTTGTATTCCAATAAATGAAACAGCAGCATCATCACACGAAGATTAAAACAACAAGGAAACACACTGGACACACGCTTCAATGAAATAACAACCATACTCAAGCCCATAACATCAAAAAATTATTTTGTGTTCAACAAAGAATTTTATTCTCAACATGAAGAACTGCCAATGGGATCACCAATTACTGGCCTCCTAGCTAACATATTTATGAACAACCTGGAGAACATGGTCTTCAGACACATAATAAAACCAAACAACTACAAAGTTATATACTGGTACCATTATGCCGATGACATAATATGCATGATTGACGAACCACATACACACATAGAACAGCTAGACTATGAAATAAATAACTTACAGCCAAAAATTATCTTCACATTAGAAACAGAAACTAACAACACACTGCATTTTCTAGATCTCACCATACATAAGACAAACAATAGACACAATTACACAATATTCAGGAAACCGACAACCACAAGCACCACCATTCACAATCTATCGAACCACCCACTGAAACATAAGCAAGCAAACTTCAGATTCATGCTCCACAGATTAAACAGAACACCCACGAACAAACACAACTACACAGAAGAACTAAACACAATATAACAAATAGCAGTAGGAAATGGTTATGATACCCATATTGTAGACAATTTAAATAAAAAAATATGTAAACAGTACAAAAATAAATATACCACACACACACAAATCCTCATCCAACACAGAACAACACAAAACATAAACAATGACCACACACAAGACACAACAGAGTAACAACACACACACAAGAAACGAAATGACATTTACTCACCTACAATAACAAGGTTTTTCTCAGAATAGGCAACATATTAAAGAAACAGGGACTCCAAATAGGATACAGGACAGAGAACACAATACAGAAAAAGATCAGGACACAAGAAACACCCACAGATAAATTTAGCAGCTCAGGAATACGTGAACTCACATGCAACACTTGTCAGTCAGTGTACATAAGATAAAAATGCAGAAACTTCAAAGCAAGATATTCAGAACATCTCAGAGCTTTAAAGACCAACAGCTTCCATAAGGGACTTGCTGACCACCTTATAGCCCACAATAACTACCCAACTACAATAGAAACAGACTTAAGAATACTAAAAGCCAGCCACAGCCTATACAGCAAACTGACCATTGAGGAAAACTTCCATACAGAGAAGGCAATAGCAGAAAGTAAACAGGTCATAAATGATTCACTACACTCTGGATGGGCACACTATTTAACACATTAAAGGAACTTTACAAAAAAGACAACACAAATAGATAAAGTCTACCCACAAATACACAGACACAGACACACAAAAACACACACACACACACACACACACACACACACACACACACACAGGATCAATGGATACACTACACTCTGAAAAAGACTCACCGCTTCACACACAATAGGAACACCATGTAAAAGACAACACAAACAGTTAAGAAGCGTACAGAAAACACACACACCCTCAAACACACACACACACACACACACACACACACACACACACACACAAACATGATAAATGGATACACTACACCTTGCAAAGACTCACCCCTTCACACACAAAAGGAACACCATGTAAAAGACAACACAAACAGCTTAGAAAGGTATGGAAAACACACACACACACGAAGATAAAATGTAATGAAAATTTAAATTTGGCGCCGAACTCACTGGTAACAAATGAACACTGACTAGGCTGTAAAAACGAATAGAGGCGCGACATATCACGACAAACTAAATCATGTTTAGATGTTAAGTTAACTTCTCAAAAAAACTTTCTCATCAACATCGTTTGGTTGTGACAAGCTACCTGTAATAAACAATACACAAGTGGTCCTGGAAAATCATGCACACCAACTATAAAGGTAGTAACAAAAGAAACGAATTATTGTTTGAACTAAATATCCACATACTTTTGTGATGATTTAGTTAAAATGCTCACATTCCAGAATAAATTAAACGGAGACCCTTTAATGATGGACAGTGGTGCTGAAACATATTTGGGAACTTGAAAAAAACGGTGTTTTGCATAACTGGTAGACTTTAAATTCTACAATTTTAACTGAAAACACGGTAAATACAAGGAGCTGCAAATCCAAATGATGAATATTTCACACGCTTTGTTCGTATCACTGCCATGGCACTCGTATCAAAAACAATGGAAACAAAATTTTAGAAAAACTTAAATTATTGAGATCTTGCCTTGACTGCTTGAGCATAAAATACTGTAGCTCCACTAGAGCGCAATGCATCCTGATAGAGAAAGGAAACTTGTGAAACAAGGCACGATCTTGCAAATTCCACTGTCTTACCTTTACGTCGATACTGACGAATCTTCGTTGTTCAGATGTCTTTATCCGATATGCCCCTCTTTGTGGTAATGATTTAAAATTCTGGGGATCGTAATTTCAATCATTAAATGGACACGGAACATGAAAAAGTACACTACATGAATTATTTCACGTTAACTACACTATATGTACACGTAAATCTATTCAAGTCCAAAAGTTCTAAATAATGTCGAGACACCACCAAGGTCACAAATTTGCACTAATTACCTTCTTCGTTTTCTTCTCGGGCCATACGTTGGCTCGGAGCCAATGATACCGCTCCCTGCTTGGCTGAATAAACGTAATATTTGTTTCTCCCATCCGACTTCACTGGAGTCGCAGGGATGCAAATTAGATCAGTTATTATTGCAGGAAGTGGCTCAGTTTCTTAAGGAACTATTGCTTTCCTATGTATGGGGCGTCATTTTATAATCTGAGTGAGAAAACTATGTCGTTTGCCTTTCTGTTCACTGCATGCATTTACGTATGTTAATAAAGTTTGTACACGCCCGGGTTCCCGGGTTCGATTCCCGGCGGGGTCAGGGATTTTCTCTGCCTCGTGATGGCTGGGTGTTGTGTGCTGTCCTTAGGTTAGTTAGGTTTAAGTAGTTCTAAGTTCTAGGGGACTGATGACCATAGATGTTAAGTCCCATAGTGCTCAGAGCCATTTGAACCAATAAAGTTTGTAATAATATTTCGTTAACTAGATAGTTTGAATCACAGTTCTGCACTAACCCACTTCCTGTTTAAAGTCTAGTCTGCAAACGTTCTTGCATTTCACACGAAATAACTTGAATGGGTTTGTTTCGTAATTATTTAGAAATATCTTTGGGAGCGTTCAGAGATATTACTTCCTTATAGTCGCTGCGAGTTAACTCTCAAGAACGCTTGGTACGTCTCTCACTTTTCTTTGCGAATTATTGTTTATAAAAAAACCTTTCTGATTCTAAACTCTTTTTGTCGTTGGTTTTAATCGCTTTAGCTTGGATTTTATTTACTTAATTCCTTTTTGTAATTAAGCGTTTGCTTGGGCAGAGACGCTGACTTCAATGGTTAAGTTTTCCGATTACTCAGAACACGAAAACACCATGAAATATTTTCCTTTAGCATAGTTTCACAAAATTCACTTCACTACAAGACATAAATGGCTCATACAGCCGGCCGGAGTGGCCGTGCGGTTCTGGGCGCTACAGTCTGGAGCCGAGCGGCCACTACAGTCGCAGGTTCGAATCCTGCCTCGTGCATGGATGTGTGTGATGTCCTTAGGTTAATTAGGTTTAATTAGTTCTAAGTTCTAGGTGACTGATGACCTCAGACGTTAAGTCGTATAGTGCTCAGAGCCATTTGAACCATTTTTTTTTGGCTGATACAAGCACGTACGTTTGACAAGGAGCAATATGGTAGTAACTTAACAATACGCTAACACAGGCTTATACAGTTCTCCAAGGAGTTTTATAATCCATATTCGGCTGCTTTGAACTTTATCATTTTTGGTAATTGCTCTATTCTTATTAGTAAAATGTTACTTAGTCGTTCGAAAAAATTGTAAAGCAAATGTTCGTAAAAAATACACAGTAATCTGCTGTCACATAAAATGTTGTTACAGCAGGCAATATTCTATGAAGTGACGAGGCACATCTCACGCTATAGGGTGCAGTAAATACACATTGTAGTTCTGTTGAACCGTGTGTTGTGCACGAAGAGCCATTTGACGCACTGTTTGTGGCTGTGTGGTGTGAATACACAAGCTCCTTTATTCTCGGTCCGTTTTTCTTTTGAAGAGAATACACTCAGAGGTCCTGCAGGGTGTACAGTGACGTCTGCACGTTATCGAGACCTCCTTGTGCAGCATGTGATTCTTGCTTTGGAAGAGCGGAACTATGTGGAAACCAGTGTTTTCATGCAAGATGGGGCATCACTTCACGTCGCTCGCACAGTGAAAGATCTGCTTAAGGGGCTCCGGAACGCCCTATACTTGCAATGTTAAAATAACGCTTATAAATTTCATCTTTTCTCACAAAGTATTTGAGGTAGGAAGTTGAACTTTTTACAGATTATTTATTGGAATATGGGCTACAACTTAACACAGGGATTTTACAAAATTTTAGTTCAGTTATTAAAGATGATTTTTTTTCAATTGTAATGAAAATTCACAACATTTTTTTGCAATTTTTTATTTATATATTCAAAAATATACAGTTTTTTGGAAAAAGGCTGTGTTAAATTATGCAGAAGGTACTGTGTAACATTTACTGAAAGTTTGAAACAAATATGTTTGGAAGATCCTTAGAAAACATGTAATTAGCATGAGCAAATAAAAGTTTTGGGAATCGAGCGACAAAGATTGGATTAACTTTTTAGTGCATTCCAGGTCCATAGGATGGATTATCTTCATCCTCTGCAAACTCCTCCTCCAGCTTCTTCTTGTTCCTCCTCCCGTTTACTCTTGCTTGTATTTCTAGACTCTTTACAGCCCTGTCTGCAGCCCGAAGGTGTTCCTTGTCTAAAGCAAGCATCGCTCGTACCATGTTAGAATGTTATTATTTACAGTAATAACACATACCTTTGGCTTTCCAACATTTCTCCTTTTCTTAAAAGTCTTCAGAGGATTTCTAATAACTTTACTTTTACTCATTATTATACTTCAACAAAACAGAGACTCAAGAAACAGAATTAATTACGAATATTTTCGAGATAACGACAGAGTAAATAAACATGAAACAATCGACAATCACACCAGCGATATATATTGAACCATCACAGGTTAGCCACAACACATACTTTATCTCACATCACTAAAATGTACCTGATGAACACGGACGTTAATAATAACACCATTTGACAGCAGTTTAACAGCGCCACAGTGGGCCACGCCCATGTAGAACACATTTCAAAAAAAATTTAAAAATAGTTGTAGTCTTCGGAATTGAATAAATTATATATCTATTAAAAGATAATAGTCTGCAGATTCAGAAAACGCAAAAAGTAAAAATTGAACTTTTCATGATTTTGAGCCTTTCCGGAGCCCCTTAATGCAGCCTTCAACGAACACGTTGCTCGCGTCTTCAGAGGTTTTCCAGATGGGTGGCCTGCAAAATCACCTGGTCTGAATCCGTGCGACTTTTGGCTTTGGGAATATTTAAAAGAATGCGTCCACGAGGAACACGTTCGGTCTCTAACTGCTCTGAAGCCCAGTATACAGGAACAAGTTGCCCACAAGGAAAACTCCCCATCACACCTCCCTCAGATTTAGTGGTAAGATGGCCGAGTGGGTAGCTCGTCAAAAACTGAAGACAAATCAAGCATTAAAACAGCAAGAAGGTGTACTGAACTGTGAAAAAGCAAAATAGAAACAGTTAACGCTCCAAGCTTCAAGAAGGGCAATATCGAGAGAACGGCCGCAGCAAACTATTGACGGTTACTACAGACTGTATGGGAGATGGTGCGCCGAACTGGCCCTGGGACTTGATTCAGCTTCAACGTGAGGAATATCTGAATCTCTACTTGGCATCAAAACCCAGTCACATGGCACAGGTTCTCCCCCTACCAGCAGTGATACGTCGTAGACTTCAGGCGGCCTCCAGTTATTTCCTATCCACTGGTCACATATTTAAAGAACGTTATGACAGTCTCACCCTGCCGCTATGCAGTGGGGGACTGGGACTGGTTAATGTGCGAGCATAGGCAGCTGCCCTCTATATAAGCTTCATGTGGAAACGGTGGCCAAGTAACGCGCCTCCCTCATGGGCCGACTATAGAACGTCCTGATGCCGGGCTCTCACGTCCCGCCGGTGTCGGTGGCGCACGTCGCGTCACAGCTAAGATTTTTACACTACCCTTCTGTGTCCAGTTCCCCGGAACGGTTTATGTTTACGATACCACATCTGACACCAATGTTAATATATACGGTCAGGGAAGGGGGGAGAAGGTTGTTACATATGCCTCATGACGACCGTGTGCAGGAGGTCGAGCGGTCAGGATTTGAGAGTGGGCATCCAGGGCTGCCGTTAAATGACAAAACAGGAAATTAGGTGCAGTAAAGGGGATATATTTCAATATACGGTGTACAAGAGGCGCGCATAGGGTCGGAAGTTACCAGGTTTAGGCCAATCTAGGAGGTCAAATAATTAATTGAAATGGGCAACGGAAGGGGAAGCAGTTCATGTTAACTTACGTTGGTGACTCTGCCTTCCGAAAAGACGTCTGTTCTGCTCGAGGTCTGGATTACAAGGGAGAGAGGCAACTGTGTTCCGCACCGCAGAACACTCCAGCGTCCACACACGTGACCAGTATCCCACGCACACTGTTGGCTGAAACCAAAGGCGTGTATTCGCTTTCTGCCAACCACCGTGCATGCGACGTGATATCAAGTCAGCAACGAAAAAATATGCGACGAGACACAGGCTTCACGATATCGGATTAACGGTCTCCCTACTTTGCCCCGACTGTCGCCTCCTGGACACTGACCAACATCGGTTCACGTGCGTGTCGTCGTCTGGCGTTTGGCGACTGACACAGGAAATCTTGGCTTGTTAGTTTGTTACACGCGTGTTCCACCTGAGCGGTTGAGAGTCGATTCCTCCTGTGTCCTTTGTCCGGATGACTGTTACTTCCCCCTCCTCAAAACATCATGCGCTGACAGGGAATGATAATCGATTACATCTTCGGCGAAGGGGAGAAAGTGGAACATGATTATTGGTGGTGCGCGCAAAACGCTCATACCGCTCTTGCACGCACACCGAGGCACCGTATGTTCTTTGAAAATTATTTATGCAGAGTTTTCGTAAATCCCTCCCCCCCCCCCACTCGATAGTTTTGCGTGCCAGGCTTAGTGTAACGTACGGTGCAGCATCTCATCAAAGACAGAATGATCTGAACTGCAAGCAGTGACAAAGGAAAACGATTAGCTGATTCCAGGAAAGCTGCATTCATTGAGGCGTTAGCAATCGAGCACGCGTTTATTGTAGGAATTTTAGACGGTACTGATGGACCAGAAAACGCTGGTGACAGTGGACAAGAAAACTCCAATAGCACCATATCTTGAAGAAAGAGTCCTTTCGCTGAAGTAGAGAACGCAATATACAAAGCTATTTTAGCTTGTACTTTGATTCACATTTCTATCATAACATTACTTTTATAGCATTTTAATTTGTACACTTTTACTAATTGTTGTTGTTGTTATGGTCTTCAGTCCTGAGACTGGTTTGATGCAGCTCTCCATGCTACTCTATCCTGTGCAAGCTTCTTCATCACCCAGTACCTACTGCAACCTACATCCTTTTGAATCTGCTTAGTGTATTCATCTCTTGGTCTCCCCCTACGATTTTTACCCTCCACGCTGCCCTCCAATACTAAATTGGTGATCCCTTGATGCCTCAGAACATGTCCTACCAACCGATCCCTTCTTCTGGTCAAGTTGTGCCACAAACTTCTCTTCTCCCCAATCCTATTCAATACTTCCTCATTAGTTATGTGATCTACCCATCTAATCTTCAGCATTCTTCTGTAGCACCACATTTCGAAAGCTTCTATTCTCTTCTTGTCCAAACTACTTACCGTCCATGTTTCACTTCCATACATGGCTACACTCCATACAAATATTTTCAGAAATGACTTCCTGACACTTAAATCTATACTCGATGTTAACAAATTTCTCTTCTTCAGAAACGCTTTCCTTGCCATTGCCAGTCTACATTTTATATCCTCTCTACTTCGACCATCATCAGTTATTTTGCTCCCCAAATAGCAAAACTCCTTTACTACTTTAAGTGTCTCATTTCCTAATCTAATATCCTCAAAATCACCTGACTTAATTCGACTACATTCCATTATCCTCGTTTTGCTTTTGTTGATGTTCGTCTTATATCCTCCCTTCAAGACACCATCCATTCCATTCAACTGCTCTTCCAAGTCCTTTGCTCTCTCTGACAGAATTACAATGTCATCGGCGAACCTCAACGTTTTTATTTCTTCTCCATGGATTTTAATACCTACTCCGAATTTTTCTTTTGTTTCCTTTACTGCTTGCTCAATATACAGATTGAATAACATCGGGGAGAGGCTACAACCCTGTCTTACTCCCTTCTTAACCACTGCTTCCCTTTCATGTCCCTCGACTCTTATAACTGCCATCTGGTTTCTGTACAAATTGTAAATAGCCTTTCGCTCCCTGTATTTTACCCCTGCCACCTTTAGAATTTGAAAGAGAGTATTCCAGTCAACATTGTCAAAAGCTTTCTCTAAGTCTACAAATGCTAGAAACGTAGGTTTGCCTTTCCTTAATCTTTCTTCTAAGATAAGTCGTAAGGTCAGTATTGCCTCACGTGTTCCAACATTTCTACGGAATCCAAACTGATCTTCCCCGAGGTCGGCTTCTACCAGTTTTTCCATTCGTCTGTAAAGAATTCGTGTTAGTATTTTGCAGCTGTGGCTTATTAAACTGATTGTTCGGTAATTTTCACATCTGTCAACACCTGCTTTCTTCGGGATTGGAATTATTATATTCTTCTTGAAGTCTGAGGGTATTTCGCCTGTTTCATACATCTTGCTCACCAGATGGTAGAGTTTTGTCAGGACTGGCTCTCCCAAGGCCGTCAGTAGTTCCAATGGAATGTTGTCTACTCCGGGGGCCTTGTTTCGACTCAGGTCTTTCAGTGCCCTGTCAAACTCTTCACGCAGTATCGTATCTCCCATTTCATCTTCATCTACATCCTCTTCCATTTCCATAATATTGTCCTCAAGTTCATCGCCCTTGTATAGACCCTCTATATACTCCTTCCACCTTTCTGCTTTCCCTTCTTTGCTTAGAACTGGGTTTCCATCTGAGCTCTTGATGTTCATACAAGTGGTTCTCTTATCTCCAAAGGTCTCTTTAATTTTCCTGTAGGCAGTATCTATCTTACCCCTAGTGAGATAAGCCTCTACATCCTTACATTTGTCCTCTAGTCATCCCTGCTTAGCCATTATGCACTTCCTGTCGATCTCATTTTTGAGACGTTTGTATTCCTTTTTGCCTGCTTCACTTACTGCATTTTTATATTTTCTCCTTTCATCAATTAAATTCAATATTTCTTCTGTTACCCAAGGATTTCTACCAGCCCTCGTCTTTTTACCTACTTGATCCTCTGCTGCCTTCACTACTTCATCCCTCAAAGCTACCCATTCTTCTTCTACTGTATTTCTTTCCCCCCATTCCTGTCAATTGTTCCCTTATGCTCTCCCTGAAACTCTGTACAACCTCTGGTTCTTTCAGTTTATCCAGGTCCCATCTCCTTAAATTCCCACCTTTTTGCAGTTTCTTCAGTTTTAATCTACAGGTCATAACCAATAGATTGTGGTCAGAGTCCACATCTGCCCCTGGAAATGTCTTACAATTTAAAACCTGGTTCCTAAATCTCTGTCTTACCATTATATAATCTATCTGATACCTTTTAGTATCTCCAGGGTTCTTCCATGTATACAACCTTCTATCATGATTCTTAAACCAAGTGTTAGCTATGATTAAGTTGTGCTCTGTGCAAAATTCTACCAGGCGGCTCCCTCTTTCATTTCTTAGCCCCAATCCATATTCACCTACTACGTTTCCTTCTCTCCCTTTTCCTACACTCGAATTCCAGTCACCCATGACTATTAAATTTTCGTCACCCTTCACTATCTGAATAATTTCTTTTATTTCATCATACATTTCTTCAATTTCTTCGTCATCTGCAGAGCTAGTTGGCATATAAACTTGTACTACTGTAGTAGGCATGGGCTTCGTATCTATCTTGGCCACAATAATGCGTTCACTATGCTGTTTGTAGTAGCTTACCCGCATTCCTATTTTCCTATTCATTATTAAACCTACTCCTGCATTACTCCTATTTGACTTTGTGTTTATAACCCTGTAGTCACCTGACCAGAAGTCTTGTTCCTCCTGCCACCGAACTTCACTAATTCCCACTATATCTAACTTTAACCTATCCATTTCCCTTTTTAAATTTTCTAACCTACCTGCCCGATTAAGGGATCTGACATTCCACGCTCCGATCCGTAGAACGCCAGTTTTCTTTCTCCTGATAACGACATCCTCTTGAGTAGTCCCCGCCCGGAGATCCGAATGGGGGACTATTTTACCTCCGGAATATTTTACCCAAGAGGACGCCATCATCATTTAATCATACAGTAAAGCTGCATTCCCTCGGGAAAGATTACGGCCGTAGTTTCCCCTTGCTTTCAGCCGTTCGCAGTACCAGCACAGCAAGGCCGTTTTGGTTATTGTTACAAGGCCAGATCAGTCAATCATCCAGACTGTTGCCCTTGCAACTACTGAAAAGGCTGCTGCCCCTCTTCAGGAACCACACATTTGTCTGGCCTCTCAACAGATACCCCTCCGTTGTGGTTGTACCTACGGTACGGCTATCTGTATCGCTGAGGCACGCAAGCCTCCCCACCAACGGCAAGGTCCATGGTTCATGGGGGGGTTTTACTAATTATAATCATGTAATTACAAAAATAAATAAACAAAAAAGCAAATTATAGACACGTGGAAGCTATCCCGCCGGACGGCGTGGCCGAGCGGTTCTAGGCGCTACAGTCTGGAACCGCGCGACCGCTACGGTCGCAGGTTCGAATCCTGCCTCGGGCATGGATGTGTGTGATGTCCTTAGGTTAGTTAGGTTTAAGTAGTTCTAAGTTCTAGAGGACTGATGACCTCAGATGTTAAGTCCCATAGTGCTCGGAGCCATTTGAACCATTTGAACCTATCCCTTGGGAGAATTTTTGAGAATAGTTAGGAACAGCTGAAGAGGAATAGTACATTTATTTTTCTGTGGTTGAGTTAAAGTAGCGGTGCCAGGTATGAATAGGTTTGATTTTTGTTTATTTTATTTTTGGAGATTAAACTTAGTTAGATGTGAAGATAAGTCTACGAAAAAAAAGTGATCAATGCATCTCCGTAATAAGCAGGAAACCCGTGTTCGAATCCCGGTCTGGCACAAATTTTCAACCTTCTCCATCGATTTAAATCATTGTTCACTGGCAGAGAATGTCATTAATTCCTTTTTGTCTTGATTCATAGCGGCTACAGGGTCTAAATGTGTCTGTTCTTTGGAAGATATCCGATAGAACTGACACCAGATATATACCCTCTTTTCGTTCTTGCATTATCGGATGCATTATCCTATGTGATACTGTAGTGCTCGCAAATGGCAAAAAGTAGAAATCATTTCATACATTACGTCTTTCCTGATAATTAAACTTGATGTCAGAATACAGTATTTCCTACTACTGTGCTACCTTCCCTCTATACATTTTTTGTCTTCAGTGTTTACTTACGAGCAGCGTGCCTGTTTCAGGCATTCGGCGATCAGCAGTAACAAACATACGTTAGACGGTAACACACGCTGCGGGAAACGTTCTGTGTAATCGCGTCTTGCTGCAAGCACATTGGAATTAGCAGTGCCATAACACAGATGCATGTCTGCAAGCTAGTTAAATGTAAACCGATACATAGTAGTCTTGTATTATCACTATTACGACCACTACCGTATCACATCGGATAACGCAAGAACGAAAACAGAGTATCCTAGCAGAGCGATTTGTAGAACACCCCCTACTGGCCTAGGGTAGGAACCACAAGTCCAACTTCTACACGTGTAGCGAGGAATGTCATCTGGTGATGTCACATGTTCAATATTTGTCATCAACTTTTGGGGGATTTCTGGACGTTTACTTGTCTCGGCGTCATCTACGTCTCTTCAGGAGTTTTTAAACGTCAATAAGAATCATCATGTGTGCTTTTTTAAATGATAAGATAGCAAGAAGAATACTAATATCTTCAAAAAAATTTCCAATGTTAAACACTTATTCAATTGTCTTTACCAAGTTACTTTGAGCCATAACGTAAATACACCTGCATAGAAAATATTTCATCTTCAATCTGTATTACCAACTCAGTAATCGAAATTGGTTTATCTGAGCAGTTAAGGCCGTTTTGGAATGATGTTAACATCTGTATGTGAAAGTTTTAACCTGTAATGTGTTTATCACTGTGCTCTGGGTGCCAGACAACTTACTTTCAACAAAAAAAGTGCATTAATTAACTGAATATGCAAATCATTTTATGTGCATTCTAAAATGTATGCATCTTGCTGTTCAATATTCTAATTCGACATACATTTACAACACAGTCGCAATTCAAAACATCTCACGTAACATGGATAAATGTAAACCTCTTCAAGTATTCTGCTTTCGTTTCGTCTGCTTGTCTTCTACAAAGTCGATAAGCTGAAAAGACCGTATTGTTTCATTTGGTGTGGGTACTGCTCGGAAGCGAGAGCTGCTGCAGGTCTTACCACGCCGCGGTGCGGGCTGTACTCGGCCGGCTCAGTATCTGCGCTGGAAATCGATGCGGCGGCCACAAAGGAAGCGCCCAGGTGCAGCTGTCGGCCGTAGTTTAGGCTGCGTGGCTGCCCGGTTGCCCCGGTATGCTGACGTCCCAGCCAAACACACTCCCGTCACCCAAACGACGCTCCCGCTGTATCGACACAATGGGCACTTTGAATACCGACAGGGAATTTATGAAGAGAGTTGGGATTGGAACATGGAATCCGGAAGGAATTTTTCGTTACACTGGTCATCTGGAGTTCGACTCGATCCTCAGTCACGTGTTATTGTGCCTCCTCGCCGCTGCGGACGGGACCGCAACGAAAACGCAGCAGTTTGAGAAGTACTGCCATAAAATGTCAACTACAGCAGAGTGTCCAAGTTCCAGGTGGACGGTGCCGGGAGCGCCTCGAACTATTGAAAATTTGGACTATTGGAATTTATGTGTGGAAAAATAGAACGCCTCACTTGTTTTTATTCAGACTCCGACTTCTTTACAGTTTTTCTGTTAAGAGTTGCAGTAGCATTTTTTTTTTCCCAAGAAAACTGTTCCAGCTAAACTCGTTTTCTTCGCTAGTCACCAGCTGTAACTTGGTATTCGAATTCGTATTCGAGAACAAAATTTTTTTATTGTCTCCCCTCCCTCAAGTCGTTTAAGTGCTTCTACCTTATCATTCAAAGTCACAAATTTCTTTTCCTTTTGGTACAGCACTCACCTTCTAGTGCACAAACAAAACCAGTTAACAAAGGAAACGAAACAAAAGACTGTACTGTACGGATAATAACCAACCCGAAACACCATTGCCCGCATCTCGTGGTCGTGCGGTAGCGTTCTCGCTTCCCACGCCCGGGTTCCCGGGTTCGATTCCCGGCGGGGTCGGGGATTTTCTCTGCCTCGTGATGGCTGGGTGTTGTGTGCTGTCTTTAGGTTAGTTAGGTTTAAGTAGTTCTAAGTTCTAGGGGACTGATGACCATAGATGTTAAGTCCCATAGTGCTCAGAGCCATTTTCGAAACACCATTTTCAACAAAAGTATGCTTGTGTAAACAATTAAAAACCGGGAGAAGCGTATGGGAAATGAATCGAATACGCTGTACTAAAATCAGCGAAAACTACACGAGACCTATGGACTACCAGAGCAGTGCAGAAAATTCTGAACAGTAGTGGTAAAAATCGGCCCCAGAGAGTTAGACTCCTTTTTTCTCCTCCCTAGATTGTAATGGGCTCCTTGAAAGTGCCATATTCATGACTAAACGACGAATAAGTAACCAAATTACGTCACTGTTTTTTGTTTATATGAATAATTCTGTAGAAAGATACTCTCCCAAAAAATATAAAGTGCCTGTAAACAGCGTAAATCTGCCACGGTGGCTCAGTGGAAAAGTCAAAAAAGGCTTCAGATTCCGATGTGTCAGGTTCGATCCCACAGGACTTTTGTCTGTCACTTATGGTTTTTTTCCCTTCCGGCAATATTTGTTGACTTGAAAAACGCAGTGGTTAGTATTCTACATTAAACTGTAGGTTCCTTCATAACCGGATGGTAAATTAGTTAAAGAATCGAAGGAAGGCAACGATGTACCAGCAGACAACCTTGTAAGTAGGACAACTACAGCTATGAGTAACCATCTTGGATATTAATAAACCCTTCAACTGTATTCAGTGCGTTGTTTTGAAATCTCTGCTGTTTCATGGCACTAAAAGCCACAGTAAGACACAGCACACGGCCGCATCTCGTTTTCACCATTGCGTAGAGACTGGAGAATCGGACACATCTACCTTACTGGATCGGAATCCGGCTGTTTTATTCAGTGACTTGCCGCCTTTTAACTGTGTTTTGTTCTGACGGACAACGAAGTTCTGAGCTTTTAGCTGTAATATTTTACTTATATGTTCTCCTGAAGATGTGGGTTTTAGTGCCATGGAACCGGAAGGAATCTGGGAATAAAGGACTAAAGAGCTGAAGCGGTTTATTAATACTCAAAACGACATACGACCTCCAACAAGACCACGCCTATAGAGCATAGCTGTGTTCAAAATACTATTCGGATTAATGGCTGCTTTACTTAAATACCGTAAAATGGGATGAACAGAAACAGTTTTCAAGTTTAAGAGAAAAAAATTATTGTTTTACAAAGAAATATAATATTAAAATCATACGGTGCTATGCATCTTGTGCCTAACTTTAAACTTATTATTAGCTCGTGCTTTTATAACATAAAAAAAGATACATGTTTCGATCAACATACAGTGTTGAATAGAAACAAAAGTGTTAATTCTACAATTTTTGGCAAATATTGGTCACTGGGATGAATAAGGGCCTCTCATAATCCATTTTGGCTCTGGGAGAGTAAGAAACAAAATGTATCTGACTCAATGAAGTTTTATTCAACAAAAAAACCTGAAAGCATTCATGAAATAGGTTTGCTTATTCTGTTTTCGAAATAAAGATTATTACATCTCTAATTACAATTTGTAACATTAAACTGATGAACGTGATTACTTTGTTACTACGTTAAGTCACTGACTTAAATGGTGTCTTCCAGTCCCGCAGATGTAACGAAGAACTTTCGAACAACATCTTCTTGTCTAAAAATGTCTTCTCGTCTGTTAAAAAAACGTCTTTAATCGGACTTGTTTTTTCAGAAAGCATGAACATTAAAATTGGTCTTCTAAATAAGAAATTTTACTTTTATTCAATCCAAATGAATGCTCACTTGTTCCGTATACTTTAGTCAAAGAATAATCTCCTGGGAAGAGAACGGGCCAGATGGTTCTTCATTTCCGTCAAATTCTTGGACTTCTTCTGAGCAACAACTAACGATTACTGTTTCCATTCACCACACAAATTCAGAAAACGCAACACTACATCTTCAGTTAGCTGAAACATAAATCAGGTTAAAACATACATTGAGACTGAACTTTTGATAACTGAACAGGATCCGTAAACTTTCTAACTTAAAACAAGCAAATATAGATTCCCTCTTACAAATAAAGTTCGAAGAAAGCAGATTCAGTAGCACATAGCATGTTAGTCATAGAGTGAAAAACACGTCAACTGACAGGGTCGTCGCCGGCGGTGTGGCCGTGCGGTTCTAGGCGCTACAGTCTGGAACCGCGCGACCGCTACGGTCGCAGGTTCGAATCCTGCCTCGGGCATGGATGTGTGTGATGTCCTTAGGTTAGTTAGGTTTAAGTAGTTCTAAGTTCTAGGGGACTGATGACCTCAAATGTTAAGTCCCATAGTGCTCAGAGCCATTTGAACCATTTGACAGTGTCGTCAACTTTAAAATTTCCGAATTGACTGTTAGATTGGTTCACTATCAACATAGCCAAACAAATCAATGAATGAGATTCCTATTAGTCTTTCGACACGATAGCACAGAAATTTTTCGGAATTTTCGTTTCTATTCACGCCACTGTTTCTATTCACCCCATTTTACGATACCTACCGTATGATGACGAGACAGCACTGGTTCGAAAGCCGCATAATATTCGAATATAAGTTTTAAAAACACTTTAAAGCGACTGAGCGCAATTTCCATACGAATGATCCGTCTTTTTATTCACAGTCTCAGTGTTTAGAATGGGTGCGATAAGTTTGTATACGATGTGTTTCAGGTTTGCTAAGCGAAAAATTTGGAGAAACGATGAGTGCATAAACAGAATCATCTTTTGTCAAGAAATATAACATTTTAGATCTGTCCTGTATCTGTGTTAATAAGAGATTGAAGAATTCCAAAACTTCTTTTTGTGCTGTGTGATATATCCCTAGCGTACCGCCGTAAGAGGGTACGTCAGGTAGCCAGGGACATTGTCGAACATGATCGGTTAGGAGATCAAGGTAGCCGGCCGCTGTGGCCGAGCGGTTCTAGGCGCTTCAGTCCGCAACCGCGCTGCTCCTACGGTCGCAGGTTCGAATCGTGCCTCGGGCATGGATGTGTGTGATGTCCATAGGTTACTTAGGTTTAAATAGTTCTAAGTTTAGGGGACTGATGACCTCAGATATTAAGTCCCATAGTGCTTAGAGTCATTTGAATTTGAGATCAAGGTTTCATGCTGTGGGGAGGCATAATGTTGCATGGATGTGCTCACCATCAAGTCTTTGAACACGGAACACTCGCTGGTCAGATCCATTGTGACACTGTACTAGTTCCACATGTCCATCTTTTCAGGGGTGCATTCCGCCAGGACTTCTTTTTTATGGTTGACTATGTGCGACTGCATCGAACTCCGCAGGTGGAGGACGTCTTGTAACGACAGGATATTCGGCCAAATGGACTGGCTTGCCGGCTGCCCCGAAATAAATCCCATCGAACATGTGTGGGAAGCGTGGGGGAAACGCATTATAGCGCGTCCACATACACCAGCAGTTGTCAACCGCCCTAGCACAGGAATGGAACGCCCTGCCATAAGAACCCTTTACCAACCTTGTGGGCAACATGGGAGCAGTTTAGAGAGCATGCACTGCCGTCCGTGGTGGTCACACGCTCTATTAAGAGGCATGTTCAGCCTTTTGCGATGTCCAGAGAACCATCATAAGTCGCAGTCATGTTAGTGTTATTACTGTCTTTGAATAACTTCAATTCGAGGACAATAATTACACTATCATTTCTGTTCGTCTCATTGTGAATTTATTTCAAATGTTAAAATGTGTGTGAATTCCTATGGGACCAAACTGCAGAGGTCATCGGTCCCTAGACTTACACACTACTTTAAACTAAAACTAACACACACACTCATGCCCGAGGGAGGACTCGAACCTCCGGCGGGAGGGGCCGCGCAATCCATGGCATGACGCCTCAAACCGAGCGGCCACGCCGCGCGGCAAATTTATTTCAGTTACCTTCCGTAGTACATTGTAGCAGTTAGTACACTGTAGCAGTTTCTTCTACTTATGCTCCAAGTTTCATCGAGCTTACTTGGCAGTGACACAACATGCGAGAGTTACCGTCGTCCTTAAGTGATGCAGACCAGTGTAGTTTGAGGACGGCTACATGTTAAGGGCTACGTTAGTCAGTCTGCGAGGGAGACTTCTAATAGTTTTCACCTGATTCTTCCCTAGATCGTCAGGACAAGGGCTGCTTACCTCGTCCCTGTTAAACTTGTCTCCAGTCTCCATGTTTCCAGTGGATATCTTCTCCGTTGGGTGTGGTTCCTAACAAGCGATCAGTAGACAGTGAATTCTAGAATGAGTTTTGGGAGTATTACTATTATGAAACAATAAAGTTTCAATTAAGAGATACCTCGTAATTTGTTGATTCAAACCAAAATGACGAAAATGTGTTTTCACAACGGATCCCAGTCTGAAAGCACTACTTATAGTAACAATCACGAAGTCTAATTATAGCTTATCTAGCACCATGATATTGACAATATGGTACAAAGTATCTTGGTGGCAGTACGAGACTACATATAAACATTGTCGATGCGAAGTTAAACATTAACTCACTTTTACTTAAATGAAGTAACCACGTGCAGCGGAACGTGTTGCCTGTCGAAAAACTAACCAGACTGTGTAGTGAGCTATCCTAGAGCTGTCCCCCACGGGACGCGAATACGTTGGAGGGCAAGGAGCTGCTGACATCATACCGTGGAAGTCAACGTTCCACTACGTTGCGAAGCTGAAATGAAGAATCTGGATTGCGAGATTTTGGTTTCGTGGAGAGGAATGAGGCAAATGAACTGCTCAATGGGTTTTAAGTCAAAAGCAAAACTTAGGGACGCCATACTGTATGAAGTTAAACATATTTGGTTATAATAGAATACGTGGTATGAATATTAGCTGTTTCAAAGCATCATCACACTGAGGATCTCTCGAAAACGCGTCGTTTTAGGGACTAACTAAACTCTCCGTACGAACAGACCTAGGAAGACTGAACGGTACCGACCGACCGCCGTGTCGTCCACAGCTGATAAGGTCACTGGATGCAGATGTGAGCGGCGTGTGGTTAGCACGCCGCACTCCTGGCCGTTTTCAGTTTTCGTGACCGGAGCCTCCATTTCTCGATCAAGTAGTTCCTCAGTTGTCTTCTCAAGGATTTAGTGCACTCCGCTTGTATATAGCGCTCGGCTAGCCGAGTCCGACAGCATTTAACTTCGGCGATCTGACGGGAACCGGCTTTACCATCGCGGTCTGGCCGCTGGCGTTTTAGGTATGATTTGCTGTAATAAAATGACAGGAAACTACATATCGGAAGTAAAAATCTTCCCATATTTGATGTTTAGTGTAATAAATTGTTTTTTTTTACGAAAGTATGCAATTTCAGTGTTGCTTCGTTGGTTGATCTGAGGGAGGGGACCAAGCAGAGAGATCACCGATCCCATCGGATTAGGGAAGGATGGTCAAGGAAATCTACCGTGCCCTTTCAAAGGAACCATCCTGGCACATGCCTGGAGCGATTTAGGGAAATCACAGAAAACCTAAATCAGGATGGGCAAACGCAGGTTTGAACCATCGTCCTCCCGGATGCGAGTCCATTGTGCTAACCACTGCGCCATCTTGTTCGGTCAGTTTCAGTGTTACGGCATGATGATAAATTATCAAAAGCGCGTCACTTTGGGGTACAATTTGTTGTAGTTGAATATCAAATAATGACATTTGCAGACAATGCCGTTACATACTCTTCCATATATAACTGAGGCGCTGCAATATCGTAGTTGACAGCGTCGTTACTTTGAAGAGCAATCTAGTAGGTTCGTGTTTACCTACACCTCGTTTTATTTTCACACTTGGTCTACTAAAAGCCTCTGGGTCTTTCTTATTATTTCAGTAGAAGTATTATCTGAAATAGTCGGCGTTCTTTACTATAAATAATGCATTTTCTGCTATTCTTGTTGCGTGGGCCAGTTACTGTAATGTTTCCACAGTGGCCAGAAATCGTAAGTGACTGCCAGTCTATATCAGAAAATAAACACAAATTACACATTGGAAGTTTTTCGTATTATGAAAGTTTGTGTAATATGTACACACCTACTCTTGGTTTTATGGAATACGTCATGTTTGTATCTCTCCTGTAAATGCACTCTGCAATGCAGTTAATGGGTCACTTTTTAGAAACTCCGGAATTGTCTTCCAGTGCGATGCTGATGTTTGAAATTTGAATCAAGGGTTCCAACACTGTCCCCTGTAATTGTGCAAAAGTGTGGCATCCTGTGGTGTCACCGTCGTGCTCGATGAAGCTTCAAACAGCAAGGCGTCAACACAGGCGAAGAAAGGGCCACAGCACAAAAGCTCATTTGAAGTACAAAGTAGCACTTGGGCGCACAGTTTCACCACAGTTCTGCCCAGTGCCACTGTGCACATGTCACACGATGAGACGGTCGTCACACCCCTCTTACCGACATTCCACCCTCCTTTTCACGATTCTGTGCTGACAGTCAGAACCACTACTCCCACCTTTGAAATTGTGAGAGATCGCAGGGCACTCTCGCTTCTGATTCGGTGTCATGCCACTTAATGTTCTTAGGGAAGATTATCTTTATTACGATCTGACTTCATACATCATGATGAAATGGTGGGCAGTAGTTAACGCTCTTGTCTGTGTTCTCTAGTGAAGGAATAGCGACAAGTTTTACCCGTGTTCAAAGGAATGGGGTGCCGATTTAAATGACTGCGGTAAAAGTGAATGGCGACTGAGGGCCGAGGGACCTGGGAGAAAACATTTCTGGACTATCGAGTTCTGTGGTCTCATTGTGCAGACACGTTTGGATGGCGCCAGTGGTCGCCGGTCACGTCCAGGTATGCTGACTACAGCCGAGGAGACGCCGCTGCAATGGCCAAAGCACTGAAGACTGGCAATAAAGCAGGAAGCCGACGACACAACTGTGAGCTTCCTGTGAGTTTCTGTGGGACAGGTCACTGGCGCCCAGACGTCCAGACTCTGTTACAAAACATATATGCGAAAGCACGAGGCTTTTAGCGAGTTTATGGCGGTTCTTTGTAAACTTATAAATGGACACACCAGGAGAGATAAAGATCTTTTTATGTAGTGCTGTGGTTCCATTCTGGTCATATTGTTAGCAAAAGACATGGTGTAAATGCGTGGGAAAGAGGCCGTGAAGCTGAATCTGTTTTTTCTTTTCTCCCAATTAACTTTAAAGTCTCTGATTGGACAAGTCGGTGTATGCTGAGCAAGGAGCAGTCTTCCATATTTGAATGTGGCGCTCCAGCTCGCGATTGGCTTGTGCTGAAGTGGGAGAAGTCTAAGAGGTAAATGTGCTTTGCTACCAAGCTGACGAGGGAAGCAGAGAGAAGGAGACGTGGACACTCTTGTGCTGGCGCTTCTCTAGTAAAGAACTGTAGGTCTCTACCTAAACAGTGAGACTTGTGTCCTTTGCTAATGGACCACTTAGAGCCTGTTCCAGTCACCTTATGAATCGTCAAGAGGTACTGCTTCTAGCATCAGACACATAAGGAGTGATACGTGGGTGTACTTATTTGTCTTGGTTGAATTGGTTGTCCAAACGTTTGACATATTCTGTCATGCATAGTCATGGGACGGAGTCAAATTGGTTTGACAGACCAGCAAACGGGTCCACCTGCGCGCTGGAATTCACCAGGGTTTCAGAGGCTCATAGGGAAGTACCTGCATTCCGAATTACCTGAACGCAAGATCGCGTACTTGCATTTTTCGGGTGCGCGCTATTAATAACAGATTGCTGCCGTCCATGACTTTACTCACTGAACACATCGTGGAGTGTCGCCCTGACCAGCAGAAGGGTAAAGTATTCACTACTACAGTGTAGGGCTCCAATGTATGTTTCTCAGCACCATGTTCTTTCGAACCATATTTTTCTTTTTGGAATAGTAGAGTATCGATCTTTGATAGTAGCGTACTTTTTGGACCATACCCCGGATTCACATGTATGAAGTCAGATAAAGCGACTAGTGTTCTGGTTAGTGTCGTATGTCGATCCCCAGCTGATCAGTTTGTCCACCATAGACCTCATATTAGTGAAAGCGTTTGTCAAATGAAAATGTTCGTGCGACGTTTCTTTAACCATTTTTTGTCTTGTTATGTTAAGAATGAATAAATCTATTGTTATTAAGATCACAACTCCTTCCTGTATTCCGATTAACAATACCTTGCCATTTTTATTAAAGTCCATATTATAAAAGAAAGTAGTAAGTTTGCAATCGCACAGTTTTATTATGGGTGGCCGAAGAAAATATTTCAGACACACTGTCGCTCAGAATCGACCCGAATGGTTTTGACCGGCCTCAGGTGGTTCCAATCCTGTACAGAATAGAAAAAACTGCAGTCGTGCTGCCCTCCAGACGGTTGTGATCGCGTTCAGTGGAGCTGTAGACCCACAATGTCCGTAGAGAAGAGATGAAACGTCCGGTGATATCAGCGGATCAAAGGCTGTCAAGAATGTCGCCCTGTTGCTCATCGCACTTTAAACTGTCGCTTCCGGCCACGAAATGTGTGGGAATCAACGCACCAAGGAAGAGGGTGGTACGTTAATGACCTTTTTTCCGCCATTTAAGGTCTTTTCGTGTCGATGAGTCTGAAATGTTTTCCTACTGGCAGGTTCTCCCATGCCGGACAGGTCTCTTACAAGGGCAGCCAGACAAAGAGTTTCTCACAATGTACCTTCATTTTTTATCTGATCCTTAATTTTTCCCTTCTTGAGATGGTAACATAGGGTAGGGAGGACTCTTAAGCTATACTGAAGGCAGCCTTCCTGGAGGAGTAAACCCTAAGGAAAAATCCCAGTCCTCCAGGCTGGAGGTACAGCGCAGGGTTGGTATCCCACCCCAGTAAAAAAAGGTATTGCCATGTTTCCCAAACAAAATAAAAGAGGCACACGGATCAAAAAGCATCGACTCTGGTTAAGAACAAGGACTCTGATTTGTGGAATGTGGGACGTACAGTGATTCGCAGTTGACTTACAAGAAGTGCTTTGATGAACATCCAAAGGGACTTGAATTGTTAATTATGGGGGATTTAAATGGTCGAACTGGTAAAAGATTAATTGATGACGTTGTAGGAGAGGGGAGAGGATGTAAAAACGATAGCGGAAGCAGGCTGATTACATTTTGTAAGCTTCAAAAGTGCCCTGTTATGAATGGCCTATTCCATCATAAAGATATACGTGAGTGCACCTGGGCCAAACCAGTCAAGGAGCCTAAAATCGACTATAGACTATGTAAAGAGCGGTGGCAGGGGGTAATTAAGATGCAAGAGTAAAAAGAGGACTAGTGTGTGGCTCCGATCATTTTTATAGTTACTTCAAAATTTGCTTTTCGGATTAACATCAAGATAAAACAGGAGGAGAAAGACGAGGGTGCTGGATGTAGAACTATAGAGGATTCAAAATAAAGGATATATATGCTACATGAAGAAAGTGTCAAAAGTTTGTATCAACAAATATTAAATCTAAGACTGGACGCTAATGAACTATACAGTGTCCTGAAACACTCAGTTAAGGAAGCAATGACCACAGAGTCGTTGGAGGTGCTTGAGGCAAAGAAGAAATATCACATATGGTTAGGCTACAAGAGCGAAGAGGACTGGAGTAGTTACAAAGTACACATATCAAAAAAAAAGTTTTGCATCATTCCAGTTCCCAGAGCCGGCCGGAGTGGCAGAGCGGTTCTAGACGCTACAGTCTGGAACTCTGGAACTGCGTGACCGCTACGGTCGTAGGTTCGAATCCTGCCTCGGGCATGGATGTGTGTGATGTCCTTAGGTTAGTTAGGTTTAATTAGTTCTAAGTTCTAGGGGACTGATGACCTCAGAAGTTAAGTCCCATAGTGCTCAGACACCCCCCCTCCCCCTCCCCAGTTCCCAGAACTCCTGAAGATAGACGTTGACAGTGGATATTGTATCACGGACACAGTCCCTGCGACTGTTCCAAGATGTCACTACATCCGCCCAAAGATGTAAACAACCAGGCACGAACAGCGCCTTTTAGACGGAGGGGGTCCGACAGCCGATCAGTTCCAGTCATTCCACCAGGAAGGAGGTACACGGCTCGTTTTGTGTGTAGTTTGCATTGTTACTTACTGCCAGGAAGGGCTCTCGACAAGAGAAGTGTCCAGGCGTCTCGGAGTGAACCAATGGATGTTTTTCGGACCTGCAGGATATACAGAGAGACAGGAAGTGTCGATGACATGCCTCGATCAGGCCGCCCAAGAGCTACTAGTGCAGTGCATGACCGCTACCTACAGATTATGGCTCGGACAGCAAAGCCACCATGTTGAATAATGCTTTTCGTGCAGCCACAAGACGTCATGTTACGATTCAAACTGTGCACAATAGGCTGCATGATGGCATCTTCACTCCCGACGTCCATGGGAAGGTCCATCTTCGCAACCATGACACCATGCAGCGCGGTACAGATGGGCCCAACAATATGCCGAATGGACCGCTCAGGATTGGCATCACGTTCTCTTCACCGATGAGTGTCGCTAATGCCTCCAGCCAGACAATTGTCGGAGACGTGTTTGGAGGCAACCCGGTCAGGCTGAACGCCTTAGACACACTGTCCAGCGAGTGCAGCAAGGTGGAGGTTCGCTGCTGTTTTGGGGTGGCATTATGTGGGACCGACGTATGTTGCTGGTGGTCATGGAAGGCGCCCGGCTGTGTGACACGTGAATGCCATCGTCCGACCGATAGTGCAATCACATTGGCAGCATATTGGCGAGGCATTCGTCTTCATGGACGAATATTCGCGCCCCCATCGTGCACATCTTGTGAATGACTTTCTTCAAGATAACGATATAGCGCGACTAGAGTGGCCAGCATGTTCTCCAGGCATAAACCCTATCGAACATGCCTGGGTTAGATTGAAAATGGCTGTTTATGGAAGATGTGACTCACCAACCACTCTGATGGATCTACGCCGAATCGCCTTTGATGAGTGTGACAATCTGGACTAACAGTGCCTTGATGAGTTTTTGGATAGTATGCCACGACGAATACAGGCATGCATCAATGCAAGATGACGTGCTACTGGGTATTAGAGGTACCGGTGTGTACAGCAGTCTGGACCACCACCCCTGAAAGTCTCGCTTTATGGTTGTGCAAAAAAAAAAAGAAGAAGATGGAAATGATGTTTATGTTGATCTCTGCTCCAATTTTCTGTACAGGTTCCGGAACTCTCGGTACGTGTACTTGTATGTAAATACAGGGTTACGAATTTAACACAGTCTCTAAGGAAGAGGAATGGAAAAGAATGTATGGGGAAAGAGAGCATTTGGATGGAAATAGAAGATCGCCAGAGGCATGGAGGATGATAAGTAAGCTGAAAATGGCTAGCAATACCGCACCCAAGATAAAATCTATATCTACTGGACAGCGGAAAAAGGACTTTGAAGAACTTCTGGTAGGAAAAATAAGGGACCACGTAATAGAAAGCTGCAACAAAAGCAGTATATTAGGTAATAAAAAACCTATGCTGGAATACACTTCAGCTATCGAGTACTGATAGCACAAGGTAGAGGGCTTGTCAAACTTATGATAAAGATGTTATTGGAGGCCTTTGAACGAAACGGCCTTAGAATAAATATGATCGGAACAGAATATCTAGTAGTAGGAGGCAAATGGTTCAAATGGCTCTGAGCACTATAGGACTTAATATCTGAGATCATCAGTCCCCAAGAACTTAGAACTACTTAAATCTAACTAACCTAAGGACATCACACACATCCATGCCCGAGGTAAGATTCGAACCTGCGACCGTAGCAGTCGCGCGGTTCGGGACTGAAGCGCGTAGAACCGCTCGGCCACCGTGGCCGGCTAGAGGTAGAAGGGATATAGTACTGTCGAAAGAGAGTACGAAACCGTAATGATGTTTAAATAGGTAGGGTCGATTATTCATTCCTTGGGAAGCTGTGAAGCAGAAGTGAAACGCAGGATCCAGCAGGCAAGAGGAGCAATCAAAACGCTAATTGGGGTGCTGTGAAGGCGGTCAATATCAAAAGAAACGAGGAAGAGGATTCTGCAAACAGTAGTGGAAAGTATGCTAAGATATGATGCAGGACGATGAGTCCTGGTGGAGCGGCAGAGAAGCGAAATAAGGAGAGCAGCCAAGATATCCGGAGCACAGCGGAGACGAATTGAGGAAATTAGGGAGAGTGTGGAAGTACCGGTCGTGCAAAGAATTGAGAATAGAGCTTGAAAGGTCTCTGTTGGATTCCTTTCATGTTTGATTTCTTAAATCTGTTGTCATTTATGGAATAAATTCCTCTTCTAAATTTACTGTGGCGTTTCTGACTATCTGGGAGGAGACTGAGTAGTGGAACGTGTTACTTTTACACATAAACAAGAACGATCTGTCACACTACTACACTTTAAAACACAGTTTATATGTAATTCATGTCACACAGTCTCATACGGAACCTACATCCGCTTTCTTTTATACACTGTGTATAAGATACTGTCATCCCCCTTCCCTTCTGTGTGAGAGGATGAATGAGCAAATGTATTTGTAGTTGCATGCTTGAGGGTAGCAGACAAGCCTGTCTGCTAGAGAACAGTAGGACCAACGTCGGAACAGGTAGCTACGCTTTCTAAAAGCAAAGAGGTTTCTATCCTTAGTATGGTCCTGTCCGTCCGTTGTCATGTTGGTATAGGAAGCTGCCCCTCTGGTCACTTCCGTTTGTATTTGGGAAGCACGCTCGGTAGGAGCGCAGGTCAGTCGGTCCGTGGCGAGCGTCTGAAGTGATAAGATCTCCGGCTAAGCGCGTGTCTGCTAAGTCCGTAGGACAATGGATTTCTTAAGTTCAGCCTAACTGAAAATTTAATCACCTTTATTTCAGGTTTAGCTCTAAAATATCTAATGTTATCTTAAATTGCAGCGCAGTGTAATTCTCGTGTGAAGTTCAGATTATTTTCCGGTAGTTGCTTTGTCACTACTTTGTGAGGAAAGTGGAACCACGTGTTGATCAGTAACTCTAACTAAGATCAATCTTAAATGCGAAAGCTTGTGTGATTATAACGTCTCGTCTTGACAATATTTTTCAATATAGCAACTTTTCTTTATGTTCAACCCATGTGGGGTGTACTTTGCGAGACCAGTATCACGTGCTTATATAACTGTTTGACCCATCAGGTTAACAGTAAGACGTTAGTAACCAGTTCGAGGTCTTTCTTTTGTAAATTGCTTTTCGATCTAATTTATTTTAATTATCAAAATTATTGTGGAGTACACTCTTTGTGTAAATCAAGTTGACCACGTGAAGGAAGTGGTGTAATCATCAAAGTAGCCCTCAGCTATTCTTTTCGCCAAGATTTCACAGAGTTAATATGAATTTAGTATACCAGTGTGTGGTAATTACATGACGGACAGGATTGTGCTACGAACGTATCTTCTTTGGGTGAAAATTTGAATCTGTTGGTAGTGGTTAACTTTCTCTTGCATACGTTTCAACGTTCTTTGTGTGTTGTTTTATGAATGCAGTGTTGTATGCAGTCTCCCGATCTTGCCTCCATATTAGATGTGTTCTGTAAGATTGCAAACTCACATTTTCACAGTCCTAAATAAGGCACCAGCTCAGTTATAACTCACGTTTAATATGTTGAAATTTCAATGATCAATGTTAAAATAAATTTCCAAATATAAACTGATTTATTTCTTTTTATTTAAATTCACTTTTATATATATATATATATATATATATATATATATATATATATATATATATATATATCACCGGTTGTCGTATGACTATTAAAAGATTATAATTAATGTTAGTCTGGTTGGGAATTTGGTAAGCTAGACTGGATACCTGATGAAACAGTTGCGCAGTAATGCAAGGTTAACTTCCCCAGACAGCTCACAGCTTTTAACCCGCTTTTATTGTCCATCAGTACCGCTTTCATCATAGCAAATTAAAGTAACAAACTTACAAGCTCTTCAGTGGTATGGCCATGTACGACGAATGAAGCAGGGACGGTGGCCAAAAGTAATCCTGGAATGGTAGCCGGTCTGACGGAGGTAGCGTGGACGGTCGAGATTAACATGGGGAGTGAGAATAACTGGAATGACGAGGGAGAAAGATCTGTAAGAGGAAACCTGCCATGACTGTGGATGCTGGGCAAATGCTCAAGAGTGTAGAAGCCCTTAAAAGTGAAGATCATATACCGGTCGCTGAGGTTACTATGTGAAAACCACTCCATGATATTTTTGCCAGACATTACTTGTACGTACACGGTGAAAATACGCTTGCCACGTACCGCGGATTCCTCCTTACACGGATGTGAAGGCCGCGACGGCAGTTTGACGGCTGCGTGGGCCGGAAGGCTTTACGATTTCTCCGGTACCTCGTGGGAGGCCCGAGGCGAGGAGTTTACGAGGCGCGGCGCGCCTCAGAGGGGCCGGCGGAAGCGCTGGCGCCACTCGGCGCTGGACACAGCCGGCCAGCCCGCCAGCCCGTCAGCCCCGGAGAGCGGCCGGACGCTGGCCACGCCCTGGCACCGGCCGTGACGTCGCTGCCGCTGCCGCTGCCGCAGCCGGCGGTAATTGGGAAGCGGGCGGCGTTCGAGCGCGGACCCGGCCCGGCCCGGACTGCCTCGCGTCGGCACTTCCATTTGCCTCGTGAGTTATTCCTAAGTGGAAGGACCGGCGTAATGACCCGCGCTGGGCGTTTCCTTTATTTTTCACAGTTTTAGGATTTGTGTCGCTGCATATCTTGACGCCCGACAGGTCCGAGAGAAGCCGCTTCAAAAACTAACGACCGTAGCGATGTTCTCCGGAATCAGTCTGCAACTGGGACGGGTCACAGTGGTCGCGTACGAGACCAACAATCCGTCTCTGAGGGTAAAAAACTGTCGTATGTGTTGTTGAATAGGAAATCGCCAGCAGTGGGTGCAGCCGCCTACCGGAAAGGGTGTTGTCCTCCCAAACCATCGGGCCCTCTCCTAACAGTTGTGTAAAGTATTCGGACGCCTGTGTGTAATGCAAAATTGACCACTAGGAAACAGGAAAGGAGGACGCGCCAGTATTACAGGAAGCGAGGAGTACTGTGTAGTCAGTAGACAATAGTAACAGCAAAATACGAGGATGAATCAAATGATGACCTTAAATTTGTAATAACAAATCGAAATTTCACCCCGTTATCCTGTAAGTTGGTAAGCATGCTACAAACAGCGTGCAGAATGGCCGGTAGGTGGCAGCATAGTGCAGATGCACACATACTGTCGCAGTATCAGTATGAAGATGGCCGCCCCACTTGCGACTTGCACCAGGGAAGAATAGCGTTCTGTTACTCGGTTTTCGCGTAGTGAAGGTGTGAAACCTATTGAAATTCGTCGACGAATGAAGGTTCAGTACAGTGATGCATGTTTGTCACAGCAGCAAGTCTACAAATGGAGTAGGAAGTTCGCAAATGGTGTGACTTCAGTGGAAAATGCTCCTCGTCCAGGTGACGCACAACGAGTTGTGGCTCCACAGAACATTGCAGCAGTTGAAGCCATAGTGAAGGAGAACCGCCGAGTGACACTGAATGACATTGTAGCATGTTTACAGATTAGTCATGGGTCAGCACACCACACTGTGCATGATGCGCTCCAGTTTCACAAAGTGTCTGCAAAATGGCTGCTACGGTAGCTGACTCCTGAAATGAGAGACGGACGTGTTGAACGAGAAGGTGATGGCTTCCTTGCAAGAATCGTTACTGGGGAAGAAACCTGGTTTCACTTCCACCAACCGGAAACGAAGAGAGCGAGCAAGGAATGGCGCCATTCCTCATCACCAAAACCAAAGAAATTTCGAACAGAACCATTAGCAGGGAAGTTCATGCTGACACTCTTTTCGGACGAAAAAGGCGTCATTTTGGAGCATTAGATGCCTAGAGGGACCACTGTCAGCAGTGCATCATACACAGATCTCATAAAAAATCATCTGCGGCCTGCAATCAAATCAAAGCGACGTGGATTGCTGTCAGCAGGTAACCTTTTGCAACATGACAATGCAAGGCCCCACATTGCCCGTACAACAGTTGCAAGAATCACAGACCTGCATTTTGAGTATCCTACTCATCCACCATACTCACCACATCTTGCCCCAAGTGATTTCCATATGTTTGTACCACTCAAAGACGCAATGGGAGGAAAGAAGTTCCGCTCTGATGAAGAGGTACGCCACGCGGTCCACGAGAGGTTGCGCGGACTACCAAAAGAATTTTTTTCTAAAGGAATTTATGCACTTTGTAAGCGTTGGACGACTTGCATTTAGCATCGGGGAGATTATGTTGAAAAGTGATACAGCTTTGTACCCCTTCTGCACAATAAATACTAATTAAAAAATATTTAAGGTCAGGGGAGCTCAGTTACTTCGAAAGTGAACTAGTCACTGGATGATAGCTGAGTACCAGGTCGATCAGGGACATTTAGATCCTTCTAAAGCTGCACAAATACTGCTGGTCATATCACTGCGAAGTGGAAGCGAGAAGGACGAATCACGACTAAACCAAGACCAGGCAACCTTCGCACATCGACCTTCAGAGGAGATCGAGTGTTACGGAGGGTGATTGTAATAAATCTTATCAAATCAGCAGGAAGAAGTCAATCTGATGCTCCAGGAAGCTGCCAGAACTAGTACAGTGATTGAGCATAGAGAGTTACAAAGAATGCGGCACGATAGTCGAGCAGCTCCTCAGAAGCCACACACTTCCGTAGTCAGTGCTATCCTACGCCACTGGAAACGAGTGATTCGAAGTCATGAATCATGCTCTACCTTCCGGCAATTAGATGAAAATTTGGCGAATGGCTGGAGAAAGTTATCTGCCATCATGTGTAATACTAACAGCGAGCTACAGAGGAGGTGGTGTTAAGGTCTATTTTTCGTGATTAATGTGATGTCCCCTTATCGCACTTGAAAATCAAACAACTTACAGCATTGCATGCTTCGGAGAGTAGAGGAACAGTTTGGAGACGATGATTGTATCAGTATTATAATATAACCTGTCCTAAAGCAGCATCTGTGAACCAATGGTTCGTGAACAATAACATTCCCGAAATGAGCTGGCTGCACAGAGTACTGATCTGAACCAAACGGGGCACCTATTGGATGTGTTATTTCGCCAGATTCCAACCAGACTCGAGGGTCCTCCTCTGGTTTGACTATAGAGGTAGAATGGGCTGCTATTCCTCCACAGGCACCCAGAGATTCATTAACGGTGTCCCCAGTAGAGCTCAAGTCGTCATTAAAGCGAAGGGTGGACGCACCTCAATATTAATGGTTCAGATCGCTCTGAGCACTACGGGACTTAACTGCTGAGGTCATCAGTCCCCTAGAACTTAGAACTACTTAAACCTAACTAACCTAAGGACATCACACACATCCATGCCCGAGGCTGGATTCAAACCTGCGACCGTAGCGGTCGCGCAGTTCCAGACTGTAGCGCCTAGAACCGCTCGGCCACACTGGCCGGCCCAATATTAATGTCCGGATACTTATTATCAGATAGTCTATGCGTATTTATATAGATGAGTGTAGTGAGTGTGCTGTATGACGATGAAAGGAGAGGATGAAACCTGGTGCTGATACACAGCCTACTTCTCTCGAATAGCACCAAGGCGGCGCCGAACTCAACGTTTCCACTCGACAGATGGATCACCATTAACAGTGATAAGTGCCTTCAATTCCAGAGACGCTGCGGAGAGGTATGGAATTGGTGTAAAGACTGGTGATCAGAAGCTTTACGCCACCACCTTTCCTGCCCTTGCCGGATAAATATTGGCAATGAAAATTTCATTACAATGTGGTAGTGTAGGTTATTTATACCAGAATGAATTTCCACCCTGCAGCGCAGTGTGCACTGATGTGAAAGTTCCTAGCTGCATGGCGGACCAGTACTCGAACCAGAGTTATTTGCCAGGTTTGATTCTACAGAGAACTCAACCTCTGACATAAATTGTCCGTTTGGGACAATTACATTTACTGCACTCAAATGGCCACACAATAATCGAAATCTAGATACGCAACAAACATAATTGGGACTGATTGCTGTTCCTTTGCTCTTCGCAAGCATGTGCTCCACCAACTTAGCTACGTAAGCACAACTCATACCCTTCTCACAGCTATAATTGTGCTATTACCTCTTTCCCTATTTTCCCAACTTCACATACATTCTTTGGGACGCCAGTACTGCTGGAAGAAAGGATATTGCTGAGAAATAGCTTAGCTACGGACTAGTGGATTGCTTCCTGAATGAATTTTCGCTCTGCAGCTGAGTGCGCACTGATTTCTGTCCCCCCAGATTAAAACCATGTGCAAGATTGAGGCTCGAATCTGTGGTCTTTACCTTTCCTGGGCAGATACTCCATCGCTTGAGCTATTCAGAACGACTGATGACTGGCCCTTACACCCCTGTTTCACCACTATCTCTTCTCCGGAAGTAGGACTGTGCAGGGGGTGTGGACTTGTTGATCGTGCTTGGATAGCTCACTCGCTACATTTGCCTAGCCCAGAGCACAAAGTGGCCATGAAGGCTCTTTCTTTCATTGCACTAGTGTCGATTAGCCGAAATGCGAATATCTTGAGCGCACAATTTTTGGTAGTCGGGACTAAATTCGCGCTGTTCCAGTATAGTTTGTTTGTTCTCGAAGAGGAAATTTATTTACTTAAAGAGAGGAAGCTGGCAGTGTTGGCTGATCTAAAAGAGGAGCCTTGCTTGCCTTAGAAAAGAATCTCTGATTTAAAAGAAGAGACTGGTTTGTGTTACACAAAGAAACTCGTTTTTTTTAGAAGAATAATGTTTCTTTTAAATAGAGAGGCCATGTTCATTTCTGAAGAGAAGCCTTGTTGCTATTAGAAGAGGAGTTTGTTTGTTATACACAAGGCAAATCTTACTCGCTTTAGGAGTCTCTTTGCTATGGAAAAGGAGTCTTATTTGATTTTGAAGGGGAATTCCTTTTGTGTTTTGAAAAGGAATTCCTTTTTTGCTGTTTCGAAGAGGAACCGTGTATGTTATATTACGTTGAAAACCAATCTTACAGGATACGCTTTAACAAAACGTTAAGGAACATAGCACGAGAAGTTAGACATAGAAGGCAGTTCCGGGGAGAAACAGGATAGGCTGTGAGAGGAAACGAGCGGAATAAAAATTAATAGAACACTTCCCAGCGAAAGACAAAGGTCGGAAGTTCGTGCCCTTCTCCGGTATACACTCTTACTCTACCAGGAAATGTTTATAATGTAATTGCGGTTGATTCAGTTTGTTGCTCCAATTAACTTCGTTTATGGTTCAAATGGCTCTGAGCACCATGGGACTTAACTTCTGAGGTCATCAGTCCCCTAGATCTTTTCACGCGAGGGAAGACTTGAACCTAGGACCTCTTGTTCCGTAGCAGCTCTCAATAACCATGGGACCAAGGCGCTCCTTGACTCCGAGTGTCCTTGAATTAATGACATTCTCTGCCAGTGAACAATGATTTAAATCGATGGAGAAGGTTGAAAATTTGTGCCACACCGGGATTCGAACACGGGTTTTCTGCTTATTACGGAGATGCATTGATCCCTTTTTTTTCGTAGACTTATCTTCACATCTAACTAAGTTTAATCTCCAAAAATAAAATAAACAAAAATCAAACCTATTCATACCCGGCACCGCCACTTTAACTCAACCACAGAAAAATAAATGTACTTTTCCTCTTCAGTTGTTCCTAACTATTCTCAAAAATTCTCCCAAGGGATAGATTCAAATGGTTCAAATGGCTCCGAGCACTATGGGACTTGACATCTGAGGTCATCAGTCCTCTAGAACTTAGAACTACTTAAACCTAACTAACCTAAGGACATCACACACATCCATGCCCGAGGCAGGATTCGAACCTGCGACCGTAGCGGTCGCGCGGTTCCAGACTGTAGCGCCTAGAGCCGCTCGGCCACTCCGGCCGGCCAACTTCGTTTATGTTTACATACCTTCTCAGCAAGGCAAAAGCCTGTGAAATGGAATCACTCTAATATGGAATAGCGAACAAATTCTTCAAAAATTTCGCCACGAAGAACTACTGTCATGGAAGGATACGGTTTTTCGCAGGCGCCTACGTACAAATACGAAAGTTACTGATTTAGTTGCTGTCGTTGCGCGAGATGCTCAGCATACCACCCTTGTTCCGCTTTCATTCATTCAGTGCACCCCTACAGGGCAAATTCTTCACCAGTAAACCTATCCGTACTGCTCCTATGCTTCACTGTCAACGTGCAGTTACTGCTGTGGTAGAGAAAAGCCGAGACAGAACCGAGAAGTTCGGTGCGCAAGCTTGAGAGCAAAAAGCGAAGTTGTTAACAGCAAGTAGAGCGACTGAAACACAACACAGTTGATTCCAAAAACTACACCCATAGCATACAATTGACATTTATACACTCCTGGAGATTGAAATAAGAACACCGTGAATTCATTGTCCCAGGAAGGGGAAACTTTATTGACACATTCCTGGGGTCAGATACATCACATGATCACACTGACAGAACCACAGGCACATAGACACAGGCAACAGAGCATGCACAATGTCGGCACTAGTACAGTGTATATCCACCTTTCGCAGCAATGCAGGCTGCTATTCTCCCATGGAGACGATCGTAGAGATGCTGGATGTAGTCCTGTGGAACGGCTTGCCATGCCATTTCCACCTGGCGCCTCAGTTGGACCAGCGTTCGTGCTGGACGTGCAGACCGCGTGAGACGACGCTTCATCCAGTCCCAAACATGCTCAATGGGGGACAGATCCGGAGATCTTGCTGGCCAGGGTAGTTGACTTACACCTTCTAGAGCACGTTGGGTGGCACGGGATACATGCATTGCCCTGTTGGAACTGCAAGTACCCTTGCCGGTCTAGGAATGGTAGAACGATGGGTTCGATGACGGTTTGGATGTACCGTGCACTATTCAGTGTCCCCTCGACGATCACCAGTGGTGTACGGCCAGTGTAGGAGATCGCTCCCCACACCATGATGCCGGGTGTTGGCCCTGTGTGCCTCGGTCGTTTGCAGTCCTGATTGTGGCGCTCACCTGCACGGCGCCAAACACGCATACGACCATCATTGGCACCAAGGCAGAAGCGACTCTCATCGTTGAAGACGACACGTCTCCATTCGTCCCTCCATTCACGCCTGTCGCGACACCACTGGAGGCGGGCTGCACGATGTTGGGGCGTGAGCGGAAGACGGCCTAACGGTGTGCGGGACCGTAGCCCAGCTTCATGGAGACGGTTGCGAATGTTCCTCGCCGATACCCCAGGAGCAACAGTGTCCCTAATTTGCTGGGAAGTGGCGGTTCGGTCCCCTACGGCACTGCGTAGGATCCTACGGTATTGGCGTGCATCCGTGCGTCGCTGCGATCCGGTCCCAGGTCGACGGGCACGTGCACCTTCCGGCGAACACTGGCGACAACATCGATGTACTGTGGAGACCTCACGCCCCACGTGTTGAGCAATTCGGCGGTACGTCCACCCGGCCTCCCGCATGCCCACTATACGCCCTCGCTCAAAGTCCGTCAACTGCACATACGGTTCACGTCCACGCTGTCGCGGCATGCTACCAGTGTTAAAGACTGCGATGGAGCTCCGTATGCCACGGCAAACTGGCAGACACTGACGGCGGCGGTGCACAAATGCTGCGCAGCTAGCGCCATTCGACGGCCAACACCGCGGTTCCTGGTGTGTCCGCTGTGCCGTGCGTGTGATCATTTCTTGTACAGCGCTCTCGCAGTGTCCGGAGCAAGTATGGTGGGTCTGACACACCGGTGTCAATGTGTTCTTTTTTCCATTTCCAGGAGTGTATTATTATGTAGATATTTTCATTGCAATCCAAAGATACATGGGATAAAAAATAAAACCTAAAGCAAGTACGCTGTAACGAGTCACCAGAGACCATACGTCCCACGTGGTCGCTTAAAGAATTTCTGTCCTATAGAATTGATACATATGAGAAATATGATTGCTGTCAAAGACTATAATTTTCTTATTATTATGAGAAATTATAAATCATAATGAAAAGAGGCACAGGCCGCGTGTAAATTTTCCTCGACAACTAAAAAAAAAAATTCAAATGTGTGTGAAATCTTATGGGACTTAACTGCTAAGGTCGTCAGTCCCTAAGCTTACACACTACTTAACCTAAATTATCCTAAGGACAAACACACACACACTACTTAAACCTAACTAACCTAAGGACATCACACACATCCATGCCCGAGGGAGGACTCGAACCTCCGCCGGGACCAGCCGCACAGTCTATGATTGCAGCGCCTGAGAGCGCTCGGCTAATCCCGCGCGGCCTCGACAACTACATCATCCGTTTCCATAACCACAACACCGTTCGACCGGTTTGAGAAAATAATTCAGAAGTATTGCCCCTCGAATGCCGGTTATAATCTCATTCAGGACATCAGTGTGTGAAATGCTTTTATTGTTAATATTGTAATAGGCAATCATCAGTCTCTTTACGTTTGTCAGAATTATGCTACATGATTGAATATTTAAATGTGTTAGGGTCAAGATACATGAATATAATAGTAGAAGTTGTACGATGCAGTATGCTACTGTTCACCAAGTAATAGCTTATTAAATCTGGTAAGATATTTTTGCCACAGCTGGCTCCCCAAGTAAGTACTTCATAATGAATGCCATCTATTCCTGGTACCTTGTTTCGATTCAGGTCTGTTAGTGCACTATCAAATTCTCCTCTGTCATATTTACCTTCTCATCTACAGCCAGTTCTTCTTACTTTCAATTTTGTGTCCTTTATATGGACCTTCTACGTATTTCTTCCAGCTTTCATGCCTGCTTGTTTGCTTAGTACAGGCTTTCCATCTGAGCTCTTGATATTCACCCAATTACTTCCCTTTTCTTTAAAAGTTTTTTTAATTCTCCTATAGGCGGCAACTATCTTTTCCACAGCAGCGTTTCGTTATGGAACAGTTACTAAGCAAGTGACAGTAAGTGGAATCAGATGCACAACATCTATCTAAAGCGAGCGGGCGGCCCTGTGCTCTGGTGGCGGCTGCTTTCGTGAACCAGGGCAGGCTGTCCTGTCCCATAGTCGCGAACAGCAGACCCCGTCCTGCATTCCAGGATGTCGCTCGGGGGGTCACAAACTCGTGGCGCAGGCTGTGACACTGAGAAGAGAATATTTTAGTATAGTAATGGTGGAGTACTTACGAGCTCCAGACTATGTTTGTTTGAGGCTTCAGGCACGTACTCTAAACACTTCCATGGTGGCAAGTGAGGAAAGGCTTCCGTCCTTCCGCTGGCATATTGCAGCGTCCGCTGTTGCTGTACCTTGCCCAGCTGGCTCCACTTCACAATGACATTCGGCCGTGTTTCGCTTCCCAACGAATAATACTCTTGCCTCCATTACTTGACGGACAAATACATCCGTGATAGAGGCAGCCGACCACTCAGATTTGGCACAACTTTGAAATATAGAAGAGTATTGAGTGCACAATTTCTTGTTAAGCGTTATGCGATTCAAAATTTCATCATTAGACTGAAGCTGTGAAATGAAGTGTTCAAGAAAATTAATAACAGAAAGTATATACATAAGCATGCATCTAAGTACTCCAAATACAGAAATTTCAGCTAGTATTGTACTTACATAAAAATCGAACTTTAGTACAAAGCTCACGAAAGTGAGCACATAGATTGAATAGAATACAAATCTATTGGAATAGAAGCAGTGCTAAACTGAGTGCGGCGATTAAACTATGTATCAAAGAGGTAGGAGAAAGCCAGTAGGTGGCGCTGACATTAACCATAGAAAGCTAGTCAAAGAGTAACTGTACAAACTTCCATGCAGTGCAATTAAGTACATGCCAGAACCTTGTGAATAACATGACAAAATGCATTTATGCTGCTTTTATGGAAGAGAAACTCACATCAACAGCATGAAAAGCATGTAACATTTCATCTAGTGATGGTTGTAGACTTATTCCTTCACTCTTATATTTTACTTATTACCTATATCAGTATTATGTTTGTATTGTACCACACCAGTTATTCGTTGCAATTGTGTTTTGGTTCAAATGGCTCTGAGCACTATGGGACTTAACTTCTGAGGTCATCAGTCCCCTAGAACTTAGAACTATTTAAAGCTAACTAACCTAAGGACATCACACACATCCATGCCCTAGGCAGGATTCGAACCTGCGACCGCAGCGGTCACGCGGTTCCAAACTGAAGCGCTTAGAACCGCACGGCCACACCGGCCGGCAATTGTGTTTTGATTATTGGCTAAAGATTGTCTTTGTAACGCTCTTTTCATCCTGTTAGAATGAGTTAATGAGTTTCTCTGGGTCTGGTCTCAGTCCTGTGCTTCATCTTCTGTGTACCAAAGAAGGACTACGCTCAGCAGAACAAGTGCTGCGGCGGTGTTTGGTTGGACAATAGTCAATGTTGTCTCTTTCCAGTAATGAGTTCATTCGTATGGAACGCTGTATTCCACTTATTCTTTTCACTGGTGAGTCAACGTTTACCGGCAACGGAAACAATAACATGTGCAACTCTCAGGTGTGGGCAGATAAAAATCTGTGTGCTACTGTGGAAACAAATTTTCAGCGGCATTTGATTTAGGTAACAACCTTAATTGCGTATGTTATCTTAATTTACTTCAAAATGCATCACCAGAGTACTTGGAGGATATTCATTTGTTAATATGACGTCTTATGGAATTTTATGCACGCCTGACGACATGTATCTTTCCTCCTGACTCACACTGTATCTAGGGCTAATGTTGCAAAACGATGTGAAATGGAACGAGTACGTAAGGGTTTTAGTAGGGAAGGCAAATGGTCGACTTCGGTATATTGGGAGAATTTTGGGAAAGTGTAACTCATCTGTAAAGGAGACTCGTATGGGGCACTAGTGCGATCCATTCTTGAGTAGTGCTCGAGTGTTTGGGATCCCACCAAGCCGGGTTAAAGGAAGACGCCGAAGCAATTAAGAATCGTGCTACTACCTTTTTATAGTAAATTCGATCATCACGCTAATGTTACAGAGACGCCTCGTGAACTGAAATGGGAAGATATGGAGAGAAGACAACGTTCTTTTTGCGGAACACTGCTGACCAAATCTAGGGAAACAGCATTTGAAGCTGATTGCAAAACGTTTGTACTGCCGACAAAGTACATTTTGCGAAAAGACCACGAACATGAAGTAAATTAGGGCACGTTCGAAGGTATATAAATAGTCTTTTTCTCCTCTCTCTGTTTATGAATGGAGCAGAAAAGAAAATGGCTGGTGGTGGTACAGCGTACCCTTCGCCTGCGCCATACGGTGTCTTGCTATGCGAGGGTTAGTCATCAAGTTTGCATTATTCACTCGAAAACAAACTTGTGACGATTAGACTAAGTAATAGCGTTGGTCATACTCTGCATATTCACCCTCCAATGTGCCACGTTTTTCCCAACGACGGGAAACTTGGCGGAGACCTAGGCTGTAGAAATCAGGCTGTTCAGCAAACGTTCCAGTCCTAAAATCGCATCGTCTTCTTTACGGAAACGCCTGCTACGCAGTAGTTCCTTCATTCGAGAACAGTGGATAAAAATAACCGGGTCCCATGTAAGGAGAATGTGAGCGGTTAGGCAAAATTCGGTATCCCAAAAGGACAGTATATGAGAATGCACGTTATGCAGAATGAGCTAGGGCGTTTCCGCGGAACAAAAATACCCTCTTGGACAGTTTCCCATAACACTTTGCCTTCACCCACTCCGTGAACTTCGTCAGGAGATTTCGGTGATACGCACCGGTGAAGGCTTGCCCTTTAAGAGCATAATATGTTAGCTCCATAGCACAATAGTCCCAAAAGATCACCTTGCCCGATTTTGTAGGGGTTTTTTTCCTTTTCCGGCGCTGCATTGCTCTTTCGTTTCAGGGTCGTAGTCATACACCTAGAAATCGTTCATGGAGGTTAGATGGCTTAAGAAGTCGTCCGGGTTAGCCTCATCCAGCTGCAGCATCTTCGCAGATTACTCGGTTCGGCATGGTTTTTGGTTTTGTTTGCCGATGCAGTGAGGACGGCCACTGAGAGTGACGTGCGGGGTCATCTGCGACGTCTTCCGACTATCAAAGGTCACGGGCACGATAACATCGTGGACCGAGGTCTCAGAGTTCTGCCATAGGGAGCTGTTACCTACGTCACGACGTCATTCAGCGTCATCCTCACTCAGAAGCATTATGCTCAAACTTGGAACCATGCGACTTTAGTGGCGGTGCCGAAGCCTGGGAAAGACAGCAAGTCCTCCCGACGACCAGTAAGGCTTTCTTTCACTCGTATCTCCGTTGCACCATTCAGCCTGCATGTGGAGCAAAGCGGCATATTATCTAATGAGCAACTTGGCGTCCACCACTAGCACTCAACCACTCAACAGCTGTTTCCCTGTTGTTGCGGAGGGTACCCTTGCTTTTAACAATAGTTTTGTGGAGGTGTATATCTGGATGTGTCAGAGGCATCTGACAGCGTCTGGCACTGTGGTCTGCTATGTACGCTCTTCGTACAGAGCCTCCCTGCAGCGTTTGTCAAATTCTCAGCAGCTGTATTGAAAATCGCACCTTTATCGTTCGTGCTGGAGAGAAGATGTCTACCGAATGTGACATTACGGCTCTGCAGCTTACCCCTATTTTTCTCAGAATTTCGAACATCCTGCACCATTTTACATTGTCGAACGCTTTTTCCAGGTCGACAAATCCTATGAACGTGCCTTGATTTTTCTTTAGTCTTGCTTCCATTATCAAACGCAACGTCCGAATTGCTTCTCTGGTGTCTTTAACCTTTCTAAAGCGAAACTCATCATCTAACACATCATTATTTTCTTTTCCACTCTTCTGCATATTATTCTTGTAATCAACTTGTATGCATGAGCTGACTGTGCGATCATTCTCACACTTTTCGGCTATTGCTGTCTTCGGAATTGTGTGGATGATATTTTTCCTAAAGTCTGATGGTATGTCGCCAGACTCAAACATTCTACACACCAATGTGATAGTCGTTTTGTGTCACTTTCCCCACTTTTTTTTGAAATTATGATGCAATGTTATTCATCCCTTCTGCCTTATTTGACCTTAAGTCCTTCAAAGCTCTTTTAAAATCTGGTTCTAATACTGGGTCCTCTATCTCTTCTTTGTCGACTCCTGTCTTCCTTCTATCACATCAGACAAATATTCCCCCTCATAGAGGCCTATCCTCTCTCTCCTCTGCATTTAACAGTGGAATTCACGTTGCACTCTTAATGTTGTCACCCTTGCTTTTAAATTCCCCAAAAATTGTTTTGCCTTTCCCACATGCTGACTCAGTCCTTCCGATAATCATTTCTTTTTCAATTTGTTCACATTTTTCATGCAGCCATTTCAACTTGGTCCCCTGCACTTCCTCTTTCTTTCTTTCTACAGCGACTTGTACTTCTGTGTTCCCGAATTTCCCTGAACATTTTTGCACTTCTTTCTTTCATTGATCACTTGAAGTACTTCATTCTTCAGCGACTTGTATTTCTGTGTTCCCGAATTTCCCTGAACTTTTTTGTACTTCCTCCTTTCATCGATCAGTTGAAATACTTCTTACGTTACCCGTGGTTTCTCCGCAGTTATCTTCTTTGTGCCTATGTTTTTCTTTTCAGCTGCTGTGATTTAGAGATGTCCATTCCTCTTCAACTTTACTATCTGCTGCGCTATTCTTTATTGCCGTATCTATAAGCTTAACGAGCTTCAAGTGTATCTCGTCATTTGCTAGTAATTCCATATCTCACTTCTTTGCATATTCATTCTTCCTGTATAATGCCTTAAATTTCAGCCCACTCTTTATCACTACTACATTGCGATCTGAGCTTATATCTGCTCCTGGGTGCGCCTTACAATCCAGTACCTGATTTCGGAATCTCTGTCTGACCATGATGTAATCTAACTGAAACCTTTGCTTATCACCCGGCCTTTTCCGAGAATACCTCCTTCTCTTGTGATTCTTGAACAGCGTATTCGCTATTACTAGCTGAAATTTATTACAGAACTTAATTAGTCTTCCTCCTCTCTCATTCCTTGTCCCCAGCCCATATTCTCCCGTAACCTTTTCTTCTACTTCTTCCCCTACAACTGCATTCCAGTCCCCTATGACTTACGTTTCCATCTCCCGTAACGTACTGTATTACGCTTTCAATATCCTCATCATACTTTCTCTCTCTCTCTCCATCTTCAGCTTGCGACGTCGGCATGTACACCTGAACCATGTTTGTCGGTGTTGGTTTGTTGTCGATTCTGATAAGAACAACCCTATCACTGAACTGTTCCAAGTGACACACTCTCTGCCCTACCTTCAAACTCATAATGAATCCTACTCCCGTTATACCATTTTCTGCTGATCTTAATATTACCCTACACTCATCTGACCAGATATACTTGTCTTCGTTCCACTTCACTTCACTGACTCCTACTATATCTAGAGTGAGTCTTTGCATTTCCCTTTTCAGATTTTCTAGCTTCCCTACCACGTTCCACGCCCGACTCGTAGAACGTTATCCTTTTGTTGGTTATTCATGCTTTTTCTCATGGTCACCTCCGCCTTGGCAGTCCCCTCCCAGAGATTCGAATGGAGGACTATTCCGGAATCTTTTGCCAATGGAGGGATCATCATGACACTTTTTCAGTTACAGGCTACATGTCCTGTGGATACACGTTACGTGTCTTTAACGCAGTGGTTTGCATTGGCCTTTGCATCCTCAAGCCATTGATCATTGCTGATTCTTCCGCCTTTAGTGGCAGCTTCTCACCCAAAGGACAAGAGGATGTCCTAAACCTCTGTCCTCTCCTCCGCCCTCTTTGATAAGACAGTTGGCAGAATGAGAATGACTTCTTATGCCGGAAATCTTCGTTCGCCAATGCTGATTGTTAATCAAAATATAAGCTGGGGCCGGTTTCTAATCCGGGACCGAGGACATTTCGATTACTAGTCAAAGACGCTACACCTGGACCTGGGGAATAGAAGGTGAAAACTTTTACTATACGCTTTCGGAAGAGACGTGCATATTATGATACGGTAGTGCATTGATGACTTCTCACCTGGATCGTGAACATCATGTGGATACGGCTTGATTCGTCTGCGTGTTGCAATGACTTCCTTTGTTTAATGGTGATTCTTACAGGGAAATGTACCAGGCGTCTGGCAAATTGAGTTTTTTTTTTTCTTTTTTTAAAGAAATGGGAGTCCGGGAACGAGTTGGGTCCAGTTATCCGGGGTGAGATAAAATTTGTCCTCATACCTGTGAGGTAATTAAAGTCTGCTGACTGCGGACGAATTTGATGATTGAGAGTGTCACAGAGGTTAAATAATGACCAAATTGTGTAAGACACTGGTCGGAGTCGTTGATTCGTTGAGATGGCTATTCTGAGTTGGTTTCTGAATCAGCACGATAGTTACTAAAGCCCAAGAAGTTACATTTTGTGCATTTGTGGAAATCTGAACGGGTTCGTTTTTAACTGTGTGTTTATTTGCTCTGAGCCTGTACTTATATTTCTTTCACGTGTTCTACGTAGCTTAATAATTGTGCTCGTAAATGCTAGAGATTTTAATGATGGCTGACGTGCGTTATATACGTCATGGTTTGGTGGTCTCTTGTTACTGCTACGTGTAGTTACTCCATCACCTGATGGCAGAAGCCAAGCCCGCTGGTTCTGGGCGTCCCGCCTGAGTCTGTTACTAACGTACTTCTTGAGAGAACATAAAGCATTACTGATGTGTAAAATTTTATTAATTAAATGGCTGAGGAAGTAATTAGTTTAATAGAATGCTGTGTAAGGTTTTAACTGGTTCACTAGTTTGACAGTGTCTTGCAATTGTGTTTTGTTCACTGGTGAATTCTGTCACTGTAAGAATTCTTTGACTTGTAGCCGCAGTAAGTTTCTAGAGTTTAAAGTTAATTCAGCTTTTCAAAGTTTAAATGAGAAGTTGCTGAGCAGTGCGCGGCTCGTGTTCATCCCGTTTATTGTCTGTCATCTTCTCTTACGGTACTGCCGCCTCGGTTTCTTATTCGATTTACTAAGTTGCTGGCTTGCCTGCCCGTGAGTGGCAGCAGCAGAGCTTATCGATAGGAGCACTGTCGTATTGTCTTTGAAGCGACCGCCAGTATTTCCGGGTCGTCGTGTGTCGGGAGTTCAGTCGGGGCCGGAGCGCCAGTGAGGCGCGGACAGCCAGTACTTGCCGACCGCTGGCCACACACATGAATTGGTTCAGATGGCTCTGAGCACTATGGAACTTAACATCTATGGTCATCAGTCCCCTAGAACTTAGAACTACTTAAACCTAACTAACCTAAGGACATCAGACACATCCATGCCCGAGGCAGGATTCGAACCTGCGACCGTAGCGGTCACGCGGTTCCAGACTGAAGAGCCTAGAACCGCACGGCCACACCGGCCGGCCACACACATGAACTGTCCGACGGAAGGAGATTGGAGCGGGAACGACTGTTGGTTGGTCGTTCGGTCGGTCGTCTCATCGGGCGACGTGTATTTGGTCTTTTGACTGCTTCTGGGCCCCTTCAATTGGTCATCTTGCGGGACTTTGGTCGGTTCCTTCCATGTGCAGAGATGTCGGGTGGCCAATGGGCCTGTGTTCCCTCTACATGGTTGGGGCCGAGCCAGTGTCTCCGGGACGTCGTCCGTCCGAAGAGAGTTAGTTTGGAGCTGCAATGAGCTCCGGACAGCCATTACTCGCTCGACCGTTGCCGACACACATAACTTGAATGGGGACGACCTTGGTTGGTCGTTCGGTCGGTCGTCTCATCGGACGACGTGTATTTGGTCGCCGACCGCTTATGGAAACTCTGTGTGTGTCGACTTGTGATTTCTCCTTGTTATTCCACAGTGGTTGGTTTTAGGATTGTCGAAGTTCTTGGTGCAAGTGTTTACGTGGAACTGTGTGTAGCTTCTGAGATTTGCACCGAGCACTTGTGAATGCTGTCTGCGTACTGGAGTAGGCACTCGGTCGGTTGGAACGGAGCAGCGAATATGTGTTTCCTCGCCTTGTTGATGCTGTCCGGCACGGCCTTTGGTGTTGTCCATATTTTTGAGTGGTTATAGTGTGTCTTTACTGTGTTTAGACGCCAATTTTCAAGACGTAGTGCTGCTGGTATTTTTGTACTCGCTGATTTTTCCGTTGTCGTGCTGTTGGTCGGCGGAAGGGAATTGATTAGGTTGTTGCTCGGTCCTTCAGCCGTCCCTGGGTCGGGTTGCCATCCGATTATTTAGTGTTACGCTTGGATGCCTGTCTCACCTAAACTGTTGTCAGAGTTTCCTCCCCAGGCCTACCCTTGGAACACTTCTGAGCACCACTGTTCTCTTCTTTGTGATTTTGATTTTCTTTTGTCGCAAGTACTGTGCCAGGTCTTCAGCCGTGTATTAATTTTGTCTGTTCTATGTTCAGTATATGGCCTTCAGCCGTACCTTATGTGAAGTATTTAAGATTAGACGCCGGCAGTGGTGGCCGTGCGGTTCTAGGCGCTGCAGTCCGGAACCGCGGTACTGCTACAGTCGCAGGTTCGAATCCTGCCTCGGGCATGGATGTGTGTGATGTCCTTAGGTTAGTTAGGTTTAAGTAGTTCTTAGTTCTAGGGGACTGATGACGTCAGATGTTAAGCCCCATAGTGCTCAGAGCCATTAAGATTAGTCCTTATGCCGTGTTTTATTTAAAATTCTTGTTCGCTCTGTATTTAGGCCTTCAGCCGCGTTTGTTTTAAAATCTGTGGCTTTCAACCGTGATGCGTGAATTTCCTGTCTGTAAGGTTTCTCTTTAATTATCTAAAATTCTTAAAATGGCCTTCAGCCGCACTGTGTAAATGCTTATCTCAAGGTTTGTCTTTAATTATTTTGAGTAATTGTTTGGGCCTTCAGACGTCAAGATATTTGAACTTTTCTTAAGATGGTTTTCTGTTTTACTGTGTAAATGCTTGTTGCCTTTTATTATGTTGAAATATTATTGGGCTTTCAGCCGAGGAATTAATTTAAATTTTCCTTAATGTGGCTTTTAGCCGATATTTGTAAATGCTTGCCTTTTAAAGAATTTCCTTTGCTCATCTGAAATATTATTTGGGCCTTCAGTAGAGAAAATATTTTAATTTAACTAAGTAAGTCCTTCAGCCGTTTGTCTAAATTCTTGTGCCATAAAGGGAATTATTTAAGTATATTTTTATTTTACGTAAGTAAGACCTTCAGCCGTTTCCCTAAATCCTTGCGTTTTGAAAGGAATTATTTAAACTTATTATTGAGAAGTTACTTGGGCCCTCAGCCGTGAATTGATACTTCTTGTTTTGAAGAGAAAAATGTGCATTGGTTTTCGAGGAATAAAGTTGTGTGTTCTTGTGTAACTAACAATGACTGGTCTTGGCCTCTTTCCACAACCTGATCCGCTCTGTCCTGCGAACCCAGATTTCAGCTGCGATTGAATTTTCTTCTGTAATACTTGCTTGTTTAAGTCCGTTGTGGACGTGATCAATTAAAGGTGTAATTGGGATACTGTTTATCCTTTGGGAAAGTTTGTCTGCAATAAATGTGTTTTAAGGTTCAAAATGGTTCAAATGGCTCTGAGCACTATGGGACTTAACATCTATGGTCATCAGTCCCCTAGAACTTAGAACTACTTAAACCTAACTAACCTAAGGACATCACACACATCCATGCCCGAGGCAGGATTCGAACCTGCGACCGTAGCGGCCGCGCGGTTCCAGACTGTAGCGCCTTTAACCGCCGGCTGTGTTTTAAGGTATTATGTGTTTATTAACTAATCTAGCTCCTCGCCACTCCACCAACTAGCACCTGCCTATCGCGCCATTACGCGAGTGTTCCATGTGCTCTAAGACTTTCCAGCACACTACCTGCATGACGTGGCTGGCGAGCCCTTCGTCCACGATAGAAGCCAACGCGCGGAGAGAAGACTGCACCATGCCCCTGCTTACCCAAAACGCCTCATCCACCGGATCGGGAAGAGGAACGACAACCAGTGGCGCTTCTCCGTCGGCAGCAGCGCCTTCCGACGTAGACTTAGCCTAAGACAAGACACGCTCCCAAGACGTCACCAAACACACGCCGGCCAGAGTGGCCGGGCGGTTCTAGGCGCTACAGTCTGGAACCGCGCGATTGCTACGATCGCAGGTTCGAATCCTGCCTCGAGCATGGATGTGTGTGATGTCCTTAGGTTAGTTAGGTTTAAGTAGTTCTAAGTTCTAGGGGACTGATGACCTAAGATGTTAAGTCCCATAGTGCTCAGAGCCATTTGCACCATTCGAACCAAACACACGAGACTCCGTACCATGTACCACAGCTCAAAACTACAGAAGGCTAAGCCCTAGGTTTAATACTACAATAAATTAGTCGAGGGTTTACTGTACTGACCCTAAGAAACACGCGTGCCTGGCATTTGGTTTTGGTTGCCCTATCGGCGTGCTACGATACTGCGGCCTTGGGATTTCAACGTGTACCAGGACTACAGTCAAGTACCTACTACTACACAAAAAATTAATTACGTAGCTTATGGCTACCCTTCGTGTTATGTTGCAGAATAAGAGGTACTCAAATTTTCCTTAAAGCTTGTGACTGCTGTACCTCAGCCAGCCACGGCTGATGGGATCGAAGCATAACAAAGGGGAAATTATAGCCCTCCCCCTTATAGTCCTGGCTGGCATAAATAGAGCATTGATGACTAGTTAGGCGTGACACGTTTCGCCGCTTAGTACTTGTTATTACGGTAATTATGTCCCAGTGCGGCTGCGTTTATCGGGCTAATCTGCAGTTCCGTTGTCTGACCCCGGCGAGAGCCCCTGCGTCCCTGGGACAGTTTTTAAGGTGCCCGGTTAGGAGCCCATCGGTAGCCCGTCCGCGCGCTCCTCAAATTACGAGACGCGGGCGACGGCAATTTCGGCTCCCATTAACACCTCGCCGCGCAGTGTATTATATTTGATTGGCGGGGTTTACGCATGTAAATAAACGCCACTGCCGCGCCCCTCCCTCATCGGAAATTCTAAACAAGTGTTGCTTCCAAATGATTATACGCGTCCCGCGTCGGGAGAAATTAATAAGGACGCTATCCGGAGTTTCGACCGGTCCTCTCGGCGGCATCGTCAGGACGCTTTAGCTGGGCGCGCGAGGAGGGACTGCGCGTTCCGCCGCGCCCGCGGGAGCCGACCGTGTTTGTTGGAATTATCGCCTGTCCCGTTTGATGAATGTGTACTTTAACACGTACACCCGTTTTACAGCCACCGCCGTGCCCCGCTACGAGCGCCATCGTCGCCCTCCTTTTTTGGCCTTATTTAAACGTCAGCGAGTTAACACCTTTTTCATTGGAATTTAATTTGATGCGACGCGCGTCTACGTAGCGAGAGCGGCGGACCGGCCCCGATGTATAATGCGACCGGCTGCAGACGTCCGGACGGGCGACGCCTTTGGGCGCACGGCAGCTGAGGCGGTGTGTTCGAGGAATGTGACAAGTCGCCCACGATCGCCGACACTAATGTCCGATAAACGGCGACAGTTCGTCGCGAGAACACGACCTGGCCGCGGCGGCGCTAGCGAGCCTCAACGGGCCCATCGGTTTTGGACGGAAAAAAGTAGTGCCATCAACGGGTGGGCAAGATTCCAGGAAAAGAGATTCCACTTCTTCCTCGTACCACGAATGGAGCAGAAGCTACATACCTGAAAAAATTTTAAAAAGCGGAAATTAGCAGACAATACACTCAACTTCAAATGTGAAGAATTTACATGAGATCTAAGCGTAGCTATTCTTAATTTACAGGAAATATATTTAGAGTCGCCAATACCGGCAAACTCAAACTGTAGAATGGGATGACGACAGTGAAAATTTGCCGCTTGTCACGAGCAGTCGCCTTAACTGTTTCGGCTATCCGTGCACGTTTCACTGTCAGACCCAAACTTCCATATGACATCGTCCACAAGTCATTAACCTTCACTCGTACACTTCCTATAATTCCCATAAGTCGCTAATCTGGTATCGGCGGATAAATATGACACTGAAGTGCCTGCGTTAGGCCGGGTCCGCACTCTGTGGCCACCGTTGGGGCAAACAGCGATGGTCCAATGTGTGGCTCGATGAAGTAGCATTGGAACCAACGTTGGCCGCAATGTTGGTATGGCTCCGATACTTGTCAGTATTTTCACCAAGCATCAAAGAGTGTTAGAGCTAGTAACCAGTACGTCGACCACACATTGGTGCCAACGTTTTGTTTTAGCTGTCGTTTCAAAACCCAAGTTTGTTTGTCACTTGTATTTCCAGGTTGGATATTTGAAAACACAATGTCTCAGAAAAAGTGGAGAAAAATGAAAGTTCTTAAGTTTTTGTAATTTTACCAGCAAGAAATACGTTTGTGGAATGCTACTATGAGGCAACACAAAAACCGCAATGTCACTGCGGTTGTATGGCAACTAAAGAGCTACAGAATTGCTTACTCTTTCTTCGGTATCGTACCTATTTAGGTATAAATACACGTACGTCTCTCAAAAAGATTGATTATTAGTGTATATATATTTTTATTCATGTTCTGTTATTTTTAAATTGATGTATTTCTTTACTTGTGCAATAAAGCTTGATTCAGCCAAGTTCTTGCCAAACCTTAGATAAGCTTCCATTATACTTTAACATTTTTGAAACGTCAGGAGCATAAGGTCCTACGTTTTTTTTTTTTGTGAATGAAAACTTAGTTGCTGGCTGGAAGGTATGGTGATTGCATTTTTTTATGAGTATTATAAAGGAAGCTAACTGATCCGGTTTTTGAAAAGTTGCAGCTGTTTTTATTGGTTTATGGGAATATGAATGAAATATGTTTTCATATTAGGAAATATGGATTGTAGACGAATAGGCCTGTGACTTCCAATGAGAAGACAGTTTGTATGCAAAGTAAAAAAGTGCAAATTACTGTATGAAACGCAATCTTGGTCGATATCCTTTTGCACATGGGTAGCCAATTTGCAAAGTTTGGATCAGTATGATGAAAGATGATAAACTAGTTCAGGAGAAATTAGTTTAGCTAGGTGAAGTCTTAAATGTTATTTTCATAAACTTTCGATAACCGAACAACTAAGATGTATAACCTACTTACTGGGTACTTTACGTCGTAATGTATCTGGTCTGTGAGTCGGAGTTTCCGTTTTTCGTCTACGTAACACACAGTTTAATCCAAATATCTCCTACATACTATTTATATAAACATGTTTTAGAACGTTCTTCTCTTCCTTCTCGGAAAATGGTCGGTACACATATCTCCGCCGGCCGATGTGGCCTAGCGGTTCTCGGCGCTTTACTCTGGAACCGCGCGACCGCTACGCTCGCAGGTTCGAGTCCTGCCTCGGACATGGATGTGTGTGATATCCTTAGGTTAGTTAGGTTCAAGTAGTTCTAAGTTCTAGGGGACTGGTGACCTCAGATGTTAAGTCCCATAGTGCTCAGAGCCATTTGAGCCACGTATCTCCGACTCATTTTAGAATTTTTCAGTACTGATTTTAGCTTATGTAAAGTGAAAGGTGTTTTAAACGACTCGAACGCTGATTATACGCTGAATTATCCAGACCATGTTTTCTCGATCTGAATGCCAGGCAACAGATCGTCTGAGATTGGAGCATTTGTATACAAGTGTTACAGTCTTTGTCCACCATCTCCTATTACCTGTTTTCGTTTTTTGTTTTGCAATGTCAAAATATAATCATTAACTTTCGGAACCGGAAATGCACCGCCGGCTATCTGTCCGTCAGACTCGCTTACATTGGCTCTACACGAATTCAGCTGAGTGTTGGCTGACGCTGTCCCATAGCTACTGGCCAATGTTGGCGCCAGCGTTGGCACCGATGTGTGAACCAAGAGTAAGAATTACGGTGCATGCAAATCTGAAGGAAATGGCACTGCGGAGAATACAGCCGTTATGAAATACGGGAAATATACTCGCATTTCCAAATATGAGCAACCTGCAGAACGGAGTGATGACGTTAAAAACTCGCAGTTAGGAGTGAACTGGTCGCTCAGGGCCCGAACGCTGACCCAAGTGCAAGCCCGTGCGCCAGGATACTGCTAGCCCTACTTTACGTAACGTGGCCAGCGGAAGAAAAGGGTTGGTGGAGCCAGCGAGCTCTGACGGCGATTAGAACGCCGTCTTGTGGCCGTGTGAAGCGTGACAGCCGTCGAGGGTCATCTGGTAGGAGGCCGGCTTCTCACATAACCAACGTTCTTTGCTGGTAGAGTTAAGTTAGGTCTCCGATACAGTGTAGTGTATGGAGACACAGTAGCATATACAATGGCTACAATACGCTCTGGCTGATATTTCCGCTATTACTGGAAAGGAAATTTACTTCTTGATTTATACATGCAAACGCTGTCACTTTTATAGAAAAAGCTGTCCATATATCAGTTACAATTGTAAAATAATTATGGAGAAAATTTTGATCCTACATTTTATCAGCTATCTTTCTAACTTTATTCGCTGCTTGTTATACGTGATCTCTCACCTAGTGGCTAAGACAGATGTTCATAAGCTATCTAATCATAAACGTACTTAAAGCTGAGATCATGAATTACTAAACATTTAACATACTCAATACAACTAAAACTAACGACCTGCTCATATTGTGTAACGCACAGACTGGTAGCTTGTGAGTGTACCACACGTGGCTTGAACCGATGTGGAGGATTAATGATCATGTACTGGTGGACCAGCCATTGTGGTTTTTGGTGGCTTACAACGTTCGTTTTCCGCAAATGAGTGATTGGTCCCCAACTTCTGACTCGTACAATACGATACACAGACACAGACACACGGCGTACAAGACTTCCTCCCCTACGTTACTTTGACAACAGTGCCGTCAGGGAAGGCGTTCAGGCGTAGAATTGAGTAACAAAATAAAATTTGCCATATCGAAGAAGACCCTATACTAGATGGGTTTAGCGTTAGAGGTAATAAGCAGAAGAAAAAGAAGAAGCAGAAGAAGAAGAAGAAGAAGAAGAACAAGAAACAACCAAAACTAATAAGAAATGGGATTGCTTCGTTGAATAAGGGGGAAACACGCTTGGAATTGGATGCCTGGGCAGTTGTGTTTTTTATTTTGTCGTTAAAATTAATAAATTTTAGATTAAAAAAAAGCTTTTGGTAATGTAGATTGGAATGCGCTCTTTAAAAATCTGTGCTTTCAGAGATAAAAATACAGCGAGTGGCAGAACATCTACAATGTCTGCAGCTAAAAGAATCAAAGGACGTGAAAGGAAGGCAGAAACTGACAAAGGAGTTGGGCATGGTAGTACCCTACCCAGATTTTATTAAATCTGTACCTTTAACTAAGGGATATCAAATAGAAATTTGTAATGTGAACTGAAGTTCAGGGAGAAGAAATAAAAACTCTATGACTTGCTAGTGACATACTATTATAGTATAGTATACCGGAAGTAAATGTAATGATTGTCTCTGACTAGAAGTCTGTAAGTGTACGTGTATACGAATTAGCTTATTTTAAATTGGTCTAAACTTGTAAATACTTTCACATGTCCAGTACCCTTGTAGAAAAAGATCTTCGGATGAATAAAGCTACTAGTACTCCCAGTACTACTACTACTAATTTTCTCAGTGATGTCATTAATCGTAATGGGTAGTATGGAAAAGATGTTTTAAGATTGGGACTGGCAAGGGCAGGAAAAGGATTTCTGCAAAGGGAAGTTTGCTAGCCAACTACTAAAGACTGAAGTGTTAGGAATTCTTATGTGTGTAGATTGTAGCATTACATCGAAGGGAAACGGGAAGAGAAGATAAGTTACTGAAACGTGGTGCTGCAGAAGGATGCCGCTGAAGGTTATTTGGGTAGGTCGGATAACTAATAATGAGGTATAGAATTGAAATGGGGGAAAAGGATTTTATGAAACAACTAAAATAAGACATTCTAAGCATTAGGGAATTGGTATTGGAGGGAAGCATGGTGAGGCGGGGCGGGGGCGGAGGGGGGGGGGGGTGGAGGCCAGTGATGATGAAATGATGATGAGGACAACACTCGAACAATACCCAGTCCACGAGTGGACCCGCTGCATGGCAAGCAAACGCGTTACCACTCAGCTAAACAGGCGGACGACAAAGGCAAATGATTAAGTTCAATGCTGATTTTTATAAATGCTACCTCAGACTTCAATACCCTTTCGAATTCTATTAAAAACACTATGTGTAGTTCTCCTGAGGACTTCTTGGCGTTCTTGTATGAAGGCAGCACTATTCAGAATCCGAACGATCAGTTCGTACCCCTTATTTGGTTTTAATTTGCAGACTTTGCCTTTCAGTCCTCTCCACAGCTAACATTCTAAAGGGGTGAGATCGAGGGCGTTGTTGGCCAAGAAACGTGACCATTCCAGCCGACCCATCTTCTGGGAAATGTTGAATTTAGATGTCACATGACGACTTCAATGTTCAGGGGCCCCGTCATGTTGGAAGAACATATAGTCCTGTTTAATTTTATCCATATTTTGCAGCTGTAAACTTGACTGTATTCAATACACAGGAAGTTTGAATAAAATCGCCTTCAATCACCATTGTTCCGTGTTTTATTGAATCATTCGATGCATTTCTGACTAGTGGGTCCATTGTCAGGTGCAAACCGTCTTAACACATTATTTACTCCTGCTCTTGCGTGAGGTGAGATATATGTTCATTTTATGAGAAGGTCAGATATTAGGTCTTGTATTTCGTGAGTTATCTGCAGAAAATATGATAGAAAACAGAGGAAAAAACATTGAAAAGCTTACCCAGCAGTCAAGAAGGAACATTGTTAACTTTTAACGCTAACATATGTTGGTTTATCATTGTTGTCATCGCACATCAGATCAGATAGGATAAACCAACGCATGCTGGGGTTAAAGGGTTAAAAATGTTCATCCTTGATTGTTCGGTAAGTTTTTCACTGTTTCTTTTTCCACTGTTTCTCATTATATTTTCCGCAGTTTGTTTACGAAATACAGAACCTAACGTCTAACCTCAAATCAGGAACATAGAGCAGAAACAAATAACGTATTTTTAAGACAATTTGCTCCTGACGATGGAGCAGCAGGGTCCGAAATGCATCGTGTGTTTCAATAAAACTCGAAAAAATGGTGACTAATGGTGATCTAGTCAAAGCAAGCTTCTCCAATAACGTTGGCTTTTCGTTTCCAAGAAAACCTAGGAAACGGCGTGATGTAGTAACACAACTTGCCCAATCAACCGATTGTTTATCATATCACACCACACATTACGGAGAAACGATCTTGAAAACATATGTCCCCTCAAAAGCACGTTAAGTTTCGTCCGACCACCGATGTGATTTACGAGTTGTGTTGCTCCAAATTTACGAGTAGTGAGCACCACAGTCGTTTTCCGCTTGAGCAAATCAGGCAAACCTAAACAGTAGATGCTTTAATTTTCTAAATTTATTTACGTGATGTATGCACCGAAATGTTGCTGTTTTCTATCAGTTTTATAGCGCACAGAGGAGATCCTGGTAGGTGATTTGTCGGTGCTCCACCGACACGGCAAATCGGCATTACGGGTCACTATTCACAATCGCGCCGAAACTTCGGGTCACCATTGTCGGCATCGTCTTTGTACACTGGTAAAACTGATGTTTATTAACAGACAAAATAATTTTGTAAATTGTAACGCAACATACAATAAAAGAGTTTCCAGTTTGTGAAAAGTGCCTGAATTACATTTAGTAAGTTTGAAAGGTCTCTGTTGGATTCCTTTCATGTTTAATTTCTTAAATCTGTTGCCATTTATGGAATAAATTCCTCTTCTAAATGTACTGTGGCGTTTCTGACTATCTGGGAGGAGACTGAGCAGTGGAACGTGTTACTTTTACACATAAACAAGAACGATCTGTCACACTACTACACTTTAAAGCACAGTTTATATGTAATTCTTATATGTAATTCATGTCACACAGTCTCATACGGAACCTACATCCGCTTTCTTTTATATACTGTATATGATAAGATACTGTCATCCCCCTTCCCTTTTGTGTGAGAGGATGAATGAGCATATGTATTTCTAGTTGCATGCTTGAGGGTAGCAGACAAGGCTGTCTGCTAGAGAACAGTAGGACCAACGTCGGAACAGGTAGCTACGCTTCCTAAAAGCAAAGAGGTTTCTATCCTTAGTATGGTCCTGTCCGTCCGTTGTCATGTTGGTATAGGAAGCTGCCCCTCTGGCCACTTCCGTTGGTCTTTGGGAGCCACCCTCAGGAAGCACGCTCGGCAGTAGGGAGTTGCAGGGTGGCCGTGGCGAGCGTCTGAAGTGGTAAGATCTCCGGCTAAGCGCGAGTCTGTTAAGTCCGTAGGACAATGGATTTCTTAAGTTCGGCCTAACTGAAAATTTAATCACTTTTATTTCGGGTTTAGGTCTAAAATATCCGATGTTATCTTAAATTGCAGCGCAGTGTAATTATCGTGTGAAGTTCAGATTATTTTTCGGTAGTTGCTTTGTTACTACTTTGTGAGTAAAGTGGAACCACGTGTTGATCAGTAACTCTAACTAAGTTCATCAATCTTAAATCCGAATGTGCGTGAGATTATAATGTCTCGTCTTGAGAATATTTTTTTAATATAGCAACTTTTCTTTATGCTTTTCTTTATGTTCAACCCACGTGGGGTGTACTTTGCGAGACCAGTACCACGTGCTTATATAACTGTTTGACCCATCAGGTTAATAGTAAGACGTTAGTAACCAGTTCAAGGTTTTTCTTTTGTCAATTGCTTTTCGATCTAATGTATTTTAATTATCAAAATTATTGTGGAGTTGTACGCTTTGTGTAAACCAAGTTGACCACGTGAAGCATGTGGTGTAATCATCAAAGTAGCCCTCAGCTATTCTTTTTGCGAAGACTTCACAAAGAGTTAATATGAATTTAGTATACCAGTGTGTGGTAATTACATGACGGACAGGATTGTGGTATGAACGTAATTTCTTTGGGTAAAAACTGAATCTGTTGGTTGTGGTTAACTTCTTCTTTCTTATGTTTCAATGTTCTTCGTGTGTTATTTTATGAATGGAGTGTTGTATGCAGTTTCCCAAATCTTGGCTCCATATTTTATGTGTTCCGTAAGATTACAATCTCACATTCTTTTCAATCGTAAATAAGGCACCAGCTCAGTTATAACTCACGTATAATATGCTGAAATTTCAATGAACAATCTTAAAATAAATTTCCAAGTATAAACTGATATCTTTCTTTTTATTTAAATTCTCCTTTTTATATATATATTTTACCGGTTTTGTATGACTATTAAAAGATTATCATTAATGTTAGTCTGCTAAATATCTGATGAAACAGTTGCCCAGTAATCCACGGTTAACGTCCCCAGACAGATCACAGTTTTAAACCGCTTTTATTGACCATCAGTACGCTATCAGCATAGCAAATTAAAGTTACAACCTTACACATCAGCATACCAAATTAAAGCTACAACCTTACAAGTTTTGTATCACTGAAAACATTACCTTTCTTTATAGTGACAAACTCTGAACAGTGAGCGAATAAGTTTCGTTCGATTACTTGACTTCAAATTTAATCTTGGTAGTCATTTAAGTAATCGATATCTTCAAGCGAATTTTCACCTGACTTTAAAATCTACGACGCTTACCGATCATCATTTTAGATTAAAAATATATTTGACGAGAAATTGAACATAAGAATTTAGAAGAGCAGTAATTCTTACAGTTTGTTATCCTTTGTCGATTGAAATTTAAGGAGAACGTAATGGCCGCGCAGGATTAGCCGAGCGGTCTGGGGCGCTGCAGTCAGGGACTGTGCGGCTGGTCCCGACGGAGGTTCGAGTCCTCCCTCGGACGCGGGTGTGTGTGTGTTTCTCCTTAGGATAATTTAGGTTAAGTAGAGCGTAAGCTTAGGGACTGATGACCTTAGCAGTTAAGTCCCATAAGATTTCACAGACATTTGAACATTTTTGAACAGAAAGTAATCGAAAGTGGTTTATTTTAAAGTTACGCAGCAGAACTGTTAAAAATATCTATTGTCGATCGAATTTCGTCAAGTTGATGTGCCATTGTTTTATCGAAGCGAGAAAGCAATTCTTACGCGACGAAGACGATTTATCATACATTTAAAAGACAGTACTTTCTCAACTAGGCAGACTAAATGAAGCTGATATGTACATGTAAACAGAAATAGGAACGTAATCTCTTCAAAGAAGATGCGACATCATCTAGGGAGAAATTTCCTAATGAATTGTGGTCCCGCCGATAAACGGGACGCCGGCCAGAGTGGCCGAGCGGTTAAAGGCGCTACAGTCTGTAACCGCACGACCGCTACGGTCGCAGGTTCGAATCCTGCCTCGGGCATGGATGTGTGTGATGTCCTTAGGTTAGTTAGGTTTAAGTAGTTCTAAGTTCTAGGGGACTTATGACCACAGCAGTTGAGTCCCATAGTGCTCAGAGCCATTTGAACCATTTTTTGATAAACGGGGCGATATATGTTATGGGAAAGAGTCTTCGAAGAAATTTTGATGTTTATCATAAGCTGAATACACCTGCTTGGCTCTGCGAATTATTAAAGAGAGGCTTTTAATTTTTAAAAATGTATTAAGGAGAGAATACGCTACCACTGGAAGAGAGTTTCACGATAAAAGTGTTATTGATACCATCAAGAGTGAAAGTGGCTTCATCAGTGAACTGTTTCAGCGGAATCGACAGAAATGGTCACATTTCTTGATTACTGATGTCCCCAGACTTCACATCTTCAGGTTTTTACCTACTGGGATGATTGAAAGCAGAAGTCTACCAAGCAAAAGCAAGCACAAGAGATGAACTGATCGTTCGGATGATGAATGGCGCTGCCCTCGAAAAGGAACATCAGTACTATGAAAATCAACTTTGAACTTAATCGCTTGCTTCGGGCAAAACCTGCGAGTATTTATTTTGTAGCAGTCATAACTCTGTAACCAATACAAATTGTACGCATGTTATACAGAATCTTTTATTAGAATTAGTCAATGTCAGTACCATGTTTTGTATCCATTTTGGTATAGGAAATACTCCAACTAGCCACAAGTTTTTTTAAAAAAAATGATTTTATTGTACCAATAGTATTTTCGGGTATGAGTCCGTCGTTGGATGGCGACGCGGACTTCTTTGCAAGTTTTACATTTGTCTCCGAAAATGCAATAAAGTTTTTGTGATGCATAGTCTACAGAAGGCATTACGTTGCGTCCAAAATATAACAAAGTTTTTGTGATTATATAGTTTTACACTTATATGTATTACTTCCTGAATAGCGCTCCTTTATATATTATAAGACAGAGGTTTAATTTTCTTTTATAATCTATACTGATCAATGAACTGAATTAAATGCAAGAATTTTCTTTGTGCTGGTTAATTAATTGACAGTGAGAAAGTTCTTCATTGGCCATTACCAGTATCTTTCAAACCTAAATAATTAAATGCCTAACTATATAAAATTATCTGTACTACGAAGAAGTATCTCTGAAGTAACTCCAGATGTGTGCCATATCATTACACATATCACATTCTTTGGCACATTAAATCAGCAGCTGATGTAAAACAAATGTATCCGTCATTTGTATTTAGTTGAGTTCATCGATCAGTATGGATTGCAAACGAAAATCACATCTCTGTCTTGTAATAAGTGAAGGAGGGCTTTTCAGGAGGAAACTAAATGTATAGAGCGTATATAAGTGTAAAACTGTGTAATCACAAGAACTTTTTAATATTTTAGGATGCAAATGTAAAGTTTTTTGTGAACTATGCACCACTAATCTTTCTTGTATTTTAGGATACGGATGTAAAACTTGCAAAGAAGTCAATGCACCCATCTGAAGGTGCCCCCCCTAAACTGATAATGGTATAATAAAATCATTAAAAAACTTATGGCTGGCTGCAGTATTTACTACAAAAAAATGGTTCAAATGGCTCTGAGCACTATGGGACTCAACATCTTAGGTCATAAGTCCCCTAGAACTTAGAACTACTTAAACCTAACTAACCTAAGGACATCACTCACACCCATGCCCGAGGCAGGATTCGAACCTGCGACCGTAGCAGTCCCGCGGTTCCGGACTGCAGCGCTAGAACCGCACGGCCACCGCGGCCGGCAGTATTTACTACAATGTAATATGTATCATTACCCCATAAAGTATTTACAATTCCTCTTGAAGCACCCTGCACGTTTTCTATCGTTTTCCAAATTTACTTCAGATGGGTGCCAGCGTGATCGATCAAACGGCTATGGCAGGTGACCTCCCCAGGACGTTTAGAGCTGTTTGACGGAACTGCACATAGCCGGTTAACAGAGCGCGGCCTTTGAAGAAATCGCTAATCACCCGCCCCTCCTTTCTGAGCTGAATCAGAGCAGAACCAATGAAACCGCGCCTGACTACGCTCTGCAGTGCATTTCACTGAGATTCTTGGAGCACCGTTGTTTGTGCAGATACGTTCGCCATTTACCTGAGAACCCTCCCTGCGCAGGTGAAATGTTCGGCCCGAAGGCTCCATCCGAGGCTAACAGAAGAAAACAAACAACGTAGCCGACAAGGGAGGTAATCCAGCCCAGTAGGGCGGCGGCGGCTCCTGTGTTGTTATTCTGCGGCAGCGTCTGAGAAAGGGTTGCGTGGCGCCGTAGCAGCAGGGTGGGCCGGCTGGTAAACACCCACACAATACCGTCGCAGCAAACAGCGGCGGGCAGGCCGTCGGGGAAGATACCCAGCCGCTGGGGAAGGGGTGACAGCACTGGCGCCACGGGATGGGCCCACCTCTTTCACCACTCAGCACAGTCTGCTGCCCATCCAGTGGTCGGGCTAGAGCTGTTAAGAAGACTGGTGGCCATCATTTTGTGCAAAAATCTACTACTGGCGTTCGTAGCCTTTTTAGCTATGCGTGACAAAAACAACCCAACTTCTACAGGACGAGCGATAAGACGCCCAAAATAGTCGCACACTATCTGATCAGAAGAATCCGGACACCCCTATCTAGTGTAGAACTGATCACTAGATATTACGAGAGTCGATTCCCCTTCCTCCCAGTAAAAAGGAGTGGCGGGGCTTCTGTGTTGTCAGTAGAGACGCAGTAATAGCAGAATGAATTGGTCAGGAGAGCTCAATGATTTCGAACATGGACTAGTCATTCGACGTCTCCCGAGCAACACATCCATCAGGGACATTTCAGCTCTTCTAAAGCTACCCAAGTCGCCTGCTGGTGACGTGATTGTGAAGTGGAAGCGCGAAGGAACAAGGACTGTTAAACCAAGGCCAGGGAGACCTCATGTAGTGGTGGACAGGTACCTCCGAACACTGCGGAGGGTCATTGTAAAACATCTGAAGAAACAAGCGAAAGGAATCATCATGTGTTCCAAAGTGCTACCAGTAGTACGGCTAACACAATGACTGTGCCTAGGGAGTTAAAAGCAATGGGCTACAACTGTCGAGCAGGCCCTCGTGAGCAACATGTTTCTGTAGTCTGACGCTTGAGGTGGTATAAAGACTGACACCACCGGACAGTGGATGAAAGGAAACGAATAATTTCGAGAGATAAATCACGCTTCACCACGTGGCGACCAGAGGGAAGGTTTAGCGAATGTCTGGATAATATTATCTGTCACCACGTGTAGTGCCAATAGTGAAGTACGGAGAAACTGTGTTATTCTATGGCGTTGTTTTACGTGGCTAGGATGTGGTCCCCTGGTTGTGCGTGAGAAAATACAAAATGCCCAAGCGTATTAGCATACTCTACCGCACTGTGTACTACGTACAGTAGAGGAACAGTTCGGAGATGCCGACTGTTTGTACTGCATTACGATGCACCTTGACATAATGGTTTGTGGACAACAACATCGTGAAATGGATTGGGTGCCCAGAGTCTCGACCTGAACCCAGTGGAATACCTTTGGAATGAGTTGCAACGTAGAATTCGCCTCAGACCCCAACGCCCAACAAAACTACCTTCTCTGATCACGGCTCTTAATTGAGAAAGGGTGTTATTCCTCCACAGACATTCAGACACCTCACTGAATGTGTACCGAGCAGAGTTCAAACCATCATAAAGGAGAAGGATTTACACACCCTATATTAATGTCCACTGATAGGTGTCTGGTTACTTCTGAACAGATAGTGCACTCAGGCTTATTCAAAAATACCTCTGGAGTGTCACAAGACAGCTGCGCGAAAACTACAAGCTACACAAAAAAATCGACGTACCGGGTTGTTGTAATTAAACTTTCCCTATTTAACACGTTATAACACGTGAACTAATTAACGTACGAGTACCAAACGAAGTAGCATTAATGTCCAGAGTATGGGGTGCATGATTTCCATGTGCCACAGAGCCACCGTTCGGTTCCAACTATGGTCACCAGGTGCCGGATCAGTCTACGTTACGTAATTACTCTGCTATTCACAATAAACTGCCTGGCAGAGGGTGCAATGAACCACCTTCAAGCTGTCTCTCCACCGTTCCACTCTCGAACGGCACGCGGGAAAAACGAGCACTTAATTTTTTCTGTGCGAGCCCTGATTTCTCTTATTTTATCGTGATGATCATTTCTCCTTATGTAGGTGGGCGCCAACAGAATGTTTCCGCAATCGGAGGAGAAAACTGGTGATTTAAATTTCGTGAGAAGATCCCATCCCAACGAAAAACGCCCTTCTTGTAATTATTACCACTCCCATTCACGTATCAGTTTGTGCCACTATCTCCCCTATTTCGCGATAATACAAAACGAGCTGCCCTTCTTTGTACTTTTTCGATGTCATCCATCAGTCCCATCTGATGCGGATCCCACACCTCACAGTAGTACTCCAGAATAGGGCCGACAAGCGTGGTGTAAGCAGTCTCTTTATTAGACCTGTTGCACCTTCTAAGTGTTCTGCCAATGAATCGCAGTCTTTGGTCAGGTCTGTTTCTTTTAGCCGTTCTCCTTGTTCGCTGTTCGTCTTCGTCCCTTCACCGCATGTGTTCCTGTTTCTATGCGTTTGGGCGCTCATGACCATGCTGTTTAGCGCCCGGAAACCTCAAACCACACACACACTTTGGTTGGCTCTGCCCACAACATTATCTATGTGATCGTTCCAATTTATTGAATCTATAATTGTAATTACTTAGTTGAATTGACAGCCTTCAGATTTGTGTGACTTATCACGTAATCGAAATTTAGCGGATTTCTTTTAGTACTCATGTGAATAACTTCACACTCTTCTTTATTCAGGGTAAATTGTCACTTTTCGCACCGTACAGATATCTTATCTAAATCATTTTGTAATTCGTTCTGGTCATCTGATGACTTTACAAGACTGTAAAAGACAGCATCATCTGCAAACAATCTAAGACGGCTACTGAGATTGTCTCCTATGTCGTTAATATAGATCAGGAACAACAGAGGGCCTATAACACTTCCTTGGGGAAACCCGCATATTATTTCTGTTTTATTCGATGACTTTCTGTCTATTACTACGAACTGTGACCTCGCTGGCAGTCAATCACGAATCCAGTCGCCAACTGATGCGATATTCCATAGGCACGCATTTCTCTCTTGTCGATACCTTCTTGGTACTGACCCAGACACTAGAACAATACTTTAGAACTCATAGCACTGGTACTGACCCAGACATTAGAATAATACCTTAGAATTGGTAGCAGAGCTGATTTACACAAAATGCTTCAAACTCTATATATCTGGTGCTCCACCATGCTTAAACTATGTGTTTCTTCTTAACTGTCTGTCATATCACCACAACACTCCCATAGCTACTATACAACGATAAGGGCTGCTAAACTGGTCGACAAGCATACAACGGGAGAGATCTTGTGCACTTGGATGGGTACGATGAGTAAGACTGTGCGGATCAGCCTTGCTGAACAGCAGTTACAAACTCAGCTCGCTCTGTTCCTTCGTGAAACGCTTAATGTAGGGGATGTAGTACCCTACTGATTCTGATCAGGTGCAAATTAAATTGGCGACAGTGTTGAAGGGAGGGTTGGTCGAAGACAATAAGAGGAGATCTTTCAATTTCCAACTTTATCCTAAGAAAGCGAGAATACTCTGTGGCTCCCATTTACATAGGGAAAGATGGGAAATCGTAATCATAAATTATGCACTATGATCAAAGTGCTACAAATATGTAGGTAACCTCACTGCAATGGTATAGGACGCTGCCTGGTAAACTTTGGTATACATGTACAAGAATTAACCATGAATGAACGTACTGCACGCTCATCTGTCTAAATCCACAATCTGGGACACAGTACACCCTAAGTAATGGAGGGGTCGTTTAGCGATGATACAGAAATTGGGAACCATCTTGCAATGTCATTGTTCGGCATTGAAATTATAGAAACACTGCTAAAATTACTAAAATTGATCTCACTATTAATTGTGCTGTTTATTACAGTACACGGTACCATATTGATAGTATCTTTTAGAGCCCACGTGTCCACTGGTTCGCTGTTGATTACCATATAATGATTGACTGACAGGACTTGTCTGAGATGAAGTGAGTCTTGGTCAGAGCAACACCTTCCAGGGATGGCCAGCACCAACACAGTGATCCTGTACATGGCTACAGTATAAGGTATCAATCCTCTTGGTCTCTTTGAAATGGAACGGCTAGAGATCTGCTACACAGCCAGTGTGAAAGAGGAGATTAAATGTAGAATTCACCACCTTCGGGCAGCTGTTAAGAAATTCTCCAAAATGCTGGAAAATCTTCCAGTTTCTGTATGTTGCGATGTATTCCACATTCCTGTCAATATGAAACATCACCTACGATTTTTAGTTCAACCGTCCTGTATGTGGTTGGAGCAGCATGCACTGTGCAGTTTTCTGTGAGAACCAATGGATCGAAACATCTTAATATCGGTTTAGCACTTAATGCAGACCTCAAAGTCGTGGTGGAAAAACAAAATGTGTACCGGTGTAAAAAGCTGTCGTTACACACTGCTTTGACATGTTAGAGCAGAAAAAAAAGGCATCAGCCTGCTTACAAAACATCACAGGGATCCTCTCTTGTGATTGATGGTCTGTGCGATATGGTCCTAGAACGTAGAACTACTTAAGCCTAACGAACCTAAGGACATCACACACATCCATGCCCGAAGCAGGATTTGAACCTGCGACCGTAGCGGTCGTGCGGTTCCAGACTGTAGCGCCTAGAACTGCTCGGCCACCGCGGCCGGCGGTCTTCCTACAGTACAGGTGATGAAACTTTTCACTGGTCTGTGCTAGCGACTTCGATCACTGACCACCAGTACCTGTATATTTAATAGAATCCCCAAATATGCTCGATGTCAGCACACAGACAGTATCAGAAGAGAGCGACGTGGTAATATCTCATCAAGTTCTCTACAGGGTGATGTTAGAGGAGTTGTTATAGTTCGTAATTTTCCTCTATTTGATGGTACAAAATAATGAGGATAGCGAGAATGTTTCAATGATGGACATGAATGCACCTTGAAGGATGCAGATTTCCTTCAGACTGCAATACCTGTATGTGGTTTGGAGACGCACTCCAATGCAGTAGCAAAATTCTCGTCCATCTTCCAGTTCCCGTGTGGTGTGAAGTCTTCATAACTTTCCCGATACGAAACATCATTATAACCTCATGTATTGTGTTTTAAACTAGCTTGTGTTGCAGGAGAAATCTTCGTTTGGCGCTGGCCTTACATATTGTACATGGTTGGTGGAGCTATGACAGTATGTTCTTATTTCCACTGAGTGGCCAAAATACGGTGCTGTCGTGTTAACTCAGCTCACCCTGTTTCTCCACAGTCTGCAGAGGGTCTTAGATATAACGTCGGGGTTTATGGTCATGTAGCATTTTTTAAAGCATATCATGTTTTCCGTTGACTGTAGAAACTACGCTGATGGAAAAAAATAGCAACATCAAAAAAGAATTAATGTAGGGTAATAAAATTTGGGGAATACATTTATCTAACTAACTCACTGAAGTGATTAACCTTGCAAGATCACAGGTTTATGTAACCGCGAGATAAGCCAATGAAAATGTGAAATGCTGGCATATTAACAACCGGTGTAGACGCTGGAATGTTGAATGCAAGCAAGCAAACGTGCATGCATTGTGTTGTACAGGTACTGGATGTCAGTTTGTGGGATAGAGTTCCATGCCTGTGGCATTTGGTCGTTCAATCGACAGACAGTTAATGCTGTTAGTATATGACGCGAGTGTTGTCGTCCGATTATGTCCCATATGTGCTCGATTGGAGACAGATCTGGTGGTAGAGACGATCAAGGCAACATGTTGCCTTTCTGTAGAGCATGTTGGTTTAAAATAGAGGTGTGTGGGCGAGCTTAATTCAATTGGAAAAAACCCCCTGGAATGCTGTTCATGAACGGCAGCACAACAGGTCGAATCACCACACTGACACGTAATTTTGCAGTCAGGGTGAGTGGAATAACCAAAAGAGGGCTCCTTCTGTCATACGACGTCTCAAGCCAGACCATGACACAAGGTTTAAGTTTAGTCTGTCTAGCTCGCAGACAGGTTGTATGCATGCCCTCAACTGGCCTTCTTCTAAGAAACAAGGCCATCAATGGCACGGAGGCATAGCCAGCCTTCATCAGAAAAATCAACAGACCTCCACCCTGTCCTCCAAAGAAATCTTGCCCGACACCAATGAAGTCGCAAACTGTGGTAGTTTGGGGTCAGTGAATGCATGCTACACTAATGGCCGTTAAAATTGCTGCACCACGAAGAAATGCAGATGATAAACGGGTATTCATTGGACAACTATATTATACTAGAACTGACATGTGATTACATTTTCAAGCAATTTGGGTGCATAGATTCTTAGAAATCAGTACCCAGAACAACGACCTCTGACTGTAACAACGGCCTTGATACGCCTGGGCATTGAGTCAAACAGAGCTTGGATTGCGTGTACAGGTACAGCTGCCCATGCAGTTTCAACACGAGTAGTGACTGGGGTATTGTGACGAGCCAGTTGCTCGGCCACCATTGACGTTTTAAATTGGTGAGAGATCTGGAGAACGCGCTGACCAGGGCAGCAGTCGAACATTTTCTGTATTCAGAAAGGCCCGTACAGGACCTGCAACATGGAGTTGTGCATTATCCTGTTGAAATGTAGGGTTTCGCAGGGATCGAATGAAGGGTAGAGCCACGGGTCGTAACACATCTGAAATGTAACGTCCACTGTTGAAAGTGCCGTCAATGCGAACAAGAGGTGACCGAGACGTGTAACCAATGGCAACCCATACCATCACGTCGGGTGATACGCCAGTATGGCGATGACGAATACACGCTTCCAATGTGCGTTCACCGCAATGTCGCCAAACACGGATGCGACCATCATGACGCTGTAAACAGAACCTGGATTCACCCGAAAAAATGACGTTTTGCCATTCGTGCACCCAGGTTCGTCGTTGAGTACACCATCGCAGGCGCTCCTATCTGTGATGCAGCGTCAAGGGTAACGGCAGCCATGGTCTCCGAGCTGATAGTCCATGCTGCTGAAAACGTCTTCGAACTGTTGGTGCAGATGGTTTTTGTGTTGCAAACGTCCCATCTGTTGACTCAAGGATCGAGATGTGGCTGCACGATCCGTTACAGCCATGAGGATAAGATGCTTGTCATCTCAACTGCTAGTGATACGAGGCCGTTGGGATCCAGCACGGCGTTCCATATTACCCTCCTGAACACACCGATTCCATATTCTGCTAACAGTCATTGGATCTCGACCAACGCGAGCAGCAATGTCGCCATACGATAAACCGCAATCACGATAGGCTACAATCCGACCTTTATCAAAGTCGGAAACGTGATGGTACTCATTTCTCCTCCCTACACGAGGCATCACAACGACGTTTCACCAGGCAACGCTGGTCAACTGCTGTTTGTGTATGAGAAATCGGTTGGAAAACTTCCTCATGTCAGCACGTTGTAGGTGTCACCACCGGCGCCAACCATGTGTGAATGCTCTGGAAAGCTAATCATTTGCATATCACAGCATCTTCTTCCTGTCGGTTAAATTTCGCGTCTGTAGCACGTCGTCTTCGTGGTGTAGCAATTTTAATGGCCAGTAGTGTAGTAGGCGTGTGACACGGAGTTATCCTTGAAGTAAACGATTTGTAACAGTTCGTTGCGTCACTGTGGTGCCAACTGCTATTGAAATTGCTGCTGCAGATGCAGAGCTATACGCCAATTATGATGGTCTATCTCTCGCTAGTGCCACGTGGCCGTCCGGAGCCAGGTCTTGCTACCGTTAATTCTCATGACCACCGCTGCCAGTAATCATGTACAGTGGCTACATTCCTGTCTAGTCTTTCTGCAGTATCACAGAAGAACACCCAGCGTCTCGTAGCCGTATTACACGACCTCATTAAAACTCAGTGAGGTGTTAACAATGGCGTTTTTGTCGCCTTAAAGTCGTTCTTGACTGACATAAACTCACCATGCCCAAACTCAAAGGTAACTAACGCTCACGATCGTTACAGTGCGTACGTAAAGCAAACCTGATTCGCATCCTCATAGTTGCGTTACTAGCGCCACTCTTATGCGACTGGTGCGAAATTTGAACAGACATCATCTTTCAGATGTAGAAACACGCCTACGAACTATCGTTAACGTCGGATAATCCCTTCTTGATGATGAGATTCTTTTTTCCGTCAATGTATTTACCTCTCAGTTGCATTTTCGGTCTTTAGGCCATTATCAAGTGGTACTGCAAACATACTTCAAAGTCCTACGACATGTATACGTGTCACCGTCAAATTAAGGCTTTTCACTATAGAAATACAGCGACATCAAAAGAGCGCGAAGCTCTGTACATAACGCTCGTTCGCTTCCGCTATATTTCTACAGTAAAAAGCTTTAGTTAGAAGGTGGGATGTATACATGTCGAATGATCTTAAAATCTGAAAGACGCTGAAGCCAAATGTTTTGTAGTACCATTTCATAATGGCCCAAAAGCCGAAACTGCAACTGCGAAAAAAACACTTTTTACAGTCAACGGCGAATACGATGCTCTTTAAAAAATAGTCTACGATATTCAGGTCCAGAATTTGTCTGGCCGCTCCAAGTACTGAATCGTTTATTATTAGAAATATTCGTCATCAACATGAGCTCTTTTCGTCCTATGTAGATAAACCAGTCATCTTTTGACTTTGTAGCTCCTGCAAAAGATAACATATGAAAGTGTTACACGTTTTAGAGGCCAATGTTTTGTCCACATTTTCAATACTGATTTTTTTACAGCTCCAGAAATAATAGCACTAGAGAGTATAATCAAAATTTACTTAAATTGGTCATGACCAGGAAACAATGCACACTACTGATTCAGGACTATGCGAAAAATAATTGTGGTTGGGAGGTGTAAATACGAAATAAATACAAAGGAGCACTTGCAAACTACGGCCTATTTTTGATACCTGTAGATCACTCTAAGCCAGGAACGCCCTTTTTGCCTTCTCTGATCCGCTGATTATGTTCTCCTTCCTGCGTATAGCATGGGTTATTTTGTTGCCCATGTAACAGAATTCCTTAACTTCGTGTCCGACGTGATTCCCACTTCTGATGTTAAGTTTGTGGCTGTTATCGTTTCTGTTAATTCTCATTACTTTAGTTTTTCTTCAATTTATTCTCACTCCATATTCTGTACTCATTAGAAGTTCACTCCATTCGGCAGATCCTGCAATTCTTCTTCACTTTATCTGAGGATAGCAAACTTCGTCAGCGAATCTTGTCGTTGATATCCCTTCACCTTGAATTTCAGTCGCATCTTGAATCTTTCCTTTATTTCTTCGATGTATATATATCGAAGAGTAGGGCTGAAAGACTACATACCTGTCTTACACTCTTTTTTATCAGAGCACTTCGTTCTTGGTCGTCCACTCTTATTAATCCCACTTGGCTCTTATACATTTGTATACTACCCATCTTTCCATACAGCTCACTCCTATCTTCCTCAGAATTCCGAATATCTTGCACCATTTGACATTGTCGAACGCTTTTCCAATGTCGACAAATCCTTTGAAGGTGTCTTGATTTTTCTTTAGTCTTGCTTCCATTATCAACCGCAACGTCAGAATTGCCTTTCCTTTTGCTAAAGCCAAACTGATCGTCGTCCAGCAAATCGTCAATTTTATTTTTGACTCTCCTGAATATTATTCCTGTCAGCAACTTGGATGCATGGGCTGTGAAGCTGATTGTGCGGCAATTTCTTGTCGGCTCTTTTATCTTCGGAATTGGGTGTCGCTGACGTTCTGCCTGAAATCTGAGTGTGTATCGACAGTCTTGTACTTTTTATTTACGAAAGTGAATAGTCGTTTTGCCACGCGGGATAGCCGCTCGGTTTGAGGCGTCTTGTCACGGTGCGCGCGGCTCCCTCCGTCGGAGGTTCGAGTCCTCCCTCGGGCATGGGTGTGCGTGTTGTCCTTTTAGCGTAAGTTAGTTTAAGTTAGATTAAGTAGTATGTAAGCGTAGGGACCGATGACCTCAGCAGTTTGGTCCCATAGAAACTTACCACAAATTTAAAATAGTCGTTTTGTTCCCACTTGTCCCAATGATTTTAGAAATCTCGATGGGATTTTATATATACCTTCTGCCTTATTTAATCTCAAGTCAACCAAAGTTCATTTATATTTTGATTATAGCACTGGATCCCCTATCTCTTCCCTAACATCTGTCATTATCAGACACGTCTTCCACCTCAAGGAGGCCTTCAGTATACTCTTTCCACGTATCCGCTCTCTCCTTTGCATTTGATGGTGGAAGCCCCTTTGCACTCTTAATGTCACCGACCTTACTTTTAATTATACGAAAGTTCGTTTTGACTTCTATACGCTGAATGAGTTCAAATGGTTCAAATGGCTCTGAACACTATGGGAATTAACTTCTGAGGTCATCAGTCCCCTAGAACTTAGAACTACTTAAACCTAACTAACCTAAGGACATCACACACATCCAAGCCCGAGGCAGGATTCGAACCTGCGACCGTAGCGGTCGCGCGGTTCCAGACTGTAGCGCCTAGAATCGCTAGGCCACCCCGGCCGGCGCTGAATGAGTCCTTCTGACAATAATTCCTTTTCCGATTTTTAATTCTGTGAAATTATAGCCACCTTAAAAACGTTATAACTGCTCGTATATTGGTTGGTTGGTCGATTTGAGTGAGGGCAACAAACACCGGGGTCATTGGTCCCAGCGGATTGGGGAAGATTGGGGTGGAAATCGGCCGTGCCCTTTCAAAGGAGCCATCCCGGCATTTGCCTGAAGCGATTTAGGGAAATCACGGAAAACATAAATCAGGATGGCCGGACGTAGGTTTGAACCGTCGTCCTCCCGATTGCGAGTCCAGTGTGCTAACCACTGCGGCACCTCGCTCGGTCTCATATCTTAATCTTAGGGCAGTGGCTTCAAGAAGCATCGGACGTAGCAAGTGGAGCAGTGGCTTCCAGAAATGTCGGACATAGCACGTAATATAGCGGAGTTGGTGGTCTGCAGTAGTGGCGAAATTATTAGCTGCATTAGACAGTTTGGTCTATTACGTACATGTAAACAATCTCAGACGTAGAATGCATGTTATTTTGGTGATGTAAGGCTTCCGATGTCGACCTGTGTAATCTAGTGGTAATAGAGACAAATCCTCGTGTGGAGGACACGGGTTCGATTCTCGGTACTGCCAAGGATTTTTCCTTGGTGGGAGGACTGGACCAGAGTGCAATCAGCCTCGTGACGCCAACTGAGGAACTACTGGCTTGAAAAGTAGTGGCTCGAAGGTCTGAACGTCGATAAAGACCGGAAGTGCGGTGTGCCCCTCCATAGCGCATACAATGACGATTGATTAAGGGTGATACTGCAATTGGTCGACTATGGCGCGATCTTCATGGTTTGATCGCTGCTTTTTTTTAAATTAAGGCGCTTTTATGTATCTTGTGATGTAAATAACACTCCTTTATACTCACAATACGTGGAATATATCTAACTGAAGTTCCTCATATTGAGAAAATGGAATGACCAATCTATATTTAACAGTTGACCAAAGTTTTTGTGGTTTTATTTTTGACAAACCTGTGGATAATGTGCTCTATCTTCTCCACAATAATGACGATACGGTATATGTCCAAATTTCATAATGGAACACAATGTATAACAAAAAAAATTTTTGAAGATCAGAAGATGACAGTTTCAACTTTCGAAACCGATCGTCAGTATATGTTAATTAATGCGATATTGGGTATAAAAAGTTTTTCCATCGAATATATGGCATATTGCTCACGAAGCTGCGCCTGCACAAGAGACACTGTAACACTACCGTCTGCTACTGCTATACCATAACCTTAAAGTTGGAGGCAGGTCGTGAAATAAAACTATCTTGTTAAAACAATTAGGGTTTAAAGCAAGAGATCGGTGTTACCCTCTGAAAGGAATTTTGTTATGTTGACCGTGTTGTACCTAACGGAGGTGGCTTATCGGAAGTGAAAGTCAGAATTACATAAATATTTAAACAGTAACAAACAATATTTTGCCTATCCACAGTGTCCAAATGATAATAAAAACGGTCGCCAGCCTAATTAGGCATAAGAATGAGTAACATTCTTGTGCAAGAAAATAGATATGAGTAACTTTAATGGACAGACACAGCCTATACTTTATCACATGAGAGTGCAATGAACTCTGTCACTAGCAGATGTTAACGTTAAAGAAACAGCTAACAGTTATAGGAGAACAAGTTTATTTGCATAAGGACAACAGAAAATGACATACACTTTTACCTTCAAGGCTTGGTCAAACTGAACGGTTTCAATAATATTAGTATTAAAGTGCACTTTAGGAATGTACAATTAAGCATAGATTTGGTCTCACTTTTCAAACATTTTCATCTGACATGAGATGTAAGTAAAGTTCACTGCAATATTATAAATTTGGCATAGATTTAATCTTTCTTTTACCAATTACTTTTCTAACTGATATGGGAAAAAATTCATTAGCAAAATATTTCTCACTGTCCCCTGAATAACAGAAGTTACTTTTCTCATAGATAGTGGTCTTTCTGTTACTTGTTACCTAGCATAATCACAGTAGACAAACTATGGATCCTGTTACACTATTAATATTAATACACAAGAAGAACCAAGTATTGTACAGAATTTGACTTGAATAGGAAGAGTAACTGAAACTTTCTACAATTAATTAACTTTGTGCATTTGAACTTCTTTGAATGGGGGAGGCTCTTAATCTTAACCACCGTAGCAGAGCAAACTAAACACGCTTTCAATACACTAAAGAAACAAGCCCTTAACAAGCATGAACATGTAACTTTCAACAGCAATAGTTCTCAACTTTTACTGCAGTAGAACAAAACTTGATGTGGTTATAAGGCAATAGCTCACCTTTGGGTGATTTTCAACAGGCTGCACTGTGATCATTTAATTTGATAAACTCTATATAAGTTTTGAGAACATTCACTTTAGAAGTTGGCAACAAAATATTAATAAGCAGTTTTAATAGAAAAATTATTTTGAGCAAGCATCATTTACTATATTACTCAGTTCTGCTACATTAACTTTAACTTAGTTTCTTCTTACTGTCTTCACGTGGCATTAATTAGTAAAACACTTGGCTTTAATGTTCTTTCAATAAGGACACTCGGTAATCACTTTAGCTTGGGAGGTACCCTAAGTGGATATGTGACTGAGGATCATTCACGGTAGGTACGAGAGTTCAGTTATAATTTACCTTTTATTTGAGTAAACTATAACATCCAATGAGCTGATCCTTCACTGTACATTGCTACAGTTCTTCTATTCCATTACAGTGATTGCGGAATGTGGTGGCGAGTGCACGTTGGTAGGTGGATTTGCAGGTAGAACTGCTGGACTCTGTCATTTCTAGGTGGCGATGATAGATGCCAATTCCAGAATAGTTCCAGCTCTTTATCCATCCATCCGAGGCATTGGAAAGCGTCATCAGAAGTCTCTCTCGGAACCAGCACAATAAACAACTTTTACATGAGCAGTTGATAGTTTGGTAGGTCGTCCCCGACTACTCTTGGTTCCACCTTTCTATCCATGCCAACCACAATTTGCGCTCCCTACGAAGTTCCGTTCACGAGGGGAACCAGAACACCTTTTACATATGAAATAACTAAGAACCCTAAGTGAGGCCAGCAGTTTACATAACAGCAAACAAACATAGTAAATAAAACAGAACATTTGCACATGTTGACATTGCTACAAAAAAAATTATTTAAACAAAATTATTCAGCCTCAAAGATAACCAAAGAGATTATGTGAGAAGGACAAAACAAATCATTTGCTCATATTGTACATATTACAGAAATTACACTTCATTACAGTATTGAATTAATCAAACACTAATTACAGAAATTCAACAATGGGATATTGAACAAAACAGAAAGCCAAATGAATCAACAAAAGGTATGTAGTGTGTAAGGTATGGTGTTACAACACCTAGAAAACAAAGAAGACAGCCCGTACCTTTTTACGATTTGACTGTCCGTGGAACCGGACGGCCAGGCTGAGACGACAAAGTAGGCAGCGGCGGCGGCAGGCGGTGGCCTACCGTGAGGGGGCGCGGCAGGGCACGCAGGCACGCGCGCTGCCCGTATGCCGGCTGCCGGCTGCAGGCGGCCGGTCAGCCATTAATTTGTGCGGCCACTACCGGTCCGCCTCGGCCCGGTCAGCGTCCTTAACGAAGCTGTTTGTTTACCAGGCACGCAATTTATCCGGGCCGGCCACGTGATTGTTTCATTAATAAGCGGCCGCCGATGACGTACGGGCAGCCAGGAATGCCGCATATATCACGGCCTCATCTGCCTACACCCATCTCTCTCTCTCTCTCTCTTCTTTGTGCAGCCGAAAGGCGCCGCACGTGTTCGATATACTGACCATAAACCCGCCTTTATCGTTCGGTGCCGATGAGAATACAAGAGGTCACCTGGTCTATACCTCATGGGCGAACACGTGCTACAACGCGGCATCCTCAATCCTTCAGCCAGTTATTGGCTCAGGCACCAGGTGCCTCTGTGTACTCAAGGTGTTGTTGTTTGTTGGGGTCGAGTCATAAGCGCCAAAACCATCATTCAAAATGGATCTGTTCTAGGTGAAGCACTCCGTCGTTCTTCAACTTACGAGTAATTCCCATATGACCCTAACAGACCCTAATAAGTGAGAAAAAGAGCGAAGTGAGAAGAGAAAACTGTCCCGGAAAAGCCATACGTACAGTACTGGCATTCAAAATAGCTACACCAAGAAGAAATGCAGATGATAAACGGGTATTCATTGGACAAATATATTATACTAGAACTGACATGTGATTACACTTTCACGCAATTTGGGTGCATAGATCCTGAGAAATCAGTACCCAGAACAACCACCTCTGGCCGTAATAACGGCCTTGATACGCCTGGGCATTGAGTCAAACAGAGCTTGCATGGCGTGTACAGGTACAGCTGCCATGCAGCTTCAACATGATACCACAGTTCATCAAAACTAGTGACTGGCGTATTGCGTATTGTGACGAGCCAGTTGCTCGGCCACCATTGACCAGACGTTTTCATTTGGTGAGAGATTTGGAGAATGTGATGGCCAGGGCAGCAGTCGAACATTTTCTGTATCCAGAAAGACCCGTACAGGATCTGCAATATGCGGTCGTACATTATCCTGCTGAAATGTAGGGTTTCGCAGGGATCGAATGAAGGGTAGAGCCACGGGTCGTAACACATTTGAAAAGTAACGTCCACTGTTGAAAGTGCCGTCAATGCGAACAAGAGGTGACCGAGATGTGTAACCAATGGCACCCCATATCACCACGCCGGGTGATACGCCACTAAGGCGATGACGACTACACGCTTCCAATGTGCGTTCACCGCGATGTCGCCAAACACGGATGCGACCATCATGATGCTGTAAACAGAACCTGGATTCATCCGAAAAAATGACGTTTTGCTATTCGTGCACCCAGGTTCGTCGTTGAGTACACCATCGCAGGCGCTCCTGCCTGTGATGCAGCGTCAAGGGTAACGCCAGCCATGGTCTTCGAGCTGATAGTCCATGCTTGCTGCAAACGTCGTAGAACTGTTCGTGCAGATGGTTGATGTGTTTCAAGCGTCCCCATCTGTTGGCTTAGGGATCGAAACGTGGCTGCACGATCCGTTACAACCATGCGGATAAGATGCTTGTCATCTTAACTGCTAGTGATACGAGACCGTTGGGATCCAGCACGGCGTTCCATATTACCCTCCTGAACACACCGATTCCATATTCTGCTAACAGTCATTGAATCTCGACCAACGCGAGCAGCATTGTCGTGACATGATAAACCGCAATCGCGATAGGCCTCAATCCGACCTTTATCAAAGTCGGAAACGTGATGGTACTCATTTCTCCTCCTTACACGAGGAATCAAAACAACGTTTCACCAGGGAACGCCGGTCAACTGATGTTTGTCTATGAGAAATCGGTTGGAAACTTTCCTTATGTCAGCACGTTGTAGGTGTCGCCACTGGCGCCAACCTTGTGTGAATGCTCTGAAAAGCTAATCATTTGCATATCACAGCAACTTCTTCCTGTCGGTTAAATTTCGCCTCTGTAGCACGTCATCTTCGTGGTGTATCAATTTTAATGGCCTGTAGTGTATTATAAAACTGGATGTGTGTGTGTGGACCGATTTCAGTCAAACTTGGTAAGCATATCCCTTACTGTCAGGCAACAATCGCTGTGGCGGTAACACCCACCTATAACAGTTCAGGAGATATGCCGTCACAAACAATGGAATGCGTGAGAAATCGCCGCATTATGCGGGGAGCGAGCACTAGCCTCAGCCACTTTTAAACCAACAGTATTTTGGCGATATGTTGATGATACTTTTATACTTTGGACTCATGGTTTGGATCGCCTGCGAGATTTCCTACAACATCTGAACTCCATACACGAAAATATAAAATTTACTATGGAGTTAGAGAAGGAGGGTTGCCTGCCGTTTTAAACGTATTCGTGCGACATAAGAGCGATGGCACACTTGGTCATTCGGTATATAGAAAGCCCACTCACAAAGACGTTTACTTGCAAGCTGCTAGTTGCCACCATCCGGCACAAACGGTGGGTGTTTTGAAGACACTGATTCACTGAGCCTCTGACACCGACAGTTTGCAGACGAAACTGGAGCACTTGCAGACTGTATTTCTGAAGAATGGGTACTCGTCTCAGCAAGTTCAAAAATGTTCAAATGTGTGTGAATCCCTAATGGACAAAACTGCTAAGGTCATCGGTCCCTAGACTTACACACTAATTTAACTTATGCTAAGAACACACACACACCCATGCCCGAGGGAGGACTCGAACCTCCGGCAGGAGGGGACGCGCAATCCGTGACATTGCGTCTCAAACCGCGCGGCCACTCCACGCTGTCCCAGAGCGCTTCAGACCTGTAAACGACGGAACGAAGAAGAGGAAGAGGCCTTAAAAACGACTGCCTATTTATCATATATTGGTAATATTTCAGTGCAAATAGGTAGAATACTAAGAAAATATAAAATTAAAGCAATCTTCCACCCTCCTGCAAAAATTTCGTCGCTGTTGGGATCTGTCAAAGACGACCTAGAGCTGCGCAAGGCAGGTGTTTACAGGATTCCGTGTGAATGCGGCATATCGTATACAGAGCAAACGACGCGTACTGTGCAGGATCGCATTGTACATCAGCGGCATACTCGCCTTCTTCAGCCTTGTAAGTCTGCCATCGCCGAACACTGTATTTCCACTGGTCATACCATGAATTACAATGGGACAAAAATTGTGGCCCATGCGTCTAACTTTTGGAGTTCTGTTGTTAATGAATCCGTGGAAATAGGGCTGTCTGGCTATGAGTCTCTTATTAATCGTGATGGCGGTTACTAACTGAATTCAGCATGGAATCCAATCGTCGAAAAACTTCCGTGTCCTCCGTAGCTGGCGTAGATCTGTGACGGAACCGCAGAAAGACAATCGAATTGATATCGATGTGGCGAGTTTCACCACGGAGGGCGCGCGGCGCAGCAGAATAGAACGCGCTGAAGTAGCGCACGGTGGACGCCAAGTGAATCCACTACGCATGTGCCGGAGGGGCCTTAAATACCAGAGCTCAGGGAGTTTTCGACAGTATCACCTGAAGACGGCCAGAAGACACTGCGCCGAAATACTGGGGCGGGAAGTTGCAAACATCCGGCAGTTCGCCCGAAATTTTGTGGAACAATATGTACACCGGGAAAGTTTTAAATCTCACGATACCCTTGTCCCTCATGAACATTCCTCATCGAGGACAACGTTGTGGGTCCTGTTTCTTAACAAGTCTTCGAGTCGCTCACATGTCTCGGAACTATTCGGAATGCTACCATCGTTAGCGGGCTGCAATGGCTCACCGTGCCTAATACTCGTCGGAAATCTAGGAATATGGAATCTGTCCGTCACCCTTCATCCATGGCTCACAGAATATCATGTGGGAAAAGGGCAAGCTGAGTTTCGCACGAGATATCCTTTCTAAAAACGTGCTCACTCATGAACAGAAGTTTTTCTTTCTCAAAGTAGTTTAATATAGTCGACCTGAGAATATATTCCAGAACTTTGCAGCAAACCAGTATTACCGATATTAGTCTGTAAATCACCGGGTGATTTAGTGTTCTATACAGGAATCACTAGCATTTTTTCTACTCGCTTGGGACTTTGCGCTGGGCGAGAGGTTCGCGATAAGTTCAAGCTAAGTAAGGGACCAATACCGTAGAATACTTTTTGTAAACACGAACTGGAATTCCATCCGTACCTGTCGACTGATTTGTTTTCAACTCTTTCATTTGTTCCTCTACGCCAGGGATGCCTATTACTACGTCCTATGAGATTACCAAATGATGGTGTGTTTGTACGATTCTGCTGCATGAATGATTTCTTAAACGTGAAATTTAAAACTTCGGCCTTCCTTTTGTTGTCTTCTGCTGCCACACTAGACTGGAAACGAGTGACTGGATGAAAGCCTTAGACACGTTTAGCGTCTTTACGCAGTGCCATAATTTTCTCGGGTTCTCTTCCGGATCCTTTGCTAAGATATGATGGAGGTAATTGTTTATGCTTAGCGTATCGATCTTTCTAAAGGCGTACGAATATGTAGTAACTTTTTCCTGTCGCCATTTGGGCGTTATCCTTTGAACCGAGAGTCCAACAGTCTTTACTTCCTCCACTACTTTAGAATTTCCTTGTTAAACATGTGTGGCAGCCTTGTCCGAGGCATAGCAGGATTGGCGTTTTGCATGTCCTGCTGTAGCTCTTCCTTTGTTAAGAGGACGCCACCTTGCGGCTTGTCGTCATTTGCACGAAGCGTTGTATAGACTCGTGGCTATTTATGAAACCCATGAAAAAGATAATTCTTAAACTAAGATTAATCTTGGAGGGCCATCACAGTGGGGTTTTGAAAAATACCCCGAGAAACAAAATGGCTGCTATTTGAGAAACATCTTAATTTCTTGGCATGTTTTTTTAAATTTAAATGTAACTTTTAAAATGATTCCACAATCAAAAAATCCTTTTGAAGGCATAATCTATGTGCTTCTGGGATGTAAATTACGTACCTAAAAATTTTAGTCTCGACTATAACCCTCCCCCACCCCATTAAGCTATACGAGCAAGTAATAGCTGTATCTCTGGAACTAATAAAAATGGAACATGAGTTTTACGGAATGCTTTACTCGAATTGGTCTATACCAGGCCGGTTCAGGAGGCGGCTAAGCGAGCAATAGCAATCCCGCTCGCTCGCCGCCCGAGTAATGAGCGCTCGCGGTAAAATGTTGCCGTCAGATGACATTATGTTTTGCAGGGGTCGAGAAAACTGAGCGCTGTTTTGAGAGGAATGACCACATGTTTGTCCTGTATGCACAGTACATGGCACTGGTGCTGACTGCAGATTTTTCGTAGCAGTTTCTCTTTGGCTGGTGCTATGCCTTCTATGTTAATAGATGTAATCGTTAACTGTGGCCCTGAAAAGTGCTCAGGTATATATGTTTTTGGTGTGAAAGAATCAGCCATCAGATTATATTGAATCATATTGTGACGTTGCCCAGGGTACACCCAATTTATTTTATCATCCTGATCACAGATCATCGCAATCTTCTCGGAGGCTCCTTTCGTGGCTTTATCAGCTCGCAGGAATAGCACCACCACCTGTTCGAAGAGAGATAGCTGCGAACAAGGAAAGAAAGGCAGTGGAACAGGAAATTACCCATCCTCTCTATGCGCAAGAACCGCATCCGCAACCACTGAAGTCAAGGATCAGTTTCCTTAGGACATCAGAGCGATGTAGAAGCACTACTGAAACAGCTAGGTTACAACTATGGCGGGCTACGACCTACCGTCCCCCTGGTTGGAAAACAGTTTACCTCCAGGCCATGGACAACTTGGGAGTCCCTGAATAGACTGAGATCCGGAGTTGGAAGATCAAAAGTTAGCTTGGCAAGATGGAGATACACTGATCCAAGTGATATTCAGTGTGACTGTGGAGAAGAACAGACAGTTCAGCACATGCTTCGGTGTCGATTGTGCCCAGTCTCCTGTATAGAAAACGATCTTCAACAAGAAACAGGAAATACACTGGGAGTGGCCAAGTTTTGGTCAAAAGTAATTTAATCATAAATGTGTAAAATGTATGTATATGTACCTGTATGTTTCTGACACGAGAATAATAATGAAAACCATGTGTTACGTTCGCCGTAGTTTTAAACACAAGGCCGTATACTCACACCTAACGGCGCAATGCTTAAAGTGGAGAGTAGCTCTTTTAAAATTGATGATGATCCATACTATGGCCAGATTAGGAACGTCAAAGAGGTCAGAGACCCCAGTATCAATTTATAGCACGTCAGTGCAGGTTGGCTTGCTACATTTAGAACTTATAGGTCTGCAGTGTGACAGGCAGTTGAGTGATAAGCTTTCTAATGAAATTAGTCTTGTAGACTCGGGCAAAATTTTTCTTCGACATAAATTTCCACTAGTCAGCTTGCACGAGCAGATTGCTGAAGAGGCCTGGTCTATACTACCACACTGTTCCGATTCTTCCTTTCCCTCCCCTCCTCTACCACTTCCATTACTCGCCGTCAGCTGACCCGTTGCTCACTCATAAGGTATGAGTGTGTGTCAGCTCGCACGAGCAGATCGGTGAAGAGGCCTGGTCTATACTGCCACCCAGTCATATACACTGATGGAAAAAAATCGCAACGCCAAAAAATAATTAATTTAGCCTAACGACATTTCGGGAATACATTTGTCTAGGTAACATACACAAGTGTTTTAACGTTGCAAGATCGCAGGTTAATGTAAGACTGAAAGAAGCCATTGCAAATGTGAAATACGGGTACAGTATTAGTCAGTGTAACCTCCAGAATGTTGAATGTAAACATGCAAATATGAAAGCACTGTATTGTACAGGTGCCAGATGTCAGTTCGTGGGTTGGAGCTCCACGGTGGAGTTGTCGTTGGATGATGTCCCGTATGTGCTTGATTGGTGACATCTGATAATGGAACAGCCCAAGGCAACATGTCGACAACTCTGTAGAGCATATTGGGTTACGATAGCGATAAGTGGGTGAACATTACCCCTTGGAACGGTGTTCATGAATGGCAGGGCAACTCGTCGAATCACCAGACTGACGTACAAATTTGCTGCCAGCGTGCGTGTGATATTGCAACCCAGACCAAAACTCCATATGTACACTACTGGCCATTAAAATTGCTACACCAAGAAGAAATGCAGATGATAAACGGGTACTCATTGGACAAATAATTTTACTAGAATTGACATGTGATTACATTTTCACGCAATTTGGGTGCATAGATCCTGAGAAATCAGTACCCAGAACAACCACCTCTGGCCACAATAGCGGCCTTGATACGCCTGGGAATTGAGTCAAACAGAGCTTGGATGGCGTGTACATAACAGCTGCCCATACAACTTCAACACGATACCACAGTTCATCAAAAGTAGTGACTGGCGTATTGTGACGAGCCAGTTGCTCGGTCACCATGGTCAGACGTTTTCAATTGGTGAGAGATCTGGAAAAAGAGCTGGCCAGGGCAGCATTCGAACATATTCTGTATCCAGAAAGGCCCGTACAGGACATGCAACATGCGGTCGTGCATTATCCTGTCGAAATGTAGGGTTTCGCAGGGATCGACTGAACGGTAGAGCCACGGGTCGTAACACATCTGAAATGTAACGTCCACTGTTGAAAGTGCCGTCAATGCGAAGAAGAGGTGACCGAGACGTGTAACCAGTGGCACCCCATACCGTCACGCCGGGTGATGACGAATACGCGCTTCCAATGTGCATTCACCGCGATGCCACCAAACACGGATGCGACCATCATGAAGCTGTGAACAGAACCTGGATTCATCCGAAAAAATGACGTTTTGCCATTCGTGCACCCAGGTTCGTCGTTGAGTACACCATCACAGGCGCTCCTGTCTGTGATGCAGCGTCAAGGGTAACCGCAGCCTCGTCTCCTAGCTGATAGTCCACGCTGCTGCAAACGTCGTCGAACTGTTCGTGCAGATGGTTGTTGTCTTGCAAACGTCCGCAGCTGTTGACTCAGGGATCGAGACGTGGCTGCACGATCCGTTACAGCCGTGCGGATGAGATGCCTGTCATCTCAACTGCTAGTGATACGAGGCCGTTGGGATCCAGCACGGCGTTCCGTATTACCCTCCTGAACCCACCGATTCCATATTATGCTAACAGTAATTGGATCTCGACCAATGCGAGCAGCAATGTCGCGATACGATAAACCGCAATGGCGGTAGGCTACAATTCGACCTTTATCAAAGTCGAAAACGTGATGGTACCCATTTCTCCTCCTTACACGAGGCGTCAAAACAACGTTTCACCAGCCAAAGCCGGTCAACTGCTGTTTGTGTATGAGAAATCGGTTGGAAACTTTCCTCATGTCAGCACGTTGTAGGTGTCGCCACCGACGCCAACCATGTGTGAATGCTCTGAAAAGCTAATCATTTGCATATCACAGCATCTTCTTCCTGTCGGTTAAATTTCGCGTCTGTAGCACGTCATCTTCGTGGTGTAGTGATTTTAATGGCCAGTAGTGTAGGTCCAGTGTGTGTAGCAGGCAGACAGACTGGTTGCAAGCCCTCAGCTGGCCTTTCTATAACCGACACACGACCACCACTGGTACCGAGGCAGATCCAGCTTTCATAGGAAAACACAACAGCCTGGACTGAAGTTGCAAGTGGTGGTGGTTTGGGGTCAGTGGAATGCGCGCTATCTGGCGTGTGACTCGGAGAAGACCTTAAAGTAACTCATTTTTAACAGTTCACCGCGTCATTTTGGTGAAAACGGCTGCTCAAATTTCTGCTGCAGATGCAGTACGATGCGCCAGAGCCACATGCCGATCACGATCGTCTTCCCTCTCGATAATGCCCTGTGACCCTCCGGAGCCAGGTCATCTTGCGACCTTACAGTCTCACGACCACAGCTGCCAGCAATCACGCACAGAGTCCTAACAAGTCTTTCTGCAATATCGCAGAAGGGACATCCAACTTTTCGTAGCCCTATTACACTACAACAAACAAGGTAACTAAGACTGACGGCCGTTGCAAAGTGCATTTAAAGCAAACCTGATTTGAATTCTCATAGTGGCGCTACTAACGCCACTCTTATGCGAATAGCTTGAAATCTGAACAGACATCATCTTTCAGATGTAGAAACACGGCTACCAACTTTCGTTTATGTCGCATCGCTCCTTCTTGGTGTTCCGATTTTGGTTTCGTCAGAGTATTTACTGTTCTCCTGAAAGAGCCTCTACTGCGCTACACTTCCTCGTGGTAAGTGTAACGAACTCAGAAAGGTTGTGCTTAGCGGTGGACGGCCAGCCTGCCCGGTCGACACTCGCAGCTGTCTGGTGCCTCTCCCCTCCCGCCGTCGTGTCTCGTTACTGCAGGAGACTTGTGGGCAGTAACGAGCGCGTCTGTTGCCGCTACGCCCAGGTTCGTCGTGAGAAATTACAGCTGAGCACACAGAAGTCACAGGCGAACGCGGAAGTCTGCCCTCTGTCGGACATAACGTTTCTCACCCCTCACCTGTGCCGTAAAAATAAACCAGAGAAAAGTCACCCTCATCACGGTACTATTGCATAACACCGTCTCGAGCAGTCATGATGACCTCGACTTGCCAAGGATGAGATTCGAGCCGGCCGGAGTGGCCGTGCGGTTCTAGGCTCTACAGTCTGGAGCCGAGCGACCACTACGGTCGCAGGTTCGAATCCTGCCCCGGGCATGGATGTGTGTGATGTCCTTAGGTTAGTTAGGTTTAAGTAGTTCTAAGTTCTAGGTGACTGATGACCTCAGAAGTTAAGTCCCATAGTGCTCTGAGCCGTTTGAACCATTTGAACCATGAGAGTCGACAAGTTTCTTCAAGTATGTCATATTCAGCTGAAGCCGCTCATTGATTAGAGCGCGTAGATCACAGGATGTTGTTCGCAACATTTCATCCACTGTTGCGAATAGTTGCAGACACATACAATATTTCAGCAAGTGACCATGTTGCCATCATTAGGTGCGCTGATGAACAGACCGCTTCACTCGCTTATATGAATTTTTATCCGATTTGTTGCACACCAGGATAATATCACCGGCAGACACTAAAAGTTCGTCCAAGTCCTACCTTGGCAACTCTTGGAGGCCGAACCAGCTGAGTCAATGACCAGCAGACTTCGCCTAGGGGGAAATGCTGAGCGAGTTTGCGGCAAACACAGAAGATGTTGCAGCACCAGTGAATGACCGAGTGCCCAAGTCTGCAAGCGAGGCATGATGTCATCGTAGTAGCCGAGAGACACCGTCATACTAGTGGCAAAGCAGAGTGTCGCAAAAAAAAAAAAAAAAAAAAAAAAGAGCCAGGCGTAATGCAAGATAAGTATTAAGGTGCCGAACCATACATTTTGTTTTTCCACCATGACTTTGGGGTCTGTGTCTGCTGCTGAACCGACATTAACATGTTTCGATCCATTGGCTCTCTCAGAAAGCTGTACTTCGCATGGTATAAACTGTGCCGCTCACACAACACACAGAATGCTTGAAACAAAAGACAGAGCTGGTGTTTCTAATTGACAAAAATGTGGAAGACATCACAACATATGGGAACTGTAAGAGTTTGCAGCATTGTGGATATTTCCCAAACAGCTGCCAAAAGGTGATGATCTCTACATTTAACCTCTTCTTCCACTTGTGGTGGGGCAGCAGATGTCTTGGTGTTCCATTTTTCGATGAGATCGTGAGCACTGATTCCTCTTATTGTTGGTGCGTATTGAACCCAGGCATATGAGTGCTGTTTTAGTGTCGTAGGTGGTAGCCATCCTCACCTCCAAATGTTTAGACACTGCAACTTTCATTTTTATGATTTACGTTACAGAACTACATGTGGAACAAGGGAGTTTCTGCAAGATTTAAACACATAGAGCATGGATAATATGCACCATCAATTTTCAATCCCTCCTTTAGAGAAATGTAAAGATTTTCACACACCAAGGTGAGCATGTAAGCGCTCTCATCCCTCCACCTATTTATCGTATTTTCATCAATTTTACGTATATTCCACCAATTTTCGTAATTTTAGCATGTTTTCGGTAATTTCAACACATTTTACTCAATTAATTGAGGTCCAAACAATCACTGTCGATGATTTGTCACAGTAACAAAATGTTTCATTGCATCAGTTTCGTGATCCTATCAGCCAATGACATTGCAGCATGGTTGTCAATTTCTGTACTACTGCTAAACCAGTCCCTCCATTACTTTTCGATAGCCATGTACATGTAGACAAATTGCGAAACTTATTACACAGCCTACATCATGTGACACAAATACTGGTTTTTAGTGTAGGAAACAGCCAATCAGTTTAGAGGAGATGCAAAAACAACATCCCCAATCCAAGAAAGTTTATAAATTCGGTAAGATTTTATTATAGTATGCCATCCCCCCTTTGTGGATTGAGTCAGATAGTGTTCTCGCATTCGTGGATAAAGTCAGAGATATGAAGACCCCAAATGGCGGCCATTATACTGCAGTTCACTCCATTTCTCGGTGCTCACAGTTATTATGTCATAGAAGCAGGGTGGGGGGAGGTGGGGGGGGGATGTTCAGACAGGAGCTCATGCATGTCTTCATCAAACTGATTAAATAAAGAATATGTATAAATATATTATTGACATTAATTTGAATTCGTGTCATGAGATCCTTCCTCTCCAGCAGGGAGTGAGTTGTTTACTGTCAATTTTTTCTGGGGGGGGAAGGGAGGGAAGGCGCAGATGTGTGGGTGCGTGGGATGTCCTGAGTTGGTGGCATTGTGCACTAGTTCAGTCAATCTCTGGATGACAAGGTGAACACACACCAAAATTTTCTGAGAAGACAACACCTCCAATCTGCAGCTGTGTAATTACCTAATTAGGGCATGCAGTTGCTAGATGTGGGCTTATCAGCCAAATAAATCTCTTCCCATGAAATTAAGAGAATCAACCCCTGAAAATTGAATTTCATAATAAATAGTATATCCTCTGCTATGTAATTGACATTGACTTCAGTTTTGAGATCCATCATCTCCAGCACAGTCTGAGTCCTTTTCCTGCCAATTTCCAGATGGAGGATGGAAGGGGGAGTGGGAGATACGAGGGGAGGGCTGGAGGATTTCCCAGAGTGGGATAGTGTAATTAATTTATCGATTTAATTAATTAGTTTAACATCAAAACTATGTTTGTATTGAAATGGAGTGGGAAGAGGGGGGAGGCTGATGGGGAAGGAATGGGTGGGCGTTACTCAAAAGGATGGATTATCCTCAGGGTGTCATAAATACACCCTCATAGGATCATAAACCACTTAACAGAACAATAAGTTAAGGGAAGGGTCAGGGGGCCATAAATCAATCATGTTTGCCTCTGAATGTATGCTTGCCCCTGAACATATACAACCCACACTCACAAATGACCCAGCTCTGCTGTTGCCCTACTACTAACGAGTTTATCTGCAGCAATGCAGCCGGCCAGTGTGGCCGAGCGGTTCTAGGCGCTTCAGTCTGGAACCGCGCGACCGCTACGGTCGCAGATTCGAATCCTGCCTCGGGCATGGATGTGTGTGATGTCCTTAGGTTAGTTAGGTTTAAGTAGTTCTAAGTCTAGGGGACTGATGACCTCTGATGTTAAGTCCCATAGTACTCAGAGCCATTTGAACCAACTTTTGCAGCAATACTAGTGGCCACATGGATTGTGCGACAACTAGAGCACCATGGACAGCCATGTGGCCCACGCTGACGTCGCAGCAGAGAGAAGTTCAGCGACAGTGATGCTGTCAAAAATACCAAACATAGGAGTGCAACACCTTGTCGTTTCAGACATCAGTGTACGTTCAGCATCACGAAGGATGAAGTTCATAGCGTTTTTACACACGTTTAACAAACACAACAGGTATACATATTGGTACTCATAACCGATATTTTAGTATCCTTCACTTATTACAACAATCTGACAACGCTGGAGTTAACTTTTCGATTCTGCTACTGTAGAAATCACTTGATTTTGAGGTGAAGATCTCGTCAGGTTCGGAGTGCATTTTCATCTAGAAGAAAGTTCCTTGAAAGCTATTCCATAGAGAGCGGAAAAGATGAAAATCTGAGGCCCAAGGTCAGGTGAATACGGTGCATGCTGAACTTCTCGTTTCAACTTCTGTTGAATAAGTCCAGCAGAACGCAAGCGTTCGTTATCATGCAGTAGCATCACATCACGCAGTCCTCCTGGTCGTTGTTTTTGGATTGCGTCTACAAGAAGCCTCAGTTGTTGACAGTGTCAGCAGTGATGGTTACACCTCGGGGAAGCGACTCGTAGTACACCACACCGTCATTATTTCACCAGATGGACAATATTATCTTTTGCTGATTCACACACGTCTTTGTACAGGGAGTTGCAGCTCGTGTTCGGGCTCAACCATTCCATTCTATTTCCTTATATTAGCGTAAAGTAACAATTTTCGTCACCTGCAACGATACAGGATAGGAAGGGTCAGTGTTGATCATGAGCCAATTGATAACAACTAAGCAGAGATGCATATACTATATTATCAAAAATATCCGGACACCCCCAAAAACATCCGTTTTTCATATTAGGCGAATTGTGCTGCAACCTACTGCCAGGTACTCCATATCAGCGACCTCACTAGTCAGTAGGCATCGTAAAAGAGCAGAAAGGGACACTCCGGAGAACTCACAGGTTTCGAACATGGTTGGGTGATTAGAAATCACTTGTGTCATACGTCTGTACACGAGATTTCTACACTCCTAAACATTCCTAAGTCCTTTGTTACCGATGTGATAGTGAAGTGGAAACATGAAGGGACACGTACAGCACAAAAGCGTACAGGCCGACCTCGTCTGATAACTGACAGAGGCCGCCGACAGTTGAAGAGTGTACTAGGCAGACTTCTATCCAGACCACCACACAGGAATGCATACTGCATCAGGGTCCACTGCAAGTACTAAGACAGTTAGGCAGGATGTGAGAAAACTTGGATTTCATGGTCGAGTGGCAGCTCATCAGCCACAACCCCCGCCGGTAAATGGCAAACGACGTCTCGCTTGGTGTAAGGAGCGTATACATTGGAAGAATGAACAGTGGGGAAACGTTGTGTGGAGTGACGAATTTCGGTACAGAATGTGGCGATCCGATGACAGGGTGTGGGTGTGAGGAATGCCCAGAGAACATCTGCCAGTGTGTGTAATGCCAACAATGAAATTCGGAGCCGATGGCGTTATGGTGTGGTCGGATTTTTCATGGAGGCGGCTTGCACCCCTCGTTGTTTTGCGTGGCACTATCATAGCAGCCGGCCGAAGTGGCCGTGCGGTTAAAGGCGCTGCAGTCTGGAACCGCAAGGCCGCTACGGTCGCAGGTTCGAATCCTGCCTCGGGCATGGATGTTTGTGATGTCCTTAGGTTAGTTAGGTTTAACTAGTTCTAAGTTCTAGGGGACTAATGACCTCAGCAGTTGAGTCCCATAGTGCTCAGAGCCACTATCATAGCACAGACCTACATTGATGTTTTAAGCACCTTCCTGCTTCCCACTGATAAAGAGCAATTCAGGGATGGCGACTGCATCTTTCAACACGATCGAGCACCTGTTCATAATGCACGGCCCGTGGCGGAGTGGTTACACGACAGTAACATACATGTAATGGACTGGCCTGCACAGAGTCCTGACCTGAATCCTACAGAACACCTTTGGGATATTTTGGATCGCCGACTTCGTGCCAGGCCTGACCGACCGACATCGATACCTCTGCTCAGTGGAGCACGTAAGCCTGCGAGAGTGGAAGCTGTCATCAAGGTTAAGAGTGGGTCAACACAATACTGAATTCCAGCATTACCTATGGAGGGCGCCACGAACTTGTAAGTCATTATCAGCCAGGTGTCCGGATATTTTTGTTCACATAGTGTATATGACCACAGCTGAATTTTCTGATTTCGGCTTACAGCATGCGTTACACATACACCAGATTTTTCAACCTTCCCCATCGCAGGCAAATGTGACACTGGTGGAATTACCACAGTGATAGAAATTGCAAGTTCTCAAGTACACTGTCGTATATCATTATGGATTAATATGTTTAAACGATCTTCAATGAAACCTCGAAGGTCTTCTTGCACTTGGAGAGTTACTAACATCAAGACGATCGCCCTTAGAAACGAGAAAAACCATTTTCTGACCGTGCTCTGTCAAATGTCGTTATTCCCATACACGCCACAAATTTTTCTGGCTGTATCCTCTGCTGTCACTCCTCTATTGGACTCAAATGGAATAATATGTCGAAAATGTTGCTATTTCTCCAGTTTTCATTACATTTCTAGCATCCACAGCTCCACTTACTATCTCCAAACGACAAAAGACAATCTGTAAACATAAATAGGAATAGTGAACTAGAAATAAAAAGTGACAATCAGTAAGAATTGTATTGTATTGCACTGATCTGAGGACCTAGAAACGACGGAGAGGCTTCGTCCCCGCCGTAGTCCCAGTGGTACACAACTGCACAACAGGCGACACCAGTCCACTCACCCCATCGTCGACCGACACTGAACCCAGGGTTATTGAGCGGTTCAGCCCCGTTCGTTGATACCGTCATTGGAGAGTGTTTGATTTTCTTGACGGGCCCACAATCTCACCTCTGCTGGCACAGCTTCATCACTATCAAAGTGAAATCCTCGAGGATGGCCGGCCAATGTGGCCGAGCGGTTCTAGGCGCTTCAGTCCGGAACCGCGTGACTGCTACGGTCGCAGGTTCGAATCCTTCCTCGGGCATGGTTTAGGTTTAAGTAGTTCTACGTTCTAGGGGACTAATGACCTCAGATGTTAAGTCCCATATTGCTCAGAACCATTTGAACCATTTTTCCTCGAAGATGTTCTTTAAGTTTTGGAAACAGGTGAAAATCGGAGGACGGGGAAAGCAGGGATTTCATGGAGGATGATCGATGATACTGAGCCAAAGACGTCAGCCTGTTGCATATGTTGCAGCTCTCGTGTCTGGTATTTTCATGCTGAAGAAGAGGGTGCTCCAAGTGTAGACGAACTCTCAGAATTCGAAACTCGATTACAGTACGCTGTTTCTCACGCACCGATGTAGTTACCTTACTTACTGCTATTGTAAGTAGGCTGTTTATGTTTTCTTTATGTAAGTTTGCTGTTTATGTTTTCTTATTGGCAACGTTACGTAGCGCTCTCTGTATGAAAATCACTGGCTGTGCTGTGTGCAGTATGTCGCTAGTTTGCATTGTTGCCTGCCATTGTTGTCATGAACTGCTATAGCTGGATGTGAACAACAGATAGCGCTGGGCAGTTGGAGGTGAGCCGCCAGCAGTGGTGGACGTGGGGAGAGAGATGGCGGAGTTTTGATAATCTGTAAGACTGAATGTCAATTATGAATATTAAGGTAAATACATTGTTTGTTCTCTATTAATATCTTTCATTTGCTAACTATCCCTATCAGTAGTTAGTACCTTCAGTGGTTTGAATCTTTTATTTAGCTGGCAATAGTGGCGCTCGCGGTTTTGCAGTAGCTTGAGTAGCGAAGATTTTTGTGAGGTAAGTGATTTGTAAAAGGTATAGGTTAAAGTTAGTCAGGGCCATTGTTTTGTAGGGGTTATTGAAAGTCAGATTGCGTTGCGCTAAATAATATTGTGTGTCAGGTTAAGCACAGGCTTGTATAATTGTTCTAAGTGGACGTTTCACATGTAAAATTGTTCAAAGGGGACGTTTCATATGGCGACCCTGCCAGGATACCTCACTGGAATCTTCTGATTTTTTTCTTGTAGTTTGTGTAATTAGTGTAGATTTTGTTTATTGCTAGTGCGTAATTGTAGAGGGAATCTCCTTTGTAGTTGCAGCCTTTCATTGTTGTACTGTAAAACAGTTGTGGCATGCATGTAGATTTGCACCAAGTATTTCGCAGCTGCAATTAACTAGATATTATTTTCAGTGCTATGTTAATGTGTTCTCCTATTTTTGCTCTTCAAATTGTGTTTTTCTGTGTTATCGTGTGAAATATTGTCACAATAATGGCGTGTGAAAAATGTAACACTCGGCTCCAAAGTAAACTGAGAAACGACAGTGAAGACGAAAGCAATGTGTTAGCGCCACTGTGTAATGAGTTAACTAATGTTCAAAGTAGTAATTTGGTAACTGTGCATAGGAAAATGGAGCGGACGTCAAACAATGGCGTAGACAGTCAAACAGGTAGTGAACAGGGAAGCATTATCGATCGGTCGGTCGGCAACAGCTCGCCTCAGGAATCCGAAATGATAGGACACAATATTGCAAATACTGTAGATTCAGGTTTTGCGTCCTCACCGTTTTCTCAAATAAGTCAAGACACATTTTCAGCTTGTCAAAATGTGAATGTTGCCGGCGCAAATGCACTGCCGAAAAGAGTAGAGGAACAGATTCCAGACACTAATGCATTGTTATTACAACTAATGCAACAAATGGAACAAAATCAGAGACAGATGGGACAAAATCTTCAAAAGTTAGACACAATGGAACAAAATCTTAAAAAGTTAGACACAGTGGAACAAAATCTTAAAAAGTTAGACACAGTGGAACAAAATCTTAAAAAGTTAGACACAGTGGAACAAAATCTTAAAAAGTTAGACACAGTGGAACAAAATCTTCAAAAGTTAGACACAATGGAACAAAATCTTCGGAAGTTAGACACCACACTTGAACAAACACGTGAAGATCTAACTACTGAGTTACATAACATTGAATCGAAATGCCAAAAAGTCTGTAATGACGTAAAAACACAAATTTGTGAGCATTTTCAGCCTATTTTTTCGCGGCATGAAAATGCATTACAGAATCACGAAGCAGCCATAAAAGAGCTGCAAACTATTGTTCATGAAAATCATGAGACCTTGCAAGCTAAAATGGACTCAGTTGCATCTACCGATTCGGTTACGCAACTTGCAAAAACTCAGGAAAACTTAAAGGACACAGTAAAAAGACACATGGGTGAAATTAGTTCATTATCAGAGAAAGTAGCCGAACTTTCGGATCAGGTCACTAACTTATCTACAAAGGTAGATGATGATCTGAATGACACAAGACCCATAGCCTTCACTGACACAGAAGAGTATGAACAAATTAGAAAATTCAAACAAAATCAAAATCAAATCAACACACAGTACAAAAGAGAAATCCGGGAAGTACAAGATCAGTTGACACAGGTAATACAAGAATTACATATTTCAGAGGATACTCGCGCTCCAACACGGGAAGAGGAACTTAGAAATACGGAAAAGCCACAAAATAATAGCACAGGGCATTTCGGTAATTATGAAAGAAATTGGCAAGGTACACCGAATTTTGAGATGGAACCGCCGAAACGACGTGACAATGACCGACATGCTACTCGCCGACACGATGATTTTGACTATAAGCTGTTCATTACTACACGTAAATTCAAAACATTTAAGAATTCTGGCAACGACATTCATCCACAAGCATGGCTCCATCAATTCTCTCATTGTTTCCCTCCCAACTGGTCATTGGAGCACAGGTTAGAATTTATGTGTGGCTACTTAGAGAATGAACCAGCTGTAAGAATGCGATCGGTCATTCACGATTGCCACAGTGAAGGAGAATTTTACCATGCCTTCCTCTCAGCATATTGGTCACAAGCTACACAAGATCGCGTAAAACATAGCATCATGATGATGAAACACTTTGAACAATCTGAATTTTCCAGTCTTGTCAAATATTTTGAAGACATGTTGCACAAGAATCAGTACCTATCAAACCCATACAGCCCCTCAGAACTCATCCGCATTTGCTTAATCAAACTGCCTGAACATTTACGACATATTATTTTAGCAGGACGTTGCAAAGACGACATTGAAGCTTTTCAGGGACTGTTACAAGAACTGGAAATTGACACAGGCAGTCGCGGGATGCGAAAACAGGAAAACAATCACTATAGGTCACATCCGTCACAATTCCGTGACGACAGAAACAATAAATGGCCACGACAAACCTATTCTTACAACGTAAATCGTGACCAAAACAGACACCACCCATATGATAACCACTGGCAGAGTAATAGTTACAGGGAAAGATCACCTTTCCGCGGTAATGACTATCACAGAGACAATCAGAGAAACAGACAATATGGGAACCAAAATAACTATTATCAAGGGAGACAGAATAACTTTAGACGCAACGGTCCAGCACGCAGTTACGACTCAGGCAGAAATTCTCCACCACATGACCGACAAACAAGAAACTATGTAAACTACCGACAAAACGACGGACGTGAATTTCATCAGAACTGGCGAGCTTTAAACAGAGCTGGGCCCTCTGGGCAAGGCGAATTTGTGGAAGTTAGGCCTCCTAATCCCAATAACGGCGCGCGCCAACAAAGAAACAGACAATGACTCGCACCACAGGCAGCCACCTGCGCCCGCTGGCTCAGGGAAAAATAACATTGACGCTAACCTTGAGCAAAGTTCCAGTATTCTTTACGGACGAATACCGCATGATAATTGCATTCAAGTTGAAATTCTGCGTACTGAGAAGAGTAAAGGTTTACACCACATTTCACATGTAAAACATTTATTGAGAGATAATCTGCTTTTAACTTTGTCTTTGCCATAAAACGTTTCACTTCACGTTACTAATATGCTTTAGAAACTGTTAACATGCATCATTTAGGTTTGCTTACGAGTGGATTCTGGATTTGGTGCTTTCTGTGAAATGCCAGATGACACAGTGGTTGGTTTGTGTGACAGCTACACGATTATATCACGACGTTACTAATGAGTGACAATTTACAATGTTGCTTTTGCGGTGTATCTGTTCGATATCTGCACAGTTTTTCTGAATTCTTCTGTAAAGTAAAACATGTTTTAGTGGTGACTTTGTGCTATTGCTACAAGGAGACAGCCTTTTCCGTAGCACAACAATACTTTACAGCACACTAATTTCTTCATCGCAACAATAAGCATAATAACTAAGTTATCTATACGCAAAGCATTTCACTTTTGTTTATCATGAGGTAAGTACATTGACTTCTGCAGAACTTAGCTTTCGGAGGACAATAACTACGACACTTCCCAGAGATTATCTTACAGCAAGACGCACATTTAGCGCTACAGGACACGTATTTGAGTGATTAATTTTGTGCTTAAAACATTTATTTTTAGAGATTTTTGAATTACAAAGATAGTTTTTCGTGATACATTTCATTCCATTGCTGTAATCTGTAACACCTGAGGGTACAATTACAATAAACCTCAGGGGGGTACACGCCTACTTTGTGTACCATGTGTTTGGCAAGCACAAGGAGCCCTAGCTAATATGGTATTTGCTTATACAACTTTACACATCGGTACCATATTTCTCTAACACATAAATTACACACCTATCTGATCATTTAACTGAGAGATAAACATGTTTTTTACTACGTCAGTGACAGATGTTTACGCAATTACACAGTTGGGTAACTTCACACATTTGCAAAATTGTATTTTGTCCGTACTTTGTGAACTGTTCATATTTTTTCAGAACCATTGTGATACAATGAGAGCTTTGAATGATGTATTTGGTATGAGACCATGATTTTTAAAGTACGTTTGAGGTAGATGACACTACTGAAATGAGCAGAGAATTTTCTTTAGGTTTTGAAATTATTGCAGAAAGCTACGACGATTTTGAGATTTGACTGAGGTGTTATGATGTTATTTTTACGATGACGATGTGTATTATGCTGTTGAGCTATGCTTATGTCAATAAGATGATGCTACCATATATGAGGAATGTGATTACGTGTTTATATGTATATGAATAATGAAAGAAGTTAAGGACTCTTGACTTGTGAAAAAGGATGTTGGAAACCGAGAATCGTACTTTAAGAGTTATGAAAAGTGTGTAAATGCATGAATGTATCACAATGCCGGCGAAAATTTTTTGGACACTGTTATATTCATAAGATTTTGTTTCTACACATTTGCAACGCAAATTCTTGACCTGTGAAATATTTTTATATGAGACTGTCACTGTAGCGGAAACTGCTGTCGTAGATATTTCCGTAAGAAAGTTAAGTGACCACCTGCACATAATGCGTCGTGGGCACCCAGGTGTGTCAGACGCCTGGAGAACAAGCCATTAGTGTGAGTGCCTCGTCAGAAGCACAGATAGAAAAAAAAGAAAGGGAAGGCCATTGTGTCCGCGCTACTGACATCTCCTTGCTGAAAGCATACTGTGGAGCTCGTAATTTATGATATTTACTGAAATGCCTAATAAAATAACAAGAAATATTTTTACATCTGCACACCTGATTATGACAAGTGTCTTTGTACGAGAGTTGAGAGCTACTGACTTATGAAATGTCAGATGACTATTGAATGATATTTTTATGCTTTGCTTTTTGTAGTTGCTTATTTCACTTGATATCTGGTTTCCAGCTGTGTTGCAGCATTGCTTTTATAAAATAAAATGCATTTGCTAATGTGAACACTTTCTGTCAACAGATCTATTAAATAATTATTTTGTATTCCACATTCTTTAAAAAAGGAGCACTTGGAAAGGAAAGAACAATAAGAAGTAACTAGTAACAGTAACACTTAATTTTCTTTTCAGGTACATGGTAATATTTTTTTTACAATCAGTTGTTATGGTGCACCACTTTAATTACATAGACATTAAGATGTGAATATGCATTTCCCTTGTCTGCATTGTTGTTTTTCCTGTAATATTTTTTCTGCTTGAGCTATGTCATGTTTAGGTATAAGTTGCTGCTGTTTGCCAGGCATAGTGTTATTGAATTTGACTTTTGCTAATTTATGCTGCTAGCTTTGCCAATTTGCATTTTTTGTCATTTCTGTTTGTGTTGATTTGTTGTGATGCTGCATTGCCTCGTCCCTTGGTATATATATCTGAGCTCAGTAGATTTAAGTTAGCTTAAGAGGGGGTAGACTATATAAGAAACTGACTATGGAGAATAGGTAAAGAATGCATTGCGAAGAAAGATTTGGGCCCCAATGAGTATTGTACAATCAGAAATAATTATTTTGAAAGAAAGATGAATAGAATACAGGAACGAGGTATAGGTAGGATTTTCTTGGAAATAAATGACGAGGTAAGCAATGTGTGAACATATAAATACAGAAAGCATGCTTAGATAGGATTTTTTGGTGGAAGCAAAGGTTGAAATAAGACGAACGATCTATGGAATGAAGGGAGATCTCCAAGCAAAATACTGCAGTAAAACAAACCCTGTCCTTTCCTCTTTGCTGCTTTTTCCCAATATGTAATTGTGTGTTGTCCTTTCTTTTTGGTGTTATTCCGCTATGTGTTTGTGTACCCTTGTGTATTTGTGTTTTTCCTGTCTTTATGTGTTTAGCTGATGAGAGCTATGTTGTAGAATTTTTCTAATACTCTGTTATTTTCTTTGTAAAGATGCTTAGACATTATTTATTCTGTGTTGTTTTAATGCTCATGTGTGAAGTTGAATTTTTAAGAGTGATTCTGATCTTTTATGTATGTACTCATGTCATCATTCCTGTAACACTGATGTATATGTTTATTTCTATTGTTTTGTAAAGCCTGCACTACAAATATTATCTGTATTGTTATGTTTTTAATGATGTATTTTGTATCTTTGTAATTGTATTCTTATGTTATATAATTGTAATTGACACCAGTTACTCAAATTCAGTAACTTGTAAGCATTCATTTCACTGCACACATTTCTGTTGGTCATAGTATATGGACAATATGTGAGAAGTAGGGACTGTTAGTGTTTGCACGTGTGTTAATAATTCAGCAAGGGACTGGATAACAGCATTGCTGGTTCTAAGGACAATTCCCAAAAACTTTGTGAATGCACAAGTGGTGGTTATGGACTTGCTCTATTATCCGCAAGACTCTTCAATGGTGATTGTGCACCTGCACAGTCACAACAGATGGCTGCTGGCCATCTCTACGAGGACTACAGTGGGTCTGCATCTTTGATGGCCCACCAATACAATTATCTCTACAAGGACTACTGTGGGTCTGCATCTCTGGTGGCCCATCAATACCATACTCTCTACCAGGACTGCAGTGGGTCTGCTCAGTGATGACCTACCTACCAATATTCGTCAGAACTTCGAATGACTCTGCTGTGGGTTTGCTCCATTGTGGCCCATTACCTGTCAGCATTTCAAGAGTCAGCACTGTCTTTCCGTTGGAAGGACAACACTACTTCTTCAAGACTGCATGGAAATCCACTACTTCTATGTGCAATTTCTTTTACTAATGAGACTTTGTGAAAAACAAAAACTGTAATTACTATTATGATGAACAATCTGGACTGTCTTTATTGACTGTGAAAAAAATTTTAGCTGTTGACCAACATTGTATCAATAAGTGTGTGCATTTGATATCTTTGTTATTGTAATTATGAAAAAATTTTTCAAATCTGTATTGGCCACTGGCCAACAACATTTTGTAAAATTTTTTGTGGGGAGCATGGGGGCTATGTAAGTAGGCTGTTTATGTTTTCTTTATGTAAGTTTGCTGTTTATGTTTTCTTATTGGCAACGTTACGTAGCGCTCTCTGTATGAAAATCACTGGCTGTGCTGTGTGCAGTATGTCGCTAGTTTGCATTGTTGCCTGCCATTGTTGTCATGAACTGCTATAGCTGGATGTGAACAACAGATAGCGCTGGGCAGTTGGAGGTGAGCCGCCAGCAGTGGTGGACGTGGGGAGAGAGATGGCGGAGTTTTGATAATCTGTAAGACTGAATGTCAATTATGAATATTAAGGTAAATACATTGTTTGTTCTCTATTAATATCTTTCATTTGCTAACTATCCCTATCAGTAGTTAGTACCTTCAGTGGTTTGAATCTTTTATTTAGCTGGCAATAGTGGCGCTCGCGGTTTTGCAGTAGCTTGAGTAGCGAAGATTTTTGTGAGGTAAGTGATTTGTAAAAGGTATAGGTTAAAGTTAGTCAGGGCCATTGTTTTGTAGGGGTTATTGAAAGTCAGATTGCGTTGCGCTAAATAATATTGTGTGTCAGGTTAAGCACAGGCTTGTACAATTGTTCTAAGTGGACGTTTCACATGTAAAATTGTTCAAAGGGGACGTTTCACTATGTTGCACACTACAATGCGGAGCCCTCTAGCGGCAGAGAGCAGAAATAAAGAATAAAGACGTAGAATGTTAATAACGCCTGTTTGATTTAAAAAGCTTTCAGAATTTTCACGTAAATACGGAGGAATTAGTTTTCATCACGCACTCGGTAGTAAACTCATACTTTTCACAGATGATGCTGTTACCTATAACGAAGTAATATTTGAAGTAAGTTGCACAAATATTCACTCAGACCTTGAAAAGGTTTCCAAGTGATGGAAAGATTGTCTACTTACTTTAAATGCTCCGAAAAGTAAAACTGCGCACTTCACAAAACGCAAAAAACGGAGTGTGCTATGACTGTAATACCAGTGAGTCGCATCAGGAATCTGTCAACTCGTACCTGACTATAACACTTTGTAGGGACATAAAATGGAACAACCACACAGGCTCAGTCGTGGGTAATGGAAGTAACAGACTTCGGTATATTGGTAGAGTATTAGGGATATGCATTCAGTCTACAAAGGAGATTGCTTACAAATCACGCGTTGCAACCCCTCCTAGGACAATGCTCAAGTATGTGGGGCCTGTACTAAATACCACTAACAGGGGATATTGAACGGATACAGAGAAGGACAGTAAGAATGGTCACAGAAATGTTGAAAGAACAGAAGTGGCAGACTCTTGATTATAGATGTAAACTATACCGAGAGAGCCTAGTAACTCGTACAAAATATCAAGAACTTGTATAGTGGCGAGAAAAATGTATATCATCTGGACGTAACAGAGTGTTACTGTGACCGAGACGATCTACTTGTCAGCGGCGACTGAAATTAAAGATTGCAAAATGACCTCACACATTTTCCTTGTCAGGAAGAGAGATAGTCACTAGCCTGATCTTTTGTCCTTCGACTGCATTGGCATCTGCATTTTTCTCCCACTGGCAATCAGACTGATTGTCTGATCACAGATACAGGGGAAAGCTGCAGTCAGTGAAGCGCGTTTTGAAACATAAATTTGAATTTTGGGGGAGGAGGGGGGAGAGTCATCAATGTTCAGACTGATTCGATGCGGTCCATCTCGGCGTTTTCTTCATGTTAGAGGACCACTTGTGCCCTTCGTACTCAGTTATTTGTTGACTGTACAGTGTTCAAACCTCTCTCCCCTCTACACTCTAGTACCAAGGAAGTTATTCCCTGAGGTCTTAACACATGTCCCATCATTCTGTACCTTCTTCTTGCCAGAGTTTTTCATCTGTTCCTTTCTTCATTGATTTTGAGGGGAACCTCCTCATTCCGTAGCTTATCAGTCCACACAATTTTCAACATTCTTTTGTGGCATCGCGTCTCAAACACTTTGATTCACCACCAAACAATACTGTGCTCCAGTTGTACATTCTCAGATATTTCTTCCTCCAGTTAAGGCGTATGTTGGATGCTAGTAGACTTCTCTTGGCCAGGAATGCCCTTTTTGCCAGTGCAGCTCTGTTTTTTATTTTCTTGCTCTGTCCGTAATGGGTTTATTTGCTCCGTAGCTAGTAGAATTCCTTAACATCGTGATCACCAATTTTATTGTTCAGTTTCACTATTCTTGTTTCTGCTGTTTTCACTGTTTTGGTCTTTTTCCGGTTTACTCTCAATTCATACATCGTACTCACTATACCATGTCATTCGACACATCCTTTAACAAATTTTCTTCACATTCACTGAGGATAAAAATGCCATCAGCGAATCTTATCACTGATATCCCTTCATCCACAATTTTAATGTCTCACTTGAACCTATTTCCGTCACTGCTTCCCTAATGTATAGATTGAAAATTAGGTGCGAAAGACTGTATCGCTGCCTTACCACTTTTTCATTCCAACACTTTGTTCTTGATCTTCCATTCTTATTCTTTCCTCTTGCTTCTTGTACAGATCGTATATTACCCGTCTTTCCCTACACCTTACGCATTTTTTATGGCCAAAATTTCGAGTATTTAGCACCATCTGACATTGTCGAACGCCTTTCCCAGGTTGACAAGTCCTAAGAACGTGTCTTTATTTTTCTGTAGTCTTGCTTCCATTATCAGCCGCAACGTCACAGTTACGTCTCTGGTGCCTTTACCTTTCCAAAAGCCAAACTGATCGTCCTCCAACATACCCGCAATTTTCTTTTCCATTCTTCTGTTTATTATTCTTGTCGGCAACTTGGATGTCTCAGCTGTTACGCTGATTGTGCGATAACACCCGCACTGTCGGCTGTTTCAGTCATCGGATGTGTGTGAATGGTGTTTATCCGAAAGTCCGATAGTATATCACCAGACTCGTACATTCTACACACCAACGTGAACAGTCATTTTGCTGCCGCTTCCCCCAATGATTTTAGAAATTCTGATGGAATGTTATCGATCCCTCCTGCCTTATTCGGTATTAAAGTCCTCCAAAACTTTTCCAAATTCGGATTCCAGTACTGGATCCCCTATCTCTTCTAAATCGACTCCTGTTTCTTCTTCTATAACGTCATCAGACAAGTCTTCTCCCTCACTCCTTCCACCTATCCGCTCAATCCCCTGCATTGAGCAGTGGAATTCCCAGTGCACTGTTAACGTTACGACCCCTGCTTTTAATTTCATCTAAGGGTGTTATGACTTCTATATGCTGAATCAGCCCTTCTGATTTCTTCACTTTTTCGTGTAACCATTTCGCCTTATCTTGAGAGTGATGATGTTTGGTTTGTGGGGCGCTCAACTGCGTGGTTATCAGCGCCCGTACAATTACCCAATCGTTGCTCAGTCCAATTTCGCCACTTTCCTGGATGATGATGAAATGATGAGGACAACACAAACACCCAGTCATCTCGAGGCAGGTGAAAATCCCTGACCCCGCCGGGAATCGAACCCGGGACCCCGTGCTCGGGAAGCGAGAACGCTACCGCGAGACCACGAGCGGCGGACACCGCCTTATCTTCCCCGCACTTCCTCTTTATTTCATTCCTATGTGACTTGTAGTAGGAGTCACTAAAAGTTACTGTGTATCGGACTGCAGGCGCTGCTCGGCCGTTTGAAGATTAAATTGCTGGTTCTGTTTTGGTGTGAACTCTCCGAAGGAGTGACGGATTGGTGTCTCTACGTGACAGCGTGCCCTATGGTCATTTTTGAAACTAACGGCTCCAGATTTGGAGACAATTTGTGGTTTGTTGGCTGGAGAGAATTAATTTTGAGGCTCAAACTGAATGCTTTAATTAAGAAACTTTGTAAGTACTCAGTCGATAGTGCCTTGCTCGGGTCAGTTAACTCGTCGCCTCGCCAGCAATGTGAATCTGCAATCGGAGTTTCTGAATTCTCTCACTTAGTTTCTCGCACTGGAAAGGGCTGTCTAGGTGGCTTCGCCACCTGCTGCGTCTGTCCACGGAAAGTCTATGGCCGGCTTCGCGTGAGGTCTCTTCGTAGCGCTGCTCAGTAGTTCGCAAGCAGCGCTTCCACTGACTTTAGTTGCGGTGCTACCGAGGTCAGTGAGAAAGACGTCTTTCTTGTGGGCCTCGCGCTGCTACCGGGCTTAAGCGGGGCATTAGAGGCGCCACAGACATGTTAGCGGCGCTGCAAGGTATGCTCACACTGTGTAAAATAATGACAATAACTGGAGGAAGTGACAGAATTACAACAGAAACTTACTGCCTCGCGCGTAAGTTCGTCGGGGAAAGAGACTGGTATAAGTTTGAGGAGACACTTCGTGTTGCTGGACTAGAGAATGAGATGCTAGTTAACAAATCTCTACTTGGAAACGCTACTAAATCAGCATTTGCTGATTATTTTCTCATGTTTGGCGTTCCAAGTCCTGTAGTACTTCTTAAAGGACTTCCACTTCGCCGTTGACTGTACAAAATTATTTTTTAACAACTGCAATTTCGGTCTTCGGGCCTCTTTCAAGTGATACCTCAGGAGATTTTGCTTCAGCACATCTCTATCTTTAAAATCCTCCCACAAGTATACATGTCTACAGCTACATCTACATTACATGATTACTCTGCAATTCACACTTAGGTGCCTGGCAGAGGGTTCATCGAACCATTTTCGTACTACTTCTCTACCATTCCACTTTCGAATGGCGCTTGGGAAAAAGGAACACCTAAATCTTTCCATTCGAGCTGTGATTTCTCTTACTTTATTATGATGATCATTTCTCCCTGCGTAAGTGGATGTCAACAAAATATTTTAGCATTCGGAAGAGAAAGTTGGTGATTGAAATTTCGTAAGTAGTTCTCGCCGCAAAGAAAACGGCCTTTGTTTCAGTGACTGCCAGCCCAACTCCCGTATCATATCAGTGACACTCGCACCCCCATTGCGCGATAACACGAAACGAGCCGCCCTTCTTTGCACTTTTTCGATGTCCTCCGTCAGTCCTACCTGGTAAGAATCCCATACCGGGTAGCAGTATTCCAGCATAGGACGGATAATTGTAATGTAGGCTGTCTCTTTAGTTAGTTAGTCGCATCTTCTAAGTGTTCTGCCAACAAAGCGCAGTCTTTGTTTCGCCTTCCCCACAATGTTATCTATGTGGTCTTTCCAATTTAAGTTGCTCGTAATTGTAATTCCTAGATATTTAGTCGAATTGACGGCCCTTAGATTTGTGTGATTTATCGTATACCCAAAATTTATCAGATTTCTTTTAGTACCCATGTGGATGACCTCGCACTTTTCTTTGTTTAGAGCCAATTGCCATTTTTCACACCATACGGAAATTCTCTTTAGATCATCGTCGAAAGTAAGCCTTTTTTCACTGCAGAAGTACAGTAACATAAAACGAGTGCAAAGCTATTTACATTGTGAAATGATGTAAATTGGATTAACTGTTACTAATGTTAACATCCTTCATATACAGCGCTACAAATCAGTGTTCTAACACGCTGATTAGGTACTGAACTATTTTAATGTGATTGTATTTCTACAGTGAAAAGGCTTACTTGTATTTTTGAGTGTGGGATCTATACATGTCAATGGATTTTAAAGTCCGAGAAGTCTACAGCAAAACCTTTTGCAGTACTATTTGAAATTGGCCCGAAGACTGAAACTGCAATGGTGAAACAAATAATTTCTACCATCAAAGGCGAATATCACGTCCTTGAAACAAAAACTGCTGATTAGTTCATGAATGAAAGGGTATGCAAATGATTTAAATACACATCAAATTCGAAATCAGGATTAACATGCAGTAGAGATGTTTGCTTGAAACACAGTTTTGCGTCTTCTGAATTTTTAAAGTATTTTAGCTACTATAGTGTTTTCTGTGTTGCCGATATTTGTCAAAAATAAACATTACTTTTCTTACCGATTAAGTTTTTCTCTGTTGTGGACAGTCCGCCGCTCGTGGTCTCGCGGTAGCGTTCTCGCTTCCCGAGCACGGGGTCCCGGGTTCGATTCCCGGCGGGGTCAGTGATTTTCACCTGCCTCGAGATGACTGGGTGTTTGTGTTGCCCTCATCATTTCATCATCATCCAGGAAAATGGCGAAATTGGACTGAGCAAAGATTGGGTAATTGTACGGGCGCTGATAACCGCGCAGTTGAGCGCCCCACAAACCAAACATCATCATCATCATCATCATCATGTTGTGGACATGTCAGCGAAATTTGTTCGAATGATGGGATACCACGCAATCTTCTTTGCGATTTTGAGTTCCAGATCCCATAAGGCAGACTACTTTTCAATTAGAATGACCAAATCTTCTGTATTGATTTTTGGCCTGTGGATTCCCACATCCAACGCCATTGTCCACAACAGTGAACAACCGAAGTGTTCTGCTTCACAGCAGCTACTGGGTTGTGGACAAAGCGGCCCACACTCGTGAGTTAGCAGCGCTACACCCACGCGCTTGAAATAATGGCGTGGCTATGGCACAGTATGAACACTGTCATTACGTTCCTCCACATCTTCGTGGTCGCCGCTGGCGGTGAACCAGACCACCGAGGTGGCCAGCATCGACATCGCAGAGTGGCTGTGGCTGCATCTGAAACAGCTCATATACCTGTGGCGTTCGGCATCGCGCAGCGCTGCTAAGCCGTCACGTCTGAAGTGGTCCTATGTGTTACGTCTCTGGCTTTAAACGACGACTCTGGGAGTGTACCACAACCGTCTGCGTATAGTTCCAGTAGGTATCGTGAGGGCAAGAACAAATTAATTACTGCATACACAGAGGCATTTAAAAAGTCATTCTTCCCGGGCTTCATATGTCAATCGAACTGCAAAAAAACCCAGTACCTAGTACAATGGGACGTACATTCTGCTATGCACTTCACAGTGGCAATAAATGCAATTTAACATATACATCAATACTCTATTGATGTATATGTTAAATTGCATTTATTGCCGCCATCCTTCCTCATGTAATGTTAATGGCCACCAGTGTATTAATCCGGCGAAATTCAGAATTAGGTCAGCTTCAAAGCTAGAGCTGGTAGAAGATTCCCAGAAGCTACATAACTGTGGTGATGTTTTGGCTTTCAGTTAATAGAACTGCCGGCGGAAACAAATCATTGGTCATGTCTTCATTAGCGTCATGCTCGCGTGAGTCGGGCCGGGGTCCACGAAGACGTACGCCGTAAACTTGTATGCTCGGGGAGGAGCGGTCGGCGCAGACCGTGAGCCTGCCGCGGCTCGGCCCCCGTATTTATTGTTTGGGAGCTTGGCTCTCATTATAATTAACATGTCGGAAGCTCGGCCGGGGGCGAGTCCGTTCAGAGGCGGGCGTGGTACTGCCCGCCATTATGGAGAAGGAGAGGCCCACGTCACACGGCGCCCTCCCAGAACCGGAGCGCTCCTAAATTTATTCGCTTCCCCTACCCCCAACAGGCCCCAAAACTCCCCGACGACCACCTAAAAAGCTGACTCGGCGTGCGGTTAAGAGCTTACGGCTGTATGTATGCTAACAGCATCCGAGTCACACTCTGAAATTGGTTGAGTTTATTGTGCGGTATCGTTCCTTGTGTTTCTAGTACCGTCAACCAGTGCCCTTGAACAGTGCAAGGAGATCCTTTACCAGTGCTTTGCTAGACACAATTTCTTCAGGTCTGGTTGATCCAAATATTCAGTGTCTTTTAATCTCCAATTCGAAGATCAAATGTGATGCGGTTTCCTCGCCCACACCACACATCCTACATTTGGGGTCTTCCTCCATTATCCCCATCGTATGTAGGTGTTATTTGAAACTCCCATGGCCTGTCAATTGTCCAACCATGATTTTCATTTCTCTCCTGTTCAAGCCAAGGATTGAGAGATTTCGCTTCGAACATGACTTCGGCATCAATACCTTGTCATGTTTTTGCTTTTGGACCTTAGCCCAATGTTCTACATGCTGTCTCCTTGTCGTCTCGTAATTTTATTTTGATCATCGCCTTGGTGATTGTCAGGAAAGGTCCCGGTCCAATAAATGGTGTCATCGCCCCTATCCTGGCCAACCTATCGGCTTGCTCATTACCACTAATCCCTGAGTGAACAGGGATACACGATAGGTTTACCCTATTGCTTTCCCCTGGCTTCACAAGGATTTTGCGCCATTCTGCGACGATCTTTGATCTTGTTGCAGAGGCTGCCAGTGCTTTCAGAGCAACTTGGCTGTCTCAATAAATGAAAATGCTACGATCTCTGTAGCACCTCCGCAAATTCTCCTCTACGCAACCCGGATTGCAGATATTACTACTTGGAACATAGTGGCCATCTTCCTTAGAGAGACTGCCCTCTCCAGCTTTGGCTGCACTCCATATGCTCCAGCCCCAACACTTTGGACTGTTTTCGAACCATCGGTGAACCAGACTATGTCCCCACTACAGTGTCGAAATTTGTTCTCCCAGAGCTCTCTACTTCATGTTACTACGCAGAAAGGCTTGTTCAAGCAGTTGGGAGTTATTATAACATCGGCCAGCATTTACCCAACCATACCTATGTCTATCTCACTCACTATTTTAGTGTGAGATCCTGGATACCCCAGTGAGTTCCAGTTTTTACCAGTCTTTAACCTGTTTGCTACAGCCGCTGTCTCCACCTTTACCCACAGATGTAATGGGGACATGCCCAGCATGGTTCCCATCCCTGCAGTGAGTGTGCTACTAATTCCCCCTATAATGGCTAAGCAAGCCAATCTCTGCACCTTAGCAAGCTCCTTAGCAGCTGCCTGCTGTTCTAGGTTTTTCTACCACACTTTAGCCCATTAAGTGATCATAGGTCTTACTACCATGGTGTATATCCAGTACAATTCGTGAAACTTAAGTCCCAGTTTTACCACAAGTTCTCCTGGTACTCATTATAGTACCTTTCGCCTTGGAAAAGGTTCACCTTATGTGAGGGTTCCACGATAGTTTCTCATCCAGCGTTACCCCTAGATATTTCACTATCCCCTTCATTGGTAGAGTTTCATCGAGAAGCTTGAGATATAGGATCTGCTTCCTCGTAAATGGTAATACAACAGACTTATTAGGACTGACCCTTAGATCCTGTTTCCTGCACAAAATTGTGCACAGTGTTCAATCCTTCTTGTGCCATATCTCTGACTGTACTTGAAAATTTGCGAAGTATTACTATGACAAGATCGTCTGCATATCCCTGGTAAAAGTACTGTCTAGAGTTTAATTCTACAACGAGTTCATTCACTACAAGATTCCACAGTAGGGGGGGGGGGGGGACAGGACCCCCTCCTTGTGGACGGTCTCTGGTGATGTTGATTACCATTTTTTCTTGCATCATGGTGGCTTCTACCTTTCTACCACTAAGCATGGCTCTAATTCACCTGCAAATGGTGGTCTACAAGCCATGCACCTCTGCAGCCTTAACCATGGATTCAAAGGCCGTGTTGCTAAAAGCCCCTTTAATTTCCAAGAAGACGCAGAAGGCTATTTCCTGAAAGTGTAGTGCTTTCTCCAACTTCCCAACAAATTGGTGGAGTACAGTTTCACACGATTTTGGTTGGTATGCATGCCGGTCTATATGTAGAGAGACCTCATCTCCCTAACATGCACATTGACCAGTTTTTTCTAATGTTTTAATAAGAAAGGAGGACAGACTGATTGGTCTCATGTGCTTGGCCTTGGTATGATCAATTCTCCCTGGCTTTGGAATGAAGAGAACCATCACTAAATGTAGGTTCCTTGTCCCTATTGAGGATCTCTAAGTTATTAGCTAGAAGAAATTCTAGAATGTTCCCACCTCTACTGTTGGTGTCAGTGCTGTCCCATACTAAGTTGTGGACACTATCATTGAATCCAACCAATCGTTGATCGCCCTGTTGTGCACAGGCTTCTGTCAGTCTCCTCACCTCCCGAGGAGGAGGAGCAGTGTCCTCATAAGGAAGGTATGCCGAGGTCATTACAAACTCCCTTGTGATACTTAGTGGCCATCATCCTGATGTCCCTAGAACAAAAGTTTGACATGAAGGGGATATCATTTTTTTCCATAAATACATGTTCTGGGATTTCTTACATTTCTACCATGAACCAGCTTACCTCCAGTGTCGCTGAGGCCCGATACACCCCCTTAATATAAATAGGGTTCTTGCACGAGGGCCACGTCCAATCCTTGTCTTCCCAGACACAGTTCTTCCTTCACTGTGTTGCAGATTCATCGGCAACACAATATCCATCTCGCCGCCATTGTCGCTTCTGATGTGTTTGATTACCCTGTCAGCAACCTGTGAGAACCCCAAGAACAGTTTCAGGTCATATTCCCATATTGCCTTCAGGGCCTTCTCTCTGACTTCCACCACAAGGGTTTGGCCGTTTGGTGCGATCCCGGTTGATTACCTTCCAATCCTCTGTCGAGACTTTCGGGTTTTGAGACCCTATTTTTTCATTCACAGTCTCTGGAGAGGTATCCTTAAGGAGTTTTGGCAACTGTCTTTACTAGCAGCTTTGCATCCTCCCACAGTGATGTTAGGGACAAATTTTCTTTAAGCCAGTCCACTGTACCCACCCCACTCACAGACAAAGATATGAGCACCGTGAGCCAGATAAACACTCCTAAATTTGGGCCCTGGACCAGCGCCCCCCGCCCCCCAAGCTTCTCAAAGAGAGCCATCTGCACGAGCTCCTCCTGCTGCCAGGTGATCTTGCCCAGTGGATAGCCTTGCTGGATAACCGCCATCCTAAAAACCGAGACTGCAGTATTATAGGTCTGTTTCCGTATTTCTTGCATTGGTTTTTTCTGGACATGCTTATCCTCACAAGTTGGAATCTTAGATTCCTCCCTTGTTCTCTTACTGCCTGCCCTCAATGTAGAAGAGGTTTGTGCACCCCCCTTCAACCTGCGATCGTCTTTTCTTGGAGGTCTTCGTTCAAGACCTTTTAATTCCGTCCACTTTTGTTTAGGAATCCACTCTTTCCCTTCCTTTAGCTTTTGTTCTCCAAGAAGTTTCTTCCTCTGAGCCCCAGACAAGTCTTTGATCTTAATCTGGTCCAACTTCTTAGCAACCATACCCACTTCTTGAACAAGTCTGTCCCCCTGTTCAGCTGAGGGGGTGTTTACCATTAGTTCCGGTCCCAATGTTTGGGTGTCTGAGGTCTCAACTTGCCCCTCTGTGTTGCTAGTTTCTTTCGTGTCCATTTTGGTCCCATGAGAGTTTGGGGATCTAATCGGACCACACCACAAAAACCCCATGCAGTGCAAGGCTAATTACTCCGGGAGATTTCCCAGTATCCCTGAGGCTCCATTCACTACACATCTTCCCATGTGCCATGCAACCCTTGGCATGGACAGCATCACACCTTGGATTGGCTATTGAGGAGATGGGAAAGGACAAGGAGTGGTTGTGGGATGACAGATCGTTGTGGGACACACTTAGTCTGGTCCATCATCAAGACCTTACAGACCATAGGTTGCCACATCTGGCACAGCCCTCAGCTTCACACAAAAACACAAGCCTCCCCACCTGTATGGACAGTGCTACTTCAAGGCGGTGTCCCCTGGAGAGGCACAGACATTGCTGCTCTTGTCAGGTCTACAGCTAGATCATACAATCATCTCGACTCAATATTGTAGCAGTTCATCTGGCAACAATCTTTGTGCGAGAGCACTGCTTGCTAAATATCACTGGAACTGATTCCTATTTTTTTTAAATTTTTACTTTTTCTTGAACTTTTCATTGTTCACTCCAAGAAGTAGAACGAGCTATTTTACATCCAGCCCATTATTTAGTCGCAGTTCTTCGCAGCCAATATCAGGGGAACTGATAATAGGACATAAAGTATCCCATTGTGGGATGGTGCGAGCAGAAATCAATAAGGTGCCCAGGAAGCAACGAACAAAGAAAATTTATTTCTAGAAAAACTGTATAATAACATGAACAACAGAAACTGGTTCTCAGTGAAAGAAAAGTAAAGGTCGTCCCAGTCTATTAGAAGGAATGACACCTGTACATTACAGTTCCGTGAAGATGCGCGCGAGAGAGAGAGCATTCAGTCTATCACACTTGGTATCATTGCCGTAGGCAACGTCTAATTCGGTTGTGGTCACAACTGGTGGTTGCACTGTCGTTGTCAGGATTCTCATGCGCTGCACTCAGTGTCTCGTCGTAGTAGAGGCCAAGAGCTGTAGGCGATGGTCCTATAAAGGCTGCCCGGCGTATAAATACCAGCATGTTTGCCGGATTCACATGGATCGCGGAGGGAAGCTAGTCCTGGCTGTGTCTCGTGACCGTGTAGCCCATGTTACTGTAGCAGATGTTTCAGTGAAGTTGAGCTGCGTCGGCTGTAGGCGTCTGACAGGGCGCCAATCCGCAGTACTACATTGTGTAGTGCCTTGTTGGGTCATCAGGCACCAGCCGTTTGCTGTAGGACAGAGAGGGTTCTCAGTTTGTGATGAATTGGAGTGGACTGGAAATTCCGGTAATTGTCTGACACCAACGAAAACCTCCCAAGAACATGGTCGAAAATGGACTATTGGGAATATTTTAATTTATTTTTGGGACAATGTCATTACTGTAATAGCCGAAAATTAAAATTTGGTGTGTACCTGTATGTTTGTGTTTGTATGCTGTGTATCTGCAAGTGTTTTACTGTACGAAGTGATATGTGGTATCTCATTGATTTTTTCTTTCCTTTATTTTTACAGTTTTCATTTCCAACTCTACATCTCCGTTCTCTGCCAGATCAGTGAAAACTGAGAAAACACACTTAAAAAGTGCACATTTCGTTTGTTGACTTCAAGGCCTATGACTGCATACACTATAAGAGCCTGTTCACTTGTGCAAGAGAGTCCGAGATGCCACAGAAACTCATGAACCTGCTAAAGGTCGGCTTGAGAGAAACACGCGTATGATGAATATGGGGAACCAAGCAACAGATGTCTTTGAAACTGTGACGGGTCTCAGGAAAGGTGATGGTTTCTCTCCTATGATGTTCAATTTTATACATGAGAAGATCTTGCGTGAGACGTTTCTAGAGAAAGAAGGAACACAAGTCGGAGGGAAGAATCCGACATATCTAGCCCATGCAGATGAGTTTGTCTACTCAGCAGACCTGAACAGTATTTGAGGCAAGTGACTAATGAACTGGAGATGGCTCTCAGAAAAAAACTCATAAACGTAGCCAAGGTGAATTACCTCGTGAAGACCCGTCGACAAGGTCGCTGCTAGTAGAAGACCTGTCATACAAGACAGTCCGCGAATTTAAATACTTGGAAGGGCTTTATGCTAGGAACCTTTCTACTGCGTATAACAATTGCTTAACTGCAGATGTCTCCCGAGGCAGTTCAGTGTTAGCCTGTATAAAATCCTGATCCGGCTGTGAGACTTGCAGTATGGGAAGCACAGCTTTCATGAACTTCTCGAATTTCAGAAAAAGTTACTGTTTATTATTACTATGTGTCGGCCTTAGAAGAGAATTATTGTTCTGGATTTAAAATTCGATCTTTGTTTTTCAGCTGTTGATTATTATTATTTCTTTCCTTTCTCAGACGTTATGTCCGGTTAAAAATGGAAAGTGACGCGGACCTTGATCAAGCGTCACTTCCTTTTAACTGTACGGTATGTGTTACATTGCATTCAGGAACTTTCGGTTAATTGAACATGTATCAATAGTTACAGATTTCTGTAGTTGTATATATACATTTGGATGTAGCTGTATTGCGTTGATGTACTGGTGGAAATTGTGTGGTATGACTCCTGTAGTTGATAGTATAATTGGTATAATGCCAACTTTATTCTGATGCCACATGTCCTTGACTTCCTCCGCCAGTTGGATTTATTTTTCAATTTTTTCTCCTGTTTTCTTCTGTATATTTGTTGTATTGGGTATGGATATTTCGATTAGTTGTGTTAATTTCTTCTTTTTATTGGTGAGTATGATGTCAGGTTTGTTACGTGGTGTTGTTTTATCTGTTATAATGGTTCTGTTGCAGTATAATTTGTATTCATCATTCTCCAGTACATTTTGTGGTGCATACTTGTATGTGGGAACGTGTTGTTTTATTAGTTTATGTTGTATGGCGAGTTGTTGTTGTATTATTTTTGCTACATTGTCATGTCTTCTGGGGTAGTCTGTATTTGCTACAATTGTACATTATTATTATTATTATTATTGTTATCATTATTATTGTCTTTATATTATTATTATTATTATTAAACCTAAGTTTAAATTAACTTCAACGATGTAATGTGATCAATGTTACTCCCTGTAGAAACTATGGAAAGAAACCTGAAATTAATTACTGTCGCAACAATGGTCTCGGAGACTTCGTTATTCAGTTGCATAACTGTTAATGATCCGTTGAGCGCCTGGAAAAACCAAAATTATTTTCTACTTTCATCTTAGAACTTTGCAAGACAGCCAGAGTACAATGCAATTCACAAATAAAACGTGGATGTCCGTCTGGTAGCGTAGGAAATTCGCTGAAAATTATTCTCTATTACAAACTTCTCGATGCATTGACCGTGTCAGCAGATTCACGAGGGACCATCCAAAAATCATTGTCCCAAAGCTCTATAGCACTAATCGTCATCCATAATTTCGTCTAAGTCACTTTAAATGGACAGAAAGTATTATTTACGTTAAGTGGCGTATTTATATAATTATCACACTTGTTTGCAATGAGAATTCTCTGACCTGGATAATTAACATCTTACAACAACAAATTAAATTCGACAGACTCTAATGGATGCCACATCAATAAGCTTAATTTCTGTATGAGACCAACTCCATGAGCGTCCTTTATGCTTCACGTCTGACTAGAGAGAAGTGTATATAATATAATCATTGGACTTCTTTGGTATAAAATGTTGCTCTCCACAGAGAAGCACAGCAGTCAAGGAATCTCAGCTCCGCTCTCACACTCGATTTATAGGTGACATTACATCAATCAAGGATTCCTTTGAATCATGTAAATTACTTCCGTTTCGTTCCTGTCGTCACGTAAAGTCTTAAGTATTCGCCCCCCCCAACATCAAATAAACAGAATTACATGCCAGGATATATTAAATTGCCCCTTGTGAGAGGAAAAATTTGTTTTACACTTTTTGAGACCACAAAGATAACTTTGTGGTGCTTATCGTTTGTGTTTATTACACTTTTCATTGCTGAAAGTGTTTTCTAAGCTGGATAAAACTCAGATTGTAAAATATTTGGTAACATTAGCCAGGTTGGACATTATTTATCCCGACCGTACTTAGTGTAGTTTAATGGATCAGTATGCCCATGGACTTTTAATCCCCATCGAGGTAATGTGTTCAAGGGAAACCAGGAAGAACCTGAAGCCTTCCAACCAAGTTTTCCATTCAGTAATTCACAAAATAGTAATGTCGGGCGTAAAATGTTGTGCAGTGTTCATTGATATGCACTCGAATTATTTTCTGATGTTGTATGTATTGGATCAATTACGTTATAAATTCACTTGTTGTGGCACAAAACAATGAACTGAGAGTCATGTCGTTTCCTTCGGTCAAACAAGCAATTTGCGAATTGAAAAAGCATTAGTCAAACTACTGTGGTGGAGCCAGATGGCTACATTGATCAACAAAAACAGAATTCTCCTTTAGATGACGGATAGACGACGAAATCTTCGTCACGATAATTTGTAGAAGATACCAGTTTAAGTATGGTGTAGGGAGATGACCCTTTTGAGAGTGTATCAGGCGTGGATGGTTGTGTAGGGTAGGAACTGGGTTTATTACCGTAAGGAAGGACTGGGATCAAATTTCTTTGTTCAAAATATACAAAAAAATTAGTCTCAACATGAAACAAATCATAAGTGCACATGTACTAGTTCCTGTTAACAGTCTTGTAAAAGAACGTAGTTAGTGTATCATGTTTGCCCAACATTGTTTATGGCCTGAATTGTGAGATTCAGTAGTAGCTTTAAGAGATAAACGGAAAAAGCTTTAGTCATATCCAGAAGAGACCGTTAATGAGCCAGATACATTCACTGTGCGATGTAAATATAGCTTGCAACAGTCTCAGTTTGTTTCTGTTATGCAGACAGTTATGTTTCCTTGATTGCGCCCACACACATTGTCTGTGCCTCTGCCAAATAATTGTAAGCGTTCAATTGTTGTGAACCTGTGTGACTTGAGCTCTACAATATGGATAGCTACAGGGAGACTATCTATGGTGGACATTTCTTAAATGTACTTCGATATATTGTCAAGTATTTGTTGGAACACAAATGTAGCGTCCCTGACTTCTATTAGGTGTTAAATACTTGGTGTACTGTGGTATGGTTATTGTTTTTCTTGTTGAAATGTCGTGTACATCGGGAAGATGAATGTGCATGTCTTGATTTTCTAAATACGTACTTTGAGGGAGAAAGAGACGATAAGATGAATGTGCATGTCTTGATTTTCTAAATTCGTACTTTGAGAGAGAAAGAAAATTCAATTTCGACCCCTACTGGTGTTCCACATGCATACAGAACAGTGGGAGAACAAAAAGTGCACCAATCAAGTAACTTTAAGTGTTCAATTGCAGTGAACCTGTGCCACTTGTATCCTGCAGTATGGATCGCTACGGAGAGACTCGATCTATGGTGGACGTGTCTTAAACCTACTCTTCGATTATGTTGTCAAGTATTTGTTGGAACACAAATTTGGTGTTCCTGACTTCTGGCCGGTGTTAAATACATGGTGCACTGTGGTCTGGTGACTGTTTTTCGTTTTAAAATGCGGTGTGCTTTAGCGCTGACGCCTCTTTTGCTTGCTGAAATGACATGCATAAGAAGGGAATAGACTATTACTCTTGTAAGACCGCTGTTTCGTCACATACGTTTACCGTCGCTGACTATCATTTCATAGAAAACGATGTTAAAAAATGTTCAAATGTGTGTGAAATCTTATGGGACTTAACTGCTAAGGTCATCAGTCCCTAAGCTTACACACTACTTAACCTAAAGTATCCTAAGGACAAACACACACACCCATGCCCGAGGGAGGACTCGAACCTCCACTGGGACCAGACGCACAGTCCAAGACTGCAGCGCCTCAGACCGCTCGGCTAATCCCGCGCGGCAAAAACGATGTTAACGTACCACAATTTCCGAACTATAATTGGATATGAATTTTGTAAACAGTTGCTGTTATACACCTTCTGGAACCTGTAAATGGGTTGTGTCAGATAGAACCATGTCGTATCGGGTGTCCAACTTTACCCTATTAAAGTTTTCAACTGAAATGAGTGAAATTTTCTAGGTGGATGTACGAAGTGCGACAATAAAGTAATGAGACTGAGTTTCTTTGCAAGATGTGGCAACCCTGCAGGCTTGCGTAGGCACAGTATCTTTCACCTTTGCCTATAATCTGCTTCTAGTCCAAGCGGCACATTGATGCAACTGCTCAGTCGTGAGTTGTGCTGTGATAAGTTAACACATGTTTGTGTCTATCGTCATGGAAATGTAACCACATAACATAGCCCAACGGTATGCCATTTATTTTTGCGTTAAATTGGGTGAAAACGCGACGACAACTTACAGTAAGCTTCAGAAGGCTTTTGGAGTGGAGGTTATGTCAAGAGTTCAAGTTTTTCGTTGGCATAAAATGTTTAGCGAAGGCAGAGCGAATGTTGAAGATGAAGACCACAATGGACGACCATCATCGTCACGGACGGATGTCAACTTGGCCAGGGTGTGTGAACTCGTACAATCTGACCGAAGATTATCCGTGAAAATGATTGCAGAAGAAATGAACAAAAATCGAGAAACGTTTCGTCTATTAATAACTGAAGATCTTGGTATGAGAAAGATTTGTGCAAAAATGGTCCCCAAAAATCTCACACCACAACAGCGAGAAATACGGAAAAATGTGGCAGACGATCTGTTAGAGCAAACGGAAATCAATACAAAATTGTTGGTGATGAAAGTTGGTTTTTTTCAGTACGATCCAGAGACAAAACGCCAAAGTTCGCAGTGGTGCTCAAAGGGATCACCTAGACCAAAAAAAGCTCGCATGTCAAAGTCAAAAGTGAAACGCGTGCTTGTGTGCTTCTTTGATTCCAAGTGAACTGTTCATAAAGAGTGGGTGCCTCCTGGACAAACAGTTAACCAATATTACTACAAAGAAATTTTAGAAAGACTTTGTAAAAGAGTTCTTCGTGTTTGTGCCAACATTGCTGATAATTGGATTCTGCCTCACGATAATGCGCCATCCCATACTGCTCAGTCAGTTTGGGAAATTTTAACCTCAAAACAAATTTCAGTACTACCACAGCCACCTTATTCACCAGATATCGCTCCGTGCGACTTTTTTCTATCTCCAAGAGTCAAAACGGGGTTCAAGGGACACCATTTTCAAACAGCACAAGATGTTCAAAAACCTGTGACGAGGGTCTTGGAGGATATTATAGGAGATGAGTTCCAGAAATGTTACCATCTATGGCAGAAGAGCTGGAAAAAGTGTGTGCAAGCAGAAGGGAACTACTTTGGAGGAGACAACACTAAACTTGACTAAAACAGTAAGGAACATTTTTTTTCACATCAGTCTCATTACTTTATTGTCGCACCTCGTATGCTTAAGGACGTTTAATGGCGCTAAATCACCATCAGCATTTTCACATTGAGCGTGTTCTACACCCTTACCTTGCGTGGATAAGTCCACTTCTCAAGAAAGACGAAAAAATGGTCCACTAGTTCAAAAATGGTACTGCCCATTGGAAATGTGTATGGAACGTTCAGTATCCAAGTTGTGGTCGTCTTCGATCTGCAGTAGAAATGCAAATACCTTGAGGGGCTAATTCAATAGATAATACTACCAAACGTAAGAACTACAAGATTTGAGGCTTAGCACCATCGAATTTGATGTATTATTCGTTGATTTCACCACAAAATTCACATAAAAATTTAGTGACTTGATGTATGTATGTTAGTTCAGTATGCCCCATATGGGCAGGGGAGGGCTGTCAGCGGCACAATCCACCGCTCTTCAGCCGAGTGATACGACAACTAAAACAAGAATAAAATGATACATACATAAGGAGATAAAAAAGGGGAACATAAAACAGAGTAAGGGGAGAAAATGGAGGTAAAAATACACTGACATGTAGACGTTCATGGGGGACTGTTAAAAAAGTCACCAGAAAGTTAAAAAACACAGTTGTCGATTCGTAAAACACAGAGAAGACACTGAATGCGCATGCACAGGTTAAAAGTTGGCCACAGTATTAAAAACACTCCGAAACAACACACTTAAAACCCACTTGGAGCACACACGACGAAGAATAAAACTACCAGGTGGGACCTGCCGAGGGAAAGGTCAGAGAGGATGGAAAAGGAGGGTAGAGCATGGGGCAGCTGGGGATGCGGCGGGATGAAGAGAGGAGGGGCAACTGTGGGTTCTCAAAGAGGCAGGAGACACGTGGGGCGGGAGAGGAAAAGGGAAGACAGGGCAGGAGGGAGCGCAGAGACACTGAAAGGACGCACAAGAGGAGGGGAAGGAGGAGGGGAAAGCCGCTCAGAAGGAGGGAGGGGGAGGAGAGAGAGCCCTGAGGAGGAGGCATGAAGAGGGGGTTAGAGTTGGTAGGAAGGGTAGATGTCAGGGTGAAGCTCATCATCTGGGAGGGGTAGATGGTGGAAGTTGTGTTGGGAAAGGAGATGGAGGGTGTGGAGATGGAGAGAGGGAGAGACACAACGGTAAAGGTGCGGCAACTGGTTGGGGGTGGAGAGGAAGGGAGACACCAGGGGGTGAGGGGGATCAAGGCGGCGGACAATATATAGTGTGCGGATGTGTTCAAGGAAAAGGAGAAGGTGGGGGAAGGGGATGAGGTCGTAGAGTATGCGCGTGGGGGACGGAAGGCGGATGCGGAAGGCGAGGCGGAGTGCATGGCGTTCGAGGATTTGGAGGGCTTTATAGAACCGGGGAGGGGTGGAAATCCAAGCGACTCTGGCATAACAAAGGATGGGGCATATCATAGAGTTGTAGGTGTGAAGGCTGGTGGAAGGATGCAGACTCCACGTCCGGCCGGACAGGAGTTTCAGGAGGCGGAGGCGGAGGCGGAGGCGGAGGCGGAGGCGGAGGCGGTTGTGAGCTTTGTTTTGGATGGTAAGGAGATGGGGAGTCCAGGTGAGGTGGCTTCAGTATGCAGCTTAAAAGTTCCATGACGTGACGGAAATACGATCGGCTGTGGTCGGCAAAGTCGGTGCTAGCCCGCAGGTCGCCGGTCATCAGTGCCGACCACTAGCGAACATCCGTATGCCGGGAGCGTCATTCTCCCCTGTCACACGAATGAGTGAGAGCTCTAGTCGCTTATAGTTTCTAGATCATATCGACAGAACACGGTGTGGTGCAGCGTCTGATACTATCATCTACCACCAGCTGGCGCTGCACCCTGCTGGTCGTGGCAGTTCAGTTTTTCGTGTTGAAATGCCGCCAGTAAGAAGGCTACAAGCTCTTACTCTCGTAAGATGTCACGATTTTAAAAGTCTATATTTTTCACGTTTTCATTGGTGCAATTCGTGTTGTAAATAAGTAAAGGCAAGTTTCATTCTCAACTTTCTACACTACACAACTATAGCATGTAAGTCTGCATGTTTGATGACTCTGTTGCTACCCTACCTATAAACTCGTCCAAGTTCTGGTCAGCCTTCCGTCACCTTACCGGTACTAAACCCTCCCCCTACTATCCTCTTCTCCATGATGATCACCCCTTCCCTGACACCCTTAGTAAGGCCAATCACTTTGCCTCTTACCTCTCTGATGTCTTTTCCATCCCCGATGATTCCCAGTTCGATTACTCCCTCTTCCCGGATGTCCACGATCGAACTGACACCTCTGTCCCTCCCCTCGCACCTGGTTTCCAGTACTTGGACAATATTGCACACACGGACCTCAATGCCCCAATCACTACAGAGGATCTCATTGCTACACGCCGTGCGAAATGCAACACCGCTCCTGGTCACGATCGTGTCACCTACCATCACCTTCATGAAGCTCCTGTCTATTTCCTCTCCACCCTGGCCAGGCTCTACAATGTAGTCCTGTCCACCGGTTACTACCCCAACCTGTGGAAAACCTCCCATATCCTGATGTTCCTTAAACCTGGTTAACCGCCATCCGCCATCTCCTCCTACCGTCCCATCAGCCATACCTCAGTCTTCAGCAAGGTCCTGGAATCTATCCTCACCCGCCGCATCCACAGCATCTCTGCCATCATCGCCTTCTTCCCGTTACCCAGTGTGGCTTTTGGCCATCCTTCTCTTCCGACGACCTTCTCCTTCACCTCACTCTCTCCTTTCCGAACAACTTAATTCCCGTCGCTCCGCAATCTTCCTCTCCCTGAACCTCAAACGTGCTTATGACCGCGTATGGCATTCCGGTCTCCTCTACAAGCTCCAAACCTTCGCCCTTCCCATTAACTACGTCCGTCTGATCAGCTTCTTTCTCTCCCACCGTCCTTCCTACGTCACCATCCATCACACGGATTCGTACACCTTTTTTCCCTCCGCCGGTGTGCCCCAAGGCTCCGTCCTCTCTCCCCTTCTGTACCTTTTATATACGGCGGACATGCCGCCGCCGTCATCCCCGTCCACCTTCTCCAGTTTGCCGATGACACCGCCTTCCTTGCCCTTGCCCCCACCCTGCAGCGCTTCCAACAACTTCTCCAATCCCATCTTGAGCGGTTCACCGCTTGGTGCAACCAGTGGTTGCTCAAGGTCAATCCCTCCAAAACCCAGGTGATCATTGTAGGCAAAACCACCCCTTCCTTCCGCCTCCTTGATTTCTGTCTCACCATCTATGGCCGTCCTATCGCCCTCACCCCCACCCTTAAGTACCTTGGCGTCACCCTTGATCGTCGACTCTCCTGGACCCCCCCATCTCCGGACAATTCAAGCCAAGGCACACTCCCGACTCCGTCTCCTCAAGCTCCTTTCCGGCTGTACGTGGGGTCTAGACTCCTCCACCATACTCCACACCTATAAATCCCTCATCCGCTCTTTCCTTTGTTACACCCATCTGGCCTGGATCTCCGCCCCCCCCACTACCTTTTATAAATCCCTTCACATCCTTGAACGCCATGCTCTCCACCTCACCTATCACATCTGTCTCCCCTCCCCCACATGGATCCTGTACGATCTCATTCCGTTCCCCCACCTCCTCCTTTTCCTTGAAAGGATACGGATCCTGTACACCTCCTGCAAAACTCGATCCTCCTCACCCGCTTGTCTCGCCCATCCTCCCCCGCCCGCTGCCGCGCCTGTATTCCCACGTCCCACCCGGTCTCCATCTCTCCACCCTTCTTACCCTCTCCCAAGGTGGCTTCCGCCAGCTCCCTCTCCCTGATGATGCCCTCCTCCCCTCCGTCTACCCCTCCTACCAACTTTGATCCTCCCTCCCTCTTCCTGCTTTTGCTCCTTTGGGCACCCTCCCACCCTTCTCTCCCTCTTCCCTCCATTTCTCCCCACTCCTCCCCCGGGCTTCCACTCCTCTGTCCCTCTCCTCTTCCCCCCATCACCTCAGCCATTGGCATCTTTGTTCTCCCCTCTCCCCCACCTCACCCTTCTTCCTCTCTTGGCAGGTCCCCGGACTCGCACATGCTCAGTGGACATTCGCGCGCCAGAGATCATCGCCATCAGTGTCTCGTGTGTGCCGTCATGTTTAGTGTTCAGTGTTCACCATCACACTCCATCGTTCACCTGTGCCAGCGCTATCTTCAGTGTTAATGCATCGTGACAACAGTTTGTAGTGTGGATTACCGTCGAGTGTGAATGGTTCCGTGTTTGTCTTTATGTGTCTACTGTTTTATTACCCACCGTTATGTCACATCTGTGCATTCCTTCTGTTGTTTATTTATCTACTCTATGGCTGAAGAGTGGCGTAACGTGCTGCTGACAGCCTGCCTGTTTGTACGGGTTTGAAAATAACAATAAAGGAAAAAAAAAGAACGACTCTGTGACTACTGCGCCATCTGTATCACCTCAGCGTTTAGCAAGGTCTTCGAATCTATCATCGACACTAGGACAACACCACTTTCTTCCTGTTAACTAATGTAGCTTCCGTTCCAATTCCATCTTTGGTGAACAGCTCCTGCACCTCACTCATCTCTTGTCCCACCAACTCAACTACCGTAAACCCACTACTTTTGTCTCCCTCGACCAAGGAAAATGCCAATGGCCGTGTCTAGCATTCCGGTCACATTTTCAAACACCAGACATATTCACTTCCAATTAACTATGACCGCCTTATTGCATCCTTCCTATTTAATAGCCTATTTTTTGTCACTATTAACAATACCTATTTCCACACCTTCCATCTCACTGCACGAGAGCTCCAAAGCCCTGTCCTCTCTCCACTCCTTTATCCCCTCTACAATGGTAGTATGTCCAAAGCAGCCCCACCAGTCCACCTCCTTCATTGTGCTGATGACACCATTTTCCTCGCCCTCTCTCCCACACTCCAGAATTCCCAACAATCACTCCACATCCACTTTAACCAGTTTACATCCTGGCGTAATAAATGGTTCCTCAAGATCAACCCCAGCAAAACCCAGACAATAATTATAGGGCAGACCACATGCACCTTCTGCCTCCATGACTTCTACCTTATCGTTTACAACCAACATACCCAGCCAACTAAACTAAACTAAATTCCACCCAAACAGGCTATGAAGGTCAAATGGTACCGACTGGAAGCCGAGTCATCCTCTGCCAGATAACTAACACACGTAAATATCTTGGACTATTCTCAACCAGGAACTAACATGGAAACCTCACCTACTAACCATCCTACAGAAAGCCTACAACAGACTTACACTACTAAAACTACTAACACCCCTCCACTGTTCTCCACATCTGCAAAACCCTGACCTGACTCATTCTGTGCTATGAAAGTGTTGCATGGATCTCCACATCACCGAAGTTCTATAAGTCCCTCCAAATCCTCGAACACCATCCACCCCATCTCGATTATCTACGATCTCATCAAATTCCCACCTCTCCTCATCCTTCACCCCATTGTCTGCCCTCTGAACATCAACCCTGGTATGTTTCCACACTTCACAAATACATCTCTCCATCCCTACATCTGCACAAATTCCATATCCTATCTCAAGGCAAATTCAACCAACTCTCTCTCCCAGACTATGAGATCTGCCCTGATATTTATCCCTCCTAGAAACTTTTATCCACCCATCCAATTCCACATTACGACTCCTCTCTCCTTTCCATCTTTCTCCATCTCTTTCCTCTTGTAAGCATTGCCCTGCCCACATGACAAGCTCAATCCACCTCAGCTCCTACCTCTCATCTCCATAGTTTTTCCTATCCAACAGACTGCTAATACGAACACTCGTCAACCCTATGGAACATGCTCTCTCCTCCACCAATACTTCTCATCTTAGTGAAGGTCCTTCACTTTTTTGAAGTGAAAGTACAGTGTTTCAGTGTTTTAGTAGAAGAATTTCATCTTCCTGCTATGTGTTTTTGAAAATATATATATATATTCCATTTTAACTGTCCATCTTTGATATTTTATTTAAAATAGGTCTAAATCCCAAATTTTGTTTATATTTCTCATTGTAATTTTTTTAATTCACTTGGCTGAAGAGCGGAGAATTGTGCTGCTGACAGCGCATCCCTCGCCTATATGGGGCTAGAGGGATGAAATAACAATAATAAATAAAAAAATCCCGCTCTGAGATGTTGGTTATGTTGTTGTCGGTAAACAGCCAGCGTTCATTCCACATACAGTCTATTTTGTGGTTAATTTTATAAGCATAGTACGCGAGGTTTCTTTCTTTCTTTCTTTCTTTTTCTTCTTCTTCTGCTTTTTCAGAGCCTCTACGGAATTGTCCTCCGTCATGAGAACGAATGGACTTCTCTAGATGTTCTATTTCCGTCCAGAATTAATGAATGAATATATTTCTGTGTGGGTTATAGATTTTTGGTGCTTCTCACTAGCTGTCCTAACATTTCTCTTTCGTTTCCTATTCAGTAAACATGGCCAGAGGAACTCTCCAGTGCTTCTCAGTCCTAAAATTCCTCTCTCGTTCCCACTGCAGTTATCCCTTTTCTTTCATTTCAGTTGAAGTGTGTTTTCATGTTTTCCGCCATTTTAACTCGGGACCTTCATGTGATGCTGTGCGGCGAAGCGAGCCCTGCAGTCCTGTCTTGCAACAACGGCAGTGATGCAAAGTGACATGGCTCTTAGCGGCCGTGAGCAGACTTCTCGATCACGGACTTTGCGATCACGGAAAGGGGACTTCTCCTATGGCTCGGCTCGTATTTGTTTGTTTGGACATAAATGAATTTATGCCATCGTACCTCCTGCAGTTGTTTCAAACATAGCGTATACAGAGTTAAACTTGGAATAAGAAGTGTGATTGCAGTGGTAGTCTCCAGTTTGCGTGAGTTAGTTGAGTGACCAGTATGCATGCGACGTTTCTATGCATGGAACTATCACCAGTGCTACTCCAATGCGAGTTACGAATTGGAGAGGGGAGAACAAGTATCGTGGAAATTCTGTAAGTAGCCATAAACCTCTGAGTAAACCCTTTCACCCCTGGTGTGGTGTTGTATAAAATGGAAATAATCAAACAAAAAGTTAGGAGAAGCAGTGGCCACACGCTACTCAGTGAATGCTAGCTGGGAAAAGATGTCAGAGAGGACTGGACTTGTACCAACATCCTTTGTCTTAGGCGTTGTGGTGCCAGTATTCTGGATATTGGATTCTGACGTCACACAGCCTGTCCCAGTATTCAGCGTTGGATATCCTCCCCAAATATTCCAGTTTGCATCGCCTTTTGTATTCTGATATCGTAACAGGACTGTAACAGTATACGAAATCTTGTGTTGTGACGTCATACTGATACTGCAGCAGAATTCCAGGTTGGCCATCTTGTGTCGACCATATTTTATCCAGGTTAGCCAGCTTCCATCACCATCTTGCATTGTAATGTCATAGCAATACTGCGCCAGATTCCACTTCAGCTAGAATTGCAATGCACCATTTTGAATTTCCTCCCAGTTTATACCTAAGACAACAGCCCTTCTTCCACACAAACGCAATTTGGCTATTTTTTTATTTTCCCGCAAAAATTCGTATTCCCGTCATTTTATGCGTAGGGCAACTGACCTTTCTCAGACAGAGATGGGGGTGGGGGTGGGGGTGGGAATAGAGTGAGATTGAGGAAAACACACCACGTCACCAGTGACGTCAAGTGGGGCAGTATCCTTTGTTGTTCATGAAGTCTTCTTTCTTAACTACTATCTTTGTATTGTTTTAAAATGGTTCAAATGGCTCTGAGCACTATGGGACTTAACTTCTAAGGTCATCAGTCCCCTAGAAATTAGAACTACTTAAACCTAACGAACCTAAGGATATCACACACATCCATGCCCGAGGCAGGATTCGAACCTGCGACCGTAGCGGTCACGCGGTTCCAGACTGTAGCGCCTTTAACCGCTTGGCCACCCCGGCCGGCTGTATTGTTTTAAGTGCGACCCAACTTGACATGTGTTTAGATATTCCTTCGACATTTATACAATAGTATCATCGAGTTTTAGGTTTTATACTCCGAAAGCTACGATAGTGATTGCCATTCATCGATCCCTGTCTCCATGTTGACAAATGGCGTCCTTATGCCATTACATTTGTGCCCTCCACATTGCTCGCCACTCATGCTACTCACGGATGGATTCCACGCTATCCACATCGACGGCTGGCGTCTCTACGCATGCGCACCTCAGTTTGAACTTTGAAGTAACGTCCGTATACGGCAGTTTAGTGTTTTTACAGCTAATTCTGTTAGTTGTCCATGCATGCCTGTAATTGTGTTTTGCAAATGTCATTATTACTAAGGCCAACTTATTTTTATGTAATCTTTCATGTCGTATTTTATTTATATCTAGATTGATATTTTAAGTTTTAACATACGTTGTTACTGTATGTTAAGCCCTACTGGCGGCCAATGAGATCATGCAGCAGGCGAGGAGCAGGGATTTCCCTTTGTAGAGCGTGGCGTTTCGACGCTATTTAGCAATTGGCGAAGATGTCTTCCGACTTTTGTCAGTGGCCAAGTCGTCATCTCTGCTCACCACCGAAGGGTATAAAAAACTTTATGTTTGATTATTATCATGTATCCATATTTCATTATCTAGAAAAATGGTATAATATTGGTACCTGTTACCCACTAAAGAGAATTATTTTTTGCATTCCACACACATCGTCTGATGATGACTTAGACGCGATCGAAAATGGTTACCACTGACATTTGATTTTTAATTTGTAATAAAAATTGGCAATCAAGACTGATTACTATTTCAAATAATCTCTTTTTATTATTATTATTATTATCATTATTATTATTATTTGTGAATCCTATCAATAAATGGAAGGCGTTAAGAATATAACTGAGTCAGCTTTACTTTAGATTCTTCTTATTGTTTGGTGAGGCTTTCATTCTTTCCGAGAAGACTTATTCACATTCTTCCGACCACTTCGGTCTGTAGTGTTTTAGTTGTGGTTGCTCTGATGTAATTTTCCATTTACCTATTTTGTGTCTGAAAGTGTCTCTTCCTAAAATGTCTGTTGGTCGTATGTCTGCGTTGTTGAGGTCCGTTCGAATTTCGTTTGTTGTTGTTATTACTATTAATTATAATTGTTATGCAAGATGTAACACGTGCTGATTTTTGATGTGTGGTACATTGATATGTACACACATCAGAGTGTTTCAGTTTCTTGTTCTTTTTCTCTGCATCAAACGTTTTTCCCACAAACATGTCACAAACTTTACTACCCAATGTTTTCTGTGTGGTCGTAACTGCACTACTAAGTAGACTACAACTGTCAGTATAGACCTACTGTTTAACGTCTGTGAGTCAACACTTCAACACATGACCCGCAGCCCATTGGAAAGTAAGCAATAACGGCCGCTATTCGACACGTACATGTAGGTATTAAAGCTAAACTTTGTGTTCTGCCTTACGGCAGGTCTGGCCATGAGGGAAGCCTCGTCACGTCCACCGCATGAGCGTCCAGGGAAGTGATTCCAGTGGTGGTTTTCCGTTGCCTTCCACTGACGATGATGAAATGATAATGAGGGCAACACAACACCCAGTCCCTGAGCGGAGAAAATCTCCGACTCAGCCGGGAATCGAACCCGGGCCCCTTGGAGTGACAGATGCTGATTGGAGGTACTAACCAGGCTAGAAACATATGACTCGTAATGGCTGTAATTATTAGCCTGTATTGACATAATTATTGACGGGGTATTAATCAGTACACCGTCCTCAGTAACCAACAAAGATATTTGCACTTATACCTGCTACACCTTATATACTGGGTGAGTCACCTAACGTTACCGCTGGATATATTTCGTAAACCACATCATATACTGACGAATCGATTCCACAGACCGAACGTGAGGAGAGGGGCTAGTGTAATTGGTTAATACAAACCATAAAAAATGCACGGAAGTATGTTTTTTAACAAAAACTTACGTTTTTTGAAATGGAATCACATTAGTTTTGTTAGCACATCTGAACATATAAACAAATACGTAATCAGTGCCGTTTGTTGCATTGTATAATGTTAGTTACATCCGGAGATATTGTAACCTAAAGTTGACGCTTGAGTACCACTCCTCCGCTGTTCGATCGTGTGTATCGGAGAGCACCGAATTACGTAGGGATTCAAAGGGAACGGTGACGGACCTTAGGTACAGAAGAGACTGGAACAGCACATTACGTCCACATGCTAACACCTTTTTATTGGTCTTTTTCACTGACGCACATGTACATTACCATGAGGGGTGAGGTACACGTACACACGTGGTTTCCGTTTTCAATTACGGAATGGAATAGAGTGTGTCGCGACATGTCAGGCCAATAGACGTTCAATGTGGTGGCCATCATTTGCTGCACACAATTGCAATCTCTGGCGTAATGAATGTCGTACACGCCTCAGTACATCTGGTGTAATGTCGCCGCAGGCTACCACAATACGTTGTTTCATATCCTCTGGGGTTGTAGGCACATCACGGTACACATTCTCCTTTAACGTACCCCACAGAAAGAAGTCCAGAGGTGTAAGATCAGGAGAACGGGCTGGCCAATTTATGCATCCTCCACGTCCTATGAAACGCCCGTCGAACATCCTGTCAAGGGTCAGCCTAGTGTTAATTGCGGAATGTGCAGGTGCACCATCATGCTGATACCACATACGTCGAGGCATTTCCAGTGGGACATTTTTGAGCAACGTTGGCAGATCATTCTGTAGAAACGCGATGTATGTTGCAGTGCTCTCCGATACACACGATCGAACAGCGGAGAAGTGGTACTCAAGCGTCAACTTTAGGTTACAATATCTCCGGATGTAATTAACATTTTACAATGCAACAAACGGCACTGATTTATTATTTGTTTATATGTTCAGATGTGCTAACCAAACTAACGTGGTTTCATTTAAAAAAAACGTAGGTTTGTGTTAAAAAACATACTACCGTGCATTTTTGTATGGTTTGTATTAAACAATTACACTAGCCCCTCTCCTCATGTTCAGTCTGTGGAATCGGTTCGTCAGTATGTAACGCCGGAAATGCATATCCTCCTATTTCCATCTATTGTACTATAAATTTGTTTTCCTTATTTTTGTTACCTGAATATATGACATTTCTGTGTCTTCGTATATTATAATTGTTTTACTATTTGTATATATATATTTATGCATTTATGTCGATGTATAATTGGTTTGTTTCGTAAATATTATTTGTATTTTTACGCAGGGTCTTGCCTAGGGAAAACTGCTATCGAACGATTACATCGATAGGTCGTGTGAAGAATCAAAGTGTGTAGGATCTTTGGTAGTGTTAACTCTGTCGCGTGGAGCGCGGGCAGAGAGGGTCTGGCTGGCGTAGCGAGTGGAGCAGGTGTGTTGTGAGAAGCTCCCGCGAGTTGCCGCGCTTTCGGGGTTTGGCAGCATGTAATTGCGCTCGACTTGCGATGATAGTTTCTGACATGGTGTCGCGGACGGGAAGCATTAGCTGGCGCACATCAAGAGCCCGTTTCGCCTGGTGACCGGGTCGAGAAGGAGGCGCGCCAACATCCAGCTTCTGCAACAGCGACGGCCGACAATGAGTGACTGTCGCCACCTCCTCGATCGACGGCTTCAAACCTTCAATCAATCAACAAGGAAGACTGGAAGCACGTAAAGTTTTAGAACTGTATGGCAGACCCCAGCTTTTAAAATTGTTCCATTTGCCTCGCAAAATTACAGCAACTTAGCATGAACCTTTGTTGCTCATTGTCCCAGTTGCATTACCAAGCAGGGTCCCTCCCTTTTCCGGAATGAACCCGAGTGTCATTGAAATTTAAACGCCAGCATCATTGATTTCACTGCTTTAATTTCAAAGTTCAGTTAAGGTATTCATAGCTGGCTACAATATTTAGATTACACAAGCACAAATTAAGAGTGCGAGTTTTGTTACCATATTTTAGCTTACCTGTGACTGCAGCTCAGCTTGGTACGTACTAAATTTTACTATTGTTAATTGTTCAGAATCATTTAATTCAAGTTCAAAGTTAAATCTCTTATTTCTAAATTGCGTAGATTCAAGTAGCTTTTGAAATGATTGTTGAGATAGTCCAAGACAACCGTAGTTTACTGAATTTCGATGTGCTTCAGAAAGAAAGCTCACCATTAACTTCAGTCACTAAATTAACTTTCGATTTTCCTGTTTTATTAATTCTTTTGCTAAATTAAGTCAGAGTGTAGCGAAATTTATTACTTCTGACAAACTTTCAGTTTTCACACTGCACGTGTCAACCTTCAGTTGCCACGCTTCTAGTGCTAATTATATGTGTAATAACCTTTCTTTTTCAGTTACTATAGTAATTGTCCTTAGGACTGGCGACCGTAATTTCCCCCAAATCTCAATATCTAATTACCGCTAGTTAATTGTTAACGTAACGGCCGCACATTTACTTTCTTTATTAACTTTACCCTTTTTCAAAATTAATTTCCACCAGTTGCATTAGCATTTTTCCTTTCATTTAGATGTAACCCTTTCCTCCCTCTTTACCGACAGATTAACTTCGGTGACGATTGCTTTTCCCAAATTTCCATTAGATACACGCGGTTTAATTTTTCACTGTCATTAAGGTCGATAAGTGAAGGGGAGGTTACAAGTATTAGATGTGGTTTGCGAAATATATCCAGCGGTAACGTTAGGTGACTCACCCTGTATTGTTCCTGTGTTATACAAGTTTCAATTTTTAGTCACTGCGGATGTATGGCTTGTTGTAAGAGAGAAACTGAAGACCCTAATTATGCTTCGTTAAATAAGGGCATAAGATTTCGATACCTGTATTATCATACATTAAGAAACAACGGTATTTGATTCAGCCAAATGAATGGCTTTTCATTGGGATTTATCGATTACAGCAGCTAGCCGAATGAATGGTAATGAAGAGTTGGTTACCACACATTATGGATTAGCTTAGCCTGTGACTGGCGGTTATTGCGCCGATCTGTCTGCTCTTGCGTGCAGCAGTGGGGGCTAGAGAAGTGACCAGTGTGCTAGGTTAGTGGCGACAGAAGTGGACATGTGTGTTGCTGGAGAGGTTTGAATGTGGTGGGTGTTTGTGCTGGGCGACTATTCCGCTCACGTAAATTGGTTGGTTGACTGCTTGGTGACAGTTCCTCGAACTCCTGAGCGTTTGGTAGGACCGGCGCGTGGATGCTGGTGCATGGGCGTGCAGCTACCGGCATCAGAATGGTTCAAATGTCTCTAAGCACTATGGGACTTAACATCTGATGTCATCAGTCCCCTAGACTTAGAACTACTTAAACCTAACTAACCTAAGGACATGACACACGTCCATGCCTGAGACAGGATTCGAACCTGCGACGGTAGCAGCAGCGCGGTTCCCGACTGGAGCGCCTAGAACCGCTCGGCCACCACGGCCGGCGCTGCCGGCATCGCCGATATGTGTGCGGGTCTCTCCTGACTGGCGCTTGTGAGAGAAAGCGATGTACCTGCTGGCGCGGACTGCTTTACTGCAGCGGTGCGATGTTCCCTGTCGCGCGGGTGTGTGAACAGTTGTTCTTTTTTAGCAGATATGTTTAGTGGAAACGTTGGGGTGAAGGAGGGTTCTTGTGTTCTCAAACATCCTTGCATACAAGACCTTAGATATATTTAGCGCTATAGTCTACTTGTGGGGGAAAGTTGATTATTTGATTTGCGTGTGATACTCAGGCGTTGAAACTGCGTTTTCATTACAAAGAAAGATGATGGTAAGGCGGTGTTGATAGGGTAGTGCAGATGGGCTATCAACATATAAAATAGAGCAACTATTTCTAATGTTGATATTATGTCCTGCCCCCCCCCCTTTCTAACCAGCATTAGTCAATAGGGACACAGTATTCTGAGGAGAGATGAAAACCTCCGTCTGTTGATTGGAGACATTGGGATGTGGCATGCCACTCTCATACTTTATCAACATCAACGTTCATTTTTTAGGTTAAGATCTCTGTGTTCCTGAGTGCCACATTTGGTATGTTTTGTTTATGACTTTTTTAGGCGAGGAAATTGTGAGCAGAATATGCTTACTACTGCATACGAAACCTGTAGAGAACTTGTACCTAAGGCGCCGTAATGCTGGCGATGGAGAACCAGGAGAGACATTAATTGGTTGCCATAAATGCTGAATGCAGCGACCTGGCCGTGTGAGTGCTGCTGGTAAGCAGCAGTCAGTGGACCGTACCTGCAGCGAGACTTTTGGCTGAAGCCCTCCCCTCCTACTTAGGCGCGAGATCGCAAAACATTTTTCCTAGGTCAGATGGCAGTCCATTTGAAGGCTGCTAGTTGGCAGAAAGTGGGTGGAGGAAGCCATTTAAGAGAGACTGCTGTAAAAAAGATTTCCAGAAGGCTCCCGACACCGTTCCTCACAATCGTTTTCTGACGAAACTGCGTGTCTGTGGAATACCGCTCAGTTGTGCGACTGGATTCGTGATTTCCTGTCAAAAAGGTTTTGTTTATGATAGGCGGAAAGTCATCGAGTAAAACAGAAGTAATATCCCGCGTTCGCCAGGGAAGTGTTATAGGCCCTCTACCGTTCCTGATCTATATCAACGACATAGGAGACAATCTGAGTGGCCCTCTTAGATTGTTTGCAGATGATGCTGTCATTTAACGTATGGAAAGTCATCAGATGACCAAAACTAATTGAAAAATGATTTATATATCTGTATGGTGCGAAAAGTGGCAATTGACCCTGAATGAAGAAAAGTGTGAAGTTGTTCACATGAGTACTAAAAGAAATCCGCTAAATTACGATTACGCGGTAAGTCACATAAATCTCCAGGCTGAAAATTCAACTAAATACTTACAATTACAAGTTACCTAAATTCGAACGATGAAATAGATAATGTTGTGGCAGAGCCAACCAAAGGCTGCGATTCATTGACAGAACGCTTGGAAAGTGCAACAAATCTACTGAAGAGATTGCTTACACCACACTTGTCCACACTATTCCGGAGTATTGGTGTACGGCGTGGGATCCGCATCAGGAAGTACTGACGGATGACATCGAAAAAGTACAAAGAAGGGCATCTGGTTTCGAGTAGAGAGACAGCTTGAAGGTGTTTCATTGAAACCCCTGCCAGGCATTTTATTGTGAATAGCGGAGTCATCACGTAGATCTATATAGAACTGGTATTTTATGGAAAAGGTGGAAAAGTCATAAAAGCCTGTGCATTCTCATGTTGGAAGATGGATCGATATGGAAAGAGCGGCTGGTGTACGTATTTATTGGAGGCAATACTGTAACGTACCCTGGCGTCAGGAAGTCGTCTTGTTCTTTCAGCGAGCAGCAAAAATATATATTTCACGGTCAAAACTGTCTGGGAAGCTTAACAACCTTCTGTCAGAAATTGGAAATGATCACATTAAATCTCTCCCTAAATTAGGGACTGCGGTTCCATTTAGGTAGATGCTTTTTGCCAAAACGTGGCTATGCTTACCGTGACAACGACGTCTCTCTAGTCTAAAATCTTCTTTTTTCAGAGAAGTTAGATTTGGAGTCGCTGTTTGCCTCCTCTCAGGAGCCAACAGAAGAGTAGAGAGGGGAGATTCAATAAGTACAGGATAGTCCAGTTGATTTGTGCAATGTGGGAACGGTTTCGTTTTTGCAAATTCATCTCCCCTACCGAATTTCGATGGAAACTCATTGTGATGCTTTGCCTTCTTCGTCTTCTGGTTCACAGCTCCCTGTTCTCTATACTTGGTCGTAGTTGATTTTATTTGAATAAAGTTGGATCTCACAGTGCGTTAATGTAAAAGAAGTGAGATTGCGCTGTAAAAGGGATTAATTCAGGGGTAATTTGCACAGCTTTCACCCCAATGTATGGTGTACCTATCAAACACCATTCCTTTTCTGATTTGTGTTTGTCTTTTGCATGTAAGATTTATAAGCTAGTTGTAGTAGGATTAAAAGAACTTGTCATTATTTTGTAAACTTAAATATGCTACGGTTCTCATTGATACTCCCCTAACTACTCAGTGTTTTTATTTTATTCTGGTCGTACATTGTGACACCAACAATTTAAGGTTCAGTGTTACTAAATGAATTAATCTGATTATTAATTTGAGTTCTGAAAGCGACCATCGGCATAGGCAACAAAAGTGTCATGAGCAAATTCACTAATTCATATATAGAAAATAAGGGTGCAGCTCATGGTATGAAGGTTATTGAGAAGATAATACTTATGTTCGATTAAAATAATAACATTTAGCATCACTCAGACATATATTTATGATTAAAGACAGTGACAGCTTGCAACGTACACTATGTGAAAAAAAGTATTCGGACACCTGGCTGAAAATGACTTACAAGTTCTTGGCGCCCTTTATCGGTACTGCTGGAATTCAATATGGCGTTGACCCACTCTTAGCCTTCATTACAGCTTCCACACTCGAAGCACACGTTCACTCAGGTGCTGAAACGTTTCGTGGGGAATGTCAGCACATTGTTCACGGAGTGCTGCACTGAGGAGAGGTATCGATGTCTGTCGGTGAGGTCTGACACGAAGTCGGCGTTCCAAAACATACCAAAGGTTTTCTGTAGGATTCAGGTCAATACTCTGTGCAGACCAGTCCATTACAGGGATGTTATTGTCGTGTAATCACTCCGCCACAGGTCGTGCATTATGAACAGGTGCTCGATCGTGCTGAAAGATGCAATCGCCATCCTCGAATTGCTCTTCGACAGTGGGAAGCAAGAAGGCGCTTAAAACATCAATGTAGGCCTGTGTTGTGATAGTGCCATGCAAAACAATAAGGGGTGCAAGCCCCCTCCATGAAAAACACTACCTCACCATAACACCACCGCCTAGGAATTTTACTGTTGGCACTACAAACGCTGTCAGATGACGTTCACCGGGGATTCGCCACACCCACACCTTGCCATCGGATAGCCACATTACGTACCGTGATTCGTCACTCCACACAACGTTTTTCCACTGTTCAATCGTCCAATGTTTACGCTCCTTACACCAAGCTAGGCGTCGTTTGGCATTTACAGGTGCTCGACCATGAAATCCAAGTTTTCTCACCTCCCCCCTAACTATCATAGAACTTGCAGTGGATTCTGAAGCAGTTTGGAATTCCTTTGTGATGGTCTGGATAGATGTCTTCCTATTACACATTACGACCCTATTCAACTCTCGGCGGTCTGTGTCAATCAATAGACGAGGTCGGCCTGTATGCCATTGTGGGGGGGGATATTAGTGTTTAACGTCCCGTCGACAACGAGGTCATTAGAGACGGAGCGCAAGCTCGGGTGAGGTAAGGATGGGGAAGGAAATCGGCCGTGCCCTTTCAAAGGAACCATCCCGGCATTTGCCTGAAGCGATTTAGGGAAATCACGGAAAACCTAAATCAGGATGGCCGGAGACGGGATTGAACCGTCGTCCTCCCGAATGCGAGTCCAGTGTGCTAACCACTGCGCCACCTCGCTCGGTTGTATGCCATTGTGCTGTACGTGTCCCTTCACGTTTCCACTTCACTATCACATCGGAACGGTGTTCCTAGTGATGTTTAGGAGTGTGGAAATCTCGCGAACAGACGTATGACACAAGTTACATCCAATCAACTGACCATGTTTGAAGTCAGTGAGTCGCGCGGAGCGCCCCATTCTGCTCTCTCACGGTGTCTAATGACTGCTGAGGTCGCTGATATGGCAGGTGGCAGCACAATACACCAAATATGAAAAAGTATGTTTTTGGGGTGTCCGGATACTTTTGATTACATAGTGTCGATTCACACACACATTACAGAATCGAACCCTGTCTCTGTTTATCTTGAGAGAGACCGAGACAAGTAGCGCGTCTGGGATTTCTCAGTCAACGGAATACCGTCACTTGGTGCTTTGTTTGGGTCTGCAAGATAAAAGGAGGTCTATATCCAGTCCGTGGTCTCATGATCTGTAATTAGGACACTGCGTGGTTTTCGACCTCCATGGCGGCGCCCAGAAGATAGACAAACGCGCGGTATACGCCAAACAGTGGCTACTATACAGTTCTTCATTCCATTCCTCCGCGCTTACGGTTACTATGTCATGGGATGTAGGGGTAAGTGCGCGCAGACATTAGCTTTATCGAAGTTGGGGAGCTCTGTATTACCCAAACTGATTAAATAATTGCATGAGTATATTAATGGCATTGATGTGAATTTCGTATCGTGAGAGCCTTCCTCTCCAGCACAGACTGAGTCTTTTTCTCACCAATTTTTTGTGGGAGGGATTGGGGGAGGGGCAAGGGGTGCAGGTGGAACGTCAGTCCATCCCTGCTTGTCAAGGCGAACACACACACACGAAAATTTTCCAAGAAGACAACACTTCCAATCTGCAATAGTGTAATAACGTAATTTAGACGTGTAGTTGCTGGATGTGGGCTTTTCCCGCCAAAGATAATTGGATTTTATAAATAAACTGTGTATTCTCCGCTATGTAATTGGCATTGACTTCCATCTTGTATCATGAGATCCGTCCTCTCCAGCACAGATAGAGTCCTTTTCCCGGCAATTTCTGAATGGGGATGGGGAAAGGGAGTAAGGCATTTCCCAGAGAAGGATCGGTTAGCTAGTTAATAGATTTAATTAATAAGTTAATTAATTTGATATCAAAGGCATGCTTGTATTGGCGAGGGGATTTTTCTGAGAGTTGGGGGAGGTGGAGGGTGGAGGGTTTCTCAGAAGGACAGATTATCCCCAGTGGGTCACAAATCAACCCTCAAGGGGTCAAATCCTCTTAGCTGAACAATAGGTTAAGTTCAAAAATCAATGAAGTTTGCCCCTGAATCTCGTGGTCGTGCGGTAGCGTTCTCGCTTCCCGCGCCCGGGTTCCCGGGTTCCCGGGTTCGATTCCCGGCGGGGTCAGGGATTTTCTCTGCCTCGTGATGGCTGGGTGTTGTGTGCCGTCCTTAGGTTAGTTAGGTTTAAGTAGTTCTAAGTTCTAGGGGACTTATGACCACAGCAGTTGAGTCCCATAGTGCTCAGAGCCATTTGTAAGCAAACCACATTCACAAAATGGCCCAGAACATAGGTTAACCTACTATTAATATTAGAGTCCTGCTTGCATTATTCACAAAATCACTTGAGTCTATCTTTAACAACTGTAGACCCCAGTGTTGCATGGATGAGAAAATATTGGCGTAATGCCAATACCCATCAGCCTTCAAGGCACCATCACGTCAGGCTGCACTCACGCTGTCCGTCACGTCAAGTCAATTCAAGTCACGTTATCTCAACTCGCATGGCGCGAACTGCAGTCTTCGCAAGAATGATTCTCAACTGTTTTAACTCTCAGAGTACACAAACACAACGCGGTAGCATATATACGTTGGCGGTGGTGTCCATATTTGTACGAAAATGACAGCGGATTGGAATGGCTTGTAGAAATAGCTTGTCTGTTACAGAAGGAAGGCAGAAGTGCAAAACAAAGCAAAAACAAGAGTGTGGGTACGAAAAATGTCAATGTACAGAAGGGGAGTCTGCATTTTCAAATGTTTTAGAATGTGAAAGTACCATTATTTTCATTTGTTGCGTCGAATTACACCCAGAATTACTAAAAGAAATACAGTGTTCTGGGCTGCAATTGTACTCTTGGGAAAATTTGATTTGTTTAAGGTTAAAGCCAGCCCAATGCAAATTTTTGTGCAATATTTACATCTCCCTCAATACCTTTCCCTTCATGAATAATAGGTTTGTTTCAATTAATGTATCTGGCTTTTAATACAAGTGTCTTATTTGTAATGGGGTTAGCTAGTGAAACCACAAAAATATTGATCACCGATGCTTGTAAAACTGTTTCACGCACAATGCAGAGAACTACTTAACAATAAATATGCATGCCACAAACACATACATTACCTGACGTATACTTGATAAAAAACTGGCACTTTTGTAAGGTTCCAGTCCAGTTCCTTATCAAAGACTGCAACTTGACAACGTACAAATAAATCGGACTTAATAATCTATCTGACTCTACTCACAGTACTTTTTCCATTTCAGGTTGCAGCCTTCTTGCAGTCGATTACATTGTAAAATAGTAAATACGGTACACTACAAAAATCGACTTTATAAACGTAGTAGAGGGCAAGTAATGTAGTATGCTGATGTACATTCTCAGACTGCTTCTTCACTGCATCAGTTAATCTTTCGTCATTCGTTATAGAATTATAAATTTTAACAAAAGCAATAACGAAACGAAACAGTTTGTAACAAATAAAAAAAAATGACGAACAACAAAGACTTAGAATAACAACTGATAATAATGACGAAAAGCACGACGGAACGAAGTGTGGAGGTGAGTGCATGGCTGTGTATCAGGAGGATGTGAGATTCGGGGTCACGTGAACAACAATGGGTGATGACGTCAGCCGTCAAAACTTTATTCCGGAGAAACCTTGGCGGTGCCGTGACGTGACGTGATGGTCAGGGTGGCTGCCGCCATATGAAGTGGATTGCGGAGTGTTTTGGTGTGACGTGACATGATGTGACGCGACGACCAGTGTGAACTGGCCTTTACTCCAACTACAACAACTACGGCAGGCTGACGAGAAATACTTCCTTGTCTGCTTACAGAATCGTTCATTAGCTCAGACCTCACAGCGCTCACTGAGAAACGAAAGAGGGGAACATCCTTCTTTACCTGCAGACGTTGAAGCTTGTCAAACGTAACAGCAGTTACAGGGAACTTTATCAGGCAGACAGAAATATCGCTTAGGAGTGGCCGTTTTCGATTGCCGGTAGTCACCTGATTGACAGAACGACGCTCCCGAAAGGAGTTTCGAGGCAAGAAATAATGGTGCTCGTTTGGTGTAGCGTCTGTTCGTTGTCGCGGCAGTGACATAACATTTACAGCCCGTAATTTTAACGCCTGCGCGGAGGGGAGAAGCCGTTAAAAAGGGGGATAGCCATTAAAGTAGCTGTCACAGCGGTAATGTATTGGTGGGCCGTACAGGTATCACTCACAAAGAGTGATGCGTCCGATTGGATCGCCTGGCGGCCAGAGGAAGAGTTGGTTGTACGGCGGGGCTGCTGCTAACACGGCGCTGATTGAACGCAGCGGCGCCGGGGGCTGCGATAGCGAGATATAAAACCCAGGGCAATAACAAGCGCGGGGAGACATAAAAACAGGTAGCAAGGCGTGCCGCTCCACGCCGGCACGTGTGTGTGTGTGTGTGTGAGAGAGAGAGAGAGAGCATATACAGGCAGTATACAATATGACTGTGACGCTATCCCGAGACCAGATCGCTCCCGGTGGATCTGTCTTCGGAACGTACGCCACCTTCATTTCGGCTCTCCCTCTTTTCCACTTCGTGCGGCCGACACACCACCACCACAGCATCCGGTGCCAATTACCGGGCCATCGCCAGTACCTGGCACACTACAAATAGATCGTTAGCAGCCCCGCTCGTCGCTGAAGATCACGCGATTATCCCAAGAAAGAAAGGAAGGGCCGGACCAACCCTTGCCATGTGGCTGTACTAGGGAGCTCATTAATCCGTAAAGACCTCCAGTCTACAGTGTAGCGTTATATAAGCATTTAGCCTGACGGGGTGTAGTGGGAGTGGACTGCAAACCCTCTCGTATTCACTTATGTTAGTTCAGAGTGCTGAGAATTTAGAGATATTTTTTCTCACAACGTCCGTCTCTTCACCCATTCGTAGTGATTCTCATTAAGAATTAAGCTAACGGGTGGAGAATACTTCTTCTAGTCAGCAAGGTCCTGTTCCTTGGATTCCGTTTACTGAAGCTATGTTTAATGATTCCCTAACTTTACAGCTCCAAAGAGATTTTCCATAGATAGTTTTTTTTAAATTCTGTTTCGTCTCGGATGGGCCATCTAAGGACTACGTGGCAATTTCAGTACCTTATTCTTTGTTTCTGAAATCAGGAATACAGAAATACAAGTCACGTAGGAACAAAATAAATATGAAGTGCAGAAAAGCTAAGGTGGAATGGCTACATGAAAAATGTGAAGAAAACTAAAAATGACAGTCGGAAGGACTCACTCAGCATACACAAACGTCAAAACAACCCTCGGTGAAATTAAAAACAAGGGTAGTAACATTAATAGCGTAGTGGTAATTCCATTGTTAAATGCAGAAGAAAGATCAGATAGATGAAAAGAGTATACTGAAGGCTTCTATGAGGTGGACGGTTCGTCTGATGACGTGATAGAAGGAGCATCAGGATTCGACAAGAAACAGATAGGGGATCCAGAATTATAATAAGAATTCAGATCAAATAAGACAGAAGCGATAGATAACATTCCATCCGGACTTCTAAAATCGTTGGGCGAGGTGGGAACAAAATGGCTATTCACGCTGGTATGTAGAATGCATGAGACTTGCGATATACCATCAGACTTTCGGAAGAACACCATCCATACAATTCCGAAGATAACAAGAGCCGACAAGCGCGATTATTATCGCACAAACACCTTAATATCTCATGCATCCAAGTTGATAACAAGAATAACATACAGAAGAATGGAAAAGAAAGTTGAAGGTCTATTAAACAACAATAATTTTGGCTTTAGGAAAGGTAAAGGTACCAGAAAGGCAAGTCTGACGTTGCGCTTGATAATGGAAGCAACACTGAAGTAAAATCAAGTCACGTTTGTAGGATTTTTCGACATGGAAAAAGCGTTCGACAGAGCGGAATAGTGGTTTTTCCTCTTGTCTTCTAATTACTTCATACCTTTTTTTTTGTTCTACTTTGGAATGCTTCTATATTCAATGCTTTTTCCCTAGACACTTCTCTGTCCGTTGATTCTTCAGCTTTTGTATTATTTACTCGTAAATCCTTTTTTACTTTGTGGATATAATCTGTTGTTGGCTTCTTATCCCTCAAATATTTGAAGATCCTTTTGAGTAATCTATTGCCTTGCTTTAGATAAAAAGTCCAAAAGAATACCAGTCTTCTTTTTCTCTTTGCTTCAGCTATTATTCATTGTTTCGATAAATTTCATCGTTACTCCCTGATTTCTAGCCTTACGTAGTTTTGTGAGCTTAATAATTTCTTAATCATTCGCCATTCTAGAATTTCTAAATTATCTTAATTATGGTTTAACGTTAGACACTCATTTGCATGCAGTCATTCTGGCTTCACAACTGTACTGTAATGCCTTATTTTTGCATTTTTAAACACGCTTTTTTTGCATTTATCATATGGACCATTTTGGCTTTATGCTGTACATATTCGGATTGTAGTTCTATTTTACACTTCCAGTAAACTGAATAACATTATGGATATCTGAAATAACTGTTACTCTGTGATGTCCTATTGACCTAACAAATGTTAGTGCTTCTTTTATGGCTATTGCTTCTGCTTCGCAGATGGAGGAGAGCCATGGGACAACTGTGGTAGTTGTGGGTATAAAAAACACAGACAACTGACCCAGTGCGACCTATTTTTGAACCATCCGTAATTAATATTAATAATTCCTTAGGTGAAACTTCAAATAACCACTTCATAACATCCTTGTTTCAAGTATTACAAGAGTGCCTAGTCAAGTAGCAATAACGAAACATAATACTGCTTAGTTGGCAACTGAATAGAAACTTATATGGTGTACCCACATCACTTACACAGATAAGACATTGAATCTCATAGTTGGCGTCTGCTGCTGATAATAATTAAGAACGGGTAGGAGACTGAACTGATGTTAGATTGCAGCCAACGTGTTATTAATGAATGTTGACTAACAGTATCTTAGGAAAACTGATGAAATAGGAATGTATAATTGGAGTTATAAGTTTCCTATTTGTGTCTGAAATTACTCCACCTTGGAAAAATCATTTCATTACTCACTACAATTTACGTAAAATTATTTCTTCAGAGATATCCATTAAATGTTTTACGACCACTTTCTCATAAAATTTTGAAATTTACGAGCACGGTTTTGCTCTCGGTGTATATGCTTCAAAACAATTTGAGATTCAGCTTTATTGTATTATTCACAGTAAATAACACACAGAAATAAAAACTTTCCGCCGTAATAAAAGATAAAACGCTTAAAATTGTGAACAGCTCGGCCGATGGACATACACGACTGTCTCATTTACCTTCACACGACATATGATGCTTTAACATTAAAACCTTTTTAAAAATAGTGTACAATAATTTATGCGTAAGTACGTAACGTTTTTGTTTTGACTGTTTGTATCCCGGTTGCTACGGATTTATTTATCGATTGTCATTTTTATTTGTGGTTCACTGTTGCTGTTTGAGTTACATATTGTCGTTTTCTGATGTGGAGATAGTGAGTGGAGCTGTGGACGCTAGGAAATGGAGTGCCAAGTGCAGAAACACATTTCCGACATATTCTTTCGGCACGGCAAGAAAATGGTTTTCTCGTTTTAAGGAGGATCATTTTGACATTGGTGGTTCTCCACATTAAGGAAGACCTTCGGTTCGATGAAGATCGTTTAAACGCATTAATTCACAATAATCAAAAAATGGTTCAAATGGCTCTGAGCACTATGGGACATCAGAGGTCATCAGTCCCCTAGTACTTAGAACTCCTTAAACCTAACTATCCTAAGGGAATCACACACATCCATGCCCGAAGCAGGATTCGAACCTGCGACAGTAGCGCACAGTAATCAACGTCAGTGTACTCGAGAAGTGGCAGATTTGGTGAGTTCTGATGACTCAAACATCGTGTGACATGTGCATGTAACGGGGAAGGTTAAATAATCCGGTGTATGGGTATCACATACTGTAAGCCTAAATCACAAAAATCAGCAGGTGGCCATAAGTGCATCTTTCCTTGCTCGTCATCATTCCTACGTTGTGTAGTTACGAGTGACGAGAAATTGTGTCTGTATGCTGCCATAAGGAAAAGAAAGGAATGATTGAGCCCAACGAAAGTAACAACTTTTCGTACATAGAACTGCGCGAAGCCACAAAAGATAATGTTATGCTTTTGGTGGAACAGCGACGGTGTTGTGTACTACAAATTATCTGCGCGAGGTGTAACCATCTCTGCTGACATTTATTGTCAACAATGGAGACGTCTTGCAGACGTAGTCCAAGAACAACGACCAGGAAGAGTTCGTCAAGTGAGGCTACTCGCATTCTGTTAGACTGAAAACAAAAAAAAAAAAAAAAAAAACACTGTACAGGAGTTGGGTTCGTGGGTTCGGAAGTCAATGCTCATTCACCTTATTCACCAGATCTTGCGCCCTCAGATTTTCATGTTTTCCACTCTCTATAGAACAACCTTTAAGGAACTTCCTTTCCGGATAAAAATGCGCTCCAGACGTGGCTCGACGAGAACTCAAAACCACGTGATTTTCACAGTTGCGGTGGTGGAAAGATAGCTCAGCGTTGGCAGACTGTTGTACATGTTGTGTTGGCAGAAGAGCCAACACCGTGTTACTATTGGAGGCCGAAATGCACGCGTTTTAGCTCACGCAGGCTGGCGTGAGGAGGGAAGGACTATACTGACGTGAGGTCTGGAACATGACAAGGAATTAGAATTCAGAAAGCGGACGTAATTAATTTGATACTTAACTTTAATCCATTAATGATGAACGTCGCTCTTGACGTTACATGATTCACAATATTATCTGTTCAGAATACATTCGTAGCAACTGAATATGGCGCCTTGCTAGGTCGTAGCAAATGATGTAGCTGAAGGCTATGCTTAACTGTCGTCTCTGCAAATGAGAGCGTATGTAGTTAGTGAACCATCGCTAGCAAAGTCGGCTGTACAACTGGGGCGAGTGCTAGGGAGTCTAGACTATACCTGCCGTGTGGCGGCGCTCGGTCTGCAATCACTGATAGTAGCGACACGCGGGTCCGACGTATACTAACGGACCGCGACCGATTTAAAGGCTACCACCTAGCAAGTGTGGTGTCTGGCGGTGACACCACAGTAAATAGTGAAGGAGAATATATTACTTATGACTTAAGTCTCTGGTACGTGAATCATCTGTTGTGTTTATCAAACTTATGGAAAAACGCTACGAGCATATGCACCACCCCACTAGAAAGGAACTGCATAGAGGAATGGGACTGTCATAACGGGAGAGTGATGTGTTGACGAAAAGCCCCTCCATGCTGCATCCAGTGATGCCTCTGGTAGAGTGTGACACAGCGCTCCGCCGCGCCAGGTTGACACGTCTAGGACCAGAAAGAGATACTTTACCTTTTTTCTGTACAGAAAATGTATGTCAGCGACGCACGTGAGTCCTGCAGCATCTCCTCGGCTTGTTGGTTTCCCGCGACTGGCGCTAATCACATCTTTTATGAAGGAGCAATGCGACGCTGATCTCCTCTGCCCTCGCTCGGTGACATGAAAGAGACAAAACTAACTCAGCAATGTAGTTTAATTTACCACCTGGAACCTAATGTGTCAAAGGCGTAACTTAAAAATAACATAAATACTCGTAACGTCAATCAGGTCTCCACGAACGTAGTGCACCGAAAAATTTGGGCATACTTTAACAGAAATAAGCGTAGCAGGAGTCGAGAACAAAGTGAAGTTCTTGAAAACGTATTGCTGTATATCACACGAAGCTCCAGAAAAAAACTTCTCATGAGCAGCGCCCTTTTCATGGTAATCCTTATAGCCTCCAATTGTTTGAATGCTGGTTCAGTTAAGGCAACGAACAACTCTGTCTCGTTAGCAGATTCCGCGATGTATTAACGAACAGGAGTGCTGCTGGTCCTTAAGCCTCGTACGCCAGAAGCGGTCAGCAGTGCGTTGTATGCTTGAAAATGACAGTCTTCGTTTCGATTTATTTCATTTCACGCCTTCAGCATTTGATGACACAAAATGATTACTGATATCTTTCTTAGTCTTCGTCAGTGCCTTACGGTGCTTCACCATAATAAAACTTACTGTCGTAGTGTGACAGAATATGAAGAAAAATGAGACAGCTGATACGCTTCCAGCCAATATCTATTTCCAAACGTGTGGGATGCATGCATATCTTGGAGATAATGGCATACATATATTTCTAGAGTATTAGATACTTGGATTTGTATCAGTTAATATTCTTCACATGGTGTCCGACTGTATGCTGTACCGCCGCAAGGGATTAGCTGAGCGGTCTGAGCCGCTGCAGTCATGGACTGTGCGGCTGGTCCCGGCGGAGGTTCGAGTCCTCCCTTGGGCATGGGTGTGTGTGTTTGTCCTCAGAATAATTTAGGTTAAGTAGTGTGTAAGCTTAGGGACTGATGACCTTAGCAGTTAAGTCCCATAAGATTTCACACACATTTGGCATTTGTTTTTGTATGCTGTACCGTCATCCTACCTCCCAGCTCGTTCAAGAAGCTTAAGACTAGTACACCACGGGAAAGTAAGGATTGCCGGGAACTGAAGCCCACGAGCTCGTAATGCCACGACATGAAATGGCTAAAATAACTGAAAATGTAGTAACGTGCTAGTTTCGACGTGAACTTCCTCCTGTTAAAGCCCGCATCTCGTGGTCGTGCGGTAGCGTTCTCGCTTCCCACGCCCGGGTTCCCGGGTTCGATTCCCAGCGGGGTCAGGGATTTTCTCTGCCTCGTGATGGCTGGGTGTTGTGTGCTGTCCTTAGGTTAGTTAGGTTTAAGTAGTTCTAAGTTCTAGGGGACTTATGACCACAGCAGTTGAGTCCCATAGTGCTCAGAGCCATTTGAACCATTTTGAACCTCCTGTTAAATTTCAAAGGCTCTCCCCTCACGTCTTTTTTCAGTATTTGGCCAATACTATCATGAAGGGGCAACTCTCAGCGTCCGACTCGAATGGCTAAAATAACTGAAAATGCAGTAACGTGCTAGTTTCGACGTGAACTTCCTCCTGTTAAATTTCAAAGGTTCTCCCCTCACGTCTTTATTCAGTATTTGGCCAATACTATCATGAAGGGGCAACTCTCAGCGTCCGACTCGCACAGTTCCTCCATGAGTTATCTTAGGCTTTCCCAGAATTAAGGCAATGGCAAACATGTTACTGGCCTACCGACAGTTTGTTCACGTGTTAGTTCGTTAAAAAAACGTAACTACGTGTAGGATGGCATTTTTAGGATCTTTTCACATTCAAACCATATCCCTATCTACATTCAAACCACCAGCGTGACGAGAGTTTCCTCTTACAATACTACACCTTCGTCCTGTCAAAAGGGTGCTGTTGATGTATTAAGAAAATACGAAAGTTTGTCACTATTTTTCACTCAGTTTCATTCTAACACGTTTCTACCATTCGCCCATTTTCAGACGGCCTCATGCAACGATACTGGGTTCAAGTTCGGAGTCTGGGGAAGCCAATCCATTTCAGGAATGTTACAGTCCACAAACCATTACCTCACAGATGCTACTTTATGACAGTGTCCATTCTAATACCGATACAATCTCCCATCTGTTCCACCACTGTACGCAGTATACAATGCTGTGAAATCTGTTATATTCTTCTGCATGTAGCATTTTTTTAAGTGCAATGAGGGGACCACTCCCTAACTACGAACGCCTCCACACCGCAGCTTCACTTCACTGTTGACACTACACTTGATGGTAGAAAACGTTCACCAAGTATTCGCCAAACCCAAACCTTCCATGTGATTGCCGCAGGTTATACCGTCATATTTCATTCAAATCAGTGGCTTTCAGCCGTATGCTGTCCAGTGACATCGATCCTTACGCCACCTGAAACGTCGCTAACCATTGACTACAGAAACGTGTAGCTGTTGAGGAGCTGCTGGACCACTGTGCCTCACGTTTTCGTCTCCTTACACACAGCCACTGTGCGAGCAGAACTGCTGGTAGCACTTTGAAACTCACGAGTGATTCCCTCCCCTGATTTCAGGTGATTTTTACGACTACACTCCGCAATGTTCGACGGTTACGGTCCGTCAGTATATTGAGGTCCGCTTGATCTTGGTTTAGCTGTGGGTGTTTCTTCACGTTCCCACTTCACAATCACATCAATAACATTTGCTTTGGACAACTTTAGAAAGGCTACGATATCTCTGATTGGTTTGACACACAAGTGACATCCAATGACTAGCAACATTCAAAGTCACTGAGCTCTCCTAACCGAACCATACTGCTGTCACTACTTGTCTACTGGCAAGACAATATCCTCATCTCCTTTTACACTGGCGGCTCCTTCGATCGTGACATTTATTGGTCGATTGCGCATTACATAAGGTTTTCCAGATACTTATGATCAGTTATTGTAACATATTGTCTTTTGCTGTCCATCCATTCATTTTTTTTCAAATACCGCAAATACACACATCCATCAACTGGTTCTATTACAAAGTTGGAACGATAGTAAAATAACATATCCTGCCTGGGTCGAATACATACAACATTACTAATACTGTCCTCTCTCTCTTTTCTGGAATGGATCGCCATATAAAGGGTTACTACTATCGATGATTTGTCAGTCCTCCCACACTGCCACCTGGCACAATACGCCGATGATATGGCGCTCTATACCACTGGCCGCAACACAGATCAGCTCATTGCTCGCCTCCAGAGGCAGGTGGACGTGACAGTGACCTGGTGTCGTTCCGATAAGATTACTCTCAGTGCCGCCAAAACGTCAGCAGTCTACTTCACTAAACGGCGCTCCATCCTCCGCCACAACATCAGTATTGCAGGGGCCCAGGTCCCACGGTCCCCCGATACCAAATACCTAGGCGTCCGGATGGATAAAAAACTGCTCTTCCATCGCCATGCAGAATATGTTACCCAAAAAGGACAAGCTGATAAAAACGTTGTACCCAATGTTCACCAGCAGGGGACTGAACCTCGAAACCAAGCTCCGGCTGTACCGGATGGTTGTTCACTGCTGACTCACCTGATTCCACTGTCTGGGCTATGATTAGTGCCTCCCAGATGCAGACCCTCCAGCGCCTGAAGAGAAAGACGTTTCGGTGGAGTCTGCATGCCCCTTCCCTCACGAGTGTAGTTACCCTCCACGACATGGCCACTCTCATGAAGGCAAGGCGTCTCTATGCCAAAGTAGAAGCCCTACGCGACACGCCCTACGGCACAACGCCTCCCCAGCACTTGCACCGACACCCTATTCCTTTCACCATCCTTGAGGACTCCGATTCTGACCATGGCTGACGATAGCACTGTTACAACCACTAATGAAGCGTTAGTGTTGACTTTACCACTCGATGGGTATCGACCACCACTGTTGATACGTAATGTAGTTCGTAGTTAGTTAAGATTTGTCTGCGACCTGAACTTCCATCGTCGGAGGGTGGTATGGGACTTCAAGACCCAACGCCACACTTTCAACGTGCACTCCAGTGATGTCTTTGGAGTGACATGATTGTCGAATGGAACCAAGACAGTAAGATCGTGAGCCATGTATTTCAACCTGTCACCCCCCCCCCCCCCCCCAAAAAAAAGGAAGGAGAAGTACGTAACACAGTGTTATGCTAATGAATTACTATATTCTGGGGGTTACTCAATTAATTTAAGGACTCACAGATGTTGATGTACAGCTAATAGTGGCCAGTTTAACAATCTGCGACGTACAACTTGGAATACACCCAGCAAGTAATTGAGGACGTAAGTTGCAATTGCTAATTTGAAATGGAATGGTTAGCACAAGAGAGGCATTAAAAAAAAATAGTAGAGGAGACGAACTTGGGGGGGGGGGGGGGGGAACGGTGAAATGCAAAATCTGTAGGCTCAGTACGGTCCGTTCATTCACGCCGTTAAGTGAATTGTACCTGTTGAAACAGAGAACTCAAAATGCCTGTGTTGTGGCGCTGTCGCCTTCTCGATGCACATTGGGAGTACTTAATGAACGAATGAACGAGCTAGCTCCTCCAGGGAGACCCCTACCGGGAATCACGAGAACCGGTGACTTTCAGCTAGCACCAACCAAGGTAATGGTTCAAATGGCTCTGAGCACTATGGGACTCGACATCTGTGGTCATCAGTCCCCTAGAACTTGGAACTACTTAAACCTAACTACCCTAAGGACATCACACACATCCATGCCCGAGGCAGGATTCGAACCTGCGACCGTAGCGGTCACGCGGTTCCAGACTGACGCGCCTAGAACCGCACGGCCACACCGGCCGGCGCACCAAGGTAAGCTTTTGGTTTCTATGCATGAGTAAAAATTCACCGCAAGTTGTTATCTTCATTTATGCGGGAGATATAGTGTTATGAAATCAAATAAATGTTTTTGATACAGCCTGTAATGAGTATCGTTCCGTAACTTGCTTCATTATGCAGAAGCCTGTTTTTATGATTTTTTCTTGAAGTGCTGGTCATCATTCAGCTTGTAAAGGGTGTATTGTAACGGATGGAGTAAATGCGTACAGTTGATTGTACACGACACTAGAAGCAGAAAAAGTCTCAATAAACATAGGTCTGCAAAAGAACCGTTCCTATGATATTTTCAGACCTGTGGTTACAAGTAATTACTGATTTAATTCAGGGTAAACATCATCCTAGTTAGGATACTTTGGTAGAAGTGCAGGTGTTTTGCATGAACACGACAAAAGCTACATGACTTTACTCGTAATTAAAGGAGGGGTTCAAAGCGACGTACCCGGATGCAAGCCTGTACCCGTCGCCGCAAGGAGTTGGTGTTTCAAACACATCTGGATAATTTCGAAATTTTTGACAAGCATTGACAAGTGTCTGCTCTAATTCTTGAACCGTGTTAACAGGAATGGCGTACGCTACGGCATTAAAGTGGCCAAAAATGCATGGGTTCCAGCTCAGGTGATCCTGGAGGCTACGGTACCATACATCTTTCGACATAATGGCGCGCTACATGTCTTTTCTATGTGCTGGTGCTCCATCATGCACATGCTACATCGTCTGGCGTTGTTGTAACGGAACATCCTCAAGCAATCCTGCAAGATGATACCTCAGAAACCGAACTGTGTCCATTGAGTTTGTTTGGTAATGTGTACGGCCCAGTAAGACGATCATCCAGTAACTCTAAGCACATATTCAAATAGAAACGTCAATTGATGTGGAGACGGATACACAGTGTGTGGATTAGAGTCTAGATGAGTCCAAAAGTGACAATTGTAGTAATTAAACGCTTGAACCCTGCTTCACCTGTAAATAAAATGTTACTGTAAAACGTAAGACTGCCTGCATCTTGTTGCATTCACAGACAGAATGTTAATCTACGACTGGAGTCCGCCTCACTAAAGAAACTAAACTCGTTGGAGGTGGCACGGGTACAATACATTGCGATGCATTTTTCTCCAGTCACTACTGTGGTTCATTTGTGTGGCAAATTCCTTGTCAGATTCGTGTAGTGTGTTCGACTGTTTACCACATAACACCTTCAAGCACAGGCCTACCTGCTAACGCAGCATGTGCAAAGTTGCCATTTCTCGAGTGTGTAGATGCACCCTTGTAAACGGTCGGCCGTCGAGGTGCCCTTGGGCAGGATATACATTCAGTTCCAAAAGTGTGCAGTGGTCGTGTACACCGGCGATAGCCTTGCCATACCTGAAATACGTTTCCACACACTCCTCGCTACTATGATTTTCCATGTTCGCATCCACCCCCATACAGCACAACAGACACTCCACAAACAACTGCGTAATGTTGATGCATTAATTTGTTCTGAAAGCGGTTCTGATATTCAAGACAACAAAAGCGGGTTAAAAGCTGTGAGCTATCTGGGGAAATTAACGTTGCGTTACTGAGCAACTGTTTCACCAGGTATCCAGTCTAGCTTACCAAACTTCCAACCAGACTAACATTAATTATAATCTTCTAGTAGTCATCTTACGATAACTGGTGATATATACATAAAAAGAGAATTTAAATAAAAAGAAATAGATCAGTTTATATTTGGACATTTATTTTAACATTGATCATTGTTCCGTTAAAATTTCAGCATATTAAACTTGATTCATAACTAAACTGGTGCCTTATTTAGGATTGTGAATATGTGAGTTTGTAATCTTACAGAACACATCAAATATGGAGCCAAGATTGGGAGACGGCATACAACACTGCATTCATAAAATAACACAAAAAGAACGTTGAAACATATGCAAGAGGAAATTAACCACAACCAACCGATTCAATTTTCACCCAAAGAAGTTACGTCCGTAGCGCAATCCTGTCCGTCATGAAATTACCACACACTGGTATACTAAATTCATACTAACTCTCTTTGAAAATAGCTGATGGCTACTTTGATGATTACACACATGCTCCACGTGGTCAACTTGGTTTACAAAAAAAGTGTAACTCCACAATCATTTTGGTAATTAAAATAAATTACATCGAAATACAAATTACAAAAGAAAAACCTCGAACTGGTTACTATTGTCTTACTATTAACCTGATGGCTCAAACAATTGTATAAGAACGTGGTACTGGTCTCACAAAGTACACCCCACATGTGTTGAACATAAAGAAAAGTTGCTATATTGAAAAATATTGTCAAGACGAGACATTATAATCCCACGCACATTTGCATTGAAGATTGATGATCTTAGTTAGAGTTACGGATCATCCACACATGGTTCCACTTTACTCACAAAGTAGCGACAAAGCAACTACTGGACTATATTCTGAGCTTCACACTCGAATTACACTGCGTTGCAATTTAAGGTAACATTAGATATTTTAGATCTAAATCTGAAATAAAGGTGATTAAATTTTCAGTTAGGCTGAACTTAAGAAATCCATTGTCCTACGGACTTAGCAGAGACGTGCTTAGCCGGAGATCTTACCACTTCAGACGCTCGCGGCGGAACAGACTGCCTGGGCCCCTACCGAGGGTGCTTAACAGATACAAACGGAAGTGACCAGAGAGGCAGCTTCCTATACCAACATGGCAAGGAACGGACAGGATCATACTAAGAATAGAGACCTCTTTGCTTTTATAAAGCGTAGCTACCTGTTCCGGAGTTGGTCCTAATGTTCTCTAGCAGACAGGCTTGTCTGCTACCATCAAGCATGCAACTAGAAATACATTTGCTCATTCATCCTTTCACACAGAAGGGAAGGGGGATGACAGTATCTTATCATATAAACTATATAAAAAAAGAGCATGTAGGTTCCATATGAGACTGTGTGACATGAATTACATATAAACTGTGTTTTAAAGTGTAGCAGTGTGACAGATCGTTCTTGTTTATGTGTAAAAGTAACACGTTCCACTGCTCAGTCTCCTCCCAGATGGAGTCAGAAACACCACGGTAAATTCAGAAGTGGAATGTATGCTGTAAATGACAACAGGTTTAAGAAATCAACATGAAACGAATCCAACAGAGACCTTTCAACTGACCTGCATGGTACTGACACTGTACGGTACTGTACTGTCGTATCCATTCGGTTTACAATTCCAAGTCTCGAAAATGTAAACAAAGACAACGCCACAGATCACTATGCGGTGTTTACACAGAATTACATCAATGGTGACTGGTAAACACAAAGTCGCAATTATCTCACAAACGATTTTTTGCGGACCTACGTCTCATGTCTTCTTTTTTTATTTTTTTTTTTTTTGCTTCTAGCATCGTGTACTTCCAACTGTATGGATTTATACCATTAATTATGAAACACCCGTTATTTAAGCATAATACTTGTATTACATTTGATTGTTATAAATTGGACAAAGTCTTTAATAAAAAGGAAAAGGAAATCAGCAATTCGTAGCAAATCAAATATGTACTGTTGCTGCAGATTTAGATATCAGCTACTGAATAGCTGACGTCAGTGCTAAAAAGTGCAAGAAAATATACAGGCGTCAGAAGTTAAAAGATGGAAATTAAAACGACATTGTAAATTAGCTGTGACAAAATTAGATAACGTGCCATTTAAATCAAATCATAATGTGTTTATAATTTACATCTTTCAGTTACTGGATCTTGTATAATTTTCTGAAGACCGCTATTCATTGGCTGAAATCTAGACCTGCAATAAAAAGACAGATAGAATTTGCGACTGATTGCTGAATGCACAACCGTTCCGATGGAATCAACCTCGTGAACAAAGTACTACTGTCCATTGCCAGACTCACAAATGTCTTGAAATGGTTGAAATGGCTCTGAGCACTATGGGACTTAACTTCTGAGGTCATCAGTCCCCTAGAACTTAGAAATACTTAAACTTAACTAACCTAAGGACATCACAAACATCCATGCCCGAGGCAGGATTCGAACCTGCGATCGTAGCGGTCGCGCGGTTCCAGGTTGTAGCGCCTAGAACCGCTCGGCCACTCCGGCCGGCCACAAATGTCTTCATCGTGTTTGGTGGCTGTATGACACTTAATTGGTTTCGACTCTTATGAACTGTCATTAGAACCGGGATCTTGCTGCAAAAATAAGACGTCAAGTTATCATGAAGCACTTAGCATGGGTACAATATATTTTAAGTTCCCACGATGATCCCTACATGATGGCTTGTCGTGTTACTTTCGCAACAACATACGGTTTCTGCTGATGGTCATTAGAATCGAAACCGGTAAACTGACATACGTGCACCATATGCTGGGACATTTGTGAAAGAAAGGGTTATTTTCAGATAGATACCATACGCCGGATTGACAATGTTCAATTTCATGACGAAATTCACCATGTCATCTTCGTAAGTTTGAGTAAACCAGTAGGAGGTTATAGGGGAGTGGCTTTAGGAGGATATATCTAAAGGGCGAGCTGAATTATGATTGCTACGTGTATTAAGGGCAAACTAATCATGTGATTAATTAAACAAAAAGCGGCAAAAAAGCATTGATAGTTTATCAACTGATTTTTTACATCGTTCTGTAACAGCAAATTTCGTAATTAATCAAGTAATATCTAACTGTAATTTTCCGTGTGATCATTTCTGATACCATCGCTCTAGATCAGTTTAGCTTACAGATTGATCGTTGCAGAAATTACACGTTTAGCACTCACCGCCAACATTTCTGTGTATCGCTAATGAATGCTCGCTACCATACTTGAACAGGAGCGTAGAGCTGGGTTATCTAGTGACGATAAAAAAAGAAAAACGTCCCGGTCCGCTATCGATAAACAGATAGCATCTCTCCGGCGTTCTTCATTTTAGGACTGCGACCGGCGAGCTCCTTGCCGCTGCAGCGACACGAGTTATCAGCCGGGGCTTAACAAGCGGTTAACTGAGCCAGCTAAATATTATTAATTGGTCGAACGCAGAGAAAAATGACCCATGTTTTAAAGAACGAGTTTCGAATACACAGAAGCTATCTCACGTCTTGAGACCTGTCATTAAGTGCTTGGTGGGTAGGCATGTGTCAAACAGAAGTCCTCTCTCTGGCAACAGTACATTCCAATGCTTGAATAATGTGATACAACAAAGGAGCTTCGAAAAGAATTAGTTATCGAAAACGAAAAGTTGTATATTTTGTTGAAGAAACAAAAATCAAGTTGCCTGTATCTGCGTCAGTACTGAAATATAGGGAACTACGAAACTGATTCATAAGATGATGACACTTTCGATGTTATACAGGAAAACTTCGTAGAACGGATCGGTCCGTTTATTAATTCGTCTCCCTTTCTAGATTAGACCACTCAAAGAAAAAACACATCATCAGCACATACAGGGGTTGAACAAAAATACGGAAACGCCACGAGAAATGCACGCTTGCACACAGATGCAGACGTTAACTGAGACTGCAAATTGCCCTGTTTTAATCTGAGCACGAGCGGCCCGTGTGCAATGTCCTCAATGTCCTCAATGCGTTGCAAGAGTTAGTCTTGGTCAGAACAGAGTTCTGTGTAGTCGTCAGAGCATATGTCGAAGCTAAGTACACTACTGGCCATTAAAATTTCTACACCACGAAGATGACGTGCTACAGACGCGAAATTTGACCGACAGGAAGAAGATGCTGAGATATGCAAATGATTAGCTTTCCAGAGCATTCACACAAGGTTGGGGCCGGTGGCGACACCCACAACGCGCTGACTTGAGGAATATTTCCAATCGATTTCTCATACACAAACAGCAGTTGACCGGCGTTGCCTGGTGAAACGTTGTTGTGATGCCTCTTGTAAGGAGGAGAAATGCGTACCATCACGTTTCCGACTTTGATAAAGGTCGGATTGTAGCCTATCGCGATTGCGGTTTATCGTATGGAGACATTGCTGCTCGCGTTGGTCGAGATCCAATGACTGTTAGCGGAATATGGAATCGGTGTGTTCAGGAGGGTAATACGGAACGCCGTGCTGGATTCCAACGACCTCGTATCACTAGCAGTCGATATGACAGGCATATTATCCTCATGGCTGTAACGGATCGTGCAGCCACGTCTCGATCCCTGAGTCAACAGATGGGGACGTTTGCAATACAACAACCATCTGCACGAACAGTTCGACGACGTTTGCCGCAGCATGGACTATCAGCTCGGAGACCAAGGCTGTGGTTACCCTTGATGCTGCATCACAGACAGGAGAGCCTGCGATGGTGTACTCAACGACGAACCTGGGTGCACGAATGGGAAAACGTCATTTTTTCGGATGAATCCAGGTTCTGTTTACGGCTTCATGATGGTCGCATCCGAGTTTGGTGACATCGCGGTGAACGCACTTTGGAAGCGTGTGTTTGTCATCGCCATACTGGCGTATCACCCTGCGTGATGGTATGGGATGCCATTGGTTACACGTCTCGCTCACCTCTTGTTCACATTGACAGCACTTTGAACAGTGGACGTTACATTTCAGGTGTGTTACGACCCGTGGCTCTACCCTTCATTCGATCCCTGCGAAACCCTACATTTCAGCAGGATAATGCACGACCGCGTATTGCAGGTCCTGTACGGGCCTTTCTGTATACAGAAAATGTTCGACTACTGCCCTGACCAGCACATTCTCCGGATCTCTCACCAATTGAAAACGTGTGGTCAATGGTGGCCAAGCAACTGGCTCGTCACAATACGCCAGTCACTACCCTTGATGAAGTGTTGTATCGTGTTGAAGCTGCATAGGCATTGGACATGCCCAGGAGTATCAAGGCCGTTATTACGGCCAGAGGAGGTCGTTCTGGGTACTGATTTCTCAGGATCTAAGCACCCAAATTGGGTAAAAATGTCAGTTCTAGTATAATATATTTGTTCAATGAATACCTTTTTATCTTCAGCATTTCTTCTTGGTGTAGCAGTTTTAACGGCCAGTAGTGTAAGTTCGTACGTTGGCAAATGGTTAGCGCTCGTATGGTGAGTGCTTCCGTAACCAAGGTAGCCGCAAGTGGGTTTTGAGTGATGGCACCAGGCGCTCATTGCAGAGGACTGTGAGGAAGTCAACTGCAGAACTGATGGCCGCACTCACGAAACCTGTCAACATCAAGGAACACGAAGGCAGCTCTGTAAGCTGCGAAATCGAAGGCGAGCTGGAATTTCAGAACCACTGATCAGTGCTGATAATGCCTGTGACAAGAATACGTGGCGCTGAACATACAAATCCTGGACTGTGGAGCGCTGGAAGAAAGTCATTAGCTCGGATGAATCTTGTCTCACACTGTTTCATCTTCTCGCCAAGGTTCATCCCAAGACAGAAACTTGGGCAGCCATGTCATGGTATTCCATGAGTCTCATGAGTACTCTGCCTGGCCGCAATACTACTCAGGACTATGTGATCTGCCGCGCGGGGTAGCCGTGCGGTCTCAGGCGCCTTGTCACAGTTCGCGCTGCGCCCCCCGTCGGAGGTTCGAGTCCTCCCTCGGGCATCGGTCTATGTGTTGTCCTTAGCGTAAGTTAGTTTAATTAGTCTGTAAGCCTAGCGACCGATGACCTCAGCAGTTTGGTCCCATAGAACCATACCACAAATTTCCAAAAAATTCGGACCCTGTGACCTATTCCCCAGTGGTAAGGCTATGTGCGGATTCTCACACAATTCGCATCGTTCAGGGCTAGTCTTGTGAACACGAGGATGAATTTTAGCATACCCCTGGCCTCCACAGTCACCAATCTCAATAGTATCGAACATACTTTGGAGGGGAGGCCGCTCACTGTCCACATCCATCACCGTTGCTTGAACTTGCCACTATTTCGCAAGAAAAATGTTATAAGATTGACTTGGAAAAAAATGACGGATATATATTTATCCATCCTGAGACTGTTGGAAGCTGTTTTGAATGCCAGCTGGTCTCTAACACCGTGTTAGGCATGGTAATGTGTTTTTAGTGTTTCTATAATTTTGTCCAGCCCTATAGAACATACCAGTAAAGTAATTCCTCTTTAATTTAACGACTTGCTGCTGTTACAGTGGTCATAAAGATGTGAACGACTGTGAAGTACATTTAATGCACTTCATTAACCACGCTGTTATTTACAATTACAGTGTGTCATTGGATCATAGTAAGGGGATGTAGAATCTTGGAGACAGTATTCTCATTCTATTCACTACATGGCAATTCTCCTGACATGTAACTGAATTGATGGCAACAAGAGGACAAACTCTATTATATTACTTGAATGACACTAATTTGCTGCACTGGTTGTTGTTGTTAGGATTGAGCCATCCTTTCATTTTACGTTGTTCGCTACAGCTTTGTTTCGGCTATGTACCTATTCTAAAGTGTCTGAAACAAATGTAAGATGCAACATAATCAAGATACGGAAAAAGCTTTGACTGAGTGTTTAGTTGACATCATAAAATAATTACGGAATGTAACAGGCTAAATGCATGTGCTTGGGATTTTGGTCAACGCACTTGTCTGCGTCAGACAGTGTGGAAGCAGATGCAAAAATTAAATACGAATGAAAGAGAGTTGAAAATGATAATGACATGTGTCAGTATATTGCTCGACGAACACGTCTCATGCACACTCCTGGAAATGGAAAAAAGAACACATTGACACCGGTGTGTCAGACCCACCATACTTGCTGCGGACACTGCGAGAGGGCTGTACAAGCAATGATCACACGCACGGCACAGCGGACACACCAGGAACCGCGGTGTTGGCCGTCGAATGGCGCTAGCTGCGCAGCATTTGTGCACCGCCTTCGTCAGTGTCAGCCAGTTTGCCGTGGCATACGGAGCTCCATCGCAGTCTTTAACACTGGTAGCATGCCGCAACAGCGTGGACGTGAACCGTATGTGCAGTTGACGGACTTTGAGCGAGGGCGTATAGTGGGCATGCGGGAGGCCGGGTGGACGTACCGCCGAATTGCTCAACACGTGGGGCGTGAGGTCTCCACAGTACATCGATGTTGTCGCCAGTGGTCGGCGGAAGGTGCACGTGCCCGTCGACCTGGGACCGGACCGCAGCGACGCACGGATGCACGCCAAGACCGTAGGATCCTACGCAGTGCCGTAGGGGACCGCACCGCCACTTCCCAGCAAATTAGGGACACTGTTGCTCCTGGGGTATCGGCGAGGACCATTCGCAACCGTCTCCATGAAGCTGGGCTACGGTCCCGCACACCGTTAGGCCGTCTTCCGCTCACGCCCCAACATCGTGCAGCCCGCCTCCAGTGGTGTCGCGACAGGCGTGAATGGAGGGACGAATGGAGACGTGTCGTCTTCAGCGATGAGAGTCGCTTCTGCCTTGGTGCCAATGATGGTCGTATGCGTGTTTGGCGCCGTGCAGGTGAGCGCCACAATCAGGACTGCACACGACCGAGGCACACAGGGCCAACACCCGGCATCATGGTGTGGGGAGCGATCTCCTACACTGGCCGTACACCACTGGTGATCGTCGAGGGGACACTGAATAGTGCACGGTACATCCAAACCGTCATCGAACCCATCGTTCTACCATTCCTAGACCGGCAAGGGAACTTGCTGTTCCAACAGGACAATGCACGTCCGCATGTATCCCGTGCCACCCAACGTGCTCTAGAAGGTGTAAGTCAACTACCCTGGCCAGCAAGATCTCCGGATCTGTCCCCCATTGAGCATGTTTGGGACTGGATGAAGCGTCGTCTCACGCGGTCTGGACGTCCAGCACGAACGCTGGTCCAACTGAGGCGCCAGGTGGAAATGGCATGGCAAGCCGTTCCACAGGACTACATCCAGCATCTCTACGATCGTCTCCATGGGCGAATAGCAGCCTGCATTGCTGCGAAAGGTGGATATACACTGTACTAGTGTCGACATTGTGCATGCTCTGTTGCCTGTGTCTATGTGCCTGTGGTTCTGTCAGTGTGATCATGTGATGTATCTGACCCCAGGAATTTGTCAATAAAGTTTCCCCTTCCTGGGACAATGAATTCACGGTGTTCTTATTTCAATTTCCAGGAGTGTATTATTTTCATATTTAATATTTTATTTAAATTCGCTCAGTTTCAGTTCGATCGATGTCACTTGATGAATGCTCACGTTTATACAAGTAACCTCGCGGATTACGGAGGTTAGGACGCCAATTAACACCTTACTTCTCTTTATACGCTTTGCGATTCTTATTAACGTTTAAATCCCCCTGAAGCGACATAACGGGATGACGCTAAGACAAGTAATTTAATACAACACACTCGGGGCCGCAAATGTCGGGGAATACCACAAAAGCGGACGACAAATGCTGAATATGTGACGTCATGAGATGGTGTACATCGTTCCACGTTCAGCAACTTGCCTTTTCGATCCTGCCCTCGCCGGTAGGGGGCACTGCTACATATCGCTCCACTAGGCTACTCTGTTTTCGAACACCTTTTGTAAAAGTGATCTACTGTAAATCTATAAGCTACAGAACTATTGCTCTCGCTGTAAAAAAGCAAAAAAGCTGCTCTCATTTTGCGTTTATTTTCTTTTCTCCTGTTTTTGTTTACAGACTTCATTGAGTAAAGAAAACGTAGGTTATTTACATGTAGCAATGGAATTCGGAAGCTCATACACATGTACTTACGACGCATCATGGTATATTTTTATTGTTCTGTACTTTCCAATAAACTGGCGGAGACCGATGGAGTGTGGTCCCTAAGGACACACCGAAATTACAATCGAAATCAGTTGTAGTCGCCACAAACTTCTTTATTGCAAATACTTCGCTCAAAATACATTCACAGTAACAATAAGTACAACAAAGCTTGTCTTATAGAACACAAAAATCTTTTAAGATTTCTTCCACCTACCGTTTTGTATCAACCACTTTCATTAATTTAAACCATGTCCCTGGACCCATAATTAATTCAATATAACTGACAAATAAATCACACCTACTTCATCACTTTCGTGGAAACTCTTTTATCTATCTTTTCCTCACATCCAAGTTCGAAATTCAACAGACAGTAATGTTTTAAGGCTTCTTTGGTCAACTTTTCATAATTTAAAAACAATATTCATAAAAGTATCCTTCGTAAAATATGACTGACTTAACTAGCTCAGATAAAATTTCTGAGTTCCACAAAACCAATATTTTAAGGTTTACTCGGGCACCTTTTAATTAAATGAAAGGCTATTCATAAAACTGTCATTAAGATAAATATGGCTGAAATAACCAACCCAGTGTTCAACGGACAGTAATGTTTTAAGGCATCCTTGGTCAACTTTTCATAATTCAAACAATATTCATAAAAGCATGTTCGTAAAATATGACTAACATAACTATCCCAGTTAAAAGTTCTGAGTTCAACAAACACCAAAATTTTAAGGCTTACTCGGCCAACTTTTCATTAACTATTACAATGTTCATAAAATCCTGACTCGTAAAATATGACTAACATGACTAACTCATATCAAAGTTCTGAGCTCAACAAGCCCCAAAATTTTTAAAGTTTACTCGGCCAACTTCAGATTAATTAGAACAATACTGCTTGGATATACCAGGTTCGTATTATTTCAGTACCTGAATATAACGAGAAGATCTTCCCAAGAAAAAATTAACGGGGGCCGCTTCCACTCTTCATGAGAATTAGTGATGGACGCTAGCACACCAAAAGATTTTAACCAATACATGAAATCCACGGGACAGGAAATGAAATAAAAAGGTACTCAACTTTGCACTCCGATTGAGCTTCGCCGGCCGCGGTGGCCGTGCGTTTCTGGCGCTGCAGTCCGGAACCGCGGGACTGCTACGGTCGCAGGTTCGAATCCTGCCTAGGGCATGGGTGTGTGTGATGTCCTTAGGTTAGTTAGGTTTAAGTAGTTCTAAGTTCTAGAGGACTTATGACCTAAGATGTTGAGTCCCATAGTGCTCAGAGCCATTGAGCTTCAGGAACCATAACTCTCCACCGAAAGGATGGAATTACAGGACAGTAATAACATAACCCGAGACGTGGGGGAGGGGTAGGACCTTAAATAACACTCTGCCACCGTGGTAGTCCGATCCCAGTTTGCTCGCGTCAACCACTGCCAGTTATCTGCAACATAAAACACCTCAGCGGCAGACAATATTCTGAGTCATGAGATACACAATCCTAACTGCACAACTAGTTATCAGTCCGTCTCAATGATATACTCCACAAATGAAACCAAGAGAATTTTACCTCCGTGACTTATCTTGGGCAGTCAAGGCTCTTAAAATTTGGTTAGCCAATAATCCCTTAAAACCATCACTACAATAATGGCATGAAAGTTAGAATAGCAAGAATAATATCGGCGCACATTTAAAGGCCACACTAAAATAATGACGTAACAGGTAGAATGGGAAAAATACTTCAGCGTAACTTGGAAGCCGAACTCAGACTTACGCACTACTTAGTTACACTTGTAGCTACGTGTTCAGACAAGCTTCGTGTCTGTTTGGTGGGCGTCGTTACACTTCCTTAACTGCCGTCAAGGCATCAAGAGACTACACCAAATTCATTGATAAGCTACAGGAACAATTCCAAATGGTTTTTAGTACACTAGAATATTTAGTTAATATGAACACCACCCACCGAAGCAACTCGACGACTCCAATTCTTTCGGCCTGTGTAATTTCTAACCAACTCGACGAAACTTGTCTTTCCAAACTCCATCACCATGGACAGAAGATTTGCATTGTAACGGTTAAATTCGCAATAGCATCTGGCCACGCTCCTTCGTCGAGCCGACTCGGCCTCTCGCCGTGCTGCATACACAGTCCCACGTCACTCCACCCCACACCGCGGATACCCGCACACCAGCCACTAGCAGAGCGCGCGCACTGCAGTTAAAATCCCCCGCCGCCAAAGATGTGAAGAAGACAAATAAGCATCGAAGTCGACTCAACGATCAAAAGACATTCGATGGAAACTGGAGCCAGCCACGCACAAGCTCAGCTGATAGATAAAATAATGAATATTAACTTAACGTAAACATATACTTTTCCACTTCAATGAAAAAGTACTACCTGCCAGACGCAAGACTCGAAGTCTGATTCCCACGAGCTAAAGTCACGCACATACGCCAAGAGCCATACCGAAGCGAATATTTGACTCGGGCTGGGATGATAACATGCGACAGACCGATAGGCTCCGCTCAACCGCTCCACTGCGACGAAGTCCGTCATCTGGTGATGACATATTCGATATTTATCATCCACTTTCGGGGTGTTTCAGAACATTTGCGGCCCCGTGTGTCTATATTAAATTACTTTTTTCAGCGTTTTTTAAACATTAATAAGAATAACCCTATATACTGGTGGATCTTGCATGTTATTCTTTCTGTAATTTTCTAGGAGTTCGTGAGCCCCAGACCGGAAATGTGCCTGTGAACAGTGAAGCCGAAATCCCGAAGGTCTGTGGGAATGAGCACTCTTTTAGCTTAGGAACCAGGAGGTGTAGTTGACCATTAAGCAGGGCGTCCGTCCTGCTGTTGGCTGGATAGGGCGGTTTACTAAGTGTACTTTCCGCTGTGTGTGGACCGACCGCCATCTTGAAAGGGTTGGCATAACTTTGTGAAACACCCTGTAGTTTCTTCTTGTGACATGGAGGGGTAGACAGAGTGGCGAACCGCCTGCTCGCTCTTCAGTCTGCAGACCTGTGAAGGACGGAAGTGCATAACCACGCTGTGGAGACCTACCTTTCTTCATGCTTCTATCACCCACCCGTGCCCCCTGTGCCTTGTTACATCCCCAAAATGCAATTTGTCCCTTGATACGGCTCGACTGCACTCAGACGTGGCAAACACATTTAATATTTGTTCTTAACCCACTACAGTAAACAGTAATTTTATACCATTAAAACACTATTTTTAATATTTTGCGATTTTTCCATTAGCCCTAGAGAAAAACATGAATAGGACTTTTTTTCAGGAAATTTAATTTAGTTTGATATTGTATTGGAAACATTTGCTATAGAAGCCGTGTTTTTGGGTTACTCTAGAAAAGCGTAGGAAAATGAGATCTAAACGCCCCTCAATCCCCAAACTCACACCCCACCCGTGAGGATTTTTAGTGTGTTGTTCATGACACTCCCTCCAACCACTGTACAAAAATTAGCGATTACTCGATTTTTCCCCTAATTTTCCTTCGTTGAGTAGACTAGATAGTCGGCGTTGAATAATGATAAAGGCAGATAACATTCAGAATCAGGTTGTAACTCTTTGTGAAGGGTTTGATACGGTGCAGCCAGAAATTTTTAGCGTAGACGTAAACAGTGAACCTGATGTCAGAGAAGAGCTCCTAGATTTATGTTACTAGTAATGAAGAAAGGCAATGAAGTAAGTGTAGAGAGTATAGGCTTATCATGGAACTTATTAGTTTCCGTCCCTACAGACGAAGTACCATATTGTAAATAAATCATAAAATTAAAATGACTTGCAGGACAGTGTGAAATAAGAGGTGTTCTTTGCATGATTCAGCAGGAAAATGTATGTGCAAAGAACGACATGTTGAAAAATGTGGTGTGAATTGTTCGTGCAATTAATAACATAAGAGCGATTGAGAAAGTATATGAGGACATTGAACGGGTAATTCTGTACGTAAAGGGAGATGAAAATTTTATAGTTATGGGGAACTGGATTGCGGTTGTAGAGGAAGTAGTACAAGAAAGGATTACGGGAGAATATGGGCTTGGTAATGGTAATGAGAGACGATAAACATTAATTAAGTTCTTCAGTAAAATTCAGTTAGTAATAGCAAGTTCTCTGTTCAAGAATGACAATAGAAGGCGCTATAATTGAAAAACACTCAGAGACACGGGAATACTGCTGATAGATTACATCATAGTCAGACAGGAGATATAGCCTCAGGTCATAATTGAGTAACGATTAAGAGCAGACTGAAGCTTCAGAGAATCATCCGTGAGGCATGATTAGACGTTGTTACGGTATATTGATAATTTTTACTTTTTGGACCGTCTGACTACAACTGAATGAAACACAATTTTAGTGCCATACGCGTTTCGCTTTTATTCTCTGCAAGGCATCTTCAGTGGCTTGGAATATGTACACAGTTTTACTATTTAGTTTACATTTTGGGGCAATGTACCCATAGGTTATAAACAGTTCTGGTGGTTGGTTTTTGCTATGATGTAGTAATATTTTAAATTCTATTTACTGGTTGCGCGGACGATTTTCTACATATTACATTTCTGTTCAACAAAAACTGATGACGTGTTTGAAGTTTTCTAAGAAGAAACTTGACGACAGCGAGAAACTTAACATTAGAATTACGGATCACGAAGTAGACGAAGTCAAGGAGTTATGCTATCTAAGCAGCAAAATAACCCATTATGGACGGAGCAATGATGACACAAAAATCAGACTAACGCAAGCAAAGAGTGCATTCCTGCCCAAGAGAGATCTGCTGGGAGCAAACACTGACCTTAATTTGAGGAAGAAATTTGTGAGAATGTACATTTTGAGGGCAGCGTTGAATGTTATTGAAACATGGACTGTAGGAAAACCAGAAGAGAATAAAATCGAAGCATTCCGACATGTTGTGCTACAGAAGAACGTTGAAAATTACCTGGGCTGATATCGAAAGCAATGACCAGGTTATCCGCAGACTCGACGACGACGGAAGGAATATATGGAAACCACTGGTAATAATAAGGGAAGGATGACAGGACTTCTGTTAAAACGGTTAAAACATCAGGGATTAACTTCCATGGAGCTAGAGGGAGATGTAGAGGGTATAAACTGTAGAGGAAGACAGAGGCTGGAATATATCCATCAAATAATTGAGGGTGTAGTTTGCAAGTGCTATTCTGAGATAAGAAGTTTGGAACAAGACGGGAATTAGTGGCTAGCCACATCAAAGGTACAGGGAATCCGGTAATAGAGTCAGAATTTAAAAAACTCTGGACGTCTAGAGGTCAAATAAAGCAGAAAGGAAAGATAACATTCACTGGGAAAAGAGGCAACCAAACAACTAGTCAGGTTGGTGTGTAGGGACTATGAGACTGCTGATGTACCATTGAGATGTAGGAATCTGTAATCCACACAGTTCAGAATACAGCAATGGCAATAGGTGCCAGCACTATCGCACAGTCAGCTTAACATCTCATGCATCGAAGCTGCTATCAAGAATAATATTCAGAAAAACCGGAAAGAAAATTGAGGTTCTGCTACATGACGGTCAGTTGGTTTTAGGAAAGGTAAAGGCATCAGGGAGACAGTTCTGGATTTTTCGAGGTAGAAAAAGCATTCAGCAGTGTGAAATGATGCAAGATATTCGAAATTTTGAGAAAGATAAGAGTAAGCTACAGGGACAGACGGGTGATACAAAATATATTCAAGAACCAAGAGGGAACAATAACACTGGAAGACCAAAAACAAGGTGCTCGGATTAAAAAGGGTTTAAAATAGGAATATAGTCTTTAGCCCCTACTGTTCAATTTATATATCTAAGAAGCAATGACGGAAATAAAAGAAAGGTTCAGCAGAGGGATTGAAATCAGTGCGGAAGGAAGTCAGTGATAAGATTCGCTTATGACAACGCTATTATCAGTGAAAGTGAAGGAGAAGGACTGGGTGTGTTGACTGGAATGAACAGTCTAATGAGTAGAGAATACGGATTTAGAGTAAACCGGAATAGACAAAAGTAATGAGAAAAAGCAGAAATGAGAATACTGAGACACTTAACCTCAAAATTGGTGGTCACAAGGTAGAGAAAGGTAAGGAATTTTGTACCTTGGAAGCAAAATAACCGATGACGGGTGAAGTAAGGAGGATATAAAAAGCAGGCTACCGCAGAGAATATGAATTTCGAGGAAAGCTTTATGTGCTAGTGAACCAGAACTGAAGAGAATGGAAGTATTTCATATGTGGTGTTACAGAAAAATATTGAAAATCTGGTGGAGTGATGTCATTTAATCATCTAGTGTTTTTTTGTACTTCGTCGTTTTTTAGAAGGTCCGTACTGTTAACGCGAAGTATCGTCAGCTGTGATGAATTTTTCCAGAAAAGAGCTGACCGCGTTTTGCGTTTCAATCAAGTTGCAGCAGGCGTCCATGAGTCGTTGTTTTAGTCCTGGAGGCAACGTGCGGGACAAATTTTCGACGCACTTTTCTCTTCATCAAATATTTCTGGAGAACGCCTTGAATAGCTGATTTAGAGATGTCGCTCCAATGTGATTTGTGACGCAACAACGTTGACACACTACAGCTGCACATCCACTACTTAACACTGCCTCCTCACAACTTACTGGTCGAATGTACATCTATGGTTTACAGTTGTTCTCTTACAGTTCAAGTTACCATTGTGGTTATTACACTGACCTCATTTATCTGTCTCGTAACTTGTTGGATGGGCGGTGCAGATTTCTACAAGTATTTCCTTCAGAATCGATTTCCTCGATTACACAAGATTGGATGCAGGTGTAATACCAATAATATATCCCACCTACATCTGTGAAAACTGTTTTCAGCAACGAGAAACAATAACACTTTTGTGTTGTCTCGTTGTCACTGTAGGTTTGTACCATGGGAATCAAGGAGAGGATGTTGTTTGGTGGCCGGTATCCTCTTCCTATAACACAACTGCATGCATGAATTAACAAGGTTTTTTAATTAACATAAACAGAGAGCTACTTCTCTCAAAGCAAGCTGTTGTGGTACAAGCTCTTCCGTAGTGCTCCACGTTAGCCTCATTGCTGGTGAAGTACAAGTCCCATTATGAACACTACTTTGGTCGCTAGGTACTGACTGACTCTTTCTCTGACTGGGCTGACTGTGACTGACTAGGTTCAAATGGCTCTGAGCACTATGGGACTTAACTTCTGAGGTCATTAGCCCCCTAGAACTTAGAACTACTTAAACCTAACCAACCTAAGGACATCACACACATCCATGCCCGAGGCAGGATTCGAACCGGTCGCCCGGTTCCAGACTGTAGCGCCTAGAACCGCTCGGCCACTCCGACCGGCTGTGACTGACTAGGCTGCGACTGATGACTACTTGGTGACTCACTGGATGCCTGACTGGGTCCTACAGTCCGCGGCAGCGATGTAGATACTTACAGTCGAAAGGGCGTGGAGGCGCGTTTCTTGCGAGTTTGTCTTTGGCCTCTCTCCTGATAGGTTCACTTGCTCTGGTGCCTACTATCGATTTTCTCGTAGCCTCTTTGCCGATCGGACTGCTGGCTACAGCTTACGCCAGCACAAACACGTGTTTAAGAAACTAATTTTCAGACCATAACCTAAATTGCACTATATGTCTGTAATGCACACGGACGCTCCTGTAAAACTGAAAAAGACTGAGAAGATGGAGAGTGCGATGATTGATTAAAATTCGATACATGTCTAATGTTCGATTTATAAATGTGAGAAACATGTACCTACTTAATAATAATATGATGTGGCAGCACTATGTTGTTAGTTTCAATCCTCACTGACATTGAGTAACATATTTCTGGCTGGGAAACGAATTGGCCTGAGAAATTCGCAGTGCCCCTCTTTAAGTCTCCACACGACTGCCCTTCCTTAGCCTGTGGTGTGAGGGTTGGGATTGACCTTGCCATCTACTCAGGGAGCTTGTTGGCGGCGAATGACTATACTGGTAAATGTCAAAGCCTATATTTCATAGTTTTTTTTATCATTAATATCGATAATGCATTAATAATACTGACAAGAAAATACCACCAACTCCATCTCATAGTTTAAGGAGAAAACCGCTTCCATGGACGATATCAGCTCTAGCAATCGGTGTCGCTTGAAAATTTGGGCCATAATTCTCACAGCACGCAGTTATGACCTTCTGAATATACAATAATTTATTCATTTTACTGGCTGTTGAGCTCCTTGGCTGTAGATTACATTATTTTAATAAATACAGCAACCAGCCACTTTGCTATACATTTTTATAAGCTGATATGCGTTTTGTGCTTTCAGTCATCTTCAATTAACGTTATACAATCTGAGTCTTCAGTGATCTGCCGACTGAAGACTCAAATATGTATTAGGCTAATTGAAGAGGGGTGAAAGGCCAAAACATGTGTTAGATTAAATAAAAATGCATAGCGAAGTTGCTGTTTGTTGCATTTACTAAAATAATTCTGAATATACAGCTTTTAAACTTCGCGCGCCCCGGCTATTTTTCGCTCGCTCCACCCCACTGCAACATCCAAATGCCCGACCGCGAAGTACTCTACTGTGGAATGACAACCAGAGCCCTCCTATTCTCGGGATGTTGATAGCGGGGAGGGAGGGGGAGGGGGGGAGGGAGGGGGTCACGTTTTCTCAACGTGTTTTATAATCAAGTTCAAGAACACACGTTATTTTACGCGAAACAGAGGTCGGTAATTTATGTAACAGTTCAACCTCACACCCTCACACGTTCAGTATTATTTTAACAGTACTCTCGTATTGGTATGCTGTATATCAAAATGAATAAACCTAAGCAACTGAAGAATTACTGTGAAATGAATTTTCGATTTACAATTTCATCATGCCAAGGATAGCGCAACTGATGCAAATGTAATTCACTTCACCAGTGTCAGCTTTACAGTCCATAAAGAAAGGCACAACAGTAATGATATTCTCCTTCTTTAAGCCTAGATTAATTAATCTCCGTAAAATTTACGATTACCATTGGTTCCAATACACGCTTCCCATCAGTCTGATACAGTCAGTGTAGGGTGTATAACAGGACATTTTTTACTTATTTATAATTGTAAATATTAGTGCATGAACTGTAAATTATGACTTCCTTTGAATAAAATGTGGAATAGGAAAATTTACGATGTTTTAATAAGAATATCAGATTTCCCCCTTTTAGTGCTCTAGGATTAATGACACAATCATTCATTTCTTTCATTTACACTGCATTCGCTACATAAAAATGTTCAAAGCAAAGAGATCTCTGACACTTGCTTCAGATTAGAAACCTCGGTCTTTGACACCATGAACAAGCACGTTACACTCTCCAAAGAGTATTTCACTGGATGTTCAAAGTGGTCTAGCTGGTCACTATTGCAGCCGCTTCGATGCCAAACTACTTGAAGCGCAGCTGACATAGTGGTGCAAATAACAGCCTGGGAAGAAGAGACTCCATGGTTATTCTGTCCGAAATTCACATTGACGCCCGGAAGTCATGGTGGACAAAATCCTTGAATAGGTAGCAGTCAGTTACATCCAGCAATTGACTGCATCCTGTTCTTGGTGGTCTCAGTGATACAGAAACTGCAGAGCCCTCTTCTCTGTGTTTCATTATTTTAAAATTGCTCTGACGGTCCTGATAGACTGAAAGGTACAATTAATATCATAAAGAAAACCCAATACGCTTTCGTTTGTCTTTTATAGAAGTTAGTGGAATAGCCGCATATAATGATTGCTTACATTCACGGTTTTCAAGAGCTCTTGTTCTTTGACATTTAAAAGTTTCAATTTGACCGTCATTCGGTACCAGTTCTCCAGGTTCCTGACTACAGCTTGCTGGTTCACCGAAATTATGGACACAAACCTCTTACTCCATTGTACAGTTCGCAGCTCTCGGTCTTTTATATGGCTTATGTGGGACGGAGCTCCATGTTTAACAGCTGTAGATTCAGAAGTTCACAGCAGTATACTGTCGGAATTATGACCCAAATTTTCAAGTGTGATCGATTGCTTGTTCTGATATCTTCCAAGTATGTCTTTTATCCTTAAAATATGAGATGCTTGTAACACACGTCGTGGTAATAGTACAAACAAAAGCAGCTAGATCGTAGGGTAATTGAAAGCGTAAACAGAGTCCGATATTTCTCGAACTGTGATATAAACTGGTCAAGCACTGTACTGCGGTGGGAAACGCGTGTAAAGAGCGAGCCAGACAGTATACTAGGAGCTGCAGCTGTGCCGCTAGGGTTTCCTTGAAGAAGGCGGCACTTCCAGGAAAGGAGCAATTCACTCACGAGTGGGAAGGCGATTGATTACAGCCAATAACGGTCCAGGTGGGTGCTGCATCTCCGAACTAGCTGCTCCGTTGCACGCTTGTGTCGGAAGGCGGCAGAGCGGTGGATGACAGCATTTCTTCTCTTATGGATGTCTGTTTCTCTTAAGCTACGGTAGCATGCGACAAAACTGGCTTCTTAAAGTGTGGCTTATTATTAAAAAGGATGAAGGGGGCTTAGAGATGAACACCCTTTCGCCATTGTGATTTGAGAAGCGGGCGCGGCGAGGGAGGAAATCAAACGTTGCTTTCGTCTTCTTCTTCTTACATTTCCTGTATAAATTTGTTTCAAAAATTTATTTTATTTATTCGTGTTAAATTATTTAGAGAAACGTTGGAAGTCTAAATAACTGTGGTCAGACAGGGGCTCACTTTGATACCGAGTTCCTTGATTTCTGGAAGACATTCGATAAGTAGACGATCACTGGCCACTCTGCCTCAAAACGTCGACGTAGTGTCAGCCTTCCAGACCTGACGTCTTGGCATCCTGCCATGTTCACAAAAAACATGACATAATCGCTTGAAGAGTTCTGACTATCACATCCCCAAGATCCTGACATCATTTCTCCTGGAATTCTGACATAACTGTGTCTCTGCTCCATAAAAGACACATCCCACCCTCCCTCACTCCTGCGCTACCTGCCCTCCGCCCACCACCCCCCACACCACCACTCGTCAACTTCGTCTGCCAACAGTGTGCAAACTTGCTCCCCCTTCCCAACCTTCGAGCCTTTTTAATTTATACAACTGGACTAGCTGAGTACCCAACATTGCCTGGATATGTATTTATTTCAGTCTTATATTTGTCCATCTCCTGTCCCTCCTCTATCTCCTACCTCACCCCCTCTCTGTCCATCTCCTCCACACTGTCTCTTGGTCCATCTTCTCTATCCCCTACACACAGTCCATGCCTTCCTGTCCTTCCCTCTCTCAAATACGTCCCCCCCCCCCCCCATTTGTCCATCTGCTCCTAAGCCTTTTGTCTATCTTCTCCTCACCACCCTGTAATTCCAACAGCTCCTCCCCTTTCTTTGTCCATTCCTGCTCCTGTCTGTCCATCTTCTCCTCCCCCATCTGTCTCTCCATTTCCTCCTCCCCCCTCTTTGCTTCATCTCCTTTCCTTTCCCTCATACTTCCTCCTCTGTTCTCTCTCTGTCTATCTCCTCCCCTTTCTCTTCTGTCCATTTCCTCCACCCACCTGTCTGTTCATTTCCTCTCTCCCTGTCTCTTCCTCCACCTATCCCTGTCCACTTCCTCCTCTTTCCTTTCTTTCTCCATTCCTCCCCTCTCCTCACTCTGTCCATTTTCGCTTCCCCCTCCTCCTTCCCCATTCTCTCTCCATGTTGTCACGCTCATCGCAATAGGAGACTGATGGCTCTTAACCCCACAGCATTTCTTTCCAGATTGTAGCTAATATTTGTGCCAATTGTGGTATAAATCGTTCCAGGGGTTTAGGATAATCTTTTCACCCACGGCTTTGCCATCATACACACATGTAAAGTGTATTCACATACAGTTAACACATTTCACTCGTATCTGTACACATATTTCAGCTGTATCTAGCTAATTTAACCCTGCAATTTCACTTTCATGCAACTCGTAGTTTATAACGCCAAATCTCCTGAATTACGCGTCGTACAACTACATAGATTTGCGGGTACATCTAGTGATATGTGTACCCACTATTTGAGAAATGTGTTGCAAATGGAGTTAGTAATAATTAAAAACTTCATGCTTCATGCGGCAGTTTTACTGCATGAGCAGCAAATTTGTAATAAGTGATAGACTTGGTCTCTTTCACAATTTTGTGGGGGTCGTCAGCGAGAAAAAGTTTAGTGCTGAAATCATCTGCGAAGTTTGCTGCAAGTCTCCAAGTCCTCTCATTCACAAATGAGAGGACGACATAAAGTATGAGTATTCGCGTGTCGTTGGCTACACTTCTTATTCATTACCACACCTTTGATAGGTAGGTGGTTCTTACCCCCATAGTGAACATTTCCGGACAGTAAGTGATATTTGTACCAAGTTTGGTTGAAATCGGTCCAGTGGTTTAGGAGGAGATGTGGAAGCATATATATAGAAAATGGTTTGTAGGGATTACGAGAGCATCGTCAATTGACATTTATACTTTGTCCAGAACGAAGCGCCGCCAGCAGCAGTGATTAGCTGGGAAGAAGAAGAAGGCTACCATTAAGTGTTTTGCCTTTCCATCCCTAATCGTTATTGTTATGTATGTGTACTTTGGGTTTTGCTGTTATTATTACAAAGGTGCACACACACAGATGGTCCTACCTGAACCACAGCAGCAGCAGCAGTCTTATCCCAAACGATGTCTTCCCGACTTCTCGGATCTGGTGTGGTTCGACTGTGCCGTAGCAAAGCCACAGCAGCTACCGGAACACGACTCTCTTCTAAATGCTAACAGGAGACTGCTATTCACCAGTACATGCTATCTGACTGCAAGTGGATCTAAACGTGCGGATGTAGGCCTAGCACCCCATAGTGACGTCGACACAATATGTGATCAAAAGTATCCGGACACCTGGATGAAAATGACTTACAAGTTCGTGGCGCCCTCCATCGGTAATGCTGGAATTCAATATGGTCTTGGCCCACCCTTAGCCTTGATGACAATTTCCAACCTCGCAGGCACACGTTCTGTCAGGTGCTGGAAGGTTTCTCGGCCAATGGCAACCAATTCTCCACGGAGTGCTGCACTGACGAGAGGTATCGATGTCGGTCGGTGAAGCCTGGCACGAAGTCGGCGTTCCAAAACATCCCAAAGGTCTTCTAAAGGATTCAGGTCAGGACTCTGTGCAGGCCAGTCCATTGCAAGGATGTTATTGTCGTGTAACGACTCCGCCACAGGCCGTGCATTATGAACAGGTGCTCAATCGTGTTGAAATCGCCATCCTCGAATTGCTCATCGACAGTGGGAAGCAAGAAGGCGCTTAAAACATCAATGTAGGCCTGTGTTGTGATAGTGCCATGCAAAACAGTAAGGGGTGCAAGCCCCCTCCATGAAAAACACTAGCCGGCCGGTGTGGCCGTGCGTTTCTAGGCGCTTCAGTCTGGAACCGCGTGACCGCTGCGGTCGCAGATTCGAATCCTGCCTGGGGCATGGATGTGTGTGATGTCCTTAGGTTAGTTAGGTTTAAGTAGTTCTAAGTTCTAGGGGACTGATGACCACAGATGTTAAGTCCCATAGTGCTCAGAACCATTTGAACCATTTTAGAAAAACACTACCTCACCATAACACCACCGCCTCCAAATTTTACTGTTGGCACTACAAACGCTGTCAGATGACGTTCACCGGGGATTCGCCACACCCACACCCTGCCATCGGATCGCCACATTGTGTACCGTGATTCATCACTCCACACAACCTTTTCCACTGTTCAATCGTCCAATGTTTACTCTCCTTACACCAAGCGGGACGTCGTTTGGCATTTACTGGCGTGATGTGTGGCTTATGAGCAACTGCTTGAGCATGAAATACAACTTTTCTCACCTCCGAACTTACTTTTCTTTTAGTTGCAGTGGATCCTGCTGCAGTTTGGAATTCCTGTGTGATCGTGTGGATAGATGTCTGCCTCTTCAATTGTTGGCGGTCTCTGTCAGTCAACAGACGAGGTCGGCCTGTACGCTTTTGTGCTGTAAGTGCACCTTCGCATTTCCACTTCACTACCGTATCGGGAACAATGGACCTAGGGATGCTTAGGAGTGTGGAAATTTCGCATACAGACGTGTGACACAAGTGACACCCAATCACCTGACCATGTTTCGTGATGTTCCGTGATTCTGCGGAGCGCACCATTCTGCATTCTCACGATGTCTAATGACTACTGAGGTCGCTGATATGTAGTACCTGGTAGTAGGTGACAGCACAATGTACCCAATATGAAAAACGTTTGTTTTCGGAGGTGTCCTGATACTTTTGACCGCATAATGTAAGAAAAGGTTCAACGTCTTGGTACTAGAGTGCGAATGGGATTATCTGTAGTACAACAGAGTTCATGGAAGGAAAGATGACCATTGCTGCTAATATTAGCATGTTGAAGAGTGAGGAAAGTTATCGATGTGTATGGAGAGGCAGTGTATTCTATCTCATCTTGTCTGATTTTAATTTTGTGTATTACGTTACGTTGCGTCTTACGGGGATAAATAATAAAAAAATTTTAGATGAATATCGTTGAGAGAATTTCCAACGACGTAGTAAAAAAGTTTGATTTTAAATCATACTCTGTAATTTGCCTACGGAGAGACGCAAACTAACTTGAAGTTAATCATACGGTGGGATTTTCTATCAGTGCGAATTATACAGAATTTATTATTTGCATCCTCTGGTCTGACTTCGTAAAGAACTGGTAAATTGATTTGTATCTGTTCACCGTTCTTTGCTATATTATATCACTTGATTTTGGTTATTAAAACTTTTGCTAACAGTAAACACGTTATATGTTATATCGCTACCCTTGAAAAATATGAAGTGGATTTCTATGGCACGATAATATATTTTTGTCAACCTGCTCTTGGAACATGAACACAAAAGGTAATTGTTTGAATTTGTTATAGTCAGTTCAGACCTAAATCACAAGTAGCTTTACCAAAATTAATTATTTGCTTTTTTGCTGAAAGAGAAATGGATTAAATTTATTTCCTGTATTACTGTACGCGGGCTGCTAAAATATTTAATTTCTCTACTCATAGTGGCGGCAGCTTCCTCCAACTGTCGTTCTGCTCCTTGTCAAAAAAAGCTGAATGTGCTGAAAAAGTAGGTGGTATGGATGAGCAAACTACCTACAAAATTAATAGCACTCTTTGTCATATGATTATATTCTAAAACATTAGTTTCTTACAATACACACCTTTTTACAGAATCTTGCTCCTAAACGTTTCAACGGACAAAATACGATTACTATAGGTAAAGATATAGCGCGACGTTCATCTGCACTCGCCGGGAAGTCAAGGAGAACAGAGAAATTGTTGCCCTTAATTCGATAATATAGATAAAACGCAATGAATTTGTATCATCTTAGCTTCAGCGACCAATTAATTGTCTATGGCAGTTTCTTTCTCTACCGGTCGCTGCGATTACTTGTACATCTTTGCCTTCACGTTTCACAAATAAATAAAAAATGTAAATGATGTTCAATACAATTTGTCATGATTTCACATATTGTTTCTTTAGGAGACGTTATAAGTGCCTGAATTACAATCTGAAATTGTAGTCACATATAGAGGTTACCATTAAACCATCGCTACTTGAGAGGTTCCCTACGATAAACAAGTGGTCATAGGACAATGAAACTTTGTGAAAACATTTGTAAGGATGTGCAGAATAGAAATAACGAATAAATCAACGAAAAAAACACAGCTTAATTTCCACATGAGGAAGTTCAAACCTGGTTACGCAATTTGAAACAATCGATCAATGACTCGACCAATTCCACCATAAATTGTTGAAGAAGTTACTGTGGTGTCATCGCAAAGCACCACACTGGCTAGGTTGTAGGCTTCAAATCGGATGCGGTCCGTCAGTACACATCGGACGCGCGAGTCGCCACTGTCGATGCTAACAGACCGAGCGCCGCCACTTGGCTGGTCTTACGAGACAACCCAGCGCACTGGCCAGTTCTCTAAATGGCTCTGAGCACTATGGGACTCAACATCTGAGGTCATAAGTCCCCCTAGAACTTAGAACTACTTAAAGCTAACTAACCTAAGGACATCACACACACCCATGCCCGAGGCAGGATTCGAACCTGCGACCGTAGCAGTCCCGCGGTTCCGGACTGCAGCGCCAGAACCGCTAGACCACCGCGGCCGGCTGGCCAGTTCTACAGCCGACTTTAATAGTAATGGTTCACTCGTTATAGCTTCAGAGATCTCATTTGCAGATACGCTAGTTAGCATAGCCTTCAGCTAAGTCAGTAGCTACGACCTAGCCAGGCGCCACATACAGTTTATGCATTGACAACTTAACTATATATGTGAAGCAATCAGAACTGTAAAGAAGTATTCGCAGTTCAGTACTTCAGTCAGTACTTGTAAATATTATTGTACAAAGTCAAGATCGACGTTCACCGCTGATGCTGAATTAAAGCTAAGTATTTAATTGTATTCCTGTCTACTACTTTCTAATCACCTAAGACAGGGGCGGGCAGACGTTGCACGCGGCTCATGAGCACACAGCGCTGCACGTGTGCTGCTCGCGTGCAATCGTCGAACGGGGCAGTGCCGACAGCCTGCAGGTTGCGGCAGTGTAGTACCAGGCTAAGCTGCGGACGTTGAAGCGAAGCGACCACTACGTAGTGAACGTTGTATTTCAATAACCGGCAAATGCAGAGTGAATCAAGGAAACGGAGTCGTGGAGATTTGCTATCTTTTAAAAAGGAATGGGAGAATCATTTGTTCTCTGTGGAAAAACGTGAAAATTGGAAATGTATAATATGTGACAGTATACTCGCTGGTGAGCGGAACTTTAATATTGTACGCCATTATAATAAATTTCAGTATGTTGCCGTTCTTAGTGCAATAAAAGAGGAATTTCTCAAGCGATTTGGGGATATATCTTACTTATCCCAAGGTTTTGAATAGTTCTCGAGAGTATCTGGTTTTCGTAGATGATATTCATCTCAGTTTGCAAATGGAATTAATAGATCTACAGTGTAATTCTCGTCTGAGAGACAAGTACCTTTTGGCAAGACGTGTAATAGATCTTGACTTTCCACAGCAAGAGTTTCCTCGTCTCCATCGTGAAGCCATGAAGATAGTCAATGTTGGGCTCGACATACTTTTGTGAGAGATTTTTTTCTGTTATGAAAATTAATAAGTCTCGGTTAAGAGCAAACATCAGTAATGAAAATCTACGTAACTGTTTGCGTTTGTCTGTATGTAGAAATTTTGTTCCAGACATTAAACGTATTGTAAACTCCACCTGTGATAATTAAACAGAACGTATCGTAGGTGATAGGTATTCTTTCAAACCATGATTACTTTCAAACACTCCTACTAACCTTATTCCTTCATTTAATAAAGCAGGCCAGGAAACAAAACGCATTACAGGGGAAGAAGCGGAGAGACGGTATGGTGGGGAGGGGTGAGAAGCTGGTGGCCAGCTTGCCCCTGTGTGCACGCAGAACACCTGTTAACGCACACGTGCATGTGCACCGCACACGTGCAGAATTCCCGCCCGCCCCTGACCTAAGATGTTCCAGGTACATCCTGTCGAGTATAGTTCACTGATCCTCACGTCAGCCTACGTGATCAGTGCTTGCAATTAATGGCCACACCTTGTGATCAGACTAAGAGTCAAATTGCGTGATCAGCCGGGTCACGCTTTTTCCATGAGGCCCATAGTTCCGCCTCATATAACAGTTACTGAGAATGATGGACGCAATGTACGAGTGGTGTACGAGTTGTGTCACGACAAATGGCCGCTCAGTGGTCCACCGTTCGAAAACTCCATAGAGCTGTGAAATGGTATCCACAAAAATTTTACATTATTCATCCACTACTGCCACGTGACCCAGACATTCGAGTAGACTTTGCTATTATGTTTCCTGAAATTGTTGAAGTTGGTGACATTGGCCTTGGAACAATTTGTGGAGTCATGAATCACACTTTACGCTCACTAGGGCAGTGAATAGTCACGACTGCGGCGTTGGGGATCGTCACAGCCAATGTACGTTCAGGTAGGTCCCCTGCATAGCGAACGTGTCGCTGTGGGGGGTGGCTTCACGGCACAGTTCATTATTGGTCGTGTTTTCTCTGAGGAACTCGAAACATGCAGCGTGAACGGCACAAGTTACTGAAATCTGCTTCAAGAAAATGTGACCCCTGTTCTACGGGAGAGGTTTGCTTTGGACTCAGCTGTTTCGATGCACTATGGACCTCCACCTCAAACTGCCTGTGGAATCACTCGACCACTCCGTAACACATTTGGAGAAAACCGAATCACTGGCCGGTCGATCCCAACTGCTTAACCACCAAGATTAACAGATTTGAATCCTCTTATGTGGAAATTAAAGTGTGTTTCCCTCGATGGTTTATTGCTTATTTCTCTTCCGCATGTCCTTACAAATGTTTCCATGAAGTTTCGTTGTCCTGAAATTACTAGTTTTAGATGGGGCCTCCCTCAAGTAATGAAAACTTAGTTGTAACCACGCTCTAAGTTAAACATTCAAGTGTGGTGAATTTAAAGAACCTGTACAACAATTCACTGACTGCAGCAGACAGACTGTCGGTGTCCCTATATTAGAGCTGCATACTGTGACTTTATTAAGTAATTACTTGTGCCTACGGTGAGTATAAATATGTTAGAACAGTGTATAAATGTCTATATTCATCCAATACCAAAACATGCATCCGACAAATCCTACAAACCCAAAATCAGTGGAGGTTTTTTTTTTTCTTTATTGTAATTTTAAGCACCTCATACAAGGCGGGCTGGCAGCAATATATTACGCCGCTCTTCAGCCTTGAGTGTTACAATAACAGAACATATAGGTACACAGATAATACAATAAAAACGGAGGGCAAAAAATTTAAATACGAAAAACAATAAACATGAAGCCGTTCACGCTAGACGAGAAAAAACACTAACACTTGTGGACACAGCGCACATAACATGGATGACTGCGACGGCACACGTGAACAGTGGTGGCGTGACGGCGAAAAGACACTAAACACAAAAAGAAGGCACACACACGAGACACTGATGGCGATGATCTCCGGTGCGCGAATGTTCACTGAGCGTGTGCGAGTCCGGGGACCTGCCAAGAGAGGAGGAGGAGGAAGTGGAGTGGGCGAGGGAGAGGGGAGAGCAGAGATGCCATGGGCAGGGGAGAGAGGGGGAGGGAGGAAGGGGAAGGGGAAGCCCGGAGGAAGAGGGGCGGAGGAAACGGGATGGGGGAAAAAGGAAAGAGAAGGGAGGGAGGGTGCCTAAAGGAAAGGTCACAGGAAGTGGGGAGGAGGATCAAAGTTGATACGAGGGGTAGATGGAGGGGAGGAGGACATCATCAGGGAGGGGGAGCTGGCGGGAGTCACCTTGGGAGAGGGTAAGGAGGGTGGAGAGATGCAGACCGGGTGGGACGTGGGAATACAGGCGCGGCAGCGGGCGGGGGTGGGAGAGGATGGGTGAGACAAGCGGATGAGGAGGATCAAGTTTGCGGGAGGTGTACAGGATTCGTATCCTTTCAAGGAAAAGGAGGAGGTAGGGGAAGGGGATGAGATCGTACAGATGCGGGGAGACAGATGCGATAGGCGAGGCGGCGAGCATGGCGTTCAAGGATTTGTAGGGATTTATAAAAGGTAGGGGGAGCGGAGATCCAGGCTGGATGGGCGTAACAAAGGATAGGGCGGATGAGGGATTTATAGGTGTGGAGGATGGTGGAGGGGTCCAGACCCCACGTACGGCCGGAAAGGAGCTTGAGCAGACGGAGTCGGGAGCGTGCCTCGGCTTGGATTGTCCGACGATGGGGAGTCCAGGAGAGGCGGCGGTCGAGGGTGACGCCAAGGTACTTAAAGGTGGGAGTGAGGGCGATAGGACGGCCATAGACGGTGAGATAGAAATCAAGGAGGAAGGAAGGGGTGGTTTTGCCTACAATGATCGCCTGGGTTTTTGTCAGTGGAGGCTGAATTTACACAATAAATGTCTATACATGTAATTGCAGCTATAAGTCCGAATACAATTCAGGACAAGTTAAAGACATATAGGAAAGAATTATTTGGTCAGTACTGTAAAACTGAGTGATCGTGTGTACAGGGTGGTCAATTGATCGTGACCGGACCAAATATCTCACGAAATAAGCGTGAAACGAAAAAACTACAAAGAACGAAACTTGTCTAGCTTGGCGGGGGAAACCAGACGGCGCTATGGTTGGCCCGCTAGATGGCGCTGCCATAGGTCAAACGGATATCAACTGCGTCTTTTAAGATAGGAACCCCCATTTTTTATTACATGTACATGTAGTACGTAAAGAGATATGAATGTTTCAGTTGGACCACTGTTTCGCTTCGTGATACATGGTGCTGTAATTGTCACAAATATATGGCTCATAATTTTATACGAACAGTTGGTAGTACGTTAGAACATTTTAATTTGGTTGTCCCGATGTATTACATGTAGCTTTGTGAACTTATCATTTCTGAGAAAGCATGCTGTTACAGCGTGATTACCTGTAAATACCACATTAATGCAATAAATGCTCAAAATGATGTCCGTCAACCTCAATGCATTTGGAAATACGTGTAATGACATTCCTCTCAACACCGAGTAGTTTGCCTTCCGTAATGTTCGCACATGCATTGACAATGCGCTGACACATGTTGTCAGGCGTTGTCGATGGGTCACGACAGCAAATATCCTCCAACTTTCCCCACTAAAGAAATCCGGGGACGTCAGATCCGGTGAACCTTCCGGCCATGGTATGGTGCTTCGACGACCAATCCACCTGTCATGAAATATGCTATTCAATACCGCTTCAACTACACTCGAGCTATGTGCCGGACATCCATCATGTTGCAAGTACATCGCCATTCTGTCATGCAGTGAAACATCTTGTAGTAACATCGGTAGATCATTACGTAGGAAATCAGCATACATTGCACCATTTACATTGCCATCGATAGAATGGGGTCCAATTATCCTTCCATCCATAATGCCGCACCATACATTAACCCGCCAAGGTCGCTGATGTTCCACTTGTCGCAGCCATCGTGGATTTTCCGTTGCCCAATAGTGCATATTATGGCGGTTTACGTTACTGCTGTTGGTGAATGACGCTTCGTCGCTAAATAGAACGCGTGCAATAAATCTGTCATCGTCCCGTAATTTCTCTTGTGCCCAGTGGCAGAACTGTAGACGACGATCAAAGTCATCGGCATGCAATTTCTGGTGCATAGAAATATGGTACGGGTGCCATCGATGTTTTTAGCATTCTCAACACCGACGTTTTTGAGATTCACGATTCTGGCGCAATTTATCTGCTACTGATGTGTGGATTAGCCTCGACAGCAGCTAAAACACCTACTTGGGCATGATCATTTGTCGCAGGTCGTGGTTGACGTTTAATATGTGGCTGAACACTTCCTGTTTCCTCAAATAACGTAACTATCCGGCGAACGGTCTAGACACTTGGATGGTCGTCCAGGATACCGAGCAGCATACATAGCACACGCCCGTTGGGCATTTTGATCACAGTAGTCATACATCAGCACGATATCGACCTTTTCCGCAATTGGTAAACGGTCTATTTTAACACGGGTAATGTATCACGAAGCAAATACCGTCCGCACTGGCGGAATGTTACGTGATACCACGTAATTATACGTTTGTGACTATTGCAGCGCCACCTACCACAAACCGAATAAAATCGTCCACCTAAAACATTCATATTTATTTACGTACTACACGAATATGTAATAAGAAATGGTGATTCCTATTAAAAAAAACACATTTGATATCCGTTTGACCTACGGTAGCGCCATCTAGCGGGCCAACCATAGCGCCATCTGGTTTTCCCATTCAAGCTAGACGAGTTTCGTTCTTTGTAGTTTTTTCGTTTGACGCTTATTCCGTGAGATATTTGGCCCGGCCACTAACAATGGACCACCCTCTATATGTGTGTATGCTGGTTGCTCGGAAATTTCCGTGACGAACTTCTAAGACTGGTAGAGGGGAGTGAGTAGATAATATTTTGAATTGGAACCCGTGGCCGGAAACGAATCATTACCGTGCTACAACCATTTGAAAACGTGTTGGCAACGCCACCACTTTTACAAGTAACTGATTAGACGTGACCCAGTAAATGTTTTGTTTTACAGTTCCACTTGTTAACAGCCAAAGAAGTTGTTCGTCCACTTGTAGGCGGAATCTCTTCAATGCGTCGCAGTACAGTCTCTTCCAGTTCGGGAACGCGACGTCTCTTGTGAGCATCATATTCACGCCTGCTACTTGTGGCGAAAAGGGGAAGCGATGGAGTCGGAAGTTGTGGAGAATGATCATGATAAAGGCGATGAGCAGCTCTTCCATTACCTTGAGTTTCACCATTCAGAAGTATCATGCCGATGTATCCCGCAAACGTGTACTCAACAATGTTTCTCTAACACTAACAGACACGTGAATGACGCTCAAACCAGGTCAGAGAGGTTGGACAGACGACAATTGACATCAGCCGATCCGACGTAACCACCCCCTACCAGGACTACCCTGTTGCATACCTACCTAGTCCAAACATGTTTTCAAACGGTTCAGTGTTTCCGGACATGGGTTTCTTTTCAAAATATTATGTACTTACTTCACTCTACAATTTCTAGAAGTTTTTAGCAGGAATTTCTGAACATCCTGTAAAACGTTCTACAAAAAATAAATAAATAAATTTGCTCTTATTTATTTTCTCCTCATAATAATTTTAACGGTGGAACTATCTGGGACATTTATAAATCTTAACAATGATATAAAAAAATAACTTACGGTACTTTGTTATTAACAACACATTCCTCAAAGTTATTTACAAAATTTTTTCTAATAATTATTCTAGTTTTTCAAAAGTGGTTGCTTATATGCCAAGATACATCACGCTAACATAATTCAGTTTTTTCATACATGACTAGCAGCATATGACTGCTTGTATGAAGAGGTACATCATACCAAAACTAAGAGACGAGGAGGAGTATGATTTTATGCACAACATTTACACAACAGTAGCTCATTGCTGTAATGCATCGCACTGATGTTACTACTGTGAAATTTATATACAGTATTTAAATTTTATGGGGACTAGCAGCCGCAGGTGAAGATGGAAAGAACCACTCGTTCACACACATATATACAAGCACACCTAGTGTGCAACAAACATGTAAGTAAAACACATAATGATAAGCAGGCACACAAACACACACACACACACACAAACAAACAATCACTCAAGCGAATAGTGTAAGAATGGGATAGTCCCAATCCTATCCGCACAGCTGAAGAATTTGTCGTCATGGCATGGCAGATCGACTTTCAGTTGCAGTGCACTATGAACCGCAAGGCTTTGCGACCGACAGGCTACTTGGGCCGGAGATGGTTCAGCAGGGTGCAGACTCTCCGTATAGTCTTCGACCATAATAGCCTGTGGCGCTGCATGAAGCATATCCTCGGTCCATGTTTTGGTGTCGCCTGCATCTCTACTGTAGGCATAAGATTTGGTGACAAGGACATCCGCAATTTAGCTTCATACTAGAAGCAGATAATTAACCGCTTCAGTTGTTAAAGTTTTTATTGGTTTGATCACGACTGGTCTCAGGCGATTGTAAGCCCATATTCAGATGTTCAGGAACCGTGAGGCACGTAGCCACGGCACACTGAACACCAGGCTGTGGCCAGGTGACAAACGACTCGTGAAACTGGGATACATTTTGGACCTGAGTCTCACAACGCCCACAATCGGTGAGCCATTCGCCTCTTCTCTCGACAGGCCTATAACCTTCTTGTTTTGTGGTATTATTCCAAAAGGATTATTGGCTGCGTATCCGAACGAGTCTAATGTTTCGCGATAGTACATAATTACTTCCTATGAATCAAAGACTTTCATAAAGTAGCTGAAACCGTCTGTACCCATATAAAGTAAATTGGAGTCAGCGAAATTTTACTTTGGAAAATCGTAGTAGCATTGACAGTTTGGGAGCTTGCGGAGGTCCAGAATACACATACCAATATAGAGAGGTTTTGTGAACTCCACTGAAAAGTACAGTGACTAGACCTTCATAAGAAATTTGTGGCTCACTTAGAATTTGGCCCGGCGATGTAATCTCTTGCGCCATAACGCCCATCCCATCAGTAAACTAAATGAATTTTGCGAAGGGTGCAAGCTTCCGTCTTTCAGTTGCAATCAAGACTTTTATAAAATGGCAGAGGTAATGTTAATCAGAACACTGGGAGAAGTTGTGGTCTAAATAACAACTGAATTATTCATTATTAACGTCACATTACAAAAGATGGCTAAAGAAACGGCACACAAACATTTTTTTATTTGATAAATGCGGTCAGTGATATGCGGTCTATGCTGAACGAAGTGATCAGCTGGGGATCACCACATGACATTAATCAGAACTAATCGCTTTACCTGACTTCATACATGTGAATCCGTGGTATGGCCCAAAAGCTACTCTACTATCAAGCACCTACTATGCCATAAAGAAAAATATGGTTCCAAAGAGCAGGGTGTTGAGAAGCATATATTGGAGCTCTACACCATTGCAGCGAATACTTTACCCTTCGGCTGGTCAGGGCGGCACAATACGATGCGCTCGGCGACGTCATGGACGGCAGCAATCAGTTATTAATGGCGTGCGCCCGAAAGCATGCAAATACGCGGTCTCGCATACGGCTAATTCGGAACGCAGGTACTTCCCTATGAGCCTCTGAAACCCCAGTGGATTCCAGTGTGCAGGTGGACCCCTTTGCTGGTCTGTCAAGCCAATTTTACTCTGTGACACGACTATGCGTGACGGAATATGTCAAATGTTTAGATGGCCGACTCAAAACAAATAAGTACACCCACGCATCACTCGTTGTGTGCAGTAGCTCTGACGGTTTAGACAGTGACTGGCACAGACTCAAAGTGGCGCAATATCAAAGGACACAAGTCTCACAGTTTAGATAAAGACCTGCCATTCTTTACTAGCGAAGCGCCAGTACAAGAGTGAATTCTCTTTCTCTTCGCTTTCCTCGACAGCTCGGTAGCAAAGTACATTTACATCTTAGACTACTCCCACTTTAGCACAAGCCAGTCACGAACTGGAGCGTGGCATTCCAAACTGGGAGACCGCCTCCTGCTCTGCATACACATACTTGACCAACCAGTGACTTTAAGATTAATTGGGAGAGAAGGAAAAAAGAGTCAGCTTCGCGGCCTCTTTCCCACTCGTTCGCGCCATGTCTTTGCTAAAAGAATGACCTGGATGGAACCACAGCCCTCCATATAAAGATCGTTGTCTCCTCTGTGGCGTCCATTTCCAATTTTCCAAAGAACAGCCATAAACTCGCTAAAAGCCTCATACCTTCACAAGTATGTTTTGTAGCAGAGTCTGGACGCCTGGGCGTCACTAACCTGTCCCACGGAAATTCGCCGAAACTGACAGCCATCTCATCGGCTTCCTACCTAACAAGGGTCCATCCTCTGTTTTAGTGCCGGTCATCAATGCCCTGCAAATAGCTCCAGCGACTCCTCGGCGCTAGTCAGCCTACGTGGGCACAGCTAACGACTGACTGGCGCCACCCAACGTGTCTGCACAATGAGACCGGCGGACTTGGCAGTCCGCAAACGTTTTCACCCAGGTTCCACAGAAAAAACTCTCTCCTTGGCCCTCAGCTGCCGTACGATTTTACTGCAGTCAATTAACTCAGCACCCTCTTCCTTTGAACGCAAGCAAAGCTTACTGATTCCTTCACTAGAGCACATAAGTAAGAGTGTTAACTACTACCAACCATTTCATCATATGAATGAAGTCATATTGTATCCAGTACAGCAACCAAGTAATAAAAATCATCTTCGCTAAGAACATTAGTCAGCGTGTCACCATATCAGAAGAGAGAGTGCCCTGCAGTCTCTCAAGGGTTCTAACATTTACTCCTCATGCTTTTGCCGAAACCTGAATTATTCATTATTTTATAAAAATCGTTTCAAAATCACACATTGCAAGAGCCCTGTTTTCGGTATTAACATCAGTGTACTTCTTCAACCAGGGATGCTGTGGGTGATTCCAATAAGTTGCATTGCCAAAATTGAGACATTATTGTAGGTTTCTGTAGTGTAGCTTGTTCCCCAGCACTGTCATCAGCTTGGAGATGGAATCATTTTGCGGGACTGGGCACTCCAGAAACAGCTGAAAGTCTCTGTGCTCGTCGTGTAAATTGGCAGGATATGACAGCTCTGCCTCCATGACATATTCTACGTCCGAATTAGCAGCCACGTCTTGGATCTCATCTTTCAGTGTGGTGATTCCATCTCTGTACAGCCATCAAATGGCAGAGATTGTTGGATGGCATGCCTGTGGAGGTTGTTTACCTCCAAGTAAAGGATGTAATTCAAATCGTCAGATGGCCTGCACTTCTCCTGTCTGTGGACGCACTGGCAAAATCTCCCAACAGTCCAACAACTGAAAAGGCAATAGTTCGATGTCTCGTCCCACAAAAACTCTAATGCAGTCTAATAGAAGGCAGGATCTAGGGCTTTTGTGTCCAGTCATGCACTCCGGAATTTCTCTAAAGCGTCTGTGATCAACCACGCTTCCGTCTACATGTCTAATTTAGCAAATCCCTCTAAATCACAGGTGTAGAAATCTTGTCAAATATTCACCGTACGCCAATACTCAACGTCTGTTACGGCAGCGCCTGTGCGTTTGCTGGCGAATGCATTTGTATCGGGCAATGTGGTTTCACGAGTAAAGGGTATTCATTTGAGAAAACATCTTCTTCGTCATCATCTGAAACTTCGCATCGGCGGGAAACGTGGCACTGGTGATATGCATATCCTGCCGACACACTGTCACAGCATGTTTCTGAAGTGGTCCATCCATGGATCGTAATAAAGCCAGGCCGTGCAGCAATATTCTTGACGTGATTCACTTGGAAAATGAAATGAATTTTTCTACATGTCAGGTATGACACTGGCTTTATCATTATTGGAATGAAAATCACAAGTGTTAAACAAGAAAGTGAGCATCATACTTCATAAATTATGTGTCGTGGCCATTGGTGGGTCAAGCAACATGTATTATGAGCCACACCGTGAAACCTCCCAGTCTCCACGTGGAGTTTCCACTTTTCTGTCCAACGTCAGCCCACTAATATAAAATCCAAATGCTTGCTGGTGTAACGCATCACTCTCCTGCAAGCTGGTCATTGGAATGGTTCTGCCACAAAAAAGCGTCAACACTCAATGCAAATGCTTTGAGCTCCTAAAGCAATCATCTCATAGCATTATCTCTAATGTATGATTGTAATTTGTTGGGACTGGAATCATATTAGCATACAATTTGATACGTTGCCACATTTGCTACATGTTGTTCTGTGAAAGTAGTGTGAGAGGCCATGAGATCACCCTCACTACGCTCCAAGGGAACCAGCCAGTACCCGTAGTCGTCAGTCAGGGACAGTGTTCTTAAACTTTAAGAACTTATTAACCTCAGTGCACACTTCCAAATATAATGCTTCCTGGTTTGAGCAGTCAATCAGATGTCTTTCTAAATGCTCACTTATAGTGAAAGAGTTGAGGCATCTGCAGCAAAAATGCCTTGCCCCATTATGTTTCGAGGAAAATAGGCAGGAAACATTCTTATCCAGATTTAGTGATGCTTCTCATCTTCGGACACCAGCAGTAAATATATGACTTTGGGAGCTGATCGGCAACTTTGTAAAAGTGGAGGGGTCCAACTAGTATATTCTGCTTTATTGGCTTGCTTTTATTTGTCATCTACACCCAGACCGTAAACATGAACCGAATTTTCAGGGTTCTGCCTGTCGGAATTTGGTAAGTCTGAGACTCTGACAGGGAATGAGATGTCTTCGAAGTTCTAATGCTCACAGATGTTATTTACCTTACGTGCACCCATATGACATGCATTTTTCGAGTAATTCCAGTTACAAGCCAGAAGCGGCCTTCCGAAGCAATATTTATCCCCGGTTTTGGTATTCCAGATATTAATGCACGCTTTTTTGGCGGTGTTATCTTCTGCAAGAGGGATGAAACTGGACCCCACAGTAACTGGACTAAAAACATGTGAGTACACATCAAGGCGGAATACGTGGCTCAACGTCTTATCAAACCCTCTTTCCTTCATATTGGGAAAACGGCTCAGTATGACCATCTCGGTGCAAGTTCTATGATACTCAGCAGTTGCCTCACGCTGCGATATCACGCTATCCGTCCTCCAAATATCCACAATGAATTTCTCTTCAGCATTACTGCCCTCTGTTTGTATGTGTGTGTGTGTGTGTGTGTGTGTGTGTTTGTGGAGATGGGGAGGGGGAGGGGGAGAAGTGCTTCACCTCACAGCACACCATTGCTTTGCAGCTGATGAAAGGGTACTGCTGGACCTGGTTGACAAAAGGGAGCTCTCTTTCGTATATTCGTCGGCAAGTGCAAAGGAAGGTATCCTAGATCACAGTACCCTGCACTGGTATTACCAATGCGGGACTGGCAAGCTCCTATTCCCCGAAAGCTCCAGCAACCACAGAGTAGTCTAATGTGGCTGCATGATTTATTTGGTGTCCGTTAAGAAGACAGGCTATGAGGCTGCTGCTGCTACGCTGCGGCGATAACCAGACCGGCCCGGACAAGGTGGTGATGACCCACGGGAATGCACACCTGAAAGATAATGCCATTGGTACTCTAACACCGAAAATGCAGGATGCATGGCACCTGCTACCGATATACACTCCTGGAAATTGAAATAAGAACACCGTGAATTCATTGTCCCAGGAAGGGGAAACTTTATTGACACATTCCTGGGGTCAGATACATCACATGATCACACTGACAGAACCACAGGCACATAGACACAGGCAACAGAGCATGCACAATGTCGGCACTAGTACAGTGTATATCCACCTTTCGCAGCAATGCAGGCTGCTATTCTCCCATGGAGACGATCGTAGAGATGCTGGATGTAGTCCTGTGGAACGGCTTGCCATGCCATTTCCACCTGGCGCCTCAGTTGGACCAGCGTTCGTGCTGGACGTGCAGACCGCGTGAGACGACGCTTCATCCAGTCCCAAACATGCTCAATGGGGGACAGATCCGGAGATCTTGCTGGCCAGGGTAGTTGACTTACACCTTCTAGAGCACGTTGGGTGGCACGGGACACATGCGGACGTGCATTGTCCTGTTGGAACAGCAAGTTCCCTTGTCGGTCTAGGAATGGTAGAACGATGGGTTCGATGACGGTTTGGATGTACCGTGCACTATTCAGTGTCCCCTCGACGATCACCAGTGGTGTACGGCCAGTGTAGGAGATCGCTCCCCACACCATGATGCCGGGTGTTGGCCCTGTGTGCCTCGGCCGTATGCAGTCCTGATTGTGGCGCTCACCTGCACGGTGCCAAACACGCATACGACCATCATTGGCACCAAGGCAGAAGCGACTCTCATCGCTGAAGACGACACGTCTCCATTCGTCCCTCCATTCACGCCTGTCGCGACACCACTGGAGGCGGGCTGCACGATGTTGGGGCGTGAGCGGAAGACGGCCTAACGGTGTGCGGGACCGTAGCCCAGCTTCATGGAGACGGTTGCGAATGGTCCTCGCCGATACCCCAGGAGCAACAGTGTCCCTAATTTGCTGGGAAGTGGCGGTGCGGTCCCCTACGGCACTGCGTAGCAACCTACGGTCATGGCGTGCATCTGTGCGTCGCTGCGGTCCGGTCCCAGGTCGACGGGCACGTGCACCTTCCACCGACCACTGGCGACAACATCGATGTACTGTGGAGACCTCACGCCTCACGTGTTGAGCAATTCGGCGGTACGTCCACCCGGCCTCCCGCATGCCCACTATACGCACTCGCTCAAAGTCCGTCAACTGCACATACGGTTCACGTCCACGCTGTCGCGGCATGCTACCAGTGTTAAAGACTGTTATGGAGCTCCGTACGCCACGGCAAACTGGCTGACACTGACGGCGGCGGTGCACAAATGCTGCGCAGCTAGCGCCATTCGACGGCCAACAGCGCGGTTCCTGGTGTGTCCGCTGTGCCGTGCGTGTGATCATTGCTTGTACAGCCCTCTCGCAGTGTCCGGAGCAAGTATGGTGGGTCTGACACACCGGTGTCAATGTGTTCTTTTTTCCATTTCCAGGAGTGTATAACTTTTTTTTAATTGTATGTAAATATTTGTAATTTAAAAGCTTTCTTTTGATAAGTAAGGACATTGCTCAACTGTATGTGTACATTTAGGTAGAAGTCTGTTGACGTTTCATTGTATTTATCTGCGTTTTACTGTGAAACTTAAAAGCTCTGGGAAAAATCCAAAGGAATTCTTATTTGCATGTTCAGACAATAATATGAAATCCAATTTGCAAAATAAGTAACGGCAAAGTAAAAAGTGCTTGCTTTTTTTCTAAATTTCTTTGATGACGTTATGCTGAGGTCACTGAAAGTCATTATTCACGTAACGAAGTTCTGTACTAAAATACAGTTTAACTGCATTTTTTCAAATCATTACTCGATTGCCATTTTCAAAATTTAATGCTAAACATAACGTAAGAATGACTTCTCAGTTTTCTTTATCACTACATACTCATTTAAAATTAATGAAAAGAAAAAGACGTGACAACCTTTAGTTGCCACGTCAGTGTTTTTTTCTTTCCCATCATCTTGTACAGGATTTTGGATGTAAATTACTCTAGTGGGCTGGCTACCGTTAATAACCTCCTTTTCGTTCATCAGTGTAACTTTTGGATTCATGATCAGTGGTACCCCTTTCTGTCCAGTGTTGTTCGTGAGTGAATGCACAAAATAACTTTCGTTTTCCAAATTATAGCCCTGTTCGGTTTAATTACTTTTATATTTAGTAGACTTTCCATCAGAAGGGTCGGTTGTACACTTTCCTCCTACTTATCGGTATCACTTCTTCGGGAAAGATAGCCTTATACAATTACAAAAAGTCCATTAGGCATACACGCGAACCACGGTATAATTTAATATCGCAAGCAGGATAGGCCGTTTAGTAAGAGGAAGGTTACAGTATCACTACACATATAGGCAATATATATTGTGGCAAACGGATCACAACATAAAAATCGAACCCTCAGCACTAATACACTGCGGCCGTGCGGTTAAAGGCGCTGCAGTCTGGAACCGCAAGACCACTACGGTCGCAGGTTCGAATCCTGCCTCGGGCATGGATATTTGTGATGTCCTTAGGTTAGTTAGGTTTAACTAGTTCTAAGTTCTAGGGGACTAATGACCGCAGCAGTTGAGTCCCATAGTGCTCAGAGCCATTTGAACCATTTTTGAACTAATACACTGCACTTCTGGTCAACAAAAAGCTACATATGACTAACACGAATTAAGACAACATTGTCACTGCGAAGACGCAATGAGAAATCTTAGTGAAAGAAATTCGTGAAACAAGAAACAAAACTAAATTACCCAAACATTTTTTAGAGTTATGTATAGTGTACGAAATAAAGTATTCCACATTTTGAGAGGTGGTAATATGGACCAAAACACGAAAAAAGCCAGTAAACATTGGCTCTAAATTGCACACCTTGAGAGCTATAAACACTTGTTCATCTACCCTAATGTGAAACACATTTCTTCTACCCCAAGCTCTTTGCTAGTACCAACAAACTACAGAACACAGTAAACAACTGATTACACATTCCCATGTTGTAGTACATAGATACAGCATAAAGAAACATTTGTTAGTGTTGCTATTGTGGACTATATTCCTAGTTTTGAGTAAGTCCACAGCTTTTATGTTAATAAGTTTTTGAAATGCTTTTACACTGTAGTTTTAGCTTTGCACTTATCAGCGTAGAGTAAACTTATTATTTCACACAGAAAATGACAGTCATGGTCCGTTAGCGATGACTCACAAGTACGGGTCGAATGTGATAGCAACAGTTTATATTAGACGTTCCACTGTTTGACAGTAATAGAATAATGTGTTCTCATTTGTCTACTAGTTTGTTTGTGATTCCGTATGTCTTCCATAATAGCAGAGAGTTTGCAGTAGAAGAGGCGTGTTTCACATTAGTGAAGGTGAACAAGTGCTCATAGGCTCTGAAGGTATGGATTTTCGAGGCCATGTTCACCGGACTTTTTTTCTTGCTTCTGACCGTACTACCACCTCGCAAAATATGGTATGCTACAAAATGAACAGGGAACCAGAATGACGCATAGCAGGTCGCTATAGACGTTACTTGTCCTCCGTTTGTTGGTCAAGTGTAAGTAATGTTCAGCTCTGATATTAGCTGACGACACTTTGCAGGAAACACTATTGTTAACATTATAAGAGACAAGGCAAGATTTAGAGAGAATTCTTGAGATTGTAAGAAATCACAACTACTATACTCACTGACAACTCCTACCTGGTGTACTAACACTATGTGAAAGATTTTTAAAATAATGAAGTTCAAAAGACAAAGACGAAGTCCCCAGGAGGAGTGAAATAAAGATTGTGGATTTCGTTCTGAAAGGGTAGCAAGGAATTTAAATTTTTTAATTAATTTTTCATCCGAATATTTAACACGAGTTTACGCGTCCCTTTGACCACTGATACAAAAGTACGCAAAATCTTTCCTGGTCAAGAACTGGCATCCAAGATCCTGATTATCACAAGATGTAGATGATGGTTTACGATTCCTTATAAAATGGGCAATAACATAAGAAATCACAGTTGAATATACCGTGTCGAATCTGTCTCAGAAGTTAAAATGGAAGCTTCTTGAAAAGCCTTGATGGAAAAAATCTTGTGAAATTAGATTTTATGTGGAGGTTCTACTTTCAGTTTTCTTCGATTTCAACGACATGAGATCTTGAAGCGAGGCTGTACAGCCAGTAAAAACTGCGATCTGGAAGTTCTCCGTAGTTTGCGTGAATTCGATTAATATGCCTACAATTATTTGTCGCGAGCCAATTCTACCACGATACTCCACTTGATCGAAATTAATTACTTTCATTGTATATTTTTTGCCAAAGACAGCACCATTACGGTGCCTCATACTTCACATTCATCGGGAACAACACCCTGCATCGTCTCCCTATTTCCGTACCCGAAAAGAATTCTGAAAAGATTATACTTCACCAATATTGAAGAGATGGGTACAAAACTGCTGAAGGATCTGACGGAATATGGTTTCTGAAGTACTTCGAATATATCTCACGTGAAGTACTTTTATGATGTCGAGATTAATGTTGTTGTGATCTATAGCCCGAACACTGGTTTGGTACAACTCTCCATGGTACTCTACCTTGTGAGAGGCTCTTCACCCAGAATAAGTACTGTAACCCAGCTCTTTCTGAATGTGCTTATTGCATTCATCTTGTGACCTCTCTCTACGACTTTAACCGTCCACATTTCTCTCCTTTATTAAATTGGTGATCCCTATGTGTCTCAGAATGGGTCCTACCAACAGATCTCTTCTTTTGGTCAAGTTTTACCACAAATTACTTGGCTCCCCAATCTATTCAGTACCTCCTCGTTAGTTACGCGGTCTACCCATCTAATCTCCAGCATTCTTCTGTAGCACCACATTTCGAAAGCTTATCTTCTCTTTTTATCTAAATTGTTTGTGGTCCATGTTTGACTTCCACTCCAGACAAATACCTTCAGTAAAGACTTCCTAACACTTAAATCTATACTAATTTGATGTTAACAAATTTCTGTTCTTCAGAAATGCTTTTCTTGCCATTACTAGTCTATATTTTATATCCGCTCTACTCCGGCCATCATCAGTTATTTTGCTCCCCAAATAGCAAAACTAATCGACCACTTTCAGTGTCTCGTTTCCTAATCTCATTCCCTTAGCATCACTTCATTTAATTCGACAGCATTCCATTATCTTTGTTCGGTAATTTTCACACCTGTCAGCTGCTGCTTTCTGTGGAACTGGAATTACTACATTCTTCTTGAAGTTTGGGGGTGTTTCACCTGTCTCATTCATCTTGGTCACAAGATGTAAGAGTTTTGTCATGACTGCCTCTATCAAGGCTATCAGTAGTTCTGACGGAATATCGTTTACATCCGGGGCCTTTCCGCGACTTAGTCCTTTCAGCGATTTGTCAAATTCTTCTCACAGTATCACATATTCCATAAAATCTTCGCCTAATTCCATTTCCCATTCTACAATTTTGCTTTCAAGTACATCTCCCTTGTATATACCTTCTGTATACTCCTTCCACCTTTCAGCTCTACCTTCTTTGCTTAGGACTAGTTTACCATATGAGCTCTTGATAATCATACACAACTGCTACTCTTTTACCCAATGAGCTTTTTAATTTTCCTATAGGCTGTATCTATCTTTCCCCTAGTGAAATATGCATATAAATGCTTTCATGCGTCCTCTAGCCATTATTGCTTACCAATTTTCCACTTTCTGTCAATCTCATTTTTTTAATGTTTGTATTCCCTTTCGCCTACTTCATACGTTGCATTTTTAAATTTTCTCCTTCCATTAATTAAATTCAATATGTATTGTGTTATCCAAGGATTCCTACTAGACTTCGTCTTTTTACATATTTGATCCTTTGCTGCCTTCACTATTTCATCTCTTAAAGCTACCCATTCGACTTCTACAGTATTCCTTTCCTGTCACTCTGAAGCTCCCAAAAACCTTTGGTTCTTTCAACTTATCCAGGTCTCATCTCCATTATTTCCTACAATCATCGAATTTCTTCAGTTTTAGCCTACAGTTCATAACCAATAAATTGTGCTCAGAGTTCACAATTGTCCCTGGAAATGTCTACAATTTAAAATCTGATTCCTAACTTTCTGTCTAACCATTATATAATCAATCTGAAACCTTCCGGAGTCTCCAGATCTCAACGACGTATACAACCTTCTTTTATAATTCTTCCGGTGTCTCCAGGTCTCTACCATGTATACAATCTTCTTTTATGATTATCAAATCAAGTGTCAGCGATGATTAAATTACGTTCTGTGTGGAATTCTACCAGGCGGCTTCCTCTTTCATTCCTTTCCCCTAGTCGATATTCACCTACTACTTTTCTTTTCTTCCTTTTCCTACTATCGAATTCCAGTCCCCTATTACGATTAAATTTTCGTCTCCTAACTATCTGAATAATTTCTTGTATCTCATTATACATTTATTTAATCTCCTTATCATCTGCGTTCAATGGCTGTTCATACTGAAGAGTAAATAAGAAAAATTCCATATTTCTCTATTTTTTAACAAACCTCGTACATTGTACGTGTAACCGAACTGAAGCTGAGATAAAATGAAATTTTTCATGTATTCGTAGCAGAAAATCTATAGAGAGCTGTTTTCATCTTCATTAAACTATAAAACATAAGGAGAAGATACACTGAAGAACCAAAGAAACTGACACACCTGCTTATTATCGTGTAATGCCCCCTCGAGCACGCAGATGTGCCGCAACACGACGTGGCATGGACTTGACCAATGTCTGAAGTAGTGCTGGGGGGGGGGGGGGGGAACTGACAATATGAATCTTGCAGGGCTGTCCATAAATACGCAAGAGTACGACGTGGTGGAGACCTGTTCCAAACAACACGTTGCAAGGCATCCCAGATATTCTCAATAATGTTCATGTCCAGGGAGTTTGGTGGACAGTGGTAGTGTTTAAACTCAGAAGAGTATTCCTGGAGCCACTCTGTACCAATTCTGCTCATGTGGGGTGTTGCATTGTCTTGCTGGAATTGCCCAAGTCCGTCGGAATACACAATGGACATGCATAGATGCAGGTGATCAGACAGCATGCTTACGTACGCGTCAGCTGTCAGAGTCGTATGTAGACGTATCAGGAATCCCATATCACTCCAATTGCACACATCCCACACCATTCCAATCTCTCCACCAGCTTGAACTGTCCCCTGCTGACATGCAGGGTCCATGGATTTAGAGTTTGACTCCATGCCTGTACATGCCCATCCACTCAATACAATTTGAAACGAGCCTCGTCCGACCAGGCAACATGTTTACAGTCAAATGTCGATGTTGACGGGCTCAGGCGACGCGTAAAGCTTTGTGTCGTGCAGTCATCGAGGGTATACGAGTGGGCCTTAGGCTCAGAAAGCCCATATCGATGATGTTTCGTTGAATGGTTCGCAGGCTGACACTTGTTGATGGTCCAGCATTGAAATCTGCAGCAATTTGCGGAAGGGTTGCACTTCTGTCACGTTGAACGATTCCCTTAAGTTGTCGTTGGTCCCGTTCTTGGAGGATCTATTTCCGGCCTCAGCGATGTGGGACATTTGATGTTTTACCGGATTCCTCATATTCACGGTACACTCGTGAAATGGTCGTACGGGAAAGTCCCCACTTTATCGCTACCTCGGAGATGATGTGTCCCATTGCTCGTGCGCCGACTATGTCACCACGTTGAAACTCACTTAAATCTTGATAACCTGCCATTGTAGAAGCAGTATGCGATCTAACAACTGCGCCACACACTTGTTGTCTGATATAGGTGTTGCTGACAGCAGCTCCGTATTCTGCCTGTTCGCGTATTTGAATACCTATGCCTATATCAATTTCCTTGGCATTTCAGTGTGTATTTTCCTCCTTGTTTATGATCTGTTAGTTAATTTCGGCCGAGAGGTTCTAGGCACTACAGTCTGGAACCGCGTGACCGCTACGGTCGCAGTTTCGAATCCTGCCTCGGGCATGGATGTGTGTGATGTCCTTAGGTAAGTTAAGTTTAAGTAGTTCTAAGTTCTAGAGGACTTATGACCTCAGAAGTTAAGTCCCATAGTGGTCAGAGCCATTTTATTATTTAATTTCGAAAGCGATCAAAACAGACTGAAGCGCGAGGAGGACCAAAAGTGTCTTTTTGACAGTCACCTGTCTCTTACTGTTCTGGGTGGCGTGTTCTCAAGTAAAAGGCCGACGCACATGTTACGGAGATTAACGATAATTTCGCATCTGTCCTTAGCATCTGGTGTTTTCGTCACATCCGTCGCCCATAAAGCGACAGTGTACTGCAGACTCATAGCCATTATTCATCATGAAGCTGCACAATGGCTAGCGACTGTTGGCGGCCAGACTGTGAAAGAAAATTCAGGAACGAGGGCACGCACCTGATGTATACGGCAGCATGGAGCATAATCTGATTACGGCACTTTACTGGACAAAATGACGTTGCTAATTTCTTTCGGATTTCGTACACAGAGTGGAATGGCAGCAGCGTTATGACTGATTTAGGTGTTCAGATTATTTAGCGTATATAATTTTTCATATTAGTTGCATTTTGCTGCCACCTACTGCCAGGTACTCCAAATCAGCGACCTCAGTAGCCATTAGACATCGTGAGAGAGCAGGATGGCGCACTCCGCGGAACTCAGGGACTTCGAACGTGGTCAGATGATTGGGTGTCACTTGTGTCATACGTCCGTACGCGAGATTTCCACACTCCTAAACATCCCTACGTCCACTATTTCCATGTAATAGTTAAGTGGAAACGTGAAGGGGCACTTACAGCACAAAAGCGTACAGGCCGACCGCGTCTGTTGACAGATAGAAACCGCCGACAATTGAAGAGGGTCGTAATGTGTAATAAGCAGGCATCTGTCCAGACCATCACACAGGAATTCCAAACTGCATCGGAATCCACTGCAAGTACTACGACAGTTAGGCCGGAGGTCAGAATACTTTGATTTAATGGTCGAGCGATTGCTCATAAGCCACACAATACGCCGGTAAATGCCAAGCGACGCCTCGGTTGTTATAAGGAGCGTAAACAATGGACGATTGAACAGTGGAAAAACGTTGTGTGGAGTGACGAATCACGGTACACAATGTGGTGATTCGATGACAGGGTGTAGATACGGCGAATGCCCGGTGAACGTCATCTGCCAGCGTGTGTAGTGCCAACAGTAAAATCCGAAGGCGGTGGTGTTATGGTGTGGTCGTGTTCTTCATGGAGGGGGCTTGCACCTCTTGTTGTTTTGCGTGGCACTATCACAACAGAGGCCTACATTGATGTTTTAAGCACCTTCTTGCTTCCCACTGTTTAAGAGCAATTCGAGGGTGTCGACTGCATCTTTCAACATGATTCAGCACCTGTTCATAATGCACGGCCTGTGGCAGAGCGGTTACATGACAGTAACATCCCTGTAATGGACTGGCCCGCATAGAGTCCTGACCTGAATCCTATAGAACACCTCTGGGATGTTTTGGAACGCCGACTTCGAGCCAGGCCTCACCCACCGACATCGATACCCCTCCTTAGTGTACCACTCCGTAAAGAACGGGCTGCCATTCCCCAAGAAACCTTCCAGCACCTGACTGAACGTACGCCTGCGAGAATGGAAGCTGTCATTAAGGCTAAGGGTGGGCCAACACCATATTGAATTTCTTCATTACCGATGGAGGGCACCATGAACTTGTAAGACTTTTCAGCAAGGTGTCCGGATATTTTTGATCACATGGAGTGCTTTCTGATGAATGCCGGTTATGCCTTGGTTGCAGTTCTGTTCGCGTGTTAGTTCGAAGGATGTCAGGTGAGCGCCAGCTACCAACCTTTCTAAAGCCTAGACAAACTGGACCTGCAGATTGACTTACGGTCTGGGACGCGATATTGTATGACAGCTGGAGTAGTTTCGTGGCTATCCCATGCACTCTGATTGCAAATTTGTAAGTCACTCTGGTGATTCAACATGTTCTGCTGCCGTTGGTAAAAAGCATTCCAGTGCGTGTTTTCCAACACAATAACACTCGCGCACGCACCGCTGTTATAATACAACATGCTCTACAGAGTGTCGACATGTTGCCTTAGCCTGCTCGATTACCAGATCAGTCTCGAATAGATCACATATGGGACATCATCGGACGATAAGTCCAGCGTCATCCACAAATAGCATTAACTGTCCCTGTATTGACCGACCAAGTGCAATAGGCATTTAGCTTCATTCGACAAACTGACATCCGACAGTTGTGCGACACAATGCATGCACGTCTGCACGCTTCCATTGAACATTGTATCTGGTACACAGGGTATTGTTGTACCAGTACTTCACATTTGCAATGGTTTTCCTCGTACTTAAATTAACCTGTGAAATTGCCATGCTAATGACTTAAATGTTATACCTAGACAAGTGTAGTTCATAAATTTCATTACTCTATATTAATTACTTCTTAGTGTTGCGATGTTTTTCGGTGAGTGGATACCATGAAATAGCTTATTTTGTAAAGTACCAATCCTCTGTGTAATCAACAGCGCCTGAGGTCAGGAATTCACTGACACTCCATGCGTTTTATGTTAATAATGTTTTGGATGGTCTGGGGAGTCTCGCCGCAATTTGCATCTAAAAACAGATCCTTGCGTACTTCGTGTTACGCGATTTCTGTTTGCTGCTTCCCTCGTACATCGCGGTAGATTGAAGCCTCGTGGTTTATTGCAGGTGGTTAGATAGTTTTGCACTCATAGCGGTACTAGCCAGATCCACATGTGCTCCGATTTACGACGCTAATTAAAACCTTCACCAAGATTTTTACAGCAGTTTTTATTGCTGCTTGGCTGTGCTGTAGTCTGTCAGATGAATCACTCTGGATAGGGCCGTGAATGGGAAGCTTGGTGTATTCCAGTGTCGTCTTATAACCATTTAAAGCAGTCCTCACCTGGGATGTGTTTGTAATCGCGAAATACACCTGGCCTGGTATCCGTCGTGGCTGCTGTGTGCTGCGAAACGACCTGCTGCATCTCACAGAGCACAACGAGATCATCATCGTGATTTGTGGCCGCATTGCTCACCAGCGGCAGTTGTCGGTCGTATCTGGCGAACTAATCACACAATTTGTTAACGAAACCGGATGTGCTTAAAATACTTGTATTACCGTTGTTAGCCGTCATCGAAGAAGAGAGTAGAAAATCACTAAGAAGATTCTGGAACTGACTATGGCTTGGATAGCGAAATTGCTTATAGGGGAGCACGAAATATGATGTACAACTATCTGAAATACACATGGTAGAAGTTACTTGATAATTTAATCTCCCTTTCATTTTCAGTTTTGAACTAAATATATTCAAAGTACAGTGCCTGATGCCAGTGCGAGCATGCATAATATCCATATTCTCGATGTTGTATTGACTATCGTCACTCCGAAGTAACGTACTTCGTCACATAGTTTTCAAGGATATTCATTTCGTAGTTTCATTCGAATGGAACAGGAGATTTCTATTAAGCTACTCATCATCATTGAAGAAGATATTACCAGAAAGATACAAACATAACGCAGTCCATAAAACCAAATGGTAGGTATATATATTTTATACAAAATTTCATAACAGCAAAAACTTCCAATGTGTAACCAGTATTTACTTTCTCGCATAGACCAACAGTAACATTAAGACTTCTGGCCATTGGGGTAACATTTCAGTCAATGGCCTATGCAGCAAGAATTGCAGTAAACACATTACTTATTATATTATTATTACACACACAACAAAAAAGTTTTGTCTCACTTCGGTTCCGAGAGTTCCGGAATCTATACAGAAAATTGGAATAGAGATCAACATAAACATCATTTCCACCCTTTTTATTGCTCATGAAAGGCACACATTGCATGTTGTAGTACTGTACAGCGAGACCTACAGAGATGGTGGTCCAGATTGCTGTACACACCGGTACCTCTAATACCCAGTAGCACGTCCTTTTGCATTGAGGCATACCTGTATTCGTCGTGGCATACTATCCACAAGTTCGTCAAGGCACTGTTGGTCGAGATTGTCACACCCTTCAACGGCGATTCCGCGTAGATCCCTCATAGTGGTTGGTGGATCAAGTCGTCAGTAAACAGCACTTTTCAATCTATCCCAGGCATGTTTACAATTGGGCCCATGTCTGGAGAACATGCCGGCCACTCTGGTCGAGCGATGTCGTCATCCTGAAGGAAGTCATTCACAAGATGTGCACGATGGGGGTGCGAACTGTCGTCCATGAAGACGAATGCCTCGCTAATATGCTACCGATATGGTTGCACTGTCAGTCGCAGGATAGCATTCACGTCTAGTACAGCCGTTATGGCGCCTTCCATGATCATCAACGGCGTACGTCGGCCCCAACATAATGCCACCCCAAAACAGTAGGGAACCTCCACCTTTCTGCACTCGATGGACAGTGTGTCTAAGGCGTTCAACCTAATCAGGTTCCCTCCAAACACATCTCCGACGATCGTCTGGTTGGAGGCATATGTTACACTCATCGGTGAAGAGAACATGATGCCTGTCCTAAGCGATCCCTTCGTAATGTTGTTGGGCCCACCTGTAACGCGCTTCATGGTGTCGTAGTTCCAAAGATGGACCTCCCCATGGACGTCTTGAGTGAAGTTGCGCATCATGCAGCCTACTGCGCACAGTTTGAGTCAAATCGCGACGTCCTGTGGCTGCACGAAAAGCATTATTCAACATGGTAGCCTTGTTGCCAGGGTTCCTCCGTTCCATAATCCGTAGGTAGTGGTCATCCACTGCAGTAGTAGCCCATGGCCGGCCTGAGCGAGGCATGTCATCGACAGTTCCTGTCTCTCTCTATCTCCTCCATGTCCGAACAACATCGCTTTGGTTCACTTCCCTTGTTAAGAGCCCTTCCTGGCACAAAGTAACAATGCGGACGCGATATAACCGCGGTATTGACCGTTTAGGAATGGTTGAACTACAGACAACGCGAGCCGTGTACCTCCTTCCTGGTAAAATGACTGGAACTGATTGGCTATCGGTCCCCTTCCGTCTAATAGGCGCTGCTCATGCATGGATGTTTGCATCTTTGAGCGGGTTTAGATACATCTCTGAACAGCCAAAGGGACTGTGTTTGTGATACAGTATCCACAGTCAACGTCTACCTTCATGAGTTCTGGGTACCGGGGAGATGCAAAACTGTTTTTGATGTGTGTATTATATTGCAGATAATTCTTCCATTAAATTACTAAGTAATGTAAGTAGGCTGTTTATGTTTTCTTTATGTAAGTTTGCTGTTTATGTTTTCTTATTGGCAACGTTACGTAGCGCTCTCTGTATGAAAATCACTGGCTGTGCTGTGTGCAGTATGTCGCTAGTTTGCATTGTTGCCTGCCATTGTTGTCATGAACTGCTATAGCTGGATGTGAACAGCAGATAGCGTTGGGCAGTTGGAGGTGAGCCGCCAGCAGTGGTGGACGTGGGGAGAGAGATGGCGGAGTTTTGATAATCTGTAAGACTGAATGTCAATTATGAATATTAAGGTAAATACATTGTTTGTTCTCTATTAATATCTTTCATTTGCTAACTATCCCTATCAGTAGTTAGTACCTTCAGTAGTTTGAATCTTTTATTTAGCTGGCAGTAGTGGCGCTCGCTGTTTTGCAGTAGCTTGAGTAGCGAAGATTTTTGTGAGGTAAGTGATTTGTAAAAGGTATAGGTTAAAGTTAGTCAGGGCCATTGTTTTGTAGGGGTTATTGAAAGTCAGATTGCGTTGCGCTAAATAATATTGTGTGTCAGGTTAAGCACAGGCTTGTATAATTGTTCTAAGTGGACGTTTCACATGTAAAATTGTTCAAAGGGGACGTTTCGTGAACTCTTTCTGTCAACAGATCTATTAAATGATAATTTTGTAATCCACATTCTTTAAAAAAGGAGCACTTGGAAAGGAAAGAACAATAAGAAGTAACTAGTAACAGTAACACTTAATTTTCTTTTAAGGTACATGGTAATATTTTTTTACAATCAGTTGTTATGGTGCACCACTTCAATTACATAGACATTAAGATGTGAATATGCATTTCCCTTGTCTGCATTGTTGTTTTTACTGTAATATTTTTTCTGGTTGCGCTATGTCATGTTTAGGTATAAGTTGCTGCTGTTTGCCAGGCATAGTGTTATTGAATTTGACTTTTGCTAATTTATGCTGCTAGCTTTGCCAATTTGCATTTTTTGTCATTTCTGTTTGTGTTGATTTGTTGTGATGCTGCATTGCCTCGTCCCTTGGTATATATATCTGAGCTCAGTAGATTTAAGTTAGCTTAAGAGGGGGTAGACTATATATGAAACTGACTATGGAGAATAGGTAAAGAATGCATTGCGAAGAAAGATTTGGGCCCCAATGAGTATTGTACAATCAGAAATAATTATTTTGAAAGAAAGATGAATAGAATACAGGAACGAGGTATAGGTAGGATTTTCTTGTAAATAAATGATGAGGTAAGCAATATGTGAACATATAAATACAGAAAGCATGCTTGGATAGGATTTTTTTGGTGGAAACAAATGTTGAAATAAGACGAAAGATCTATCGAATGAAGTTGTGGGGTGGACTGCAGTACCAAATGTTACACTGAAAACAAACCCTGTCCTTTCCTTTTGTGTTATCCCACTATGTGTTTGGGTACCCGTGTGTATTTGTGTTTTTCCTGTCTTTATGTGTTTAGCTGATGAGAGCTATGTTGTAGAATTTTTCTAATACTCTGTTATTTTCTTTGTAAAGATGCTTAGATTTTATTTATTCTGTTTTGTTTTAATGCTCATGTGTGAAGTTGACGTTTCAAAAGTGATTCTGATCTTTTATTTTTGTACTCATGTCATCATTCCTGTAACACTGATGTATATGTTTATTTCTATTCTTTTGTAAAGCCCCTATTACTACAAATATTATCTGTGTTGTTATGTTTTTAATGATGTATTTTGTACCTTTGTCATTGTATTCTTATGTTATAGAATTGTAATTGACGCCAGTTAATCAAATTAAGTAACTTGTAAGCATTCATTTCACTGCACACATTTCTGTTGGTCATAGTATATGGACGATATGTGAGAAGTAGGGACTGTTAGTGTTTGCACGTGTGTTAATAATTCAGCAAGGGACTGGATAACAGCATTGCTGGTTCTAAGGACAATTCCCAAAAACTTTGTGAATGCACAAGTGGTGGTTATGGACTTGCTCTATTATCCGCAAGACTCTTCAATGGTGATTGTGCACCTGCACAGTCACAACAATGGCTGCTGGCCATCTCTACAAGGACTACAGTGGGTCTGCATCTTTGATGGCCCACCAATACAATACTCTCTACCAGGACTACAGTGGGTCTACTCTGTGATGACCTACCTACCAATATTCTTCGAAACGTCGACTGACTCTGCTGTGGGTTTGCTCTGTTGTGGCCCATTACCTATCAGCATGTCAAGAGTCAGCACTGTCTTTCCGTTGGAAGGACAACACTACTTCTTCAAGACTGCATGGAAATCCACTACTTCTGTGTGCAATTTCTTTTACTAATGAGACTTTGTGAAAAAAACTGTAATTACTATTATGATGAACGATCAGGACTGTCTTTATGGACTGTGAGAAAATTTTAGCTGTTGACCAACATTGTATCAATAAGTGTGTGCATTTGATATCTTTGTTATTGTAATTATGAAAAATTTTTTCAAATCTGTATTGGCCACTGGCCAAAAACATTTTGTAAAATTTTTTGTGGGGAGCATGGGGGCTATGTAAGTAGGCTGTTTATGTTTTCTTTATGTAAGTTTGCTGTTTATGTTTTCTTATTGGCAACGTTACGTAGCGCTCTCTGTATGAAAATCACTGGCTGTGCTGTGTGCAGTATGTCGCTAGTTTGCATTGTTGCCTGCCATTGTTGTCATGAACTGCTATAGCTGGATGTGAACAGCAGATAGCGTTGGGCAGTTGGAGGTGAGCCGCCAGCAGTGGTGGACGTGGGGAGAGAGATGGCGGAGTTTTGATAATCTGTAAGACTGAATGTCAATTATGAATATTAAGGTAAATACATTGTTTGTTCTCTATTAATATCTTTCATTTGCTAACTATCCCTATCAGTAGTTAGTACCTTCAGTAGTTTGAATCTTTTATTTAGCTGGCAGTAGTGGCGCTCGCTGTTTTGCAGTAGCTTGAGTAGCGAAGATTTTTGTGAGGTAAGTGATTTGTAAAAGGTATAGGTTAAAGTTAGTCAGGGCCATTGTTTTGTAGGGGTTATTGAAAGTCAGATTGCGTTGCGCTAAATAATATTGTGTGTCAGGTTAAGCACAGGCTTGTATAATTGTTCTAAGTGGACGTTTCACATGTAAAATTGTTCAAAGGGGACGTTTCAGTAAGACCCAGAATGTTTTATAAAACAAAAGGTAAAGAATTAATTTGGAAACAGCTAGATCAAACCTGCTACCCTTCGCTTTCTAACTTAGAACAGTTTCAACTACGCTACATCTTCAAAATGGAAGAAGAGTATTAGTTATATTGTACTACAAATATCTTATTTGATATTTCACTACTGAAAATTGTACCAAAAACGATGTACTTTTGGTTGCTCATCATTGTGCCATAGCACTGAAACAATTTAATTTCATAGGATGGAATCCCCCCAAGAACCATGGACCTTGCCGTTGGTGAGGAGGCTTGCGTGCCTCAGCGATACAGATAGCCGTACCGTAGGTGCAACCACAACGGTGGGGTATCTGTCGAGAGGCCAGACAAACGTGTGGTTCCTGAAGAGGGGCAGCACCCTTTTCAGTAGTTGCAGGGGAAACAGTCTGTATGATTGACTGATCTGGCCTTGTAACACTAACCAAAACGGCCTTGCTGAGCTGATACTGCGAACGGCTGAAAGCAAGGGGAAACTACAGCCGTAATTTTTCCCGAGGGCATGCAGATCTACTGTATGGTTTAATGATGATGGCGTCCTCTTGGGTAAAATATTCCGGAGGTAAAATAGTCCCCCATTCGGATCTCCGGGCGGGGACTACTCAGGAGGACGTTGTTATCACGAGAAAGAAAACTGGCATTCTACGGAACGAAGCGTGGAATGTCAGATCCCTTAATCGAGCAGGTAGGTTAGAAAATTTAAAAAGGAAATGGATAGGTTAAAGTTAGATATAGTAGCAATTAGTGAAGTTCGGTGGCAGGAGGAACACGACTTTTGGTCAGGTGACGGTTTAATAATGAATAAAAAATAGGAGTGCGGGTAAGCTACTACAAACAGCATAGTGAATGCATTATTATGGCCAAGATAGACAAGAAGCCCACGTCTACGACAGTACTACAAGTTTATATGCCAACTAGCTCTGCAGATGACGAAGAAATTGAAGAAATGTATGATGAAATAAAAGAAATTATTCAGATGGTGAAGGGAGATGAAAATTTAATAGTCATGGGTGACTGGAATTCAAGTGTAGGAAAAGGGAGAGAAGGAAACATAGTAGGTGAATATGGATTGGGGCTAAGAAATGAAAGAGGAAGCCGCCTGGTAGAATTTTGCACAGAGCACAACCTAATCATAGCTAACACGTGGTTTAAGAATCATGATAGAAGGTTGTATACATGGAAGAACCCTGGAGATACTAAAAGGTATCAGATAGATTACATAATGGTAAGACAGGGATTTAGGAACCAGGTCTTAAATTGTAAGACATTTCCGGGGGTAGATGTGGACTCTGACCACAATCTATAGGTTATGAACTGTAGATTAAAACTGAAGAAACTGCAAAAAGGTGGGAATTTAAGGAGATGGGACCTGGATAAACTGAAAGAACCAGAGGTTGTACAGAGTTTCAGGGAGAGCATAAGGGAACAATTGACAGGAATGGGGGAAAGAAATACAGTAGAAGAAGAATGGGTAACTTTGAGAGATGAAGTAGTGAAGGCAGCAGAGGACCTAGTAGGTAAAAAGACGAGGGCTATTAGAAATCCTTGGGTATCAGAAGAAATACTGAATTTAATTGATGAAAGGAGAAAATATAAAAATGCAGTAAATGAAGCAGGTAAAAAGGAATACAAACGTCTCAAAAATGAGATCGACAGGAAGTGCAAAATGGCTAAGCAGTGATGGCTAGAGGACAAATGTAAGGATGTAGAGGCTTATCTCACTAGGGGTAAGATGGATACTGCCTACAGGAAAATTAAGGAGACCTTTGGAGAAAACAGAACCACTTGTATGAATATCAAGAGCTCTGATGGAAACCCAGTTCTAAGCAAAGAAGGGAAAGCAGAAAGGTGGAGGGAGTATATAGAGGGTCTATACAAGGGCAATGTACTTGAGGACAATATTATGGAAGTGGAAGAGGATGTAGATGCAGATGAAACGGGAGATACGATACTGCGTGAAGAGTTTGACAGAGCAGTGATAGACCTGAGTCGAAACAAGGCCCCGGGAGTAGACAACATTCCATTAGAACTACTGGCGGCCTTGAGAGAGCCGGTCCTGACAAAACTCTACCATCTGGTGAGCAAGATGTATGAGACAGGCGAAATACCCTCAGATTTAAAGAAGAATATAATAATTCCAATCCCAAAGAAAGCAGGTGCTGACAGATGTGAAAATTACCGAACAATCAGTTTAATAAGTCACGGATGCAAAATACTAACGCATATTATCTACAGACGAATGGAACTGGTAGAAGCCGACCTCCGGGAAGATCAGTTTGGATTCCGTAGAAATATTGGAACACGTGAGGCAATACTGACCCTACGACTTACTTTAGAAGCTAGATTAAGGAAAGGCAAACCTACGTTTCTAGCATTTGTAGACTTAGAGAAAGCTTTTCACAATGTTGACTGGAATACTCTCTTTCAAATTGTGAAGGTGGCGGGGGTAAAATACAGGGAGCGAAAGGCTATTTACAATTTATACAGAAACCAGATGGCAGTTATAAGAGTCGAGGGGCATGAAAGAGAAGCAGTGGTTGGGAAGGCAGTGAGACAGGGTTGTAGCCTCTCCCCGATGCTATTCAATCTGTATATTGAGCAAGCAGTGAAGGAAACAAAAGAAAAATTCGGAGTAGGTATTAAAATCTATGGAAAAGAAATAAAAACTTTGAGGTTCGCCGATGACATTGTAATTCTGACAGATACAGCAAAGGACTTGGAAGGAGGATATAAGATGAACATCAACAGAAGCAAAACAAGGATAATGGAATGTAGTCGAATTAAGTCGGCTGATGCTGAGGGAATTAGATTAGGAAATGATACACTTAAAGTAGTAAAGGAGTTTTGCTATTTGGGGAGCAAAATCACTGATGATAGTCGAAGTAGAGAGGATATAAAATGTAGACTGGCAATGGCAAGGAAATCGTTCTGTTAACATCGAGTATAGATTTAAGTGTCAGGAAGTCATTTCTGAAAGTATTTGTATGGAGTGTAGCCATGTATGGAAGTGAAACATGGACGATAAATAATTTATACAAGAAGAGAATAGAAGCTTTTGAAATGTGGTGCTACAGAAGACTGCTGAAGATTAGATGGGTAGATCACATAACTAATGAGGAAGTATTGAATAGGATTGGGGAGAAGAGGATTTTGTGGCACAACTTGACTAGAAGAAGCGATCGGTTGGTAGGACATGTTCTGAGGCATCAAGGGCTCACCACTTTAGTATTGGAGGGCAGCGTGGAGGGTAAAAATCGTAGAGGGAGACCAAGAGATGAATACAGTAAGCAGATTCTGAAGGTTGTAGGTTGCGGTAGGTACTGGGAGATGAAGGGGCTTGCACAGGATAGAGTAGCATGGAGAGCTGCATCAAACCAGTCTCAGGACTGAAGACCACAACAACAACAACAGCATGGAATTTAAGTGCCAAATATGGGAAGTTTTCAACTGCAGGTATGTAGTTTCCTGTCATTTAATGATAACAAATATCCAAAACGAAATCTTTTGTAGAGATCCTCAATGTGCTACAGCTTTGGAACAGCTTATATTCATACCAAGTACGCTATAGTATAACAGTCATCCGATACAGAGCTCGTGTTAATACAATATGGCGTCCCGCTTGTGATGTAAAACCGATGCTGCATCTCATTGGCCACATTCCTCTCAACGAGAGGCAGATCTTTCCTTTCACGTTGTAGTGGAATGTAGAATTCCACGCTGTGACGTCATCACCTCTTCCTCCACAAACGTTTTCAGGTCCTATGAGAGGACGCCTTATCAAAGATTCTTACCTCCAGTTCAGCTGGATAGATATGGCTTAGTGTTGGGAGCCAGTAACTATGAGTAATTTTTTGACAGGCTGTGACCGTACACAATGCTACATTGAGCTCGTTGATATAGTTGCAGAGTAGCCACACAGAAGCATAATGCTGTGCTGTGATGTTCACTAATCTCAGTGCATAGTGATAGACAGCATCGGTTTTACGTCACAAGCAGAACTTAAGAAACGTCATTTGTCTTAAGTCGAGCTCCTTGTTAAGTGGTGTTTATATTATAGCGAACGTGGTGTGAATACAAGCTGTTTCAAAGCTGTAGCAAACTGAGGATCTCTATAAAACGCGTCGTTTTCGGTAATATTTGTTGTTAAATGACAGGTAACTGCCTATCGGCAGTTGAAAGCTTCTCATATGGTACCACACGGCCTGTGGAGCATATCATTCCTGGTGAAAACTTTGGCTATAGTATTAAGCAAATGTGATCAGCAGCTCGAGGATGTGTCAAACGTGACACCCAAATACTTTTCTGTGTGCATATCCTAAAAACAGATTTGCGCTTGATAACTGGGCTCTCTGACATGAGCGTTCCATGTTGCTCGGGCAGTATTTGAGTCGCTACGCGCTATAGTGCTACCACGAGATTGAGAGATCACATGTCGCTATCTTTTCAGAATGTAGTGAGTGGAAGCAGATAGCAAAGGACACACAGTCAGTTCCACAAGACAGTGTACGGCGTTATCTTTATGAAATAAAAGACACTATTACAAATATAAGTTTACATGATTACTAATTTCACACTTACCTAATAGTTAATCCAATCGCCGCCATTATCGATTATAGCTCAGCACCTTAGCCTTCCCTCCGGTAAGTCGTCCACTTTTTTTTTCTTTATTTTTATTTTAATCACCTTATACAAAGGCGGGCTGTCAGCAGCGTAATACGCTGCTCTTCATCCGCGAGTGGTACAATAAATATGACATATAGGTGGTACAGATAATACAATAAAAACGGCGGGCCAAAACTGTAGACACGAAAAACAATAAATATGAAGCCGTTCTCGCTGGACGAGAAAAAACACTAACACCTGTTGACACGGTGCATAAGTCATCCACATTTTCCACCTCTAAATATCTGTCGCGTTCCCACTGTGCGTTAGGCTTGCGACTAACTATCGCGTTCTTATTGTGGAAGAAGTACGTCTTCTCTGTTTATCATGTTTTTATTAAAAATCACTCAGGAAAGAACACATAGCATAGGCAGTGATTACACAATAATAACCAATGGAACGTTACAGAAAACTTGTTTAGAGCTCACCCAGAAACAGCGGAACAATTATAACGTAGCACATCTTTTAAAAGTCATGGAACGCTCTCGCGCCGCGGCAAGGAGTAAGTACATGTCAGCGCTCCTCGCGGCCGGCACGCGAACCTCGTTGACACTTGCGTTCCGTCAGCTGATAGCGGCTGCCAGCCGCGCGACCGCCTTAGTCGCCACACATCTTTTGACCCAGTTCGCAACGAATGTCTTTGACTTTTTAAGAATTTTAGCAGCAGCTCCATATGAAAGCTTCGGTCCCTTTGGATAATTTGCAAGGGAATACTGCTTCAGATATTTTGCACTCATTTAAAACTGCAACCGATAAAACAGAACATTCAACTCTCACACTGTTATCTATACACTGTACAAAAGCGCACTGATTACAGATTCTAGACCACTACCAGAGATGTCGCTGCGGACGTTACATTTAAAATTATGGTGTACACGTTTTGTGGAACTGACTGTACTTCTGAAGTGCAGGAATAAAGGCTGCTTAAGCAATCATCGTAAGTGAGAGAGGAGCAGAGACCTTTGTAAAAATAGTTTGAGTATATTAGAAACAAAATGATATGTTTTAGAGTCATGGAAAATGCCGTCGTGAAGCAAAATCGTATCCTGTGCACTGTATTCGTACTGCGTGCGTGATGGCAGTGAACGTTCCTGGACGCAGCTGTGTCGTCTTCTGTCCGACGCGTCTAACTCTTTAATGGCGTTATCTGCTGTTCTGTTATTACAGTGACAAAAAAAAGATGAGGCACCCGGAAGGGAAGGAGGAAATCATGAGAAACATCACGATCGAGATGGTATACGATGTAATTTAGAGGATTACAATATTGAGTCAAATTTACAACTCGGCAATATGAGCCCACATATCAGTATAAGACTACACATCCTCTGGTCTGGTTACATGCCGCGTGAGCTGGTGCGCTGCTGGCGCCAGTCTCCATCGATTGTCATCCCGTTCGCTGTGAGTCGATTTTCGATGCCTGCTTGTCTTCTTCGCATCTTTGGCTGATGGCTATTTAACTGCGGCGCGCGCGCGCTCTGCAGGGACTGGCGTTCGGGTATCAGCTGTGTGAGTGACAGTGACGTGTGGCGTTGGCGAGTGGCCGAGTCGGTACGACGAAGGAGCGTGGGCAACTACTGCGGTGTGTTCCGCCGTTTAAATGCAGATCCGCTGCCCATGGTGATTGGGGTTTCCTGGAGATTTGAAGGACAGATTTCCTTCGCGTCTCTTACATGTTACTCAAAGTGAACGAACTGGAGTCGTCGAATTGTTTCTTGGTGGGTTCTGTCCACGTTAATTGAATACCCGAGTGCACTGTTGGTTGTTTCAGTTATTTGTCACTGTACTTGGTCTGTCGCCTGATATGTTGATGGTATTTAAGGGAGTGCTAGCTAAGCACAACAAACAGATGAGAAGCCGTGCTTAATGGTTAGCTAGAGGTCATGCCAAACGGTACATAAGTCTGTGCCTGACGTTCAAGAGCGAGCCGGAATAATTTTCCTACTTCCTGTTCCTATGTTATTATTTTATTTCTTTGTTCTACAGAATTGGCTAATCAAATTTTAAGAGCCGTTACTGGGCAAGTGGTCACCTAGGTTAGTCCGGCTTGGGTTCATTGGTGCTGTGTATAATTAGAGGTTTATTTATAACGAGCTGGGCAGATATGTTTATCTATCTGATGCGCCAGAATGTTGTCTACCGCTGACGTGTTTATGTTTGAGATAATTGGCAATGGTCGAAGCGAGCAAACTCTGGTCGGGGTATCACGATGGAAGAGGGAAATTTAAGGCCCTGGATCGGTGTCTATGGTTACATTGTTAGTGTCCTGCAATTCCATCTTTCCGGTGGAGCGTCGTGGTTTACTGGAAGCTTAAATGTAGGCCAAAGTTGAGTATAGTTCCATTTTACCTTCTCGTCCGTGAATCTCCTCTGTCTGGTAGCACTTTCCTGTCTGCTCGCGTCCATCACTAAATTTCAAAGTGAAAATTGTAACGGCACCATGTTAAGACTATTCAATATCATCATATTATTATGTTCTGGCCATGAAATGTATGTGAACCTCGTACCTGTGAGTAATACTAAAGAGAAGCTTAATCGAGTGTATTACTCTGATAATACTTTTAATTTGTTACAATTGATTAAAATCAGCAGTTTTAGAATTTGATATGGAAGCCAGTTCCTATGTATGTCATGAAGCATTCAGTTATGTCAGTTAAATTTTATTAATGGGGTTTTATGAACATTGTTTTAATTAGTGAAAATTGGTTGAGCAAATTATGAAAGATCTGAGTCTGTCTCATTTAAATGCATTAATGTTCCAGTCTGAGTACTGCTGCTGGTTCTGTAGGCCACGTGCGTTTTATTATAATCGTGTTGCTCTTGGTTGCATTAACAAATAAAGAACTGTTTGGAAACTACAAACTGGTTATGTGTTTAATTTCGATGTGTCGAAAGGAATGACGCATCACCGTGATTCGATTGGATAAAGTCGATTATCCTCTTTTGATGTAAGCTGGCCCACAACTACCAGGTCCTTGATGTGCTGAATACTGGCACATTGTCGGAGTTGCCGTCCGAGCTGGTCCCACACGTGTTCGGTTGGGGACAGATTTGGGGATCTCGATGGCCGCAGGAGTACCTCACCATCGTGCTGACAATTCATAGGGACGTGTGCCATGTGTGAACGAGCACTGCCATTCTGAAAAATGGTAACACAATGCTGTCGCATGAGGGGTAACGCACGAGGGTGCAGTACGTCCGTCAGTAGCTACTGTAAGTAGGATGTTTAGGTTTTTATGTTGGTAACGTCACGTAGCGCTCTGTATGAAAATCACTGGCTGCGCTGTGTGCAGTCTGTGGCGGGTTGGCATTGTTGGAATAATCGTTATTGTAGTGTTGGGCAGTTGGATATGAACAGCGCGTAGCGTTGCCCAGTTGGAGGTGAGCTGCCAGCTGTGGTGGATGTGGGGAGAGGGATGGCAGAATTTTGAGAGCGGAAGATCTGGACGTGTGTCCATCAGAAAGAGTAAATTTGTAATACTGGATATCATGAACTGATATACAGGGTGTTACAAAAAGGTACGGCCAAACTTTCAGAAAACATTCCTCAAACACAAAGAATGAAAATATGTTACGTGGACATGTGTCCGGAAACGCTTACTTTCCATGTTAGAGCTCATTTTACTATTTCTCTTCAAATCATATTAATCATGGAATGGAAACACACAGCAACAGAATGTACCAGCGTGACTTCAAACACTTTGTTACAGGAAATGTTCAAAATGTCCTCCGTTAGCGAGGATACATGCATCCACCCTCCGTCGCATGGAATCCCTGGAGCGAGGATACATGCATCCACCCTCCGTCGCATGGAATCCCTGATGCGCTGATGCAGCCCTCGAGAATGGCGTATTGTATCACAGCCGTCCACAATACGAGCACGAAGAGTCTCTACATTTGGTACCGGGATTGCGAAGACAAGAGCTTTCAAATGCCCCCATAAATGAAAGTCAAGAGGGTTGAGGTCAGGAGAGCATGGAGGCCATGGAATTGGTCCGCCTCTACCTATCCATCGGTCACCGAATCTGTTGTTGAGAAGCGTACGAACACTTCGACTGAAATCTGCAGGAGCTCCATCGTGCATGAACCACACGTTGGGTCGCACTTGTAAAGGCACATGTTCCAGCAGCACAGGTAGAGTATCCCGTATGAAATCATGATAATGTGCTCCATTGAGCGTAGGTGGAAGAACATACTGACGAAACTAAAATGAGCTCTAACATGGAAATTAAGCCTTTCCGGACACATGTCCACATAACATATTTTCTTTATTTGTGTGTGAGGAATGTTTCCTGAAAGTTTGGCCGTACCTTTTTGTAACACCCTGTATATATGATTACTTTTTGAACATTATTAAGTTTGGTAGGTAGGAGACGAGGTACTCGCAGAAGTAAAGCTGTGAGGACGGAGCGTGAGTCGTGCTTGGGTAGCTCAGTTGGTAGAGCACTTGCCCGCGAAAGGCATAGGTCCCGATATCGAGTCTCGGTCCGGCACACAGTTTTAATCCTCCGGGAAGTTTCATTATTAAGGTAAATACATTGTTTTTTCTCTATCAAAATCTTTCATTTGCTAACTATGCCTATCAGTAGTTAGTGCCTTCAGTAGTTAGAATCTTTTATTTAGCTGGCAGTATTGGCGCTCGCTGTATTGCAGCAGTTCGAGTAACGAAGATTTTTGTGAGATCAGTGATTCATGAAAGGTATAGGTTATTGTTAGTCAGGGCCATTCTTTTGTAGGGATTATTGAAAGTCAGGTTACGTTGCGCTAAAAATATTGTGTGTAAGTTTAGTGTTGATCAGAATAAGTAAAGAGAGAAATGTCTGAGTACGTTCAGTTCTACTCAGCTGTTTGAAAATCAAATAACGTAAGAGGTTTATCAGCACAGTAATTCATTAATTTTTCTGAGGGGATGTTTCAGTACCAGGAATCAGTTATCAGTTGTCGCCTGAAACAATACCCTGTGGCTCCCCGTACCATGACGTCTCTTCTGGTCGTGCCCATTCTCCCAAGAGGGGGTGCTCGCTAGCATTTTCTAGTCAGTGCCTCCGTTGCTGCATATCCCTATGCAAGAGTGTGCTGTAAGCTGCCGCATCGCTGTTTCAAGTCATCCTATACCTCCCTGTTTTGCTCGCGTAGTAAGAAATATAGCGTCAAATTAATGGAGTACTTATTATGGTTAAACAAATAACGAGGTTATAAAATCTACCAGTTGAAATACACTCATTCCTCTGACGTCATAACTCAGTTTAACGGGAATTAAATGTATTAACATGGGCTGATGGTCCTGACATTACTGAGAAACGAGTCAGTCGTTGGAATTCAGAATCGCACTGAAACATATTGGGGTTATAAATTTCGCAAATTAATGCTTCCTGAGGTGCACGCGCTGAACGTCGATTCTCCTTACATAGCCGTATCACCAATTGAGCTCAGATTACAGGATTTTAAAAATGTTACATGAAACACTTTCACAGTTGAATAAACATGCTTGCTGAAGAAAAATAAATAAATAATAAAAAGAAATATGAGAGATAAGGTGGATGGGAAGATATAAGAACATGCACACAATTGTATGGGCATATCTACAAGATACTGGCACTCGAAAAATTGATGATAGCGTTATCTTCGATGCCTTAGCACGGACTGACTGTTGTGGTCATCAGTTCGTGAAACAGAAGTTGATCAGTCATAGCGTGAGGTATCAAATGACACTGCATTGTGTAATGGCATAATTAGTACCGTACGAGGCGTTACAAGAGGGATTCGAGCACCACGGACAACTTAACTCGTAAAATTCTGATACTCCACGTTCTGAAACAAAACATACATGTCGTGCAATGACGACGACATTAAGATTAGCGAAATTCGTCCACAGAGGCCTACCGACAGTCTTCCTCTCAGTGTGCCATCCGTGAGCGGATTAGGAAGGAGAGGAATGATACTGGAGTACTATGTTCCCTCCACCACACACCTTACGATAGCTTACGGAGTACAAATATATACACCAAATGGTTCAAATGGCTCTGAGCACTATGGGACGTTCGCGCGGTTCCAGACTGTAGCGCCTAGAACCGCTCGGCCACCTAGGACCGCGAAATTTACACATACATAAGTACAATCCTAAGGGACCAAACTGCTGAGATCATCAGTCCCTAGTCTTACACACTACATAAACTACATTAAACTAAATTATGCTAAGAACAACACACATACCCATGTCCAAGAGAGGACTCGAACCTCCGTCTGGGAGGGCCGAGCACTCCGTGACATGGCGCCTCAAACCGCACGGCCACTCCGCGCGGCCTTGCGAACTAACCTGTAGAAGTGGTCGAACGTCAGCGTAAATTCGTCCATCATTTTGTGTGTTCATAGTTAGTGTTTCTGTCCTCTGTGACAGGTGGAACGGCCACCAAAATTCATTAGGGTTGTTCGTACTTCTTGTTATTACTGGACCTGATAGGATATATAAGGGGCGTCAACAGCGTCAGATGTTGAGTGATCACTGTAAATGCCAGATGTCGCGTAGTACTGTGAGATAGTGTTATCGTCACCTGAAAGAGTTTGATAGGGGACTCATTAGAGTCTTCATTTGAGCGCGTGGTCAGATCGAGTAATGTCCTAATTTATGGGGAACTCGAATGTAACAGTGGCCAGACGTTGGACCGCGTTGTAAAGTGAGAGCACTCATATTCGTCTTCAATTTTCAGAGCGACTACTGCTGATCACCACAAAGAAAGATCGGTGTATTGTCCACCAAGCTCACTGCAGCATTATTATCAGGCTTATCGATAACATGCTTGCTGGGAGAGCTTTTAAAGTGATGACTGGAGAGAGAAAGAACTCCACGAAGGTACTCTACAACGGACTACCACAAGGCTCGGTTCATGCTCCATTGTTCTTTAATATTTACGACATTCCAAGCACACAATCTAGGAAGTTTGGCTAGGCGGAAGACTGGACCCTAGCTGCACAGCACAGATCATTTGAGGCCACTCAAGATATATTGTGCTATTCTCGCAAATGGTGACTGCAGCCGAACCCGAGCGAGACTGGATTGTCACGCTTCCGCCTTTGCAACCACTCAGCAAGAAGAGAGCTAAATATTATCTTTGAACGAAAACGCCTTAACCACAACAACTACCCAAAATATCTAGGAATTACACTGGACAGGACGCGCTCGTACAAGGGGAACTTGACAAGGACCGCAGGCAAAATTGTAATTGAGTGTTTGTCTTTAACTATCATCGTTACAAAATGTTATACAAAGTTTCATAAGAACTATTCTGCTTGAAATGTAGTTAATAATTGGTAAGGATGTACGCAACATTCTCTCGCTGTAAAGCACAAGAGCGCAGCTTGGCTTTACATACCGGCCAACTCACATGTTTAACATCTGTATCTCCCAGCGTGTTAAACCGTTCACTGGTGCCAGAAGCCAATGTGTGTGGCAGTAAAAACTATGACAGAATCCTTACCGGATATGTGCTATGCATTGTAATGTGCAGCGTAATCGCTGGGTATCAAAGGCTGTGACACGCATCTCTGCATCGAAGTGCAGAGGGCCTTTGGGTTTAAACGTGGAATTTCACGTGTACCGAGTCACTCTTTGACGGGAACCAGATTGATTTTTGGCGGGAGCAAGTGGCGAAATGCTAGCAGTCACGACACGTCTTTTTTTCATTCTCACGGGGTATATTTCAATCTTATGTGGATGGTCAGAAAGGACAACGGAGCAAAAACTCAAATGTAGGTTGTGTATACACAAGGTAAACCGGAACACCGCAAACAAAGTTTCAGATTTAATTATGGACCAAAACAAGAAAACAACGTCTAGTACCCATGGGGTTTATAACGCATACTTTAAGAGCTATGAGCACGTGTTCGTATTCGATAGTGTGAAACATCTCTCCTAATACAAGCTCTTTGTTTTCCATACTTTTGGAGCAGTAAGCATCGACGAAAACAAGAAAAAGTGTTCGATAAACATGGATTCTATAATGCATACCTTAAGAGCTATGAGCACTTGTTCGTATTCGATAGTGTGAAACACATCTCTTCTAGTGCAAGCTCTTTGTTTTCCATATTTTGGGAGCAGGAAGTATGGACGAAAATAAGAAAAAAATGTTCGATAAACATGGGTTCTCAAATGCATAGTTTGTTCAGTAGTGTAAATGTGTTTTGATCCATACTAAAACCTCTGAAAGTTTGTCAGTTGATTTCTGCTCCATCCTTTATAAATGTCCAACGTCTGTCATGCATTTTTGCATTTCCCCATTTCGCTCATACGAAAAATCTAATAGATTTTGTAAGTTTTGACAACGAGGGATCTAACGACTTTTCGTGACTCTCCAGTAGTCAATTACCAGAAACTAGCGACGTCATTTTAGACGAAAAATAAACGTCCACAAAATGTCCAAACGGAAGAACTTTATTAAAAAAAAAAGTGATTTTGACAAATTATATTTGTTTTCCAGAAGAAGACGCTGAATAAATTGGTAGTGACCTGAAGAGTGATTCTGATGATGACGATAATGTTGTTGAGGCCAACAGTAAATAAAAACATTCACTTTTTTCTCTTTAAATATACTGTATTTTTCCAACTTTATCCAACTTTTTTGTGGAATTTAAAAAATCCTTGAGCGCAAGTGGTTCCGAGTAAGGTCTTTATTAATCGCATTAGAATTTCAGGGTTACAGCTTATTCATTAACTTGCAAACTGAGTTTCATATGTCTCAATATGACCGTGTAATGATTTCTGAGTATCAAAAATCTGTCTAATTAGTAAGGTACTGCAGTAAATTTGTCTCAAATCACTTTTTTCTGCATCTGGGCCAATTATTTTATCATATTCAACAGTTTTATGACGTAATACTATGTTATCAATCAGTAAATTTTTTTAACACTTTCACAGCATCTCAAGATGGGAATTGTTTTTTGTCTGAAAATACATTGTTCCGCTTTAACTGAGCAGATGTAACAGTAAAACAGATTTTGAGATGGTATGGTGTGCTTTTGGTTTCATGTCTTATTTTGTGAAATGGTTCCCCAGGTTTGCGCTACTGAAAAACGCTTTTTTGGTGTCTTAAACCTATCATTCAATTACATTTCAAAAATCAGAAGTACTGCTGCGATACAGTTCGGTAAAATTGGTTGACATTTTAGAAAACTCGGGCAGATCAGACGTGACGGAAAAATGTATAAAGATAATATTTTTTGGTTTAGAGCAATCGAACCTATCGATTTACATCGTTTTGGTCGTAATGCTAAAGATCAATAATTTCGATCGTGGGCTCTCGTACCGTGAGGACGGTAAGGTGGCTCAAGGTAAGTGTTCACATACCTATGGGGATATTTTGCTCCTCCGCACTGTTTCCACCAACAACAGAACTCAGCAATAATAGACAGCAGTTATGTTAACGAACCACTAATGTGACTGTACACATGTGGCAATAGCGACGTGTGTCGGGTATAAATTTGTGAAAGTAATTAGAGCCCTAAATTACAATATAAATAGCCAAGGTATAAGCCTTAATAGCAACATATGGCTTTGCTGCCACCGTATCACCGAGATAAACGCATCTGTACATTTCGTAGCTAGTAGCAACAAGCATTATCAATAAATATCTTTGATACTTACTTCTTCTGGCAGTAGAATACTGCTTCTCCTAAGGAACAGACAGGCTATAAAATAGTCTCACAGTCAATATCACAGGTGTTCAAAAAACAGCAAAGAATTTTTGAAGCAGCTGTTTCTTAAACGAGAAGGGAAAAAGCCCCTGGAGATAATGTTACTGTTCTGTTCGTTCCATAACTCTAAGCTTAATAGTTCTTGTTGCATAAATGCATTAGATCGCTCGAGCGAATTCGTCTCGCACTGCATAATGTAGGTGATTTCCATAAGCTTAATGCTTCTCCTGAAGTAGCTGAGAAGAGGTAATATAATGGCGCTGCATTCGTTACAGTACACCGCTGTTATCCGTTCGCACTGAGTAACAGAGTCGTTTTCTTCGCAAGTAAAGTCCAGAAGGTCGTTCCACATTGCCGTAACATCTGGCTATCTAGAGCAGCAAGACACTGCCTCCTGTGTTCCTTCTGCCTCTGTTAACGAAGGCAATAATGTGCCAGCGAATCGGTTACTCGTTTAAGATTTTTTTATTTTGGCTACGTATGTTAATTAAACGTCGCCCAGCATCCAAAGACGTGGTAACAGATTCATTAGACCACTGAACTCTCCAAATAACGAAACGGATACCGTGGACTGGTGAACTATGTTTTGCTCCTCTTTTAATTGTTTTTACTGTATTCCACATCTGCTACTCCTGCTATGTTAATTCTGTTCGTTTTCAGCATTCAAATCCTATCTACAATGGGCAGATGGATAGTATCAACTGCTGTCTCATTCTGCAGCACTTCCTGTAGACTCCATTTATTACCTGCTTTTATACTTCGGTTATTAAGTTGTTTCTTATTATAACTACGAGTGTGAACCAAATATAAATGGAATTTCCCTTTAAAAGATAATTCATTAAAAACAAAAGGCGGTTACAATTTATTTCACACATAAATTCCCGGTTTAGAAGTACACTTTTCCCAGCGTGAAGGATTTTTTAAAGTTTTTAGTTTTTTCATTAATCACAGCATCGTAGAATGAAGCTGGTTGCGTCAGGAGCCAATTATGCACGGTTTTCTCCAGGCCCTCGTCATCATCAAATCGATGTCCTCAAGAGCTTCTTTGAGCGGTCGAAGCAGATGGAATTCGCAGCGTGATAGATCCGGACTGTAATGACGTTGATCAAATTATGTCCAGTGCATGACCTGTTGAATAGGCTGGTCTCGTCTTTTGGGGCGAATTTGCATCCCTCACCTTCTTCAAAAGTTCGCAGTAGTACATAACACTGAGTATGCGTCGCTGGGGGGAGGGAGGGGGGGTGACTGGACCTCGACAGTAGGAAAAGGAAGAGAAGGAAACGTAGTAGGTGATAATGCAATAGGATTAAGGAATGAAAGAGGAAGCCGCCTGGTAGAATTTTGCACAGAGCATAACTTAATCATAGCTAACACTTGGTTCAAGAATCATAAAAGAAGGTTGTATACTTGGAAGAGGCCTAGAGATACTGGAAGGTCTCAGATAGCTTGTATAATGGTAAGCCAGAGATTAAGGAACCGGGTTTTAAATTGTGAGACATTTCCAGGGGCAGATGTGGACTCTGACCACAATCTATTGGTTATGAACTGTAGATTGAAACTGAAGAAACTTCAGACAGGTGAGAATTTGAGGAGATGGGACCTGGATAAACTGAAAGAACCAGAGGCTGTAGAGAGCTTCAGGGAGAGCCTTAGGGAACGTTTGAGAAGAATGGGGGAAAGAAATACAGTAGAAGAAATATTGAAGGTAGCAGAGGGTCAAGTATGTTAAAAGACGAGGGCTAGTACAAATTCTTGCGTAACAGAAGAAGTATTGAATTTAATTGATGAAAGGAGAAAATATAAAAATGCAGTAAATGAAGCAGGCAAAAAGTAATACAGACGTCTCCAAAATGAGATCGACAGGAAGTGCAAAATGGCTAAGCAGGGATGGCTAGAGGACAAATGTAAGGATGTAGAGGCATATCTCACTAGGGGTAAGATAGATACTGCCTACAGGAAAATTAAAGAGACCTTTGGAGAAAAGAGAACCACTTGTATGAATACCAAGAGCTCAGGTGGAAACCCAGTCCTAAGCAAAGAAGGGAAAGCAGAAAGGTGGAAGGAGTATATAGAGGGTCTATACAAGGGTGATGTTCTTGAGGATAATATTACAGAAATAGAAGAGAATGTAGATGAAGATGAAACAGGAGATATGATACTGCGTGAAGAGTCTGACAGAGCACTGAAAGACCTAAGTCGAAACAAGGCCCCAAGAGGTGACAACATTCCATTAGAACTACTGACAGCCTTGGGAGACCCAGGCCTAACAAAACTCTAGCATCTAGTGAGCAAGATGTATGAGACAGGCGAAATACCCTCAGACTTCAAGAAGAATATAATAATTCCAATCCCAAAGAAAACAGGTGTTGACAGATGTGAAAATTACCGAACAATCAGTTTAATAAGCCACCGCTGCAAAATACTAACGCGAATTCGAATTCTTTTCAGACGAATGGAAAGACTGGTAGAAGCCGACCTCGGGGAAGATCGGTTTGGATTCCGTAGAAATGTTGGAACACGTGAGGCAATACTGACACTACGACTTATCTTAGAAAATAAAGTAAGGAAAGGAAAACCTACGTGTCTAGCATTTGTAGACTTAGAGAACGTTTTTGACAATGTTCACTGGAATACTCTCTTTCAAATTCTGAAGATGGCAGGGGTAAAATACAGGGAGTGAAAGGCTATTTACAATTTGTACAGCAACCAGATGGCAGTTATTAGAGTCGGGGGACATGAAAGGGAAGCAGTGGTTGGGAAGGGAGTGCGACAGGATTGTAGCCTATTCCAGATGTTATTCAATCTGTATACTGAGCAAGCAGTAAAGGAAACAAAAGAAAAATTCGGAGTAGGAATTAAAATCCATGGAGAAGAAATAAAAACTTTGAGGTTCACCGATGACATTGTAATTCTGTCAGAGACAGCAAAGGACCTGGAAGAGCAGCTGAAGGGAATGGACAGTGTCTTGAAGGGAGGATATAAGATGAACATCAACAGAAGCAAAACGAGGATAATGGAATGTAGTCTAATTAAATCGGGTGATGCTGCGGGAATCAGATTAGGAAATGAGAGGCTTAAAGTAGTAAATGAGTTTTCCTATTTGGGGAGCAAAATAACCGAAGATCGTCGAAGTAGAGAGGATATAAAAGGTAGACTGGCAACGGCAAGGAAAGCGTTTCTGAGGAAGAGGAATTTGTTAACGTCGAGTATAGATTTAAGTGTCAGGAAGTCATTTTTGGAAGTAGCCATGTATGGAAGTGAGCCGTGGACGATAAATAGTTTGGACAAGAAGAGAATAGATGCTTTCGAAATGTGGTACTAGAGAAGAATGCTGAAGATTAGATGGGTTGAACCACATAACTAATGAGGAGGTATTGAATAGAATTGGGGAGAAGAGAAATTTGTGGCACAACTTGACTAGAAAAAGGGATTGGTTGGTGGGGCATATTCTGAGGCATCAAGGGATCACCAATTTAGTACTGGAGGGCAGCGTGGAGGGTAAAAATCGTAGAGGGAGACCAAGACATGAATACACTAAATAGATTCAGAATGATGTAGGTTGCAGTAGGTACTGGGAGATGAAGAAGCTAGCACAGGATAGAGTAGCATGGCGAGCTGCATCGAACCAGTCTCAGTTCTGACCACAACAACATGGAAAAAATCAATGAGAAAAATGCCTCGCCAGTCGAAAAAAACTGTTGAAAGTAGCTTGCTAGCTGATAATCGAGTCTTGGCTTTCACTGGGGCTCCCTCCCTTTTCCTCCGCCACTCCCTACTGGGTTTGTCTTTACTCGGGAGTGTAGTGGTTGACCCACCTTTCTTTGCAGGTGACGATCACACACAAAAGTGCCTCATTTTCTTTCGAAAGTCTTGCTATAAGCTTATGACAGACCTCCAAACGTCTCAACTTCAGATTTTCGGTCAAAAGGCGAGGGACCCATCTGGAACGCACTTTACGGAACTGTAGGTCATTTGTGATGATCACTCGACAGCTCCCATAACTTTTTCCGACCTGTTCTGCTATTTTTTATACTCTTGCCCGTCGATCGCATTCAAGAATTTCTCGAGCTACACAAATGTTTTCGTCTGTAACGCTGGTCCGAGGATGGTGTGCATGTTGCTGATTTTCCACACCTTCTCGACCTTCCTTGAATCCTTCATGGCAGGAAAACAGACGCGTCGTTGACAAATTTTGGTCACCGAACGGTGCAGACGATCTCTGGGTAATTTCCGTCGCTCGAGCTCCTGCGAGAGGAAGATACTTCGTAACTATGCGGTTTGCAGTGGGAGGGTTCGGGGGGTGCATTCGTTGCTCTGACATCGTAAGCGTTACTAAAAATGGTTCAAATGGCTCTGAGTGCTATGGGACTTAACTTCTCAGGTCATCAGCCCCATAGAACTTAGAACTACTTAAACCTAACTAACCTAAGGACAACACAAACATCCATGCCCGAGGCAGGATTCGAACCTGCGACCGTAGTGGTCGCGCGGTTCCAGACTGCAGCGCCTAGAACCGCTCTGCCACTCCGGCCGGCAAGTGTTACTAACGAAGCTGTTAGAAATATATAGCGGCCGGCTCTCCCTTCTGTTGATGCTCAAGAACAAAAATCCTCTTTACAATTGGTTCGCCATCGTATTTTCATCTACTTGTTCCCTTAATTTATGCCGGTTTACGCTATTCGCGCCCCATAGGTGGCGTGCACTGTGCTGTTTCCTCGTAGCGACGTAAGCAGTCGACAAACCTTTCACGCTGACGTCACTCCTAGCGGCTTCCTATACTTTTGGTTTTAGTGTTTGCATTACAAGTTAACTTTTACTTATTTGACTTTGCCGCTTCTACTCATGCGGTTTTATTATCTCTCCATGCAATGTGAACTTAAGTAAGTAATACATGTTCTGTTTTTAATACTTCTTGTGCAGCTTAAGGGGTTTTGATATTCCTATGTTGATTAAAAAAGTTTTATAGGTAACTATAACTTTTTCTGATAAAGATACCCTCAGTAGATATCGAAGCCAGGTCAATCAAGTGCAATTTGTCCAAACAGTTCGCTGTTTTTAACTTTCATTAAATCTTCATAATCACGTTAAGATATGTAGCGACGCCTGAAAAAATATTGTTCTAATTTTCGACTAGGTGGTTAGGCACAGACGACCAAAATACTCAACAGCAGCTATGTTTTTCGCACTATGGTGACAATGCATGTTTGTTATTGTGTTGTTGCAGTCTTTAATCCGAAGACTGGTTTGTTGCACCTGTGCACATAAGTCTTATCGTGTGCAAGTTTGTTCATGTTTGATTTGTTACTGCAAGCTGAAGTAATTTGAATCTGCTTACTGTGTTGAAGTCTTGGTCTCCTATTAAAGCTCTAGCGCCCCACATTTTTTGATACCTCAGTATCCATACCGTAAACCTGTCCTCCTTTTGGTCAAGTTGTGACGTCAAAAATCTCCCTTCCCAATTCGATTCAGTAAAGCTTCATTTGACCTATTCGTCTCATCTTCACCATTCGTCTGTAGCAGCACATTTGAAAACCTCTGTTCTGTTACTGCTGTCGATGTGTTTCATCAAACTTTAGCCTCCGTAAGGAGCTACAGTGGAAAGAAATACTTTCACATATGGCTTCCTCCCAAGGAAGTTTATGTATGATGTTCACATTACTTTCTTCAGAAAAACGTTTCTTACAATTGATAATCTACATGTAACATCCTCTTTATTTCTGCTGTTGTCAGTTATTTTGCTTTTGAAATTACAAAACTCATATGCTGTTTTTAGAATATCGTTGCCAAATCTAACTCCCCAACACCCCCTGACTTAGATTCCTCTTGTACGACGACTTGTTCAAAAGTAAAGCCTGCGAATTTTATATGTGAAAACTCGTACAGCTTTTTAAACAAAACAAACGTTAACATTCTACACTAAGCAGATTCAGAAGGATGTAGTTTGCAGTAGTTACTGGGAGATGAAGAAGCTTGCACAGGATAAAGTAGCATGTAGAGCTGCATCAAACCAGCCTCAGGACTGAAGACCACAACAACAACAACATTAACATTCTACATCCGCGTTCTTCATGTCTACATTTTTGTTTATCAACATGGTCAACGTGGGGATGAAAACATTTCTCCCAACCGGAGACTAGGTTGTTGTTACCGTCACTTTAGAATGTTCGACTTTGTTGACGGAGTCATAACCTCCCCTCTGCCTGAAACGCTTCATCACTATAAAAGTGAGGCCCTTGAAGGTGTTTTTTAAGCTTTAGAAACAGATGCAAAACGGATCGGGCCAAGTCGGTGACAGTGAACCCAGGGTGTCATATGCGAGTAGTTGCAAATGTCGCAGCGCTCGTTTGTGGTCTGAGATTGTCATGCTACAGGACTGGGCGCTCCGCGTGCGGACGAACTCTCCGAATCTGAAATTCGATTACAGTACTCACAGACATAGTCATATTGCTCACCGTCATGTTACACGCTACAATTCAGAACATTCTAGCTATAGAGGACTGCAAATATGTAGGCTCGAGGAAGAAAGGTGAGGAATGTTAACAATGTTTGTTTGAATTAAAAAGCTTTAAGAGCTTTCATATCAGAGGTATTACTTTTGAGCAAGCTCTTGTAGTTTTATTGCAATTCATCTAGTTACCTCTTTTCGAGACATTAACCAAAATTCAGCTGATCTTCCAAGTCCTTTCTTATCTCTGGCATAATTGTAATGTTTTCACCAAATCTTCAGTTTTTAATGTTAACTGGATTCTCTGTTATTGCACTTGACAGAACATGTAGTGGTGATAGTAGGGTACGGTAGCTGGGGTGCGTGTCCTAGGAAACGTTTCCATGAGGCAGTATTTTTCTGATGAGTGAAAAATATGAAGAAGGGGAAAAACAGAAAAATGGGTTACAGTACAGTAAGAGAGGAGTGGGAGGAGAGGAAGTGGAGTAGTAGAAGAAGAAAATGATAATGATGATGACGATGAATGAATGTATTCAAGGACATTAAATTAGGAAGGGGGAAGAGATATGTGAAACGGAAATGGAACCTTGAGAAAATTCGCATTGGACTGTATTGTGCTACAAAATCGTAGAACTAACCTTTCCCTTGTATAGAGAGGTTTGTCTTTAGTTTTAGGCTACTAGATGGATCCACTTATACTATGCGAAGATGGACAGCGCAACGTAAGTGTAAACAGTAGTTCTCGATTTTTTTATCATTTATTTATTTATTTTTGTTTAGAACTGATCGGCTATAAGCAATGATATAGAAATGTTCGTTATTGTTGCAAGCAATGAGACTTTGAACTTTGTGTTGTGCCACGTTTTGAATTGTATCATACAAGACGTCAGTACAGAAACAGGGATTAGCGATCATGATGTCATTATAGCAACTATGGTTACTAAAGTTAAAGAAACAGTAAAGAAGTCTAGGAGAGAATTTCTGCTAGGAAGAGCAGATAAGTAGTTATTAGCATCTCGCTTAATGAACTGAAATCACTTAATTTCAGTGAGATGGACAAGGAGGAAATATGGGCAAAATTTAAAGAGATTGTAAATCGTGTCTGGAGAATTATGTGCCTAGTACGTGTATTAAGGACGGAAAAGACCCACCACTGTTGAATAATGAGTTTCGGAAACTGTTGAACTCTCTGTTCAAAAGAGAACAGGAAAATGACGAGATGCAAAGTTTAGTTGAGATTCATGCGTCTGTGAAAAGATCTATGCGCGAAACATACAACTACTACCACCCTCCTACTTGAGAAAAAGATGTGGTAGGGAACCCGAGAAAATTCTAGTTCTATGTACAATCGCTGAGTGAGTTTAAGGCTTACTACCAGTCAACTGTTGACCTGCCTGGTGTGGCAGTTGAAGAAAGCAAAACAGAAGCTGAACTATTAAATTTCACTTTTAAGAAATCGTTCATACAGGAGAATCGTTCAAACATACCGTCGTTGGATCATCGAACAGAATCTGGTATGAACGACATAGTAATAAATATCCTTGGTGTAGAGAAACAACTGAAGGAGTTGTAAAGAAATAAGTCACCAGGTCCGGATGGAATCCGCTTTCGGTTTTTCGAAGAGTGCTCTGCGGTATTGGTCCCTTACTTTACTTGCATTTATTGTGAACCTCTCGCCCAGTGCAGAGTCTCAAGCGCCTGGAAAAAAAGCATAGGTGACTCTTGCGTATAAGAAAGTCAAAAGAACGGACCCGCAAAATTAAGGACTAATATCCATAACATCGGTCTGCTGCAGAATCCTTAAATGTACTCTCAGTTCGAATATGATAAATTTTCTTGAGATCGAGAATCTTATGTCCACGAATCAGAATGGGATTAGGAACCATTGCTGGTGCGAAAATTAGCTTGACCTTCTCTCTCATGATACACTTTGAACTATGGATGAAGGAAACAGGCAAATCCCATATTTCTAGATTTCCGGAAAGCGTTTTACACGGTGCCCCATAGCAGGCTGTTAAAGGAGGTACGAGCGTATGGAATAGATTCACAGATATGTGAATGGCTCGAAGACTTCTTAAGTTACTGAACCCAATATGTTGCGCTCGACGGTTAGTGTTCATCAGAGGGAAGGGTATCGTCAGGAGTGCCCGAAGGAAGTGTGAAAGGCTCACTGTAATTCTCTATATACATAAATGATTTGGCTGACAGGATGGGAAACAATCTTCGGTTGTTTTCTGATGATGCTGTGGTGTACGGTAGTGCAGTCGTTGAGGATATACAGGATGACGTACACAAAACTTCTAGTTGGTATGATGAGTGGCAGCTAGGTCTAAATGTAGAAAAATTAATGCGGATAAGTAGGAAAAGCAACCTCTGAATTTTCGGATACAGCATTAGTAGTGTCCTGCTTGACACAGTCACGTCGTTTAAATATTTGGGGGTAACGATGCAAAGCGATATGAAATGCTACGAGCAAGTGAGGGTTGTAGCAGGGAAGGCGAATAATCGATTCCAGTTTATTGGGACAACTCTAGGGAAGTGTGGTTCATGGTTCATCTGTAAAGGAGACCGCATGTCGGACGCTGGTGCGACCTATCCTTGAGTGCCGCTCGAGTGTTCGGAACCCATATCAGGTCGGATTAAGGAAAGATATCGAAGCAATTCAGAGGCGGGTTGCTAGATTTGTTACTGGTAGGTTCGAACAATATGCAAGTGTTACGATGTTTCTGGAAACCGAATGGGAATCTCTGGAGGGAAGGCGACATTCTTTTAGAGGAAAATTATGGAGAAAATTTAGAATCGGCATTTGAAGCCAACTGCAGAATGATTCTGTTGCCTCCAACATACATTGCGCCTAAGAACCACGAATATAAGGTAAGAGAAATTAATGCTTATACGGATGAATATATAGTAGTGGCCATTAAAATTGCTACACCACGGAGATGACGTGCTACAGACGCGAAATTTAACCGACAGGAAGAAGATGCTGTGATATGCAAATGATTAGCTTTACAGACTAGGTTGGCGCCGGTGGCGACACCTACAACGTGCTGACACGAGGAAAGTTTCCAACCGATTTCTCATACACAAACAGCAGTTGACCGGCGTTGCCCGGTGAAACGTTGTTGCGATGCCTCGTGTAAGGAGGAGAAATGCGTACCATCACGTTTCCTACTTTGATAAATGTCGGATTGTAGCCTATCGCGACTGCGGTTTAACGTATCGCGACATTGCTTCTCGCGTTGGTAGAGATCCAATGGCTGTTAGCAGAATATGGAATCGGTGGGTTCAGTAGGGCAATACGGAACGCCGTGCTGGATCCCAACGACCTCGTATCACTAGCAGTCGAGATGACAGGCATCTTATCCGCATGGCTGTAACGGATCGTGCAGCCACGTCTCGACCCCTGAGTCAACAGATGGGGACGTTTGCAAGACAACAACCATCTGCACGGACAGTTCGACGACGTTTGCAGCAGCATGGACTATCAGCTCGGAGACCATGGCAGCGGTTACCCTTGACGCTGCATCACAGACAGGAGAGCCTGCGATGGTGTACTCAACGACGAACCTGGGTGCACGAATGGCAAAACATCATTTTTTCGGATGAATCCAGGTTCTGTTTACGGCATCATGATGGTCGCATCCGAGTTTGGTGACATCGCGGTGAACGCAATTTGGAAGCGTGTATTCGTCGTCGCCATACTGGCGTATCACCCGGCGTGATGGTATGGGGTGCCATTGGTTACACGTCTCGGTCACCTCTTGTTCGTATTGACGGCACTATGAACAGTGGACGTTACATTTCAAATGTGTTACGACCCGTCGCTTTACCCTTCATTCCATCCTTGCGAAATCCTACATTTCAGCAGGGTAATGCACGACCGAATGTTGCAGGTCCTCTACGGGACTTTCTGGATACATAAAGTGTTCGACTGCTGCCCTGGCTAGCACATTCTCCAGATCTCTCACCAAATGAAAACGTCTGGTCAATGGTGGCCGAGCAACTGGCTCTTCACAATACGCCAGTCACTACTCTTGATGAACTGTGGTATCGTGTTGAAGCTGAATGGGCAGCTGTACCTGTGAACGCCATCCAAGCTCTGTTTGACTCAATGCCCAGGCGTATCAGGGCCGTTATTACGGCCAGATGTAGTTGTTCTGGGTACTGATTTCTCAGGATCTATGCACCCAAATTGCGTGAAAATGTAGTCACATGTCAGTTCTAGTATAATATATCTGTCCAATGAATATCCGTTTGTCATCTGCATTTCTTCTTGGTGTAGCAATTTTAATGGCCAGTAATGTAGATAGTTGTTTTTCTCTTGCTCTTTTTCCGAGAGGAACAGGAAGGGAAATGATTAGTAATGGTGCTCTCCACCGAGCCCCGGGAGGTGGATTGCGGAGTATCGATGTAGATTAGATGTAGTTCTTACATCAGTATGAAGTAGTGTTGACGTCATTATACAGGCTAAGTAGCTATGTGGATTACACTAATTTGGTTGTGTGGCGCATGGACGTCACCAGCATTAAATTTAAATTACTGGGAGGGGGACGAGGGGGGAGGGGCGACGATTCGATAGATGAGATATAGATCACAAGGAATTGTAAAAGGGGAGATCACATTTAAAGAAGCTGAAAAAAATTGGACCTAAACCACTATTTGGCATTCTGGCTGCATCAAACATATATTTCAGTGGCACATAAAATTTCTAAACAGTGCCAATTTGCTGTTGTTGTTGTGGTCTTCAGTCCTGAGACTGGTTTGATGCAGCTCTCCATGCTACTCTATCCTGTGCAAGCCCCTTCATCTCCCAGTACCTACCGCAACCTACATCCTTCAGAATCTGCTTAGTGTATTCATCTCTTGGTCTCCCTCTACGATTTTTACCCTCCACGCTGCCCTCCAATACTAAAGTGGTGAGCGCTTGATGCCTCAGAACATGTCCTACCAACCGATCCCTTCTTCTCGTCAAGTTGTGCCACAAACTTCTCTTCTCCCCAATCCTATTCAATACTTCCTCATTAGTTATGTGATCTACCCATCTAATCTTCAGCATTCTTCTGTAGCACCACATTTCAAAAACTTCTATTCTCTTCTTGTCCAAATT